>NC_138524.1:38466964-40866964 GCF_000230855.2 Cajanus cajan
AGTTATTCTGTACGATTGTTGGATTTTCTGAATTTTTGCCTTTTTTGTCGATTTCGGCTTTTTCTGTACAGAAATTAAAGTGCTAAAGAATTTTGAACTTGAAAGTGGAAAATTTCATTAATCAAACGGAATGAAATTTGTACAATGATGATAAAAAGAGTGGGGCACAGCCTGATCAATCGAAATAAACAAAAAGCAGGAAAACAAAGCAAATGGCCGGTCTTCATTCCTCTACCGGCGGATCCTGTGGAGGGTCTGGGAAGCGACGATGCAGCCAGACAGACAGGTTGTCAAAATCCTCTCAGGGTGTCAATGTTGTGCTGCGCAGTGTCGAATCGGGCGTCGATGCTCTGCTGCAACGCGTCGAAACGAGCATCAAAGTAGGCCCTGTCTTGCTGCGAGGTGCTGGCCTCTGTCTGTGGGTCCCCTTCACCCGGGAGCTCGATGTTCTCGAAAAGCTCACTAAAGGTGTCGTGGGTGGTCGCACGTACATATTGCCTCCCTGCCTTAGCAATGATCTTCATATTGAGCAGGGTGGCAGCATTGATAGGCTTGGGTGCCAACTCCCCCGCATCTACGCCATCAGGGCACCCCCAAGTCTCGGCGAGTCGTGAAAGAAGCGTAGAGACCAAAATGTATCCTCGCCGAGCGTCGCTGCCCTCTCTTGCCCCCAGATTCTTTATATGCTCGAGAAAAAAGAATCCGGGGTTGGCCTTCTGCCTGGTGGCCATGCAGTAAAGAGCTAGCAGATCCTGCTGCGTTACTAACTCTGGACTCTTCAGCCTGGCGTGGATAGAGCCGGTGATCAGCTTGTGGCAAATCCGGAGCGCAGTCGGGAGCCGGGTACCCTTTACTCCAGCGTGATAATCCATCTGACCCGTGACCTCTCTCCACATCTCGGTCGGGGTCAGATTATCAGGGCACTCACAGACGGCGTCCCGATATTCCAACTGATCGGCTCGCCGAAAGAAACCAGCCTGGACGTTGAATTCATCCAGTGTCAGGGAGCGGTATCCTCCCTTCATCCAGAAGTCCACAGAGTAGACCGTTGCGCCGTAGCTGTTCGTCGACTCTGTGACGCCGACGGTAGCCAGAAATTCCTTTGTCGCGGTCGGATAGATCTTAAGGTGGGGATCAAGGAGGAACCCCCATCCTATGGCATCGATGTAGCCTCTGACCTCATCTTCCCATTCCATTGCCCGAAGGATGCCGAAGTCGAGCACCCTCGACGGCTGGAAGACGAACGACTCGAGGAAATCCAACCTCTCTTGGTGCCGCGCGGTCATTTCAAGTTGCGCAGGGACCCTCTGCCTCTTCCTTGAAGACTCGACCATTTTTCGGAATCGGAGGGATCTCAAACACACTCACAGATAAAGTATGCAGAGGAATGAAGATGTTGTGATGAATGAGAGGAGGAGGGACGTATTTATAGAAAAATTAGGTCAGTACGGCCCGTACTGAATTCAGTACGGCCGTACTGACCTTACTGTTGATGTACAAAAGAATGGGCCAATACGGGCCGTATTGAATTCAATACGCCTGTATTGAGTTGAAAATTTGTTCATGACCCTAATTTTAGTACGGGCGTACTGAACATGGTACGGGCGCATTGTTTTTTCTGAAGTTTGATTTTTTGATTTTTTGATTTTTTTTTTTCAATAAACAGAGAATATGATAGAAGAAGTAGGAGAAATGAAGATGTGAACTCCTCCAAGCTTCTTCTAGGCACGGATCTTCTTCAAAGGAGATGTAGACCGAATGAATGGAAGCTCAAAATGGATGAGGAATTGCGGATTAGAAGACCTAATCCATAGAAGGAAGTATCCAAGCTCAAGCTACAAGGGATTGCACACTTCAAAGGGAAGGAAACTAGGTTTTCCTAAGGAATTTGAAGGCACTCTCTAAAGCTCTCTCTCTTGGAATTTCGGTGACTCTTGAATGGCTGAATTCAATTCAGATATCTCATATATTCAAAAGTGTTTACAAAAGGTGGAAAAAGATACACTTATAGGAAGCAATTAGGTTAACTTTGGGCGGCAATTTCAAATCAACCAAATTGGCGCCTAGTTTGAATTTCAAGTTTGAATTTGAAATTCAAACTTTGGCTTCCAACGTGACTAATTCAGATGCTACCCTCATTTAGGAGTCATTTAGAAGTGATTTGAGGTGAATTTGGAGCTCACATGGCCGGATCCATCCCATGCAAACCATGTGACTCAAATTCAACTCAAATTACTTCTAAATGATGTCTAAATGAAACCTAATTCTCCTATTAATGTTTTCTTCATATAATCCTATTCTAATGACCAAAATACAATGGTCTAATGAATACAATCAATAGGAAATATTACAAGGAAAATAATGAGCCCAATATTGGGTACCAAAAGCCCAAAGGCCCATAAAGCCCAAAACTAGGCCCAACTAGCCTAAACCCTAATCTATGGTCAAAATACAAGACCAACATGAAAATAGATTCCTAAACTAAGAAAGTACAATTAAACATGGTGTATAATCAATTAAGCCCAAGTAAGAAGCACCCTAGGCCCACCAAGCCCATCGGGCCCACCAAGCTCTGAAGCAGTCAAATCTTCAAGTAACCTCCTGGCCATAGCTCTAGTGGTTGGGCCTTTAGCCCATGCTCTTCCATCATTCCCTCCCTCTTGAGAAGGATTCTTCCTCGAATCTGAAGACTCTTCCTCATCATCACTAGCACCTACAAAAGGTTTAAGATCACTGACATTAAAAGTGGTGCTGACTCCATAGTCAGAGGGTAAATCAAGTCTATAGGCGTTATCATTGATACGCTGTAAGACCTGAAAGGGACCATCTCCTCTAGGATTGAGTTTAGACTTCCTTTGATTTGGAAAACGTTCTTTTCTTAAATGAAGCCAAACCCAATCACCTTCCTCGAAGATCATAGACTTCTTGCCTTTACTTCCTTGTTTTGCATATTTCTCATTTTGATTTTGAATATGAATTTTAATCCTTTCATGAAGTTTCTTAACAAAATCAGCCCTTGAAGCCCCTTCCTTATGAATGAAATGTTCAACATTAGGGAGAGGTATCAAGTCCAAAGGAGTTAAAGGATTAAACCCATAAACAGCCTCAAAAGGAGAAATATTGATAGTTTTATGAACTACCCTATTGTAGGCAAATTCAATATGAGGTAAAAACTCATCCCAAGATTTGTGATTACCCTTTAGGACTGCCCTAAGCATAGTAGACAGAGATCTATTCACTACCTCAGTTTGGCCATCTGTTTGAGGATGACAAGTAGTTGAAAAGAGGAGTTTAGTTCCTAGTCTTGACCATAAGACACGCCAAAAATGGCTTAGAAACTTTGTATCTCTATCTGAAACTATAGTTTTAGGAAGTCCATGAAGTTTAACCACATCTCTAAAGAAGAGTTTTGCAATGTTGCTTGCATCATCTACTTTGTGGCATGGAATAAAATGAGCCATTTTACTAAAACGGTCCACTACCACAAAAATAGAATCCATTCCCCTTTGGGTTCTAGGTAAACCTAGCACAAAATCCATGCTAATATCCACCCAAGGAGAAGAAGCAACAGGCAAAGGTGTGTATGTTCCATGAGGCATTACTTTAGACTTAGCTTGTAAACAAGCTAAACATCTAAAACAATGCCTTTGGACATCTTTTCGCATATGGGGCCAATAAAATTTTTTCTTTTAGCAAACTAAGGGTTTTATCAACACCAAAGTGCCCCATAAGCCCACCTTCATGACTCTCTTTAATTAATAGTTTCCTAATAGATCCTTGGGGTATACACAATCTTCCTTCTTTGTATAAATACCCCTCAGCCATATAGAAACCATCAAAAGCTTTTTGTTGACATTTTTTATAATTAACACCAAATTCAAGATCTTCTTCATACAATTCCCTAATATTATCAAATCCAAGAATTTGAGTTCCTAGGGACACAAGCAAAGTATGTCTCCTAGATAAAGCATCAGCTACAACATTGGATTTTCCTTTCTTGAATTTAATAATATATGGAAATTGTTCAAGAAACTCTAACCATTTGGCATGTCTCTTATTTAATTTACCTTGACCTCTTAAATATTTAAGTGACTCATGGTCACTATGGATGACAAACTCTTTGGACACAAGATAGTGTTCCCAAGTTTGTAAAGCTCTAACCAAGGCATACAACTCCTTATCATAGGTAGGGTAATTGAGGGAGGCACCTTTTAGTTTTTCACTAAAATATGCAATGGGGTGTCCTCCTTGCAATAACACAGCTCCTATACCAACTCCTGATGCATCACATTCTAGCTCAAAAGTCTTTTCAAAATTAGGTAGAGCTAAAATGGGTGCATTAGTAAGTTGATCTTTAAGTAATTGAAATGCTTGGTCATGCTTGGAAGTCCATTCAAATAAAATATCTTTTTTGACAAGCTCATTCAAGGGTGAAGCAATGCTAGAGAAGTTAGGTACAAATCTTCTATAAAAACTTGCTAAACCATGAAAACTCCTAACTTCACTAACATTTTTAGGCTTTGGCCACTCTTGAATGGCTTTAATTTTCTCAGGATCCACTTGAACCCCATTTTTGCTTACAATGAACCCTAGGAAAACCACATGATCCACACAAAAAGTACATTTTTCAAGATTTGCAAATAATTGGTTTTCCCTAAGGATCATCATAACTTCTCTAAGATGTCCTAAATGATCATCTTGAGACCTACTATAGATTAATATATCATCAAAATAAACAACCACAAATTTTCCTATACATTCTCTCAAGACATGATTCATAAGCCTCATGAATGTACTTGGTGCATTAGTTAAACCAAAAGGCATAACTAACCACTCATATAATCCAAATTTGGTTTTAAAAGCAGTTTTCCACTCATCACCCTTTTTAATTCTTATTTGGTGATAACCACTTTTAAGATCAATTTTAGAAAATATGGAAGCACCATGTAACTCATCAAGCATATCATCAAGTCTAGGGATTGGGTGCCTGTACTTGATTGTGATATTGTTAATGGCCCTACAATCACAACACATTCTCCATTTTCCATCTTTTTTGGGCACTAACAATACAGGCACAGCACAGGGACTCAAACTCTTTTGTACCCAACCCTTATTCAATAATTCATGGACTTGATTCTCGATCTCCTTAGTTTCTTGAGGATTTGTCCTATAGGCTGGTCTATTGGGTAGACTAACCCCAGGCACAAAATCAATTTGATGTTCTATACCCCTAAAAGGAGGAAGGCCTTGTGGACCTTCACTAGGGAATATATCATCAAATTCTTTTAATAAATGAGAAACTTGAGGAGATAAAGAACTAAGTTCAATACTTAAATTATGACACTGAAGCATACCTTTACAAAGAAGAATGTAAGAAGGTTTTTTAACAATCAAAGTTTCTTTTAAAGGTTCTTGTTGAATTCCTTCTTTTGGAAAAGATTTCTCTTCATCCTTCTTTGAAAACTTATGCTTCTTTTCCTTCTTTTCTTTTTTTTTATTCAAGTTTTTTTTTTCTTCTTCTCTTTTCTTTTTCATTTGTACTTGATCCTCTATCACTTGTGAAGGAGACAAAGGATGAAGTACAAACTTCTTTTCTTTATGAGTGAAAGTAATTTCATTGGTAAGGCCATTGTGCATGGTTTTCTTGTCAAATTGCCATGGCCTTCCCAACAAAATATGACAAGCTTCCATTGGAACTATGTCACAAACCACTTGGTCTTCATAGTTTCCAATAGAGAACTTGACTTTCACTTGTTGATTAACATTAATATCCCCATCTTCATTAATCCAATGAAGTTGATATGGTTTCGGATGAGGAATAATAGTAAGACCAAGCTTCTCTACCAACCTTGTGCTACAACAGTTGCAACAAGACCCACTATCCACAATGAGAGAACAAGCATTGTCTAAAACTTTACACCTTGTGTGAAATATGTTCTCCCTTTGTGAAAGATGAGACTCATGAGGTTGGCTTCCTAGAAGCCTTCTAACCATGAGAAGTTGACCATCATAAGGATATGCACTTTCAATGTGATGATCTTCTTCACTAGTTTCACTATCACTTGAAGTGGTAGTACTAGTTTCATCAACACTACTATAAACGTCTTCCCCTTTCAAAATCATCACCTTTTTAGTGGGGCATTGAGAAGCTATATGGCCTCTCCCAAGACATTTAAAGCATTTGATGTCACTAGTCTTACTACTAAAAGTGACACTATTTTTGTTTTTCTCTTTTTCATTTTCTTTATCTTTTTCAAGACCTTTACCAAATTTCTTAGAGGAATCAAATTGACCCTCCCTCTTGTAGTCTTTCTTAACATAAGAACTAGATTGAGTTTTTCCTTTAAAAGAAGATTTTCTCAAATTTTGTTGTTCCACCCTTATACAAAGTTGGACCAAATCATCAAGGTCCCTATAAGGGAGTAACTCAACTCTATCTCTTATGTCAAAATTAAGACCACTTAGAAATCTAGCAATGGTCAATCTTTCTTCTTCCCTTATCTCAGCCCTCATGAGATATGTAGACCCCTAAAATTGTCCGGGTCGGAAATAAGACTCGAAGACTCTCAAAGATCAAAGGAAAGTCAGCCAGAAGGACTCCCAGAAGACCATAGGATGACTATCTGTAGGTTTAGAGGTCTTAGAGTAGCCAAAAATAAGAAAGTGGGAGGTTTGGAGCTCAATACGGTCTCCTTGGAGTTCATTACGGCCGTACTGCACATTTTGCACTACAATACGGCCGTACTGAAACCAATACGGTCGTATTGAAGTTTCTGTATTTCAATACGGCCGTACTGAATTCAATACGGCCGTATTGAAGTACAAAAACTCAATACGGGCCGTATTGAACCCAGGGGCCGTACTGCGCCTCATCCCTATAAATAGGACGTCATTTGGACGTCATTCCACACTTTTTCCAGACTTCTGGACCCTCTCCTTGAGTATTCTGGGGTTTTTGAGCAGTGTTCTGCCCTAGAAATCGCTCTGAGAGTCAATCCGACGAAGTTCTTGAGTCACGAGCCATTTGCTTGAGTCTCGAACTTAGTCGAAGGGAAATCTTTTTGATTTCCATAGTAAAGATTAATTTTTAGGAAGGAGCGAGCGAGCTTGTAGAGGGAGGGAGCGCCAAAAAGCCTCCTAAACTTCATTGAAATATATAAAAGCACGCTTCAAAGGTTTCTTTCTTAAAATCCCTTCTTTTACTGCTTTCTGATTGTTGCATATTTAAATTCGTCATCATGTAGATATTTAATTTATAATCGCTTATAATAAATAGGGGTAATTTAGTAATTTTACACTGTTATTTATGAAATAATCCGTCATAGGGAACCCGAAAGGGGCGTTGTGGGGTGCTAACACCTTCCCCGCACGTAACCGACTCCCTTACCCAACTCTGGTTGTAATGGCCAAGGTTGATTTGCGAAAATCAATTGCCTTATCCCTTTTTCCAATGTTTTGAGTAAAACATTGGTGGCGACTCCAAGAACCCTTCTTTTTGTGAAAACCACTAATCCATGGAGGGTCCCGCTTGGGATTAATATGGATTGGTGAATCATTTAATAAAATTGTTAGTTCGATAAGGTCTCAGTTTGAGAATAAGTCGTTCTAACAATCCACCACTTTTCAAAACTATTAAAAAGAGTCCGACCATCGTCGCGAATGCCAAGGTCCGTTTCGGCGGGTGGCGACAAGATATAACTCCATCTTTTGCCTATACTCCTCAACACTCATACCCTTTTGTTGGAGCCTTTGGAGCTTATCCATAAGCTCCCTACTATAATAAGAAGGTATGTGCCTTCTTCTCATAGCACTCCTCAACTCATTCCAATAAGTGATGGGAGGATCATTGTGAAGTCTTCTCTCTCTTTCCAAGGATGTCCACCAATACATGGCTTGTCCTTGAAAAGCTAGGGTGGCCAAAGGAACTTTTCTTTCCTCACCTACTTGATGACAAGTGAAGATTTGCTCCACTTTCATCTCCCAATCTAAGTAGGTGTCCACATTATCTTTTCCATGAAAGTAAGGGAGATCAACCCTTGATTCCCTCACTTTGTGTTCTTTAATGACTCTCCTAGGTGTTGGTTGATAGTAAGCATCCATTTGGATACTACCATCATTATTTTGACTTTGAGAATCATTGGAGCTCTTGGTTGAGCTCCTAGAAGAACCTTTTGGACTTTTATTTTTATTTAATCTTTTTAAAAGTTTTTCTTCCCTTTGCTTAATCTTTTGGATTTCTTGTTCCAAAGCCATGATTTGTACTTCTTTTTCAAGTTTCTCTTTTCGTTTTTGAAGCATCTCATCATTTTTCCAAAGTTTTAGTGCTTCAACCTCCTTGACAATTCTTTCAAAACTTTTAGGAGTATCAAAGTCACTACTACCTTGAGAATGATGACTCATGGTTAAGCAAAAGAATTTGTATGCTATGCAAAAAGTTATAAAATGTTTTTGGTCTTTTCTAGGAATGAAAATAGCACTTGGAAGTCTAAGTGTACAAGTTGCACTATCAAGGGAGGTGAGCTACAAAGAGCCACTTAATAACCAAGCCTTTTCAAGTGGAAATCACTAAACTCCTTTGTGGTATTTCCAATTCCTCAAAACTTTTCACAAAAATTTTTGTATGCTTTTTCACAATTTGTTTGTTTTTGACACTTAACTAAACGTGAGCAAATAAAAATACACAATTCTAGACGTTTATAGGCAACAAAGTAAAGCAATTAAGTACAAGAAAACTTAAAAGAAGCAAGTTAAGCAACTAGTCGGATATCCTAAGTGGAAGCTTGAAACATATGAAATTTCCAAGCCACTTCCACTAGTACTACACGTGAGAGTCTATCAAGGATGTGGATATACCTGACCAGCTTCTTAATACTCCCTCCAAGCTTTACAAATTGGTTTAAAATACAAGAGAATTGACAAAAATTAAACTAGCCTAAAAAGCAATAAAGTGGCGGCTTTGGTGACCAATTAGTGGCGGTTTTGTGTTCAACTTTTCCAACACTTAACCAAGTGTTTAATCCGCCACTAATCCTTCAATATGCTGCTCCTGAACCTGCAAAAGAAACACAACAAAGAGGTTAAGGTGGCTGCCTCACAAGGTGAAGGAATTGGTCACTCAAGTGAAGGAGATTTAGGAGGATTTTGGTCACTAAATTAGGTCAAATTTGGTGATTATAGTGTCCAAAATTTTTCCTACTCTTTGTTGAGCAATGCTTGATCCTTGAGCAAGGATTTAAGGCCACTTCCAGCACAGGAAATTATTGAAAGAAAACTAGACAAGCAACAAAGCACAATTTGGAAAGCTTATACCAAAATTAAGAGTAATATGTGTATATGACAAGACTCAAAGAAGTTCAACAAGTAAAACTGAAAATTAAGACTCCAAATAAAAGCTAGCACTCAGAGAGAAGAGTTTCTAGATAGGTACTATAATAGATGAACAAATCAAAAAAAATTTGAAGACAATTGGACAAGTATAGCAAAAGTAGTAGCCAAAACAATAACAAGGAATCAAGTAGGTTTTTCAACTTGTATACCTCTCGGCTTTTTCCTTTTAATTTTCTTTCTCTATTTTTTTTTAATTCCTTCTTTTTTTCAGTATCAAATTAAGAGTCCAGAGAGTAAATTTGCCTTTTGTTTCAAAATTTTTAAAGATTCCAAGCTATAGAAACCGAGAATACAAATCAGCCAAAAATTAGGTCAAATTTCAAGTAACTTGAATAACTAGTGCACTAGTCTTTAGGTTTTTGGTTTGGATTCCTTTGAACTCTTTTCTTTTTGATCTTTTGAACACTTTAGGCTCTGTTTTATCTCTGTTTTCAGCCTCTAATTTTTTTAAAATTTGAATCCACAAGAAGAGTGCACTAGAAGTAGGTTTACACTTGAAATTTTTGAATCACAAAATTTTTTATAAGTTTTTCAATGGAATGTGATTTGAAAACTTAAGAACATAATAGAAACCTAACTCTAAAGAAACTTACTAGAACTAATAGCAAGTTATGAACACAATAAGGCAAAAGAAAAAGCACATATAGGAGGCAAGAACAATAGGTAAACCGAAAGTAAAATATGGACACAAAACTCAAAATAAAACTAGGTTAAACATGCTATTCAAGGAATTTGCAACAAGTAAGGACTAAACACAAACTTCTAAGACAAAACAAAGATTTAAAAACAAAATCTAAATGCAATGCATGAGGTCCAATCACGGACACATACAAGGAATGGAGAGACTCAAAATAAACTCAAAATTAGCACAAAGCAAATAGTTCCTATAAGTTGATTATGGAAGAAAAATTCAAGACAATCAACAATGGATCTATGAACTCAATAACATCAAAATATAGATCCGAATTGAAACTCAATTAAGACAAACATAGGAACACAAAGAACACAAAATATTCGGACCAAAACAAGATGAAGAACTTATCTCCTTGAAGACCTTGCTCTTGATACCAAAAATGATAGAAGAAGTAGGAGAAATGAAGATGTGAACTCCTCCAAGCTTCTTCTAGGCACGGATCTTCTTCAAAGGAGATGTAGACCGAATGAATGGAAGCTCAAAATGGATGAGGAATTGCGGATTAGAAGACCTAATCCATAGAAGGAAGTATCCAAGCTCAAGCTACAAGGGATTGCACACTTCAAAGGGAAGGAAACTAGGTTTTCCTAAGGAATTTGAAGGCACTCTCTAAAGCTCTCTCTCTTGGAATTTCGGTGACTCTTGAATGGCTGAATTCAATTCAGATATCTCATATATTCAAAAGTGTTTACAAAAGATGGAAAAAGATACACTTATAGGAAGCAATTAGGTTAACTTTGGGCGGCAATTTCAAATCAACCAAATTGGCGCCTAGTTTGAATTTCAAGTTTGAATTTGAAATTCAAACTTTGGCTTCCAACGTGACTAATTCAGATGCTACCCTCATTTAGGAGTCATTTAGAAGTGATTTGAGGTGAATTTGGAGCTCACATGGCTGGATCCATCCCATGCAAACCATGTGACTCAAATTCAACTCAAATTACTTCTAAATGATGTCTAAATGAAACCTAATTCTCCTATTAATGTTTTCTTCATATAATCCTATTCTAATGACCAAAATACAATGGTCTAATGAATACAATCAATAGGAAATATTACAAGGAAAATAATGAGCCCAATATTGGGTACCAAAAGCCCAAAGGCCCATAAAGCCCAAAACTAGGCCCAACTAGCCTAAACCCTAATCTATGGTCAAAATACAAGACCAACATGAAAATAGATTCCTAAACTAAGAAAGTACAATTAAACATGGTGTATAATCAATTAAGCCCAAGTAAGAAGCACCCTAGGCCCACCAAGCCCATCGGGCCCACCAAGCTCTGAAGCAGTCAAATCTTCAAGTAACCTCCTGGCCATAGCTCTAGTGGTTGGGCCTTTAGCCCATGCTCTTCCATCAGAATAAGTGATCTTCTAGTACACCTATCATCTGTATGCATGTATGCGGTATGATGCACCTAATTCTATTTGATTTATTTTTCAAAAGAATTAACCGATGCGTTTCTTTGCTTGGATTTTGCCATTCCTCTAGACGGGCTGTGCGCTGCCGATTTCTGTAACCGAGGAATGATGCGTGTTATATCGAGATTGGTGTCATCAACCAAGTGATCCTTCCCTTCCTTTAGAAGACGTATCAACCCTCCTATTGACCACTATATCTCCATGTTTCCACTAGATTATTCTAAAATCGTTTGGGACAAGAGAAAAGAAAGGAAAGATATTTTTGTTCAAAAGTTTGTGTTTTAGAGGGGATTATTATTGTTTTGAAAACGGTTTTTGTAAGAATGGCTGGCCAAGGTAGGCTCATGTGTTTAGGCTTGTTTGATTAAACACTTATGAAGTTAAGAAAGTCTTTTTATTGACGTTGTGATTCGACAACTTAGATAGCTTCCCTTGAACCTTTCTTTTTGAATTCAGCTGATGGTATCATCATGGATTTCCTTTGCTTTTTTGATTGTCCTTATTTTTGCCTGAAACACCCCTTTGTGGTGTCTCAGCGGACCTTTGTTTTTGTTCATTTTTGCAACCCTAATTTTTGCCTAGGTCACCCTTTTGTGGGATTCCTAGCGGGTTCTTTGTTCTTATTTTTGCGCAGCCCCCTTTTTGGGTTTCCTGCCGAGCTTTTTGTTTTTAGGACTTTGTCCTTAAAGGATTTCTTTTTTATCCATGATGGCACTTGTCGAGGCCAAGGAAAGGTTCTCCAAGTTGTCGCACACACTTCCACATAAAAATGATGCGGGTTTATTGTTATTAAGACGATTTTAACCTCATTCATGCTTATTCAAACAGGGTTAAAAATAATGTGGTCTAGAAATTTATTGCAAGCAAGAAAAGAAGCAATAAGAAATAATAAAGAACGATTTTATTATAATTCTAGCGGAAACATGTGCCCTATCGAGGCTCGGGGGTCGGGCTGTGCCCGAGGAGTGATCTCTAACAGTCATCAAGTCTATACATCCCTATCGGAAGAAGAAGAGCACTTGATGACGACGACCGGCCTTGACGCTTGTGAACCGACCTTCCTAAAGATCTGGCTTAAAGAACGTCGAGAAGGATCTTGGTTCCTCTTCGTCCTTTGATCTTTATTAGGGTTGTATCCTAACCCTTGTTTCCCCGGATTATCCTTAATAATGGGTAGCTCGGGAATTCCTTGGGAATCCTTGCCAAGTCCTTGTCCAGGCAAGTATCCGTTCTTGGTGAGCATGTAGGCTACCTTCTTCATTTCTCGGGGAAACGTTTCGACATTGGCAATCTCCAATGCTTGGAAGGCGGTCTCTAGAGCTTCCTCTGCTGCATCCACATAAGGTATGGCAGATGGCTTGCTGATGAGTATGTCATCTTCGGCTTGTACGGTCACCAGCTTGTCACCCACTATGAATTTGACTTTCTGGTGGAGCGTAGAGGGAACAACTTTCGCATCGTGAATCCAAGGTCAGCCGAGGAGACAGTTGTACGCGAGAGTAATGTCCATCACTTGAAATTCGACATTAAAGACGGTGGGTCCAATTTGGATTGGAAGATTGATTTCTCCCACCACTTCTCTTTTAGAACCGTCGAAAGCTCGAACGATCATGTTGCTCGGGCACATTTGGATTCCCTTGATTGCCACTTGATCAAGCGTTCTTTTTGGCATCACATTCAAGGAAGATCCATTATCCACCAAGACTTTAGCGATGTGATATTCCTTGCACTTTACAGAGATGTGCAAGGGCTTGTTGTGATTCGGTCCCTCAGCGGGGATTTCTTCATCGGTGAAAATGAGGTGATCATTAGCCGTGATGTGACTAACAATCCCCTCAAACTTGTCTTGGGAGATAGTGTGCGACACGTACGCCTCGTTCAAGACTTTCAACAGAGCTTGCCGATGCGGTTCGGAGCTTAGGATCAACGACAATAGAGTAATCTTTGCTGGCGTCCTATGAAGTTGATCCACGATGGAGTACTCGCTCTGTCGGATATATTTTAACAGCTCGTCAGTCTCCTCCTCGGATTCTTTATTTTCCTCGGTTTTCTCTTTTTCTTTTTCCTTTCCTTTATTCTTGGGAGCTTTATCATGAAGATCTTCGGGAGTGTAGATCCTGCCACTCCTAGTCATGCCCCCAAGTCCAGCGATGTTAGAGATATCGCTGTCGGCAGAAGAATGGATGTCGTATATCCATGGCACAGCCTTATTCGATTCGTAGGGAAAAGGTCTTGGAGCAGTGATCTTCAACGGTGTCGGACCTTTCCCTTTATTCGTCTTGATTACCAACAACGGAGTTGATGTGCGTTCGCTTGGCGCGGTTGTTGGCTTACACTTAATAACAAACGGCGTGCGATCCATTCTTAACATACGCATCGATTAATCCTTTCTTTTTATTAATGTTATTAATGAATTACTAGGAGAGATGTATGCAAATGAATGACTATGAAATGCATGATATGAGATGATGGTGTTGAATATGCATGCATTGTGTTTATTCAACTAAGCATTATCATGTTTTCAGGATGTTCCTAAGATGATGCATGATATTGCTTGGTTTGGATAAATAACTATTTTTTTTTTTTTGGAATTTTGTTTTTTGTATTTTTTGGGTGAAAAGGGAAACTACCTACATGAATGTGATGAGGGTAGATGTTAACACCATGTAATGGAAGATTCTTATTCCTATTTATTCTTATTCTAAAAGGGGAATGTTGTATGTTTAAAGAATGCAATGTATGCTCAAACAATGTCATATAAATAATGCACAAACAATTCACTCATCTACGAACAGTCATGAGCGAATCACGAGGTAGGGGTATCCTGCAGACAAGTGCATATTCAAGGAGGTTCTAACTGTTCTCACCGGTCTAAGGCCCCCAAGGTGCCCCTATTATAGGGACCCAATCCCTCTCGTCGTAAGTCGATGGAAAGCTCCAACGTACTGTGGGACTTGAGTTCATGGTTTTCACCTTGAGTGATGCTTTCCGACAACGGTCTACGGGCACCTATAGACCCATTCGACAACCGGCCGTACTAACATCCACTCCCTATGGCTTTCCACTCATGCCCCCGGGTATAGAGGGAACTGTTGTGTGCAAAGGTTCGTGTGCAGTTTATATTTCAAACAATTGCAAAAATTTAAACATCCAACAGTTATTAAAGCCAATTAGGTAAAACATATTATCATACAAGCGAGGGGTAATGAAGCAATTTTAAACTATCATTTTAGAAATAATCCATCACTAAATGGGACATTGGCATTCGCGACGATGGTTGGACTCTTTTTAGTTTTGAAAAATGATGGATTGTTAGAACGACTTATTCTCAAACTGAGACCTCATCGAACTAACAATTTTATTAAATGATTCTCACCAATCCGTGTTAATCCCAAACGGGACCCTCCATGGATTAGTGGTTTTCGCAAAAAGGGGTTCTTGGAGTCGCCACCAATGTTTTACTCAAAACATTGGAAAAAGAAATAAGGCAATTGATTTTCGCAAATCAACTTTGGCCATTACAACCAGAGTTGGGTAAGGGAGTCGATTACGTGTGGGGAAGGTGTTAGCACCCCACAACGCCCCTTTCGGGTTCCCTATGACGGATCATTTCATAAATAATAGCGTAAAATTACTAAACTACCCCTATTTATTAGAACGATTATAAGTAAACTATCTACATGATGAAAGCTTTAAACG
Organism: Cajanus cajan; assembly: GCF_000230855.2. Classification (NCBI taxonomy): domain Eukaryota; kingdom Viridiplantae; phylum Streptophyta; class Magnoliopsida; order Fabales; family Fabaceae; genus Cajanus; species Cajanus cajan. The sequence goes on from NC_138524.1 coordinate 38,482,164, forward strand.
TGCAATGCAACAATCAAAAAGCGATAAATGAAAGCGGTAAAAGAAAGGATTTGGAAAGAAACCTTCGAAGCGGGCTTTTATATATATTCAAAAAGGAGTTAGGAGGCTTTTTGGCGTTCCTTCCCACTACACGTTCGCTTGCTCCTTTCCCTAAAATAAATATAAACTATGGAAATCAAAGAGATTTCCCTTCGACTTGTTCGAGTCTCAAGCTGAAGGCTCGTGAACTCAAGAACTTAGTCGGATTAGCTCTCGGAGAGATTTCTAGGGCAGAGAATAGCTCCAAAACCCAAGAATACTCAGCAAGAGGGTGGAGAAATGATCCAAATGTGTGTAAGGACGAGCCAATGACGTCCTATTTATAGGATTGAGGCGCAGTACGGCCTAAGAAGTCAATACAGCCCGTACTGAGTTTTTGAACTAAAGTACGGCCGTACTGAATTCAGTACGGCCGTACTGAAGTTCAAAAACTTCAGTACGGCCGTATTGATTTCATTATGGCCGTATTGTAGTTCAAATGGCTTAGTACGGCCGTACTGAACCTCTAGGAGGGCGTATTGAGCTTCAATCCTCACACACCCTTATTCTAAGCTACTCTAAGACTTCTAGACCTACAAAGAGTCATCCTAGGGTCTTCCAGGAGTCCTTCCGGCTGACTTTCCTTCGGTCTTCGAGAGTCTTTGAGTCTTATTTCCGACCCGGACAATTTTAGGGGTCTACAATAACCAACACAAATGCACAACATAACATGTAATTGGTTTACTGTTCATTGGTTCTCTCTAATTCTTCAGCTGACATACTTGCTACACCTGGAAAGACTAATAACCAACACAAATGCACAACATAACATGTAATTGGTTTACTGTTCATTGGTTCTCTGTAATTCTTCAGCTGACTTACTTGCTACACCTGGGAAGACTAATAACCAACACAAATGCACAACATAACATGTAATTGGTTTACTGTTCATTGGTTCTCTCTAATTCTTCAGCTAACTTGCTTGCTACACCTGGGGAGACAAATAACCAACACAAATGCACAACATAACATGTAATTGGTTTACTGTTCATTGCTTCTCTCTAATTCTTCAGCTGACTTACTTGCTACACCTGGAAAGACTAATAACCAACACAAATGCACAACATAACATGTAATTGGTTTACTCTTCATTGGTTCTCTCTAATTCTTCAGCTGACTTGCTTGCTTCACCTGGGGAGACAAATAACCAACACAAATGCATAACATAACATGTAATTGGTTTACTCTTCATTGGTTCTCTCTAATTCTTCAGCTGACTTGCTTGCTACACCTGGGGAGACTAATAACCAACACAAATGCACAACATAACATGTAATTGGTTTACTGTTCATTGGTTCTCTCTAATTCTTCAGCTGACTTACTTGATACACCTGAGGAGACTAATAACCAACACAAATGCACAACATAACATGTAATTGGTTTACTGTTCATTGGTTCTCTCTAATTCTGCAGCTGACTTGCTTGCTACACCTGGGAGACTAATAACCAACACAAATGCACAACATAACATGTAATTGGTTTACTGTTCATTGGTTCTCTCTAATCCTCCAGCTGACTTACTTCCTACACCTGGGGAGACTAATAACCAACACAAATGCACAACATAACATGTAACTGGTTTACTGTTCATTGGTTCTCTCTAACTCTTCAGCTGACTTACTTGATACACCTGGGGAGACAAATAACTAACACAAATGCACAACATAACATGTAATTGGTTTATTGTTCATTGGTTCTCTGTAATTCATCAGCTGACTTACTTACTACACCTGGGCAGACTAATAACCAACACAAATGCACAACATAACATGTCATTGGTTTACTGTTCATTGGTTCTCTCTAATTCTTCAAGTGACTTGCTTGCTACACCTGGGGAGACAAATAACCAACACAAATGCACAACATAACATGTAATTGGTTTACTGTTCATTGGTTCTATCTAATTCTTCAACTAACTTGCTTGCTACACCTGGAGAGACTAATAACCAACACAAATGCACAACATCACATGTAATTGTCGTACTGTTCATATGTTTTCTCTAAGTCTTCAGCTGACTTACTTGCTACACCTGGGTAGACTAATAACCAACACAAATGCACAACATAACATGTAATTGGTTTACTGTTCATTGGTTTTATCTAAGTCTTCAGCTGACTTACTTGCTACACCTGGGCAGACTAATAACCAACATAAATGCACAACATAACATGTAATTGGTTTACTGTTCATTGGTTCTCTCTAATTCTTCAGCTGACTTGCTTGCTACACCTGGGGAGACTAATAACCAACACAAATGCACAACATAACATGTAATTGGTTTACTGTTCATTGGTTCTCTCTAATTCTTCAGCTGACTTGCTTGCTACACCTGGGGAGATAAATAACCAACACAAATGCACAACATAACATGTAATTGGTTTACTGTTCATTGGTTCTCTCTAATTCTTCAGCTGACTTGCTTGCTACACCTGGGGAGATAAATAACCAACACAAATGCACAACATAACATGTAATTGGTTTACTGTTCATTGGTTCTCTATAATTCTTCAGCTGACTTACTTGCTACACTTGGAAAGACTAATAACCAACACAAATGCACAACATAACATGTAATTGGTTTACTGTTCATTGGTTTTCTCTAAGTCTTCAGCTGACTTACTTGCTACACCTGGGCCGACTAATAACCAACACAAATGCACAAGATAACATGTAATTGGTTAACTGTTCATTGGTTCTCTCTAATTCTTCTGCTGACTTGCTTGCTACACATGGGGAGACTAATAACCAACACAAATGCACAACATAACATGTAATTGGTTTACTGTTCATTGGTTCTCTCTAATTCTTCAGTTGACTTACTTGCTACACCTGGGTAGACTAATAACCAACACAAATGCACAACATAACATGTAATTGGTTTACTGTTCATTGGTTCTCTCTAATTCTTCAGCTGACTTACTTGCTACACCTGGGCAGACTAATAACCAACACAAATGCACAACATAACATGTAATTGGTTTACTGTTCATTGGTTCTCTCTAATTCTTCAAGTGACTTACTTGCTACACCTGGGCAGACCAATAACCAACACAAATGCACAACATAACATGTAACTGGTTTACTATTCATTAGTTCTCTCTAATTCTTTAGCTGACTTACTTGCTACACCTGGGGAGACTAATCAACAACACAAATGCACAACATAACATGTAATTGGTTTACTGTTCATTGGTTCTCTCTAATTCTCAAGCTGACTTACTTGCTACACCTGGGGAGACTAATAACCAACACAAATGCACAACATAACATGTAATTGGTTTACTGTTCATTGGTTCTCTCTAATTCTTCACCTGACTTACTTGCTACACCTGGGCAGACCAATAACCAACACAAATGCACAACATAACATGTAACTGGTTTACTGTTCATTGGTTCTCTCTAATTCTTCAGCTGACTTACTTGCTACACCTGGGGAGACTAATAACCAACACAAATGCACAACATAACATGTAATTGGTTTACTGTTCATTGGTTCTCTCTAATTCTCCAGCTGACTTACCTGCTACACCTGGGGAGACTAATAACCAACACAAATGCACATCATAACATGAAATTGGTTTACTGTTCATTGGTTCTCTCTAATTCTTCAAGTGACTTGCTTGCTACACCTGGGGAGACTAATAACCAACACAAATGCACAACATAACATGTAATTGGTTTATTGTTCATTGGTTCTCTCTAATTCTTTAGCTGACTTACTTGATACACTTGGGGAGACTAATAACCAACACAAATGCACAACATAACATGTAATTGGTTTACTGTTCATTGGTTCTCTGTAATTCTTCAGCTGACTTACTTGCTACACCTGGGAAGACTAATAACCAACACAAATGCTCAACATAACATGTAATTGGTTTACTGTTCATTGGTTCTCTCTAAGTCTTCAGCTGACTTACTAGCTACACCTGGGGAGACTAATAACCAACACAAATGCACAACATAACATGTAATTAGTTTACTGTTCATTGGTTCTCTCTAATTCTTCAGCTGAATTACTTGTTACACCTGGGGAGACTAATAACCAACACAAATGCACAACATAACATTTAATTGGTTTACTGTTCATTGGTTCTCTCTAATTCTTCAGCTGACTTACTTGCTACACCTAGAGAGACTAATAACCAACACAAATGCACAACATCACATGTAATTGTCGTACTGTTCATATGTTTTCTCTAAGTCTTCAGCTGACTTACTTGCTACACCTGGGTAGACTAATAACCAACACAAATGCACAACATAACATGTAATTGGTTTACTGTTCATTGGTTTTATCTAAGTCTTCAGCTGACTTACTTGCTACACCTGGGCAGACTAATAACCAACATAAATGCACAACATAACATGTAATTAGTTTACTGTTCATTGGTTCTCTCTAATTCTTCAAGTGACTTGCTTGCTACACCTGGGGAGACAAATAACCAACACAAATGCACAACATAACATGTAATAGGTTTACTGTTCATTGGTTCTATCTAATTCTTCAACTAACTTGCTTGCTACACCTGGAGAGACTAATAACCAACACAAATGCACAACATCACATGTAATTGTCGTACTGTTCATATGTTTTCTCTAAGTCTTCAGCTGACTTACTTGCTACACCTGGGTAGACTAATAACCAACACAAATGCACAACATAACATGTAATTGGTTTACTGTTCATTGGTTTTATCTAAGTCTTCAGCTGACTTACTTGCTACACCTGGGCAGACTAATAACCAACATAAATGCACAACATAACATGTAATTGGTTTACTGTTCATTGGTTCTCTCTAATTCTTCAGCTGACTTGCTTGCTACACCTGGGGAGACTAATAACCAACACAAATGCACAACATAACATGTAATTGGTTTACTGTTCATTGGTTCTCTCTAATTCTTCAGCTGACTTGCTTGCTACACCTGGGGAGATAAATAACCAACACAAATGCACAACATAACATGTAATTGGTTTACTGTTCATTGGTTCTCTCTAATTCTTCAGCTGACTTGCTTGCTACACCTGGGGAGATAAATAACCAACAAAAATGCACAACATAACATGTAATTGGTTTACTGTTCATTGGTTCTCTATAATTCTTCAGCTGACTTACTTGCTACACTTGGAAAGACTAATAACCAACACAAATGCACAACATAACATGTAATTGGTTTACTGTTCATTGGTTTTCTCTAAGTCTTCAGCTGACTTACTTGCTACACCTGGGCCGACTAATAACCAACACAAATGCACAAGATAACATGTAATTGGTTAACTGTTCATTGGTTCTGTCTAATTCTTCTGCTGACTTGCTTGCTACACATGGGGAGACTAATAACCAACACAAATGCACAACATAACATGTAATTGGTTTACTGTTCATTGGTTCTCTCTAATTCTTCAGTTGACTTACTTGCTACACCTGGGTAGACTAATAACCAACACAAATGCACAACATAACATGTAATTGGTTTACTGTTCATTGGTTGTCTCTAATTCTTCAGCTGACTTACTTGCTACACCTGGGCAGACTAATAACCAACACAAATGCACAACATAACATGTAATTGGTTTACTGTTCATTGGTTCTCTCTAATTCTTCAAGTGACTTACTTGCTACACCTGGGCAGACCAATAACCAACACAAATGCACAACATAACATGTAACTGGTTTACTATTCATTGGTTCTCTCTAATTCTTTAGCTGACTTACTTGCTACACCTGGGGAGACTAATCAACAACACAAATGCACAACATAACATGTAATTGGTTTACTGTTCATTGGTTCTCTCTAATTCTCAAGCTGACTTACTTGCTACACCTGGGGAGACTAATAACCAACACAAATGCACAACATAACATGTAATTGGTTTACTGTTCATTGGTTCTCTCTAATTCTTCACCTGACTTACTTGCTACACCTGGGCAGACCAATAACCAACACAAATGCACAACATAACATGTAACTGGTTTACTGTTCATTGGTTCTCTCTAATTCTTCAGCTGACTTACTTGCTACACCTGGGGAGACTAATAACCAACACAAATGCACAACATAACATGTAATTGGTTTACTGTTCATTGGTTCTCTCTAATTCTCCAGCTGACTTACTTGCTACACCTGGGGAGACTAATAACCAACACAAATGCACATCATAACATGAAATTGGTTTACTGTTCATTGGTTCTCTCTAATTCTTCAAGTGACTTGCTTGCTACACCTGGGGAGACTAATAACCAACACAAATGCACAACATAACATGTAATTGGTTTATTGTTCATTGGTTCTCTCTAATTCTTCAGCTGACTTACTTGATACACTTGGGGAGACTAATAACCAACACAAATGCACAACATAACATGTAATTGGTTTACTGTTCATTGGTTCTCTGTAATTCTTCAGCTGACTTACTTGCTACACCTGGGAAGACTAATAACCAACACAAATGCTCAACATAACATGTAATTGGTTTACTGTTCATTGGTTCTCTCTAAGTCTTCAGCTGACTTACTAGCTACACCTGGGGAGACTAATAACCAACACAAATGCACAACATAACATGTAATTAGTTTACTGTTCATTGGTTCTCTCTAATTCTTCAGCTGAATTACTTGTTACACCTGGGGAGACTAATAACCAACACAAATGCACAACATAACATTTAATTGGTTTACTGTTCATTGGTTCTCTCTAATTCTTCAGCTGACTTACTTGCTACACCTGGGGAGACTAATAACCAACATAGATGCACAACATAACATGTAATTGGTTTACTATTCATTGGTTTTCTCTAAGTCTTCAGCTGACTTTCTTGCTACACCTGGGCAGACTAATAACCAACACAAATGCACAACATAACATATAATTGGTTTACTGTTCATTGGTTCTCTCTAATTCTTCAGCTGACTTGCTTGCTACACTTAGGGAGACAAATAACCAACACAAATGCACAACATAACATGTAATTCGTTTACCGTTCATTGCTTCTCTCTAATTCTTCAGGTGACATACTTGCTACACCTGCAAAGACTAATAACCAACAGAAATGCACAACATAACATGTAATTGGTTTACTGTTCATTGGTTCTCTGTAATTCTTCAGCTGACTTACTTGCTACACCTGGGAAGACTAATAACCAACACAAATGCACAACATAACATGTAATTGGTTTACTGTTCATTGGTTCTCTCTAATTCTTCAGCTGACTTGCTTGCTACACCTGGGGAGATAAATAACCAACACAAATGCACAACATAACATGTAATTGGTTTACTGTTCATTGGTTCTCTCTAATTCTTCAGCTGACTTGCTTGCTACACCTGGGGAGATAAATAACCAACACAAATGCACAACATAACATGTAATTGGTTTACTGTTCATTGGTTCTCTATAATTCTTCAGCTGACTTACTTGCTACACTTGGAAAGACTAATAACCAACACAAATGCACAACATAACATGTAATTGGTTTACTGTTCATTGGTTTTCTCTAAGTCTTCAGCTGACTTACTTGCTACACCTGGGCCGACTAATAACCAACACAAATGCACAAGATAACATGTAATTGGTTAACTGTTCATTGGTTCTCTCTAATTCTTCTGCTGACTTGCTTGCTACACATGGGGAGACTAATAACCAACACAAATGCACAACATAACATGTAATTGGTTTACTGTTCATTGGTTCTCTCTAATTCTTCAGTTGACTTACTTGCTACACCTGGGTAGATTAATAACCAACACAAATGCACAACATAACATGTAATTGGTTTACTGTTCATTGGTTCTCTCTAATTCTTCAGCTGACTTACTTGCTACACCTGGGCAGACTAATAACCAACACAAATGCACAACATAACATGTAATTGGTTTACTGTTCATTGGTTCTCTCTAATTCTTCAAGTGACTTACTTGCTACACCTGGGCAGACCAATAACCAACACAAATGCACAACATAACATGTAACTGGTTTACTGTTCATTGGTTCTCTCTAATTCTTTAGCTGACTTACTTGCTACACCTGGGGAGACTAATCAACAACACAAATGCACAACATAACATGTAATTGGTTTACTGTTCTTTGGTTCTCTCTAATTCTCAAGCTGACTTACTTGCTACACCTGGGGAGACTAATAACCAACACAAATGCACAACATAACATGTAATTGGTTTACTGTTCATTGGTTCTCTCTAATTCTTCACCTGACTTACTTGCTACACCTGGGCAGACCAATAACCAACACAAATGCACAACATAACATGTAACTGGTTTACTGTTCATTGGTTCTCTCTAATTCTTCAGCTGACTTACTTGCTACACCTGGGGAGACTAATAACCAACACAAATGCACAACATAACATGTAATTGGTTTACTGTTCATTGGTTCTCTCTAATTCTCCAGCTGACTTACTTGCTACACCTGGGGAGACTAATAACCAACACAAATGCACATCATAACATGAAATTGGTTTACTGTTCATTGGTTCTCTCTAATTCATCAAGTGACTTGCTTGCTACACCTGGGGAGACAAATAACCAACACAAATGCACAACATAACATGTAATTGGTTTATTGTTCATTGGTTCTCTCTAATTCTTCAACTAACTTCCTTGCTACACCTGGAGAGACTAATAACCAACACAAATGCACAACATAACATGTAATTGGTTTATTGTTCATTGGTTCTCTCTAATTCTTCAGCTGACTTACTTGATACACCTGGGCAGACTAATAACCAACACAAATGCACAACATAACATATAATTGGTTTACTGTTCATTGGTTCTCTCTAATTCTTCAGCTGACTTGCTTGCTACACCTAGGGAGACAAATAACCAACACAAATGCACAACATAACATGTAATTGGTTTACCGTTCATTGCTTCTCTCTAATTCTTCAGGTGACATACTTGCTACACCTGGAAAGACTAATAAGCAACACAAATGCACAACATAACATGTAATTGGTTTACTGTTCATTGGTTCTCTGTAATTCTTCAGCTGACTTACTTGCTACACCTGGGAAGACTAATAACCAACACAAATGTACAACATAACATGTAATTGGTTTACTGTTCATTGGTTCTCTCTAATTCTTCAGTTGACTTACTTGCTACACCTGGGTAGACTAATAACCAACACAAATGCACAACATAACATGTAATTGGTTTACTGTTCATTGGTTCTCTCTAATTCTTCAGCTGACTTGCTTGCTACACCTGGGGAGACAAATAACCAACACAAATGCACAACATAACATGTAATTGGTTTACTGTTCATTGCTTCTCTCTAATTCTTCAGCTGACTTACTTGCTACACCTGGAAAGACTAATAACCAACACAAATGCACAACATAACATGTAATTGGTTTACTCTTCATTGGTTCTTTCTAATTCTTCAGCTGACTTGCTTGCTTCAACTGGGGAAACAAATAACCAACACAAATGCATAACATAACATGTAATTGGTTTACTCTTCATTGGTTATCTCCAATTCTTCAGCTGACTTGCTTGCTACACCTGGGGAGACTAATAACCAACACAAATGCATAACATAACATAACATGTAATTGGTTTACTGTTCATTGGTTCTCTCTAATTCTTCAGCTGACTTACTTGATACACTTGAGGAGACTAATAACCAACACAAATGCACAACATAACATGTAATTGGTTTAGTGTTCATTGGTTCTTTCTAATTCTTCAGCTGACTTGCTTGCTTCAACTAGGGAAACAAATAACCAACACAAATGCATAACATAACATGTAATTGGTTTACTCTTCATTGGTTCTCTCTAATTCTTCCGCTGACTTACTTGCTACACCTGGGAAGACTAATATCCAACACAAATGCACAACATCACATGTAATTGGTTTACTGTTCATTGGTTCTCTCTAAGTCTTCAGTTGACTTACTTGCTACACCTGGGGAGACTAATAACCAACACAAATGCACAACATAACATGTTATTAATTTACTGTTCATTGGTTCTCTCTAATTCTTCAGCTGACTTACTTGCTTCACCTGGGTAGACTAATAACCAACACAAATGCACAACATAACATGTAATTGGTTTAGTGTTCATTGGTTCTCTCTAATTCTGCAGCTGACTTGCTTGCTACACCTGGGAGACTAATAACCAACACAAATGCACAACATAACATGTAATTGGTTTACTGTTCATTTGTTCTCTCTAATCCTCCAGCTGACTTACTTCCTACACCTGGGCAGACTAATAACCAACACAAATGCACAACATACCATGTAATTGGTTTACTGTTCATTGGTTCTCTCTAATTCTCCAGCTGACTTACTTGCTACACCTGGGAAGACTAATAACCAACACAAATGCACAACATAACATGTAATTGGTTTACTGTTCATTGGTTCTCTCTAATCCTCCAGCTAACTTACTTGCTACACCTGGGGAGACTAATAACCAACACAAATGCACAACATAACATGTAATTGGTTTACTTCTCATTGGTTCTCTCTAATTCTTCAGCTGACTTGCTTGCTACACTTGGGGAGACAAATAACCAACACAAATGCACAACATAACATGTAATTGGTTTACTGTTCATTGGTTCTCACTAATTCTTCAGCTGATTTGCATGCTACACCTGGGGAGACTAATAACCAACACAAATGCACAACATTACATGTAATTGGTTTACTGTTCATTGGTTCTCTCTAATTCTTCAGCTGACTTACTGGATACACCTGAGGAGACTAATAACCAACACAAATGCACAACATAACATGTAATTGGTTTACTGTTCATCAGTTCTCTTTAATTCTGTAGCTGACTTGCTTGCTACACTTGGGGAGAAAAATAACCAACACAAATGCACAACATAACATGTAATTGGTTTGCTGTTCATTGGTTCTCTCTAATTCTTCAGCTGAGTTACTTGATACACTTGGGGAGACTAATAACTAACACAAATGCACAACATAACATGTAATTGGTTTACTGTTCGTTAGTTCTCTCTAATTCTTCAGCTGACTTACTTGCTACACCTGGGGAGAAAAATAACCAACACAAATGCACAACATAATATGTAATCGGTTTACTATTCATTGGTTCTCTCTAATTCTTCAACTGACTTGCTTGCTACACCTGGAGAGACTAATAACCAACACAAATGCACAACATAACATGTAAATGGTTTATTGTTCATTGGTTCTCTCTAATTCTTCTGCTGACTTACTTGCTACACCTGGGAAGACTAATAACCAACAGAAATGCACAACATAACATGTAATTAGTTTACTGTTCATTGGTTCTCTCTAATTCTCCAGCTGACTTACTTGCTACACCTGGGGAGACTAATAACCAACACAAATGCACAACATAACATGTAATTGGTTTACTGTTCATCGGTTCTCTTTAATTCTGTAGCTGACTTGCTTGCTACACCTGGGGAGACTAATAACCAACACAAATGCACAACATAACATGTAATTGGTTTACTGTTCATTGGTTCTCTATAATTCTTCAAGTGACTTGCTTGCTACACCTGGGGAGACAAATAACCAACACAAATGCACAAGATAACATGTAATTGGTTTACTATTCATTGGTTCTCTCTAATTCTTCAACTGACTTGCTTGCTACACCTGGAGAGACTAATAACCAACACAAATGCACAACATAACATGTAATTGGTTTACTGTTCATTAGTTCTCTCTAATTCTTCAGCTAACTTACTTGCTACACCTTGGAAGACTAATAACCAATACAAATGCACAACATAACATGTAATTAGTTTACTGTTCATTGGTTCTCTCTAATTCTCCAGCTGACTTACTTGCTACACCTGGGGAGACTAATAACCAACACAAATGCACAACATAACATGTAATTAGTTTACTGTTCATTGGTTCTCTCTAATTCTCCAGCTGACTTACTTGCTACACCTGGGGAGACTAATAACCAACACAAATGCACAACATAACATGTAATCGGTTTACTGTTCATTGGTTCTCTCTAATTCTTCCGCTGACTTACTTGCTACACCTGGGAAGACTAATATCCAACACAAATGCACAACATCACATGTAATTGGTTTACTGTTCATTGGTTCTCTCTAAGTCTTCAGTTGACTTACTTGCTACACCTGGGGAGACTAATAACCAACACAAATGCACAACACAACATGTTATTAATTTACTGTTCATTGGTTCTCTCTAATTCTTCAGCTGACTTACTTGCTTCACCTGGGCAGACTAATAACCAACACAAATGCACAACATACCATGTAATTGGTTTACTGTTCATTGGTTCTCTCTAATTCTTCAGCTGACCTACTTGCTACACCTGGGGAAACTAATAACCAACACAAATGCACAACATAACATGTAATTGGTTTACTGTTCATTGGTTCTCTATAATTCTCCAGCTGTCTTACTTGCTACACCTGGGGAGACTAATAACCAAAACAAATGCACAACATAACATGTAACTAGTTTACTGTTCATTGGTTCTCTCTAATTCTCCAGCTGACTTACTTGCTACACCTGGGAAGACTAATAACCAACACAAATGCACAACATAACATGTAATCGGTTTACTGTTCATTAGTTCTCTCTAATTCTTTAGCTGACTTGCTTGCTACACCTGGGGAGACAAATAACCAACACAAATGCACAACATAACATGTAATTTGTTTACTGTTCATTCGTTCTCTCTAATTCTTCAGCTGACTTACTTGCTACACCTGGGGAGACTAATAACCAACACAGATGCACAACATAACATGTTATTGGTTTACTGTTCATATGTTTTCTCTAAGTCTTCAGCTGACTTACTTGCTACACCTGGGCAGACTAATAACCAACACAAATGCACAATATAACATGTAATTGGTTTACTGTTCATTGGTTCTCTCTAATTCTTCAGCTGACCTACTTGCTACACTTGGGGAAACTAATAACCAACACAAATGCACAACATAACATGTAATTGGTTTACTGTTCATTGGTTCTCTATAATTCTCCAGCTGTCTTACTTGCTACACCTGGGGAGACTAATAACCAAAACAAATGCACAACATAAAATGTAACTAGTTTACTGTTCATTGGTTCTCTCTAATTCTCCAGCTGACTTACTTGCTACACCTGGGAAGACTAATAACCAACACAAATGCACAACATAACATGTAATCGGTTTACTGTTCATTAGTTCTCTCTAATTCTTTAGCTGACTTGCTTGCTACACCTGGGGAGACAAATAACCAACACAAATGCACAACATAACATGTAATTTGTTTACTGTTCATTCGTTCTCTCTAATTCTTCAGCTGACTTACTTGCTACACCTGGGGAGACTAATAACCAACACAGATGCACAACATAACATGTTATTGGTTTACTGTTCATATGTTTTCTCTAAGTCTTCAGCTGACTTACTTGCTACACCTGGGGAGACTAATAACCAACACAAATGCACGACATAACATGTAATCGGTTTACTGTTCATTGGTTCTCTCTAATTCTTCCGCTGACTTACTTGCTACACCTGGGAAGACTAATATCCAACACAAATGCACAACATCAGATGTAATTGGTTTACTGTTCATTGGTTCTCTCTAAGTCTTCAGCTGACTTACTTGCTACACCTGGGGAGACTAAAAACCAACACAAATGCACAACATAACATGTTATTAATTTACTGTTCATTGGTTCTCTCTAATTCTTCCGCTGAATTACTTGTTACACCTGGGGAGACTAATAACCAACACAAATGCACAACATAACATGTAATTGGTTTACTGTTCATTCGTTCTCTCTAATTCTTCAGCTGACTTACTTGCTACACCTGGGGAGACTAATAACCAACATAGATGCACAACATAACATGTAATTGGTTTACTTTTCATATGTTTTCTCTAAGTCTTCAGCTGACTTACTTGCTACACCTGGGCAGACTAATAACCAACACAAATGCACAACATACCATGTAATTGGTTTACTGTTCATTGGTTCTCTCTAATTCTTCAGCTGACCTACTTGCTACACCTGGGGAAACTAATAACCAACACAAATGCACAACATAACATGTAATTGGTTTACTGTTCATTGGTTCTCTATAATTCTCCAGCTGTCTTACTTGCTACACCTGGGGAGACTAATAACCAAAACAAATGCACAACATAACATGTAACTAGTTTACTGTTCATTCGTTCTCTCTAATTCTCCAGCTGACTTACTTGCTACACTTGGGGAGACAAATAACCAACACAAATGCACAACATAACATGTAATTGGTTTACTGTTCATTGGTTCTCACTAATTCTTCAGCTGATTTGCATGCTACACCTGGGGAGACTAATAACCAACACAAATGCACAACATTACATGTAATTGGTTTACTGTTCATTGGTTCTCTCTAATTCTTCAGCTGACTTACTGGATACACCTGAGGAGACTAATAACCAACACAAATGCACAACATAACATGTAATAGGTTTACTGTTCATCAGTTCTCTTTAATTCTGTAGCTGACTTGCTTGCTACACTTGGGGAGAAAAATAACCAACACAAATGCACAACATAACATGTAATTGGTTTGCTGTTCATTGGTTCTCTCTAATTCTTCAGCTGAGTTACTTGATACACTTGGGGAGACTAATAACTAACACAAATGCACAACATAACATGTAATTGGTTTACTGTTCGTTAGTTCTCTCTAATTCTTTAGCTGACTTACTTGCTACACCTGGGGAGAAAAATAACCAACACAAATGCACAACATAATATGTAATCGGTTTACTATTCATTGGTTCTCTCTAATTCTTCAACTGACTTGCTTGCTACACCTGGAGAGACTAATAACCAACACAAATGCACAACATAACATGTAAATGGTTTATTGTTCATTGGTTCTCTCTAATTCTTCTGCTGACTTACTTGCTACACCTGGGAAGACTAATAACCAACAGAAATGCACAACATAACATGTAATTAGTTTACTGTTCATTGGTTCTCTCTAATTCTCCAGCTGACTTACTTGCTACACCTGGGGAGACTAATAACCAACACAAATGCACAACATAACATGTAATTGGTTTACTGTTCATCGGTTCTCTTTAATTCTGTAGCTGACTTGCTTGCTACACCTGGGGAGACTAATAACCAACACAAATGCACAACATAACATGTAATTGGTTTACTGTTCATTGGTTCTCTATAATTCTTCAAGTGACTTGCTTGCTACACCTGGGGAGACAAATAACCAACACAAATGCACAAGATAACATGTAATTGGTTTACTATTCATTGGTTCTCTCTAATTCTTCAACTGACTTGCTTGCTACACCTGGAGAGACTAATAACCAACACAAATGCACAACATAACATGTAATTGGTTTACTGTTCATTAGTTCTCTCTAATTCTTCAGCTAACTTACTTGCTACACCTTGGAAGACTAATAACCAATACAAATGCACAACATAACATGTAATTAGTTTACTGTTCATTGGTTCTCTCTAATTCTCCAGCTGACTTACTTGCTACACCTGGGGAGACTAATAACCAACACAAATGCACAACATAACATGTAATTAGTTTACTGTTCATTGGTTCTCTCTAATTCTCCAGCTGACTTACTTGCTACACCTGGGGAGACTAATAACCAACACAAATGCACAACATAACATGTAATCGGTTTACTGTTCATTGGTTCTCTCTAATTCTTCCGCTGACTTACTTGCTACACCTGGGAAGACTAATATCCAACACAAATGCACAACATCACATGTAATTGGTTTACTGTTCATTGGTTCTCTCTAAGTCTTCAGTTGACTTACTTGCTACACCTGGGGAGACTAATAACCAACACAAATGCACAACACAACATGTTATTAATTTACTGTTCATTGGTTCTCTCTAATTCTTCAGCTGACTTACTTGCTTCACCTGGGCAGACTAATAACCAACACAAATGCACAACATACCATGTAATTGGTTTACTGTTCATTGGTTCTCTCTAATTCTTCAGCTGACCTACTTGCTACACCTGGGGAAACTAATAACCAACACAAATGCACAACATAACATGTAATTGGTTTACTGTTCATTGGTTCTCTATAATTCTCCAGCTGTCTTACTTGCTACACCTGGGGAGACTAATAACCAAAACAAATGCACAACATAACATGTAACTAGTTTACTGTTCATTGGTTCTCTCTAATTCTCCAGCTGACTTACTTGCTACACCTGGGAAGACTAATAACCAACACAAATGCACAACATAACATGTAATCGGTTTACTGTTCATTAGTTCTCTCTAATTCTTTAGCTGACTTGCTTGCTACACCTGGGGAGACAAATAACCAACACAAATGCACAACATAACATGTAATTTGTTTACTGTTCATTCGTTCTCTCTAATTCTTCAGCTGACTTACTTGCTACACCTGGGGAGACTAATAACCAACACAGATGCACAACATAACATGTTATTGGTTTACTGTTCATATGTTTTCTCTAAGTCTTCAGCTGACTTACTTGCTACACCTGGGCAGACTAATAACCAACACAAATGCACAATATAACATGTAATTGGTTTACTATTCATTGGTTCTCTCTAATTCTTCAGCTGACCTACTTGCTACACTTGGGGAAACTAATAACCAACACAAATGCACAACATAACATGTAATTGGTTTACTGTTCATTGGTTCTCTATAATTCTCCAGCTGTCTTACTTGCTACACCTGGGGAGACTAATAACCAAAACAAATGCACAACATAAAATGTAACTAGTTTACTGTTCATTGGTTCTCTCTAATTCTCCAGCTGACTTACTTGCTACACCTGGGAAGACTAATAACCAACACAAATGCACAACATAACATGTAATCGGTTTACTGTTCATTAGTTCTCTCTAATTCTTTAGCTGACTTGCTTGCTACACCTGGGGAGACAAATAACCAACACAAATGCACAACATAACATGTAATTTGTTTACTGTTCATTCGTTCTCTCTAATTCTTCAGCTGACTTACTTGCTACACCTGGGGAGACTAATAACCAACACAGATGCACAACATAACATGTTATTGGTTTACTGTTCATATGTTTTCTCTAAGTCTTCAGCTGACTTACTTGCTACACCTGGGGAGACTAATAACCAACACAAATGCACGACATAACATGTAATCGGTTTACTGTTCATTGGTTCTCTCTAATTCTTCCGCTGACTTACTTGCTACACCTGGGAAGACTAATATCCAACACAAATGCACAACATCAGATGTAATTGGTTTACTGTTCATTGGTTCTCTCTAAGTCTTCAGCTGACTTACTTGCTACACCTGGGGAGACTAATAACCAACACAAATGCACAACATAACATGTTATTAATTTACTGTTCATTGGTTCTCTCTAATTCTTCCGCTGAATTACTTGTTACACCTGGGGAGACTAATAACCAACACAAATGCACAACATAACATGTAATTGGTTTACTGTTCATTCGTTCTCTCTAATTCTTCAGCTGACTTACTTGCTACACCTGGGGAGACTAATAACCAACATAGATGCACAACATAACATGTAATTGGTTTACTTTTCATATGTTTTCTCTAAGTCTTCAGCTGACTTACTTGCTACACCTGGGCAGACTAATAACCAACACAAATGCACAACATACCATGTAATTGGTTTACTGTTCATTGGTTCTCTCTAATTCTTCAGCTGACCTACTTGCTACACCTGGGGAAACTAATAACCAACACAAATGCACAACATAACATGTAATTGGTTTACTGTTCATTGGTTCTCTCTAATTCTCCAGCTGACTTACTTGCTACACCTGGGAAGACTAATAACCAACACAAATGCACAACATAACATGTAATCGGTTTACTGTTCATTAGTTCTCTCTAATTCTTTAGCTGACTTGCTTGCTACACCTGGGGAGACAAATAACCAACACAAATGCACAACATAACATGTAATTTGTTTACTGTTCATTAGTTCTCTCTAATTCTTTAGCTGACTTGCTTGCTACACCTGGGGAGACAAATAACCAACACAAATGCATGTAGACCCCTAAAATTGTCCGGGTCGGAAATAAGACTCGAAGACTCTCAAAGACCGAAGGAAAGTCAGCCAGAAGGACTCCTGGAAGACCCTAGGATGATTATCTGTATGTTTAGAGGTCTTAGAGTAGCTTAAAATAAGGATGTGGGAGGATTGAAGCTCAATACGGCCTCCTAGAAGTTCAGTACGGCCGTACTGAACAATTTGAACTACAATACGGCCGTACTGAAACCAATACGGCCGTACTGAAGTTTTTGAACTTCAGTGCGGCCGTACTGAAACCAATACGGCCGTACTGAAGTTTTTGAAACTTCAGTACGGCCGTACTGAATTCAATACGGCCGTACTGTAGTTCAAATCTTCAGTTCGGGCCGTATTGATGTCAGAGGCCGTACTGCGCCTCACTCCTATATATAGGACGTCATTTGGACGTCATTCCACACTTTTCCACACTTCTTGGACTCTCTTCTTGAGTATTCTGGGGTTTTTGAGCAGTGTTCTGCCCTAGAATTCTCTCCGAGAGCCGATCCGACGAAGTTCTTGAGTTCTGAGCATTTAGCTTGAGAATTCGAACTAGTCGAAGGGAAATCTTTTTGATTTCCATAGTAAAGATTAATTTTTAGGGAAGGAGCGAGCGAGCGTGTAGTGGGAGGGAGCGCCAAAAAGCCTCCTAACATTTGAATATATATAAAAGCACGCTTCAAAGGTTTCTTCTTCAAAATCCTTCCTTTTACTGCTTTCTGATTGTTGCATCGCATGTTTAATTTATTCATCATGTAGATATCTTATTCATAGCCGTTTATAATAAATAGGGGTAATTTAGTAATTTTACACTGTTATTTATGAAATAATCCGTCATAGGGAACCTGAAAGGGGCGTTATGGGGTGCTAACACCTTCCCCGCACGTAACCGACTCCCTTACCCAACTCTGGTTGTAATGGCCAAGGTTGATTTACGAAAATCAATTGCCTTATCCCTTTTTCCAATGTTTTGAGTAAAACATTGGTGGCGACTCCAAGAACCCTTCTTTTTGCGAAAACCACTAATCCATGGAGGGTCCCGCTTGGGATTAACATGGATTGGTGAATCATTTAATAAAATTGTTAGTTCGATGAGGTCTCAGTTTGAGAATAAGTCGTTCTAACAATCCACCACTTTTCAAACTATAAAAACGAGTCCGACCATCGTCGCGAATGCCAAGGTCCGTTTCGGCGGGTGGCGACAGATGGCGACTTCACTGGGGAAGCCTCGAGAGTCAGTCCCATTTAGTGATGGATTGTTTCTAAAAATAATAGTTTAAAATTACTTCATTACCCCTTACTTATATGATAACATGTTTTATCTATTTGGCTTTAATAACTGTTGTATGTTTAAATTTCCGCAATTGTTTGAAATATAAACTGCACACAAACCTTTGCACACAACAGTTCCCTCTATACCCGGGGGCATGAGTGGAAAGCCATAGGGAGTGGATGTTAGTACGGCCGGTTGTCGAATGGGTCTATAGGTGCCCGTAGACCGTTGTCGGAAAACATCACTCAAGGTGATAACCATGAACTCAAGTCCGACAGTGCGTTGGAACTTTCCATCGACTTACGACGAGAGGAATTGGGTCCCTATAATGGGGGCACCTTGGGGGCCTCAGACCAGTGAGAACAGTTAGAACCTCCTTGAAAATGCACTTTTCTGCAGGATACCCCTACCTCGTGATTCGCTCGTGACTGTTCGTGGATGAGTGAATTGTTTGTGCATTGATTATGTGAAATTGTTTGAGCATACATTGCATTTCTTTAAACATACAACATCCCTTTTTAAAATAAGAATAAATAGAAATAAGAATCTTCCATTACATGGTGTTAACATCTACCTTCATCACATTCATATAGGTAGTTTCCCTTTTCACCCAAAAAATACAAAAAAATATACCCAAAAGAAAAATAAAGAAAAATATTATTTATCCAAACCAAGCAATATCATGCATCATCTTAGGAACATTCCGAAAACATGATAATGCTTAGTTAAATAAACACTATGCATGCATATTCACCACCATCATCTCATATCATGCATTTTATTGTAGATTATGGAGGGATCTAGGGGAATGCAAGGGCTGTTGAAGAAAGTGGACTTCTTGTTGTACCGTGCCGAGAGGTTGGATCACCTCTGTTCCTTGATGCCACGAGAGGCTCGTTTGGAGTTTGAAAAATCTTATGGACGAGTTCTCGATTTGATGAAGATTTGTGTGGATCCAGTTTTTCTGAGAGCCTTGGTCCATTTTTGGAGTCTCGATCTGCATTGTTTCGAGTTCCCCCAGTTTGACTTAGTTCCGACTCTCGAGGAGTATGAGCTCATGCTACGATGGCCCAAATCAGCAGGGGTCTATATCTTCCATGGAAATCATGTGGCCGTAGAGAGGGTCGCAACTCAAGTCAAACTGCCATCACGATCATCCGCTTTAGTAGGGAACGGCAGTATCAGGGGTTGGAAGCTTGCTATGATTGAAGACCACCTTTCTTCCTTGGCTGATGAGGGAGATTGGTTAGCTTTCAACAAGACTCTAGCGTTAGCCGTGTTTGGGACGATCTTATTCCCCTTTCACGCTAACACAGTGGACCACGCTGCCATGGACGCTTTCTTCGCTTGGGACGTACACATGAAGAGTCCCGTGCCTGCCATTCTTGCTGACACCTTGCTTTCTGTCAACCTATCTCAGCAGAAGCAAGGGAAGACTATTCGATGCTGCACCTCTTTGTTGTATGTGTGGGGCATCACACACTTTTATGCCTCTAGTCACCTGGGGACCTTGCCCGATCCTTTGAGAAGTTTTTCGAAGATCCCCGTACGCCGCCGATATGCTTCCGAATGGAAGGAAGAGATGGAACAGTGGAGTATTGAGCACTTCACGTGGGTTTGCCCTTGGTTCCGTCCGAGCAATGTATTGACAAGATGCGGTAGTTATCCAAGCATACCATTGATGGGCCTCAGAGGTTGCATAGCCTACTCACCTAGATTGGTTATGAGACAACTTATGAGGACTCAGATTGTTCCTGTTCAAGAGGAGCTTGGAGGGTTGTGTTTCTCCTTTGATTCCGAGCATCAGAGGGATATGCACGCTGTCAATAGAGCGTGGGAGAAACCAATCTATGAGGGAGATCGAGAGCTTGGAAAGCCTCGGGTATCCGCCTCCACCGACTACGAGATATGGAGGAGCGAGAGAGGGGTAACCATCCACCTCTTGCGCAACCGCAACTACAAGGAGGATAATGCAAGAACAAGTCGACGCCTTGACCAAGAAGCTGGAAATTATGGGAGCTCAAATGAGAGTTCTTGAAGAGAAAAATGAAGAATCCAGTTTCGTCATCGATGTTCTACAAAGGCAATGCAAGAAGAAAGACCACGAGATAGAGCGGCTCAAGGATGAGTGTGCTAACCTCAATGAGGAGGCTACTCGGGCATCCAAAATGCCAAAGGTTGAAACGAGTAGTCAACTCCAAGAAGTCAACGCAAAGATAGCACACCTTGAAGCCGAACATGCAAGGCGGGCACAGTTGATCAAGGACATGCAAGACAATCTGCTCTTGACTCGATCCGATGCACAGCAATGGCGGGAAGTTGCTCAACAACAAACCGCAAGCCTTTCCGATTTCCGCAAGAGAGAAAGGGAAGGACTAGCACAGATGGCTAGACTCCGAGAGGAGAAGGATCGAGCCGAAGACGAGCTTAACGAACTGCAGGCCATGATCAACTATCACACTCAAAAGGCGAAGGACGCTCAGAAGATCAGTGATGATATGAGCCAAGCCGTCCATATGCAAGTTGAAGCAATGGCACGTCATGTGGAGGAAGCCGAAGACGAATGGAGAAGAAAAATGAACCCGCCTGTGGGTTTTTATCGGCTTTTCTCATATTGTAAAAAATTGCTTCAAAACATTGTATGATAAGTTGTACACTTTCTATGATCAATGAAATCAAGTTTTTGATTTATGAAATCTCTCAATTGCCTTTGCATTTCATAGTCATTCATTTGCATACATCTCTCCAAGTAATTTAATAATAAACATTAATAAAAAGAAAGAATTAATCGATGCGTATAATCAAAGAGTGGATCGCACGCCATTTGTTATCAAATGCAAAACCAACAACTGCGCCAAGCGAGCACACGACAACTTCGTTGTTGGTAATCAAGACGAACAAAGGGGAAGGTCCGACACCGTTAAGGATCACTACTCCAAGGCCTTTTCCCTACGAATCAAATAAGGCTGTGCCATGGATATACGACATCCATTTTTCTGCCGACAGCGATTTCTCTAACATCGCTGGACTTGGGGGCATGACTAGGAGTGGCAGGATCTACACTCCCAATGATCTTCATGATAAAAGCTCCCAAGAATAAAGGAAAGGAAAATAAAGAATCCGAGGAGGAAAATCTAGAGACCGCCTTCCAAGCATTGGAAAGTGCCAATGTTGAAACGTTTCCCCGAGAAATGAAGACGGTAGCCTACATGCTCACCAAGAACGGATACTTGCCGGGACAAGGACTTGGCAAGGATTCCCAAGGAATTCCCGAGCTACCCACTATCAAGGATAATCCGGGGAAGCAAGGGTTAGGATACAACCCTAATAAAGATCAAAGGACGAAGAGGAACCAAGATCCTTCTCGACGTTCTTTAAGCCAGATCTTTAGGAAGGCCGGTTCACAAGCGTCAAGGCCGGTCGTCGTCATCAAGTGCTTTTCTCCTTCCGATAGGGATGTATAGACCTGATGACTGTTAGAGATTACTCCTCGGGGACAGCCCGACCCCCGAGCCTCGATAGGGCACATGTTTCCATTATGATTATAATAAAATCATTCTTTATTATTTCTTACTGCTTCTCTTCTTGCTTATAATAAATTTCTAAACCGCATTATTTTTAACCCTGTTTGAATAAACATGAATGAGGTTAAAATCATCTTAATAACAATAAACCCGCATCATTTTTATGTGGAAGTGTGCGTGACAACTTGGAGCACCTTTCCTTGGCCTCGACAGGTGCCATCATGGATAAAAAAGAAATCCTAAAAACAAAAAAAGCTCGGCAGGAAACCCAAAAAGGGGGCTGCGCAAAAATAAGAGCAAAAGACCCGCTAGGAATCCCACGAAAGGGTGACCTAGGCAAAAGTTAGGGTTGCAAAAATGAACAAAAACAAAAGTCCGCTAAAACGCCACAAAAGGGTGTTTTAGGCAAAAATAAGGACTATCAAAAAACGAAAAGAAATCCATGATGGTACCATGAGCCGAATTCAAAAAAGGTTCAAAGGAAGCTATCTAAGTTGTCAAAATCACAACGTCAATAACAAGATTTTCTTAACTTCATAAGTGTTTAATCAAACAAGCCTAAACACATAAGCCTACCTTGGCCAACCATTCTTACAAAAACCATTTTTGAAAAAATAAATCCCCTCTAAAACACAAACTTCTAAACAAAAATATCTTTCCTTTCTTTTCTCTCTTGTCCCAAACGATTTTAGGATAATCTAGTGGAAACATGGAGATATAGTGGTCAATAGGAGGGTTGACATGTCTTCTAAAGGAAGGGAAGAATCACTGGGTTGATGACGCCCATCTCGATATAACACGCATCATTCCTCGGTTACATAAATCGGCAGCGCACAGCCCGTCTAGAGGAATGGCAAGATCCAAACAAAGAAACGCATCGGTTAATTCTTTTGAAAAAATAAATCAAATAGAATTAGGTGCATCATACCGCATACATGCATACAGATGATAGGTGTACTGGAAGATCACTTATTCTCTGTTTATTGAAAAAACAAACAAAAAAACAACAAAAAAAAAACAACAAAAAAAACAAAAAAACAAAAAAAACAAAAAAAACAAAAAAATAAACTTCAGAAAAAACAATGCGCCCGTACCATGTTCAGTACACCCGTACCAAAATCAGGGTTATGAACAAATTTTCAACCCAATACGGGCGTACCGAAATGAATACGGCAGCATTGGCCATAACGTCCACACCAATACGGGCGTATTGAATTCAATACGGCCCGTATTGGCCCATTCTCATTCATCACAACATCTTCATTCCTCTGCATACTTCATCTGTGAGTGTGTTTGAGATCCCTCCAACAGAAAAAGCCGAAATCAACGAAAAAAGGCAAAAATACAGAAAAAGCCAAAAATCAACAAAAAAGGCAAAATACAGAAAACCCAACAAATTGTACAGAATAACTGAGCCTGGAGAGGCTTGCCGAAATAATACTCCCACAGAATAATTGAGCCTGGAGAGGCTTGCGGAAATAATACTCCCTCATCACACAGAATAATTGAGCCTGGAGAGGCTTGCCGAAATAATACTCCCCAAGAGACATCTCAACTTGCACTCTTGGGCTGAACAGAAAATCCAAAAATTATACAGAATAATTGAGCCTGGAGAGGCTTGCCGAAATAATACTCTCTCAGAATAATTGAGCCTGGAGAGGCTTGCCGAAATAATACTCTCTCAGAATAATTGAGCCTGGAGAGGCTTGCTGAAATAATACTCTCTCAGAATAATTGAGCCTGGAGAGGCTTGCCGAAATAATACTCCCCAGACATATCTCAGCTTCCACGCTCGGACCAAATTCCCCAGTGAAAGCTATCAAAGCAAGATCAGCAAGATTCCCCAAGGGAGGCTTGATCATCCAAACAGAATATCTAAGTCGAAAGGACTTTGACTTCCTCAGTGGAAGATAGCTTTCCAACTCGAGCGACGAGTGAAGCTAAGCCTGAAGAGGCTTTCTAAATAATACTCTGGGATACATAAGATCTTCAATCCCCATTCGCCTACTCAGAGGCACCCTTTCAAAAAGAGAAAAAATCAAAAACATCAATAACCATTCCCCAAGCGGAATCCGGCACTCAGCCGAACATTGAACATCAAGATCATTCGCCTACTCAGAGGCACTCCTTTAAAAAAGAGAAAAATCAAAAAGATCAATAACCATTCCCCAAGCGGAATCCGGCACTCAGCCGAACACCGAACATCAAGATAATTCGCCTACTCAGAGGCACTCCTTCAAAAAGAGAAAATCCAAAAAAGATCAATAATCATTCCCCAAGCGGAATTCGGCATTCAGCCAATCATTGAACGTCAAGATGATCCGCCTAACAGAAGAGGCTAATCAAAATTACGACAGAATCCCCTAGTGGATAACAGCCTACGCAGAGGCAATAAAAATAGAAAATCAAAAAGAGTCACCCGAATAAGGATAACCGGGATACTCCACCAACGTCGAAAGGACGTCAGCCAATCATAAGGCACCGCTCATCTCAGAAAGAGCATCTTCGTGTCTGCACCCCCAAGGAATCAGAAATTCCCCAGTGGGCACCAACTACGCAATGGAAAGTTGGGACACAAGAACCTATGAGTAACTGCACATCCCCTAGACGGATCCCTGCGTTATCCAGCCCTCAGTGGCACAAAAATCAAAAACAATCGTCGAAGCAGCATCGTGGACTGTGGAGACAAAATCATCACAAATCCCTGGAGAGGGCAAACTCACGCTACCCCGAGGTTGTCAAGAACACGGAGGTATGCAACTGCCAGTGAGGTTGTCAAGAACACTCTGGTATAGCCTGGAGAGGCGGTACTCGGCTACCCCGAGGTTGTCAAGAACACGGAGGTATGCAACTGCCAGTGAGGTTGTCAAGAACACTCTGGTATAGCCTGGAGAGGCGGTACTCAGCTACCGAGGTTGTCAGAAGCACCGAGGTATGCACGAGCCTGGAGAGGCGACGACTAATACTCAACCTGGAGAGGCTACTCAACAATTTTCCACCGGAAGACACTACAAGTCGGAAGGATGGCTTATTCCCCGGACAATTGGGTCAACTCCTTTACTTGTCAACCGGTACACCAAAAAGCCGTTTGACTAAGTAAAGGGGGGGCAGCTGTAGACCCCTAAAATTGTCCGGGTCGGAAATAAGACTCGAAGACTCTCAAAGACCGAAGGAAAGTCAGCCAGAAGGACTCCTGGAAGACCCTAGGATGATTATCTGTAGGTTTAGAGGTCTTAGAGTAGCTTAAAATAAGGATGTGGGAGGATTGAAGCTCAATACGGCCTCCTAGAAGTTCAGTACGGCCGTACTGAACAATTTGAACTACAATACGGGCGTACTGAAACCAATACGGCCGTACTGAAGTTTTTGAACTTCAGTGCGGCTGTACTGAAACCAATACGGCCGTACTGAAGTTTTTGAAACTTCAGTACGGCCGTACTGTAGTTCAAATCTTCAGTACGGGCCGTATTGATGTCAGAGGCCGTACTGCGCCTCACTCCTATATATAGGACGTCATTTGGACGTCATTCCACACTTTTCCACACTTCTTGGACTCTCTTCTTGAGTATTCTGGGGTTTTTGAGCAGTGTTCTGCCCTAGAATTCTCTCCGAGAGCCGATCCGACGAAGTTCTTGAGTTCTGAGCATTTAGATTGAGAATTCGAACTAGTCGAAGGGAAATCTTTTTGATTTCCATAGTAAAGATTAATTTTTAGGGAAGGAGCGAGCGAGCGTGTAGTGGGAGGGAGCGCCAAAAAGCCTCCTAACATTTGAATATATATAAAAGCACGCTTCAAAGGTTTCTTCTTCAAAATCCTTCCTTTTACTGCTTTCTGATTGTTGCATCGCATGTTTAATTTATTCATCATGTAGATATCTTATTCATAGCCGTTTATAATAAATAGGGGTAATTTAGTAATTTTACACTGTTATTTATGAAATAATCCGTCATAGGGAACCTGAAAGGGGCGTTATGGGGTGCTAACACCTTCCCCGCACGTAACCGACTCCCTTACCCAACTCTGGTTGTAATGGCCAAGGTTGATTTACGAAAATCAATTGCCTTATCCCTTTTTCCAATGTTTTGAGTAAAACATTGGTGGCGACTCCAAGAACCCTTCTTTTTGCGAAAACCACTAATCCATGGAGGGTCCCGCTTGGGATTAACATGGATTGGTGAATCATTTAATAAAATTGTTAGTTCGATGAGGTCTCAGTTTGAGAATAAGTCGTTCTAACAATCCACCACTTTTCAAACTATAAAAACGAGTCCGACCATCGTCGCGAATGCCAAGGTCCGTTTCGGCGGGTGGCGACAATGCACAACATAACATGTAATTTGTTTACTGTTCATTCGTTCTCTCTAATTCTTCAGCTGACTTACTTGCTACACCTGGGGAGACTAATAACCAACACAGATGCACAACATAACATGTTATTGGTTTACTGTTCATATGTTTTCTCTAAGTCTTCAGCTAACTTACTTGCTACACCTGGGCAGACTAATAACCAACACAAATGCACAATATAACATGTAATTGGTTTACTGTTCATTGATTCTCTCTAATTCTTCAGCTGACCTACTTGCTACACCTGGGGAAACTAATAACCAACACAAATGCACAACATAACATGTAATTGGTTTACTGTTCATTGGTTCTCTATAATTCTCCAGCTGTCTTACTTGCTACACCTGGGGAGACTAATAACCAAAACAAATGCACAACATAAAATGTAACTAGTTTACTGTTCATTGGTTCTCTCTAATTCTCCAGCTGACTTACTTGCTACACCTGGGAAGACTAATAACCAACACAAATGCACAACATAACATGTAATCGGTTTACTGTTCATTAGTTCTCTCTAATTCTTTAGCTGACTTGCTTGCTACACCTGGGGAGACAAATAACCAACACAAATGCACAACATAACATGTAATTTGTTTACTGTTCATTCGTTCTCTCTAATTCTTCAGCTGACTTACTTGCTACACCTGGGGAGACTAATAACCAACACAGATGCACAACATAACATGTTATTGGTTTACTGTTCATATGTTTTCTCTAAGTCTTCAGCTGACTTACTTGCTACACCTGGGGAGACTAATAACCAACACAAATGCACAACATAACATGTAATCGGTTTACTGTTCATTGGTTCTCTCTAATTCTTCCGCTGACTTACTTGCTACACCTGGGAAGACTAATATCCAACATAAATGCACAACATCACATGTAATTGGTTTACTGTTCATTGGTTCTCTCTAAGTCTTCAGCTGACTTACTTGCTACACCTGGGGAGACTAATAACCAACACAAATGCACAACATAACATGTTATTAATTTACTGTTCATTGGTTCTCTCTAATTCTTCAGCTGAATTACTTGTTACACCTGGGGAGACTAATAACCAACACAAATGCACAACATAACATGTAATTGGTTTACTGTTCATTCGTTCTCTCTAATTCTTCAACTGACTTACTTGCTACACCTGGGGAGACTAATAACCAACACAGATGCACAACATAACATGTAATTGGTTTACTGTTCATATGTTTTCTCTAAGTCTTTAGCTGACTTACTTGCTACACCTGGGAAGACTAATAACCAACACAAATGCACAACATACCATGTAATTGGTTTACTGTTCATTGGTTCTCTCTAATTCTTCAGCTGACCTACTTGCTACACCTGGGGAAACTAATAACCAACACAAATGCACAACATAACATGTAATTGGTTTACTGTTCATTGGTTCTCTATAATTCTCCAGCTGTCTTACTTGCTACACCTGGGGAGACTAATAACCAAAACAAATGCACAACATAACATGTAACTAGTTTACTGTTCATTGGTTCTCTCTAATTCTCCAGCTGACTTACTTGCTACACCTGGGAAGACTAATAACCAACACAAATGCACAACATAACATGTAATCGGTTTACTGTTCATTAGTTCTCTCTAATTCTTTAGCTGACTTGCTTGCTACACCTGGGGAGACAAATAACCAACACAAATGCAAAACATAACATGTAATTTGTTTACTGTTCATTCGTTCTTTCTAATTCTTCAGCTGACTTACTTGCTACACCTGGGGAGACTAATAACCAACACAGATGCACAACATAACATGTTATTGGTTTACTGTTCATATGTTTTCTCTAAGTCTTCAGCTGACTTACTTGCTACACCTGGGCAGACTAATAACCAACACAAATGCACAATATAACATGTAATTGGTTTACTGTTCATTGGTTCTCTCTAATTCTTCAGCTGACCTACTTGCTACACCTGGGGAAACTAATAACCAACACAAATGCACAACATAACATGTAATTGGTTTACTGTTCATTGGTTCTCTATAATTCTCCAGCTGTCTTACTTGCTACACCTGGGGAGACTAATAACCAAAACAAATGCACAACATAACATGTAACTAGTTTACTGTTCATTGGTTCTCTCTAATTCTCCTGCTGACTTACTTGCTACACCTGGGAAGACTAATAACTAGCACAAATGCACAACATAACATGTAATCGGTTTACTGTTCATTAGTTCTCTCTAATTCTTTAGCTGACTTGCTTGCTACACCTGGGGAGACAAATAACCAACACAAATGCACAACATAACATGTAATTTGTTTACTGTTCATTCGTTCTCTCTAATTCTTCAGCTGACTTACTTGCTACACCTGGGGAGACATATAACCAACACAAATGCACAACATAACATGTAATTGGTTTACTGTTCATTGGTTCTCTCTAATTCTTCAGCTGATTTGCATGCTACACCTGGGGAGACTAATAACCAAGACAAATGCACAACATTACATGTAATTGGTTTACTGTTCATTGGTTCTCTCTAATTCTTCAGCTGACTTATTGGATACACCTGAGGAGACTAATAACTGTCGCCACCCGCCCTGAACGGACGTCGGCATTCGCGATGATGGTCGGACTCTCTTTTTAGTTTTGAAAAAATGATGGATTGTTAGAACGACTTATTCTCAAACTGAGACCTCGTCGAAATAACAATTTTATTAAATGATTCACCAATCCATGTTAATCCCAAGCGGGACCCTCCATGGATTAGTGGTTTTCGTAAAAGGGTTCTTGGAGTCGCCACCAATGTTTTACTCAAAACATTGGAAAAAGAGTTAAGGCAATTGATTTCACAAATCAACTTTGGCCATTACAACCAGAGTCGGGTAAGGGAGTCGGTTACGTGCGGGGAAGGTGTTAGCACCCCACAACGCCCCTTTCGGGTTCCCTATGACAGATTATTTCATAAATAATAGTGTAAAATTATTAAATTACCCCTATTTATTAGAACGATTAACGATAAATTATCTACATGATGAAAGCATTAAACGTGCAATGCAGCAATCAAAAACGATAAAAGATAGCAATAAAAGAAGGGATTTGGAAAGAAACCTCCGCAGCGGGCTTTTATATAATCAAGAAGAATTAGGAAGCTTTTTGGCGTTCCTTCCCTCTACACGCTCGCTCGCTCTTCCCCTAAAATAAAATTTTTACTATGGAAATCAAAGAGATTTCCCTTCGACTCGTTCGAATCTCAAGCAAATGGCTCGTGACTAAAGAACTTCGTCGGATCGGCTTTCAGAGAGGTTTCTAGGGCAGAGAATAGCTCAAAAACCCAAGAATACTCAGCCAGGGGGTCCAAAATGCTTGGAAAAGTGTGGGAGAACGTGAAAATGACGTCCTATATATAGGAGGGAGGCGCAGTACGGCCTAGGAGGTCAATACGGCCCGTACTGAGTTTTTGAACTACAGTACGACCGTATTGAATTGGGTACGGCCGTATTGAAGTGTTTTGAACTTCAATACGGCCGTATTGAGTTCAGTGTGGCCGTATTGTAGTTCAAAAACTTCAATACGGCCGTATTGAGTTCAGTGTGGCCGTATTGAAGTTCAAAATGCTCAGTACGGCCGTACTGAACCTCTAGGAGGGTGTACTGAGCTCCAATCCTCACACATCCCTATTTTAAGCTACTCTAAGACTTCTAGACCTACAAAGAGTCATCCCAGGGTCTTCCAGGAGTCCTTCCAGCTGACTTTCCTTCGGTCTTCGAGAGTCTTCGAGTCTTATTTCCGACCCTGTCGCCACCCGCCGAAACGGACCTTGGCATTCGCGACGATGGTCAGACTCTTTTTATGGTTCGAAAAGTGGTGGATTGTTAGAACGACTTATTCTCAAACTGAGACCTCATCGAACTAACAATTTTATTGAATGAGTCACCAATCCATGTTAATCCCAAGCGGGACCCTCCATGGATTAGTGGTTTTCGCAAAAAGAAGGGTTCTTGGAGTCGCCACCAATGTTTTACTCAAAACATTGGAAAAAGGGATAAGGCAATTGATTTTCGCAAATCAACCTTGGCCATTACAACCAGAGTTGGGTAAGGGAGTCGGTTACGTGCGGGGAAGGTGTTAACACCCCACAACGCCCCTTTCGGGTTCCCTATGACGGATTATTTCATAAATAACAGTGTAAAATTACTAAATTACCCCTATTTATTAGAAATGATTATAAGCGAAATATTTACATGATGAATAATTTAAACATGCGATGCAACAATCAGAAAGCAGTAAAAGGAAGGATTTTGAAGAAGAAACCTTTGAAGCGTGCTTTTATATATTCAAATAATAGGAGGCTTTTTGGCACTCCCTCCCACTACACGCTCGCTCACTCCTTCCCTAAAAATTAATCTTTACTATGGAAATCAAAAAGATTTCCCTTCGACTAGTTCGAATTCTCAAGCTAAATGCTCAGAACTCAAGAACTTCGTCGGATCGGCTCTTGGAGAGAATTCTAGGGCAGAACACTGCTCAAAAACCCCAGAATACTCAGCAAGAGGGTCCAGAAGTCTGGAAAAAGTGTGGAATGACGTCCAAATGACGTCCTATATATAGGAGTGAGGCGCAGTACGGCCTCTGACATCAATACGGCCCGTACTGAAGATTTGAACTACAGTACGGCCGTATTGAATTCAGTACGGCCGTACTGAAGTTTCAAAAACTTTAGTACGGCCGTATTGGTTTCAGTACGGCCGTACTGAAGTTCAAAAACTTCAGTATGGCCGTATTGGTTTCAGTACGGCCGTATTGTAGTTCAAATTGTTCAGTACGGCCGTACTGAACTTCTAGAAGGCCGTATTGAGCTTCAATCCTCCCACATCCTTATTTTAAGCTACTCTAAGACCTCTAAACCTACAGATAATCATCCTAGGGTCTTCCAGGAGTCCTTCTGGCTGACTTTCCTTCGGTCTTCGAGAGTCTTCGAGTCTTATTTCCGACCCGGACAATTTTAGGGGTCTACAGCTGCCCCCCCTTTACTTAGTCAAACGGCTTTTTGGTGTACCGGTTGACAAGTAAAGGAGTTGACCCAATTGTCCGGGGAGTAGGCCATCCTTCTGACTTGTAGTGTCTTCCGGTGGAAAATTGTTGAGTAGCCTCTCCAGGTTGAGTATTAGTCGTCGCCTCTCCAGGCTCGTGCATACCTCGGTGCTTCTGACAACCTTGGTAGCGTGAGTTTGCCCTCTCCAGGGTCTGCGGTTTGCCCTCCCCAGGGTTGCATACCTCCGTGCTTCTAGTCACTTTGGTAGCGTGAGTTTGCCCTCTCTAGGGTCTGTGGTTTGCCCTCCCCAGGGTCTGCGGTTTGCCCTCCCCAGGGTCTGCGGTTTGCCCTCCCCAGGGTTGCGTACCTCCGTGCTTCTAGTCACTTTGGTAGCGTGAGTTTGCCCTCTCCAGGGTCTGCGGTTTGCCCTCCCCAGGGTCTGCGGTTTGCCCTCCCCAGGGTCTGCGGTTTGCCCTCCCCAGGGTCTGCGGTTTGCCCTCCCTAGGGTTGCGTACCTCCGTGCTTCTAGTCACTTTGGTAGCGTGAGTTTGCCCTCTCCAGGGTCTGCGGTTTGCCCTCCCCAGGGTTGCGTACCTCCGTGCTTCTAGTCACTTTGGTAGCGTGAGTTTGCCCTCTCTAGGATCTGCGGTTTGCCCTCCCCAGGGTTGCGTACCTCCGTGCTTCTAGTCACTTTGGTAGCGTGAGTTTGCCCTCTCCAGGGATTTGTGATGATTTTGTCTCCACAGTCCACGATGCTGCTTCGACGGTTGTTTTTGATTTTGGTGCCGCTGAGGGCTGGATAACGCAGGGATCCGTCTAGGGGATGTGCAGTTACTCATAAGTTCTTGTGTCCCAACTTTCCATTGCGTAATTGGTACCCACTGGGGAATTTCTGATTCCTTGGGGATGAAGACACGAAGATGCTCTTTTCGAAGTGAGCGGTGCCTTATGATTGGCTGACGTTCTTTCGACGTTGGTGGAGTATCCCGGTTATCCTTATTCGGGTGACTCTTTTTGATTTTCTAGTTTTATTGCCTCTGCGTAGGCTGTTATCCGCTGGGGGATTCTGTTGTGATGATTTTGTCTCCACAGTCCACGATGCTGCTTCGACGGTTGTTTTTGATTTTGATGCCACTGAGGGCTGGATAACGCAGGGATCCGTCTAGGGGATGTGCAGTTACTCATAGGTTCTTGTGTCCCAACTCTCTATTGCGTAGTTGGTGCCCACTGGGGAATTTCTGATTCCTTGGGGGTGCAGACACATAGATGCTCCTTTTGAGGTGAGCGATGCCTTATGATTGGCTGACGTCCTTTCGACGTTGGTGGAGTATCCCGGTTATCCTTATTCGGGTGATTCTTTTTGATTTTCTTGGTTTTGTTGCCTCTGTGTAGGCTGTTATCCGCTGGGGGATTCTGTCGTTAATTTTGATTGGCCTTTTCTGTTAGGCGGATCATCTTGACGTTCAATGATTGGCTGAATGCCGAATTCCGCTTGGGGAATGATTATTGATTTTTTTTTATTTTCTCTTTTCGAAGGAGTGCCTCTGAGTAGGCGAATGATCTTGATGTTCAGTGCTCGGCTGAGTGCCGGATTCCGCTTGGGGAATGGTTATTTGATCTTTTCGATTTTTCTCTTTTTGAAGGGGTGCCTCTGAGTAGGCGAATGGGGATTGAAGATCTTATGTATCCCAGAGTATTATTTAGAAAGCCTCTTCAGGCTTAGCTTCACTCGTCGCTCGAGTTGGAAAGCTATCTTCCACTGAGGAAGTCAAAGTCCTTTGACTCGGATATTGAGTTTAGATGATCATTGCTTCCATTGGGGAATCTTACTGATCTTGCTTTGATAGCTTTCACTGGGGATTCGGCCCAAGAGTGCAAGCTGCGAAGTCTCTGGGGAGTATTATTTCGGCAAGCCTCTCCAGGCTCAGTTATTCTGTACAATTTGTTGGGTTTTCTGTTCAGCCCAAGAGTGCAAATTGAGATGTCTCTTGGGGAGTATTATTTCGGCAAGCCTCTCCAGGCTCAGTTATTCTGTACAATTGGGGAGTATTATTTCGGCAAGCCTCTCTAGGCTCAGTTATTCTGTATGATGAGGGAGTATTATTTCGGCAAGCCTCTCCAGGCTCAGTTATTCTGTACAATTTGTTGATTTTCTTTTTTTTGTTGATTTTTGGCTTTTTCTGTATTTTTGCCCTTTTTCGTTGATTTCAGCTTTTTCTGTTGGAGGGATCTCAAACACACTCACAGATGAAGTATGCAGAGGAATGAAGATGTTGTGATGAATGAGAATGGGCCAATACGGGCCGTATTGAATTCAATACGCCCGTATTGGTGTGGACGTTATGGCCAATGCTGCCGTATTCATTTCGGTACGCCCGTATTGAGTTGAAAATTTGTTCATAACCCTGATTTTAGTACGGGTGTACTGAACATGGTACAGGCGCATTGTTTTTTCTGAAGTTTATATTTTTTGTTTTTTTGTTTTTTTTGTTTTTTTTGTTTTTTTTTGTTTTTTTTTTTTGTTTTTTTTGTTTGTTTTTTCAATAAACAGAGAATAAGTGATCTTCCAGTACACCTATCATCTGTATGCATGTATGCGATATGATGCACCTAATTCTATTTGATTTATTTTTTCAAAAGAATTAACCGATGCGTTTCTTTGTTTGGATCTTGCCATTCCTCTAGACGGGCTGTGCGCTGCCGATTTCTGTAACCGAGGAATGATGCGTGAGATTTGGTGTCATTGACCCAGTGATTCTTCCCTTCCTTTAGAAGACATGTCAACCCTCCTATTGACCACTATATCTCCATGTTTCCACTAGATTATTCTAAAATCGTTTGGGACAAGAGAGAAAAGAAAGGAAAGATATTTTTTGTTCAGAAGTTTGTGTTTTAGAGGGGATTATTTTTTCGAAAATGGTTTTTGTGAGAATGGCTGGCCAAGGTAGGCTTATGTGTTTAGGCTTGTTTGATTAAACAATTATGAAGTTAAGGAAGTCTTGTTATTGACGTTGTCATTTGACAACTTAAATAGCTTCCCTTGAACCTTTCTTTTTGAATTCGGCTCATGGTACCATCATGGATTTCTTTTGCTTTTTTGATTGTCCTTATTTTTTGCCTAAAACACCCTTTTGTGGCGTCTTAGCGGACCTTTGTTTTTATTTATTTTCGTAACCCTAACTTTTGCCTGTCGCCACCGGCCCGAAACGGGCTTTCGGCGTTCGCGAAGGATGGTTGGACTCTTTTATTTGTTTAAAAATATGGATTGCCAGAATGACTTATTCTCAAACTGAGACCTTGTCAAACGAGCAATTTTATTAAAAGGCTCACCAATCCATGTTAATCCCAAACGGGACCCTCCATGGATTAGCGGTTTTCGTAAAAGGAGGGTTCTTTGGAGTCGCCACCAATGTTTTACTCAAAACATTGGAAAAAGGGATAAGGCAATCGATTCAAAAATCGACTTCGGCCATTACAACCAGAGTCGGGTAAGGGAGTCGGTTACGCGTGAGGAATGTGTTAGCACCCCACAGCGCCCCTTTCGGGTTCCCTATGACAGATTATTTCTAAAATAACAATATAAAATTACTAAATTACCCCTATTTATTATAAGCGATTATACTTTAGATATCTACATGATGACAATTTTTAATATGCACACAGAAAGTAGTAAAAGGAAGGATTTAAGAAGAAACCTTTGAAGCGTGCTTTTATATATTTCGAGTAAAACTGGGAAGCTTTTTGGCGTTCCCTCGCTCTACAAGCCCGCTCGCTCCCTCCTATAAAATTTTAACTATGAAAATCCGGAGGATTTCCCTTCGACTAGGTTCGATCCTCAAGCAAAATGGCTCGGGGCTCAAGAACTTCGTCGGATCAACTCTCCGAGTGATTTCTAGGGCAGAACACTGCTCAAAAACCCCAGAATACTCAAGGAGAGGGTTAAAACTATGTTCAAAAGTGTGGAATGACGTCCAATTGACGTCATATTTATAGGGAATAGGCGCAATACGGGCTACAGAATCAATACGGCCGTATTGAAATTTTTGAACTTCAATACGGCCGTATTGAGTTCAATACGGCCGTATTGAAATTCAGAAATTTCAATGCGCCCGTATTGAGTTCACTGCGGCTGTATTGAAGCTTCAATACGGCCGTATTGATTTCAGTACGGCCGTATTGAAGTTTCAGAAACTTCAATACGCCGTATTGAGTTCACTGCGGCCGTGTTGAAGCTTCAATACGGCCGTATTAAGTTTAGTACGGCCGTATTGGGCTTCATTCCTTCCACTTCCTTATTTTAAGCTACTCTAAGACCTCTAAATCTACAGATAGCCATCCTATGGTCTTCTAGGAGTCCTTCTGGCTGACTTTCCTTCGATCTTTGAGGGTCTTCGAGTTTTATTTCCGACCCGGACAATTTTAGGGGTCTACAGCTGCCCCCCCTTTACTTAGTCGGACGGCCTTTTGGTGTACCGGCTGACAAGTAAAGGAGTTGACCCAATTGTCCGGGTGATGCGCCGACCTTCTGACTTGTAGCGTCTTCCGGTGGAAAATTGTCGAGTAGCCTCTCCAGGTTGTTGCATACCTCGGCGCTTCTGACAACCTCGGTAGCTAAGTTTAACACCAACGTGCCTCTGACGACGCTGATGGCTGAGTATTGTCTCTCCAGACTTTGAGTATTGTCTCTCCAGACCTTGAGTACTGTCTCTCCAGACTTTGTTTGAGTATTGTCTCTCCAGACTTTGTCTGAGTACCGTCTCTCCAGACTTTGTTTGAGTATCGTCTCTCCAGACTTTGTTTGAGTATCGTCTCTCCAGACTTTGTTTGAGTATCGTCTCTCCAGACTTTGTTTGAGTATCGTCTCTCTAGACTCTGAGTATCGTCTCTCCAGACTCTGAGTATCGTCTCTCCAGACTTTGAGTACTGTCTCTCCAGACTTTGAGTACTGTCTCTCCAGACTTTGAGTATCGTCTCTCCAGACTCTGAGTACTGTCTCTCCAGACTCTGAGTACTGTCTCTCCAGACTTCGAGTACTGTCTCTCCAGACTTTGAGTATCGTCTCTCCAGACTCTGAGTACTGTCTCTCCAGACTTCGAGTACTGTCTCTCCAGACTTTGAGTACTGTCTCTCCAGACTTTGAGTATCGTCTCTCCAGACTCTGAGTACTGTCTCTCCAGACTTGTGCATACCTCGGTGCTCTCGACAACTGGGTAGCTGAGTACTGCCTCTCCAGGCTTGTGCATACCTCGGTGCTCTCGACAACTGGGTAGCTGAGTATTGCCTTTTAGGCTTTGAGATGATTTTGTCTCCACAGTCCACGATGCTGCTTCGACGGTTTTTTCTGATTTTGTGCCGCTGAGGGCTGGATAACGCAGGGATCCGTCTAGGGGATGTGCAGTCATTCATAGGTTCCTGTGCCCCAACTTGCATTGCATTGTTGGTACCCATGGGGAATTTCTGAATCCTTGGGGTGTGGACACAGATGCTCTCTCTTTGAGTTGAGCGATGCCTTATGTTTGGCTGACGTCCTTTGACGTTGGTGGAGTATCCCGGTTTATCCTTATTCGGGTATCTCTTTTTGATTTTCTGATTTTTGCTGCCTCTGTATAGGCTGTTATCCGCTGGGGATTCTGGATGTTGATTTTGTCTCCACAGTCCACGATGCTGCTTCGACGATTGTTTTTGATTTTTGTGCCACTGAGGGCTGGATAACGCAGGGATCCGTCTAGGGGATGTGCAGTTACTCATAGGTTCTTGTGTCCCAACTTTCCATTGAGTAGTTGGCGCCCATTGAGGAATTTCTGTTTCCTTGGGGTGTAGACACGAAGATGCTCTTTCTGAGATGAGCAGTGCCTTATGATTGGCTGACGTCCTTTGGACGTTGGTGGAGTATCCCGGTTATCCTTATTCGGGCTGGGGGATTTTGTCGTTGATTTTGATTAGCCTCTTCTGTTAGGCGTATCGGCTTGACATTCGATGTTTGGCTAAGAGCCGGATTCCACTTGGGGAATACTTATTGATATTTTCGATTTTTTCTCTTTTTTGAAAGAGTGCCTCTGAATAGGCGAATTATCTTGATGTTTGATGATTGGCTGAATGCCGAATTCCTCTTGGGGAATGGTTATTGATCTTTTTTGATTTTTTCTCTTTTTGAAGGGGTGCCTCTTGAGTAGGCGACTGGGGATTTGAAGTTCAGTGTTCGGCTGAGTGCCAAATTCCGCTTGGGGAATGGTTATTGATGTTTTTTGATTTTTCTCCTTTTGCAGGGATGCCTCTGAGTAGGCGACTGGGGAATGTGGGATCTTATGTATCCCAGAGTATTATTTAGGAAGCCTCTGCAGGCTTAGCCTCACTCAGCGCTTGAGTCAGAGAGCTATCTTCCACTGAGGAAGTTTTAAGTCCTTTGACTAGATATACTGCTTGGGCGATCGTGCTTCCATTGGGAATTTTGTCGATTTTGCTTTGATAGTTCTCGCTGGGGATTTGTTTTGAGCGCGAGCTGAGGTTTCTCTGGGGGAGTATTATTTCTGCGAGC
Organism: Cajanus cajan; assembly: GCF_000230855.2. Lineage (NCBI taxonomy): Eukaryota > Viridiplantae > Streptophyta > Magnoliopsida > Fabales > Fabaceae > Cajanus > Cajanus cajan. Next base: position 38,521,017 of record NC_138524.1, read on the forward strand.
CTCTCCAGGCTCAGTTATTCTGAATGAGTATTGTTTCGACAAGCCTCTCCAGGCTCAATTATTCTGAAAGAGTATTCTTTCGGCGAGCCTCTCCAGGCTCAGTTATTCTGAAGGAGTATTATTTCGGCGAGCCTCTCCAGGCTCAATTATTCTGAAAGAGTATTATTTCAGCAAGCCTCTCCAGGCTCAATTATTCTGAGAGTATTATTTCGGCGAGCCTCTCCAGGCTCAATTATTCTGTACAATTTTGCGGATTTTCTATGTTTGCCTTTTATCGATTTTTGGGCTTTTTCCATATTTTGCCTTTTTATTGATTTTGGCTTTTTCTGTATTTCGCCTTTTTGTTGATTTTGGCTTTTTCTGTATTTTGCCTTTTTTTTGTTGATTTTGGCTTTTTCTGTATTTTTGCCTTTTTTGTTGGTTTTGGCTTTTTCTGTACAGAAATGTCTCTGAGGAGTATTATTTTGGCGAGCCTCTCCAGGCTCAATTATTCTGAGAGAGTATTATTTCGGCGAGCCTCTCCAAGCTCGATTATTTTGAGAGAGTATTATTTCGGCAAGCCTCTCCAGGCTCAGTTATTCTGAGAGTATTCTTTCAGCAAGCCTCTCCAGGCTCAGTTATTCTGAGAGTATTCTTTCGGCAAGCCTCTCCAGGCTCAGTTATTCTGTATGACGCTGTTGATTTTCTGAATCTTTGCATTTTGTTTGCTGCTGTCATACACAAGCAATTTTTCTATTTTTTCTATTTTATGCAATTGCCTCATGACGAGGTCTTTGAAAATTTCTTTATGGCCAATACGGCCGCATCCATTTCAGTACGCCCATGTTTGAGTTAAAAATTTGTTCATAACCCCAATTTTAGTACGGGTGTACTGAACATGGTACGGGCGCATTGTTTTTTCTGAAGTTTATATATTTTGTTTTGTTTTTTTTTTTTTTTTTTTGTTTGTTTTTTCAATAAACAGAGAATAAGTGATCTTCCAGTACACCTATCATCTGTATGCATGTATGCGGTATGATGCACCTAATTCTATTTGACTCTTTTTTCAAAAGAATTAACCGATGCGTTTTTGGATTTCGCCATTCCTCTTAGACGGGCTGTGCGCTGCCGACTTCTGTAACCGAGGAATGATGCGTATTATATTTGAGATTTGGTGTCATCAACCAAATGATCCTTCCCTTTCTTTAGAAGATGTGTCAACCCTCCTATTGACCACTATATCTCCATGTTTCCACTAGATTATTCAAAAATCGTTGGGACAAGAGAGAAAAGAAGGAAAGGGTATATTTTTCAAAAGTTTGTGTTTTAGAGGGGATTATTTTATTTTTTGAAAAATGGATTTTGTAAGAATGGCTGGCCAATGGTAGGCTTAAATGTTTAGGTTTGTTCGATTAAACACTTATGAGGTTAAGCACATCTTTGTTATTAATGATTGTGCTTTGACAACTTGGATAGCTTTTCTTGAGCCCCTTGTTGAATTCAATTGATGGTACCATCATGGATTTATTTTGTTTTTTTTCTTTTTTTGACGGCCCTAACTTTTGCCTAAAACACCCTTTTGTGATGTCTTAGCGGGCTTTTGTATTCATTTTGTAACCCTAACTTTTGCCTAGGTCACCCTTTTCGTGGGATTCCTAGCGGGTTTTTGTCTTCATTTTGTAACCCTAACTTTTGCCTAGGTCACCCTTTTGTGGGATTCCTAGCGGGTCTTTTGCTCTTATTTTTGCGCAGTCCCCTTTTTGGGTTTCCTGCCGAGCTTATTATCTTTAGGATTTCTTTTATCCATGATGGCACTTATTGATGCCAAGAAAAGGTGCTCCAAGCTGTCATGCACATTTCCACATAAAAATGATGCGGGTTTATTGTTATCAAGATGATTTTAACCTCATTTATGCTTATTCAAACAGGGTTAAAATAATGTGGTCTAGAATTTTATTGCAAGCAAGAAAAGAAGCAATAAAGAATTAATGAAGAATGATTTTATTATAATCGCAGCGGAAACATGTGCCCTATCGAGGCTCGGGGGTCGGGCTGTCCCCGAGGAGTGATCTCTAATAGTCACTGAGTCTATACATCCCTATCGGAAGGAGAAAAACATTTTGACGACGACGACCGGCCTTGACGCTTGTGAACCGGCCTTCCTAAAGATCTGGCTTAAAGAACGTCGAGAAGGATCTTGATTCCTCTTCGTTCTTTGATCTTTAACAGGGTTGTATCCTAACCCTTGTTTTCCCGGATTGTCCTTGATAATGGGTAGCTCCGGGATTCCTTGGGAGTCCTTGCCTAATCCTTGTCCTGGCAAGTATCCGTTCTTTGTGAGCATATGAGCTACCTTCTTCATTTCTCGGGGAAACGTTTCAACATTGGCAATTTCCAATGCTTGGAAGGCGGTTTCCAAAGCTTCCTCTGCTGCATCCACATAAGGTATGGTGGATGGCTTGCTGATGAGTATGTCATCTTCAGCTTGCACGGTCACCAGCTTGTCACCCATCTTGACTTTCTGGTGGAGCGTAGAAGGAACAGCTTTCGCATCATGAATCCAAGGTCGGCCGAGGAGACAGCTGTATGCGGGAGTGATGTCCATCACTTGAAATTCGACGTTGAAGATAGTGGGTCCAATTTGGATTGGAAGATTGATCTCTCCCACCACTTCTCTTTTAGATCCATCGAAGGCTCCAACGATCATGTTGCTCGGGCGCATTTGGATTCCCTTGATTGCCACTTGCTCGAGCGCTCTTTTTGGCATTACGTTCAAGGAAGATCCATTATCTACCAAGACTTTAGCGATGTGATACTCCTTGCACTTTATAGAGATGTGCAAGGGCTTGTTGTGGTTTGATCCCTCGGCGGGGATTTCTTCATCGATGAAGGTGAGGTGATCATTAGCCTTGATGTGACTAACAATCCCCTCAAACTCGTCTTGGGAGATAGTGTGCGACACGTATGCCTCGTTCAAGACTTTCAACAGAGCTTGCCGATGCGGTTCGGAGCATAGGATCAACGACAACAGCGTAATCTTTGCTGGCGTCCTATTAAGTTGATCCACGATGGAGTACTCGCTCTGTCGGATAAATTTTAACAGCTTGTCAGTCTCCTCCTCGGATTCTTTTTCCTCGGTTTTCTTTTCTTCTTTTTCTTTATTCTTGGGGGCTTTGTTATGAAGATCATCGGGAGTGTAGATCCTACCACTCCTAGTCATGCCCCCAAGTCCAGCGATGTTGGAGATATCGCTGTCGGCAGAAGAGTGGATGTCGTATATCCACGGCACAGCCTTATTTGATTTGTAAGGGAAAGGCCTTGGAACTGTGATCCTTAATGGTGTTGGACCTTCCCCTTTGTTTGTCTTGATTACCAACAACGGAGTTGACGTGTGCTCGCTTGGCGCGGTTGTTGGCTTACACTTGATAACGAACGGCGTGTGATCCATTCTTTGAATATACGCATCGATTATTTCTTTCTTTTTATTAATGTTTATTAATGGATTACTAGGAGAGATGTATGAATGACTCCTAGATCTCTCCATGATCTATATGCATGATATGAGATGATGTGCTTCCACTTGGATGCACATAGAACTTTCTTCAAGTCTCCACGGATCCTTGGGAGATTGGTCAAGGATGGAAGTTCCAAGAGACTCAAGGTGGCCGAAGCTTGCTTCTAGCTAAGGTCCAAGGAAGTAAGGCAACCTAGCTCTACAAAGAGAAGCACTCAAGGAGGGTAGAGAAGGAAGCCAAGTGACTTTCGGATGGAGAGGTTTTCAAGCAATGAAAACTCATTCAATTAATTCCAAAAGTATCTACAATATCCGGCCACTTAGAATATATAGGTTAGAATTAGGTTAAATGGTACCTTGGGTTAGCCTAAGGTTAAGTAAAACCATGGTATGGTTTCTTAACCTTAGGCGCCTAGAATTTGAATTCAAAATTCAAATTCTAGGAGCCAAATCCGGAACCTCCATGTGCTAGCTCATTTGGCATGTAATTAGGAAGCCATTTGAGTTGCATTTCGGATCACACCATGTGCATGTGTTGCACATGGCCGAAATGCACTCCAAATGTGTTTCTAATTACATGCTAATGTAACTACACATGTAACCTTAATTCACCCTAAATTCACATGACCTCTAAATGTAATTCCTACACTACAAGGCCGGAAATACAAGGCCAAAAGAAAATACAAGGCACCAAGGCCTAATCCTACACTAACCCTAATCTAATGGGCTTGAGATAAAGCCCAACAAAATAAAGTGGCAGGCTTCTCTTGGGCTTGGGCCCACTCTTCATGCATCCTCCTAGCCATAGCCCTAGTAGTTGGGCCCTTAGCCCATGGGCCTCCTCCATCATCCCCTCCCTCTTGAAGAGGATTTGTCCTCAAATCCAAAGCGTTGTCCTCAGAATGAGTTAGACCTGTAAAAAGAGATAAGTCAGAGACATTGAAACTAGAACTAACACCATACTCCGAAGGAAGATCTAGGACATAGGCATTATTATTGATTTTCCTAAGGATTTGGAAAGGACCGTCCCCTCTAGGACTGAGTTTTGACTTTCTTTTGGAAGGAAACCTATCCTTCCTAAGGTGAAGCCAAACCCAGTCACCTTCCTTGAAGATAACCTCTTTCCTACCCTTATTATTATATTTTTGATATTTTTCAGTTTGGGATTGAATATGATCTCTAACCCTCTCATGTAACTTCTTAACAAATTCAGCCCTGGTTGTGCCTTCTTTATGGATAAAAGAAGCCACATCAGGGAGAGGTAATAAATCCAAAGGAGTAAGAGGATTAAAGCCATAGACAATCTCAAAAGGAGACATGTTGGTGGTTTTATGAACCACTCTATTATAGGCAAACTCCACATGAGGGAGGTAGTCATCCCATGACTTTTTGTTGCCCTTGAGGATGGCCCTCAACATAGTCCCTAGAGACCTATTGACTACCTCAGTTTGGCCATCAGTTTGAGGATGACATGTGGTAGAAAATAGAAGTTTAGTTCCAAGCCTTGCCCAAAGAGTTTTCCAAAAGTGGCTTAAGAACTTAACATCTCTATCAGAGACTATAGTTTTGGGTAACCCATGTAGTCTCACAATCTCTTGAAAGAATAACTTAGCAATATTACTTGCATCATCCACTTTGTGGCATGGAATAAAGTGTGCCATTTTGCTAAAACGGTCCACAACCACAAATATGGAATCCTTTCCTCTTTGGGTTCGAGGCAAACCAAGGATAAAATCCATGGAAATGTCTACCCAAGGAGAAGAGGATATAGGCAAGGGGGTGTAAAGTCCATGAGGTTTTGTAGTAGACTTTGCTTGTAAACAAGCAATGCAACTACTACAAAATCTTTGAACATCTCTCTTCATATGAGGCCAAAAGAATTTCTCCTTCAAAAGAGAAAGAGTCTTCTCAATTCCAAAATGCCCCATGAGCCCACCCTCATGGCTCTCCTTAACCAAGAGTTTCCTGATAGATCCTTGGGGGATGCAAAGTTTATTTTCTTTAAAAAGAAACCCCTCAGAAATATAGTAACCTTGGTAAGGTTTTTGAATACATAAAGAATAAAAGTTAGCAAAATCAAGGTCTTTCTCATACAACTCCTTGATGTCATCAAACCCTAGTATTTGAGAACCTAGGATGTTCAAAAGCACATGTCTTCGTGACAAAGCATCAGCTACTACATTTGTAGAGCCTTTTTTATATTTGATGACATAAGGAAATTGTTCTAAATACTCAACCCATTTTGCATGCCTCTTATTTAATTTATGTTGACCCTTCAAGTATTTGAGTGACTCATGGTCACTGTGGATAACAAATTCCTTGGTGACAAGGTAATGCTCCCAAGTTTGAAGGGCACGAACTAAAGCATATAACTCCTTGTCATAGGTAGGGTAGTTCAAGGCAGCCCCATGAAGTTTTTCACTGAAATAAGCTATGGGATGACCACCTTGTAACAACACAGCTCCTATGCCAAGACCTGAAGCATCACATTCTAGCTCAAAAGTTTGAGAAAAATTAGGCAAAGCTAGAACAGGTGCTTGAGTAAGTTTTTGCTTAAGTTCTTGAAAAGCTAAATTATGTTTATCCGTCCATTCAAAGACCACATCCTTCTTCACCAACTCATTGAGGGGTGAAGCTAATGTAGAGAAGTTAGGAACAAATCTCCTATAAAAGCTTGCCAATCCATGGAAGCTCCTAACTTCACTAACATTAGTAGGAATAGGCCATTCTTGGATGGCTTTAATTTTCTCGGGATCCACATGAACCCCATTTTTGCTAACCACAAACCCTAAGAATATAACATTATCCACACAAAAAGTGCACTTGTCCACATTGGCAAACAAGTGATTGTCCCTAAGGACAAGGAAAACTTGTCTTAGGTGATCAACATGATCACTTAGACTTTTGCTATAGATTAAAATATCATCAAATTAAACAACTACAAATCTACCAATGCAATCCCTAAGGGTATGATTCATGAGCCTCATGAATGTGCTAGGTGCATTAGTAAGCCCAAAAGGCATTACTAACCATTCATATAGTCCAAATTTAGTTTTAAAAGCAGTTTTCCACTCATCACCTTCTTTGATTCGAATTTGGTGATAACCACTCTTAAGATCTACTTTGGAAAATATGGATGACCCATGCAATTCATCAAGCATGTCATCAAGCCTAGGAATTGGGTGCCTATATTTTATGGTGATGTTGTTGATGGCTCTACAGTCACAACACATCCTCCATTTTCCATCTTTTTTTGGCACCAAGATGACTGGTACAGCACAAGGACTTAGACTCTTTTGAATCCAGCCCTTCTCCAACAACTCATGGACTTGCTTCTCTATCTCTTTGGTTTCTTGTGGATTGGTCCTATAGGCTGGTCTATTTGGAAGACTAGCCCCAGGCACAAGATCTATTTGATGCTCTATTCCCCTAAAAGGAGGAAGTCCAATTGGGCCTTCCTTGGGAAATATATCATCAAATTCTTGTAAAAGATTTTTAACCACAAGAGGGAGAGAAGTTTCCAAAGATGTGGCAGTGCAAGTTAGTGTTCCTCTACACATGAGGATATGAGAAGATGGTTCAATAAAGAGAGAAGTTTTATGTAAAGGTTTTGTGTCAAAATTCTCTTCTTGAACTATCTCTAGAGAGGGAACACTAGTCTCTCTAGGATCCTCTTTTTCATCAATTTTTAGAATGTTTTTTTTTTTTTTCCTTTTTTTTTTGTTTTTCTTTTTCTTGGTCACGTTTGGTTTTCATTTGTACTTGGTCCTCCTTCACTTGTGAAGGTGATAGAGGATGAAGTACAAACTTTTTACCCTTATGAGTGAAAGTAATTTTATTAGTGAGGCCATCATGGTGTGTTTGTTTGTCAAATTGCCATGGCCTTCCTAATAGAATATGACAAGCTTCCATGGGAACTACATCACATTTAACTTTATCCTTATAGTTCCCAATAGAAAACTCAACTTCCACTTGTTGATTGACTACCATATCCCCATCATCATTAAGCCAATGAAGTTGATAAGGTTTTGGATGTGGTGTGGTAGTCAAACCTAACTTCTCAACCATCCTAGTGCTACAACAGTTGCACCAAGATCCACTATCCACAATGAGAGAACAAGCCTTGCTTGAAATGTTACATCTTGTATGAAAGATGTTCTCTCTTTGGGATTGTGTATCACTAGGTTGGTTGTTGAGGACCCTTCTCATCATAAGAAGTTCCCCATTATAAGGGTAAGTAACCTCACATGACTCTTCTTCACTTGCTTCTTCTTCATTTTCACTTGAAGATGAAGAAGAAGTAGCTTCATCTTGGCTACTATAAATGTCTTGACCCCTTAAAATCATTACTTTTTTGTTAGGGCATTGAGAAGCAATGTGGCCTCTCCCAAGACACTTAAAGCATTTGATGTCACTAGACTTGGTGCTAGTGTTTGTTTTTGTCTCTTTTTCTTTACCTTCATCTAGATTTTTGGAGGGAAAAGTATCTTTCTTTTCAAAATTATTTTTCCTACCTTCCCTCTTGTAGCTATCCTTAGACAAAGAAGATGAGTATGAGCTTGCTTTATAACCTTTTCTCAAATTTTGTTGTTCAACCTTTATACAAAGTTGAACCAAGTCATCCAAATCCCTATAAGGGAGTAGCTCAACCTTATCTCTTATGTCAAAAGATAAACCACTCAAAAATCTAGCAATGGTAAGATTTTCTTCTTCCCTAATACCCGCCCTCATGATATACAACTCCATTGTTTGTCTATATTCTTCAACAGTCAAATTTTTTTGTTGGAGTCGTTGGAGCTTATTGATTAGCTCCCTAGTATAATAAGAGGGTATGTGTCTCCTTCTTAAGGCACTCCTTAATTCATTCCAATATTGAATTGGAGGTTCATTATGGAGACGCCTATCTCTCACAAGAGAGGTCCACCAATACATGGCATGACCTTGGAAACTCAAGGTAGCTAAGGGTACTTTTCTCTCCTCACTCACTTGATGGCAAGTGAAAATTTGTTCCACTTTCATTTCCCAGTCTAGATACCCCTCCACATCATCTTTACCATGAAAATAAGGGAGATCTACCCTAGATTCCCTTGGCTTAGAGGTTCTATGAGTTCTCCTAGGAGGTGGTTGATAGTGATCTCCTAAAGCTAGGCTATCATGCATTGACTCTCCTAAAGTAGAACTATGGGCGTATGAACTATGTGGACCATGATGGTGTTTTCTTTTGTCTTTCTCCTTTAATAAACGAATTTCTTCCTCCAAAAGAGCAAATTGAGCTTCTTTTTCAAGTTTTGCTTGTAATTCTTGCTCTTGCCATAACTTTAATGATCTTAATTCACGTGACAATCTAGAAACACTTTTGTTGTCACTTGAATTAGTATCACTATGAGGAGTAGAAAATTCTTCCATTATAGGTGAAAGATCTTTTTTTATGAATGAACTTTTAAAAGCAATTTTGTTTTTGTGCAAGGTTAAGACTAAGTACTAGGAGGATTATGTATACAAATTGAACTTTGGAGGGAGGTGAGCTACTAAGAGCCACTTAAAAACCAAGCCTCTTCAAGTAAAAATTACTAATCCCCTTTGTAGTTAATCTCTACCAAATTCTTTTCAATGAAATTGTTTTGTTGATGTTTGATGAACTAAAACATACTAGTCGTGTAAGCAAGTAAAACAAGTATTAAGCAACAATTTAAACTATCTAAACGGTTCCTAGGTGAGAGCTTGAAAGATACCAAAGATCATTCAAGGACCACTCCCACCAAAGTGCTAGCGAAAATTCTATCCCTAAGGAGAGATGGTTGTGTACCAAAGACACCCCCAAGACACTCCTTTAAATGGCCAAATACAAGGTATAAACAAAGCTAAACAACAACTACAAAGTGGCTTAAAATTGTAACCAAAACAGCCACCAAAAATTAGTGAGGAATTAGTGACCAATTTTGCAACAAAAAAAATGTCAATTAGTAATGAAAACTTGGTCTCTAAATCCGTCACTAATCCTCTGTTTTTTTTTTTTTAAATTTTGCAATTACAAATCAAAAGAATTCTTCCAAGTCTTCACGGTTTGGTGCAGCCAGCAAGCACAAAATTCCAGCAAAAAAAATGTGTAGTATTTTGGTGTTTAGGGATCCAATTCCGAATGCCTCCTAGCTTCCTTTCTCCTCCTTTCCTTAGGCTTCTTTTGATGACCCTTGTAGAACTAGCTTCTAGGAAGATAGGCTAGGTCAAACTTAGGCCACACTTTGATTAAAACAAATATATGGACAGCAAAGAATAGTGAGGAAAAAGAAGGACAAGAGTTGATTAGTAGTTGACAAGTTTAGATGACTTCAAACAAACAAGAAACTAGCACAAGAAAGAATAGTCCTATGATGAGTTCTAGATTGGATACTCAAAACCAAAACACTCAAAAATTGTATAGCTGAAAATTATTGACTTCAAAGCTACTAGAAACCGAGAAGAAATGAATCAACAAGAGATGAGAAATCAAAAACTCCTTAAATTGGCTTTTGCTTTTCAAATTTTGATTTAGTATATTTTTTTTTTTTTTTTAACAATTTTGTTCTAAATTTTCTTTTGATCTTTCTTAAAATTTTTTTTTTAATCAAATAGGAGTTGCCTTTTCCTTTCTATATGATTGTGTCACAATGAAGTCTCGGTCACTAATTCAAGGAACACCAAAACCGAATTCAAATTGAAATCCAAATGCCACACAAATTAGGTCAAAATGTAATGAACATGTGACATGCTTTTGTTGCTTGGTTGTTTAGGTAGCACATGCACGGTTTTGGCTCCACAAATTCAAATTCAAATTTGAATCACAAACACAATTTTCAGCACTCCTTTCAATAAACAAGATCAAACCTCACGGAATTAAAATTTTTGTGTAAGACATTTTCAACAAAATTTTGGAAGCCTAAAATTCTAAGAAAACTACTAATGATCTAGTAGTAGTTTATGAACTCAAAAATGAAACAAAAATTCATGAGCTTATACCAAAGAAAAGCAATGGATCTCGGCCAAATCCAGAAAATTGTTTCAAGATGCAAATCAAAAATTAACAAGGATCAACAAGCATAGCTAAGATAGATGAACATATAAGAACTACACAATTCTACTAGACATGGATTTCAAAATAAAATGACTCAAACATTCAATTTGACCGATTAAAATTTCAATTATGACTCAAAGAAAATTCAAAACGTTCTTAAGCAGAATTTTCCTAATAGGTAAAAGAAATTGGAGCATGATTCATGGAAGCATATAACATAGGCGCATAATGAATCATTCAAGCATAAGAAACTAGATCCATCAAATTTTAAGACAAAAAATAGATCTAGGAAGGAATAAACTCTAAAGTGACATGAATTAAAATGATGAACACAAGATGAAGAACAAAGAACCACGGATCACAAGAATTCAAAAGATAAGAGCTAAGACTTATCTCTTGAAGATCATAAACCGGATGCTCTTGATACCACTTGATGTGCTTCCACTTGGATGCACATAGAACTTTCTTCAAGTCTCCACGGATCCTTGGGAGATTGGTCAAGGATGGAAGTTCCAAGAGACTCAAGGTGGCCGAAGCTTGCTTCTAGCTAAGGTCCAAGGAAGTAAGGCAACCTAGCTCTACAAAGAGAAGCACTCAAGGAGGGTAGAGAAGGAAGCCAAGTGAATTTCGGATGGAGAGGTTTTCAAGCAATGAAAACTCATTCAATTAATTCCAAAAGTATCTACAATATCCGGCCACTTAGAATATATAGGTTAGAATTAGGTTAAATGGTACCTTGGGTTAGCCTAAGGTTAAGTAAAACCATGGTATGGTTTCTTAACCTTAGGCGCCTAGAATTTGAATTCAAAATTCAAATTCTAGGAGCCAAATCCGGAACCTCCATGTGCTAGCTCATTTGGCATGTAATTAGAAGCCATTTGAGTTGCATTTCGGATCACACCATGTGCATGTGTTGCACATGGCCGAAATGCACTCCAAATGTGTTTCTAATTACATGCTAATGTAACTACACATGTAACCTTAATTCACCCTAAATTCACATGACCTCTAAATGTAATTCCTACACTACAAGGCCGGAAATACAAGGCCAAAAGAAAATACAAGGCACCAAGGCCTAATCCTACACTAACCCTAATCTAATGGGCTTGAGATAAAGCCCAACAAAATAAAGTGGCAGGCTTCTCTTGGGCTTGGGCCCACTCTTCATGCATCCTCCTAGCCATAGCCCTAGTAGTTGGGCCCTTAGCCCATGGGCCTCCTCCATCATGAGATGATGAGGTTGAATATGCATGCATAGTGTTTATTCAACTAAGCATTATCATGTTTTTAGGATGTTCCTAAGATGATGCATGATATTGCTTGGTTTGGATAAATAACCCTTTTTTCTCTTCTTTTTTTTTTTTTTTTTTTTTTGGGTATTTTGTATCTTTTTTGTATTTATTTTTTGGGTGAAAAGGGAAACTACCTATATGAATGTGATGAAGGTAGATGTTAACACCATGTAATGGAAGATTCTTATTCCCATTTATTCTTATTTTTAAAAAAGGGAATGTTGTATGTTTAAATAATGCAATGTATGCTCATACAATGTCACATAATCAATGCACAAACAATTCACTCATCCACGAACAGTCACGAGCGAATCACGAGGTAGGGGTTTCCTGCAGAAAAGTGCATATTCAAGGAGGTTCTAACTGTTCTCACTTGGTCAAAGGCCCCCAAGGTGCCCCCATTATAGGGACTCAATTCCTCTCGTCGTAAGTCGATGGAAAGTTCCAACGCACTGTCGGACTTGAGTTCATGGTTATCACCTTGAGTGATGTTTTCCGACAACGGTCTACGGGCACCTATAGACCCATTCGACAACCGGCCGTACTAACATCCACTCCCTATGGATTACCACTCATGCCCCCGGGTATAGAGGGAACTGTTGTGTGCAAAGGTTTGTGTACAGTTTGTATTTCAAACAATTGCGTAAATTTAAAAATACAACAGTTATTAAAGCCAAATAGATAAACATGTTATCATACAAGTGAGGGGTAATAAAGTAATTTTAAACTATTATTTTGAAATAATCCATCACTAAATGGGACTGACTCTCGAAATTCCCCAGCGGAGTCGCCATCTGTCGCCACCGGCCCGAAACAGGCTTTCGGCGTTCGCGAAGGATGGTTGGACTCTTTTATTTGTTTAAAAATATGGATTGCCAGAATGACTTATTCTCAAACTGAGACCTTGTCAAACGAGCAATTTTATTAAAAGGCTCACCAATCCATGTTAATCCCAAACGGGACCCTCCATGGATTAGCGGTTTTCGTAAAAGGAGGGTTCTTTGGAGTCGCCACCAATGTTTTACTCAAAACATTGGAAAAAGGGATAAGGCAATCGATTCAAAAATCGACTTCGGCCATTACAACCAGAGTCGGGTAAGGGAGTCGGTTACGCGTGAGGAAGGTGTTAGCACCCCACAGCGCCCCTTTCGGGTTCCCTATGACAGATTATTTCTAAAATAACAATATAAAATTACTAAATTACCCCTATTTATTATAAGCGATTATACTTTAGATATCTACATGATGACAATTTTTAATATGCACACAGAAAGCAGTAAAAGGAAGGATTTAAGAAGAAACCTTTGAAGCGTGCTTTTATATATTTCGAGTAAAACTGGGAAGCTTTTTGGCGTTCCCTCGCTCTACAAGCCCGCTCGCTCCCTCCTATAAAATTTTAACTATGAAAATCCGAAGGATTTCCCTTCGACTAGGTTCGATCCTCAAGCAAAATGGCTCGGGGCTCAAGAACTTCGTCGGATCAACTCTCCGAGTGATTTCTAGGGCAGAACACTGCTCAAAAACCCCAGAATACTCAAGGAGAGGGTTAAAACTATGTTCAAAAGTGTGGAATGACGTCCAATTGACGTCATATTTATAGGGAATAGGCGCAATACGGGCTACAGAATCAATACGGCCGTATTGAAATTTTTGAACTTCAATACGGCCGTATTGAGTTCAATACGGCCGTATTGAAATTCAGAAATTTCAATGCGCCCGTATTGAGTTCACTGCGGCTGTATTGAAGCTTCAATACGGCCGTATTGATTTCAGTACGGCCGTATTGAAGTTTCAGAAACTTCAATACGCCGTATTGAGTTCACTGCGGCCGTGTTGAAGCTTCAATACGGCCGTATTAAGTTTAGTACGGCCGTATTGGGCTTCATTCCTTCCACTTCCTTATTTTAAGCTACTCTAAGACCTCTAAATCTACAGATAGCCATCCTATGGTCTTCTAGGAGTCCTTCTGGCTGACTTTCCTTCGATCTTTGAGGGTCTTCGAGTTTTATTTCCGACCCGGACAATTTTAGGGGTCTACATTGCCTAGGTCACCCTTTCGTGGGATTCCTAGCGAGTCTTTTGCTCTTATTTTTGCGCAGCCCCCTTTTTGGGTTTCCTGCCGAGCTTCTTTTATTTTAAAGGATTTCTTTTTATCCATGATGGCACTTGTCGAGGCCAAGGGAAGGTGCTCCAAGTTGTCATACACACTTCCACATAAAAATGATGTGGGTTTATTGTTATTAAGATGATTTTAACCTCATTCATGTTTATTCAAACAGGGTTAAAAATAATGCGGTTTAGAAATTTATTATAAGCAAGAAGAGAAGAGCACTTGATGACGACGACCGGGGGTCGGGCTATCCCCGAGGAGTAATCTCTAACAGTCATCAGGTCTATACATCCCTATCGGAAGGAGAAGAGCACTTGATGACGACGACCGGCCTTGACGCTTGTGAACCGGCCTTCCTAAAGATCTGGCTTAAAGAACGTCGAGAAGGATCTTGGTTCCTCTTCGTCCTTTGATCTTTATTCTCGGATTCTTTATTTTCCTCGGTTTTTTTTCTTTTTCTTTATTCTTGGGAGCTTTATCGTGAAGATCTTCGGGAGTGTAGATCCTGCCACTCCTAGTCATTGTCGCCACCGGCCCGAAACGGGCTTTCGGCATTCGCGAAGGATGGTTGGACTCTTTTATTTGTTTAAAAATATGGATTGCCAGAATGACTTATTCTCAAACTGAGACCTTGTCAAACGAGCAATTTTATTAAAAGGCTCACCAATCCATGTTAATCCCAAGCGGGACCCTCCATGGATTAGCAGTTTTCATAAAAAGGAAGGGTTCATGGAGTCGCCACCAATGTTTTACTCAAAACATTGGAAAAAGAAGTTTAAAGCAATCGATTCAAAAATCGACTTCGGCCATTACAACCAGAGTCGGGTAAGGGAGTCGGTTACGCGTGGGGAAGGTGTTAGCACCCCACAGCGCCCCTTTCGGGTTCCCTATGACAGATTATTTCTAAAATTAATAGTGTGAAATTACTAAATTACCCCTATTTATTCTAAGCAATTATAAATTAACTATCTACATGATGACAGTTTAAATATGTACACACAGAAAGCGGTAAAAGAAGGGACTTTAAAGAGATAAACCTTTGAAGCGTGCTTTCTTATATATCTTGACAGAAATTGGGAAGCGTTTTGGCGTTCCCTCCCTCTACAAGACCGCTCGCTCCCTCCTATAAAATTTTAACTATGGAAATCCGGAGGATTTCCCTTCGACTAGGTTCGAGACTCAAGCAAATGGCTCGTGACTCAAGAACTTCGTCGGATCAACTCTCCGAGTGATTTCTAGGCAGAGCACTGCTCAAAAAAACCCAGAATACTCAAGAAGAGGGTTAAAACTCAGTGTAAAAGTGTCAAATGACGTCCAAATGACGCCATATTTATAGGGATGAGGCGCAATATGGCCTCTGGGGGTCAATACGGCCCGTATTGAGTTTTTGAACTACAGTACGGCCGTATTGAATTCAATACGGCCGTATTGAAGTTCAAAAACCTCAATACGGCCGTATTGAAGTTCAGTGCAGCCGTATTGAGTTCAAAAACCTCAATACGGCCGTATTGAAGTTCAGTGCAGCCGTATTGAGTTCAGTGCAGCCGTATTGAAGTTCAGAAACTTCAATACGGCCGTACTGAACCCTTGGGAGGCCGTATTGGGCTTCATTCCCTCCACTTTCTTATTTTTTGCTACTCTAAGACCTCTAAACCTACAGATTGTCATCCTAGGGTCTTCCAGGGTCTTCCAGGAGTCCTTCCGGCTGACTTTCCTTTGATCTTCGAGAGTCTTCGAGTTTTATTTCCGACCCGGACAATTTTAGGGGTCTATAGCTGCCCCCCCTTTACTTAGTCGGACGGCCTTTTGGTGTACCGGCTGACAAGTAAAGGAGTTGACCCAATTGTCCGGGTGATGTGCCAACCTTCTGACTTGTAGCGTCTTCCGGTGGAAAATTGTTGAGTAGCCTCTCCAGGTTGTTGCATACCTCGGCGCTTCTGACAACCTCGGTAGCTAAGTTTACCCTCTCCAGGGTCAACTTCACTCGACGCCCGAGCTGGAAGTTGAAAACCAATGTGCCTCTGACGACGCTGATGGTTGAGTACTGTCTCTCCAGACCTTGAGTACCGTCTCTCCAGACTTTGAGTACTGTCTCTCCAGACCTTGAGTACCGTCTCTCCAGACTTTGTTTGAGTACCGTCTCTCCAGACCTTCTTTGAGTACCGTCTCTCCAGACTTTCTTTGAGTACCGTCTCTCCAGACTTTGTTTGAGTACCGTCTCTCCAGACTTTGTTTGAGTGCCGTCTCTCCAGACTTTGTTTGAGTACCGTCTCTCCAGACTTTCTTTGAGTACCGTCTCTCCAGACCTTGTTTGAGTACCGTCTCTCCAGACCTTGTTTGAGTACTGTCTCTCCAGACCTTGTTTGAGTACCGTCTCTCCAGACTTTGTTTGAGTACCGTCTCTCCAGACCTTGTTTGAGTACCGTCTCTCCAGACCTTGTTTGAGTACCGTCTCTCCAGACCTTGTTTGAGTACTGTCTCTCCAGACCTTGTTTGAGTACCGTCTCTCCAGACCTTGTTTGAGTACCGTCTCTCCAGACTTTGTTTGAGTACCGTCTCTCCAGACTTTCTTTGAGTACCGTCTCTCCAGACCTTGTTTGAGTACCGTCTCTCCAGACCTTGTTTGAGTACCGTCTCTCCAGACCTTGTTTGAGTACCGTCTCTCCAGACTTTGTTTGAGTACCGTCTCTCCAGACCTTGTTTGAGTACCGTCTCTCCAGACCTTGTTTGAGTACCGTCTCTCCAGACCTTGTTTGAGTACTGTCTCTCCAGACCTTGTTTGAGTACCGTCTCTCCAGACCTTGTTTGAGTACCGTCTCTCCAGACCTTGTTTGAGTATCGTCTCTCCAGACCTTGTTTGAGTACCGTCTCTCCAGACTTTGTTTGAGTACCGTCTCTCCAGACTTTGTTTGAGTACCGTCTCTCCAGACTTTGTTTGAGTACTGTCTCTCCAGACTTTGTTTGAGTACTGTCTCTCCAGACCTTGTTTGAGTACTGTCTCTCCAGACCTTGTTTGAGTACTGTCTCTCCAGACCTTGTTTGAGTACCGTCTCTCCAGACTTTGTGCATACCTCGGTGCTCTCGACAACTGGGTAGCTGAGTATTGCCTCTTAGGCTTTGAGATGATTTTGTCTCCACAGTCCATGATGCTGCTTCGACGGTTTGATTTTGATTTTGGTGCCACTGAGGGCTGGATTACGCAGGGATCCGTCTAGGGGATGTGCAGTCATTCATAGGTTTTTGTGCCCCAACTTGCATTGCTTAGTTGGTACCCATGGGGAATTTCTGTTTCCTTGAGGTGTAGACACAGATGCTCTTCTTGAATTGAGCGATGCCTTATGTTTGGCTGACGTCCTTTGACGTTGGTGGAGTATCCCGGTTATCCTTATTCGGGTGACTCTTTTGATTTTTCTGATTTTGTTGCCTCTGCGTAGGCTGTTATCCGCTGGGGATTCTGTTGTGATGATTTTGTCTCCACAGTCCACGATGCTGCTTCGACGGTTGTTTTTTGATTTTTGTGCCACTGAGGGCTGGATAACGCAGGGATCCATCTAGGGGATGTGCAGTTACTCATAGGTTCTTGTGTCCCAACTTGCATTGCATTGTTGGTACCCATGGGGAATTTCTGTTTCCTTGGGGTGTAGACACAGATGCTCTTCTTGAATTGAGCGATGCCTTATGTTTGGCTGACGTCTTTTGACGTTGTGGAGTATCCCGGTTATCCTTATTCGGGTATCTCTTTTGGGTTTTTCTGGTTTTGTTGCCTCTGTGTAGGCTATTATCCACTGGGGATTTTGTCATTGATTGTGATTAGCCTCTTCTGTTAGGCGGATCATCTTGACGCTTGATGTTTGGCTGAAAGCCGAATTCCACTTGGGGAATGGTTATTGATATTTTTTATTTTTTTCCTTTTTGTAGGAATGCCTCTTGAGTAGGCGACTGGGGATTTGGGGATCTTATGTATCCCAGAGTATTATTTAGGAAGCCTCTACAGGCTTAGCCTCTCTCAGCGCTTGAGTCAGAGAGCTATCTTCCACTGAGGAAGTTTCAAGTCCTTTGACTGAATATTTTGCTTGGATGATCGCGCTTCCATTGGGGATTTTGATTATCTTGCTTTGATAGCTCTCGCTGGGGATTTGTTCCATGAGCTTAAGCTAAGGTTTCTCTGGGGAGTATTATTTATGCGAGCCTCTCCAGGCTCATTTATTCTGTACAGTTGGGGAGTATTATTTCAGCAAGCCTCTCCAGGCTCAATTATTCTGAGGGAGTATTGTTTCGGCAAGCCTCTCCAGGCTCAGTTGTTCTGTGGGAGTATTATTTCAGCAAGTCTCTCCAGGCTTAATTATTCTGTACGAGGCGATTGATTTTCTAAATCTTTTGCCTTTTTTGTCGTTTTTGGCTTTTTCTGTATTTTTTTGCCTTTTTGTCATTTTTTGGCTTTTTCTGTATTTTTGCCTTTTCTGTTGATTTGCGGCTTTTTCTGTTGACCGCTGCCATACACAAGCAATTTTTCTATTTTTCTATTTTATGCAATTGCCTCACGATAAGGTCTTTGAATGTGCAACTAATGTGTGTGATGCACAAATGCAAGTTTTATTATTTAATGTTTTTAGAAAAATGAATGGCTCTCCCTATCCTCCTTTTCTTGGAGGAATTTCTGTCATCGACCTGAGGGAATATTTTTGTGAGCCTTTTATGCAGGAGATTATGGATTTTATAGGAACCCCTCCAATTTTTCTTTATTGACCGATTATTAAGGAATTTCATACAATTTTTTAGAAAAACCAATTTAGAGGCATAATCACATGGTCAAGAGAGAAAAGAAATGAATAGATATTTTATTAATATTCACAAGTGTTTTTACAGAAAGATATACAGAAGGAATTTTCTGAAGAATGGCTGGCCAGGGTGGGCTATTTATACATTTGGCTTAAACAATCATATCTGTAATTGTCGCTCTTCCCGTTCCCTTAATCGCTTCGGGTGAGATGCCTGAGCCAGGAGTGTAGATGCTGCAAGACGCTCGCTTCTAGAAGATAATCACTTGAATCGCCTTTTGGTTTTCGATTCAAGTGACCGTTGCTTGCTTTGCTTTTACATCTTATTCTTTTGCCCCTAACTTTTGCCTAGGACGTATCCTAGCGGGGATAATTTTGCCTTTGTTTTGCCTAGTACCCCTGTACTGGCGGGCTTTTTGTTTTGCCCTAACTTTTGCCTAGGATGCCCTTTTTCGGGTTTTCATCCTAGCGGGCTTATGCAAGCAACGTCTTCAAGCATAGTACTTCTTTACCACGTCAGTGTTGACTGGGTATCGAAGTTCTTCTCTATCCATGTCTGTGAGGATCAATGCTCCTCCTGAGAAGGCTCGTTTTACCACGTATGGTCCTCCGTGATTTGGGGCCCACTTTCCGATTTTGTCCTTTCGAGTTGGTAGCAATTTCTTCATTACCGACTCTCCCTCATGGTAGACTCGAGGGTGGACTTTTCTTGTCAAAAGCCTTTTTGGTCTTCCTCTGATAGGCTTGACCATGGCATATGGCGTTCAGCCATTTTCCTTCAATGAGGTTCAACTGGTCATGCCGGCTTTGAACCTATTCTTCTTCGGAAAGTTTTGCTTCCATAATTACCCTTAGAGAAGGTATCTCGACTTCGATGGGTAGAACTGCCTCCATCCCATAAACGAGGGAGGATGGAGTAGCTCCTGCAGATGTATGTACTGAAGTCCTATAGCCATGAGGAGCGAAGGGTAACATCTCGTGCCAGTCTTTAAATGAGACAACCATCTTTTACACTATTTTCTTGATGTTCTTATTGGTTGCCTCGACTGCCCCATTCATCTTCGGCCGATATGGGGAAGAGTTATGGTGTTGGATCTTTGAATTCTTGGCACAGTTCTTCCCCCATTTTATTATTCAGATTAGATCCATTATCAGTGATTATTTATTTCTCCATGCTTCCACTAGATTATTCTAAAATCTTTTGGGACAAGAGAGAAGAGAAAGGAAAGATATTTTTGTTCTGAAGTTTGTGTTTTAGAGGGGATTTATTTTTCAAAAATGATTTTTGTAAGAATGGATGGCCAAGGTAGGCTTATGTGTTTAGGCTTGTTTGATTAAACACTTATGAAGTTAAAAAGTCGTGTTGTGATTCGACAACTTGGATAGCTTCCCTTGAACCTTTCTTTTTGAATTCGGTTCATGGTACCATCATGGATTTATTTTTTGTTTTTTTTTTATTGTCCTTATTTTTGCCTAAAACACCCTTTTGTGGCGTTTTAGCGGACCTTTGTTTTTTATTTTGCAACCCTAATTTTTGCCTAGGTCACCCCTTCGTGGGATCCCTAGCGGGTTCTTTGCTCTTATTTTTGCGCAGTCCCCTTTTTGAGTTTCCTGCCGAGCTTCTTTTATTTTGAAAGATTTCTTTTTACCCATGATGGCACTTGTCAAGGCCAAGGGAAGGTGCTCCAAGTCGTCACACACACCTCCACATGAAAATGATGTGGGTTTATTATTATTAAGATGATTTTAACCTCATTCATGTTTATTCAAACAGGGTTAAAAATGATGTGGTTTAGAATTTTATTATAAGCAAGAAAAGAAGCAATGAAGAATGATTTTATTATAATCATAGTGGAAACATGTGTCCTTATTTCATCACTGACATGGGTCCCAATGTTGACCTCTTATATCTTTCGACCATGCCCCAAATTTACAATCTCCAATTTCTCTTGACGAGCTTCTTAATCTAGCAATCTTTGCAGATCCGGAGAAATGGTCTCCTCATCACTGTCCAACTCAACCCATTTATCCTCAACTTTCGGATCCCGGTCAGAGCGAACAATTACAGACACAATTATTTTATTGGTTCTGTTTAGGTTTAGAATTATTAATGTTAATGAGGAAGGAGAGAAAAGAACAAAAAAAAGAGTAATGTGAAAATGCCTCTTTATTGATATGTATTAAAACTGTACAAAAACCCTTATTTACATGAAAAGGTTCTCATGATCTCGGGTACTGATCATGAGTCCCTAAAAGAGAAATATGAAGGGGCCCTATCGTGGCTTGTTCTTCTCTCTACTCCTGCTTTGGCCGAGGATTCTTGCTCACGTCGGGCGCTGTTGAGTCAAAAGTGATCCACCCGGCATCAATAAGGCTTTGGACCTTGTATTTGAGAGCTTTACAGTTCTCCGTTGAATGCCCCGATGCCCCCGAATGGTATAGACATTTGTCTTGCGGTTTGTACCAATAGGGATGAGGTGGATCAATCTTCTTTAGTGGAACGTAAGCTAGAAGACGTGCTTCCACTAGCTTCGGCAGGAGGTCGCTATATGTGGTCGGAAGTTTATCAAACTTCTTCACAGGGTTGTATTGCGACTTTCCTGACTTCGAAGTGGAAGAAGATGAGGAAATGGTTATGGCGCTGACTCCTCTCTCCTTCTTCTTCCCAAAGGTCTTCTTAGCTTTAAATGATTGGGAAGTTTTAGCTAGCTTCCCACTTTTCAGCTCTTGTTCCACTCTTCCTCCAACATGATGGGACTCATGGTCACTGTGTTCAGCCCCTTGTATGTTGTGGTGACGCATGAGTTCCATCATTTGCGCCATTTGTTCTTTGAGCTGTGAGAGCTCGGCCGTAAGCTTCTTATTCTGCTCCTCCAGCGCGTCCATCTTCTTGATTTTCTGTGCGCGTGTGAGGACAGAGAGATGACCAGCCACTTTCTAAAATGAATGTTTAATTAGTTTATTTTATGGAATGAATACGCTCTTTGACATGAGCTTGATAATCCTCCATTTTTAAGGCGCTGCCTTTTTAAAACGGAATTTTACCACCCTTCTTTGCCTATGATCTCTCCTCAACGGAGAATCTCAATAGTCATGGGTCTCTTTCACTCATGACAAGAGGTATTTGGTGAACCTAAAATGCATGGTTTTATGAGGATGCATGATGTCTTATTGGTAATGATGCACATGCTCCTCACTTTTATTATATTTTCGCACATGGTCTTTCCTCTCATGTCATGGTATTTTCATGCATGGGGATTTATTCTTAGACCTTATCACGAGGTTTTATTTAATGCACAAACAATTGCACATAAGCATTTACACAAACAATTCACTCATCCACGAACAGTCACGAGCGAATCACGAGGTAGGGGTATCCTGCAGAAAAGTGCATATTCAAGGTGGATCTAACTGTTCTCACCGGTCTAAGGCCCCCAAGGTGCCCCCATTATAGGGACCCAATTCCTCTCGTCGTAAGTCGATGGAAAGTTCCAACGCACTGTCGGACTTAAGTTCATGGTTATCACCTTGAGTGATGCTTTCCGACAACGGTCTACGGGCACCTATAGACCCATTCGACAACCGGCCGTACTAACATCCACTCCCTATGGATTACCACTCATGCCCCCGGGTATAGAGGGAACTGTTGTGTGCAAAGGTTTGTGTACAATTTATATTTCAAACAATTGCGGAAATTTAAAAATACAACAGTTATTAAAGCCAAAATAGATAAACATGTTATCATACAAGTGAGGGGTAATGAAGTAATTTTAAACTATTATTTTAAAAATAATCCATCACTAAATGGGACTAACTCTCGAGGCTTCCCCAGTGGAGTCGCCATCTGTCGCCACCGGCCCGAAACGGGCTTTCGGCATTCGCGAAGGATGGTTGGACTCTTTTATTTGTTTAAAAATATGGATTGCCAGAATGACTTACAACATAACATGTAATTGGTTTACTATTCATTGGTTCTCTCTAATTCTTCAACTGACTTACTTGCTACACCTAGGGAGACTAATAACCAACACAAATGCACAACATAACTTGTAATTGGTTTACTGTTCATTGGTTCTCTCTAATTCTTCAGCTGACTTACTTGCTACACCTGGGGAGACTAATAACCAACACAAATGTACAACATAACATGTAATTGGTTTACTGTTCATTGGTTCTCTCTAATTCTTCAGCTAACTTACTTGCTACATCTGGGGAGACTAATAACCAACACTAATGCACAACATAACATGTAATTGGTTTACTGTTCTTTGGTTCTCTCTGATTCTTCAACTGACTTGCATGCTACACCTGGGGAGACTAATAACCAACACTAATGCACAACATAACATGTAATTGGTTGACTATTCATTGATTCTCTCTAATTCTTCAGCTGACTTACTTGCTACACCTGGGGAGACTAATAACCAACACAAATACACAACATAACATGTAACTAGTTTACTGTTAATTGGTTCTCTCTAATTCTTCAGCTGACTTACTTGCCAAACCTGGGAAGACTAATAACCAACACAAATGCACAACATAACATGTAATTGGTTTACTGTTCATTGGTTCTCTCTAATTCTTCAACTGACTTACTTGCTACACCTAGGGAGACTAATAACCAACACAAATGCACAACATAACATGTAATTGGTTTACTGTTCATTGGTTCTCTCTAATTCTTCAGCTGACTTACTTGCTACACCTGGGGAGACTAATAACCAACACAAATGCACAACATAACATGTAATTGGTTTGCTGTTCATTGGTTCTCTCTAATTCTTCAGCAGACTTACTTGCTACACCTGGGGAGACTAATAACCAACACAAATGCACAACATAACATGTAATTTGTTGACTGTTCATTGGTTGTCTCTAATTCTTCAGCTAACTTACTTCCTACACCTGGGGAGACTAATAACCAACACAAATGCGAAACATATCATGTAATTGCTTTTCTGTTCATTGGTTCACTCTAATTCTTCAGCTGACTTACTTGCTACACCTGGGGAGACTAATAACCAACACAAATGCACAACATACCATGTAATTTTTTTACTAGTCATTGGTTCTCTCTAATTCTTTAGCTGACTTACTTGCTGCACCTCGGGAGACTAATAACCAACACAAATGCACAACATAACATGTAATTTGTTGACTGTTCATTGGTTCTCTCTAATTCTTCAGCTTACTTACTTGCTACACCTGGGGAGACTAACAACCAACACAAATGTACAACATAACATGTAATTGGTTTACTGTTTATTGGTTCTCTCTAATTCTTGAGCTGACTTACTTGCTACACCTGGGGAAACTAATAACCAACACTAATGCACAACATAACATGTAAATGGTTTACTATTCATTAGTTCTCTCTAATTCTTCAACTGACTTACTTGCTACACCTGGGGAGACTAATAACCAACACAAATACACAACATAACATGTAATTGGTTTACTGTTCATTGGTTCTATCTAATTCTTCAGCTGACTTACTTGATACACTTGGGGAGACTAATAACCAACACAAATGCACAACATAACATGTAATTGGTTTACTGTTAATTGGTTCTCTCTAATTCTTCAACTGACTTACTTGCTACTCCTGGGGAGACTAATAACCAACATAAATGCACAACATAACATGTAATTGGTTTACTTTTCATTGGTTCTCTCTAATTCTTCAACTGACTTACTAGCTACACCTGGGGAGACTAATAACCAACACAAATACACAACATAACATGTAATTGGTTTACTGTTCATTGGTTCTCTCTAATTCTTCAATTGACTTACTTGCTACAGCTGGGGAGACTAATAACCAACACAAATGCACAACATAACATGTAATTGGTTTACTGTTCATTGGTTCTCTCTAATTCTTCAACTGACTTACTTACTACACCTGGGGAGACTAATAACCAACAGAAATGCACAACATAACTTATAATTGGTTTGCTGTTCATTGGTTCTTTCTAATACTTCAACTGACTTACTTGCTACACCTGGGGAGACTAATAACCAGCACAAATGCACAACATAACATGTAATTGGTTTACTGTTCATTGGTTCTTTCTAATACGTTAACTGACTTACTTGCTACACCTGGGGAGACTAATAACCATCACAAATGCACAACATATCATGTAATTGGTTTACTATTCATTGGTTCTCTCTAATTCTCCAGTTGACTTACTTGCTACACCTGGGGAGACTAATAACCAACACAAATGCACAACATAACATGTAATTGGTTTACTGTTCATTGGTTCTCTCTAATTCTTCAACTGACTTACTTGCTACACCTAGGGAGACTAATATCCAACACAAATGCACAACATAACATGTAATTGGTTTGCTGTTCATTGGTTCTCTCTAATTCTTCAACTGAATTACTTGCTACACCTAGGGAGACTAATAACCAACACTAATTCACAACATAACATGTAAATGGTTTACTATTCATTGGTTCTCTCTAATTCTTCAACTGACTTACTTGCTACACCTAGGAAGACTAATAACCAACACAAATGCACAACATAACATGTAATTGGTTTACTATTCATTGGTTCTCTCTAATTCTTCAACTGACTTACTTGCTACACCTGGGGAGACTAATATCCAACACAAATACACAACATAACATGTAATTGGTTTACTATTCATTGGTTCTCTCTAATTCTTCAACTGACTTACTTGCTACACCTGGGGAGACTAATAACCAACACAAATGCACAACATAACATGTAATTGGTTTACTGTTCATTACTTCTCTCTAATTCTTCAACTGACTTACTTGCTACACCTGGGGAGACTAATAACCAACACAAATGTACAACATAACATGTAATTGGTTTTCTGTTCATTGGTTCTCTCTAATTCTTCAGCTGACCTATTGTTACACCAGGGGAGATTAATAACCAACACAAATGCACAATATAACATGTAATTCGTTTGCTGTTCTTTGGTTCTCTCTATTTCTTCAACTAACTTACTTGCTACACCTGGGGAGATTAATAACCAACACCAATGCACAACATAACATGTAATTGGTTTACTGTTCATTGGTTCTCTCTAATTCTTCAACTGACTTACTTGCTACACCTGGGGAGACTAATAACCAACACAAATGCACAACATAACATGTAATTGGTTTACTGTTCATTGGTTCTCTCTAATTCTTCAACTGACTTACTTGCTACACCTGGGGAGACAAATAACCAACAGAAATGCACAACATAACTTATATTTGGTTTGTTGTTCATTGGTTCTTTCTAATACTTCAACTGACTTACTTGCTACACCTGGTGAGACTACTAACCAGCACAAATGCACAACATAACATGTAATTGGTTTACTGTTCATTGGTTCTTTCTAATACATCAACTGACTTACTTGCTACACCTGGGGAGACTAATTACCAACACAAATGCACAACATAACATGTAATTGGTTTACTATTCATTGGTTCTCTCTAATTCTTCAACTGACTTACTTGATACACCTGGGGAGACTAATAACCAACACAAATGCACAACATAACATGTAATTGGTTTACTGTTCATTGGTTCTCTCTAATTCTTCAACTGACTTACTTGTTACACCTAGGGAGACTAATATCCAACACAAATGCACAACATAACATGTAATTGGTTTGCTGTTCATTGGTTCTCTCTAATTCTTCAGCTGAATTACTTGCTACACCTGGGGAGACTAATAACCAACACAAATGCACAACATAACATGTAATTAGTTTACTCTTCATTGGTTCTCTCTAATTCTTCAGCTGACTAACTTCCTACACCTGGGGAGACTAATAACCAACACAACTACACAACATAACATGTAATTGGTTTACTGTTCATTGGTTCTCTCTAATTCTTCAGCTGACTTTCTTGCTACACCTGGGGAGACTAATAACCAACACAAATGCACAACATAACATGTAATTGGTTTACTGTTCATTGGTTCTCTCTAATTCTTCAACTGACTTACTTGCTACACCTGGGGAGACTAATAACCAACACAAATACACAACATAACATGTAATTGGTTTACTGTTCATTGGTTCTCTCTAATTCTTCAGCTGACTTACTTGATACACTTGGGGAGACTAATAACCAACACAAATGCACAACATAACATGTAATTGGTTTACTGTTCATTAGTTCTCTCTAATTCTCCAGCTGACTTACTTGCTACACCTGGGGAGACTAATAACCAACACAAATGCACAACATAACATGTAATTGGTTTACTGTTCATTGGTTCTCTCTAATTCTTCAAATGACTTACTTGCTACACCTAGGGAGACTAATAACCAACACAAATGCACAACATAACATGTAATTGGTTTACTGTTCATTGGTTCTCTCTAATTCTTCAACTGACTTACTTGCTACACCTGGGGAGACTAATAACCAACACAAATGTACAACATAACATGTAATTGGTTTACTGTTCATTGGTTCTCTCTAATTCTTCAGCTGACCTATTGTTACACCTGGGGAGATTAATAACCAACAGAAATGCTCAACATAACATGTAATTCGTTTGCTGCTCTTTGGTTCTCTCTAATTCTTCAACTAACTTACTTGCTACACCTGGGGAGATTAATAACCAACACAAATGCACAACATAACATGTAATTGGTTTACTGTTCATTGGTTCTCTCTAATTCTTCAACTGACTTACTTGCTACAGCTGGGGAGACTAATAACCAACACAAATCTAATTCTTCAACTGACTTACTTGCTACAGCTGGGGAGACTAATAACCAACACAAATGCATGTAGACCCCTAAAATTGTCCGGGTCGGAAATAAAACTCGAAGACCCTCAAAGATCGAAGGAAAGTCAGCCAGAAGGACTCCTAGAAGACCATAGGATGGCTATCTGTAGGTTTAGAGGTCTTAGAGTAGCTGAAAATAAGGAAGTGGAGGGAATGAAGCCCAATACGGTCGTACTAAACTTAATACGGCCGTATTGAAGCTTCAATACGGCCGCAGTGAACTCAATACGGCGTATTGAAGTTTCTGAAACTTCAATACGGCCGTACTGAAATCAATACGGCCGTATTGAAGCTTCAATACAGCCGTAGTGAACTCAATACGGGCGCATTGAAATTTCTGAATTTCAATACGGCCGTATTGAATTCAATACGGCCGTATTGAAGTTCAAAAATTTCAATACGGCCGTATTGATTCCATAGCCCGTATTGCGCCTGTTCCCTATAAATATGACGTCAATTGGACGTCATTACGGACTTTCACACACAGTTTTAACCCTCTCCTTGAGTATTCTGGGGTTTTTGAGCAGTGTTCTGCCCTAGAAATCACTTGGAGAGTTGATCCGACGAAGTTCTTGAGCCCCGAGCCATTTTGCTTGAGGATCGAACCTAGTCGAAGGGAAATCCTCCGGATTTCCATAGTTAAAATTTTATAGGAAGGGAGCGAGCGGGCTTGTAGAGCGAGGGAACGCCAAAAAGCTTCCCAGTTTTACGAAATATATAAAAAGCACGCTTCAAAGGTTTCTTCTTCAAAATCCTTCCTTTTACTGCTTTCTGTGTGCATATTTAACTGTCATCATGTAGATAGTTAATTTATAATCGCTTATAATAAATAGGGGTAATTTAGTAATTTTATATTGTTATTTTAGAAATAATCTGTCATAGGGAACCCGAAAGGGGCGCTGTGGGGTGCTAACACCTTCCTCACGCGTAACCGACTCCCTTACCCGACTCTGGTTGTAATGGCCGAAGTCGATTTTTGAATCGATTGCCTTATCCCTTTTTCCAATGTTTTGAGTAAAACATTGGTGGCGACTCCATGAACCCTTCTACTACGAAAACCACTAATCTATGGAGGGTCCCGCTTGGGATTAACATGGATTGGTGAGACTTTTAATAAATAAATTGGATAATATCGACAAGGTCTCAGTTTGAGAACAAGTCGTTCTAATAATCCAATACATTTTCAAAACTAAAATAAAAGCGAGCTCGACCGTCTTCGCGACCGCCGAGGCCCGTTTGGGCCGGTGGCGACAGATGGCGACTCCGCTGGGGAAGCCTCGAGAGTCAGTCCCATTTAGTGACAGATTATTTTTAACAAATAATAGTTAAAATTACTTTATTACCCCTTGCTTGTATGATAACATGATTTATTATATGGCTTTAATAACTGTTGTATTTTTTAAATTTACGCAATTGTTTGAAATAAAAACTGCACACAAACCTTTGCACACAACAGTTCCCTCTATACCCGGTGGCATGAGTGATTAACCATAGGGAGTGGATGTTAGTACGGCCGGTTGTCGAATGGGTCTATAGGTGCCCGTAGACCGTTGTCGGAAAACATCACTCAAGGTGATAACCATGAACTTGAGTCCGACGGTGCGTTGGAGCTTTCCATCGACCTACGATGAGAGGAATTGGGTCCCTATAATGGGGGCACCTTGGGGGCCTTGGACTGGTGAGAACAGTTAGAACCTACCTTGAATATGCACCATTTCTGCAGGATACCCCTACCTCGTGATTCGCTCGTGACTGTTCGTGGATGAGTGAATTGTTTGTGTAAATGCTTATGTCCAATTGTTTGTGCATTAATAAATAACCTCGTGATAAGGTCTAAAGAATAATCCCCATGCATGAAAAAACCATGACATGAGAGGAAAGACCATGTGTGAAAATATAATAAAAGTGAGGAGCATGTACATCATTACCAATAAAGATATCATGCATCCTCATAAACCATGCATTCTAGGTTCACCAATACCTCTTGACATGAGTAAAAGAGACCCATAATTATCGAGATTCTCCGTTGAGGAGAGATCATAAGTCAAGGAGGGTAGTAACACTCTGTTTTAAAAAGGCAGCGCCTTAAAAATGGAGGGTTATCAAGCTCATGTCAAGAGCGTATTCATGAATAAACTAATTAGATTAAAAAATTCATTTTAGAAAGTGGCTGGTCATCTCTCTGTCCTCACACGCGCAAAGAAGATCAAGAAAATGGAAGCATTGGAGGAGCAAAACAAAAAGCTCACAACCGAGCTTTCACAACTTAAAGACCAAATGGCGCAAATGATGGAACTCATGCGTCATCACAACATCCATGGATCTCATCACAGTGATCATGGGTCCCATCATGAGGGAGAGGAGGAAGAGCATGAAGAAGATCCTCCACACGCTGTGCCCCTTGGGGCTGGAATTATGATTAAAGAGCCCGAAGTATCAAAGGAACAATTCCACGCCCTCGAGGATCGGCTAAGGGCTATGGAGGGGCATGATTTTGACATCAAAGATGCCGCCGACATGTGCTTAGTGAGGGACATTCAATTCCCTCCTAAATTTAAAGTGCCGGATTTCCCAAAGTACGTGGGATCGACTTGCCCCAAAAGTCATCTCACCATGTACTGTCGCAAGATGGCTGCATATGCCACAAATGAAAAGCTCTTGATCCACTGCTTTCAAGAGAGCTTGGCTGAAACTGCACTCAACTGGTATATGCAGCTAGATGGAAATCTAGTACATACATGGAGGCAGTTGGCCGACGCCTTTCTCAAGCGCTATAAATACAACATCGACCTAACACCCGATAGGTCTGATCTTCAAGCCTTGAGTAAAAAGAACGATGAATCCTTCAAGGCGTACGCCCAACGTTGGAGGGAGTTGGCGGCACAGATAGAGCCCCCGCTGTCGGATAAGGAGACGGTGTCCTTATTCATCAACTCGTTGACTGGTCCCTATTACGATAAAATGATAGGGAACACAACGACACTCTTCTCGGACATCATCACCATTGGAGAAAGGGTGGAACAAGGACTTAAAAGTGGGAAGCTGGCTAAGCCTTCCCAACCATATGAAGCTAAGAAGGCCTTCGGGAAGAAGAAAGAAGGAGGAGTCAACGCTGTAACCATTTCTCTATCTTCTTCCGCTTCGAAGTCAGGCAAATCGCAAAACAACTCTGTGAAGAAGTTTGATAAACTTCCGACCACTTATAGCGATCTCCTGCCGAAGCTAGTGGAGGCGCGTCTTATAGCTTACATTCCACCAAAGAAAGTGAATCCACCTTACCCCGATTGGTACAATCCACAAGACAAATGTCTATACCATTCGGGGGCACCAGGGCATTCAACGGAGAACTGCAGAGCTCTCAAGTATAAGGTCCAAGACCTTATCGATGCTGGGTGGGTCACTTTCGATTCGACGGCGCCCGACGTGAGCAAGAATCCTCTACCGCAGCAGGAGTAGAGAGAAGGGCAAGCCATGATAGGGCCCCTCCACATTTTTTTTCTTTTAGGGACTCATGATCAGTACCCGAGATCATGAGGACCTTTTCATGTAAATAAAGGGTTTTGTACAGTTTTACATACATATATCAATAAAGAGGCATCTTTCACACATTATTCTTTCATTTTGTTCTATTCTCTCTCTCTCATTAATATTAATAAACTCTAAACCTAAACAGAACCAATAAATAATTATGTCTGTGATTGTTCGCTCCGATCGGGATCCGAAAGCCGAAGGTGAATGGGTTGAGTTGGACAGTGATGAGGAGACCATCTCTCCGGATCTGCAAAGACTGCTAGATCAAGAAGCTCGTCTACTCCAACCGTATCAAGAAGAATTGGAGACCGTGAATTTGGGGCAGGGTCAAGAATTGAAAGAGGTCAACATTGGGACCCATATCAGTGATGGAATAAAAACGCAATTGATTCAATTGTTGAGGGAATACAAGGATGTATTTGCATGGTCGTACCATGATATGCCCGGTTTGGACTCCAACATCGTCGAACACAAGTTGCCATTAAAAGAGGGGTTTCGACCCATTAAGCAAAAGCTTCGACGAATCAAGCCCGAATGGTCCTTAAAGATTAAGGAGGAGGTAGAAAAACAATTGGACGCGGGATTCTTGGTTGTATCCCAGTATCCCGAATGGCTGGCTAACATTGTGCCAGTCATCAAAAAGAATGGGAAGGTTAGAGTGTGTGTTGATTATAGGGATTTGAATCGTGCCAGTCCAAAGGACGATTTTCCCTTGCCCCACATCGATACACTTGTGGATCACACCGCCACAAACACACTCTATTCCTTTATGGATGGATACTCGGGGTATAATCAAATCAAGATGAATATAGAAGACCGCGAGAAAACTTCTTTCATTACACCCTGGGGCACTTTCTGCTACAGGGTGATGCCTTTTGGACTTAAAAATGCGGGTGCCACCTACCAACGAGCGATGGTGACGCTATTCCACGATATGATCCACAAAGAAATTGAAGTATACGTGGATGACATGATCGCAAAGTCAAAAGACGAGATGGACCACATCCAATATTTGAGAAAATTATTCAATCGGCTTCGTAAGTATCAGCTTAAGCTAAACCCGGCTAAGTGTACTTTCGGAGTTCGGTCGGGTAAGCTTCTCGGGTTCATCGTCAGTGAAAAAGGCATAGAGGTGGACCCCGATAAAGTAAAGGCAATAATGGAAATGCCTCCTCCTAAAACTGAGAAAGAAATTAGAGGATTCCTCGGCAGGGTGAACTACGTCGCAAGGTTCATCGCACAGTTGACTGACACGTGCAAGCCAATATTCAAGCTGTTGCGCAAAAATCATTCCGAATCTTGGGATGAGAATTGTCAACAATCTTTCGATAAGATCAAACAGTGCTTGCCCAATCCACCAGTGTTGGTGCCACCTGTCGAGGGAAGACCATTAATCCTCTATCTAACGGTACTTGATGAGTCCATGGGAGCTGTGCTAGGACAACAAGATGAAACAAAGAAGAAAGAACGAGCCATCTACTACCTGAGCAAAAAGTTCCTTGATTATGAAACCCGCTACACGCCACTAGAAAAGACGTGCTGTGCGTTAGCATGGGCAACACAACGGCTCAGGCAGTATATGATTAGGCATACTACCTGGTTGGTTTCCAAAATGGACCCAATTAAGTATGTGTTCGACAAACCGATAATCACTGGGAAGATTGCCCGATGGCAAGTGCAATTATCAGAATTTGACATCATACATGTCACACAAAAGGCCATCAAGGGTAGTACCCTAGCTGATTACCTAGCACACGGGCCGACCAATGACTATCAATCCCTTCAGGATGATTTTCCCGATGAGGATATAATGCATTTACAACATGAAGATCCTAAGGATGATACGTGGACCATGTATTTTGATGGAGCCTCCAACTTGCTTGGACAGGGGATTGGAACAGTATTAATCTCCCCACAAGGAAAGCATATCCCCTTAACGGCAAGACTCAACTTTGACTGTACAAATAACATGGCCGAATACGAGGCTTGCGCGTTAGGAATCCAAGCAGCAATCAACAATGGTATCCTAAAGCTCAAAGTATTTGGAGATTCGGCTTTAGTCATCCACCAACTGCGAGGTGAATGGGAAGTCCGAAATCCTAAGCTGATACCATATGTTGAGCATATCAAAGACCTGACACAATTCTTTCAAAATGTCGTCTTTGAATATATCCCAAGAGAGGAAAATCCGTTCGCTGACGCCCTTGCTACACTATCATCGATGTTCGCCTTGGATAAGGAGCATGAAATGCCCATCATCAATATCCGGCGGCACGATAAGCAAGCGTTCTGCCTACTGATAGATGAAGCTGTTGACGATCATCCGTGGTTCCATGACATCAAACAATATCTGTCAAAAGGGGAATATCCTGATATGGCTAGCGATAATGATAAAAAGCATATTCGAAGAAGGGCCATGGGATTTCTGTTGATTGGAGAAACCCTCTACAAAAAAAATTATGACTCGGTCTTGTTGAGGTGCATAGACCAAGTCGAAGCTCAAAATGTAATCAAAGAAATACATGAGGGGGTTTTCGGTACCCATATTCCCGGGCCTGCAATGGCTAAGAAAATCCTCAGAGCAGGATATTATTGGTCGACCATTGAAAGGGATTGTTACCAATACGTCCGGAAATGCCACAAGTGTCAAGCATACGCCGACAACATTCATGTCCCACCAACGCCACTCAATGTGTTGGCTTCACCATGGCCATTCGCAATGTGGGGCATGGATGTTATTGGACCCATCGAGCCAAAAGCATCCAATGGACATAGGTTCATCCTTGTGGCCATTGACTATTTCACCAAATGGGTAGAAGCGGCATCGTATGCTCATGTGACCCGAAAGGTGGTAATATCCTTCATCAGAAAGAATATCATATGCAGATACGGTATTCCCGACAAAATCATCACTGATAATGGATCCAATTTGAACAATAAGATGGTGGAAGAACTGTGCAAAGAGTTCAAAATTCAGCACCACAACTCTTCCCCATATCGACCAAAGATGAATGGGGCAGTCGAGGCAGCCAATAAGAATATCAAGAAGATAGTACAAAAGATGGTTGTCTCATTCAAAGACTGGCATGAGATGCTACCCTTCGCTCTCCATGGTTATAGGACTTCAGTACGTACATCCACAGGAGCTACTCCATTCTCCCTTGTTTATGGAATGGAGGCAGTTCTGCCAGTTGAAGTCGAGATACCTTCTCTGAGAGTAATCATGGAAGCAAAACTTTCCGAGGCAGAATGGGTTCAAAGCCGATACGACCAATTGAACCTTATCGAAGAAAAGCGATTGAATGCCATATGCCATGGTCAAGCCTATCAAAGGAAGATCAAAAAGGCTTTTGACAAAAAGGTCCACCCTCGAGTCTACCATGAGGGAGAGTTGGTAATGAAGAAATTGCTACCAGCTCAAAAGGACAGAATCGGAAAGTGGGCCCCGAATTACGAAGGACCATACGTGGTGAAGCGAGCCTTCTCCGGAGGAGCGTTGATTCTCACAGACATGGACGGAGAAGAACTTCGATACCCAATCAACACTGACGTGGTAAAGAAGTACTATGCTTGAAGATGTTGCTTGCATAAGCCCGCTAGGATGAAAACCCAAAAAAAGGGCATCCTAGGCAAAAGTTAGGGCAAAACAAAAAGCCCGCCAGTACAAGGGTACTAGGCAAAACAAAGGCAAAATTATCCCCGCTAGGATACGTCCTAGGCAAAAGTTAGGGGCAAAAGAATAAGATGTAAAAGCAAAGCAAGCAACGGTCACTTGAATCGAAAACCAAAAGGCGGTTCAAGTGATTATCTTCTAGAAGCGAGCGTCTTGCAGCATCTACACTCCTGGCTCAGGCATCTCACCCGAAGCGATTAAGGGAACGGGAAGAGCGACAATTACAGATATAATTGTTTAAGCCAAAAATGTATAGCCTACCTTGGCCAGCCATTCTTCAGAAATTTCCTTCTGTATATCTTTCTATAAAAACACTTGTGAATATCAATAAAAATATCCATTTGTTTCTTTTCTTTCTTGACCATGTGATTATGCCTCTGAATTGGTTTTTCATAAAAATTGTACGAAATTCCATTAATAATCGGTCAATAAAAGAAAATTGGAGGGGTTCCTGTAAAATCCATAATCTCCTGCATAAAGGCTCACAAAAATACTCCCTCGCGTCAATGACAGAAAGTCCTCCAAGAAGAAGAGGATAGGGAGAGCCACTCACTTTTCTAAATAAATGAACAAAAATAAAAAATTGTATTGCATTTGTGCATCACACACACATTAGTTGCACATTCAAAGACCTTATCATGAGGCAACCGCATAAAATAGAAAAATAGAAAATTGCTTGTGTATGACAGCAGTCAACAAAAAGCCAAAAACATAAAAAGGCAAAATACAGAAAAAGCCAAATCAGAAGAAAAGGAAAAATACAGAAAAAGCCGAAAATGAAAAAGGCAAGGATATAGAAAATCCAACAAAAAGATTGCACAGAATAACTGAGCCTGGAGAGGCTTGCCGAAATAATACTCCCGCAGAATAACCGAGCCTGGAGAGGCTTGCCGAAACAATACTCAACAGTTTGTACAGAATAACTGAGCCTGGAGAGGCTTACCAAAATACTCCTCATCCTCCACATCAAAGAATAATTGAGCCTGGAGAGGCTCGCAGAAATAATACTCCCCAGAGAAACCTCAACTCACGCTCTTGGACTCAAAATCCCCAGCAAGAGCTATCAAGCAAGATCGTCAAAGTCCCTAATGGAAACACGATCGCCCAAGAAGAATATCCAAGTCAAAGGACTTTAAAACTTCCTCAGTGAAGATAGCTCTTCAACTCAGACGTTGAGTGAGGCTAAGCCTGCAGAGGCTTCCTAAAAATACTCTGGGATACATAAGATCCCCCAAATCCCCAATCGCCTACTCAAGAGGCACTCCTTCAAAAGGAAAAATCATAAAAAGATCAATAATCATTCCCCAAGTGGAATCTGGCTCTCAGCCAATCATTGAACATCAAGGCGATATGCCTAACAGAAGAGGCTAATCAAAATCAACGACAAAATCCCCCAGTGGATAACAGCCTACACAGAGGCAGCAAAATCAGAAAACCAAAAGAGACACCCGAACAAGGATAACCGGGATACTCCACCAACGTCGAAAGGACGTCAGCCAATCATAAGGCACCGCTCACATCAGAAAGAGCATCTTTGTGTCTGCACCCCAAAGGAATCAGAAATTCCCCAGTGGACACCAACTACGCAATGGAAAGTTGGGACACAAGAACCTATGAGTAACTGCACATCCCCTAGACGGATCCCTGCGTTATCCAGCCCTCAGTGGCACAAAAATCAAAAAAACAACCGTCGAAGCAGCATCGTGGACTGTGGAGACAAAATCATCACAAATCCCTGGAAAGGAGATATTCACGCTACCCCCGTTGTCACAAACACGGAGGTATGCAGCTTCCAGCTCGAGCAATGAGCGAAGCTATCTCTGGAAAGGAGGTACTCACTGCTCACCGTCGTCATAAAGGTACTTAGCTTCCGGCTCGAACAAAGAGCGAAGCTAAGCCTGGAGAGGCGGTACTCACAGCTTCCAGCTTGGGCAGCAAGCAAAGCAAAGCCTGGAGAGGCGAAACTCACACTGCTCACCGTCGTCACAAAGGTGCTTAGTTTCCGGCTCGAACAAAGAGCGAGACTAAGCCTGGAGAGGCGAAACTCACACTACTACCGTTGTCACAAGGGTACTTAGCTTCCGGCTCGAACAAAGAGTGAAGCTAAGCCTGGAGAGGCGGTACTCACAGCTTCCAGCTTGGGCAGCAAGCAAAGCAAAACCTGGAGAGGCGAAACTCACACTGCTACCGTTGTCACAAGGGTACTTAGCTTCCGGCTCGAACAAAGAGTGAAGCTAAGCCTGGAGAGGCGGTACTCACAGCTTCCAGCTTGGGCAGCAAGCAAAGCAAAACCTGGAAAGGCGAAATTCACACTGCTACCGTTGTCACAAGGGTACTTAGCTTCCGGCTCGAACAAAGAGTGAAGCTAAGCCTGGAGAGGCGGTACTCACAGCTTCCAGCTTGGGCAGCAAGCAAAGCAAAGTCTGGAGAGGCGACGATTAATACTCACCCTGGAGAGGGTAAACTCAGCTACCGAGGATGTCAGAAACGCCGAGGTATGCACCCACCTGGAGAGGCTACTCAACAATTTTCCCACCTGAAGACACTACAAGTCGGAAGGATGGCACATTACCCGGACAATTGGGTCAACTCCTTTACTTGTCAATCGGTACACCAAAAGGCCGTTTGACTAAGTAAAGGGGGGGCAGCTGTAGACCCCTAAAATTGTCCGGGTCGGAAATAAAACTCGAAGACCCTCAAAGATCGAAGGAAAGTCAGCCAGAAGGACTCCTAGAAGACCATAGGATGGCTATCTGTAGGTTTAGAGGTCTTAGAGTAGCTGAAAATAAGGAAGTGGAGGGAATGAAGCCCAATACGGTCGTACTAAACTTAATACGGCCGTATTGAAGCTTCAATACGGTCGCAGTGAACTCAATACGGCGTATTGAAGTTTCTGAAACTTCAATACGGCCGTACTGAAATCAATACGGCCGTATTGAAGCTTCAATACAGCCGTAGTGAACTCAATACGGGCGCATTGAAATTTCTGAATTTCAATACGGCCGTATTGAATTCAATACGGCCGTATTGAAGTTCAAAAATTTCAATACGGCCGTATTGATTCCATAGCCCGTATTGCGCCTGTTCCCTATAAATATGACGTCAATTGGACGTCATTACGGACTTTCACACACAGTTTTAACCCTCTCCTTGAGTATTCTGGGGTTTTTGAGCAGTGTTCTGCCCTAGAAATCACTTGGAGAGTTGATCCGACGAAGTTCTTGAGCCCCGAGCCATTTTGCTTGAGGATCGAACCTAGTCGAAGGGAAATCCTCCGGATTTCCATAGTTAAAATTTTATAGGAAGGGAGCGAGCGGGCTTGTAGAGCGAGGGAACGCCAAAAAGCTTCCCAGTTTTACGAAATATATAAAAAGCACGCTTCAAAGGTTTCTTCTTCAAAATCCTTCCTTTTACTGCTTTCTGTGTGCATATTTAACTGTCATCATGTAGATAGTTAATTTATAATCGCTTATAATAAATAGGGGTAATTTAGTAATTTTATATTGTTATTTTAGAAATAATCTGTCATAGGGAACCCGAAAGGGGCGCTGTGGGGTGCTAACACCTTCCTCACGCGTAACCGACTCCCTTACCCGACTCTGGTTGTAATGGCCGAAGTCGATTTTTGAATCGATTGCCTTATCCCTTTTTCCAATGTTTTGAGTAAAACATTGGTGGCGACTCCATGAACCCTTCTACTACGAAAACCACTAATCTATGGAGGGTCCCGCTTGGGATTAACATGGATTGGTGAGACTTTTAATAAATAAATTGGATAATATCGACAAGGTCTCAGTTTGAGAACAAGTCGTTCTAATAATCCAATACATTTTCAAAACTAAAATAAAAGCGAGCTCGACCGTCTTCGCGACCGCCGAGGCCCGTTTGGGCCGGTGGCGACAATGCACAACATAACATGTAATTGGTTTACTGTTCATTGGTTCTCTCTAATTCTTCAACTGACTTACTTGCTACACCTGGGGAGACTAATAACCAACAGAAATGCACAACATAACTTATAATTGGTTTGCTGTTCATTGGTTCTTTCTAATACTTCAACTGACTTACTTGCTACACCT
Source organism: Cajanus cajan (assembly GCF_000230855.2). Lineage (NCBI taxonomy): Eukaryota > Viridiplantae > Streptophyta > Magnoliopsida > Fabales > Fabaceae > Cajanus > Cajanus cajan. The sequence continues at coordinate 38,559,817 of NC_138524.1, forward strand.
GGGGAGACTAATAACCAGCACAAATGCACAACATAACATATAATTGGTTTACTGTTCATTGGTTCTTTCTAATACTTCAACTGACTTACTTGCTACACCTGGGGAGACTAATAACCATCACAAATGCACAACATAACATGTAATTGGTTTACTATTCATTGGTTCTCTCTAATTCTTCAACTGACTTACTTGATACACCTGGGGAGACTAATAACCAACACAAATGCACAACATAACATGTAATTGGTTTACTGTTCATTGGTTCTCTCTAATTTTTCAGCTGACTTACTTGATACACTTGGGGAGACTAATAACCAACACAAATACACAACATAATATGTAATTGGTTTACTGTTCATTGTTTCTCTCTAAATCTCCAGCTGACTTACTTGCTACACCTGGGGAGACTAATAACCAACACAAATGCACAACATAACATGTAATTGGTTTACTGTTCATTGGTTCTCTCTAATTCTTCAACTGACTTACTTACTACACCTAGGGAGACTAATATCCAACACAAATGCACAACATAACATGTAATTGGTTTGCTGTTCATTGGTTCTCTCTAAATCTCCAGCTGACTTACTTGCTACACCTGGGGAGACTAATAACCAACACAAATGCACAACATAACATGTAATTGGTTTACTGTTCATTGGTTCTCTCTAATTCTTCAACTGACTTACTTACTACACCTAGGGAGACTAATATCCAACACAAATGCACAACATAACATGTAATTGGTTTGCTGTTCATTGGTTCTCTCTAATTCTTCAGCTGAATTACTTGCTACACCTAGGGAGACTAATAACAAACACTAATGCACAACATAACATGTAAATGTTTTACTATTCATTGGTTCTCTCTAATTCTTCAACTGACTTACTTGCTACACCTGGGGAGACTAATAACCAACACAAATACACAACATAACATGTAATTGGTTTACTGTTCATTGGTTCTCTCTAATTCTTCAGCTGACTTACTTGATCCACTTGGGGAGACTAATAACCAACACAAATGCACAACATAACATGTAATTGGTTTACTATTCATTGGTTCTCTCTAATTCTCTAGCTGACTTACTTGCTACACCTGGGGAGACTAATATCCAACACAAATGCACAACATAACATGTAATTGGTTTACTGTTCATTGGTTCTCTCTAATTCTTCAACTGACTTGCTACAGCTGGGGAGACTAATAACCAACACAAATGCACAACATAACATGTAACTCGTTTGCTGTTCTTTGGTTCTCTCTAATTCTTCAACTAACTTACTTGCTACACCTGGGGAGATTAATAACCAACACAAATGCACAACATAACATGTAATTGGTTTACTATTCATTGGTTCTCTCTAATTCTTCAACTGACTTACTTGCTACAGCTGGGGAGACTAATAACCAACACAAATGCACAACATAACATGTAATTGGTTTACTGTTCATTGGTTCTCTCTAATTCTTCAACTGACTTACTTGCTACACCTGGGGAGACTAATAACCAACAGAAATGCACAACATAACTTATAATTGGTTTGCTGTTCATTGGTTCTTTCTAATACTTCAACTGACTTACTTGCTACACCTGGGGAGACTAATAACCAGCACAAATGCACAACATAACATGTAATTGGTTTACTGTTCATTGGTTCTCTCTAATTCTTCAACTGACTTACTTGCTACACCTGGGGAGACTAATAACCAACAGAAATGCACAACATAACTTATAATTGGTTTGCTGTTCATTGGTTCTTTCTAATACTTCAACTGACTTACTTGCTACACCTGGGGAGACTAATAACCAGCACAAATGCACAACATAACATATAATTGGTTTACTGTTCATTGGTTCTTTCTAATACTTCAACTGACTTACTTGCTACACCTGGGGAGACTAATAACCATCACAAATGCACAACATAACATGTAATTGGTTTACTATTCATTGGTTCTCTCTAATTCTTCAACTGACTTACTTGATACACCTGGGGAGACTAATAACCAACACAAATGCACAACATAACATGTAATTGGTTTACTGTTCATTGGTTCTCTCTAATTTTTCAGCTGACTTACTTGATACACTTGGGGAGACTAATAACCAACACAAATACACAACATAATATGTAATTGGTTTACTGTTCATTGTTTCTCTCTAAATCTCCAGCTGACTTACTTGCTACACCTGGGGAGACTAATAACCAACACAAATGCACAACATAACATGTAATTGGTTTACTGTTCATTGGTTCTCTCTAATTCTTCAACTGACTTACTTACTACACCTAGGGAGACTAATATCCAACACAAATGCACAACATAACATGTAATTGGTTTGCTGTTCATTGGTTCTCTCTAAATCTCCAGCTGACTTACTTGCTACACCTGGGGAGACTAATAACCAACACAAATGCACAACATAACATGTAATTGGTTTACTGTTCATTGGTTCTCTCTAATTCTTCAACTGACTTACTTACTACACCTAGGGAGACTAATATCCAACACAAATGCACAACATAACATGTAATTGGTTTGCTGTTCATTGGTTCTCTCTAATTCTTCAGCTGAATTACTTGCTACACCTAGGGAGACTAATAACAAACACTAATGCACAACATAACATGTAAATGTTTTACTATTCATTGGTTCTCTCTAATTCTTCAACTGACTTACTTGCTACACCTGGGGAGACTAATAACCAACACAAATACACAACATAACATGTAATTGGTTTACTGTTCATTGGTTCTCTCTAATTCTTCAGCTGACTTACTTGATCCACTTGGGGAGACTAATAACCAACACAAATGCACAACATAACATGTAATTGGTTTACTATTCATTGGTTCTCTCTAATTCTCTAGCTGACTTACTTGCTACACCTGGGGAGACTAATATCCAACACAAATGCACAACATAACATGTAATTGGTTTACTGTTCATTGGTTCTCTCTAATTCTTCAACTGACTTGCTACAGCTGGGGAGACTAATAACCAACACAAATGCACAACATAACATGTAACTCGTTTGCTGTTCTTTGGTTCTCTCTAATTCTTCAACTAACTTACTTGCTACACCTGGGGAGATTAATAACCAACACAAATGCACAACATAACATGTAATTGGTTTACTATTCATTGGTTCTCTCTAATTCTTCAACTGACTTACTTGCTACAGCTGGGGAGACTAATAACCAACACAAATGCACAACATAACATGTAATTGGTTTACTGTTCATTGGTTCTCTCTAATTCTTCAACTGACTTACTTGCTACACCTGGGGAGACTAATAACCAACAGAAATGCACAACATAACTTATAATTGGTTTGCTGTTCATTGGTTCTTTCTAATACTTCAACTGACTTACTTGCTACACCTGGGGAGACTAATAACCAGCACAAATGCACAACATAACATGTAATTGGTTTACTGTTCATTGGTTCTTTCTAATACTTCAACTGACTTACTTGCTACACCTGGGGAGACTAATAACCATCACAAATGCACAACATAACATGTAATTGGTTTACTATTCATTGGTTCTCTCTAATTCTTCAACTGACTTACTTGATACACCTGGGGAGACTAATAACCAACACAAATGCACAACATAACATGTAATTGGTTTACTGTTCATTGGTTCTCTCTAATTCTTCAGCTGACTTACTTGATACACTTGGGGAGACTAATAACCAACACAAATACACAACATAACATGTAATTGGTTTACTGTTCATTGGTTCTCTCTAAATCTCCAGCTGACTTACTTGCTACACCTGGGGAGACTAATAACCAACACAAATGCACAACATAACATGTAATTGGTTTACTGTTCATTGGTTCTCTCTAATTCTTCAGCTGAATTACTTGCTACACCTAGGGAGACTAATAACAAACACTAATGCACAACATAACATGTAAATGGTTTACTATTCATTGGTTCTCTCTAATTCTTCAACTGACTTACTTGCTACACCTGGGGAGACTAATAACCAACACAAATACACAACATAACATGTAATTGGTTTACTATTCATTGGTTCTCTCTAATTCTTCAGCTGACTTACTTGATACACTTGGGGAGACTAATAACCAACACAAATGCACAACATAACATGTAATTGGTTTACTATTCATTGGTTCTCTCTAATTCTCTAGCTGACTTACTTGCTACACCTGGGGAGACTAATATCCAACACAAATGCACAACATAACATGTAATTGGTTTACTGTTCATTGGTTCTCTCTAATTCTTCAACTGACTTACTTGCTACAGCTGGGGAGACTAATAACCAACACAAATGCACAACATAACATGTAACTCGTTTGCTGTTCTTTGGTTCTCTCTAATTCTTCAACTAACTTACTTGCTACTCCTGGGGAGATTAATAACCAACACAAATGCACAACATAACATGTAATTGGTTTACTGTTCATTGGTTCTCTCTAATTCTTCAACTGACTTACTTGCTACAGCTGGGGAGACTAATAACCAACACAAATGCACAACATAACATGTAATTGGTTTACTGTTCATTGGTTCTCTCTAATTCTTCAACTGACTTACTTGCTACACCTGGGGAGACTAATAACCAACAGAAATGCACAACATAACTTATAATTGGTTTGCTGTTCATTGGTTCTTTCTAATACTTCAACTGACTTACTTGCTACACCTGGGGAGACTAATAACCAGCCCAAATGCACAACATAACATGTAATTGGTTTACTGTTCATTGGTTCTTTCTAATACTTCAACTGACTTACTTGCTACACCTGGGGAGACTAATAACCATCACAAATGCACAACATAACATGTAATTGGTTTACTATTCATTGGTTCTCTCTAATTCTTCAACTGACTTACTTGATACACCTGGGGAGACTAATAACCAACACAAATGCACAACATAACATGTAATTGGTTTACTGTTCATTGGTTTTCTCTAATTCTTCAGCTGACTTACTTGATACACTTGGGGAGACTAATAACCAACACAAATACACAACATAACATGTAATTGGTTTACTGTTCATTGGTTCTCTCTAAATCTCCAGCTGACTTACTTGCTACACCTGGGGAGACTAATAACCAACACAAATGCACAACATAACATGTAATTGGTTTACTGTTCATTGGTTCTCTCTAATTCTTCAACTGACTTACTTACTACACCTAGGGAGACTAATATCCAACACAAATGCACAACATAACATGTAATTGGTTTGCTGTTCATTGGTTCTCTCTAATTCTTCAGCTGAATTACTTGATACACCTAGGGAGACTAATAACAAACACTAATGCACAACATAACATGTAAATGGTTTACTATTCATTGGTTCTCTCTAATTCTTCAACTGACTTACTTGCTACACCTGGGGAGACTAATAACCAACACAAATACACAACATAACATGTAATTGGTTTACTATTCATTGGTTCTCTCTAATTCTTCATCTGACTTACTTGATACACTTGGGGAGACTAATAACCAACACAAATGCACAACATAACATGTAATTGGTTTACTATTCATTGGTTCTCTCTAATTCTCTAGCTGACTTACTTGCTACACCTGGGGAGACTAATATCCAACACAAATGCACAACATAACATGTAATTGGTTTACTGTTCATTGGTTCTCTCTAATTCTTCAACTGACTTACTTGCTACAGCTGGGGAGACTAATAACCAACACAAATGCACAACATAACATGTAACTCGTTTGTTGTTCTTTGGTTCTCTCTAATTCTTCAACTAACTTACTTGCTACTCCTGGGGAGATTAATAACCAACACAAATGCACAACATAACATGTAATTGGTTTACTGTTCATTGGTTCTCTCTAATTCTTCAACTGACTTACTTGCTACAGCTGGGGAGACTAATAACCAACACAAATGCACAACATAACATGTAATTGGTTTACTGTTCATTGGTTCTCTCTAATTCTTCAACTGACTTACTTGCTACACCTGGGGAGACTAATAACCAACAGAAATGCACAACATAACTTATAATTGGTTTGCTGTTCATTGGTTCTTTCTAATACTTCAACTGACTTACTTGCTACACCTGGGGAGACTAATAACCAGCACAAATGCACAACATAACATGTAATTGGTTTACTGTTCATTGGTTCTTTCTAATACTTCAACTGACTTACTTGCTACACCTGGGGAGACTAATAACCATCACAAATGCACAACATAACATGTAATTGGTTTACTATTCATTGGTTCTCTCTAATTCTTCAACTGACTTACTTGATACACCTGGGGAGACTAATAACCAACACAAATGCACAACATAACATGTAATTGGTTTACTGTTCATTGGTTTTCTCTAATTCTTCAGCTGACTAACTTGATACACTTGGGGAGACTAATAACCAACACAAATACACAACATAACATGTAATTGGTTTACTGTTCATTGGTTCTCTCTAAATCTCCAGCTGACTTACTTGCTACACCTGGCGTGACTAATAACCAACACAAATGCACAACATAACATGTAATTGGTTTACTGTTCATTGGTTCTCTCTAATTCTTCAACTGACTTACTTACTACACCTAGGGAGACTAATATCCAACACAAATGCACAACATAACATGTAATTGGTTTGCTGTTCATTGGTTCTCTCTAATTCTTCAGCTGAATTACTTGATACACCTAGGGAGACTAATAACAAACACTAATGCACAACATAACATGTAAATGGTTTACTATTCATTGGTTCTCTCTAATTCTTCAACTGACTTACTTGCTACACCTGGGGAGACTAATAACCAACACAAATACACAACATAACATGTAATTGGTTTACTGTTCATTGGTTCTCTCTAATTCTTCAGCTGACTTACTTGATACACTTGGGGAGACTAATAACCAACACAAATACACAACATAACATGTAATTGGTTTACTATTCATTGGTTCTCTCTAATTCTCTAGCTGACTTACTTGTTACACCTGGGGAGACTAATATCCAACACAAATGCACAACATAACATGTAATTGGTTTACTGTTCATTGGTTCTCTCTAATTCTTCAACTGACTTACTTGCTACAGCTGGGGAGACTAATAACCAACACAAATGCACAACATAACATGTAACTCGTTTGCTGTTCTTTGGTTCTCTCTAATTCTTCAACTAACTTACTTGCTACTCATGGGGAGATTAATAACCAACACAAATGCACAACATAACATGTAATTGGTTTACTGTTCATTGGTTCTCTCTAATTCTTCAACTGACTTACTTGCTACAGCTGGGGAGACTAATAACCAACACAAATGCACAACATAACATGTAATTGGTTTACTGTTCATTGGTTCTCTCTAATTCTTCAACTGACTTACTTGCTACACCTGGGGAGACTAATAACCAACAGAAATGCACAACATAACTTATAATTGGTTTGCTGTTCATTGGTTCTTTCTAATACTTCAACTGACTTACTTGCTACACCTGGGGAGACTAATAACCAACACAAATGCACAACATAACATGTAATTGGTTTACTGTTCATTGGTTCTTTCTAATACTTCAACTGACTTACTTGGTACACCTGGGGAGACTAATAACCATCACAAATGCACAACATAACATGTAATTGGTTTACTATTCATTGGTTCTCTCTAATTCTTCAACTGACTTACTTGATACACCTGGGGAGACTAATAACCAACACAAATGCACAACATAACATGTAATTGGTTTACTGTTCATTGGTTCTCTCTAATTCTTCAGCTGACTTACTTGATACACTTGGGGAGACTAATAACCAACACAAATACACAACATAACATGTAATTGGTTTACTGTTCATTGGTTCTCTCTAATTCTCCAGCTGACTTACTTGCTACACCTGGGGAGACTAATAACCAACACAAATGCACAACATAACATGTAATTGGTTTACTTTTCATTGGTTCTCTCTAATTCTTCAACTGACTTACTTACTACACCTAGGGAGACTAATATCCAACACAAATGCACAACATAACATGTAATTGGTTTGCTGTTCATTGGTTCTCTCTAATTCTTCAACTGAATTACTTGCTACACCTAGGGAGACTAATAACCAACACTAATGCACAACATAACATGTAAATGGTTTACTATTCATTGGTTCTCTCTAATTCTACAACTGACTTACTTGCTACACCTGGGGAGACTAATAACCAACACAAATACACAACATAACATGTAATTGGTTTACTGTTCATTGTTTCTCTCTAATTCTTCAACTGACTTACTTGCTACAGCTGGGGAGACTAATAACCAACACAAATGCACAACATAACATGTAACTCGTTTGTTGTTCTTTGGTTCTCTCTAATTCTTCAACTAACTTACTTGCTACTCCTGGGGAGATTAATAACCAACACAAATGCACAACATAACATGTAATTGGTTTACTGTTCATTGGTTCTCTCTAATTCTTCAACTGACTTACTTGCTACAGCTGGGGAGACTAATAACCAACACAAATGCACAACATAACATGTAATTGGTTTACTGTTCATTGGTTCTCTCTAATTCTTCAACTGACTTACTTGCTACACCTGGGGAGACTAATAACCAACAGAAATGCACAACATAACTTATAATTGGTTTGCTGTTCATTGGTTCTTTCTAATACTTCAACTGACTTACTTGCTACACCTGGGGAGACTAATAACCAGCACAAATGCACAACATAACATGTAATTGGTTTACTGTTCATTGGTTCTTTCTAATACTTCAACTGACTTACTTGCTACACCTGGGGAGACTAATAACCATCACAAATGCACAACATAACATGTAATTGGTTTACTATTCATTGGTTCTCTCTAATTCTTCAACTGACTTACTTGATACACCTGGGGAGACTAATAACCAACACAAATGCACAACATAACATGTAATTGGTTTACTGTTCATTGGTTTTCTCTAATTCTTCAGCTGACTTACTTGATACACTTGGGGAGACTAATAACCAACACAAATACACAACATAACATGTAATTGGTTTACTGTTCATTGGTTCTCTCTAAATCTCCAGCTGACTTACTTGCTACACCTGGCGTGACTAATAACCAACACAAATGCACAACATAACATGTAATTGGTTTACTGTTCATTGGTTCTCTCTAATTCTTCAACTGACTTACTTACTACACCTAGGGAGACTAATATCCAACACAAATGCACAACATAACATGTAATTGGTTTGCTGTTCATTGGTTCTCTCTAATTCTTCAGCTGAATTACTTGATACACCTAGGGAGACTAATAACAAACACTAATGCACAACATAACATGTAAATGGTTTACTATTCATTGGTTCTCTCTAATTCTTCAACTGACTTACTTGCTACACCTGGGGAGACTAATAACCAACACAAATACACAACATAACATGTAATTGGTTTACTGTTCATTGGTTCTCTCTAATTCTTCAGCTGACTTACTTGATACACTTGGGGAGACTAATAACCAACACAAATACACAACATAACATGTAATTGGTTTACTATTCATTGGTTCTCTCTAATTCTCTAGCTGACTTACTTGTTACACCTGGGGAGACTAATATCCAACACAAATGCACAACATAACATGTAATTGGTTTACTGTTCATTGGTTCTCTCTAATTCTTCAACTGACTTACTTGCTACAGCTGGGGAGACTAATAACCAACACAAATGCACAACATAACATGTAACTCGTTTGCTGTTCTTTGGTTCTCTCTAATTCTTCAACTAACTTACTTGCTACTCATGGGGAGATTAATAACCAACACAAATGCACAACATAACATGTAATTGGTTTACTGTTCATTGGTTCTCTCTAATTCTTCAACTGACTTACTTGCTACAGCTGGGGAGACTAATAACCAACACAAATGCACAACATAACATGTAATTGGTTTACTGTTCATTGGTTCTCTCTAATTCTTCAACTGACTTACTTGCTACACCTGGGGAGACTAATAACCAACAGAAATGCACAACATAACTTATAATTGGTTTGCTGTTCATTGGTTCTTTCTAATACTTCAACTGACTTACTTGCTACACCTGGGGAGACTAATAACCAACACAAATGCACAACATAACATGTAATTGGTTTACTGTTCATTGGTTCTTTCTAATACTTCAACTGACTTACTTGGTACACCTGGGGAGACTAATAACCATCACAAATGCACAACATAACATGTAATTGGTTTACTATTCATTGGTTCTCTCTAATTCTTCAACTGACTTACTTGATACACCTGGGGAGACTAATAACCAACACAAATGCACAACATAACATGTAATTGGTTTACTGTTCATTGGTTCTCTCTAATTCTTCAGCTGACTTACTTGATACACTTGGGGAGACTAATAACCAACACAAATACACAACATAACATGTAATTGGTTTACTGTTCATTGGTTCTCTCTAATTCTCCAGCTGACTTACTTGCTACACCTGGGGAGACTAATAACCAACACAAATGCACAACATAACATGTAATTGGTTTACTTTTCATTGGTTCTCTCTAATTCTTCAACTGACTTACTTACTACACCTAGGGAGACTAATATCCAACACAAATGCACAACATAACATGTAATTGGTTTGCTGTTCATTGGTTCTCTCTAATTCTTCAACTGAATTACTTGCTACACCTAGGGAGACTAATAACCAACACTAATGCACAACATAACATGTAAATGGTTTACTATTCATTGGTTCTCTCTAATTCTACAACTGACTTACTTGCTACACCTGGGGAGACTAATAACCAACACAAATACACAACATAACATGTAATTGGTTTACTGTTCATTGTTTCTCTCTAATTCTTCAGCTGACTTACTTGATACACTTGGGGAGACTAATAACCAACACAAATGCACAACATAACATGTAATTGGTTTACTGTTCATTGGTTCTCTCTAATTCTCTAGCTGACTTACTTGCTACACCTGGGGAGACTAATATCCAACACAAATGCACAACATAACATGTAATTGGTTTACTGTTCATTGGTTCTCTCTAATTCTTCAACTGACTTACTTGCTACACCTAGGGAGACTAATAACCAACACAAATGCACAACATAACATGTAATTGGTTTACTGTTCATTGGTTCTCTCTAATTCTTCAGCTGACTTACTTGATACACTTGGGGAGACTAATAACCAACACAAATGCACAACATAACATGTAATTGGTTAACTGTTCATTGGTTCTCTCTAATTCTCTAGCTGACTTACTTGCTACACCTGGGGAAACTAATATCCAACACAAATGCACAACATAACATGTAATTGGTTTACTGTTCATTGGTTCTCTCTAATTCTTCAACTGACTTACTTGCTACACCTGGGGAGACTAATAACCAACACAAATACACAACATAACATGTAATTGGTTTACTGTTCATTGGTTCTCTCTAATTCTTCAGCTAACTTACTTGATACACTTAGGGAGACTAATAAGCAACACAAATGCACAACATAACATGTAATTTGTTTACTGTTCATTGGTTCTCTCTAATTCTCCAACTGACTTACTTGCTACACCTGCGGAGACTAATAACCAACACAAATGCACAACATAACATGTAATTGGTTTACTGTTCATTGCTTCTTTCTAATTCTTCAACTGACTTACTTGCTACACATGGGGAGACTAATAACCAACACAAATGTACAACATAACATGTAATTGGTTTACTGTTCATTGGTTCTCTCTAATTCTTCAGCTGACCTATTGTTACACCTGGGGAGATTAATAACCAACACAAATGCACAACATAACATGTAATTCGTTTGCTGTTCTTTGGTTCTCTCTAATTCTTCAACTAACTTACTTGCTACACCTGGGGAGATTAATAACCAACACAAATGCACAACATAACATGTAATTGGTTTACTGTTCATTGGTTCTCTCTAATTCTTCAACTGACTTTCTTGCTACACCTGGGGAGACTAATAACCAACACAAATGCACAACATAACATGTAATTGGTTTACTGTTCATTGGTTCTCTCTAATTCTCCAGCTGACTTACTTGCTACACCTGGGGAGACTAATAACCAACACAAATGCACAACATAACATGTAATTGGTTTACTGTTCATTGGTTCTCTCTAATTCTTCAACAGACTTACTTGCTACACCTGGGGAGACTAATAACCAACACAAATGCACAACATAACATGTAATTGGTTTACTATTCATTGGTTCTCTCTAATTCTCTAGCTGACTTACTTGCTACACCTGGGGAGACTAATATCCAACACAAATGCACAACATAACATGTAATTGGTTTACTGTTCATTGGTTCTCTCTAATTCTTCAACTGACTTACTTGCTACACCTGGGGAGACTAATAACCAACACAAATGCACAACATAACATGTAATTGGTTTACTGTTCATTGGTTCTCTCTAATTCTCCAGCTGACTTACTTGCTACACCTGGGGAGACTAATAACCAACACAAATGCACAACATAACATGTAATTGGTTTACTGTTCATTGGTTCTCTCTAATTCTTCAACAGACTTACTTGCTACACCTGGGGAGACTAATAACCAACACAAATGCACAACATAACATGTAATTGGTTTACTGTTCATTGCTTCTCTCTAATTCTTCAACTGACTTACTTGCTACACATGGGGAGACTAATAACCAACACAAATGTACAACATAACATGTAATTGGTTTACTGTTCATTGGTTCTCTCTAATTCTTCAGCTGACCTATTGTTACACCTGGGGAGATTAATAACCAACACAAATGCACAACATAACATGTAATTCGTTTGCTGTTCTTTGGTTCTCTCTAATTCTTCAACTAACTTACTTGCTACACCTGGGGAGATTAATAACCAACACAAATGCACAACATAACATGTAATTGGTTTACTGTTCATTGGTTCTCTCTAATTCTTCAACTGACTTACTTGCTACACCTGGGGAGACTAATAACCAACACAAATGCACAACATAACATGTAATTGGTTTACTGTTCATTGGTTCTCTCTAATTCTTCAACTGACTTACTTGCTACACCTGGGGAGACTAATAACCAACAGAAATGCACAACATAACTTATAATTGGTTTGCTGTTCATTGGTTCTTTCTAATACTTCAACTGACTTACTTGCTACACCTGGGGAGACTAATAACCAGCACAAATGCACAACATAACATGTAATTGGTTTACTGTTCATTGGTTCTTTCTAATACTTCAACTGACTTACTTGCTACACCTGGGAAGACTAATAACCAACACAAATGCACAACATAACATGTAATTGGTTTTCTATTCATTGGTTCTCTCTAATTCTTCAACTGACTTACTTGATACACCTAGGGAGACTAATAACCAACACAAATGCACAACATAACATGTAATTGGTTTACTGTTCATTGGTTCTCTCTAATTCTTCAACTGACTTACTTGCTACACCTAGGGAGACTAATATCCAACACAAATGCACAACATAACATGTAATTGGTTTGCTGTTCATTGGTTCTCTCTAATTCTTCAGCTGAATTACTTGCTACACCTAGGGAGACTAATAACCAACACAAATGCACAACATAACATGTAATTGGTTTACTGTTCATTGGTTCTCTCTAATTCTTTAGCTCACTTACTTGTTGCACCTGGGGAGACTAATAACCAACACTAATGCACAACATAACATGTAATTGGTTGACTATTCATTGGTTCTCCCTAATTCTTCAGCTGACTAACTTCCTACACCTGGGGAGACTAATAACCAACACAAATGCACAACATAACATGTAATTGGTTTACTGTTCATTGGTTCTCTCTAATTCTTCAGCTAACTTACTTCCTACACCTGGGGAGACTAATAACCAACACAAATGCACAACATAACATGTAATTGGTTTACTGTTCATTGGTTCTCTCTAATTCTTCAGCTGACTTTCTTGCTACACCTGGGGAGACTAATAACCAACACAAATGCACAACATAACATGTAATTGGTTTACTGTTCATTGGTTCTCTCTAATTCTTTAGCTGACTTACTTGTTGCACCTGGGGAGACTAATAACCAACACTAATGCACAACATAACATGTAATTGGTTGACTATTCATTGATTCTCTCTAATTCTTCAGCTGACCTACTTGTTACACTTGGGGAAACTAATAACCAACACAAATACACAACATAACATGTAATTGGTTTACTGTTCATTGGTTCTCTCTAATTCTTCAGCTGACCTACTTGTTACACTTGGGGAGACTAATAACCAACACAACTGCACAACATAACATGTAATTGGTTTACTGTTAATTGGTTCTCTCTAATTCTTCAGCTGACTTTGTTGCTACACCTGGGGAGACTAATAACCAACACAAATGCACAACATAACATGTAATTGGTTTACTGTTCATTGGTTCTCTCTAATTCTTTAGCTGACTTACTTGTTGCACCTGGGGAGACTAATAACCAACACTAATGCACAACATAACATGTAATTGGTTGACTATTCATTGATTCTCTCTAATTCTTTAGCTGACTTACTTGCTACATCTGGGGAGACTAATAACCAACACAAATGTACAACATAACATGTAATTGGTTTAGTGTTCATTGGTTATCTCTAATTCTTCAGCTAACATACTTGCTACACCTGGGGAGACTAATAACCAACACTAATGCACAACATAACATGTAATTTGTTTACTGTTCATTGGTTCTCTCTAATTCTTCAGCTAACTTACTTCCTACACCTGGGGAGACTAATAACCAACACAACTGCACAACATAACATGTAATTGGTTTACTGTTCATTGGTTCTCTCTAATTCTTCAGCTGACTTACTTGATACACCTGGGGAGACTACTAACCAACACAAATGCACAACATAACATGTAATTGGTTTACTATTCATTGGTTCTCTCTAATTCTTCAACTGACTTACTTGATACACCTGGGGAGACTAATAACCAACACAAATGCACAACTTAACATGTAATTTGTTTACTGTTCGTTGGTTCTCTCTAATTCTATAACTGACTTAGTTGCTAATCTTGGGGAGACACAAATGCACAACATAACATGTGTAGACCCCTAAAATTGTCCGGGTCGGAAATAAGACTCGAAGACTCTCGAAGACCGAAGGAAAGTCAGCCAGAAGGACTCCTGGAAGACCCTAGGATGATTATCTGTAGGTTTAGAGGTCTTAGAGTAGCTTAAAATAAATATGTGGGAGAATTGAAGCTCAATACGGCCTCCTAGAAGTTCAGTACGGCCGTACTGAACATTTTGAACTACAATACGGCCGTACTGAACCCAATACGGCCGTACTGAAGTTTTTGAACTTCAGTACGGCCGTACCGAAACCAATACGGCCGTACTGAAGTTTTTGAAACTTCAGTACGGCCGTACTGAATTCAATACGGCCGTACTGTAGTTCAAATCTTCAGTACGGGCCGTATTGATGTCAGAGGCCGTACTGCGCCTCACTCCTATATATAGGACGTCATTTGGACGTCATTTCACACTTTTTCCAGACTTCTGGACCCTCTTACTGAGTATTCTGGGGTTTTTGAGCAGTGTTCTGCCCTAGAATTCTCTCCGAGAGCCGATCCGACGAAGTTCTTGAGTTCTGAGCATTTAGCTTGAGAATTCGAACTAGTCGAAGGGAAATCTTTTGATTTCCATAGTAAAGATTAATTTTTAGGGAAGGAGCGAGCGAGCGTGTAGTGGGAGGGAGTGCCAAAAAGCCTCCTATTTGAATATATAAAAGCACGCTTCAAAGGTTTCTTCTTCAAAATCCTTCCTTTTACTGCTTTCTGATTGTTGCATCGCATGTTTAAATTATTTATCATGTAAATATTTCGCTTATAATCGTTTCTAATAAATAGGGGTAATTTAGTAATTTTACACTGTTATTTATGAAATAATCCGTCATAGGGAACCCGAAAGGGGCGTTGTGGGGTGCTAACACCTTCCTCACACGTAACCGACTCCCTTACGCGACTCTGGTTGTAATGGCCAAAGTTGATTTGTGAAATCAATTGCCTTATCCCTTTTTTCCAATGTTTTGAGTAAAACATTGGTGGCGACTCCAAGAACCCTACTACTTTGCGAAAACCACTAATCCATGGAGGGTCCTGCTTGGGATTAACATGGATTGGTGAATCATTTAATAAAATTGTTAGTTCGATGAGGTCTCAGTTTGAGAATAAGCCGTTCTAACAATCCACCATTTTCCAAAACATTAAAAAGAGTCCGACCATCGTCGCGAATGCCAAGGTCCGTTTCGGCGGGTGGCGACAGATGGCGACTCCACTGGGGAAGCCTCGAGAGTCAGTCCCATTTAGTGATGGATTGTTTTTTTTAAAATAATAGTTTAAAATTACTTCATTACCCCTCACTTGTATGATAATATGTTTTATCTATGTGGCTTTTAATAACTGTTGAATGTTTAAATTTTTGCAATTGTTTGAAATAAAAACTGCACACAAACCTTTGCACACAACAGTTCCCTCTATACCCGGGGGCATGAGTGGAAAGCCATAGGGAGTGGATGTTAGTACGGCCGGTTGTCGAATGGGCCTAGGTGCCCGTAGACCGTTGTCGAAAAACATCACTCAAGGTGATAACCATGAACTCGAGTCCGACAGTGCGTTGGAATTTTCCATCGACTTACGACGAGAAGGATTGGGTCCCTATAATGGGGGCACCTTGGGGGCCTCAGACCAGTGAGAACAGTTAGAACCACCTTGAATATGCACTTTTCTGCAGGATACCCCTACCTCGTGATTCGCTCGTGACTGTTCGTGGATGAGTGAATTGTTTGTGTATAAGTTTATGTGATATTGTTTGTGCATTAACAATAAACCTCGTGATAAGGTCTAAGAATAATCCCCATGCATAAAAAAAAAAAAAAAATAATAATAATAATAATAATAATAATAATAATAATAAAAGGTCATGACATGAGAGGAAAGACCATGTGTGAAAATATAATAAAAGTGAGAAGCATGTGCATCATTACTAATAAGACATCATGCATCCTCATTACCATTCATTTTAGGCCCACCAATACCTCTTGACATGAGTGAAAGAGACCCATAACTATTGAGACTCTCCGTTAGGGGAGAGATCATAGGTCGAGGAGGGTGGTAAACCTCCGTCTTAAAAAGGCAGCGCCTTAAAGATGGAAGAATACCAAGCTCGTGTCAAGAGTGTATTCATTCCATAAATAAACTAATTAGATTAAACGTTCATTTTAGAAAGTGGCTGGTCATCTCTCTGTCCTCACGCGCGCGCAGAAAATCAAGAAGATGGACGCGTTGGAGGAACAAAACAAGAAGCTTACAGCCGAGCTCTCACAGCTCAAGGAGCAGATGGCGCAAATGATGGAACTCATGCGCCACCAAAACATGAACGGGGCTCACCACAGTGACCATGAGTCCCATCATGAGGAGGATGATGAGGAAGAGCAAGACCCTCCGCGAGCTGTACCCCTTGGGGCGGGGATTACAATTAGAGAGCCCGAGATTTCAAAGGAGCAATTCCACGCTCTCGAGGACCGGCTGAGGGCTATGGAGGGGCATGATTTTGATATCAAAGATGCCGCCGACATGTGCTTAGTGAGGGACATCCAATTCCCTCCCAAATTTAAAGTGCCCGATTTCCCAAAGTATGTGGGATCGACTTGCCCCAAAAGTCATCTCACTATGTATTGCCGAAAAATGGCTGCATATGCCACTAATGAAAAGCTCTTAATTCATTGCTTTCAAGAGAGCTTGGCCGACACCGCACTCAACTGGTATATGCAGCTGGATGGGAATCAGGTGCGTACATGGAGGCAGTTGGCCGACGCATTTCTCAAGCGCTACAAGTATAACATCGACCTAACACCCGATAGGTCCGATCTTCAGGCCTTGAGTAAGAAAAATGATGAATCCTTTAAAGCGTACGCCCAACGATGGAGGGAGTTGGCAGCACAAATAGAGCCCCCGCTGTCGGATAAGGAGACGGTGTCCCTATTCATAAACTCGTTGACCGGTCCCTATTATTACAAGATGATAGGGAACACGACAACGCTCTTCTCGGACATCATCACCATTGGAGAAAGAGTGGAACAAGGGCTGAAAAGTGGGAAGCTAGCTGGGCCTTCCCAATCATTTGAAGCTAAGAAGACTTTCGGGAAGAAGAAGGAGGGAGGAGTCAATGCCGTAAATATTTCTTCCTCTTCTTCCACTTCGAAGTCGGGAAAGTCGCAATACAACCCTGTGAAGAAGTTTGATAAACTTCCGACCACATATAGCGACCTCCTGCCGAAGCTAGTAGAAGCACATCTTCTAGCTTACATTCCACCAAGGAAAATTGATCCACCTTACCCCGATTGGTACAAACCGCAAGACAAATGTCTATACCATTCGGGGGCACCGGGGCATTCAACGGAGAAGTGTAGAGCTCTCAAATATAAGGTCCAAAACCTTATTGATGCTGGGTGGATCACTTTTGATTCGACAGCGCCCGACGTGAGCAAAAATCCTCTGCCGCAGCAGGAGTAGAGAGAAGAGCAAGCCACGATAGGGCCCCTCCATGTTTTTCTTTTCTTTTTAGGACTCATGATCAGTACCCGAGATCATGAGATCCTTTTCATGTAAATAAGGGTTTTTTGTACAGTTTTTTATACATATCAATAAAGAGGCATTTTTCACACATCATTCTCTCATTTGTTCTTTTCTCTCTTTCTCTCATTAACATTAATAATTCTAAACCAAAAACAGAACCAATAAAATAATTATGTCTGTAATTGTTCGCTCTGACCGGGATCCGGAAGTTGAGGACGAATGGGTTGAGCTGGACAGTGATGAGGAGGCCATCTCTCCGGATCTGCAAAGACTGCTAGATCAAGAAGCTCGTCTACTCCAACCGTGTCAAGAGAAATTGGAGACTGTGAATTTGGGAGCAGGGCCGAGAGATAAAAAAGGTCAACATTGGGACTGTAGACCCCTAAAATTGTCCGGGTCGGAAATAAAGCTTGAAGACTCTCGAAGACTGAAGGAAGATCAGCCAGAAGGACTCCTGGAAGGCCCTAGGAGGGTTCTCTGTAGGTCTAGAGGTCTTAGAATAGCTTAAAATAAGGGAGTGGAGGGAATGAAGCCCAATACGGCCGTACTGAACTTAATACGGCCGTATTGAAGCTTCAATATGGCCGCAGTGAACTCAATACGGCCGTATTGAAGTTTCTGAACTTCAATACGGCCGTACTGAAATCAATACGGCCGTATTGAAGCTTCAATACAGCCGCAGTGAACTCAATACGGCCGTATTGAAATTTCTGAGCTTCAATACGGCCGTATTGAACTCAATACGGCCGTATTGAAGTTCAAAAATTTCAATACGGCCGTATTGATTCTGTAGCCCGTATTGGGCCTGTTCCCTATAAATATGACGTCAATTGGACGTCATTAGACACTTTTGAAGATAGTTTTAACCCTCTCCTTGAGTATTCTGGGGTTTTTGAGCAGTGTTCTGCCCTAGAAATCACTCGGAGAGTTGATCCGACGAAGTTCTTGAGCCCCGAGCCATTTTGCTTGAGGATCGAACTTAGTCGAAGGGAAATCCTCCGGATTTCCATAGTCAAAATTTTATAGGAGGGAGCGAGCGGGCTTGTAGAGCGAGGGAACGCCAAAAAGCTTCCCAGTTTTACTTTAATATATAAAAGCACGCTTCAAAGGTTTCTTCTTAAATCCTTCCTTTTACTGCTTTCTGTGTGCATATTTAAACTGTCATCATGTAGATAGTTAATTTATAATTGCTTAGAATAAATAGGGGTAATTTAGTAATTTTACGCTATTATTTTAGAAATAATCTGTCATAGGGAACCCGAAAGGGGCGCTGTGGGGTGCTAACACCTTCCCCACGCGTAACCGACTCCCTTACCCGACTCTGGTTGTAATGGCCGAAGTCGATTTTTGAATTGATTGCCTTATCCCTTTTTCCAATGTTTTGAGTAAAACATTGGTGGCGACTCCAAAGAACCCTCCTTTTGCGAAAACCACTAATCCATGGAGGGTCCCGCTTGGGATTAATATGGATTGGTGAGCCTTTTAATAAAATTGCTCGTTTGACGAGGTCTCAGTTTGAGAATAAGTCATTCTAGCAATCCACATATTTTTAAACAAATAAAAGAGTCCAACCATCCTTCACGAATGCCGAGGCCCGTTTCGGGCCGGTGGCGACAGATGGCGACTTCACTGGGGAAGCTTCGAGAGTCAATCCCATTTAGTGACAGATTGTTTTTAACAAATAATAGTTAAAATTATTTTATTACCCCTTGCTTGTATGATAACATGATTTATTATATGGCTTTAATAACTGTTGTATTTTTAAATTTACGCAATTGTTTGAAATAAAAACTGCACACAAACCTTTGCACACAACAGTTCCCTCTATACCCGGGGGCATGAGTGATTAACCATAAGGAGTGGATGTTAGTACGGCCGGTTGTCGAATGGGTCTATAGGTGCCCGTAGACCGTTGTCGGAAAACATCACTCAAGGTGATAACCATGAACTTGAGTCCGACGGTGCGTTGGAGCTTTCCATCGACCTACGATGAGAGGAATTGGGTCCCTATAATGGGGGCACCTTGGGGGCCTTGGACTGGTGAGAACAGTTAGAACCTACCTTGAATATGCACCTTTCTGCAGGATACCCCTACCTCGTGATTCGCTCGTGACTGTTCGTGGATGAGTGAATTGTTTGTGTAAATGCTTATGTGCAATTGTTTGTGCATTAATAAATAACCTCGTGATAAGGTCTAAAGAATAATCCCCATGCATGAAAAAACCATGACATGAGGGGAAAGACCACGTGTGAAAATATAATAAAAGTGAGGAGCATGTGCATCATTACCAATAAAGATATCATGCATCCTCATAAACCATGCATTCTAGGTTCACCAATACCTCTTGACATGAGTAAAAGAGACCCATGATTATCGAGTTTCTCCGTTGAGGAGAGATCATAAGTCAAGGAGGGTGGTAACACTCTGTTTTAAAAAGGCAGCGCCTTAAAAATGGAGGGTTATCAAACTCATGTCAAGAGCGTATTCATGCCGTAAATTAATTAGATTAAATATTCATTTTTAGAAAGTGGCTGGTCATCTCTCTGTCCTCACGCGCGCGCAGAAAATCAAGAAAATGGACGCGTTGGAGGAACGAAATAAGGAGCTTACAGCCGAGCTCTCACATCTCAAAGAGCAAATGGCGCAAATGATGGAACTCATGCGTCACCACAATATACAAGGGGCTGAGCACAGTGACCATGAGTCCCATCATGTTGGAGGAAGAGTGGAACAAGAGCTGAAAAGCGGGAAGCTAGCTAAACCTTCCCAATCATTTAAAGCTAAGAAGACCTTTGGGAAGAAGAAGGAGAGAGAAGTCAGTGCCATAACCATCCCTTCGTCTTCTTCCACTTCGAAGTCAGGAGGATCGCAATTCAAACCTGTGAAGAAGTTTGATAAACTTCCGACCACATATAGCGACATCCTGCCGAAGCTAGTGGAAGCACGTCTTCTAGCTTACGTTCCATTAAAGAAGATTGATCCACCTCATCCCAGTTGGTACAAACCACAAGACAAATGTTTATACCATTCGGGGGCATCGGGGCATTCAACGGAGAACTGCAGAGCTCTCAAATATAAGGTCCAAGACCTTATTGATGCCGGGTGGATCACTTTTGATTCGATAGCGCCCGACGTGAGCAAGAATCCTCGGCCAAAGCAGGAGTAGAGAGAAGAACAAGCCACGATAGGGCCCCTTCATATTTCTCTTTTAGGACTCATGATCAGTACCCGAGATCACGAGAACCTTTTCATGTAAATAAGGGTTTTACAGTTTTTTTTAAAATATCAATAAAGAGGCATTTTTCACATTACTCTCTTTTTTGTTCTTTTCTCTCTTTCCCCATTAACATTAATAAATTTTAAACCTAAACAGAACCAATAAAATAATTATGTCTGTAATTGTTCGCTCTGACCGGGATCCAAAAGTGAATGGGTTGAGTTGGAGAGTGATGAGGAGACCATCTCTCCGGATCTGCAAAGACTGCTAAAACGAGAAGCTCGCTTACTCCAACTCGTCAAGAGAAATTGGAGACTGTGAATTTGGGGCATGGCCGAGAGATAAAAGAGGTCAACATTAGGACCCATACCAGTGATGAAATAAGGACACATGTTTCCGCTATGATCATAATAAAATCATTCTTCATTGCTTCTTTTCTTGCTTACAATAAAATTCTAAACCACATCATTTTTAACCCTGTTTGAATAAACATGAATGAGGTTAAAATCATCTTAATAATAATAAACCCACATCATTTTCATGTGGAGGTGTGTGTGACGACTTGGAGCACCTTCCCTTGGCCTCGACAAGTGCCATCATGGATAAAAAGAAATCCTAAAAACAAAAAAAAGCTCGGCAGGAAACCCAAAAAAGGGGGCTGCACAAAAATAAGAGCAAAAGACCCGCTAGGAATCCCACGAAAGGGTGACCTAGGCAAAAGTTAGGGTTACAAAAATAAACAAAAACAAAAGTCCGCTAAAACACCACAAAAGGGTGTTTTAGGCAAAAATAAGGACAATCAAAAAACAAAAGAAATCCATGATGGTACCACGAACCGAATTCAAGAAAGGTTCAAGGGAAGCTATCCAAGTTGTCGAATCACAACACGACTTTTTAACTTCATAAGTGTTTAATCAAACAAGCCTAAACACATTGGCCATCCATTCTTACAAAAACCATTTTTGAAAAAATAAATCCCCTCTAAAACACAAACTTTAGAACAAAAATATCTTTCCTTTCTCTTCTCTCTTGTCCCAAAAGATTTTAGAATAATCTAGTGGAAGCATGGAGAAATAAATCATCACTGAAAATGGATCTAATCTGAATAATAAAATGGTGGAAGAACTGTGCCAAGAATTCAAGATCCAACACCATAATTCTTCCCCATATCGGCCAAAGATGAATGGGGCAGTCGAGGCAACCAATAAGAACATCAAGAAAATAGTGCAAAGATGGTTGTCTCATTTAAAGACTGGCACGAGATGTTACCCTTCGCTCTTCATGGTTATAGGACTTCAGTACGTACATCTACAGGAGCTACTCCATCCTCCCTCGTCTATGGGATGGAGGCAGTTCTACCCGTCGAAGTCAAGATACCTTCTCTAAGGGTAATTATGGAAGCAAAACTTTCCGAGGTAGAATGGGTTCAAAGCCGGTATGACCAATTGAACCTCATTGAAGAAAATGGCTGAACACCATATGCCGTGGTCAAGCCTATCAGAGGAAGACCAAAAAGGCTTTTGACAAGAAATTCCACCCTCGAGTCTACCATGAGGGAGAGTTGGTAATGAAGAAATTGCTACCAACTCAAAAGGACAAAATCGGAAAGTATGCCCCAAATCACGGAGGACCATACGAGGAAAAACGAGCCTTCTCAGGAGGAGCATTGATCCTCACAGACATGGATGGAAAAGAACTTCGATACCCAGTCAACGCTGACGAGGTAAAGAAGTACTATGCTTGAAGACGTTGCTTGCATAGGCCCGCTAGGATGAAAACCCAAAAAGGGCGTCCTAGGCAAAAGTTAGGGCAAAATAAAAAGCCCGCCAGTACAAGGGTACTAGGCAAAACAAAGGCGAAATTATCCCCGCTAGGATACGTCCTAGGCAAAAGTTAGGGGCAAAAGAATAAGATAAGCAAGCAACGATCGCTTGAATCGAAAACCGAAAGGCGGTTCAAGTGATTATCTTCTAGAAGCAAGCGTCTTGCAGCATCTGCGCTCCTTGCTCAGGCATCTCACCCGAAGCAACTAGGGAATGTAAAGAGCAACAATTACAGATATAATTGTTAAGCCCAATGTATATAGCCTACCCTGGCCAGCCATTCTTCAGAAATTTCCTTCTGTATATCTTTCTGTAAAAACACTTGCGAATATCAATAAAATATCTATTCATTTCTTTTCTCTCTTGACCATGTGATTATGCCTCTAAATTGATGTTTCAAAAATTGTACGAAACTCTCTTAATAATCGGTCAAATAAAGAAAATTGGAGGGGTTCCTATAAAATCCATAAATCTCCTGCATAAAGGCTCATAAAAATACTCCCTCGCGTCAATGACAGAAAGTCCTCCAAGAAGAAGAGGATAGGGAGAGCCACTCACTTTTCTAAATAAATGAACAAAAATAAAAAATTGTATTGCATGCATCACACATATTAATTGCACATTTAAAGACCTTATCATGAGGCAATTGCATAAAATAGAAAAAATAGAAAAATTGCTTGTGTATGACAGCAGCAAACAAAATGCAAAGATTCAGAAAATCAACAGCGTCATACAGAATAACTGAGCCTGGAGAGGCTTGCCGAAAGAATACTCTCAGAATAACTGAGCCTGGAGAGGCTTGCCGAAAGAATACTCTCAGAATAACTGAGCCTGGAGAGGCTTGTCGAAACAATACTCCCACAGAATAACTGAGCCTGGAGAGGCTTGTCGAAATAATACTCTCTCAAAATAACTGAGCCTGGAGAGGCTTGCCGAAATAATACTCTTTCAGAATAACTGAGCCTGGAGAGGCTCGCCGAAATAATACTCTCAAAATAACTGAGCCTGGAGAGGCTCGCCGAAATAATACTCTCTCAGAATAACTGAGACATTTCTGTACAAAAAAAGCCGAAAAACAACAAAAAAGGCAAAAATACAGAAAAAGCCAAAAAATGACAAAAAAGGCAAAAATACAGAAAAAGTCAAAAGTCGACAAAAAAAAGACAAAGATTTCACATCTTTCAGAATAACTGAGCCTGGAGAGGCTCGCCGAAATAATACTCTTTCAGAATAACTGAGCCTGGAGAGGCTCGCCGAAATAATACTCTCTCAGAATAAATGAGCCTGGAGAGGCTCGCAGAAATAATACTCCCCAGAGAAACCTCAGCTTAAGCTCATGGAACAAATCCCCAGCGAGAGCTATCAAAGCAAGATCGACAAAATTCCCAATGGAAGTACGATCTCCCAAGCAGAATATCCAAGTCAAAGGACTTAAACTTCCTCAGTGAAGATAGCTCTCCAACTCAAGTGTTGAGTGAGGCTAAGCCTGCAGAGGCTTCCTAAATAATACTCTGGGATACATAAGATCCCTCATTCCCCAATCGCCTACTCAGAGGCATCCCTGCAAAAAGAGAAAAATCAAAAATATCAATAAGTATTCCCCAAGCGGAATCTGGCACTCAGCCGGACACTGAACTTCAAATCCCCAGTCGCCTACACAAGAGGCACTCCTTCAAAAAGGAAAACCCAAAAAAAAGAAAAAATCAATAACAATTCCCCAAGCGGAATTTGGCTTTTTAGCCAATCATTGAACGTCAAGCTGATACGCCTAACAGAAGAGGCTAATCAAAATCAACGACAGAATCCCCAGCGGATAACAGCCTACACAGAGGCGACAAAAATCAGAAAACCCAAAAGAGATACCCGAATAAAGATAACCGGGATACTCCACCAACGTCAAAGGACGTCAGCCAAACATAAGGCATCGCTCAATTCAAGAAGAGCATCTGTGTCTACACCCCAAGGAAACAGAAATTCCTCAATGGGTACCAACAATGCAATGCAAGTTGGGGCACAGGAACCTATGAATGACTGCACATCCCCTAGACGGATCCCTGCGTTATCCAGCCCTCAGCGGCACAAAATCAGAAAAACCGTCGAAGCAGCATCGTGGACTGTGGAGACAAAATCATCTCAAAGCCTAAAAGGCAATACTCAGCTACCCAGTTGTCGAGAGCACCGAGGTATGCACAAGCCTGGAGAGGCAGTACTCAGCTACCCAGTTGTCGAGAGCACCGAGGTATGCACAAGTCTGGAGAGACAGTACTCAGAGTCTGGAGAGACGATACTCAAAGTCTGGAGAGACAGTACTCGAAGTCTGGAGAGACAGTACTCAGAGTCTGGAGAGACGATACTCAAAGTCTGGAGAGACAGTACTCGAAGTCTGGAGAGACAGTACTCAGAGTCTGGAGAGACAGTACTCAGAGTCTGGAGAGACGATACTCAAAGTCTGGAGAGACAGTACTCAAAGTCTGGAGAGACAGTACTCAGAGTCTGGAGAGACGATACTCAGAGTCTGGAGAGACGATACTCAGAGTCTGGAGAGACGATACTCAGAGTCTGGAGAGACGATACTCAGAGTCTGGAGAGACGATACTCAGAGTCTGGAGAGACGATACTCAGAGTCTGGAGAGACGATACTCAGAGTCTGGAGAGACGATACTCAAAGTCTGGAGAGACAGTACTCAAAGTCTGGAGAGACAGTACTCAGAGTCTGGAGAGACGATACTCAAAGTCTGGAGAGACAGTACTCGAAGTCTGGAGAGACAGTACTCAGAGTCTGGAGAGACGATACTCAGAGTCTGGAGAGACAGTACTCAAAGTCTGGAGAGACAGTACTCAGAGTCTGGAGAGACGATACTCAAACAAAGTCTGGAGAGACGGTACTCAAACAAAGTCTGGAGAGACGGTACTCAAACAAAGTCTGGAGAGACGATACTCAAACAAAGTCTGGAGAGACGATACTCAAACAAAGTCTGGAGAGACGATACTCAAACAAAGTCTGGAGAGACGATACTCAAACAAAGTCTGGAGAGACGGTACTCAGACAAAGTCTGGAGAGACAATACTCAGACAAAGTCTGGAGAGACAATACTCAAACAAAGTCTGGAGAGACAGTACTCAAGGTCTGGAGAGACAATACTCAGCCATCAGCGTCGTCAGAGGCACGTTGGTGTTAAACTTAGCTACCGAGGTTGTCAGAAGCGCCGAGGTATGCAACAACCTGGAGAGGCTACTCAACAATTTTCCACCGGAAGACACTACAAGTCAGAAGGTTGGTGTATTACCCGGACAATTGGGTCAACTCCTTTACTTGTCAATCGGTACACCAAAAGGCCGTTTGACTAAGTAAAGGGGGGGCAACTGTAGACCCCTAAAATTGTTCGGGTCGGAAATAAAGCTTGAAGACTCTCGAAGACTGAAGGAAGATCAGCCAGAAGGACTCCTGGAAGGCCCTAGGAGGGTTCTCTGTAGGTCTAGAGGTCTTAGAATAGCTTAAAATAAGGGAGTGGAGGGAATGAAGCCCAATACGGCCGTACTGAACTTAATACGGCCGTATTGAAGCTTCAATATGGCCGCAGTGAACTCAATACGGCCGTATTGAAGTTTCTGAACTTCAATACGGCCGTACTGAAATCAATACGGCCGTATTGAAGCTTCAATACAGCCGCAGTGAACTCAATACGGCCGTATTGAAATTTCTGAGCTTCAATACGGCCGTATTGAACTCAATACGGCTGTATTGAAGTTCAAAAATTTCAATACGGCCGTATTGATTCTGTAGCCCGTATTGGGCCTGTTCCCTATAAATATGACGTCAATTGGACGTCATTAGACACTTTTGAAGATAGTTTTAACCCTCTCCTTGAGTATTCTGGGGTTTTTGAGCAGTGTTCTGCCCTAGAAATCACTCGGAGAGTTGATCCGACGAAGTTCTTGAGCCCCGAGCCATTTTGCTTGAGGATCGAACCTAGTCGAAGGGAAATCCTCCGGATTTCCATAGTCAAAATTTTATAGGAGGGAGCGAGCGGGCTTGTAGAGCGAGGGAACGCCAAAAAGCTTCCCAGTTTTACTTTAATATATAAAAGCACGCTTCAAAGGTTTCTTCTTAAATCCTTCCTTTTACTGCTTTCTGTGTGCATATTTAAACTGTCATCATGTAGATAGTTAATTTATAATTGCTTAGAATAAATAGGGGTAATTTAGTAATTTTACGCTATTATTTTAGAAATAATCTGTCATAGGGAACCCGAAAGGGGCGCTGTGGGGTGCTAACACCTTCCCCACGCGTAACCGACTCCCTTACCCGACTCTGGTTGTAATGGCCGAAGTCGATTTTTGAATCGATTGCCTTATCCCTTTTTCCAATGTTTTGAGTAAAACATTGGTGGCGACTCCAAAGAACCCTCCTTTTGCGAAAACCACTAATCCATGGAGGGTCCCGCTTGGGATTAATATGGATTGGTGAGCCTTTTAATAAAATTGCTCGTTTGACGAGGTCTCAGTTTGAGAATAAGTCATTCTAGCAATCCACATATTTTTAAACAAATAAAAGAGTCCAACCATCCTTCGCGAATGCCGAGGCCCGTTTCGGGCCGGTGGCGACAGGGACCCATATCAGTGATGAAATAAGGACACATGTTTCCGCTATGATTATAATAAAATCATTCTTTATTCTTTCTCATTGCTTCTTTTCTTGCTTATAATAAAATTCTAAACCACATTATTTTTAACCCTGTTTGAATAAACATGAATGAGGTTAAAATCATCTTAATAATAATAAACCCGCATCATTTTTATGTGGAAGTGTGTGTGACAACTTGGAGCACCTTCCCTTGGCCTCGACAAGTGCCATCATGGATAAAAAGAAATCCTTTAAAATAAAAGAAGCTCGGCAGGAAACCCAAAAAAGGGGCTGCGCAAAAATAAGAGCAAAAAACCCGCTAGGAATCCCACAAAAGGGTGACCTAGGCAAAAGTTAGGGTTGCAAAAATGAAAAAAAAAACAAAATCCATGATGGTACCACGAGCCGAATTCAAGAAAGGTTCAAGGGAAGCTATCTAAGTTGTCAAATCACAACGTCAATAAACAAAGATTTTCTTAACTTCATAAGTGTTTAAACAAACAAGCCTAAACACATAAGCCTACCTTGGCCAACCATTCTTACAAAAACCATTTTTGAAAAATAAATCCCCTCTAAAACACAAACTTCAGAACAAAAATATCTTTCCTTTCTTTTCTCTCTTGTCCCAAACGATTTTAGAATAATCTGGTGGAAGCATGGAGAAATAAATCATCACTGAAAATGGATCTAATCTGAATAATAAAATGGTGGAAGAACTGTGCCAAGAATTCAAGATCCAACACCACAACTCTTCCCCATATCGGCCGAAGATAAATGGGGCAGTCGAGGCAACCAATAAGAACATCAAGAAAATAGTGCAAAAGATGGTTGTCTCATTTAAAGACTAGCACGAGATGTTACCCTTCGCTCTTCATGGTTATAGGACTTCAGTACGCAGTTCTACCCGTCGAGGTCGAAATACCTTCTCTAAGGGTAATCATGGAAGCAAAACTTTCCGAGGCAGAATGGGTTCAAAGCCGATACGACCAGTTGAACCTTATCAAAGAGAAACGGCTGAACGCCATATGCCATGGTCAAGCCTATCAGAGGAAGATCAAAAAAGGCTTTTGACAAGAAAGTCCACCCTCGAGTCTACCATGAGGGAGAGTTGGTAATGAAGAAGTTGCTACCAGTTCAAAAGGACAAAATCGGAAAGTGGGCCCCGAATTACGAAGGACCATACGTGGTGAAGCGAGTCTTCTCAGGAGGAGCATTGATCCTCACAGACATGGATGGAGAAGAACTTCGATACCCAGTCAACGCTGACATGGTAAAGAAGTGCTACGCTTGAAGACGTTGCTTGCATAGGCCCGCTAGGATGAAAACTCGAAAAGGGCGTCCTAGGCAAAAGTTAGGGCAAAATAAAAAGCCCGCCAGTACAAGGGTGCTAGGCAAAACAAAGGCGAATTTATCCCCGCTAAGATACGTCCTAGGCAAAAATTAGGGGCAAAAGAATAAGACACAAAAACAAAGCAAGCAACGATCACTTGAACCGAAAACCGAAAGGCGGTTCAAGTGATTATCTTCTAGAAGCAAGCGTCTACACTCCTGGCTCAGGCATCTCACCCGAAGCAATTAGGGGAACGTAAGAGCAACAATTACAGATATAATTGTTAAGCCTGATGTATATAGCCTACCCTGGCCAGCCATTCTTCAGAAATTCCTTTTGTATATCTTTCTGTAAAAACATTTGTGAATATCAATAAAATATCTATTCATTTCTCTTCTCTCTTGACCATGTGATTATGCCTCTAAATTGGTGTTTCTTAAAAATTGTATGAAATTCCTGTAATAATCGGCCAATAAAGAAAGTTGGAGGGGTTCCTATAAAATCCGTAATCTCCTGCGAAAAAGGCTCACAAAAAATCTTCCCTCACGTCGACGACAGGAATTCCTCCAAGAAAAGGAGGATAGGGAGAGCCATTCATTTTTCTAAAAACATTAACAAAATAATTAAACTTGCATTTTGTGCATCACACACACATTAGTTGCACATTCAAAGACCTTATCATGAGGCAATCGCATAAAATAGAAAAATAGAAAAATTGCTTGTGTATGACAGCAGTCAACAGAAAAAGCCAAAAAACGACAAAAAAGGCAAAAATTCAGAAAATCAACCGCATTGTACAGAATAACTGAGCCTGGAGAGGCTTGCCGAAATAATACTCCCCAAGAGACATCTCAACTTGCACTCTTGGGCTGAACAGAAAATCCCAAAATCATACAGAATAACTGAGCCTGGAGAGGCTTGCCGAAATAATACTCCCTCATCATACAGAATAACTGAGCCTGGAGAGGCTTGCTGAAATAATACTCCCCAATCGTACAGAATAACTGAGCCTGGAGAGGCTTGCCGAAATAATACTCCCCAAGAGACATCTCAGCTTGCACTCTTGGGCTAAACAGAAAATTAGAAAATCAACCGCATCATACAGAATAACCAAGCCTGGAGAGGCTTGCCGAAATAATACTCCCCAGAGACTTCGCAGCTTGCACTCTTGGACTGAATCCCCAGTGAAAGCTATCAAAGCAAGATCAGTAAGATTCCCCAATGGAAGCAATGATCATCCAAACTCAATATCCGAGTCAAAGGACTCAGACTTCCTCAGTGGAAGATAGCTTTCCAACTCAAGCGACGAGTGAAGCTAAGCCTGAAGAGGCTTTCTAAATAATACTCTGGGATACATAAGATCCTCAATCCCCATTCGCCTACTCAGAGGCACTCCTTCAAAAAGAGAAAAATCAAAAAGATCAATAACCATTCCCCAAGCGGAATCCGGCACTCAGCCGAACACCGAACATCAAGATCATTCGCCTACTCAGAGGCACCCCTTCAAAAAGAGAAAAATCGAAAAGATCAATAACCATTCCCCAAGCGGAATCCGGCACTCAGCCGAACACTGAACATCAAGATCATTCGCCTACTCAGAGGCACTCCTTCAAAAAGGAAAATTATAAAGATCAATAAATCATTCCCCAAGCGGAATCCGGCACTCAGCCGAACACTGAACATCAAGATCATTCGCCTACTCAGAGGCACTCCTTCAAAAAGGAAAATTATAAAGATAAATAAATCATTCCCCAAGCGGAATTCGGCATTCAGCCAATCACTGAACGTCAAGATGATCCGCCTAACAGAAGAGGCCAATCAAAATTAACGACAGAATCCCCCAGCGGATAACAGCCTACGCAGAGGCAACAAAAATAGAAAATCAAAAGAGTCACCCGAATAAGGATAACCGGGATACTCCACCAACGTCGAAAGGACGACAGCCAATCATAATGCATCGCTCACCTCAAAAGGAGCATCTTTGTGTCTGCATCCCCACGGAATCAGAATTTCCCAGTGGGCACCAACTACGCAATGGAAAGTTGGGACACAAGAACCTATGAGTAACTACACCTCCCCTAGACGGATCCCTGCGTTATCCAGCCCTCAGTGGCACAAAAATAAAAAACAATCGTCGAAGCAGCATCGTGGACTGTGGAGACAAAATCATCACAAATCCCTGGAGAGGGAAAACTCACATTGCCAACGTCGTCAAGAACACGGAGGCAGACCCTAGGGAGGGCAAACCGCAGACCCTGGAGAGGGCAAACTCACGCTACCAAAGTGAATAGAAGCACGGAGGTACGCGACCCTGGGGAGGGCAAACCGCAGACCCTGGAGAGGGCAAACTCACGCTACCAAAGTGACCAGAAACACGGAGGTACGCAACCCTGGGGAGGGCAAACCGCAGACCCTGGAGAGGGCAAACTCACGCTACCAAAGTGACCAGAAGCACGGAGGTACGCAACCCTGGGGAGGGCAAACCGCAGACCCTGGAGAGGGCAAACTCACATTGCCAACGTCATCAGAAACGCGGAGGCAGACCCTGGGGAGGGCAAACCGCAGACCCTGGAGAGGGCAAACTCACGCTACCAAAAGTGACTAGAATCACAGAGGTACGCAACCCTGGGGAGGGCAAACCGCAGACCCTGGAGAGGGCAAACTCACGCTACCAAAGTGACTAGAAGCACGGAGGTACGCAACCCTGGGGAGGGCAAACCGCAGACCCTGGAGAGGGCAAACTCACGCTACCAAAGTGACCAGAAACACGGAGGTACGCAACCCTGGGGAGGGCAAACCGCAGACCCTGGAGAGTTATTCCAATGTTTTGAGTAAAACATTGGTGGCGACTCCAAGAACCCTACTACTTTGCGAAAACCACTAATCCATGGAGGGTCCCGCTTGGGATTAACATGGATTGGTGAATCATTTAATAAAATTGTTAGTTCAATGAGGTCTCAGTTTGAGAATAAGCCGTTCTAACAATCCACCATTTTCCAAAACATTAAAAAGAGTCCGACCATCGTCGCGAATGCCAAGGTCCGTTTCGGCGGGTGGCGACAACATGTAATAGGTTTTCTGTTCATTGGCTCTCTCTAATTCTTCAACTAACTTACTTGCTACACCTAGGGTGACTAATAACCAAAAAAAATGCACAACATAACATGTAATTGGTTTAGTGTTCATTGGTTCTCTCTAATTCTTCAACTGACTTACTTACTACACCTGGGGAGACTAATAACCAACACAAATGCACAACATAACATTGTAAATAGTTTACTGTTCATTGGTTGTCTCTAATTCTTCAACTAACTTACTTGCTACACCTGGGGAGATTAATAACCAACACAAATGCACAAGATAACATGTAATTGGTTTATTGTTCATTTGTTCTCTCTAATTCTTCAACTGACTTACTTGCTACACCTGGGGAGACTAATAACCAACACAAATGCACAACATAACATGTAATTGGTTTACTGTTCATTGGCTCTCTCTAATTCTTCAACTGACTTACTTGCTACACCTGGGGAGACTAATAACCAGCACAAATGCACAACATAACATGTAATTGGTTTACTGTTCATTTCTTCTCTCTAATACTTCAACTGACTTACTTGCTACACCTGGGGAGACTAATAACCAGCACAAATGCACAACATAACATGTAATTGGTTTACTGTTCATTGGTTCTCTCTAATTCTTCAACTGACTTACTTGCTACACCTGGGGAGACTAATAACCAGCAGAAATGCACAACATAACATGTAATTGGTTTACTGTTCATTTCTTCTCTCTAATACTTCAACTGACTTACTTGATACACCTGGGGAGACTAATAACCAACACAAATGCACAACATAACATGTAATTATTTTACTTTTCGTTGGTTCTCTCTAATTCTTTAACTGACTTACTTGCTATTCCTGGGGAGACTAATAACCAACAGAAATGCACAACATAACATGTAATTGGTTTACTGTTCATTGGTTATCTCTAATTCTTCAGCTAACTTACTTGCTACACCTGGAGAGACTAATAACCAACACTAATGCACAACATAACATGTAATTGGTTTACTATTCATTGGTTCTCTCTAATTCTTCAGCTGACTTACTTGCTACACCTGGGGAGACTAATAACCAACACAAATGCACAACATAACATGTAATTGGTTTACTATTCATTGGTTCTCTCTAATTCTTCAACTGACTTACTTGATACACCTGGGGAGACTAATAACCAACACAAATGCACAACATAACATGTAATTGGTTTACTGTTCACTGGTTCTCTCTAATTCTTCAACTGACTTACTTGCTACACCTAGGGAGACTAATATCCGACACAAATGCACAACATAACATGTAATTGGTTTGCTGTTCATTGGTTCTCTCTAATTCTTCAGCTGACTTACTTGCTACACCTGGGGAGACTAATAACCAACACAAATGCACAACATAACATGTAATTAGTTTAATCTTCATTGGTTCTCTCTAATTCTTCAGCTTACTAACTTCCTACACCTGGGGAGATGATGGAAGAGCATGGGCTAAAGGCCCAACCACTAGAGCTATGGCCAGGAGGTTACTTGAAGATTTGACTGCTTCAGAGCTTAGTGGGCCCAATGGGCTTGGTGGGCCTAGGGTGCTTCTTACTTGGGCTTAATTGATTATACACCATGTTTAATTGTACTTTCTTAGTTTAGGAATCTATTTTCATGTTGGTCTTGTATTTTGACCATAGATTAGGGTTTAGGCTAGTTGGGCCTAGTTTTGGGCTTCATGGGCCTTTGGGCTTTTGGTACCCAATATTGGGCTCATTATTTTCCTTGTAATATTTCCTATTGATTGTATTCATTAGACCATTGTATTTTGGTCATTAGTTTAGGGTTTAAGGAGGTTTAATAGTTCATTTGAATTAGGACAAATTAGGTCAAATTTAGGATGAATTTAAGTTGCATTTAGGTCACACTTTTGGCACCACCTTGGTTGCACAAGTGTGACACCGAAATGCAACCCTAAATTCACTCTAAATTCAACCTAATCTATCATTTAGCACTACATGACCGGTCATGAGCATGTGACACAAGGTTTGAATTCAAATTTGAATTTGAATTCAAATCTTGGCGCCAACATGTGACCAATCATGTGGCGCCAAGTGTGCTCCTCAATTTCGGATGCTATATGTTTCCCTCCTTTCATCTTTTGTACACACTTTTGATCATAATAGAAATTTGAGTGCCTTTGGTCGAGTTTCCCTCTTCAAAAGTCTCTTTGAGTTCATCTTCAAAACCTTAGGATTTTCCCCTAGAATCCTTCTCTTTGAAGTGTGCTCTCCCTTGAAGCTTGAGCTTGGATGCTTCCCTCCTAGTTCTAGGTTGTTTCATCCGTGAGTTATTAACCTTGAGTGTGTGGAAATTGAAGAACAAGTCTCCATTGAAGAAGATCCGGTCCAAGCAATTCCATGGAGAAGCATTGCCTTCACTTCTCCTAGTGTTGCTATCAGGAGACTAATAACCAACACAACTACACAACATAACATGTAATTGGTTTTCTGTTCATTGGTTCTCTCTAATTCTTTAGCTGACTTTCTTGCTACACCTGGGGAGACTAATAACCAACACAAATGCACAACATAACATGTAATTGGTTTACTGTTCATTGGTTCTCTCTAATTCTTTAGCTGACTTACATGCTGCACCTGGGTAGACTAATAACCAACAATAATGCACAACATAACATGTAATTGGTTGACTATTCATTGATTCTCTCTAATTCTTTAGCTGACTTACTTGCTACACCTGGGGAGACTAATAACCAACACAAATGTACAACATAACATGTAATTGGTTTACTGTTCATTGGTTATCTCTAATTCTTCAGCTAACTTACTTGCTACACCTGGGGAGACTAATAACCAACACTAATGCACAACATAACATGTAATTGGTTTACTGTTCATTGGTTCTCTCTAATTCTTCAGCTGACTTACTTCCTACACCTGGGGAGACTAATAACCAACACAACTGCACAACATAATATGTAATTGGTTTACTGTTCATTGGTTCTCTCTAATTCTTCAGCTGACTTACTTGATACACCTGGGGAGACTAATAACCAACACAAATGCACAACATAACATGTAATTGGTTTACTATTCATTGGTTCTCTCTAATTCTTCAGCTGACTTACTTGATACACCTGTGGAGACTAATAACCAACACAAATGCACAACATAACATGTAATTAGTTTACTGTTCATTGGTTCTCTCTAATTCTATAACTGACTTACTTGCTACTCCTAGGGAGACTAATAACCAACACAAATGCACAACATAACATGTAATTGGTTTTCTGTTCATTGGCTCTCTCAATTTCTTCAACTAACTTACTTGCTACACCTAGGGTGACTAATAACCAAAACAAATGCACAACATAACATGTAATTGGTTTAGTGTTCATTGGTTCTCTCTAATTCTTCAACTGACTTACTTGCTACACCTGGGGAGACTAATAACCAACACAAATGCACAACATAACATGTAAATAGTTTACTATTGATTGGTTGTCTCTAATTCTTCAACTGACTTACTTGCTACACCTGGGGAGATTAATAACCAACACAAATGCACAACATAACATGTAATTGGTTTACTGTTCATTGGTTCTCTCTAATTCTTCAACTGACTTACTTGCTACACCTGGGGAGACTAATAACCAACACAAATGCACAACATAACATGTAATTGGTTTACTGTTCATTGGTTCTCTCTAATTCTTCAACTGACTTACTTGCTACACCTAGGGAGACTAATAACCAGCACAAATGCACAACATAACATGTAATTGGTTTACTGTTCTATGTTTCTTTCTAATACTTCAACTGACTTACTTGCTACACCTGGGGAGACTAATAACCAACACAAATGCACAACATAACATGTAATTGGTTTACTGTTCATTGGTTCTCTCTAATTCTTCAACTGACTTACTTGCTACACCTAGGGAGACTAATAACCAACACAAATGCACAACATAACATGTAATTGGTTTACTGTTCATTGGTTCTCTCTAATGCTTCAGCTGACTTACTTGCTACACCTCGGGAGACTAATAACCAACACAAATGCACAACATAACATGTAATTGGTTTGTTGTTCATTGGTTCTCTCTAATTCTTCAGCTAACTTACTTGCTACACCTGGGGAGACTAATAACCAACAGAAATGCACAACATAACATGTAATTGGTTTACTGTTCATTGGTTCTCTCTAATTCTTGAACTGACTTACTTGATACATTTGGGGAGACTAATAACCAACACTAATGCACAACATAATATGTAATTGGTTTACCTTCATTGGTTCTCTCTAATTCTTTAGCTGACTTACTTGCTGCACCTGTGGTGACTAATAACCAGCACAAATGCACAACATAACATGTAATTGGGTTTACTGTTCATTGGTTCTCTCTAATTCTTGAGCTGACTTACTTGATACACCTGGGGAGACTAATAACCAACACAAATGCACAACATAACATGTAATTGGTTTACTGTTCATTGGTTCTCTCTAATTCTTCAACTGACTTACTTGCTACACCTAGGGAGACTAATAACCAACACAACTGCACAACATAACATGTAATTGGTTTACTGTTCATTGGTTCTCTCTAATTCTTCAACTGAATTACTTGCTACACCTGGGGAGACTAATAACCAACACAAATGCACAACATAACATGTAATTGGTTGACTATTCATTGGTTCTCTCTAATTCTTCAGCTGACTTACTTGCTACACTTGGGGAGATTAATAACCAACACAAATGTACAACATAACATGTAATTGGTTTACTGTTCATTGGTTATCTCTAATTCTTCAGCTAACTTACTTGCTACACCTGGGGAGACTAATAACCAACACTAATGCACAACATAACATGTAATTGGTTTACTATTCATTGGTTCTCTCTAATTCTTCAGCTGACTTACTTGCTACACCTGGGGAGACTAATAACCAACACAAATGCACAACATAACATGTAATTGGTTTACTATTCATTGGTTCTCTCTAGTTCTTCAGCTGACTTACTTGATACACCTGGGGAGACTAATAAACAACATAAATGCACAACATAACATGTAATTATTTTACTGTTCGTTGGTTCTCTCTAATTCTTTAACTGACTTACTTGCTATTCCTGGGGAGACTAATAACCAACACAAATGCACAACATAACATGTAATTGGTTTTCTGTTCATTGCCTCTCTCTAATTCTTCAACTAACTTACTTGCTACACCTAGGGTGACTAATAACCAAAACAAATGCACAACATAACATGTAATTGGTTTACTGTTCATTGGTTCTCTCTAATTCTTCAACTGACTTACTTGCTACACCTGGGGAGACTAATAACCAACACAAATGCACAACATAACATGTAATTGGTTTGCTGTTCATTGGTTCTCTCTAATTCTTCAGCTGACTTACTTGCTACACCTGGGGAGACTAATAACCAACACTAATGCACAACATAATATGTAATTGGTTTACTGTTCATTGGTTCTCTCTAATTCTTTAGCTGACTTACTTGTTGCACCTGTGGTGACTAATAACCAGCACAAATGCACAACATAACATGTAATTGGTTTACTGTTCATTGGTTCTCTCTAATTCTTCAGCTAACTTACTTGCTACACCTGGGGAGACTAATAACCAACACTAATGCACAACATAACATGTAATTGGTTTACAATTCATTGGTTCTCTCTAATTCTTCAGCTGACTTACTTGCTACACCTGGGGAGACTAATAACCAACACAAATGCACAACATAACATGTAATTGGTTTACTATTCATTGGTTCTCTCTAATTCTTCAGCTGACTTACTTGATACACCTGGGGAGACTAATAACCAACACAAATGCACAACATAACATGTAATTATTTTACTTTTCGTTGGTTCTCTCTAATTCTTTAACTGACTTACTTGCTATTCCTGGGGAGACTAATAACCAACAGAAATGCACAACATAACATGTAATTGGTTTACTGTTCATTGGTTATCTCTAATTCTTCAGCTAACTTACTTGCTACACCTGGAGAGACTAATAACCAACACTAATGCACAACATAACATGTAATTGGTTTACTATTCATTGGTTCTCTCTAATTCTTCAGCTGACTTACTTGCTACACCTGGGGAGACTAATAACCAACACAAATGCACAACATAACATGTAATTGGTTTACTATTCATTGGTTCTCTCTAATTCTTCAACTGACTTACTTGATACACCTGGGGAGACTAATAACCAACACAAATGCACAACATAACATGTAATTATTTTACTGTTCGTTGGTTCTCTCTAATTCTTTAACTGACTTACTTGCTATTCCTGGGGAGACTAATAACAAACACAAATGCACAACATAACATGTAATTTGTTTTCTGTTCATTGCCTCTCTCTAATTCTTCAACTAACTTACTTGCTACACCTAGGGTGACTAATAACCAAAACAAATGCACAACATAACATGTAATTGGTTTACTGTTCATTGGTTCTCTCTAATTCTTCAACTGACTTACTTGCTACACCTAGGGAGACTAATAACCAGCACAAATGCACAACATAACATGTAATTGGTTTACTGTTCATTGGTTCTCTCTAATTCTTGAGCTGACTTACTTGATACACCTGGGGAGACTAATAACCAACACAAATGCACAACATAGCATGTAATTGGTTTACTGTTCATTGGTTCTCGCT
Source organism: Cajanus cajan (assembly GCF_000230855.2). Taxonomy (NCBI): domain Eukaryota; kingdom Viridiplantae; phylum Streptophyta; class Magnoliopsida; order Fabales; family Fabaceae; genus Cajanus; species Cajanus cajan. Next base: position 38,599,239 of record NC_138524.1, read on the forward strand.
AATTCTTCAACTGATTTACTTGCTACACCTAGGGAGACTAATAACCAACACAACTGCACAACATAACATGTAATTGGTTTACTGTTCATTGGTTCTCTCGAATTCTTCAACTGACTTACTTGCTACACCTGGGGAGACTAATAACCAACACAAATGCACAACATAACATGTAATTGGTTGACTATTCATTGGTTCTCTCTAATTCTTCAGCTGACTTACTTGCTACACTTGGGGAGATTAATAACCAACACAAATGTACAACATAACATGTAATTAGTTTACTGTTCATTGGTTATCTCTAATTCTTCTGCTAACTTACTTGCTACACCTGGGGAGACTAATAACCAACACAAATGCACAACATAACATGTAATTATTTTACTGTTCGTTGGTTCTCTCTAATTCTTTAACTGACTTACTTGCTATTCCTGGGGAGACTAATAACCAACACAAATGCACAACATAACATGTAATTGGTTTTCTGTTCATTGCCTCTCTCTAATTCTTCACCTAACTTACTTGCTACACCTAGGGTGACTACTAACCAAAACAAATGCACAACATAACATGTAATTGGTTTACTGTTCATTGGTTCTCTCTAATTCTTCAACTGACTTACTTGCTACACCTAGGGAGACTAATAACCAGCACAAATGCACAACATAACATGTAATTGGTTTACTGTACTATGTTTCTTTCTAATACTTCAACTGACTTACTTGCTACACCTGGGGAGACTAATAACCAACACAAATGCACAACATAACATGTAATTGGTTTACTGTTCATTGGTTCTCTCTAATTCTTCAATTGACTTACTTGATACACCTGGGGAGACTAATAACCAACACAAATGCACAACATAACATGTAATTGGTTTACTGTTCATTGGTTATCTCTAATTCTTCAACTTAGTTACTTGCTACACCTAGGGAGACTAATAACCAACACAAATGCACAACATAACATGTAATTGGTTTACTGTTCATTGGTTCTCTCTAATTCTTCAGCTGACTTACCTGCTACACCTGGGGAGACTAATAACCAACACAAATGCACAACATAACATGTAATTGGTTTGCTGTTCATTGGTTCTCTCTAATTCTTCAGCTGACTTACTTGCTACACCTGGGGAGACTAATAACCAACACAAATGCACAACATAACATGTAATTGGTTTACTGTTCATTGGTTCTCTCTAATTCTTGAACTGACTTACTTGATACATTTGGGGAGACTAATAACCAACACTAATGCACAACATAATATGTAATTGGTTTACTGTTCATTGGTTCTCTCTAATTCTTTAGCTGACTTACATGCTGCACCTGGGTAGACTAATAACCAACACTAATGCACAACATAACATGTAATTGGTTGACTATTCATTGATTCTCTCTAATTCTTTAGCTGACTTACTTGCTACACCTGGGGAGACTAATAACCAACACAAATGTACAACATAACATGTAATTGGTTTACTGTTCATTGGTTATCTCTAATTCTTCAGCTAACTTACTTGCTACACCTGGGGAGACTAATAACCAACACTAATGCACAACATAACATGTAATTGGTTTACTGTTCATTGGTTCTCTCTAATTCTTCAGATGACTTACTTACTACACCTGGGGAGACTAATAACCAACACAACTGCACAACATAATATGTAATTGGTTTACTGTTCATTGGTTCTCTCTAATTCTTCAGCTGACTTACTTGATACACCTGGGGAGACTAATAACCAACACAAATGCACAACATAACATGTAATTGGTTTACTATTCATTGGTTCTCTCTAATTCTTCAGCTGACTTACTTGATACACCTGTGGAGACTAATAACCAACACAAATGCACAACATAACATGTACTTGGTTTTCTGTTCATTGGCTCTCTCAATTTCTTCAACTAACTTACTTGCTACACCTAGGGTGACTAATAACGAAAACAAATGCACAACATAACATGTAATTGGTTTAGTGTTCATTGGTTCTCTCTAATTCTTCAACTGACTTACTTGCTACACCTGGGGAGACTAATAACCAACACAAATGCACAACATAACATGTAAATAGTTTACTATTCATTGGTTGTCTCTAATTCTTCAACTGACTTACTTGCTACACCTGGGGAGATTAATAACCAACACAAATGCACAACATAACATGTAATTGGTTTACTGTTCATTGGTTCTCTCTAATTCTTCAACTGACTTACTTGCTACACCTGGGGAGACTAATAACCAACACAAATGCACAACATAACATGTAATTGGTTTACTGTTCATTGGTTCTCTCTAATTCTTCAACTGACTTACTTGCTACACCTAGGGTGACTAATAACCAGCACAAATGCACAACATAACATGTAATTGGTTTACTGTTCTATGTTTCTTTCTAATACTTCAACTGACTTACTTGCTACACCTGGGGAGACTAATAACCAACACAAATGCACAACATAACATGTAATTGGTTTACTCTTCATTGGTTCTCTCTAATTCTTCAATTGACTTACTTGATACACCTGGGGAGTCTAATGACCAACACAAATGCACAACATAACATGTAATTGGTTTACTGTTCATTGGTTCTCTCTAATTCTTCAACTGACTTACTTGCTACACCTAGGGAGACTAATAACCAACACAAATGCACAACATAACATGTAATTGGTTTACTGTTCATTGGTTCTCTCTAATTCTTCAGCTGACTTACTTGCTACACCTGGGGAGACTAATAACCAACACAAATGCACAACATAACATGTAATTGGTTTGCTGTTCATTGGTTCTCTCTAATTCTTCAGCTGACTTACTTGCTACACCTGGGGAGACTAATAACCAACAGAAATGCACAACATAACATGTAATTGGTTTACTGTTCATTGGTTCTCTCTAATTCTTGAACTGACTTACTTGATACATTTGGGGAGACTAATAACCAACACTAATGCACAACATAATATGTAATTGGTTTACTGTTCATTGGTTCTCTCTAATTCTTTAGCTGACTTACTTGCTGCACTTGTGGTGACTAATAACCAGCACAAATGCACAACATAACATGTAATTGGTTTACTGTTCATTGGTTCTCTCTAATTCTTTAGCTGACTTACTTGATACACCTGGGGAGACTAATAACCAACACAAATGCACAACATAACATGTAATTGGTTTACTGTTCATTGGTTCTCTCTAATTCTTCAACTGACTTAGTTGCTACACCTAGGGAGACTAATAACCAACACAACTGCACAACATAACATGTAATTGGTTTACTGTTCATTGGTTCTCTCTAATTCTTCAACTGACTTACTTGCTACACCTGGGGAGACTAATAACCAACACAAATGCACAACATAACATGTAATTGGTTGACTATTCATTGGTTCTCTCTAATTCTTCAGCTGACTTACTTGCTACACTTGGGGAGATTAATAACCAACACAAATGTACAACATAACATGTAATTGGTTTACTGTTCATTGGTTATCTCTAATTCTTCAGCTAACTTACTTGCTACACCTGGGGAGACTAATAACCAACACTAATGCACAACATAACATGTAATTGGTTTACTATTCATTGGTTCTCTCTAATTCTTCAGCTGACATACTTGCTACTACTGGGGAGACTAATAACCAACACAAATGCACAACATAACATGTAATTGGTTTACTATTCATTGGTTCTCTCTAATTCTTCAACTGACTTACTTGCTACACCTAGGGAGACTAATAACCAGCACAAATGCACAACATAACATGTAATTGGTTTACTGTTCTATGTTTTTTTCTAATACTTCAACTGACTTACTTGCTACACCTGGGGAGACTAATAACCAACACAAATGCACAACATAACATGTAATTGGTTTACTGTTCATTGGTTCTCTCTAATTCTTCAGCTGACTTACTTGCTACACCTAGGGAGACTAATAACCAACAGAAATGCACAACATAACATGTAATTGGTTTGCTGTTCATTGGTTCTCTCTAATTCTTCAGCTGACTTACTTGCTACACCTGGGGAGACTAATAACCAACAGAAATGCACAACATAACATGTAATTGGTTTACTGTTCATTGGTTCTCTCTAATTCTTGAACTGACTTACTTGATACATTTGGGGAGACTAATAACCAACACTAATGCACAACATAATATGTAATTGGTTTACTGTTCATTGGTTCTCTCTAATTCTTTAGCTGACTTACTTGCTGCACCTATGGTGACTAATAACCAGCACAAATGCACAACATAACATGTAATTGGTTTACTGTTCATTGGTTCTCTCTAATTCTTGAGCTGACTTACTTGATACACCTGGGGAGACTAATAACCAACACAAATGCACAACATAACATGTAATTGGTTTACTGTTCATTGGTTCTCTCTAATTCTTCAACTGATTTACTTGCTACACATAGGGAGACTAATAACCAACACAACTGCACAACATAACATGTAATTGGTTTACTGTTCATTGGTTCTCTCTAATTCTTCAACTGACTTACTTGCTACACCTGGGGAGACTAATAACCAACACAAATGCACAACATAACATGTAATTGGTTGACTATTCATTGGTTCTCTCTAATTCTTCAGCTGACTTACTTGCTACACTTGGGGAGATTAATAACCAACACAAATGTACAACATAACATGTAATTGGTTTACTGTTCATTGGTTATCTCTAATTCTTCAGCTAACTTACTTGCTACACCTGGGGAGACTAATAACCAACACTAATGCACAACATAACATGTAATTGGTTTACTATTCATTGGTTCTCTCTAATTCTTCAGCTGACTTACTTGTTACACCTGGGGAGACTAATAACCAACACAAATGCACAACATAACATGTAATTGGTTTACTATTCATTGGTTCTCTCTAATTCTTCAGCTGACTTACTTGATATACCTGGGGAGACTAATAACCAACACAAATGCACAACATAACATGTAATTATTTTACTGTTCGTTGGTTCTCTCTAATTCTTTAACTGACTTACTTGCTATTCCTGGGGAGACTAATAACCAACACAAATGCACAACATAACATGTAATTGGTTTTCTATTCATTGCCTCTCTCTAATTCTTCAACTAACTTACTTGCTACACCTAGGGTGACTAATAACCAAAACAAATGCACAACAGAACATGTAATTGGTTTAGTGTTCATTGGTTCTCTCTAATTCTTCAACTGACTTACTTACTACACCTAGGGAGACTAATAACCAACACAAATGCACAACATAACATGTAAATAGTTTACTGTTCATTGGTTGTCTCTAATTCTTCAACTAACTTACTTGCTACACCTGGGGAGATTAATAACCAACACAAATGCAAAACATAACATGTAATTGGTTTACTGTTCATTGGTTCTCTCTAATTCTTCAACTGACTTACTTGCTATACCTGGGGAGACTAATAACCAACACAAATGCACAACATAACATGTAATTGGTTTACTGTTCATTGGTTCTCTCTAATTCTTCTGCTGACTTACTTGCTACGCCTGGGGAGACTAATAACCAGCACAAATGCACAACATAACATGTAATAAGTTTACTGTTCATTGTTTCTTTCTAATACTTCAACTGGCTTACTTTCTACACCTGGGGAGACTAATAACCAACGCAAATGCACAACATAACATGTAATTGGTTTACTGTTCATTGGTTCTCTCTAATTCTTCAACTGACTTACTTGATACACCTGGGGAGACTAATAACCAACACAAATGCACAACATAACATGTAATTGGTTTACTGTTCATTGGTTCTCTCTAATTCCTCAATTGACTTACTTGCTACACCTAGGGAGACTAATAAACAACACAAATGTACAACATAACATGTAACTGGTTTACTGTTCATTGGTTCTCTCTAATTCTTCAGCTGACTTACTTGCTACACCTGGGGAGTCTGATAACCAACACAAATGCACAACATAACATGTAATTGGTGTGCTGTTCATTGGTTCTCTCTAATTCTTCAGCTGACTTACTTGCTACACCTGGGGAGACTAATAACCAACAGAAATGCACAACATAACATGTAATTGGTTTACTGTTCATTGGTTCTCTATAATTCTTAAACTGACTTACTTGAAACACCTGGGGAGACTAATAACCAACACTAATGCACAACATAACATGTAATTGGTTTACTGTTCATTGGTTCTCTCTAATTCTTCAACTGACTTACTTGCTACAGCTGGGGAGACTAATAACCAACACAAATGCACAACATAACATGTAATTGGTTTACTGTTCACTGGTTCTCTCTAATTCTTCAGCTGACTTACTTGCTACACTTGGGGAGACGAATAACCAACACTAATGCACAACATAACATGTAATTGGTTTACTGTTCATTGGTTCTCTTTAATTCTTTAGCTGACTTACTTGATACACCTGGGGAGACTAATAACCAACACTAATGCACAACATAACATGTAATTGGTTTACTGTTCATTGGTTCTCTCTAATTCTTCAACTGACTTACTTGCTACAGCTGGGGAGACTAATAACCAACACAAATGCACAACATAACATGTAATTGGTTTACTGTTCATTGGTTCTCTCTAATTCTTCAGCTGACTTACTTGATACACCTGGGGAGACTAATAACCAACACAAATGCACAACATAACATGTAATTATTTTACTGTTCATTGGTTCTCTCTAATTCTTTAACTCACTTACTTGCTACTTCTGGGGAGACTAATAACCAACACAAATGCACAACATAACATGTAATTGGTTTAATGTTCATTGGTTCTCTCTAATTATTTAGCTGACTTACTTGCTGCACCTGGGGAGACTAATAACCAGCACAAATGCACAACATAACATGTAATTGGTTTACTGTTCATTGGTTCTCTCTAATTCTTGAACTGACTTACTTGATACACCTGGGGAGACTAATAACCAACACAAATGCACAAGATAACATGTAAATGGATTACTGTTCATTGGTTCTCTCTAATTCTTCAACTGACTTACTTGTTACACCTAGGGAGACTAATAACCAACACTAATGCACAACATAACATGTAATTGGTTTACTATTCATTGGTTCTCTCTAATTCTTCAGCTGACTAACTTCCTACCCCTAGGGAGACTAATAACCAACACAACTGCACAACATAACATGTAATTGGTTTACTGTTCATTGGTTCTCTCTAATTCTTTAGCTGACTTACTTGCTACACCTGAGGAGACTAATAACCAACACAAATGCACAACATAACATGTAATTGGTTTACTGTTCATTGGTTCTCTCTAATTCTTCAACTGACTTACTTGCTACACCTAGGGAGACTAATATCCAACACAAATGCACAACATAACATGTAATTGGTTTGCTGTTCATTGGTTCTCTCTAATTCTTCAGCTGACTTACTTGCTACACCTGGGGAGACCAATAACCAACACAAATGCACAACATAACATGTAATTGGTTTGCTCTTCATTGGTTCTCTCTAATTCTTCAGCTGACTAACTTCCTACACCTAGGGAGACTAATAACCAACACAACTGCACAACATAACATGTAATTGGTTTACTGTTCATTGGTTCTCTCTAATTCTTTAGCTGACTTACTTGCTGCACCTGGGGAGACTAATAACCAACACTAATGCACAACATAACATATAATTGGTTGACTATTCATTGGTTCCCTCTAATTCTTCAGCGGACTTACTTGCTACACCTAGGGAGACTAATAACCAACACAAATGCACAACATAACATGTAATTGGTTTACTGTTCATTGGTTCTCTCTAATTCTTTAGCTGACTTACTTGCTACACCTGGGGAGACTAATAACCAACACAAATGCACAACATAACATGTAATTGGTTTACTGTTCATTGGTTCTCTCTAATTCTTCAACTGACTTACTTGCTACACCTAGGGAGACTAATATCCAACACAAATGCACAACATAACATGTAATTGGTTTGCTGTTCATTGGATCTCTCTAATTCTTCAGCTGACTTACTTGCTACACCTGGGGAGACCCATAACCAACACAAATGCACAACATCACATGTAATTGGTTTGCTCTTCATTGGTTCTCTCTAATTCTTCAGCTGACTAACTTCCTACACCTAGGGAGACTAATAACCAACACAACTGCACAACATAACATGTAATTGGTTTACTGTTCATTGGTTCTCTCTAATTCTTTAGCTGACTTACTTGCTGCACCTGGGGAGACTAATAACCAACACTAATGCACAACATAACATATAATTGGTTGACTATTCATTGGTTCTCTCTAATTCTTCAGCGGACTTACTTGCTACACCTGGGGAGACTAATAACCAACACAAATGCACAACATAACATGTAATTGGTTTACTGTTCATTGGTTCTCTCTAATTCTTTAGCTGACTTACTTGCTGCACCTGGGGAGACTAATAACCAACACTAATGCACAACATAACATATAATTGGTTGACTATTCATTGGTTCTCTCTAATTCTTCAGCGGACTTACTTGCTACACCTGGGGAGACTAATAACCAACACAAATGCACAACATAACATGTAATTGGTTTACTGTTCATTGGTTCTCTCTAATTCTTTAGCTGACTTACTTGCTACACCTGGGGAGACTAATAACCAACACTAATGCACAACATAACATGTAATTGGTTGACTATTCATTGGTTCTCTGTAATTCTTCAGCTGACTTACTTGCTACACCTGGGGAGACTAATAACCAACACAAATGTACAACATAACATGTAATGGGTTTACTGTTCATTGGTTCTCTCTAATTCTTCAGCTAACTTACTTGCTACACCTGGGGAGACTAATAACCAACAATAATGTACAACATAACATGTAATAGGTTTACTATTCATTGGTTCTCTCTAATTCTTCAGTTGACTTACTTGCTACACTTGGGGAGACTAATAACCAACACAAATGCACAACATAACATGTAATTTGTTTACTATTCATTGGTTCTCTCTAATTCTTCAGCTGACTTACTTGATACACCTAGGGAGACTAATAACCAACACTAATGCACAACATAACATGTAATTGGTTGACTATTCATTGGTTCTCTCTAATTCTTCAGCTGACTTACTTGCTACACCTGGAGAGACTAATAACCAACACTAATGTACAACATAACATGTAATTGGTTTACTATTCATTGGTTCTCTCTAATTCTTCAGCTGACTTACTTGCTACACCTGGGGAGACAAATAACCATCACAAATGCACAACAAAACATGTAATTGGTTTAATATTCATTGGTTCTATCTAATTCTTCAGCTGACTTACTTGATACACCTGGGGAGACTAATAACCAACACAAATGCACAACATAACATGTAATTGGTTTACTGTTCATTGGTCTCTCTAATTCTTCAGCTGACTTTCTTGCTACACCTGGAGAGACTAATAACCAACACTAATGTACAACATAACATGTAATTGGTTTACTATTCATTGGTTCTCTCTAATTCTTCAGCTGACTTACTTGCTACACCTGGGGAGACAAATAACCATCACAAATGCACAACAAAACATGTAATTGGTTTAATATTCATTGGTTCTATCTAATTCTTCAGCTGACTTACTTGATACAGCTGGGGAGACTAATAACCAACACAAATGCACAACATAACATGTAATTGGTTTACTGTTCATTGGTCTCTCTAATTCTTCAGCTTACTTACTTGCTACACCTGGAGAGACTAATAACCAACACTAATGTACAACATAACATGTAATTGGTTTACTATTCATCGGTTCTCTCTAATTCTTCAGCTGACTTACTTGCTACACTTGGGGAGACAAATAACCATCACAAATGCACAACAAAACATGTAATTGGTTTAATATTCGTTGGTTCTATCTAATTCTTCAGCTGACTTACTTGCTACTCCTGGGGAGACTAATAACCAACACAAATGCACATCATAACATGTAATTGGTTTACTGTTCATTGGTTCTCTCTAATTGTTCAGCTAACTTACTTGCTATACCTGGGGAGACTAATAACCAACACTAATTGATAGAAGAAGTAGGAGAAATGAAGATGTGAACTCCTCCAAGCTTCTTCTAGGCACGGATCTTCTTCAAAGGAGATGTAGACCGAATGAATAGAAGCTCAAAATGGATGAGGAATTGCGGATTAGAAGACCTAATCCATAGAAGGAAGTATCCAAGCTCAAGCTACAAGGGATTGCACACTTCAAAGGGAAGGAAACTAGGTTTTCCTAAGGAATTTGAAGGCACTCTCTAAAGCTCTCTCTCTTGGAATTTCGGTGACTCTTGAATGGCTGAATTCAATTCAGATATCTCATATATTCAAAAGTGTTTACAAAAGGTGGGAAAAGATACACTTATAGGAAGCAATTAGGTTAACTTTGGGCGGCAATTTCAAATCAACCAAATTGGTGCCTAGTTTGAATTTCAAGTTTGAATTTGAAATTCAAACTTTGGCTTCCAACGTGACTAATTCAGATGCTACCCTCATTTAGGAGTCATTTAGAAGTGATTTGAGGTGAATTTGGAGCTCACATGGCCGGATCCATCCCATGCAAACCATGTGACTCAAATTCAACTCAAATTACTTCTAAATGATGTCTAAATGAAACCTAATTCTCCTATTAATGTTTTCTTCGTATAATCCTATTCTAATGACCAAAATACAATGGTCTAATGAATACAATCAATAGGAAATATTACAAGGAAAATAATGAGCCCAATATTGGGTACCAAAAGCCCAAAGGCCCATGAAGCCCAAAACTAGGCCCAACTAGCCTAAACCCTAATCTATGGTCAAAATACAAGACCAACATGAAAATAGATTCCTAAACTAAGAAAGTACAATTAAACATGGTGTATAATCAATTAAGCCCAAGTAAGAAGCACCCTAGGCCCACCAAGCCCATCGGGCCCACCAAGCTCTGAAGCAGTCAAATCTTCAAGTAACCTCCTAGCCATAGCTCTAGTGGTTGGGCCTTTAGCCCATGCTCTTCCATCATTCCCTCCCTCTTGAGAAGGATTCGTCCTCGAATCTGAAGACTCTTCCTCATCATCACTAGCACCTACAAAAGGTTTAAGATCACTGACATTAAAAGTGGTGCTGACTCCATAGTCAGAGGGTAAATCAAGTCTATAGGCGTTATCATTGATACGCTGTAAGACCTGAAAGGGACCATCTCCTCTAGGACTGAGTTTAGACTTCCTTTGATTTGGAAAACGTTCTTTTCTTAAATGAAGCCAAACCCAATCACCTTCCTCGAAGATCATAGACTTCTTGCCTTTACTTCCTTGTTTTGCATATTTCTCATTTTGATTTTGAATATGAATTTTAATCCTTTCATGAAGTTTCTTAACAAAATCAGCCCTTGAAGCCCCTTCCTTATGAATGAAATGTTCAACATTAGGGAGAGGTATCAAGTCCAAAGGAGTTAAAGGATTAAACCCATAAACAGCCTCAAAAGGAGAAATATTGGTAGTTTTATGAACTACCCTATTGTAGGCAAATTCAATATGAGGTAAAAACTCATCCCAAGATTTGTGATTACCCTTTAGGACTGCCCTAAGCATAGTAGACAGAGATCTATTCACTACCTCAGTTTGGCCATCTGTTTGAGGATGACAAGTAGTTGAAAAGAGGAGTTTAGTTCCTAGTCTTGACCATAAGACACGCCAAAAATGGCTTAGAAACTTTGTATCTCTATCTGAAACTATAGTTTTAGGAAGTCCATGAAGTTTAACCACATCTCTAAAGAAGAGTTTTGCAATGTTGCTTGCATCATCTACTTTGTGGCATGGAATAAAATGAGCCATTTTACTAAAACGGTCCACTACCACAAAAATAGAATCCATTCCCCTTTGGGTTCTAGGTAAACCTAGCACAAAATCCATGCTAATATCCACCCAAGGAGAAGAAGCAACAGGCAAAGGTGTGTATGTTCCATGAGGCATTACTTTAGACTTAGCTTGTAAACAAGCTAAACATCTAAAACAATGCCTTTGGACATCTTTTCGCATATGGGGCCAATAAAATTTTTCTTTTAGCAAACTAAGGGTTTTATCAACACCAAAGTGCCCCATAAGCCCACCTTCATGACTCTCTTTAATTAATAGTTTCCTAATAGATCCTTGGGGTATACACAATCTTCCTTCTTTGTATAAATACCCCTCAGCCATATAGAAACCATCAAAAGCTTTTTGTTGACATTTTTTATAATTAACACCAAATTCAAGATCTTCTTCATACAATTCCCTAATATTATCAAATCCAAGAATTTGAGTTCCTAGGGACACAAGCAAAGTATGTCTCCTAGATAAAGCATCAGCTATAACATTGGATTTTCCTTTCTTGAATTTAATAATATATGGAAATTGTTCAAGAAACTCTAACCATTTGGCATGTCTCTTATTTAATTTACCTTGACCTCTTAAATATTTAAGTGACTCATGGTCACTATGGATGACAAACTCTTTGGACACAAGATAGTGTTCCCAAGTTTGTAAAGCTCTAACCAAGGCATACAACTCCTTATCATAGGTAGGGTAATTGAGGGAGGCACCTTTTAGTTTTTCACTAAAATATGCAATGGGGTGTCCTCCTTGCAATAACACAGCTCCTATACCAACTCCTGATGCATCACATTCTAGCTCAAAAGTCTTTTCAAAATTAGGTAGAGCTAAAATGGGTGCATTAGTAAGTTGATCTTTAAGTAATTGAAATGCTTGGTCATGCTTGGAAGTCCATTCAAATAAAATATCTTTTTTGACAAGCTCATTCAAGGGTGAAGCAATGCTAGAGAAGTTAGGTACAAATCTTCTATAAAAACTTGCTAAACCATGAAAACTCCTAACTTCACTAACATTTTTAGGCTTTGGCCACTCTTGAATGGCTTTAATTTTCTCGGGATCCACTTGTACCCCATTTTTGCTTACAATGAACCCTAGGAAAACCACATGATCCACACAAAAAGTACATTTTTCAAGATTTGCAAATAATTGGTTTTCCCTAAGGATCATCATAACTTCTCTAAGATGTCCTAAATGATCATCTTGAGACCTACTATAGATTAATATATCATCAAAATAAACAACCACAAATTTTCCTATACATTCTCTCAAGACATGATTCATAAGCCTCATGAATGTACTTGGTGCATTAGTTAAACCAAAAGGCATAACTAACCACTCATATAATCCAAATTTGGTTTTAAAAGCAGTTTTCCACTCATCACCCTTTTTAATTCTTATTTGGTGATAACCACTTTTAAGATCAATTTTAGAAAATATGGAAGCACCATGTAACTCATCAAGCATATCATCAAGTCTAGGGATTGGGTGCCTGTACTTGATTGTGATATTGTTAATGGCCCTACAATCACAACACATTCTCCATTTTCCATCTTTTTTGGGCACTAACAATACAGGCACAGCACAGGGACTCAAACTCTTTTGTACCCAACCCTTATTCAATAATTCATGGACTTGATTCTCGATCTCCTTAGTTTCTTGAGGATTTGTCCTATAGGCTGGCTATTGGGTAGACTAACCCCAGGCACAAAATCAATTTGATGTTCTATACCCCTAAAAGGAGGAAGGCCTTGTGGACCTTCACTAGGGAATATATCATCAAATTCTTTTAATAAATGAGAAACTTGAGGAGATAAAGAAATAAGTTCAATACTTAAATTATGACACTGAAGCATACCTTTACCAAGAAGAATGTAAGAAGGTTTTTTAACAATCAAAGTTTCTTTTAAAGGTTCTTGTTGAATTCCTTCTTTTGGAAAAGATTTCTCTTCATCCTTCTTTGAAAACTTATGCTTCTTTTCCTTCTTTTCTTTTTTTTTATTCAAGTTTTTTTTTTCTTCTTCTCTTTTCTTTTTCATTTGTACTTGATCCTCTATCACTTGTGAAGGAGACAAAGGATGAAGTACAAACTTCTTTTCTTTATGAGTGAAAGTAATTTCATTGGTAAGGCCATTGTGCATGGTTTTCTTGTCAAATTGCCATGGCCTTCCCAACAAAATATGACAAGCTTCCATTGGAACTATGTCACAAACCACTTGGTCTTCATAGTTTCCAATAGAGAACTTGACTTTCACTTGTTGATTAACATTAATATCCCCATCTTCATTAATCCAATGAAGTTGATATGGTTTCGGATGAGGAATAATAGTAAGACCAAGCTTCTCTACCAACCTTGTGCTACAACAGTTGCAACAAGACCCACTATCCACAATGAGAGAACAAGCATTGTCTAAAACTTTACACCTTGTGTGAAATATGTTCTCCCTTTGTGAAAGATGAGACTCATGAGGTTGGCTTCCTAGAAGCCTTCTAACCATGAGAAGTTGACCATCATAAGGATATGCACTTTCAATGTGATGATCTTCTTCACTAGTTTCACTATCACTTGAAGTGGTAGTACTAGTTTCATCAACACTACTATAAACGTCTTCCCCTTTCAAAATCATCACCTTTTTAGTGGGGCATTGAGAAGCTATATGGCCTCTCCCAAGACATTTAAAGCATTTGATGTCACTAGTCTTACTACTAGAAGTGACACTATTTTTGTTTTTCTCTTTTTCATTTTCTTTATCTTTTTCAAGACCTTTACCAAATTTCTTAGAGGAATCAAATTGACCCTCCCTCTTGTAGTCTTTCTTAACATAAGAACTAGATTGAGTTTTTCCTTTAAAAGAAGATTTTCTCAAATTTTGTTGTTCCACCCTTATACAAAGTTGGACCAAATCATCAAGGTCCCTATAAGGGAGTAACTCAACTCTATCTCTTATGTCAAAATTAAGACCACTTAGAAATCTAGCAATGGTCAATCTTTCTTCTTCCCTTATCCCAGCCCTCATGAGATATAACTCCATCTTTTGCCTATACTCCTCAACACTCATACCCTTTTGTTGGAGCCTTTGGAGCTTATCCATAAGCTCCCTACTATAATAAGAAGGTATGTGCCTTCTTCTCATAGCACTCCTCAACTCATTCCAATAAGTGATGGGAGGATCATTGTGAAGTCTTCTCTCTCTTTCCAAGGATGTCCACCAATACATGGCTTGTCCTTGAAAAGCTAGGGTGGCCAAAGGAACTTTTCTTTCCTCACCTACTTGATGACAAGTGAAGATTTGCTCCACTTTCATCTCCCAATCTAAGTAGGTGTCCACATTATCTTTTCCATGAAAGTAAGGGAGATCAACCCTTGATTCCCTCACTTTGTGTTCTTTAATGACTCTCCTAGGTGTTGGTTGATAGTAAGCATCCATTTGGATACTACCATCATTATTTTGACTTTGAGAATCATTGGAGCTCTTGGTTGAGCTCCTAGAAGAACCTTTTGGACTTTTATTTTTATTTAATCTTTTTAAAAGTTTTTCTTCCCTTTGCTTAATCTTTTGGATTTCTTGTTCCAAAGCCATGATTTGTACTTCTTTTTCAAGTTTCTCTTTTTGTTTTTGAAGCATCTCATCATTTTTCCAAAGTTTTAGTGCTTCAACCTCCTTGACAATTCTTTCAAAACTTTTAGGAGTATCAAAGTCACTACTACCTTGAGAATGATGACTCATGGTTAAGCAAAAGAATTTGTATGCTATGCAAAAAGTTATAAAATGTTTTTGGTCTTTTCTAGGAATGAAAATAGCACTTGGAAGTCTAAGTGTACAAGTTGCACTATCAAGGGAGGTGAGCTACAAAGAGCCACTTAATAACCAAGCCTTTTCAAGTGGAAATCACTAAACTCCTTTGTGGTATTTCCAATTCCTCAAAACTTTTCACAAAAATTTTTGTATGCTTTTTCACAATTTGTTTGTTTTTGACACTTAACTAAACGTGAGCAAATAAAACTACACAATTCTAGACGTTTATAGGCAACAAAGTAAAGCAATTAAGTACAAGAAAACTTAAAAGAAGCAAGTTAAGCAACTAGTCGGATATCCTAAGTGGAAGCTTGAAACATATGAAATTTCCAAGCCACTTCCACTAGTACTACACGTGAGAGTCTATCAAGGATGTGGATATACCTGACCAGCTTCTTAATACTCCCTCCAAGCTTTACAAATTGGTTTAAAATACAAGAGAATTGACAAAAATTAAACTAGCCTAAAAAGCAATAAAGTGGCGGCTTTGGTGACCAATTAGTGGCGGTTTTGTGTTCAACTTTTCCAACACTTAACCAAGTGTTTAATCCGCCCTTCAATATGCTGCTCCTGAACCTGCAAAAGAAACACAACAAAGAGGTTAAGGTGGCTGCCTCACAAGGTGAAGGAATTGGTCACTCAAGTGAAGGAGATTTAGGAGGATTTTGGTCACTAAATTAGGTCAAATTTGGTGATTATAGTGTCCAAAATTTTTCCTACTCTTTGTTGAGCAATGCTTGATCCTTGAGCAAGGATTTAAGGCCACTTCCAGCACAGGAAATTATTGAAAGAAAACTAGACAAGCAACAAAGCACAATTTGGAAAGCTTATACCAAAATTAAGAGTAATATGTGTATATGACAAGACTCAAAGAAGTTCAACAAGTAAAACTGAAAATTAAGACTCCAAATAAAAGCTAGCACTCAGAGAGAAGAGTTCCTAGATAGGTACTAGAATAGATGAACAAATCAAAAAAAATTTGAAGACAATTGGACAAGTATAGCAAAAGTAGTAGCCAAAACAATAACAAGGAATCAAGTAGGTTTTTCAACTTGTATACCTCTCGGCTTTTTCCTTTTAATTTTCTTTCTCTATTTTTTTTTAATTCTTTCTTTTTTTCAGTATCAAATTAAGAGTCCAGAGAGTAAATTTTCCTTTTGTTTCAAAATTTTTAAAGATTCCAAGCTATAGAAACCGAGAATACAAATCAGCCAAAAATTAGGTCAAATTTCAAGTAACTTGAATAACTAGTGCACTAGTCTTTAGGTTTTTGGTTTGGATTCCTTTGAACTCTTTTCTTTTTGATCTTTTGAACACTTTAGGCTCTGTTTTATCTCTGTTTTCAGCCTCTAATTTTTTTAAAATTTGAATCCACAAGAAGAGTGCACTAGAAGTAGGTTTACACTTGAAATTTTTGAATCACAAAATTTTTTATAAGTTTTTCAATGGAATGTGATTTGAAAACTTAAGAACATAATAGAAACCTAACTCTAAAGAAACTTACTAGAACTAATAGCAAGTTATGAACACAATAAGGCAAAAGAAAAAGCACATATAGGAGGCAAGAACAATAGGTAAACCGAAAGTAAAATATGGACACAAAACTCAAAATAAAACTAGGTTAAACATGCTATTCAAGGAATTTGCAACAAGTAAGGACTAAACACAAACTTCTAAGACAAAACAAAGATTTAAAAACAAAATCTAAATGCAATGCATGAGGTCCAATCACGGACACATACAAGGAATGGAGAGACTCAAAATAAACTCAAAATTAGCACAAAGCAAATAGTTCCTACAAGTTGATTATGGAAGAAAAATTCAAGACAATCAACAATGGATCTATGAACTCAATAACATCAAAATATAGATCCGAATTGAAACTCAATTAAGACAAACATAGGAACACAAAGAACACAAAATATTCGGACCAAAACAAGATGAAGAACTTATCTCCTTGAAGACCTTGCTCTTGATACCAAAAATGATAGAAGAAGTAGGAGAAATGAAGATGTGAACTCCTCCAAGCTTCTTCTAGGCACGGATCTTCTTCAAAGGAGATGTAGACCGAATGAATGGAAGCTCAAAATGGATGAGGAATTGCGGATTAAAAGACCTAATCCATAGAAGGAAGTATCCAAGCTCAAGCTACAAGGGATTGCACACTTCAAAGGGAAGGAAACTAGGTTTTCCTAAGGAATTTGAAGGCACTCTCTAAAGCTCTCTCTCTTGGAATTTCGGTGACTCTTGAATGGCTGAATTCAATTCAGATATCTCATATATTCAAAAGTGTTTACAAAAGGTGGGAAAAGATACACTTATAGGAAGCAATTAGGTTAACTTTGGGCGGCAATTTCAAATCAACCAAATTGGCGCCTAGTTTGAATTTCAAGTTTGAATTTGAAATTCAAACTTTGGCTTCCAACGTGACTAATTCAGATGCTACCCTCATTTAGGAGTCATTTAGAAGTGATTTGAGGTGAATTTGGAGCTCACATGGCCGGATCCATCCCATGCAAACCATGTGACTCAAATTCAACTCAAATTACTTCTAAATGATGTCTAAATGAAACCTAATTCTCCTATTAATGTTTTCTTCATATAATCCTATTCTAATGACCAAAATACAATGGTCTAATGAATACAATCAATAGGAAATATTACAAGGAAAATAATGAGCCCAATATTGGGTACCAAAAGACCAAAGGCCCATGAAGCCCAAAACTAGGCCCAACTAGCCTAAACCCTAATCTATGGTCAAAATACAAGACCAACATGAAAATAGATTCCTAAACTAAGAAAGTACAATTAAACATGGTGTATAATCAATTAAGCCCAAGTAAGAAGCACCCTAGGCCCACCAATCCCATCGGGCCCACCAAGCTCTAAAGCAGTCAAATCTTCAAGTAACCTCCTGGCCACAGCTCTAGTGGTTGGGCCTTTAGCCCATGCTCTTCCATCACTAATGCACAACAAAACATGTAATTGGTTTACTATTCATTGGTTCTCTCTAATTCTTCAGCTGACTTACTTGCTAGACCTCGGGAGACTAATAACCAACACAAATGCACAACATAACATGTAATTGGTTTACTATTCATTGGTTCTCCCTAATTCTTCAGCTGACTTACTTGCTACACCTGGGGAGACTAATAACCAACACAAATGCACAACATAACATGTAATTAGTTTGCTACTCATTGGTTCTCTCTAATTCTTCAGCTGACTTACTTGCTACACCTGGGGAGACTAATAACCAACACAAATGCACAACATAACATGTAATTGGTTTACTGTTTATTGGTTCTCTCTAATTCTTCAGCTGACTTACTTCCTACACCTGGGGAGACTAATAACCAACACAACTGCACAACATAACATTTAATCGGTTTACTGTTCATTGGTTCTCTCTAATTCTTCAGCTGACTTACTTGCTACACCTAGGGAGACTAATAACCAACACAAATGCACAACATAACATGTAATGTGTTTACTATTCATTGGTTCTCTCCAATTATTTAGCTGACTTACTTGCTGCACCTGGGGAGACTAATAACCAACACTAATGCACAACATAACATGTAATTGGTTGACTATTCATTGGTTCTCTCTAATTCTTCAGCGGACTTACTTGCTACACCTGGGGAGACTAATAACCAACACAAATGTACAACATAACATGTAATTGGATTACTGTTAATTGGTTCTCTCTAATTCTTCAGCTAACTTACTTGCTACACCTGGGGAGACTAGTAACCAACACTAATGCACAACATAACATGTAATTAGTTTACTATTCATTGGTTCTCTCTAATTCTTCAGCTGACTTACTTGCTACACCTGGGGAGACTAATAACCAACACAAATACACAACATAACAGGTAATTGGTTTACTGTTCATTGGTTCTCTCTAATTCATCAGCTGACCTACTTGCTACACCTGGGGAGATTAATAACCAACACAAATGCACAATATAACATGTAATTGGTTTACAGTTCATTGGTTCTCTCTAATGCTTCATCTGACTTACTTGCTACAGCTGGGGAGACTAATAACCAACATAAATGCACAACATAACATGGAATTGGTTTACTGTTCATTGGTTCTCTCTAATTCTTCAACTGACGTACTTGCTACACCTGGGGAGACTAATAACCAGCACAAATGCACAACATAACATGTAATTGGTTTACTGTTCATTGGTTCTTTCTAATACTTCAACTGACTTACTTGCTACACCTGGGGAGACTAATAACCAACACAAATGCACAACATAACATGTAATAGGTTTACTATTCATTGGTTCTCTCTAATTCTTCAACTGACTTACTTGATACACCTGCGGAGACTACTAACCAACACAAATGCACAACATAACATGTAATTGGTTTACTGTTCATTGGTTCTCTCTAATTCTTCAACTGACTTACTTGCTACACCTAGGGAGACTAATATCCAACACAAATGCACAACATAACATGTAATTGGTTTGTTGTTCATTGGTTTTCTCTAATTCTTCAGCTGACTTACTTGCTACACTTGGGGAGACTAATTTCCAACACAAATGCACAACATAACATGTAATTGGTTTTCTCTTCATTGGTTCTCTCTAATTCTTCAGCTGACTAACTTCCTACACCTGGGGAGACTAATAACCAACACAACTCCACAACATAACATGTAATTGGTTTACTGTTCATTGGTTCTCTCTAATTCTTCAGCTGACTTACTTGCTATACCTGGAGAGACTAACAACCAACACAAATGCACAACATAACATATAATTGGTTTACTGTTCATTGGTTCTCTCTAATTCTTTAGCTGACTTACTTGCTGCACTTGGGGAGACTAATAACCAACACCAATGCACAACATACATGTAATTGGTTGACTATTCATTGGTTCTCTCTAATTCTTCAGCGGACTTACTAGCTACACCTGGGGAGACTAATAACCAACACAAATGTACAACATAACATGTAATTGGTTTACTGTTCATTGGTTCTCTCTAATTCTTCAGCTAACTTACTTGCTACACCTGGGGTGACTAATAATCAACACTAATGCACAACATCACATGTAATTGGTTTACTATTCATTGGTTCTCTTTAATTCTTCAACTGACTTACTTGCTACACCTGGGGAGACTAATAACCAACACAAATACACAACAAAACATGTAATTGGTTTACTGTTCATTGGTTCTCCCTAATTCTTCAGCTGACTTACTTGCTACACCTAGCGAGACTTATAACCAACACAAATGCACAACATAACATGTAATGTGTTTACTATTCATTGGTTCTCTCTAATTATTTAGCTGACTTACTTGCTGCACCTGGGGAGACTAATAACCAACACTAATGCACAACATATCATGTAATTGGTTGACTATTCATTGGTTCTCTCTAATTCTTCAGCGGACTTACTTGCTACACCTGGGGAGACTAATAACCAACACAAATGTACAACATAACATGTAATTGGATTACTGTTCATTGGTTCTCTCTAATTCTTCAGCTAACTTACTTGCTACACCTGGGGAGACTAGTAACCAACAGTAATGCACAACATAACATGTAATTGGTTTACTATTCATTGGTTCTCTCTAATTCTTCAGCTGACTTACTTGCTACACCTGGGGAGACAAATAACCATCACAAATGCACAACAAAACATGTAATTGGTTTAATATTCATTGGTTCTCTCTAATTCTTCAGCTGACTTACTTGATACACCTGGGGAGACTAATAACCAACACAAATGCACAACATAACATGTAAATGGTTTACTGTTCATTGGTCTCTCTAATTCTTTAACTGACTTACTTGCTACTCCTGGGGAGACTAATAACCAACACAAATGTACATCATAACATGTAATTGGTTTACTGTTCATTGGTTCTCTCTAATTGTTCAGCTAACTTACTTGCTATACCTGGGGAGACTAATAACCAACACTAATGCAGAACATAACATGTAATTGGTTTACTATTCATTGGTTCTCTCTAATTCTTCAGCTGACTTACTTGCTAGACCTCGGGAGACTAATAACCAACACAAATGCACAACATAACATGTAATTGGTTTACTATTCATTGGTTCTCCCTAATTCTTTAGCTGACTTACTTGCTACACCTGGGGAGACTAATAACCAACACAAATGCACAACATAACATGTAATTGGTTTGCTGTTCATTGGTTCTCTCTAATTCTTCAGCTAACTTACTTGCTACACCTGGGGAGACTAATAACCAACACAAATGCACAACATAACATGTAATTGGTTTACTGTTTATTGGTTCTCGCTAATTCTTCAGCTGACTTACTTCCTACACCTGGGGAGACTAATAACCAACACAACTGCACAACATAACATATAATTGGTTTACTGTTCATTGGTTCTCTCTAATTCTTCAGCTGACTTACTTGCTACACCTAGGGAGACTTATAACCAACACAAATGCACAACATAAGATGTAATTGGTTTACTGTTCATTGGTTCTCTCTAATTCTTTAGCTGACTTACTTGCTGCACCTGGGGAGACTAATAACCAACACTAATGCACAACATAACATATAATTGGTTGACTATTCATTGGTTCTCTCTAATTCTTCAGCGGACTTACTTGCTACACCTGGGGAGACTAATAACCAACACAAATGAACAACATAACATATAATTGGTTTACTGTTCGTTGGTTCTCTCTAATTCTTCAGCTAACTTGCTTGCTACACATGGGGAGACTAATAACCAACACTAATGCACAACATAACATGTAATTGGTTTACTATTCATTGGTTCTCTCTAATTCTTCAGCTGACCTACTTGAAACACCTGGGAAAACTAATAACCAACACAAATACACAACATAACATGTAATTGGTTTACTGTTCATTGGTTCTCTCTAATTCTTCAGCTGACCTACTTGTGACACCTGGGGAGATTAATAACCAACACAAATGCACAACATAACATGTAATTGGTTTACTGTTCATTGGTTCTCTCTAATTCTTCAACTGACTTACTTGCTACACCTGGGGAGACTAATAACCAACACAAATGCACAACATAACATGTAATTGGTTTACTGTTCATTGGTTCTCTCTAATTTTTCAACTGACTTACATGCTACACCTGGGGAGACTAATAACCATCACAAATGCAAAACATAACGTGTAATTGGTTTACTGTTCATTGGTTCTCTCTAATTCTTGAACTGACTTACTTGATACACCTGGAGAGACTAATAACCAACACAGATGCACAACATAACATGTAATTGGTTTACCGTTCATTGGTTCTCTCTAATTCTTCAACTGACTTACTTGCTACACCTAGGGAGACTAATAACCAACACAAATGCACAACATTACATGTAAATGGTTTACTGTTCATCGGTTCTCTCTAATTCTTCAGCTGACTTACTTGCTACACCTGGGGAGACTAATAACCAACACAAATGCACAACATAACATGTAATTGGTTTGTTGTTCATTGGTTCTCTCTAATTCTTCAGCTAACTTACTTGCTACACCTGGGGAGACTAATAACCAACACAAATGCACAACATAACATGTAATAGGTTTACTGTTCATTGGTTCTCTCTAATTCTTCAGCTGACTTACTTCCTACACCTGGGGAGACTAATAACCAACACAACTGCACAACATAACATTTAATCGGTTTACTGTTCATTGGTTCTCTCTAATTCTTCAGCTGACTTACTTGCTACACCTAGGGAGACTTATAACCAACACAAATGCACAACATAACATGTAATGTGTTTACTATTCATTGGTTCTCTCTAATTATTTAGCTGACTTACTTGCTGCACCTGGGGAGACTAATAACCAACACTAATGCACAACATAACATGTAATTGGTTGATTATTCATTGGTTCTCTCTAATTCTTCAGCGGACTTACTTGCTACACCTGGGGAGACTAATAACCAACACAAATGTACAACATAACATGTAATTGGATTACTGTTCATTGGTTCTCTCTAATTCTTCAGCTAACTTACTTGCTACACCTGGGGAGACTAGTAACCAACACTAATGCACAACATAACATGTAATTAGTTTACTATTCATTGGTTCTCTATAATTCTCCAGCTGTCTTACTTGCTACACCTGGGGAGACTAATAACCAAAACAAATCCACAACATAACATGTAACTAGTTTACTGTTCATTGGTTCTCTCTAATTCTCCAGCTGACTTACTTGCTACACCTGGGAAGACTAATAACCAACACAAATGCACAACATAACATGTAATCGGTTTACTGTTCATTGGTTCTTTCTAATACTTCAACTGACTTACTTGCTACACCTGGGAGACTAATAACCAACACAAATGCACAACATAACATGTAATAGGTTTACTATTCATTGGTTCTCTCTAATTCTTCAACTGACTTACTTGATACACCTGCGGAGACTACTAACCAACTCAAATGCACAACATAACATGTAATTGGTTTACTGTTCATTGGTTCTCTCTAATTCTTCAACTGACTTACTTGCTACACCTAGGGAGACTAATATCCAACACAAATGCACAACATAACATGTAATTGGTTTGTTGTTCATTGGTTTTCTCTAATTCTTCAGCTGACTTACTTGCTACACTTGGGGAGACTAATTTCCAACACAAATGCACAACATAACATGTAATTGGTTGACTATTCATTGGTTCTCTCTAATTCTTCAGCGGACTTACTAGCTACACCTGGGGAGACTAATAACCAACACAAATGTACAACATAACATGTAATTGGTTTACTGTTCATTGGTTCTCTTTAATTCTTCAGCTAACTTACTTGCTACACCTGGGGTGACTAATAATCAACACTAATGCACAACATCACATGTAATTGGTTTACTATTCATTGGTTCTCTTTAATTCTTCAACTGACTTACTTGCTACACCTGGGGAGACTAATAACCAACACAAATACACAACAAAACATGTAATTGGTTTACTGTTCATTGGTTCTCCCTAATTCTTCAGCTGACTTACTTGCTACACCTAGGGAGACTTATAACCAACACAAATGCACAACATAACATGTAATGGGTTTACTATTCATTGGTTCTCTCTAATTATTTAGCTGACTTACTTGCTGCACTTGCGGAGACTAACAACCAACACTAATGCACAACATAACATGTAATTGGTTGACTATTCATTGGTTCTCTCTAATTCTTCAGCGGACTTACTTGCTACACCTGGGGAGACTAATAACCAACACAAATGTACAACATAACATGAAATTGGATTACTGTTCATTGGTTCTCTCTAATTCTTCAGCTAACTTACTTGCTACACCTGGGGAGACTAATAACCAACACTAATGCACAACATAACATCTAATAGGTTTACTATTCATTGGTTCTCTCTAATTCTTCAGCTGACTTACTTGCTACACCTGGGGAGACTAATAACCAACACAAATACACAACATAACAGGTAATTGGTTTACTGTTCATTGGTTCTCTCTAATTCTTCAGCTGACCTACTTGCTACACCTGGGGAGATTAATAACCAACACAAATGCACAACATAACATGTAATTGGTTTACAGTTCATTGGTTCTCTCTAATTCTTCAACTGACTTACTTGCTACAGTTGGGGAGACTAATAACCAACATAAATGCACAACATAACATGTAATTGGTTTACTGTTCATTGGTTCTCTCTAATTCTTCAACTGACTTACTTGCTACACCTGGGGAGACTAATAACCAGCACAAATGCACAACATAACATGTAATTGATTTACTGTTCATTGGTTCTTTCTAATACTTCAACTGACTTACTTGCTACACCTGGGGAGACTAATAACCAACGAAAATGCACAACATAACATGTAATTGGCTTACTATTCATTGGTTCTCTCTAATTCTTCAACTGACTTACTTGATACACCTGGGGAGACTAAAAACCAACACAAATTCACAACATAACATGTAATTGGTTTACTGTTCATTGGTTCTCTCTAATTCTTCAACTGACTTACTTGCTACACCTAGGGAGACTAATATCCAACACAAATGCACAACATAACATGTAATTGGTTCGTTGTTCATTGGTTCTCTCTAATTCTTCAGCTGACTTACTTGCTACACCTGGGGAGACTAATAACCATCACAAATGCACAACATAACATGTAATTGGTTTGCTCTTCATTGGTTCTCTCTAATTCTTCAGCTAACTAAGTTCCTACACCTGGGGAGACTAATAACCAACACAACTCCACAACATAACATGTAATTGGTTTACTGTTCATTGGTTCTCTCTAATTCTTCAGCTGACTAAGTTCCTATACCTGGGGAGACTAATAACCAACACAACTCCACAACATAACATGTAATTGGTTTACTGTTCATTGGTTCTCTCTAATTCTTCAGCTGACGTACTTGCTATACCTGGAGAGACTAACAACCAACACAACTCCACAACATAACATGTAATTGGTTTACTGTTCATTGGTTCTCTCTAATTCTTCAGCTGACTTACTTGCTACACCTGGAGAGACTAATAACCAACACTAATGCACAACATAACATGTAATTGGTTGACTATTCATTGGTTCTCTCTAATTCTTCAGCGGACTTACTAGCTACACCTAGAGAGACTAATAACCAACACTAATGTACAACATAACATGTAATTGGTTTACTGTTCATTGGTTCTCTCTAATTCTTCAGCTAACTTACTTGCTACACCTGGGGTGACTAATAATCAACACTAATGCACAACAAAACATGTAATTGGTTTACTATTCATTGGTTCTCTTTAATTCTTCAATTGACTTACTTGCTACACCTGGCGAGACTAATAACCAACACAAATACACAACATAACATGTAATTCGTTTACTGTTCATTGGTTCTCTCTAATTCTTCAGCTGACCTACTTGCTACACCTGGGGAGACTAATAACCAACACAAATGCACAACATAACATGTAACTAGTTTACTGTTCATTGGTTCTCTCTAATTCTTCAGCTGACTTACTTGCTACACCTGGGGAGACTAATAACCAACAAAAATGCACAACATAACATGTAATTGGTTTACTGTTCATTCATTCTCTCTAATTCTCCAGCTGGCTTACTTGCTACACCTTGGGAGACTAATAACCAACATAAATGCACAACATAACATGTAATTGGTTTATTGTTCATTGGTTCTCTCTAATTCTTCAGCTGACTTACTTGCTACACCTGGGGAGAGTAATAACCAACACAAATGCACAACATAACATGTAATTTGTTTACTGTTCATTGGTTCTCTGTAAGTTGACTTACTTGCTACACCTGGGGAGACTAATAACCAACACAAATGCACAACATAGCATGTAATTGGTTTACTGTTCATTTGTTCTCTCTAATTCTTCAGCTGACTTACTTGCTACACCTGGGAAGACTAATAACCAACACAAATGCACAACATAACATGTAATTGGTTTACTGTTCATTGGTTCTCTCTAATTTTTCAACTGACTTGCTTGCTACACCTAGGGAGACTAAAAACCAACACAAATTCACAACATAACATGTAATTGGTTTACTGTTCATTGGTTCTCTCTAATTCTTCAACTGACTTACTTGCTACACCTAGGGAGACTAATATCCAACACAAATGCACAACATAACATGTAATTGGTTTGTTGTTCATTGGTTCTCTCTAATTCTTCAGCTGACTTACTTGCTACACCTGGGGAGACTAATAACCATCACAAATGCACAACATAACATGTAATTGGTTTGCTCTTCATTGGTTCTCTCTAATTCTTCAGCTGACTAACATCCTACACCTGGGGAGACTAATAACCAACACAACTCCACAACATAACATGTAATTGGTTTACTGTTCATTGGTTCTCTCTAATTCTTCAGCTGACTTACTTGCTACACCTGGAGAGACTAATAACCAACACTAATGCACAACATAACATGTAATTGGTTGACTATTCATTGGTTCTCTCTAATTCTTCAGCGGACTTACTAGCTACACCTAGGGAGACTAATAACCAACACTAATGTACAACATAACATGTAATTGGTTTACTGTTCATTGGTTCTCTCTAATTCTTCAGCTAACTTACTTGCTACACCTGGGGTGACTAATAATCAACACTAATGCACAACATCACATGTAATTGGTTTACTATTCATTGGTTCTATTTAATTCTTCAATTGACTTACTTGCTACACCTGGGGAGACTAATAACCAACACAAACACACAACATAACATGTAATTGGTTTACTGTTCATTGGTTCTCTCTAATTCTTCAGCTGACCTACTTGCTACACCTGGGGAGACTAATAACCAACACAAATGCACAACATAACATGTAACTAGTTTACTGTTCATTGGTTCTCTCTAATTCTTCAGCTGACTTACTTGCTACACCTGGGGAGACTAATAACCAACAAAAATGCACAACATAACATGTAATTGGTTTACTGTTCATTCATTCTCTCTAATTCTCCAGCTGACTTACTTGCTACACCTTGGGAGACTAATAACCAACATAAATGCACAACATAACATGTAATTGGTTGATTGTTCATTGGTTCTCTCTAATTCTTCAGCTGACTTACTTGCTACACCTGGGGAGAGTAATAACCAACACAAATGCACAACATAACATGTAATTTGTTTACTGTTCATTGGTTCTCTATAAGTTGACTTACTTGCTACACCTGGGGAGACTAATAACCAACACAAATGCACAACATAACATGTAATTGGTTTACTGTTCATTGGTTCTCTCTAATTCTTCAGCTGACTTACTTGCTACACCTGGGAGGACTAATAACCAACACAAATGCACAACATAACATGTAATTGGTTTACTGTTCATTGGTTCTCTCTAATTTTTCAACTGACTTGCTTGCTACACCTAGGGAGACTAATAACCAACACAAATGCACAACATAACATGTAATTGGTTTACTGTTCATTGGTTCTCTCTAATTCTTCAACTGACTTACTTGCTACACCTAGGGAGACTAGCAACCAACACAAATGCACAACATAACATGTAATTGGTTTGCTGTTCATTGGTTCTCTCTAATTCTTTAGCTGACTTACTTGGTACACCTGGGGAGACTAATAACCAACACAAATGCACAACATAACATGTAATTGGTTTACTGTTCATTGGTTCTCTATAATTCTTCAGCTGACTTACTTACTACACCTCGGGAGACTAATAACTAACACAAATGCACAACATGACATGTAATTGGTTTACTGTTCTTGGGTTCTCTCTAATTCTTCAACTGACTTGCTTGCTACACCTGGGGAGACTAATAACCAAAACAAATGCACAACATAGCATGTAATTGGTTTACTGGTCATTGGTTCTCTGTAATTCTTTAGCTGGCTTACTTGATACACCTGGGGAGACTAATAACCAACACAAATGCACAACATAACATGTAATTGGTTTACTGTTCATTGGTTCTCGCTAATTCTTCAACTGACTTACTTGATACACCTGGGGAGCTAATAACCAACACAAATGCACAACATAACATGTAATTGGTTTACTATTCATTGGTTCTCTCTAATTCTTCAACTGACTTACTTGCTATACCTGGGGAGACTAATAACCAACACAAAAGCACAACATAACATGTAATTGGTTTACTGTTCATTGGTTCTCTCTAATTCTTCAGCTGACTTACTTGCTACCTCTGGGGAGACTAATAACCAACACAAATACACAATATAACATGTAATTGGTTTACTGTTCATTGGTTCTATCTAATTCTTCAGATGACCTACTTGTTAGACCTGGGGAGATTAATAACCAACACAAATGCACAACATAACATGTAATTGGTTTACTGTTCATTGGTTCTCTCTAATTCTTCAGCTGACTTACTTGCTACACCTGAGGAGAGTAATAACCAACACAAATGCACAACATAACATGTAATTGGTTTACTGTTCATTGGTTCTCTCTAATTCTTCAGCTGCCTTACTTGCTACACCTGGGAAGACTAATAACCAACACAAATGCACAACATAACATGTAATTGGTTTACTGTTCATTGGTTCTCTCTAATTCTTCAACTGACTTACTTGCTACACCTAGGGAGACTAATAACCAACACAAATGCACAACATAACATGTAATTGGTTTACTATTCATTGGTTCTCTCTAATTCTTCAGCTGACTGACTTGCTACACCTGGGGAGACTAATAACCAACACAAATGCACATCATAACATGTAATTGGTTTGTTGTTCATTGGTTCTCTCTAATTCTTCAGCTGACTTACTTGCTACACCTGGCGAGACTAATAACCAACACAAATGCACAACATAACATGTAATTGGTTTACTGTTCATTGGTTCTCTATAATTCTTCAGCTGACTTACTTCCTACACCTAGGGAGACTAATAACCAACACAAATGCACAACATGACATGTAATTGGTTTACTGTTCTTGGGTTCTCTCTAATTCTTCAACTGACTTGCTTGCTACACCTGCGGAGACTAATAACCAACACAAATGCACAACATAACATGTAATTGGTTTACTGTTCATTGGTTCTCTCTAATTCTTCAACTGACTTACTTGCTACACCTGGGGATGTAGACCCTTAAAATTGTCCGGGTCGGAAATAAGACTCGAAGACTCTCAAAGACCGAAGGAAAGTTAGCCGAAAGGACTCCTGGAAGACCCTGGAAGACCCTAGGATGATTCTTCATAGGTTTAGAAGTCTTAGAGTAGCTTAAAATAAGGATGTGGGAGGATTGAAGCTCAATACGGCCTCCTAGAAGTTCAGTACGGCCGTACTGAACAATTTGAACTACAATACGGCCGTACTGAAACCAATACGGCCATACTGAAGTTTTTGAACTTCAGTACGGCCGTACTGAAACCAATACGGCCGTACTGAAGTTTTTTGAACTTCAGTACGGCCGTACTGAATTTAATACGGCCGTACTGTAGTTCAAAACTTCAGTACGGGCCGTATTGATGTCAGAGGCCGTACTACGCCTCACTCCTATATATAGGACGTCATTTGGACGTCATTCCACACTTTTCCACACTTCTTGGACTCTCTTCTTGAGTATTCTGGGGTTTTTGAGCAGTGTTCTGCCCTAGAATTCTCTCCGAGAGCCGATCCGACGAAGTTCTTGAGTTCTGAGCATTTAGCTTGAGAATTCGAACTAGTCGAAGGGAAATCTTTTTGATTTCCATAGTAAAGATTAATTTTTAGGGAAGGAGCGAGCGAGCGTGTAGTGGGAGGGAGCGCCAAAAAGCCTCCTAACATTTGAATATATAAAAGCACGCTTCAAAGGTTTCTTCTTCAAAATCTTTCCTTTTACTGCTTTCTGAT
The DNA here is from genome assembly GCF_000230855.2 of Cajanus cajan. Taxonomy (NCBI): domain Eukaryota; kingdom Viridiplantae; phylum Streptophyta; class Magnoliopsida; order Fabales; family Fabaceae; genus Cajanus; species Cajanus cajan. The sequence continues at coordinate 38,630,293 of NC_138524.1, forward strand.
TGTTGCATCGCATGTTTAATTTATTCATCATGTAGATATCTTATTCATAGCCGTTTATAATAAATAGGGGTAATTTAGTAATTTTACACTGTTATTTATGAAATAATCCGTCATAGGGAACTCGAAAGGGGTGTTGTGGGGTGCTAACACCTTCCCCGCACGTAACCGACTCCCTTACCCGACTCTGGTTGTAATGGCCAAAGTTGATTTATGAAATCAATTGCCTTATATCTTTTTCCAATGTTTTGAGTAAAACATTGGTGGCGACTCCAAGAACCCTTCTTTTTGCGAAAACCACTAATCCATGGAGGGTCCCGCTTGGGATTAACATGGATTGGTGAATCATTTAATAAAATTGTTAGTTCGATGAGGTCTCAGTTTGAGAATAAGTCGTTCTAACAATCCACCACTTTTTCCAAACTTTAAAACGAGTCCGACCATCGTCGCGAATGCCAAGGTCCGTTTCGACGGGTGGCGACAGATGGCGACTTCACTGGGGAAGCCTCGAGAGTCAGTCCCATTTAGTGATGGATTATTTCTAAAATGATAGTTTAAAATTACTTCATTACCCCTCACTTGTATGATAATACGTTTTACTTAATTGGCTTTAATAACTGTTGAATGTTTAAATTTTTGCAATTGTTTGAAATAAAAACTGCACACAAACCTTTGCACACAACAGTTCCCTCTATACCCGGGGGCATGAGTGGAAAGCCATAGGGAGTGGATGTTAGTACGGCCGGTTGTCGAATGGGTCTATAGGTGCCCGTAGACCGTTGTCGGAAAACATCACTCAAGGTGATAACCATGAACTCAAGTCCGACAGTGCGTTGGAACTTTCCATCGACTTACGACGAGAGGGATTGGGTCCCTATAATGGGGGCACCTTGGGGGCCTCAGACCGGTGAGAACAGTTAGAACCTCCTTGAATATGCACTTTTCTGCAGGATACCCCTACCTCGTGATTCACTCGTGACTGTTCGTGGATGAGTGAATTGTTTGTGCATTGTTTATGTGACATTGTTTGAGCATACATTGCATTCTTTAAACATACAACATTCCCTTTTAAAATAAGAATAAATAGGAATAAGAATCTTCCATTACATGGTGTTAACATCTACCTTCATCACATTCATATAGGTAGTTTCCATTTTCACCCAAAAAAAAATATATACAAAAAAAAACAAAATACCCAAAAAAAAAGAAAAAAAGTTATTCATCCAAACCAAGCAATTATCATGCATCATCTTAGGAGCATCCCGAAAACATGATAATGCTTAGTTGAATAAACACAATGCATTCATATTCAACGTCATCATCTCATGTCATGCATTCTTATCAAAGATCATGGAGGGATCTAGGTTTGCATTTCATACATCCCTCCTAGTAATTCATTAATAAACATTAATAAAAAGAAAGAATTAATCGATGCGTATGTTCAAGATGGATCGCACGCCATTTGTTATTAAGTGTAAGCCAACAACCGCGCCAAGTGAGCGCACATCAACTCCGTTGTTGGTAATCAAGACGAATAAAGGGGAAGGTCCGACACCATTAAGGATCACTGCTCCAAGGCCTTTCCCTTACAAATCAAATAAGGCTGTGCCATGGATATACGACATCCATTCTTCTGCCGACAGCGATATCTCCAACATCGCTGGACTTGGGGGCATGACTAGGAGTGGCAGGATCTACACTCCCGAAGATCTTCATGATAAAGCTCCCAAGAATAAAGGAAAAGAAAAGGAGAAAACCGAGGAAAATAAAGAATCCGAGGAGGAGACAGACGAGCTGTTAAAGTATATCCGACAGAGCGAGTACTCCATCATGGATCAACTTCATAAGACGCCAGCAAAGATTACTCTGTTGTCGTTGATCCTATGCTCCGAACCGCATCGGCAAGCTCTGTTGAAAGTCTTGAACGAGGCATACGTTTCACACACTATCTCCCAAGACAAATTTGAGGGGATTGTTAGTCACATCACGGCTAATGATCACCTCACTTTCACCGATGAAGAGATCCCCGCTGAGGGACCGAATCACAACAAGCCCTTGCACATCTCTGTAAAGTGCAAGGAGTATCACATCGCTAAAGTCTTGGTGGATAACGGATCTTCCTTGAATGTGATGCCAAAAAGAACTTTCGATCAAATGGTAATCAAGGGAGTCCAAATGCGCCCGAGCAACATGATCGTTCGAGCTTTCGACGGTTCTAAAAGAGAAGTGGTGGGAGAAGTCAATCTTCCAATCCAAATTGGACCCACCATCTTCAATGTCGAATTCCAAGTGATGGACATTACTCCCGCATACAGCTGTCTCCTCGGCCGACCTTGGATTCATGATGCGAAAGCTGTTCCCTCTACGCTCCACCAGAAAGTCAAATTCATAGTGGGTGACAAGCTGGTGACCGTACAAGCTGAAGATGACATACTCATCAGCAAGCCATCCGCCATACGTGGATGCAGCAGAGGAAGCTCTAGAGACCGCCTTCCAAGCATTGGAGATTGCCAATGTCGAAACGTTTTCCCGAGAAATGAAGAAGGTAGCCTACATGCTCACCAAGAATGGATACTTGCCTGGACAAGGACTTGGCAAGGATTCCCAAGGGATTCCCGAGCTACCCATTATCAAGGATAATCCGGGGAAACAAGGGTTAGGATACGACCCTAATAAAGATCAAAGGATGAAGAGGAACCAAGATCCTTCTCGACGTTCTTTAAGCCAGATCTTTAGGAAGGCCGGTTCACAGGCGTCAAGGCCGGTCGTCGTCATCAAGTGTTCTTCTCCTTCCGATAGGGATGTATAGACCTGATGACTGTTAGAGATTACTCCTCGGGGACAGCCCGACCCCCGAGCCTCGATAGGGCACATGTTTCCATTATGATTATAATAAAATCATTCTTTATTCTTTCTTATTGCTTCTTTTCTTGCTTGCAATAAATTTCTAGACCCATTATTTTTAACCTTGTTTGAATAAACATGAATGAGGTTAAAATCATCTTAATAATAATAAACCCGCATCATTTTTATGTGGAAGTGTGTGTGACAACTTGGAGCACCTTTCCTTGGCCTCGACAGGTGCCATCATGGATAAAAAAAAGAAATCCTAAAAACAAAAAGCTGGGCAGGAAACCCAAAAAGGGGGCTGCGCAAAAATAAGAGCAAAAGACCCGCTAGGAATCCCACGAAAGGGTGACCTAGGCAAAAGTTAGGGTTGCACAAAATAAACAAAAACAAAGGTCCGCTAAGACGCCACAAAAGGGTGTTTTAGGCAAAAATAAGGACAATCAAAAAGCAAAAGAAATCCATGATGGTACCATGAACCGAATTCAAAAAGAAAGGTTCAAGGAAAGCTATCTAAGTTGTCAAATCACAACGTCAAATAACAAGACTTTCTTAACTTCATAAGTGTTTAATCAAACAAGCCTAAACACATAAGCCTACCTTGGCCAGCCATTCTTACAAAAACCATTTTCGAAAAAATAATCCCCTCTAAAACACAAACTTTCGAACAAAAAATATCTTTCCCTTCTTTTCTCTTGTCCCAAACGATTTTAGAGTAATCTAGCGGAAACATGGAGATATAGTGGTCAATAGGAGGGTCGATACATCTTCTAAAGGAAGAGAAGGATCACTTGGTTGATGACACCAATCTCGATATAACACGCATCATTCCTCGGTCACATAAATCGGCAGCGCACAGCCCGTCTAGAGGAATGGCAAAATCCAAGCAAAGAAACGCATCGGTTAATTCTTTTGAAAAAATAAATCAAATAGAATTAGGTGCATCATACCGCATACATGCATACAGATGATAGGTGTACTGGAAGATCACTTATTCTCTGTTTATTGAAAAAACAAAAAAAACAAAAAATATAAACTTCAGAAAAAACAATGCGCCCGTACCATGTTCAGTACACCCGTACTAAAATCAGGGTTATGAACAAATTTTCAACTCAATACGGGCGTACCGAAATGAATACGGCAGCATTGACCATAACGTCCACACCAATACGGGCGTATTGAATTCAATACGGCCCATATTGGCCCATTCTCATTCATCACAACATCTTCATTCCTCTGCATACTTCATCTGTGAGTGTGTTTGAGATCCTTCCGTACAGAAAAAGCCAAAAATCAACAAAAAAGGCAAAAATACAGAAAAAGCAAAAAAGGCAAAAATTCAGAAAATCAACAAATTGTACAGAATAACTGAGCCTGGAGAGGCTTGCCGAAATAATACTCCTTCATCATACAGAATAACTGAGCCTGGAGAGGCTTGCCGAAATAATACTCCCCAATCATACAGAATAACTGAGCCTGGAGAGGCTTGCCGAAATAATACTCCCGCATCATACAGAATAACTGAGCCTGGAGAGGCTTGCCGAAATAATACTCCCCAAGAGACATCTCAGCTTGCATTCTTGGGCTGAACAGAAAATCAACAAATTGTACAGAATAACTGAGCCTGGAGAGGCTTACCGAAATAATACTCCCTCATCATACAGAATAACCAAGCCTGGAGAGGCTTGCCGAAATAATACTCAACAAATTGTACAGAATAACTGAGCCTGGAGAGGCTTGTCGAAATAATACTCCCCAGAGACTTCTCAGCTCACTCTCGTGGATCAAATCCCTAGTAAGAGCTATCAAAGCAAGATCAGTAAGATCCCCCAATGGAAGCAATAATCGTCCAAACGAAATATCCGAGTCAAAGGACTTTGACTTCCTCAGTGGAAGATAGCTTTCCAACTCGAGCGACGAGTGAAGCTAAGCCTGAAGAGGCTTTCTAAATAATACTCTGGGATACATAAGATCTTCAATCCCCATTCGCCTACTCAGAGGCACCCCTTCAAAAAGCAAAAAATCAAAAAGATCAATAACCATTCCCCAAGCGGAATCCGGCACTCAGCCGAACACTGAACATCAAGATCATTCGCCTACTCAGAAGCACTCCTTCAAAAAGAGAAAATCAAAAAAGATCAATAATCATTCCCCAAGCGGAATTCGGCATTCATCCAATCATTGAACGTCAAGATGATCCGCCTAACAGAAGAGGCTAATCAAAATTAACGACAGAATCCCCCAGCGGATAACAGCCTACGCAGAGGCAACAAAACCAAGAAAATCAAAAGAGTCACCCGAATAAGGATAACCGGGATACTCCACCAACGTCGAAAGGACGTCAGCCAATCATAAGGCATCGCTCACCTCAGGAAGATCATCTTTGTGTCTGCATCCCCACGGAATCAGAATTTCCCAGTGGGCACCAACTACGCAATGGAAAGTTGGGACACAAGAACCTATGAGTAACTGCACATCCCCTAGACGGATCCCTGCGTTATCCAGCCCTCAGTGGCACAAAAATCAAAAACAATCGTCGAAGCAGCATCGTGGACTGTGGAGACAAAATCATCACAAATCCCTGGAGAGGGCAAACTCACACTGCCAACGTCGTCAGAAACGCGGAGGCAGACCCTGGGGAGGGCAAACCGCAGACCCTGGAGAGGGCAAACTCACGCTACCAAAGTGACTAGAAGCACGGAGGTACGCAACCCTGGGGAGGGCAAACCGCAGACCCTGGAGAGGGCAAACTCACGCTACCAAAGTGACTAGAAGCACGGAGGTACGCAACCCTGGGGAGGGCAAACCGCAGACCCTGGAGAGGGAAAACTCACGCTACCAAAGTGACTAGAAGCACGGAGGTACGCAACCCTGGGGAGGGCAAACCGCAGACCCTGGAGAGGGCAAACTCACGCTACCAAAGTGACTAGAAGCACGGAGGTACGCAACCCTGGGGAGGGCAAACCGCAGACCCTGGAGAGGGCAAACTCACGCTACCAAAGTGACTAGAAGCACGGAGGTAAGCAACCCTGGGGAGGGTAAACCGCAGACCCTGGAGAGGGCAAACTCACGCTACCAAAGTCACTAGAACAATTTGAACTACAATACGGCCGTACTGAAACCAATACGGCCATACTGAAGTTTTTGAACTTCAGTATGGCCGTACTGAAACCAATACGGCCGTACTGAAGTTTTTTGAACTTCAGTACGGCCGTACTGAATTCAATACGGCCGTACTGTAGTTCAAAACTTCAGTACGGGCCGTATTGATGTCAGAGGCCGTACTGCGCCTCACTCCTATATATAGGACGTCATTTGGACGTCATTCCACACTTTTCCACACTTCTTGGACTCTCTTCTTGAGTATTCTGGGGTTTTTGAGCAGAGTTCTGCCCTAGAATTCTCTCCGAGAGCCGATCCGACGAAGTTCTTGAGTTCTGAGCATTTAGCTTCAGAATTCGAACTAGTCGAAGGGAAATCTTTTTGATTTCCATAGTAAAGATTAATTTTTAGGGAAGGAGCGAGCGAGCGTGTAGTGGGAGGGAGCGCCAAAAAGCCTCCTAACATTTGAATATATAAAAGCACGCTTCAAAGGTTTCTTCTTCAAAATCTTTCCTTTTACTGCTTTCTGATTGTTGCATCGCATGTTTAATTTATTCATCATGTAGATATCTTATTCATAGCCGTTTATAATAAATAGGGGTAATTTAGTAATTTTACACTGTTATTTATGAAATAATCCGTCATAGGGAACCCGAAAGGGGCGTTGTGGGGTGCTAACACCTTCCCCGCACGTAACCGACTCCCTTACCCGACTCTGGTTGTAATGGCCAAAGTTGATTTATGAAATCAATTGCCTTATATCTTTTTCCAATGTTTTGAGTAAAACATTGGTGGCGACTCCAAGAACCCTTCTTTTTGCGAAAACCACTAATCCATGGAGGGTCCCGCTTGGGATTAACATGGATTGGTGAATCATTTAATAAAATTGTTAGTTCGATGAGGTCTCAGTTTGAGAATAAGTCGTTCTAACAATCCACCACTTTTTCCAAACTTTAAAACGAGTCCGACCATCGTCGTGAATGCCAAGGTCCGTTTCGGCGGGTGGCGACAGGGGAGACTAATAACCAACACAAATGCACAACATAACATGTAATTGGTTTACTGTTCATTGGTTCTCTCTAATTCTTCAGCTGACTTACTTGCTACACTTGGGGAGACTAATAACCAACACAAATACGCAACATAACATGTAATTCGTTTACTGTTCATTGGTTCTATCTAATTCTTCAGCTGACCTACTTGCTACACCTAGGGAGACTAATAACCAACACAAAAGCACAACATAACATGTAACTAGTTTACTGTTCATTGGTTCTCTCTAATTCTTCAGCTGACTTACTTGCTACACCTGGGGAGACAAATAACCAACACAAATACACAACATAACATGTAATTGGTTTACTGTTCATTGGTTCTCTCTAATTCTTCAGCTGACTTGCTTGCTACACCTTGGGAGATAAATAACCAACACAAATGCACAACATAACATGTAATTGGTTTACTGTTCATTGGTTCTCTCTAATTCTTCAGCTGACTTGCTTGCTACACCTGGGGAGATATATAACCAACACAAATGCACAACATAACATGTAATTGGTTTACTGTTCATTGGTTCTCTATAATTCTTCAATGGAGACTTCTTCAACTCAAGACACTTATAAGCTAAGAACTCACGGATGAACTCAACCTAGAACTAGGAGGGAAGCATCCAAGCTCAAGCTTCCATGGAAAGCACACTTCAAAGAGAAGGATTCTAAGGTGAAATCCTAGGGTTTTGAAGATGAACTCTAAGGGACTTTTGAGAGGAAACTCGGCTTAAAGGCTCACAAATTTCATGTATATTCAAAAGTGAATACAAAAATGTGAAGGGAGGACTTAAGTATGCACGGAAATGAAGCACATAGGCACCTAAACCAAAGCTACACAAATTGGCGCCTAAAGTTTGAATTCAAATTTGAAATTTGAATTCAAACTTTGGTGCACATGTGTAAGTCCGAAAATTTAGGTACCAAGGTGCATTTAGGTCTGATTTGAGAGTCATTTAGGGTTAATTTGAGTGTCACATGTTCAGCCACCAATGGTGCAAAACATGTGACTCAAATGTAACTTAAATGGCTTCCAAATTAAACCTAGTTTAACCTAATTAGCATACTTTAGTATTCCTTGTATTTTCCTATTCTAATGACCTAATTACATTGGTCAAACAATTACAATGGAAAGGAAAAATTACAAGAATGAAAATGAGCCCAATATTGGGTACCAAAAGCCCAAAGGCCCATGAAGCCCAAAACTAGGCCCAACAAGCCTAAAACCTAAAATGCTACTCTATGTGGTCCAAAATACAAGACCAAAATATATGATACCTATACTAACATGATGTATACAAAACATATGAAAATAGCTATAACAAAATATGGCCCATGAAAAGTTCAACTTCGGCCTTCCCAGGCCCATCAGGCCCATTGGGCCCTGATTGACCCAAACCTTCATGTCTAGCCAACTCCTCTTGGCTCCTTCAATATGTCCCTCTTGCCTTCCTAGGCATGATTCCATCATTGGTTCTCTCTAATTCTTCAGCTGACTAACTTCCTACACCTGGGGAGACTAATAACCTACACAACTGCACAACATAACATGTAATTGGTTTACTGTTCATTGGTTCTCTCTAATTCTTCAGCTGACTTACTTGCTACACCTGGGGAGACTAATAACCAACACAAATGCACAACATAACATGTAATTGGTTTACTGTTCATTGGTTCTCTCTAATTCTTTAGCTGACTTACTTGCTGCACCTGGCGAGACTAATAACCAACACTAATGCACAACATAACATGTAATTGGTTTACTATTCATTGGTTCTCTCTAATTCTTCAGCTGACTTACTTGCTACACCTGCGGAGACTAATAACCAACACAAATGTACAACATAACATGTAATGGATTTACTGTTCATTGGTTCTCTCTAATTCTTCAGCTAACTTACTTGCTACACTTGGGGAGACTAATAACCAACAATAATGTACAACATAACATGTAATAGGTTTACTATTCATTGGTTCTCTCTAATTCTTCAGCTGACTTACTTGCTACACCTGGGGAGATTAATAACCAACACAAATGCACAACATAAATTGTAATTGGTTTACTATTCATTGGTTCTCTCTAATTCTTCAGCTGACTTACTTGATACACCTGGGGAGACTAATAACCAACACAAATGCACAACAAAACATGTAATTGGTTTAATATTCATTGGTTCTCTCTAATTCTTCAGCTGACTTACTTGATACACCTGGGGAGACTAATAACCAACACAAATGCACAACATAACATGTAATCGGTTTACTGTTCATTGGTCTCTCTAATTCTTTAACTGACTTACTTGCTACTCCTGGGGAGACTAATAACCAACACAAATGCACATCATAACATGTAATTGGTTTACTGTTCATTGGTTCTCTCTAATTGTTCAGCTAACTTACTTGCTACACCTGGGGAGACTAATAACCAACACTAATGCACAACATAACATGTAATTGGTTTACTATTCATTGGTTCTCTCTAATTCTTCAGCTGACTTACTTGCTAGACCTGGGGAGACTAATAACCAACACAAATGCACAACATAACATGTAATTAGTTTACTATTCATTGGTTCTCCCTAATTCTTCAGCTGACTTGCTTGCTACACCTGGGGCGATAAATAACCAACACAAATGCACAACATAACATGTAATTGGTTTACTGTTCATTGGTTCTCTCTAATTCTTCAGCTGACTTGCTTACTACACCTGGGGAGATATATAACCAACACAAATGCACAACATAACATGTAATTGGTTTACTGTTCATTGGTTCTCTATAATTCTTCAATGGAGACTTCTTCAACTCAAGACACTTATAAGCTAAGAACTCACGGATGAACTCAACCTAGAACTAGGAGGGAAGCATCCAAGCTCAAGCTTCCATGGAAAGCACACTTCAAAGAGAAGGATTCTAAGGTGAAATCCTAGGGTTTTGAAGATGAACTCTAAGGGACTTTTGAGAGGAAACTCGGCTCAAAGGCTCACAAATTTCATGTATATTCAAAAGTGAATACAAAAATGTGAAGGGAGGACTTAAGTATGCACGGAAATGAAGCACATAGGCACCTAAACCAAAGCTACACAAATTGGCGCCTAAAGTTTGAATTCAAATTTGAAATTTGAATTCAAACTTTGGTGCACATGTGTAAGTCCGAAAATTTAGGTACCAAGGTGCATTTAGGTCTGATTTGAGAGTCATTTAGGGTTAATTTGAGTGTCACATGTTCAGCCACCAATGGTGCAAAACATGTGACTCAAATGTAACTTAAATGGCTTCCAAATTAAACCTAGTTTAACCTAATTAGCATACTTTAGTATTCCTTGTATTTTCCTATTCTAATGACCTAATTACATTGGTCAAACAATTACAATGGAAAGGAAAAATTACAAGAATGAAAATGAGCCCAATATTGGGTACCAAAAGCCCAAAGGCCCATGAAGCCCAAAACTAGGCCCAACAAGCCTAAAACCTAAAATGCTACTCTATGTGGTCCAAAATACAAGACCAAAATATATGATACCTATACTAACATGATGTATACAAAACATATGAAAATAGCTATAACAAAATATGGCCCATGAAAAGTTCAACTTCGGCCTTCCCAGGCCCATCAGGCCCATTGGGCCCTGATTGACCCAAACCTTCATGTCTAGCCAACTCCTCTTGGCTCCTTCAATATGTCCCCTCTTGCCTTCCTAGGCATGATTCCATCATTGGTTCTCTCTAATTCTTCAGCTGACTAACTTCCTACACCTGGGGAGACTAATAACCTACACAACTGCACAACATAACATGTAATTGGTTTACTGTTCATTGGTTCTCTCTAATTCTTCAGCTGACTTACTTGCTACACCTGGGGAGACTAATAACCAACACAAATGCACAACATAACATGTAATTGGTTTACTGTTCATTGGTTCTCTCTAATTCTTTAGCTGACTTACTTGCTGCACCTGACGAGACTAATAACCAACACTAATGCACAACATAACATGTAATTGGTTTACTATTCATTGGTTCTCTCTAATTCTTCAGCTGACTTACTTGCTACACCTGCGGAGACTAATAACCAACACAAATCTACAACATAACATGTAATGGATTTACTGTTCATTGGTTCTCTCTAATTCTTCAGCTAACTTACTTGCTACACTTGGGGAGACTAATAACCAACAATAATGTACAACATAACATGTAATAGGTTTACTATTCATTGGTTCTCTCTAATTCTTCAGCTGACTTACTTGCTACACCTGGGGAGATTAATAACCAACACAAATGCACAACATAAATTGTAATTGGTTTACTATTCATTGGTTCTCTCTAATTCTTCAGCTGACTTACTTGATACACCTGGGGAGACTAATAACCAACACAAATGCACAAAAAAACATGTAATTGGTTTAATATTCATTGGTTCTCTCTAATTCTTCAGCTGACTTACTTGATACACCTGGGGAGACTAATAACCAACACAAATGCACAACATAACATGTAATCGGTTTACTGTTCATTGGTCTCTCTAATTCTTTAACTGACTTACTTGCTACTCCTGGGGAGACTAATAACCAACACAAATGCACATCATAACATGTAATTGGTTTACTGTTCATTGGTTCTCTCTAATTGTTCAGCTAACTTACTTGCTACACCTGGGGAGACTAATAACCAACACTAATGCACAACATAACATGTAATTGGTTTACTATTCATTGGTTCTCTCTAATTCTTCAGCTGACTTACTTGCTAGACCTGGGGAGACTAATAACCAACACAAATGCACAACATAACATGTAATTAGTTTACTATTCATTGGTTCTCCCTAATTCTTCAGCTGACTTGCTTGCTACACCTGGGGAGATAAATAACCAACACAAATGCACAACATAACATGTAATTGGTTTACTGTTCATTGGTTCTCTCTAATTCTTCAGCTGACTTGCTTGCTACACCTGGGGAGATATATAACCAACACAAATGCACAACATAACATGTAATTGGTTTACTGTTCATTGGTTCTCTATAATTCTTCAATGGAGACTTCTTCAACTCAAGACACTTATAAGCTAAGAACTCACGGATGAACTCAACCTAGAACTAGGAGGGAAGCATCCAAGCTCAAGCTTCCATGGAAAGCACACTTCAAAGAGAAGGATTCTAAGGTGAAATCCTAGGGTTTTGAAGATGAACTCTAAGGGACTTTTGAGAGGAAACTCGGCTCAAAGGCTCACAAATTTCATGTATATTCAAAAGTGAATACAAAAATGTGAAGGGAGGACTTAAGTATGCACGGAAATGAAGCACATAGGCACCTAAACCAAAGCTACACAAATTGGCGCCTAAAGTTTGAATTCAAATTTGAAATTTGAATTCAAACTTTGGTGCACATGTGTAAGTCTGAAAATTTAGGTACCAAGGTGCATTTAGGTCTGATTTGAGAGTCATTTAGGGTTAATTTGAGTGTCACATGTTCAGCCACCAATGGTGCAAAACATGTGACTCAAATGTAACTTAAATGGCTTCCAAATTAAACCTAGTTTAACCTAATTAGCATACTTTAGTATTCCTTGTATTTTCCTATTCTAATGACCTAATTACATTGGTCAAACAATTACAATGGAAAGGAAAAATTACAAGAATGAAAATGAGCCTAATATTGGGTACCAAAAGCCCAAAGGCCCATGAAGCCCAAAACTAGGCCCAACAAGCCTAAAACCTAAAATGCTACTCTATGTGGTCCAAAATACAAGACCAAAATATATGATACCTATACTAACATGATGTATACAAAACATATGAAAATAGCTATAACAAAATATGGCCCATGAAAAGTTCAACTTGGGCCTTCCCAGGCCCATCAGGCCCATTGGGCCCTGATTGACCCAAACCTTCATGTCTAGCCAACTCCTCTTGGCTCCTTCAATATGTCACCTCTTGCCTTCCTAGGCATGATTCCATCATCCCCTCCCTCTTGAAAAGGATTTGTCCTCAAATCACGAGCATGCATGGAATAAGAAACATCACCTACATACACAACAAACCATGTATAAGAGGTTGTCGCCACCCGCCGAAACGGACCTTGGCATTCGCGACGATGGTCGGACTCGTTTTAAGTTTTGAAAGATGATGGATTGTTAGAACGACTTATTCTCAAACTGAGACCTCATCGAACTAACAATTTTATTAAATGATTCACCAATCCATGTTAATCTCAAGCGCGACCCTCCATGGATTAGTGGTTTTCGCAAAGTAGGGTTCTTGGAGTCGCCACCAATGTTTTACTCAAAACATTGGAAAAAGGGATAAGGCAATTGATTTTCGCAAATCAACCTTGGCCATTACAACCAGAGTTGGGTAAGGGAGTCGGTTACGTGCGGGGAAGGTGTTAGCACCCCACAACGCCCCTTTCGGGTTCCCTATGACAGATTATTTCATTAATAATAGTGTAAAATTACTAAATTACCCCTATTTATTAAAAACGGCTATGAATAAGATATCTACATGATGAATAAATTAAGCATGCGATACAACAATCAGAAAGCAGTAAAAGGAAGGATTTTGAAGAAGAAACCTTTGAAGCGTGCTTTTATATATTCAAATGTTAGGAAGCTTTTTGGCACTCCCTCCCACTACACGCTCGCTTGCTCCTTCCCTAAAAATTAATCTTTACTATGGAAATCAAAAAGATTTCCCTTCGACTAGTTCGAATTCTCAAGCTAAACGCTCAAAACTCAAGAACTTCGTCGGATCGGCTCTCAGAGAGAATTCTAGGGCAGAACACTGCTCAAAAACCCCAGAATACTCAAGAAGAGAGTCCAAGAAGTGTGAAAAAGTGTGGAATGACGTCCAAATGACGTCCTATATATAGGAGTGAGGCGCAGTACGGCCTCTGACATCAATACGGCCCGTACTGAAGATTTGAACTACAGTACGGCCGTATTGAATTCAGTACGGCCGTACTGAAGTTTCAAAAACTTCAGTACGGCCGTATTGGTTTCAGTACGGCCGTATTGTAGTTCAAATTGTTCAGTACGGCCGTATTGGTTTCAGTACGGCCGTATTGTAGTTCAAATTGTTCAGTACGGCCGTACTGAACTTCTAGGAGGCCGTATTGAGCTTCAATCCTCCCACATCCTTATTTTAAGCTACTCTAAGACCTCTAAACCTACAGATAATCATCCTAGGGTCTTCCAGGAGTCCTTCTGGCTGACTTTCCTTCGGTCTTTGACAGTCTTCGAGTCTTATTTCCGACCCGGACAATTTTAGGGGTCTACAGCTGCCCCCCCTTTACTTAGTCAAACGGCTTTTTGGTGTACCGGTTGACAAGTAAAGGAGTTGACCCAATTGTCCGGGGAATAAGCCATCCTTCCGACTTGTAGTGTCTTCCGGTGGAAAATTGTTGAGTAGCCTCTCCAGGTTGAGTAATAGTCGTCGCCTCTCCAGGCTCGTGCATACCTCGGTGCTTCTGACAACCTCGGTAGCTGAGTACCGCCTCTCCAGGCTATACCAGAGTGTTCTTGACAACCTCACTGGCAGTTGCATACCTCCGTGTTCTTGACAACCTCGGGGTAGCCGAGTACCGCCTCTCCAGGCTATACCAGAGTGTTCTTGACAACCTCACTGGCAGTTGCATACCTCCGTGTTCTTGACAACCTCGGGGTAGCCGAGTACCGCCTCTCCAGGCTATACCAGAGTGTTCTTGACAACCTCACTGGCAGTTGCATACCTCCGTGTTCTTGACAACCTCGGGGTAGCCGAGTACCGCCTCTCCAGGCTATACCAGAGTGTTCTTGACAACCTCACTGGCAGTTGCATACCTCCGTGTTCTTGACAACCTAGGGGTAGCGTGAGTACCGCCTCTCCAGGCTCTACCTTGGTGTTTCTGACAACCTCGGTAGCTGAGTTTGCCCTCTCCAGGGTCTGCGGTTTGCCCTCCCCAGGGTTGCATACCTCCGTGTTTCTGATCACTTTGGTAGCGTGAGTTTGCCCTCTCCAGGGTCTGCGGTTTGCCCTCCCCAGGGTTGCGTACCTCCGTGCTTCTGGTCACTTTGGTAGCGTGAGTTTGCCCTCTCCAGGGTCTGCAGTTTGCCCTCCCCAGGGTCTGCCTCCGTGTTTCTGACGACATTGGCAGTGTGAGTTTGCCCTCTCCAGGGTCTGCGGTTTGCCCTCCCCAGGGTTGCGTACCTCCGTGTTTCTGGTCACTTTGGTAGCGTGAGTTTGCCCTCTCCAGGGTCTGCGGTTTGCCCTCCCCAGGGTTTTGTGATGATTTTGTCTCCACAGTCCACGATGCTGCTTCGACGATTGTTTTTGATTTTTGTGCCATTGAGGGCTGGATAACGCAGGGATCCGTCTAGGGGATGTGCAGTTACTCATAGGTTCTTGTGTCCCAACTTTCCATTGCGTAGTTGGTGCCCACTGGAGAATTTCTGATTCCTTGGGGGTGCAGACACAAAGATGCTCTTTCTGATGTGAGCGGTGCCTTATGGTTGGCTGACGTCCTTTCGACGTTGGTGGAGTATCCCGGTTATCCTTATTCGGGTGACTCTTTTTGATTTTCTGGTTTTATTGCCTCTGCGTAGGCTGTTATCCGCTGGGGGATTCTGTCGTTGATTTTGATTAGCCTCTTTTGTTAGGCAGATCATCTTGGCGTTCGGTGATTGGCTGAATGCCGAATTCCGCTTGGGGAATGATTATTGATTTTTTTTGATTTTCTCTTTTCGAAGGAGTGCCTCTGAGTAGGCGAATTATCTTGATGTTTGGTGTTCGGCTGAGTGCCGGATTCCGCTTGGGGAATGGTTATTGATCTTTTCGGATTTTCTTCTTTTTTTGAAGGAGTGCCTCTGAGTAGGCGAATGGGGATTGAAGATCTTATGTATCCCAGAGTATTATTTAGAAAGCCTCTTCAGGCTTAGCTTCACTCGTCGCTCGAGTTGGACAGCTATCTTCCACTGAGGAAGTTTGAGTCTTTTGACTCGGATATTTCGTTTGGATGATCATTGCTTCCATTGGGGAATCTTGATGATCTTGCTTTGATAGCTCTTACTGGGAATTTGGTCCAAGAGTGTGAGCTGAGAAGTCTCTGGGGAGTATTATTTCGGCAAGCCTCTCCAGGCTCAATTATTCTGTATAATTTTTGGATTTTCTGTTCAGCCCAAGAGTGCAAGTTAAGATGTCTCTTGGGGAGTATTATTTCGGAAAGCCTCTCCAGGCTCAGTTATTCTGTACAATTTGTTGGGTTTTCTGTATTTTGCCTTTTTTTGTTGATTTTTGGCTTTTTCTGTATTTTTGCCTTTTTTCGTTGATTTCGGCTTTTTCTGTTGGAGGGATCTCAAACACACTCACAGATGAAGTATGCAGAGGAATGAAGATGTTGTGATGAATGAGAATGGGCCAATACGGGCCGTATTGAATTCAATACGCCCGTATTGGTGTGGACGTTATGGCCAATGCTGCCGTATTCATTTCGGTACGCCCGTATTGAGTTGAAAATTTGTTCATAACCCTGATTTTAGTACGGGTGTACTGAACATGGTACGGGCGCATTGTTTTTTCTGAAGTTTATATTTTTTGTTTTTTTTTTTTTGTTTTTTTTGTTTTTTTGTTTTTTTTTTCAATAAACAGAGAATAAGTGATCTTCCAATACACCTATCATCTGTATGCATGTATGCGGTATGATGCACCTAATTCTATTTGATTTATTTTTTCAAAAGAATTAACCGATGCGTTTCTTTGTTTGGATCTTGCCATTCCTCTAGACGAGCTGTGCGCTGCCGATTTCTGTAACCGAGGAATGATGCGTGTTATATTGAGATGGGCGTCATCAACCCAGTGATCCTCCCCTTCCTTTAGAAGACGTGTCAACCCTCCTATTGACCACTATATCTCCATGTTTCCACTAGATTATCCTAAAATCGTTTGGGACAAGAGAGAAAAGAAAGGAAAGATATTTTTGTTCTGAAGTTTGTGTTTTAGAGGGGATTTATTTTTCAAAAATGGTTTTTGTAAGAATGGTTGGCCAAGGTAGGCTTATGTGTTTAGGCTTGTTTGATTAAACACTTATGAAGTTAAGAAAATCTTGTTATTGACGTTGTGATTTTGACAACTTAGATAGCTTCCCTTGAACCTTTCTTTTTGAATTCGGTTCATGGTACCATCATGGATTTCTTTTGCTTTTTTGATTGTCCTTATTTTTGCCTAAAACACCCCTTTGTGGCGTCTCAGCGGACCCTTTTTTTTTTTTTTTTTTGTTCATTTTTTGCAACCCTAACTTTTGCCTAGGTCACCCTTTCGTGGGATTCCTAGCGGGTTCTTTGCTCTTATTTTTGCGCAGCCCCCCTTTTTGGGTTTCCTGCCGAGCTTTTTTTTTATGATTTTTGTTTTTGAAGGATTTCTTTTTTATCCATGATGGCACTTGTCGAGGCCAAGGGAAGGTGCTCCAAGTTGTCATACACACTTCCACATAAAAATGATGCGGGTTTATTGTTATTAAGACAATTTTAACCTCATTCATGCTTATTCAAACAGGGTTAAAATAATGTGGTCTAGAATTTTATTGCAAGCAAGAAAAGAAGCAATAAGAAATGATAAAGAATGATTTTATTATAATCATAGTGGAAACATGTGCCCTATCGAGGCTCGGGGGTCGGGCTGTCCCCGAGGAGTAATCTCTAATAGTCATCAGGTCTATACATCCCTATCGAAAGGAGAAGAGCACTTGACGACGACGACCGGCCTTGACGCTTGTGAACCGGCCTTCCTAAAGATCTGGCTTAAAGAACGTCGAGAAGGATCTTGGTTCCTCTTCGTCCTTTGATCTTTATTAGGGTCGTATCCTAACCCTTGTTTCCCCGGATTATCCTTGATAATGGGTAGCTCGGGAATCCCTTGGGAATCCTTGCCAAGTCCTTGTCCAGGCAAGTATCCATTCTTGGTGAGCATGTAGGCTACCTTCTTCATTTCTCGGGGAAACATTTCAACATTGGCAATCTCCAATGCTTGGAAGGCGGTTTCTAGAGCTTCCTCTGCTGCATCCACATAAGGTATGGCAGATGGCTTGCTGATGAGTATGTCATCTTCAGCTTGTACAGTCACCAGCTTGTCACCCACTATGAATTTGACTTTCTGGTGGAGCGTAGAGGGAACAGCTTTTGCATCATGAATCCAAGGTCGGCCGAGGAGACAGCTGTATGCGGGAGTAATGTCCATCACTTGAAATTCGACATTGAAGATGGTGGGTCCAATTTGGATTGGAAGATTGACTTCTCCCACCACTTCTCTTTTAGAACCGTCGAAAGCTCGAACGATCATGTTGCTCGGGCGCATTTGGACTCCCTTGATTGCCATTTGATCGAACGTTCTTTTTGGCATCACATTCAAGGAAGATCCGTTATCCACCAAGACTTTAACGATGTGATACTCCTTGCACTTTACAGAGATGTGCAATGGCTTGTTGTGATTCGGTCCCTCAGCGGGGATCTCTTCATCGGTGAAAGGGAGGTGATCATTAGCCGTGATGTGACTAACAATCCCCTCAAATTTGTCTTGGGAGATAGTGTGCGACACGTATGCCTCGTTCAAGACTTTCAACAGAGCTTGCCGATGCGGTTCGGAGCATAGGATCAACGACAACAGAGTAATCTTTGCTGGCGTCTTATGAAGTTGATCCATGATGGAGTACTCGCTCTGTCGGATATATTTTAACAGCTCATCAGTCTCCTCCTCGGATTCTTTATTTTCCTCGGTTTTTTCTTTTTCTTTTTCTTTTCCTTTATTCTTGGGAGCTTTATCATGAAGATCTTCGGGAGTGTAGATCCTGCCACTCCTAGTCATGCCCCCAAGTCCAGCGATGTTAGAGATATCACTGTCGGCAGAAGAATGGATGTCGTATATCCATGGCACAGCCTTATTCGATTCGTAGGGAAAAGGTCTTGGAGCAGTGATCCTTAACGGTGTCGGACCTTCCCCTTTATTCGTCTTGATTACCAACAACGGAGTTGATGTGCGTTCGCTTGGCGCGGTTGTTGGCTTACACTTAATAACAAATGGCGTGCGATCCATTCTGAACATACGCATCGATTAATTCTTTCTTTTTATTAATGTTTATTAATGATTTATTGGGAGGGATGTATGAAATGCAAACCTAGATCCCTCCATGATCTTTGATAAGAATGCATGATATGAGATGATGACGTTGAATATGCATGCATTGTGTTTATTCAACTAAGCATTATCATGTTTTCGGGATGCTCCTAAGATGATGCATGATATTGCTTGGTTTGGATAAATATATTTTTCTTTATTTTTCTTTGGGTATTTTGTTTTGTATATATTTTTTTTTTATTTTTTTGGGTGAAAAGGGAAACTACCTACATGAATGTGATGATGGTAGATGTTAACACCATGTAATGGAAGATTCTTATTCCCATTTATTCTTATTTAAAAAGGGAATGTTGTATGTTTAAATAATGCAATGTATGCTCAAACAATGTCACATAAACAATGCACAAACAATTCACTCATCCACGAACAGTCACGAGCGAATCACGAGGTAGGGGTATCCTGCAGAAAAGTGCATATTCAAGGAGGTTCTAACTGTTCTCACTGGTCTGAGGCCCCCAAGGTGCCCCCATTATAGGGACCCAATTCCTCTCGTCGTAAGTCGATGGAAAGTTCCAACGCACTGTCGGACTTGAGTTCATGGTTATCACCTTGAGTGATGTTTTCCGACAACGGTCTACGGGCACCTATAGACCCATTCGACAACCGGCCGTACTAACATCCACTCCCTATGGCTTTCCACTCATGCCCCCGGGTATAGAGGGAACTGTTGTGTGCAAAGGTTTGTGTGCAGTTTATATTTCAAACAATTGCGAAAATTTAAACATACAACAGTTATTAAAGCCAAATAGATAAACCTGTTATCATACAAGTGAGGGGTAATAAATTAATTTTACACTGTTATTTTGAGAAGAATCCATCACTAAATGGGACTGACTCTCGAGGCTTCCCCAGTGGAGTCGCCATCTGTCGCCACCCGCCGAAACGGACCTTGGCATTCGCGACGATGGTCGGACTCGTTTTAAGTTTTGAAAGATGATGGATTGTTAGAACGACTTATTCTCAAACTGAGACCTCATCGAACTAACAATTTTATTAAATGATTCACCAATCCATGTTAATCCCAAGCGGGACCCTCCATGGATTAGTGGTTTTCGCAAAGTAGGGTTCTTGGAGTCGCCACCAATGTTTTACTCAAAACATTGGAAAAAGGGATAAGGCAATTGATTTTCGCAAATCAACCTTGGCCATTACAACCAGAGTTGGGTAAGGGAGTCGGTTACGTGCGGGGAAGGTGTTAGCACCCCACAACGCCCCTTTCGGGTTCCCTATGACAGATTATTTCATTAATAATAGTGTAAAATTACTAAATTACCCCTATTTATTAAAAACGGCTATGAATAAGATATCTACATGATGAATAAATTAAGCATGCGATACAACAATCAGAAAGCAGTAAAAGGAAGGATTTTGAAGAAGAAACCTTTGAAGCGTGCTTTTATATATTCAAATGTTAGGAGGCTTTTTGGCACTCCCTCCCACTACACGCTCGCTCGCTCCTTCCCTAAAAATTAATCTTTACTATGGAAATCAAAAAGATTTCCCTTCGACTAGTTCGAATTCTCAAGCTAAACGCTCAGAACTCAAGAACTTCGTCGGATCGGCTCTCAGAGAGAATTCTAGGGCAGAACACTGCTCAAAAACCCCAGAATACTCAAGAAGAAAGTCCAAGAAGTGTGAAAAAGTGTGGAATGACGTCCAAATGACGTCCTATATATAGGAGTGAGGCGCAGTACGGCCTCTGACATCAATACGGCCCGTACTGAAGATTTGAACTACAGTACGGCCGTATTGAATTCAGTACGGCCGTACTGAAGTTTCAAAAACTTCAGTACGGCCGTATTGGTTTCAGTACGGCCGCACTGAAGTTCAAAAACTTCAGTACGGCCGTATTGGTTTCAGTACGGCCGTATTGTAGTTCAAATTGTTCAGTACGGCCGTACTGAACTTCTAGGAGGCCGTATTGAGCTTCAATCCTCCCACATCCTTATTTTAAGCTACTCTAAGACCTCTAAACCTACAGATAATCATCCTAGGGTCTTCCAGGAGTCCTTCTGGCTGACTTTCCTTCGGTCTTTGAGAGTCTTCGAGTCTTATTTCCGACCCGGACAATTTTAGGGGTCTACAGAGGTGACATGTTTATGATGAGAAAATGGATTATGGATCCTAAGAGGAGTCCTTATATCTAGCCTAAGAAAAAATAAACTATCAAAATTAGACTCCCTAAAAGTAGAAATAGGCTCCTCTCCTAAGCATAACCTAGAAGTAAAACCTAAGAATGTAATAACACTATGACTAAGACAATGAAAAGAATGATTTTTAAAAACTACAATATCTTGCCTAAAATACCCTAAATGGTAGCCTAGGCCTTTCCTAAAATATAAAGAAAAGAATACTAGAAAACGTCCTAAACAATTTTGAATCATATTGTTTGGTAGATAAAATGTCTTGGAAAATCTTGAAAACTCATATAAACTATTTTTCTCTTGTAGGGAAGGGTGCAAATTAAGTTCAAATAAAGATGAACTTCCCATAAGATCAAAAATAGAATATGAAATATGACAAGATGTATCTATCAAACAATATATTCCAAAATTTGGGTGCTTTATTAGAACAACTATGGTAGAAGGATTCCTAAAGAGAGGAAGGCTATCTTCCTTGGGCACCTCCAAGGAAGTAGCACAAGAAGTTGAACTAAATGTAGTCCACTCCTTCTTCACTACATCTTGAAGTTGAGATTCATTTTTCTTTAGAATGATTTGTTCTTGAATCTCTACTTCATGACTAGTGGTAAGATTAGGGTAAGAGTTAAGGTCTTTATTTATGAAGAGAGTATTTTGTAAATGATTTTTAGTGGTAGAACAACTCTCTTCACTCACAAGTCCTTTAGAGGAATCATTTTCCTCCTTACTCTTCCCTAAGAGCAATGCCTTTTTTCTTTCTTTTTCTCTTGTTTTTCTCAATTTTTCTTTTGCTAAAAGTTTTTCTCTCTTTTGTTTAATAATGTGAATTTCTTCCTCTAAAATTGCAATTTGTGCTTTTTTTTCAAGTTTTTCTTTTTCTTTTTTTAAAGCTTCTTGCTTTGTCCAAGGTGTTAGTGATTTAAGCCTTTGAGTAGAATGTGAAAAACCTTTTGGAGAGCTTAATTCACTACCACTTGAGAAATATTTTCTCATGATTAAACAAAAGAATTTTTTTTTATATGCTATGCAAAAAGAAAATATTTTTGTAATTTTCTAGGAACAAAAAAATAGCACTTGGAAGTCTAAGTGTACAAATTGCACTATCAAGGGAGGTGAGCTACTAAGAGCCACTTAATAACCAAGCCTTTTCAAGTGGAAATCACTAAACTCCCTTGTGGTATTTTCAATTCCACAAAAATTTTCACAAAGATTTTTATGTTGTATGCTTTTCACAATTGTTTTTGAAGCTATCTAAAACGTGAACAATTAAATGCTACACAAAGCTAGTCGAAACAAGGCAGCAAAAGTAAACAAATTAAAGATCAAACACTTAAAGGAAGCAAGATTAAGCAACTAGTCGGTTTGCCCTAAGTGGAAGCTTGAAACATATGAAATTTCCAAGCCACTTCCACTAGTACTACACGTGAGTGAGCTACCAAGGTTTAGATATACCTGACCAGCTTCTTAATACTCCCTCCAAGCTTTACAAATTGGTTTAAAAATACAAAAGAGATTGCAAAATTTAAACTAGCCTAGAAAACAATTAATGACGGCTTTTGTGACCCAATTAGTGACGGATTGGTTGATCAACTTTTCAAACACTTGTTCAAGTGTTTTAATCCGCCACTAATCCTTGAAATAAGATGCTCCTGGACCTGCACAATTAACACAAAAAAAGTGGTTAATGGAGGCTCCTCACAAGGTGAAAGGAATGGTCACTCAAGTGAAGGAAGTTTAGGAAAAGCTAGGTCACTAAATTAGGTCAAAATTTTGTAGTCTTAGTGTCCAAACTTTTCCTACTCTTTGTTGAGCAATGCTTGATCCTTAAGCAAGGATTTGAGGCCACTTCCAGCACATAGAATTTAATGAAAGAAAACAAGACAAGCAACAAAAGCACAATTTGAAAAGCTTATACCAAAAGTGAAGAGTAATAGGTGTATATGACAAGACTCAAAGAAGTTCAACAAGTAAAACTGGAAAATAAGACTCCAAATAAAGCTAGCACTCAGTTAGGAATGTTCCTAGATAGGTACTAGAGTAGATGAACAAAACAAAAAAAATTTGAAAGCAATTGGATAAGTATAGCAAAAGTAGTAGTCAAAACAATAACAAGGAATCAAATGATTTTCTATCAATACACACCTCACGGATTTTTCAATTTAAAATGTCTTATATATTTTTTTTTTAATTCTTTCTTTTTCTAGTCTCAAATTAAGACTCCAGAGAAGGTGTTTGCCTTTTGTTTCAAATTTTTCTATGATTCCAAGCTATAGAAACCGAGACTACAAGTTAGCCAAAAATTAGATCAAAATTCAAGTAAATTTGAGAAACTAGTGCACTAGTCTTTAGGTTTTGGTTTGGATTTCTTTTGAACTCTTTTTCTTTTGAACATTAGGTCTTTAGGCTCTGTTTTAAACTCTGTTTTCCAGCCTCTTAACTCACTTTTTTTTTTAAAATTTGAATCCACAAAATTAATGCACTAGAAGTAGGATTACACTTGAAATTTTGAGTCAAATTTTTTTTATAAGATTTTCAATGGAATGTAATTTGAAAACTTAAGAACACAAAGGAAACCTAACTCTAAGGAAACTTGCTAGGACTAATAGCAAATCATGAACACAATAAGGTAAAAGAAAAAGCACATATAGGTAGGCACATTAGAAGTATGACCGAATCAAAAAAATGATGAACAATGTACTAAAAAACAATTAGGTCAACATGCTATTCAAGGAGTTTTTGAACATATAAGAACTAAACACAAACTCTAAGACAAAACATGGATTAAAAACCAAAATCTAATGCAAATGCATGAAGTCCAATCACGGACACATACAAGAATGGAGAGACTCAAATTAAATCAAAACAAGCACAAGCTAATAGGTCCTAAACATGTTGATTGTGGAAGAAAATTCAAAAACAATCAACCAATGGATCTATGGAACAAAATGTGATTCAAAACATATAGATCCGAAAATAAACTCAAACAAGACAAGAAGAACACAATGAACACACTAGAACACAAGAAGAAACGGACTCAAAAGTGAAACAACTTATCTCCTTGAAGAACCTTGCTCTTGATACCAAAAATGATAGCAAACTTAGGAGAAGTGATGGATGATCTTCTCCACGGATTTGCTTAGGCCGGATCTTCTTCAATGGAGACTTGATTCTTCAACTCAAGACACTTATAAGCTAAGAACTCACAGATGAACTCAACCTAGAACTAGGAGGGAAGCATCCAAGCTCAAGCTTCCATGGAAAGCACACTTCAAAGAGAAGGATTCTAAGGTGAAATCCTAGGGTTTTGAAGATGAAATCTAAGGGACTTTTGAGAGGAAACTCAGCTCAAAGGCTCACAAATTTCATGTATATTCAAAAGTGAATACAAAAATGTGAAGGGAAGACTTAAGTATGCACGGAAATGAAGCACATAGGCACCTAAACCAAAGCTACACAAATTGGCGCCTAAAGTTTGAATTCAAATTTGAAATTTGAATTCAAACTTTGGTGCACATGTGTAAGTCCGAAAATTTAGGTACCAAGGTGCATTTAGGTCTGATTTGAGAGTCATTTAGGGTTAATTTGAGTGTCACATGTTCAGCCACCAATGGTGCAAAACATGTGACTCAAATGTAACTTAAATGGCTTCCAAATTAAACCTAGTTTAACCTAATTAGCATACTTTAGTATTCCTTGTATTTTCCTATTCTAATGACCTAATTACATTGGTCAAACAATTACAATGGAAAGGAAAAATTACAAGAATGAAAATGAGCCCAATATTGGGTACCAAAAGCCCAAAGGCCCATGAAGCCCAAAACTAGGCCCAACAAGCCTAAAACCTAAAATGCTACTCTATGTGGTCCAAAATACAAGACCAAAATATATGATACCTATACTAACATGATGTATACAAAACATATGAAAATAGCTATAACAAAATATGGCCCATGAAAAGTTCAACTTGGGCCTTCCCAGGCCCATCAGGCCCATTGGGCCCTGATTGACCCAAACCTTCATGTCTAGCCAACTCCTCTTGGCTCCTTCAATATGTCCCCTCTTGCCTTCCTAGGCATGATTCCATCATTGGTTCTCTCTAATTCTTCAGCTGACTAACTTCCTACACCTGGGGAGACTAATAACCTACACAACTGCACAACATAACATGTAATTGGTTTACTGTTCATTGGTTCTCTCTAATTCTTCAGCTGACTTACTTGCTACACCTGGGGAGACTAATAACCAACACAAATGCACAACATAACATGTAATTGGTTTACTGTTCATTGGTTCTCTCTAATTCTTTAGCTGACTTACTTGCTGCACCTGACGAGACTAATAACCAACACTAATGCACAACATAACATGTAATTGGTTTACTATTCATTGGTTCTCTCTAATTCTTCAGCTGACTTACTTGCTACACCTGCGGAGACTAATAACCAACACAAATCTACAACATAACATGTAATGGATTTACTGTTCATTGGTTCTCTCTAATTCTTCAGCTAACTTACTTGCTACACTTGGGGAGACTAATAACCAACAATAATGTACAACATAACATGTAATAGGTTTACTATTCATTGGTTCTCTCTAATTCTTCAGCTGACTTACTTGCTACACCTGGGGAGATTAATAACCAACACAAATGCACAACATAAATTGTAATTGGTTTACTATTCATTGGTTCTCTCTAATTCTTCAGCTGACTTACTTGATACACCTGGGGAGACTAATAACCAACACAAATGCACAAAAAAACATGTAATTGGTTTAATATTCATTGGTTCTCTCTAATTCTTCAGCTGACTTACTTGATACACCTGGGGAGACTAATAACCAACACAAATGCACAACATAACATGTAATCGGTTTACTGTTCATTGGTCTCTCTAATTCTTTAACTGACTTACTTGCTACTCCTGGGGAGACTAATAACCAACACAAATGCACATCATAACATGTAATTGGTTTACTGTTCATTGGTTCTCTCTAATTGTTCAGCTAACTTACTTGCTACACCTGGGGAGACTAATAACCAACACTAATGCACAACATAACATGTAATTGGTTTACTATTCATTGGTTCTCTCTAATTCTTCAGCTGACTTACTTGCTAGACCTGGGGAGACTAATAACCAACACAAATGCACAACATAACATGTAATTAGTTTACTATTCATTGGTTCTCCCTAATTCTTCAGCTGACTTACTTGCTACACCTAGGGAGACTAATAACCAACACAAATGCACAACATAACATGTAATTGGTTTGCTGTTCATTGGTTCCCTCTAATTCTTCAGCTGACTTACTTGTTACACCTGGGGAGGCTAATAACCAACACAAATACACAACATAACATGTAATTGGTTTACTGTTCATTGGTTCTCTCTAATTCTTCAGCTGACTTACTTCCTACACCTGGGGAGACTAATAACCAACACAACTGCACAACATAACATGTAATTGGTTTACTGTTCATTGGTTCTCTCTAATTCTTCAGCTGACTTACTTGCTACACCTAGGGAGACTTATAACCAACACAAATGCACAACATAACATGTAATTGGTTTACTGTTCATTGGTTCTCTCTAATTCTTTAGCTGACTTACTTGTTGCACCTGGGGAGACTAATAACCAACACTAATGCACAACATAACATATAATTGGTTGACTATTCATTGGTTCTCTCTAATTCTTCAGCAGACTTACTTGCTACACCTGGGGAGACTAAAAACCAACACAAATGTATAACATAACATGTAATTGGTTTACTGTTCGTTGGTTTTCTCTAATTCTTCAGCTAACTTACTTGCTACACATGGGGAGACTAATAACCAACAATAATGCATAACATAACATGTAATTGGTTTACTATTCATTGGTTCTCTCTAATTCTTCAGCTGACTTACTTGAAAAACCTGGGGAAACTAATAACCAACACAAATACACAACATAACATGTAATTGGTTTACTGTTCATTGGTTCTCTCTAATTCTTCAGCTGACCTACTTGTTACACTTGGGGAGATTAATAACCAACACAAATGCACAACATAACATGTAATTGGTTTACTGTTCATTGGTTCTCTCTAATTCTTCAACTGACTTGCTTGCTACACCTGGGGAGACTAATAACCAACACAAATGCACAACATAACATGTAATTGGTTTACTGTTCATTGGTTCTCTCTAATTCTTCAACTGACTTACTTGCTACACCTGGGGAGACTAATAACCAACACAAATGCACAACATAACATGTAATTGGTTTACCGTTCATTGGTTCTCTCTAATTCTTCAACTGACTTACTTGCTACACCTAGGGAGACTAATAACCAACACAAATGCACAACATAACATGTAATTGGTTTACTGTTCATTGGTTCTCTCTAATTCTTCAGCTGACTTACTTGCTACACCTGGAGAGACTAATAACCAACACAAATGCACAACATAACATGTAATTGGTTTGTTGTTCATTGGTTCTCTCTAATTCTTCAGCTAACTTACTTGCTACACCTGGGGAGACTAATAACCAACACAAATGCACAACATAACATGTAATAGGTTTACTGTTCATTGGTTCTCTCTAATTCTTCAGCTGACTTACTTCCTACACCTGGGGAGACTAATAACCAACACAACTGCACAACATAACATGTAATTGGTTTACTGTTCATTGGTTCTCTCTAATTCTTCAGCTGACTTACTTGCTACACCTAGGGAGACTTATAACCAACACAAATGCACAACATAACATGTAATGGGTTTACTATTCATTGGTTCTCTCTAATTATTTAGCTGACTTACTTGTTGCACCTGGGGAGACTAATAACCAACACTAATGCACAACATAACTTGTAATTGGTTGACTATTCATTGGTTCTCTCTAATTCTTCAGCTGACTTACTTGCTACACCTGGAGAGACTAATAACCAACACAAATGCACAACATAACATGTAATTCGTTTGTTGTTCATTGGTTCTCTCTAATTCTTTAGCTAACTTACTTGCTACACCTAGGGAGACTAATAACCAACACAAATGCACAACATAACATGTAATTGGTTTACTGTTCATTGGTTCTCTCTAATTCTTCAGCTGACTTACTTGCTACACCTGGAGAGACTAATAACCAACACAAATGCACAACATAACATGTAATTGGTTTGCTCTTCATTGGTTCTCTCTAATTCTTCAGCTGACTTACTTGATACACCTGGGGAGACTAATAACCAACACAAATGCACAACATAACATGTAATTGGTTTACTGTTCATTCATTCTCTCTAATTCTCCAGCTGACTTACTTGCTACACCTGGGGAGACTAATAACCAACACAAATGCACAACATAACATGTAATTGGTTTACTGTTCATTGGTTCTCTCTAATTCTTCAGCTGACTTACTTGCTACACCTGGGGGGAGTAATAACCTGATGGAGAAGATAGGAGGAGTGAATGTTGTTCTTCTCCTATTCTTCACCTAGGCTTGGATCTTCTTCAAGGAGCTTGAATCCGAAGATGGAGAACTCTGGAATGATGAAGAAACATGAGTGGAATGAGGTCTAGACTTGGATGGAAGCATCCAAGCTCAAGCATCAATGGAGAGCACACTTCAAAGAGAAGGATTCTAAGGTGAAATCCTAAGGTTTTGAAGATGAACTCTAAGGAGACTTTGAGAGGGAAACTCGGCACTATGGCTCACAAATTTCATTAATCATTCAAAGTGAATATAAAAGGTGAAAGAATGGCTTAAGTATGCACGGAATTGTGACCCATAGGTTCCTAAACTAAAGCCTCACAAAATGGCGCCTAAAGTTTGAATTCAAATTTGAATTTTGAATTCAAACTTTGGTGCACATGTGTAAGTCCGAAAATTTAGGTACCAAGGTGCATTTAGGTGTGATTTGAGAGTCATTTAGGGTTAATTTGAGTGGCACATGTTCAGCCACCCATGGTGCTAAACATGTGACTCAAATGTAACTTAAATGACTTCCAAATTAAACCTAATTTAACCTAATTAGCATACTTTAGTATTCCTTGTATTTTCCTATTCTAATCACCTAATTACATTGGTCAAACAAATACAATGGAAAGGAAAAATTACAAGAATGAAAATGAGCCCAATATTGGGTACCAAAAGCCCAAAGGCCCATGAAGCCCAAAACTAGGCCCAACAAGCCTAAAACCTAAAATGCTACTCTATGTGGTCCAAAATACAAGACCAAAATATATGATACCTATACTAACATGATGTATACAAAACATATGAAAATAGCTATAACAAAATATGGCCCATGAAAAGTTCAACTTGGGCCTTCCAAGCCCATAGGGCCCATTGGGCCTGGACTGGCCCAATCTTCCATGTCTAGCCCACTCCTCTTGGCTCCTTCAATATGTCACCTCTTGCCTTCCTAGGCATGATTCCATCATAACCAACACAAATGCACAACATAACATGTAATTGGTTTACTGTTCATTGGTTCTCTGTAAGTTGACTTACTTGCTACACTTGGGGAAACTAATAACCAACACAAATGCACAACATAACATGTAATTGGTTTACTGTTCATTGGTTCTCTCTAATTCTTCAGCTGACTTACTTGCTACACCTGGAAAGACTAATAACCAACACAAATGCATAACATAACATGTAATTGGTTTACTGTTCATTGGTTCTCTCTAATTTTTCAACTGACTTACTTGCTACACCTAGGGAGACTAATAACCAACACAAATGCATAACATAACATGTAAATGATTTACTGTTCATTGGTTCTCTCTAATTCTTCAGCTGACTTACTTTCTACACCTATGGAGACTAATAACCAACACAAATGCACAACATAACATGTAATTGATTTGCTGTTCATTGGTTCTCTCTAATTCTTCAGCTGACTTACTTGCTACACCTAGGAAGACTAATAACCAACACAAATGCACAACATAACATGTAATTGGTTTACTGTTCATTGGTTCTCTCTAATTCTTCAGCTGGCTGACTTCCTACACCTGGGGAGACTAATAACCAACACAACTCCACAACATA
Organism: Cajanus cajan; assembly: GCF_000230855.2. NCBI lineage: Eukaryota > Viridiplantae > Streptophyta > Magnoliopsida > Fabales > Fabaceae > Cajanus > Cajanus cajan. The sequence goes on from NC_138524.1 coordinate 38,660,647, forward strand.
ACATGTAATTGGTTTACTGTTCATTGGTTCTCTCTAATTCTTCTGCTGACTTACTTGCTACACCTGGAGAGACTAATAACCAACACAAATGCACAACATAACATATAATTGGTTTACTGTTCATTGGTTCTCTCTAATTCTTTAGCTGACTTACTTGCTGCACCTGGGGAGACTAATAACCAACACTAATGCACAACATAACATGTAACTGGTTAATTATTCATTGGTTCTCTCTAATTCTTCAGCGGACTTACTAGCTACACCTAGGGAGACTAATAACCAACACAAATGTACAACATAACATGTAATTGGTTTATTGTTCAATGGTTCTCTCTAATTCTTCAGTTAACTTACTTGCTACACCTGGGGTTGTCGCCACCCGCCGAAACGGACCTTGGCATTCGCGACGATGGTCGGACTCGTTTTTATTGTTTGGAAAGTGGTGGATTGTTAGAACGACTTATTCTCAAACTGAGACCTCATCGAACTAACAATTTTATTAAATGATTCACCAATCCATGTTAATCCCAAGCGGGACCCTCCATGGATTAGTGGTTTTCGCAAAGTAGTAGGGTTCTTGGAGTCGCCACCAATGTTTTACTCAAAACATTGGAAAAAGGGATAAGGCAATTGATTTCACAAATCAACTTTGGCCATTACAACCAGAGTCGGGTAAGGGAGTCGGTTACGTGTGAGGAAGGTGTTAGCACCCCACAACGCCCCTTTCGGGTTCCCTATGACGGATTATTTCATAAATAACAGTGTAAAATTACTAAATTACCCCTATTTATTATAAACGGCTATGAATAAGATATCTACATGATGAATAAATTAAACATGCGATGCAACAATCAGAAAGCAGTAAAAGGAAGGATTTTGAAGAAGAAACCTTTGAAGCGTGCTTTTATATATTCAAATGTTAGGAGGCTTTTTGGCGCTCCCTCCCACTACACGCTCGCTCGCTCCTTCCCTAAAAATTAATCTTTACTATGGAAATCAAAAAGATTTCCCTTCGACTAGTTCGAATTCTCAAGCTAAATGCTCAGAACTCAAGAACTTCGTCGGATCGGCTCTCGGAGAGAATTCTAGGGCAGAACACTGCTCAAAAACCCCAGAATACTCAAGAAGAGAGTCCAAGAAGTGTGGAAAAGTGTGGAATGACGTCCAAATGACGTCCTATATATAGGAGTGAGGCGCAGTACGGCCTCTGACATCAATACGGCCCGTACTGAAGATTTGAACTACAGTACGGCCGTATTGAATTCAGTACGGCCGTACTGAAGTTTCAAAAACTTCAGTACGGCCGTATTGGTTTCAGTACGGCCGCACTGAAGTTCAAAAACTTCAGTACGGCCGTATTGGTTTCAGTACGGCCGTATTGTAGTTCAAATTGTTCAGTACGGCCGTACTGAACTTCTAGGAGGCCGTATTGAGCTTGAATCCTCCCACATCCTTATTTTAAGCTACTCTAAGACCTCTAAACCTACAGATAATCATCCTAGGGTCTTCCAGGAGTCCTTCTGGCTGAATTTCCTTCGGTCTTTGAGAGTCTTCGAGTCTGATTTCCGACCCGGACAATTTTAGGGGTCTACAGCTGCCCCCCCTTTACTTAGTCAAACGGCTTTTTGGTGTACCGGTTGACAAGTAAAGGAGTTGACCCAATTGTCCGGGGAATAAGCCATCCTTCCGACTTGTAGTGTCTTCCGGTGGAAAATTGTTGAGTAGCCTCTCCAGGTTGAGTATTAGTCGTCGCCTCTCCAGGCTCGTGCATACCTCGGTGTTTCTGACAACCTCGATAGCTGAGTACCGCCTCTCCAGGCTCTGCCTCCGTGTTTCTGACGACGTTAGCAGTTGCACACCTCCGTGTTTCTGACGACGTTGGTGGCTGAGTACCGCCTCTCCAGGCTCTGCCTCGGTGTTTCTGACAACCTTGGCAGCTGAGTTTGCCCTCTCCAGGGTCTGCGGTTACCGTGTTTCTGACGACGTTGGCCGCTGCATACCTCCGTGTTTCTGACGACGGGGTAGCTGAGTACCGCCTCTCCAGGCTCTACCTCTATGTTTCTGACGACATTGGCAGTTGCATACCTCCGTTGTTTCTGACGACGGTGGCAGTGTGAGTTTGCCCTCTCCAGGGTCTGCCTCGGTGTTTCTGACAACCTTGGCAGCTGAGTTTGCCCTCTCCAGGGTCTGCGGTTATCGTGTTTCTGACGACGTTGGCCGCTGCATACCTCCGTGTTTCTGACGACGGGGTAGCTGAGTACCGCCTCTCCAGGCTCTACCTCTGTGTTTCTGACGACATTGGCAGTTGCATACCTCCGTTGTTTCTGACGACGGTGGCAGTGTGAGTTTGCCCTCTCCAGGGTCTGCCTCGGTGTTTCTGACAACCTTGGCAGCTGAGTTTGCCCTCTCCAGGGTCTGCGGTTACCGTGTTTCTGACGACGTTGGCCGCTGCATACCTCCGTGTTTCTGACGACGGTGGCAGTGTGAGTTTGCCCTCTCCAGGGATTAATGATGGTTTTGTCTCCACAGTCCACGATGCTGTTTCGACGGTTTGTTTTCGATTTTGATGCCGCGGAGGGCTGGATAATGCAGGGATCCGTCTATAGGATGTGCAGTTACTCATAGGTTCTTGTGTCCCAACTTTCCATTGTGTAGTTGGTGCCCACTGGGGAATTTCTGATTCCTTGGGGTGCAGACACAAAGATGCTCTTTCTGAGATGAGCGATGCCTTATGATTGGCTGACGTCCTTTCGACGTTGGTGGAGTATCCCGGTTATCCTTATTTGGGTTACTCTTTTTGATTTTCTGGTTTTATTGCCTCTGCGTAGGCTGTTATCCGCTGGGGGATTTTGTCGTTAATTTTGATTAGCCTCTTCTGTTAGGCGGATCATCTTGACGTTCAATGATTGGCTGAATGCCGAATTCCGCTTGGGGAATGATTATTGATTTTTTTTGGATTTTCTCTTTTTGAAGGAGTGCCTCTGAGTAGGCGAATTATCTTGATGTTCGGTGTTCGGCTGAGTGTCGGATTCCGCTTGGGGAATGGTTATTGATCTTTTTGATTTTTTCTCTTTTTAAAGGAGTGCCTCTGAGTAGGCGAATGATCTTGATGTTCAGTTTTCGGCTGAGTGCCGGATTCCGCTTGGGGAATGGTTATTGATGTTTTTGATTTTTCTCTTTTTTGAAGGGGTGCCTCTGAGTAGGCGAATGGGGATTGAGGATCTTATGTATCCCAGAGTATTATTTAGAAAGCCTCTTCAGGCTTACCTTCACTCATCGCTTGAGTTGGAAAGCTACCTTCCACTGAGGAAGTCTGAGTCCTTTGACTCGGATATTCTGTTTGGATGATCATGCTTCCATTGGGGAATTTTGCTGATCTTGCTTTGATAGCTTTCACTGGGGAATTTGGTCCGAGCGTGGAAGCTGAGATATATCTGGGGAGTATTATTTCGGCAAGCCTCTCCAGGCTCAATTATTCTGAGAGAGTATTATTTCGGCAAGCCTCTCCAGGCTCAATTATTCTGAGAGAGTATTATTTCGGCAAGCCTCTCCAGGCTCAATTATTTTGTACGGTGAGGGAGTATTATTTCGGCAAGCCTCTCCAGGCTCAGTTATTCTGTACAATTTTTGTGGGATTTTCTGTATTTTGCCTTTTTGTCGTTTTTTGGCTTTTTCTGTATTTTGCCTTTTGTTGACTTTGGCTTTTTCTGTACAGAAATTAAAAGTGCTAAAGAATTTGAATTCAAAATGACAAATTTCATTAATAGAATGAATTTGTACAAAGATGATTAAAAAGTGGGGCAAAGCCCAATCAAGCAAATACACAAAAAGCGAGAAAAAGGTAGTCGGTCTTCACTCCTCTGCCGGCGGGTCCTGTGGAGGGTCTGGGAAGCGGCGGTGTAGCCAGACCGACAGGCTGTCAAACTCCTGTCTGAGGGCATCGATACCATCCTGAGCAGCATCAAATCGAGTGTCGAAACTCTGCTGCAAGGCGCCGATGCTATGCTGAGCGGTATCGAATCGACTATCGATGCTCCGCTGTAAGGCGTCGAAGCGGGCATCGAAGTAGGCCCTGTCCTGCTGCGAGGTGCCGGCCTCTGGCTGCGGGTCTTCGTCACCCGGGAGCTCAATATCTGCGAAGAGCTCGCTGAAGTCGTCGGTGGCCCGCACGTATTGCCTCCCTACCTTGACAATCATCTTCATGTTGAGTAAGGTGGGAGCACCAATGGGTTTAGGCGCCAAATCCGCCGCATCTATGCCGTCGGGACATCCCCAAGCCCCGGCGAGTGTCGAGAGGAGTGTGGAGACCATAATGTATCCTCGCCGGGCTTCGCTTCCCTCTCTTGCCCCCAGATTCTTTATGTGCTCAAGGAAGAAGAATCCGGGGTTGGCCTTCTGACTAGTGGCCATGCAATATAGAGCCAGCAAGTCCTGCCGTGTCACCGATTCTGGGCTCTTCTGCCTTGCATGAATGGAGCATGTGATTAGCTTGTGGCAGATTCGGAGTGCGGTAGGGAGCCGAGTACCCTTCACTCCGGCGTGGTAGTCCGTCTGACCTGTGATCTCTCTCCACATCTTATTTTGGGTCAGACCATCCGGATACTCGCAAATGGCATCCCTATACTCCAGTTGAGCAGCTCGTGTGAAAAAGCTGGCTTGGACGTTGAACTCGTCCAATGACAAAGAACGGTACCCCCCGTTCATCCAAAAGTCTACCGAGTAGACTGTCTCTCCGAAGTTGTTCGTCGACTGTGTGACGCCGACGGTAGCCAAGAACTCCTTTGTCGCTGTCGGGAAGATCTTGGAATGAGGGCTAAGGAGGAACCCCCATCCTATGGCGTTGATATAGCCTAGGACCTCGTCTTCCCACTCCATCGCTTGGAGGATGTTCACGTCGAGCACCCTTGATGGCTTGAAGACAAACGATTCAAAAAGCTCTAGCCTCTCTAGATGCTTCGCAGTCATTTCTCGTTGGGCGGGGACCCTTTGTGACTCGGCCATTTCTCTGAACTTTGGAAGATCTTGGACTCACTCACAAAGAAGATATGCAAAGGAGTGAAGAATGCTGTGCAGAAATGAGAGGGGAAGGGGCCTATTTATAGAAACATTTACGTCAGTACGGCCCGTATTGAATTCAATACGGCCGTACTGACTTGGCCGTTAGTGTGCAAAAACGGGGGACCAATACGGCCCGTATTGGATTCAATACGCCCGTATTGGTGTGTCTGTTGAGGTCAATACGGGCGTATTCCGTTCAGTACGCCCGTATTGAACTGAAGGGTTGCCCGTAACCCTAGTTTCAGTACGGGCGTACTGAAATGGGTACGGGCGTATTGAGCCTTTTTTTTTTTTTTTTTTTTTTTTTTGAATAAACAGAGAATAAGTTATCTTCCATTACACCTATCATCTGTATGCATGTATGCGGTATGATGCACCTAATTCTATTTGATTCATTTTTCAAAAGAATTAACCGATGCGTTTCTCTGTTTGGATTTTGCCATTCCTCTAGATGGGCTGTGCGCTGCCGATTTCTGTAACCGAGGAATGATGCATGTTATATTGAGATGGGTGTCATCAACCAAGTAATCCTTCTCCTCCTTTAGAAGACGTGTCAACCCTCCTATTGACCACTATATCTCCATGTTTCCACTAGATTATCCTAAAATCGTTTGGGACAAGAGAGAAAAGAAAGGAAAGATATTTTTATTCGAAAGTTTGTGTTTTAGAGGGGATTTATTTTTCAAAAAAATGGTTTTTGTAAGAATGGTTGGCCAAGGTAGGCTTATGTGTTTAGGCTTGTTTGATTAAACACTTATGAAGTTAAGAAAATCTTTGTTTATTGACGTTGTGATTTGACAACTTAGATAGCTTCCCTTGAACCTTTCTTGAATTCGGCTCGTGGTACCATCATGGATTTTTGTTTTTTGATTGTCCTTATTTTTGCCTAAAACACCCTTTTGTGGCGTTTTAGCGGACTTTTGTTTTTATTCATTTTTGCAACCCTAACTTTTGCCTAGGTCACCCTTTCGTGGGATTCCTAGCGGGTCTTTTGCTCTTATTTTTGCGCAGCCCCCTTTTTGGGTTTCCTGCCGAGCTTCTTTTATTTTAAAGGATTTCTTTTTATCCATGATGGCACTTGTCGAGGCCAAGGGAAGGTGCTCCAAGTTGTCACACACACTTCCACATAAAAATGATGCGGGTTTATTATTATTAAGATGATTTTAACCTCATTCATGTTTATTCAAACAGGGTTAAAAAATAATGTGGTTTAGAATTTTATTATAAGCAAGAAAAGAAGCAGTAAGAAATGATAAAGAATGATTTTATTATAATCATAATGGAAACATGTGCCCTATCGAGGCTCGGGGGTCGGGCTGTCCCCGAGGAGTAATCTCTAATAGTCATCAGGTCTATACATCCCTATCGGAAGGAGAAAAGCACTTGATGACGACGACCGGCCTTGACGCTTGTGAACCGGCCTTCCTAAAGATCTGGCTTAAAGAACGTCGAGAAGGATCTTGGTTCCTCTTCGTCCTTTGATCTTTATTAGGGTTGTATCCTAACCCTTGTTTCCCCGGATTATCCTTGATAATAGGTAGCTCGGGAATTCCTTGGGAATCTTTGCCAAGTCCTTGTCCCGGCAAGTATCCGTTCTTGGTGAGCATGTAGGCCACCGTCTTCATTTCTCGGGGAAACGTTTCAACATTGGCAATTTCCAATGCTTGGAAGGCGGTTTCTAGAGCTTCCTCCGCTGCATCCACGTAAGGTATGGTGGACGGCTTGCTGATGAGTATATCGTCTTCAGCTTGTACGGTCACCATTTTGTCATCCACTATGAATTTGACTTTCTGGTGGAGCGTAGAGGGAGCAGCTTTCGCATCATGAATCCAAGGTCGGCCGAGGAGACAGCTGTGTGCGGGAGTAATGTCCATCACTTGAAATTCGACGTTGAAGATGGTGGGTCCAATTTGGATTGGAAGATTAACTTCTCCCACCACTTCTCTTTTAGAACCGTCGAAAGCTCGAACGATCATGTTGCTCGGGCGCATTTGGATTCCCTTGATTGCCATTTGATCAAACGTTCCTTTTGGCATCACATTCAAGGAAGATCCGTTATCCACCAAGACTTTAGCGATGTGATATTCCTTGCACTTTACAGAGATGTGCAAGGGCTTGTTGTGGTTCGGTCCCTCAGCAGGGAGTTCTTCATCGGTGAAAGTGAGGTGATCATTAGCCGTGATGTGACTAACAATCCCCTCAAACTTGTCTTGGGAGATAGTGTGCGACACGTATGCTTCGTTCAAGACTTTCAACAGAGTTTGTCGATGCGGTTCGGAGCTTAGGATCAACGACAATAGGGTAATCTTTGCGGGCGTCCTATGAAGTTGATCCACGATGGAGTACTCGCTCTGTCGGATATACTTTAACAGCTCGTCAGTCTCCTCCTTGGATTCTTTATTTTCCTCGGTTTTTTCTTCTTTTTCCTTCCTTTTATTCTTGGGAGCTTAGTCATGAAGATCTTCGGGAGTGTAGATCCTGCCACTCCTAGTCATGCCCCCAAGTCCAGCGATGTTAGAGATATCGCTGTCGGCAGAAGAATGGATGTCGTATATCCATGGCACAGCCTTATTCGATTCGTAGGGAAAAGGTCTTGGAGTAGTGATCCTTAACGGTGTTGGACCTTCCCCTTTGTTTGTCTTGATTACCAACAACGGAGTTGACGTGTGTTCGCTTAGCGCGGTTGTTGGCTTGCATTTAATAACAAATGGCGTGCGATCCATTCTGAACATATGCATCGCTTAATCCTTTTTTTTTTTATTACTTATTATTAATGAATTACTAGGAGGGATGTATGAAATGAAAACCTAGATCCCTCCATGATCTTTGATAAGAATGCATGATATGAGATGATGGCGATGAATATGCATGCATTGTGTTTATTCAACTAAGCATTATCATGTTTTCGGGATGTCCCTAAGATGATGCATGATATTGCTTAGTTTGGATAAATAATCCTTTTTCTTTTTTTCGGGTATTTTGTTTTGTATATATTTTTATTTTTTATTTTTTTGGGTGAAAATGGAAACTACCTATATGAATGTGATGAAGGTAGATGTTAACACCATGTAACGGAAGATTCTTATTCCTATTTATTCTTATTTTAAAAAGGAATGTTGTATGTTTAAAGAATGCAATGTATGCTCAAACAATGTCACATAAACAATGCACAAACAATTCACTCATCCACGAACAGTCACGAGCGAATCACGAGGTAGGGGTATCCTGCAGAAAAGTGCATATTCAAGGAGGTTCTAACTGTTCTCACTGGTCTGAGGCCCCCAAGGTGCCCCCATTATAGGGACCCAATTCCTCTCGTCGTAAGTCGATGGAAAGTTCCAACGCACTGTCGGACTTGAGTTCATGGTTATCACCTTGAGTGATGTTTTCCGACAACGGTCTACGGGCACCTATAGATCCATTCGACAACCGGCCGTACTAACATCCACTCCCTATGGCTTACCACTCATGCCCCCGGGTATAGAGGGAACTGTTGTGTGCAAAGGTTTGTGTGCAGTTTTTATTTCAAACAATTGCAAAAATTTAAACATTCAACAGTTATTAAAGCCAAATAGATAAAACGTGTTATCATACAAGTGAGGGGTAATAAAGTAATTTTAAAACTATTATTTTGAAAAGAATCCATCACTAAATGGGACTGACTCTCGAGGCTTCCCCAGCAGAGTCGCCATCTGTCGCCACCCGCCGAAACGGACCATGGCATTCGCGACGATGGTCGGACTCGTTTTTATTGTTTGGAAAGTGGTGGATTGTTAGAACGACTTATTCTCAAACTGAGACCTCATCGAACTAACAATTTTATTAAATGATTCACCAATCCATGTTAATCCCAAGCGGGACCCTCCATGGATTAGTGGTTTTCGCAAAGTAGTAGGGTTCTTGGAGTCGCCACCAATGTTTTACTCAAAACATTGGAAAAAGGGATAAGGCAATTGATTTCACAAATCAACTTTGGCCATTACAACCAGAGTCGGGTAAGGGAGTCGGTTACGTGTGAGGAAGGTGTTAGCACCCCACAACGCCCCTTTCGGGTTCCCTATGACGGATTATTTCATAAATAACAGTGTAAAATTACTAAATTACCCCTATTTATTATAAACGGCTATGAATAAGATATCTACATGATGAATAAATTAAACATGCGATGCAACAATCAGAAAGCAGTAAAAGGAAGGATTTTGAAGAAGAAACCTTTGAAGCGTGCTTTTATATATTCAAATGTTAGGAGGCTTTTTGGCGCTCCCTCCCACTACACGCTCGCTCGCTCCTTCCCTAAAAATTAATCTTTACTATGGAAATCAAAAAGATTTCCCTTCGACTAGTTCGAATTCTCAAGCTAAATGCTCAGAACTCAAGAACTTCGTCGGATCGGCTCTCGGAGAGAATTCTAGGGCAGAACACTGCTCAAAAACCCCAGAATACTCAAGAAGAGAGTCCAAGAAGTGTGGAAAAGTGTGGAATGACGTCCAAATGACGTCCTATATATAGGAGTGAGGCGCAGTACGGCCTCTGACATCAATACGGCCCGTACTGAAGATTTGAACTACAGTACGGCCGTATTGAATTCAGTACGGCCGTACTGAAGTTTCAAAAACTTCAGTACGGCCGTATTGGTTTCAGTACGGCCGCACTGAAGTTCAAAAACTTCAGTACGGCCGTATTGGTTTCAGTACGGCCGTATTGTAGTTCAAATTGTTCAGTACGGCCGTACTGAACTTCTAGGAGGCCGTATTGAGCTTCAATCCTCCCACATCCTTATTTTAAGCTACTCTAAGACCTCTAAACCTACAGATAATCATCCTAGGGTCTTCCAGGAGTCCTTCTGGCTGACTTTCCTTCGGTCTTTGAGAGTCTTCGAGTCTTATTTCCGACCCGGACAATTTTAGGGGTCTACAGGGGTGACTAATAATCAACACTAATGCACAACATCACATGTAATTGGTTTACTATTCATTAGTTCTCTTTAATTCTTCAACTGACTTACTTGCTACACCTGGGGAGACTAATAACCAACAAAAATGCACAACATAACATGTAATTGGTTTACTGTTCATTGGTTCTCTCTAATTCTCCAGCTGACTTACTTGCCACACCTGGGGAGACTAATAACCAACACAAATGCACAACATAACTTGTAATTGGTTTACTGTTCATTGGTTCTCTCTAATTCTTCAGCTAACTTACTAGCTACACCTAGGGAGAGTAATAACCAACAAAAATGCACAACATAACATGTAATTGGTTTACTGTTCATTGGTTCTCTCTAATTATTCAACTGACTTACTTGACACAACTGGGGAGACTAATAACCAACACAAATGCACAACATAACATGTAATTGGTTTATTGTTCATTGGTTCCCTCTAATTCTTCAACTGACTTACTTGCTACACCTAGGGAGACTAATAACCAACACAAATGCACAACATAACATGTAATCGGTTTACTATTCATTGGTTCTCTCTAATTCTTCAGCTGACTTACTTGCTACACCTGGGGAGACTAATAACCAACACAAATGCACAACATAACATGTAATTGGTTTGCTTTTCATTGGTTCTCTCTAATTCTTCAGCTGACTTACTTGCTACACCTGGCGAGACTAATAACCAACACAAATGCACAACATAACATGTAATTGGTTTACTGTTCATTGGTTCTCTGTATTTCTTCAGCTGACTTACTTCCTACACCTGGGGAGACTAATAACCAACACAAATGCACAACATGACATGTAATTGGTTTACTGTTCTTGGGTTCTCTCTAATTCTTCAACTGACTTGCTTGCTACTCCTGGGGAGACTAATAACCAACACAAATGCACAACATAACATGTAATTGGTTTACTGTTCATTGGTTCTCTCTAATTCTTCAGTTGACTTACTTGATACACCAGGGGAGACTAATAACCAACACAAATGCACAACATAACATGTAATTGGTTTACTGTTCATTGGTTCTCTCTAATTCTTCAACTGACTTACTTGATACACCTGGGGAGACTATAAACCAACACAAATGCACAACATAACATGTAATTGGTTTACTGTTCATTGGTTCTCTCTAATTCTTCAAATGACTTACTTGCTACACCTGGGGAGACTAATAACCAACACAAATGCACAACATAACATGTAATTGGTTTATTGTTCATTGGTTCTCTCTAATTCTTCAACTGACTTACTTGCTACACCTGGGGAGACTAATAACCAACACAAATACACAACATAACATGTAATTGGTTTACTATTCATTGGTTCTATCTAATTCTTCAGCTGACCTACTTGCTACACCTGGGGAGACTAATAACCAACACAAATGCACAACATAACATGTAATTGGTTTACTGTTCATTGGTTCTCTCTAATTCTCCAGCTGACTTACTTGCCAGACCTGGGGAGACTAATAACCAACACAAATGCACAACATAACATGTAATTGGTTTACTGTTCATTGGTTCTCTCTAATTCTTCAGTTGACTTACTTGATACACCTGGGGAGACTAATAACCAACACAAATGCACAACATAACATGTAATTGGTTTACTGTTCATTGGTTCTCTGTAAGTTGACTTACTTGCTACACTTGGGGAGACTAATAACCAACACAAATGCACAACATAACATGTAATTGTTTACTATTCATTGGTTCTCTCTAATTCTTCAGCTGACTTACTTGCTACACCTGGGAAGACTAATAACCAACACAAATGCACAACATAACATGTAATTGGTTTATTGTTCATTGGTTCTCTCTAATTTTTCAACTGACTTACTTCGTACACCTAGGGAGACTAATAACCAACACAAATACACAACATAACATGTAATTGATTTACTATTCATTGGTTCTCTCTAATTCTTCAGCTGACTTACTTGCTACACCTAGGGAGACTAATAACCAACACAAATGCACAACATAACATGTAATTGGTTTACTGTTCATTGGTTCTCTCTAATTTTTCAACTGACTTACTTGCTACACCTAGGGAGACTAATAACCAACACAAATGCACAACATAACATGTAATTGATTAACTATTCATTGGTTCTCTCTAATTCATCAGCTGACTTACTTGCTACACCTAGGGAAACTAATAACCAACACAAATGCACAACATAACATGTAATTGGTTTGCTGTTCATTGGTTCTCTCTAATTCTTTAGCTGACTTACTTGCTACACCTGGCGAGACTAATAACCAACACAAATGCACAAAATAACATGTAATTGGTTTACTGTTCATTGGTTCTCTATAACTCTTCAGCTGACTTACTTCCTACACCTGGGGAGACTAATAGCCAACACAAATGCACAACATGACATGTAATTGGTTTACTGTTCTTGGGTTCTCTCTAATTCTTCAACTGACTTGCTTGCTACACCTGGGGAGACTAATAACCAACACAAATGCACAACATAACATGTAATTGGTTTACTGTTCATTGGTTCTCTCTAATTCTTCAGCTGGCTTACTTGATACACCTAGGGAGACTAATAACCAACACAAATGTACAACATAACATGTAATTAGTTTACTATTCATTGGTTCTCACTAATTCTTCAACTGACTTACTTGATACACCTGGGGAGACTAATAACCAACACAAATGCACAACATAACATGTAATTGGTTTAGTATTCATTGGTTCTCTCTAATTCTTCAACTAACTTACTTGCTACACCTGGGGAGACTAATAACCAACACAAATGCACAACATAACATGTAATTGGTTTACTGTTCATTGGTTCTCTCTAATTCTTTAGCTGACTTACTTGCTACACCTGGGGAGACTAATAACCAACACAAATACACAACATAACAAGTAATTGGTTTACTGTTCATTGGTTCTATCTAATTCTTCAGCTGACCTACTTGCTACACCTGGGGAGACTAATAATCAAAACAAATGCACAACATAACATGTAACTAGTTTACTGTTCATTGGTTCTCTCTAATTCTTCAGCTGACTTACTTGCTACACCTGGGGAGACTAATAACCAACACAAATGCACAACATAACATGTAATTGGTTTACTGTTCATTGGTTCTCTCTAATTCTTCAACTGACTTACTTGCTACACCTAGGGAGACTAATAACCAACACAAATGCACAACATAACATGTAATTGGTTTACTATTCATTGGTTCTCTCTAATTCTTCAACTAACTTACTTGCTGCACCTGGGGAGACTAATAACCAACACAAATGCACAACATAACATGTAATTGGTTTACTGTTCATTGGTTCTCTCTAATTCTCCAGCTGACTTACTTGCCACACCTGGGGAGACTAATAACCAACACAAATGCACAACATAACATGTAATTGGTTTACTGTTCATTGGTTCTCTCTAATTCTTCAGCTGACTTACTTGCTACACCTAGGGAGAGTAATAACCAACACAAATGCACAACATAACATGTAATTGGTTTACTGTTCATTGGTTCTCTCTAATTCTTCAGCTGCCATACTTGCTACACCTGGGAAGACTAATAACCAACACAAATGCACAACATAACATGTAATTGGTTTACTGTTCATTGGTTCTCTCTAATTCTTCAACTGACTTACTTGCTACACCTAGGGAGACTAATAACCAACACAAATGCACAACATAACATGTAATTGGTTTACTATTCATTGGTTCTCTCTAATTCTTCAGCTGACTTACTTGCTACACCTGGGGAGACTAATAACCAACACAAATGTACAACATAACATGTAATTGGTTTGTTGTTCATTAGTTCTCTCTAATTCTTCAGCTGACTTACTTGCTACACATGGCGAGACTAATAACCAACACAAATGCACAACATAACATGTAATTGGTTTACTGTTCATTGGTTCTCTATAATTCTTCAGCTGACTTACTTCCTACACCTGGGGAGACTAATAACCAACACAAATGCACAACATGACATGTAATTGGTTTACTGTTCTTGGGTTCTCTCTAATTCTTCAACTGACTTGCTTGCTACTCCTGGGGAGACTAATAACCAACACAAATGCACAGCATAACATGTAATTGGTTTACTGTTCATTGGTTCTCTCTAATTCTTCAACTGACTTACTTGATACAACTGGGGAGACTAATAACCAACACAAATGCACAACATAACATGTAATTGGTTTATTGTTCATTGGTTCTCTCTAATTCTTCAACTGACTTACTTGCTACACCTAAGGAGACTAATAACCAACACAAATGCACAACATAACATGTAATTGGTTTACTATTCATTGGTTCTCTCTAATTCTTCAGCTGACTTACTTGCTACACCTAGGGAGACTAATAACCAACACAAATGCACAACATAACATGTAATTGGTTTACTATTCATTGGTTCTCTCTAATTCTTCAGCTGACTTACTTGCTACACCTGGGGAGACTAATAACCAACACAAATGCACAACATAACATGTAATTGGTTTGTTGTTCATTAGTTCTCTCTAATTCTTCAGCTGACTTACTAGCTACACATGGCGAGACTAATAACCAACACAAATGCACAACATAACATGTAATTGGTTTACTGTTCATTGGTTCTCTATAATTCTTCAGCTGACTTACTTCCTACACCTGGGGAGACTGATAACCAACACAAATGCACAACATGACATGTAATTGGTTTACTGTTCTTGGGTTCTCTCTAATTCTTCAACTGACTTGCTTGCTACTCCTGGGGAGACTAATAACCAACACAAATGCACAGCATAACATGTAATTGGTTTACTGTTCATTGGTTCTCTCTAATTCTTCAACTGACTTACTTGATACAACTGGGGAGACTAATAACCAACACAAATGCACAACATAACATGAAATTGGTTTACTGTTCGTTGGTTCTCTCTAATTCTTCAACTGACTTACTTGATACACCTGGGGAGACTAATAACCAACACAAATGCACAACATAACATGTAATTGGTTTACTGTTCATTGGTTCTCTCTAATTCTTCAGCTGACTTACTTGCTACACCTGGGGAGACTACTAATCAAAACAAATGCACAACATAACATATAACTAGTTTACTGTTCATTGGTTCTCTCTAATTCTTCAGCTGACTTACTTGCTACACCTGGGGAGACTAATAACCAACAAAAATGCACAACATAACATGTAATTGGTTTACTGTTCATTGGTTCTCTCTAATTCTCCAGCTGACTTACTTGCCACACCTGGGGAGACTAATAACCAACACAAATGCACAACATAACATGTAATTGGTTTACTGTTCATTGGTTCTCTCTAATTCTTCAGCTGACTTACTTGCTACACCTGGGGAGAGTAATAACCAACACAAATGCACAACATAACATGTAATTGGCTTACTGTTCATGGGTTCTCTCTAATTGTTCAGCTGCCTTACTTGCTACACCTGGGAAGACTAATAACCTACACAAATGCACAACATAACATATAATTGGTTTACTGTTCATTGGTTCTCTCTAATTCTTCAACTGACTTACTTGCTACAACTAGGGAGACTAATAACCAACACAAATGCACAACATAACATGTAATTGGTTTACTATTCATTGGTTCTCTCTAATTCTTCAGCTGACTTACTTGCTACACCTGGGGAGACTAATAACCAACACAAATGCACAACATAACATGTAATTGGTTTGCTGTTCATTAGTTCTCTCTAATTCTTCAGCTGACTTACTTGCTACACATGGCGAGACTAATAACCAACACAAATGCACAACATAACATGCAATTGGTTTACTGTTCATTGGTTCTCTATAATTCTTCAGCTGACTTACTTCCTACACCTGGGGTGAGTAATAACCAACACAAATGCACAACATAACATGTAATTGGTTTACTGTTCATGGGTTCTCTCTAATTGTTCAGCTGCCTTACTTGCTACACCTGGGAAGACTAATAACCTACACAAATGCACAACATAACATATAATTGGTTTACTGTTCATTGGTTCTCTCTAATTCTTCAACTGACTTACTTGCTACAACTAGGGAGACTAATAACCAACACAAATGCACAACATAACATGTAATTGGTTTACTATTCATTGGTTCTCTCTAATTCTTCAGCTGACTTACTTGCTACACCTGGGGAGACTAATAACCAACACAAATGCACAACATAACATGTAATTGTTTTACTGTTCATTGGTTCTCTCTAATTCTTCAACTGACTTACTTGCTACACCTGGGGAGACTAATAACCAACACAAACGCACAACATAACATTTAATCGGTTTACTATTCATTGGTTCTCTCTAATTCTTCAGCTGACTTACTTGCTACACCTGGGGAGACTAATAACCAACACAAATGCACAACATAACATGCAATTGGTTTACTATTCATTGGTTCTCTCTAATTCTTCAAATGACTTACTTGCTACACCTGGGGAGACTAATAACCAACACAAATGCACAACATAACATGTAATTGGTTTACTGTTCATTGGTTCTCTCTAATTCTTCAGCTGACTTACTTGCTACACCTGGGGAGACTAATAACCAACACAAATACACAACATAACATGTAATTGGTTTACTATTCATTGGTTCTATCTAATTCTTCAGCTGACCTACTTGCTACACCTGGGGAGACTAATAACCAACACAAATGCACAACATAACATGTAATTGGTTTACTGTTCATTGGTTCTCTCTAATTCTCCAGCTGACTTACTTGCCACACCTGGGGAGACTAATAACCAACACAAATGCATAACATAACATGTAATTGGTTTACTGTTCATTGGTTCTCTCTAATTCTTCAGTTGACTTACTTGATACACCTGGGGAGACTAATAACCAACACAAATGCACAACATAACATGTAATTCGTTTACTGTTCATTGGTTCTCTCTAATTCTTCAACTGACTTACTTGATACACCTGGGGAGACTAATAACCAACACAAATGCACAACATAACATGTAATTGGTTTACTGTTCATTGGTTCTCTCTAATTCTTCAGCTGACTTACTTGCTACACCTGGGGAGACTAATAATCAAAACAAATGCACAACATAACATGTAACTAGTTTACTGTTCATTGGTTCTCTCTAATTCTTCAGTTGACTTACTTGCTACACCTGGGGAGACTAATAACCAACAAAAATGCACAACATAACATGTAATTGGTTTACTGTTCATTGGTTCTCTCTAATTCTCCAGCTGACTTACTTAACACACCTGGGGAGACTAATAACCAACACAAATGCACAACATAACATGTAATTGGTTTACTGTTCATTGGTTCTCTCTAATTCTTCAGCTGACTTACTTGCTACACCTGGGGAGAGTAATAACCAACACAAATGCACAACATAACATGTAATTGGTTTACTGTTCATGGGTTCTCTCTAATTCTTCAGCTGCCTTACTTGCTACACCTAGGAAGACTAATAACCTACACAAATGCACAACATAACATATAATTGGTATACTGTTCATTGGTTCTGTCTAATTCTTCAACTGACTTACTTGCTACAACTAGGGAGACTAATAACCAACACAAATGCACAACATAACATTTAATTGGTTTACTATTCATTGGTTCTCTCTAATTCTTCAGCTGACTTACTTGCTACACCTGGGGAGACTAATAACCAACACAAATGCACAACATAACATGCAATTGGTTTACTATTCATTGCCTCTCTCTAATTCTTCAACTAACTTACTTGCTACACCTGGGGAGACTAATAACCAACACAAATGCACAACATAACATGTAATTGGTTTACTGTTCATTGGTTCTCTCTAATTCTTTAGCTGACTTACTTGCTACACCTGGGGAGACTAATAACCAACACAAATACACAACATAACAAGTAATTGGTTTACTGTTCATTGGTTCTATCTAATTCTTCAGCTGACCTACTTGCTACACCTGGGGAGACTAATAATCAAAACAAATGCACAACATAACATGTAACTAGTTTACTGTTCATTGGTTCTCTCTAATTCTTCAGCTGACTTACTTGCTACACCTGGGGAGACTAATAACCAACACAAATGCACAACATAACATGTAATTGGTTTACTGTTCATTGGTTCTCTCTAATTCTTCAACTGACTTACTTGGTACACCTAGGGAGACTAATAACCAACACAAATGCACAACATAACATGTAATTGGTTTACTATTAATTGGTTCTCTCTAATTCTTCAACTAACTTACTTGTTGCACCTGGGGAGACTAAAAACCAACACAAATGCACAACATAACATGTAATTGGTTTACTGTTCATTGGTTCTCTCTAATTCTTCAACTAACTTACTTGCTACACCTGGGGAGACTAATAACCAACACAAATGCACAACATAACATGTAATTGGTTTACTATTCATTGGTTCTCTCTAATTCTTCAACTGACTTGCTTGCTACACCTGGGGAGACTAATAACCAACACAAATACACAACATAACATGTAATTGGTTTACTATTCATTGGTTCTATCTAATTCTTCAGCTGACCTACTTGCTACACCTGGGGAGACTAATAACCAACACAAATGCACAACATAACATGTAATTGGTTTACTATTCATTGGTTCTCTCTAATTCTTCAACTAACTTACTTGCTACACCTAGGGAGAGTAATAACCAACACAAATGCACAACATAACATGTAATTGGTTTACTGTTCATTTGTTCTCTCTAATTCTTCAGCTGCCTTACTTGCTACACCTGGGAAGACTAATAACCAACACAAATGCACAACATAACATGTAATTGGTTTACTGTTCATTGGTTCTCTCTAATTCTTCAACTGACTTATTTGCCACACCTAGGGAGACTAATAACCAACACAAATGCACAACATAACATGTAATTGGTTTACTATTCATTGGTTCTCTCTAATTCTTCAGCTGACTTACTTGCTACACCTGGGGAGACTAATAACCAACACAAATGCACAACATAACATGTAATTGGTTTGTTGTTCATTAGTTCTCTCTAATTCTTCAGCTGACTTACTTGCTACACATGGCGAGACTAATAACCAACACAAATGCACAACATAACATGTAATTGGTTTACTGTTCATTGGTTCTCTCTAATTCTTCAGCTGACTTACTTGCTACACCTGGGGAGAGTAATAACCAACACAAATGCACAACATAACATGTAATTGGTTTACTGTTCATGGGTTCTCTCTAATTGTTCAGCTGCCTTACTTGCTACACCTGGGAAGACTAATAACCTACACAAATGCACAACATAACATATAATTGGTTTACTGTTCATTGGTTCTCTCTAATTCTTCAACTGACTTACTTGCTACAACTAGGGAGACTAATAACCAACACAAATGCACAACATAACATGTAATTGGTTTACTATTCATTGGTTCTCTCTAATTCTTCAGCTGACTTACTTGCTACACCTGGGGAGACTAATAACCAACACAAATGCACAACATAACATGTAATTGGTTTACTGTTCATTGGTTCTCTCTAATTCTTCAACTAACTTACTTGCTACACCTGGGGAGACTAATAACCAACACAAATGCACAACATAACATGTAATTGGTTTACTATTCATTGGTTCTCTCTAATTCTTCAACTGACTTGCTTGCTACACCTGGGGAGACTAATAACCAACACAAATACACAACATAACATGTAATTGGTTTACTATTCATTGGTTCTATCTAATTCTTCAGCTGACCTACTTGCTACACCTGGGGAGACTAATAACCAACACAAATGCACAACATAACATGTAATTGGTTTACTATTCATTGGTTCTCTCTAATTCTTCAACTAACTTACTTGCTACACCTAGGGAGAGTAATAACCAACACAAATGCACAACATAACATGTAATTGGTTTACTGTTCATTTGTTCTCTCTAATTCTTCAGCTGCCTTACTTGCTACACCTGGGAAGACTAATAACCAACACAAATGCACAACATAACATGTAATTGGTTTACTGTTCATTGGTTCTCTCTAATTCTTCAACTGACTTATTTGCCACACCTAGGGAGACTAATAACCAACACAAATGCACAACATAACATGTAATTGGTTTACTATTCATTGGTTCTCTCTAATTCTTCAGCTGACTTACTTGCTACACCTGGGGAGACTAATAACCAACACAAATGCACAACATAACATGTAATTGGTTTGTTGTTCATTAGTTCTCTCTAATTCTTCAGCTGACTTACTTGCTACACATGGCGAGACTAATAACCAACACAAATGCACAACATAACATGTAATTGGTTTACTGTTCATTGGTTCTCTCTAATTCTTCAGCTGACTTACTTGCTACACCTGGGGAGAGTAATAACCAACACAAATGCACAACATAACATGTAATTGGTTTACTGTTCATGGGTTCTCTCTAATTGTTCAGCTGCCTTACTTGCTACACCTGGGAAGACTAATAACCTACACAAATGCACAACATAACATATAATTGGTTTACTGTTCATTGGTTCTCTCTAATTCTTCAACTGACTTACTTGCTACAACTAGGGAGACTAATAACCAACACAAATGCACAACATAACATGTAATTGGTTTACTATTCATTGGTTCTCTCTAATTCTTCAGCTGACTTACTTGCTACACCTGGGGAGACTAATAACCAACACAAATGCACAACATAACATGTAATTGGTTTGCTGTTCATTAGTTTTCTCTAATTCTTCAGCTGACTTACTTGCTACACATGGCGAGACTAATAACCAACACAAATGCACAACATAACATGCAATTGGTTTACTGTTCATTGGTTCTCTATAATTCTTCAGCTGACTTACTTCCTACACCTGGGGAGACTAATAACCAACACAAATGCACAACATGACATGTAATTGGTTTACAGTTCTTGGGTTCTCTCTAATTCTTCAACTGACTTGCTTGCTACTCCTGGGGAGACTAATAACCAACACAAATGCACAAATAACATGTAATTGGTTTACTGTTCATTGGTTCTCTCTAATTCTTCAACTGACTTACTTGATACAACTGGGGAGACTAATAACCAACACAAATGCACAACATAACATGTAATTGGTTTATTGTTCATTGGTTCTCTCTAATTCTTCAACTGACTTACTTGCTACACCTAGGGAGACTAATAACCAACACAAATGCACAACATAACATGTAATTGGTTTACTATTCATTGGTTCTCTCTAATTCTTCAGCTGACTTACTTGCTACACCTGGGGAGACTAATAACCAACACAAATGCACAACATAACATGTAATTGGTTTGTTGTTCATTGGTTCTCTCTAATTCTTCAGCTGACTTACTTGCTACACCTGGCGAGACTAATAACCAACACAAATGCACAACATAACATGTAATTGGTTTACTGTTCATTGGTTCTCTATATTTCTTCAGCTGACTTACTTCCTACACCTGGGGAGACTAATAACCAACACAAATGCACAACATGACATGTAATTGGTTTACTGTTCTTGGGTTCTCTCTAATTCTTCAACTGACTTGCTTGCTACTCTTGGGGAGACTAATAACCAACACAAATGCACAACATAACATGTAATTGGTTTACTGTTCATTGGTTCTCTCTAATTCTTCAGTTGACTTACTTGATACACCTGGGGAGACTAATAACCAACACAAATGTACAACATAACATGTAATTGGTTTACTGTTCAATGGTTCTCTCTAATTCTTCAACTGACTTACTTGATACACCTGGGGAGACTGATAACCAACACAAATGCACAACATAACATGTAATTGGTTTACTGTTCATTGGTTCTCTCTAATTCTTCAAATGACTTACTTGCTACACCTGGGGAGACTAATAACCAACACAAATGCACAACATAACATGTAATTGGTTTACTGTTCATTGGTTCTCTCTAATTCATCAGCTGACTTACTTGCTACACCTGGGGAGACTAATAACCAACACAAATACACAACATAACATGTAATTGGTTTACTATTCATTGGTTCTATCTAATTCTTCAGCTGACCTACTTGCTACACCTGGGGAGACTAATAACCAACACAAATGCACAACATAACATGTAACTAGTTTACTATTCATTGGTTCTCTCTAATTCTTCAACTGACTTACTTGCTACACCTGGGGAGACTAATAACCAACAAAAATGCACAACATAACATGTAATTTGTTTACTGTTCATTGGTTCTCTCTAATTCTCCAGCTGACTTACTTGCTACACCTAGGGAGACTAATAACCAACACAAATGCACAACATAACATGTAATTGGTTTACTGTTCATTGGTTCTCTCTAATTCTTCAGCTGACTTACTTGTTACACCTGGGGAGACTAATAACCAACACAAATGCACAACATAACATGTAATTGGTTTACTGTTCATTGGTTCTCTATAATTCTTCAGCTGACTTACTTCCTACACCTGGGGAGACTAATAACCAACAAAAATGCACAACATAACATGTAATTGGTTTACTGTTCATTGGTTCTCTATAATTCTCCAGCTGACTTACTTGCCACACCTGGGGAGACTAATAACCAACAGAAATGCACAACATAACATGTAATTGGTTTACTGTTCATTGGTTCTCTCTAATTCTTCAGCTGACTTACTTGCTACACCTGGGAAGACTAATAACCAACACAAATGCACAACATAACATGTAATTGGTTTACTGTTCATTGGTTCTCTCTAATTCTTCAGCTGACTTACTTGCTACACCTGGGGAGACTAATAACCAACACAAATGCACAACATAACATGAAATTGGTTTACTTTTCATTTGTTCTCTCTAATTCTTCGGCTGACTTACTTGCTACACCAGGGGAGACTAATAACCAACACAAATGCACAACATATCATGTAATTGGTTTACTGTTCATTGGTTCTCTCCAATTCTTCAGCTGACTTACTTGCTACACCTGGGGAGACTAATAACCAACACAAATGCACAACATAACATGTAATTGGTTTACTGTTCATTGGTTCTCTCTAATTCTTCAGCTAACTTACTTGCTACATCTAGGGAGACTAATAACCAACACAAATGCACGACATAACATGTAATTGTTTACTGTTCATTGGTTCTCTCTAATTCTTTAGCTGACTTACCTGCTACACCTGGGGAGACTAATAATGAACCCAAATGCACAACATAACATGTAATTGGTTTACTGTTCATTGGTTCACTCTAATTCTTCAACTGACTTACTTGCTACACCTTGGGAGTCTAATAACCAACACAAATGCACAATATAACATGTAATTGGTTTACTGTTCATTGGTTCTCTCTAATTCTTCAACTGACTTACTTGCTGCACCTGTGGAGACTAATAACCAACACAAATGCACAACATAACATGTAATTGGTTTACTGTTCATTGGTTCTCTCTAATTCTTCAGCTAACTTACTTGCTCCACCTAGGGAGACTAATAACCAACACAAATGCACAACATAACATGTAATTGGTTTACTGTTCATTGCTTCTCTCTAATTCTTCAGCTAAATTACTTGCTACACCTGGGGAGACTAATAACCAACACAAATGCACAACATAACATGTAGTTGGTTTACTGTTCATTGGTTCTCTCTAATTCTTCAGCTGACTTACTTGCTACACCTGGGGAGACTAATAACCAACACAAATGCACAACATAACATGAAATTGGTTTACTTTTCATTTGTTCTCTCTAATTCTTCGGCGACTTACTTGCTACACCTGGGGAGACTAATAACCAACACAAATGCACAACATATCATGTAATGGGTTTACTGTTCATTGGTTCTCTCTAATTCTTCAGCTGACTTACTTGCTACACTTGGGGAGACTAATAACCAACACAAATGCACAACTTAACATGTAATTGGTTTACTGTTCATTGGTTCTCTCTAATTCTTCAGCTGACTTACTTGCTACACCTAGGGAGAATAATAACCAACACAGATGCACAACATAACATGTAATTGGTTTACTGTTCATTGGTTCTCTCTAATTCTTCAGCTGACTTACTTGTTACACTTGGGGAGACTAATAACCAACACAAATGCATGACATAACATGTAATTGGTTTTCTGTTCAATGGTTCTCTCTAATTCTTCAGCTGACTTACTTGTTACACTTGGAGAGACTAATAACCAACACAAATGCACGACATAACATGTAATTGGTTTACTCTTCATTGGTTTTCTCTAATTCTTCAGCTGACTTACTTGCTACACCTAGAGAGACTAATAACCAACACAAATGCACGACATAACATGTAATTGGTTTACTGTTCATTGGTTCTCTCTAATTATTCAGATGACTTACTTGCTACACCTGGGGAGACTAATAACGAACCCAAATGCACAACATAACATGTAATTGGTTTACTGTTCATTGGTTCACTCTAATTCTTCAACTGACTTACCTGCTACACCTAGGGAGACTAATAACGAACCCAAATGCACAACATAACATGTAATTGGTTTACTGTTCATTGGTTCTCTCTAATTCTTCAGCTGACTTACTTGCTACACTTGGGGAGACTAATAACCAACACAGATGCACAACATAACATGTAATTGTTTACTGTTCATTGGTTCTCTCTAATTCTTTAGCTGACTTACCTGTTAAACCTGGGGAGACTAATAAAGAACCCAAATGCACAACATAACATGTAATTGGTTAACTGTTCATTGGTTCACTCTAATTCTTCAACTGACTTACTTACTACACCTGGGGAGTCTAATAACCAACACAAATGCACAATATAACATGTAATTGGTTTACTGTTCATTGGTTCTCTCTAATTCTTCAACTGACTTACTTGCTGCACCTGGGGAGACTAATAACCAACACAAATGCACAACATAACATGTAATTGGTTTACTGTTCATTGGTTCTCTCTAATTCTTCAGCTGATTTACTTGCTACACCTGGGGAGACTAATAACCAACACATATGCACAACATAACATGTAATTGGTTTACTGTTCATTGGTTCTCTGTAATTCTTCAGCTGACTTACTTGCTACACCTAGGGAGACTAATAACCAACACAAATGCACAACATAAGATGTAATTGGTTTACTGTTCATTGGTTCTCTCTAATTCTTCAACTGACTTACTTGCTACACCTAGGGAGACTAAAAACCAACACAGATACACAACATAACATGTAATTGGTTTACTGTTCATTGCTTCTCTCTAATTTTTCAGCTAACTTACTTGCAACACCTGGGGAGCCTAATAACCAACACAAATACACAACATAACATGTAATTGGTTTACTGTTCATTGGTTCTCTCTAATTATTCAGCTGACTTACTTGCTACACCTGGGAAGACTAATAACCAACACAAATGCACAACATAACATGTAATTGGTTTACTGTTCATTGGTTCTCTCTAATTCTTCAGCTGACTTACTTGCTACACCTGGGGAGACTAATAACCAACACAAATGCACAACATAACATGAAATTGGTTTACTTTTCATTTGTTCTCTCTAATTCTTCGGCTGACTTACTTGCTACACCTGGGGAGACTAATAACCAACACAAATGCACAACATATCATGTAATTGGTTTACTGTTCATTGGTTCTCTCCAATTCTTCAGCTGACTTACTTGCTACACCTGGGGAGACTAATAACCAACACAAATGCACAACATAACATGTAATTGGTTTACTGTTCATTGGTTCTCTCTAATTCTTCAGCTAACTTACTTGCTACATCTAGGGAGACTAATAACCAACACAAATGCACGACATAACATGTAATTGTTTACTGTTCATTGGTTCTCTCTAATTCTTTAGCTGACTTACCTGCTACACCTGGGGAGACTAATAACGAACCCAAATGCACAACATAACATGTAATTGGTTTACTGTTCATTGGTTCACTCTAATTCTTCAACTGACTTACTTGCTACACCTTGGGAGTCTAATAACCAACACAAATGCACAATATAACATGTAATTGGTTTACTGTTCATTGGTTCTCTCTAATTCTTCAACTGAATTACTTGCTGCACCTGTGGAGACTAATAACCAACACAAATGCACAACATAACATGTAATTGGTTTACTGTTCATTGCTTCTCTCTAATTCTTCAGCTAAATTACTTGCTACACCTGGGGAGACTAATAACCAACACAAATGCACAACATAACATGTAATTGGTTTACTGTTCATTGGTTCTCTCTAATTCTTCAGCTGACTTACTTGCTACACCTGGGGAGACTAATAACCAACACAAATGCACAACATAACATGAAATTGGTTTACTTTTCATTTGTTCTCTCTAATTCTTCGGCGACTTACTTGCTACACCTGGGGAGACTAATAACCAACACAAATGCACAACATATCATGTAATTGGTTTACTGTTCATTGGTTCTCTCTAATTCTTCAGCTGACTTACTTGCTACACTTGGGGAGACTAATAACCAACACAAATGCACAACATAACATGTAATTGGTTTACTGTTCATTGGTTCTCTCTAATTCTTCAGCTGACTTACTTGCTACACCTAGGGAGAATAATAACCAACACAGATGCACAACATAACATGTAATTGCTTTACTGTTCATTGGTTCTCTCTAATTCTTCAGCTGACTTACTTGTTACACTTGGGGAGACTAATAACCAACACAAATGCATGACATAACATGTAATTGGTTTTCTGTTCAATGGTTCTCTCTAATTCTTCAGCTGACTTACTTGTTACACTTGGAGAGACTAATAACCAACACAAATGCACGACATAACATGTAATTGGTTTACTCTTCATTGGTTTTCTCTAATTCTTCAGCTGACTTACTTGGTACACCTAGAGAGACTAATAACCAACACAAATGCACGACATAACATGTAATTGGTTTACTGTTCATTGGTTCTCTCTAATTATTCAGATGACTTACTTGCTACACCTAGGGAGACTAATAACGAACCCAAATGCACAACATAACATGTAATTGGTTTATTGTTCATTGGTTCACTCTAATTCTTCAACTGACTTACCTGCTACACCTAGGGAGACTAATAACGAACCCAAATGCACAACATAACATGTAATTGGTTTACTGTTCATTGGTTCTCTCTAATTCTTCAGCTGACTTACTTGCTACACCTGGGGAGACTAATAACCAATACAAATGCCCAACATAACATGTAATTGGTTTACTGTTCATTGGTTCTCTCTAATTCTTCAGCTGACTTACTTACTACACCTGGGGAGACTAATAACCAACACAAATGCACAAATAACATGTAATTGGTTTAATGTTCATTGGTTATCTCTAATTCTTCAGCTGACTTACTTGCTACACCTGGGGAGACTAATAACCAACACAAATGCACAACATAACATGTAATTGGTTTACTGTTCATTGCTTCTCTCTAATTCTTCAGCTAAATTACTTGCTACACCTGGGGAGACTAATAACCAACACAAATGCACAACATAACATGTAATTGGTTTACTGTTCATTGGTTCTCTCTAATTCTTCAGCTGACTTACTTGCTACACCTGGGGAGACTAATAACCAACACAAATGCACAACATAACATGAAATTGGTTTACTTTTCATTTGTTCTCTCTAATTCTTCGGCGACTTACTTGCTACACCTGGGGAGACTAATAACCAACACAAATGCACAAC
Organism: Cajanus cajan; assembly: GCF_000230855.2. NCBI lineage: Eukaryota > Viridiplantae > Streptophyta > Magnoliopsida > Fabales > Fabaceae > Cajanus > Cajanus cajan. Next base: position 38,688,337 of record NC_138524.1, read on the forward strand.
ATATCATGTAATTGGTTTACTGTTCATTGGTTCTCTCTAATTCTTCAGCTGACTTACTTGCTACACTTGGGGAGACTAATAACCAACACAAATGCACAACTTAACATGTAATTGGTTTACTGTTCATTGGTTCTCTCTAATTCTTCAGCTGACTTACTTGCTACACCTAGGGAGAATAATAACCAACACAGATGCACAACATAACATGTAATTGGTTTACTGTTCATTGGTTCTCTCTAATTCTTCAGCTGACTTACTTGTTACACTTGGGGAGACTAATAACCAACACAAATGCATGACATAACATGTAATTGGTTTTCTGTTCAATGGTTCTCTCTAATTCTTCAGCTGACTTACTTGTTACACTTGGAGAGACTAATAACCAACACAAATGCACGACATAACATGTAATTGGTTTACTCTTCATTGGTTTTCTCTAATTCTTCAGCTGACTTACTTGCTACACCTAGAGAGACTAATAACCAACACAAATGCACGACATAACATGTAATTGGTTTACTGTTCATTGGTTCTCTCTAATTATTCAGATGACTTACTTGCTACACCTGAGGAGACTAATAACGAACCCAAATGCACAACATAACATGTAATTGGTTTACTGTTCATTGGTTCACTCTAATTCTTCAACTGACTTACCTGCTACACCTAGGGAGACTAATAACGAACCCAAATGCACAACATAACATGTAATTGGTTTACTGTTCATTGGTTCTCTCTAATTCTTCAGCTGACTTACTTGCTACACTTGGGGAGACTAATAACCAACACAGATGCACAACATAACATGTAATTGTTTACTGTTCATTGGTTCTCTCTAATTCTTTAGCTGACTTACCTGTTAAACCTGGGGAGACTAATAAAGAACCCAAATGCACAACATAACATGTAATTGGTTAACTGTTCATTGGTTCACTCTAATTCTTCAACTGACTTACTTACTACACCTGGGGAGTCTAATAACCAACACAAATGCACAATATAACATGTAATTGGTTTACTGTTCATTGGTTCTCTCTAATTCTTCAACTGACTTACTTGCTGCACCTGGGGAGACTAATAACCAACACAAATGCACAACATAACATGTAATTGGTTTACTGTTCATTGGTTCTCTCTAATTCTTCAGCTGATTTACTTGCTACACCTGGGGAGACTAATAACCAACACATATGCACAACATAACATGTAATTGGTTTACTGTTCATTGGTTCTCTGTAATTCTTCAGCTGACTTACTTGCTACACCTAGGGAGACTAATAACCAACACAAATGCACAACATAAGATGTAATTGGTTTACTGTTCATTGGTTCTCTCTAATTCTTCAACTGACTTACTTGCTACACCTAGGGAGACTAAAAACCAACACAGATACACAACATAACATGTAATTGGTTTACTGTTCATTGCTTCTCTCTAATTTTTCAGCTAACTTACTTGCAACACCTGGGGAGCCTAATAACCAACACAAATACACAACATAACATGTAATTGGTTTACTGTTCATTGGTTCTCTCTAATTATTCAGCTGACTTACTTGCTACACCTGGGAAGACTAATAACCAACACAAATGCACAACATAACATGTAATTGGTTTACTGTTCATTGGTTCTCTCTAATTCTTCAGCTGACTTACTTGCTACACCTGGGGAGACTAATAACCAACACAAATGCACAACATAACATGAAATTGGTTTACTTTTCATTTGTTCTCTCTAATTCTTCGGCTGACTTACTTGCTACACCTGGGGAGACTAATAACCAACACAAATGCACAACATATCATGTAATTGGTTTACTGTTCATTGGTTCTCTCCAATTCTTCAGCTGACTTACTTGCTACACCTGGGGAGACTAATAACCAACACAAATGCACAACATAACATGTAATTGGTTTACTGTTCATTGGTTCTCTCTAATTCTTCAGCTAACTTACTTGCTACATCTAGGGAGACTAATAACCAACACAAATGCACGACATAACATGTAATTGTTTACTGTTCATTGGTTCTCTCTAATTCTTTAGCTGACTTACCTGCTACACCTGGGGAGACTAATAACGAACCCAAATGCACAACATAACATGTAATTGGTTTACTGTTCATTGGTTCACTCTAATTCTTCAACTGACTTACTTGCTACACCTTGGGAGTCTAATAACCAACACAAATGCACAATATAACATGTAATTGGTTTACTGTTCATTGGTTCTCTCTAATTCTTCAACTGAATTACTTGCTGCACCTGTGGAGACTAATAACCAACACAAATGCACAACATAACATGTAATTGGTTTACTGTTCATTGCTTCTCTCTAATTCTTCAGCTAAATTACTTGCTACACCTGGGGAGACTAATAACCAACACAAATGCACAACATAACATGTAATTGGTTTACTGTTCATTGGTTCTCTCTAATTCTTCAGCTGACTTACTTGCTACACCTGGGGAGACTAATAACCAACACAAATGCACAACATAACATGAAATTGGTTTACTTTTCATTTGTTCTCTCTAATTCTTCGGCGACTTACTTGCTACACCTGGGGAGACTAATAACCAACACAAATGCACAACATATCATGTAATTGGTTTACTGTTCATTGGTTCTCTCTAATTCTTCAGCTGACTTACTTGCTACACTTGGGGAGACTAATAACCAACACAAATGCACAACATAACATGTAATTGGTTTACTGTTCATTGGTTCTCTCTAATTCTTCAGCTGACTTACTTGCTACACCTAGGGAGAATAATAACCAACACAGATGCACAACATAACATGTAATTGCTTTACTGTTCATTGGTTCTCTCTAATTCTTCAGCTGACTTACTTGTTACACTTGGGGAGACTAATAACCAACACAAATGCATGACATAACATGTAATTGGTTTTCTGTTCAATGGTTCTCTCTAATTCTTCAGCTGACTTACTTGTTACACTTGGAGAGACTAATAACCAACACAAATGCACGACATAACATGTAATTGGTTTACTCTTCATTGGTTTTCTCTAATTCTTCAGCTGACTTACTTGGTACACCTAGAGAGACTAATAACCAACACAAATGCACGACATAACATGTAATTGGTTTACTGTTCATTGGTTCTCTCTAATTATTCAGATGACTTACTTGCTACACCTAGGGAGACTAATAACGAACCCAAATGCACAACATAACATGTAATTGGTTTATTGTTCATTGGTTCACTCTAATTCTTCAACTGACTTACCTGCTACACCTAGGGAGACTAATAACGAACCCAAATGCACAACATAACATGTAATTGGTTTACTGTTCATTGGTTCTCTCTAATTCTTCAGCTGACTTACTTGCTACACCTGGGGAGACTAATAACCAATACAAATGCCCAACATAACATGTAATTGGTTTACTGTTCATTGGTTCTCTCTAATTCTTCAGCTGACTTACTTACTACACCTGGGGAGACTAATAACCAACACAAATGCACAAATAACATGTAATTGGTTTAATGTTCATTGGTTATCTCTAATTCTTCAGCTGACTTACTTGCTACACCTGGGGAGACTAATAACCAACACAAATGCACAACACAACATGTAATTGGTTTACTGTTCATTGGTTCTCTGTAATTCTTCAGCTGACTTACTTGCTACACCTGGGGAGACTAATAACCAACATAAATGCACAACATAACATGTAATTGGTTTACTGTTCATTGGTTCTCTCTAATTCTTCAGCTGGCTTACTTGCTACACCTGGGAAGACTAATAACCAACACAAATGCACAACATAACATGTAATTGGTTTACTGTTCATTGGTTCTCTCTAATTCTTCAGCTGACTTACTTGCTACACCTGGGGAGACTAATAACCAACACAAATGCACAACATAACATCAAATTGGTTTACTTTTCATTTGTTCTCTCTAATTCTTCGGCTGACTTACTTGCTACACCTGGGGAGACTAATAACCAACACAAATGCACAACATAACATGTAATTGGTTTACTGTTCATTGGTTCTCTCTAATTCTTCAGCTGACTTACTTGCTACACCTGGGAAGACTAATAACCAACACAAATGCACAACATAACATGTAATTGGTTTACTGTTCATTGGTTCTCTCTAATTCTTCAGCTGACTTACTTGCTACACCTGGGGAGACTAATAACCAACACAAATGCACAACATAATATCAAATTGGTTTACTTTTCATTTGTTCTCTCTAATTCTTCGGCTGACTTACTTGCTACACCTGGGGAGACTAATAACCAACACAAATGCACAACATAACATGTAATTGGTTTACTGTTCATTGGTTCTCTCTAATTCTTCAGCTGACTTACTTGCTACACCTGGGGAGACTGATAACCAACACAAATACACAACATAACATGTAATTGGTTTACTATTCATTGGTTCTATCTAATTCTTCAGCTGACCTACTTGCTACACCTGGGGAGACTAATAACCAACACAAATGCAAAACATAACATGTAATTGGTTTATTGTTCATTGGTTCACTCTAATTCTTCAACTGACTTACCTGCTACACCTAGGGAGACTAATAACGAACCCAAATGCACAACATAACATGTAATTGGTTTACTGTTCATTGGTTCTCTCTAATTCTTCAGTTGACTTACTTGATACACCTGGGGAGTCTAATAACCAACACAAATGCACAATATAACATGTAATTGGTTTACTGTTCATTGGTTCTCTCTAATTCTTCAACTGACTTACTTGCTGCACCTGGGGAGACTAATAACCAACACAAATGCACAACATAACATGTAATTGGTTTACTGTTCATTGGTTCTCTCTAATTCTTCAGCTGATTTACTTGCTACACCTGGGGAGACTAATAACCAACACATATGCACAACATAACATGTAATTGGTTTACTGTTCATTGGTTCTCTGTAATTCTTCAGCTGACTTACTTGCTACACCTAGGGAGACTAATAACCAACTCAAATGCACAACATAACATGAATTGATTTACTGTTCATTGGTTCTCTGTAATTCTCCAGTTGACTTACTTGCTACACCTGGGGAGACTAATAACCAACACAAATGCACAACATAACATGTAATTGGTTTACTGTTCATTGGTTCTCTCTAATTCTTCAGCTGACTTACTTGCTACACCTGGGGAGACTAATAATCAAAACAAATGCACAACATAACATGTAACTAGTTTACTGTTCATTGGTTCTCTCTAATTCTTCAGCTGACTTACTTGCTACACCTGGGGAGACTAATAACCAACAAAAACGCACAACATAACATGTAATTGGTTTACTGTTCATTGGTTCTCTCTAATTCTCCAGTTGACTTACTTGCCACACTTGGGGAGACTAATAACCAACACAAATGCACAACATAACATGTAGTTGGTTTACTGTTCATTGGTTCTCTCTAATTCTTCAGCTGACTTACTTGCTACACCTGGGGAGAGTAATAACCAACACAAATGCACAACATAACATGTAATTGGTTTACTGTTCATTGGTTCTCTCTAATTCTTCAGCTGCCTTACTTGCTACACCTGGGAAGACTAATAACCTACACAAATGCACAACATAACATGTAATTGGTTTACTGTTCATTGGTTCTCTCTAATTCTTGAACTGACTTACTTGCTACACCTAGGGAGACTAATAACCAACTCAAATGCACAACATAACATGTAATTGGTTTACTATTCATTGGTTCTCTCTAATTCTTCAGCTGACTTACTTGCTACACCTGGGGAGACTAATAACCGACACAAATGCACAACATAACATGTGATTGGTTTGCTGTTCATTAGTTCTCTCTAATTCTTCAGCTGACTTACTTGCTACACATGGCGAGACTAATAACCAACACAAATGCACAACATAACATGTAATTGGTTTACTGTTCATTGGTTCACTATAATTCTTCAGCTGACTTACTTCCTACACCTGGGGAGACTAATAACCAACACAAATGCACAACATGACATGTAATTGGTTTACTGTTCTTGGGTTCTCTCTAATTCTTCAACTGACTTGCTTGCTACTCCTGGGGAGACTAATAACCAACACAAATGCACAACATAACATGTAATTGGTTTACTGTTCATTGGTTCTCTCTAATTCTTCAACTGACTTACTTGATACAACTGGGGAGACTAATAACCAACACAAATGCACAACATAACATGTAATTGGTTTATTGTTCATTGGTTCTCTCTAATTCTTCAACTGACTTACTTGCTACACCTAGGGAGACTAATAACCAACACAAATGCAAAACATAACATGTAATTGGTTTACTATTCATTGGTTCTCTCTAATTCTTCAGCTGACATACTTGCTACACCTGGGGAGACTAATAACCAACACAAATGCACAACATAACATGTAATTGGTTTGTTGTTCATTGGTTCTCTCTAATTCTTCAGCTGACTTACTTGCTACACCTGGCGAGACTAATAACCAACACAAATGCACAACATAACATGTAATTGGTTTACTGTTCATTGGTTCTCTATATTTCTTCAGCTGACTTACTTCCTACACCTGGGGAGAGTAATAACTAACACAAATGCACAACATGACATGTAATTGGTTTACTCTTCTTGGGTTCTCTCTAATTCTTCAACTGACTTGCTTGCTACTCCTGGGGAGACTAATAACCAACACAAATGCATAACATAACATGTAATTGGTTTACTGTTCATTGGTTCTCTCTAATTCTTCAGTTGACTTGCTTGATACACCTGGGGAGACTAATAACCAACACAAATGCACAACATAACATGTAATTGGTTTACTGTTCATTGGTTCTCTCTAATTCTTCAACTGACTTACTTGATACACCTGGGGAGACTGATAACCAACACAAATGCACAACATAACATGTAATTGGTTTACTGTTCATTGGTTCTCTCTAATTCTTCTAATGACTTACTTGATACACCTGGGGAGACTAATAACCAACACAAATGCACAAAATAACATGTAATTGGTTTACTGTTCATTGGTTCTCTCTAATTCTTCAGCTGACTTACTTGCTACACCTGGGGAGACTAATAACCAACACAAATACACAACATAACATGTAATTGGTTTACTATTCATTGGTTCTTTCTAATTCTTCAGCTGACCTACTTGCTACACCTGGGGAGACTAATAACCAACACAAATGCACAACATAACATGTAACTAGTTTACTGTTCATTGGTTCTCTCTAATTCTTCAGCTGACTTACTTGCTACACCTGGGGAGACTAATAACCAACAAAAATGCACAACATAACATGTAATTGGTTTACTGTTCATTGGTTCTCTCTAATTCTCCAGCTGACTTACTTGCTACACCTAGGGAGACTAATAACCAACACAAATGCACAACATAACATGTAATTGGTTTACTGTTCATTGGTTCTCTCTAATTCTTCAGCTGACTTACTTGCTACACCTGGGGAGACTAATAACCAACACAAATGCACAACATAACATGTAATTGGTTTACTGTTCATTGGTTCTCTATAATTCTTCAGCTGACTTACTTCCTACCCCTGGGGAGACTAATAACCAACAAAAATGCACAACATAACATGTAATTGGTTTACTGTTCTTGGGTTCTCTCTAATTCTTCAACTGATTTGCTTGCTACACCTAGGGAGACTAATAACCAACACAAATGCACAACATAACATGTAATTGGTTTACTGTTCATTGGTTCTCTCTAATACTTCAGCTGACTTACTTGATACACCTGGGGAGACTAATAACCAACACAAATGCACAACATAACATGTAATTGGTTTACTGTTCATTGGTTCTCACTAATTCTTCAACTGACTTACTTGATACACCTGAGGAGACTAATAACCAACACAAATGCACAACATAACATTTAATTGGTTTACTGTTCATTGGTTTTCTCTAATTCTTCAACTGACTTACTTGCTACACCTGGGGAGACTGTCGCCACCCGCCGAAACGGACGTTGGCATTCGCGACGATGGTTGGACTCTTTTTGGTTTTGAAAAATGATGGATTGTTAGAACGACTTATTCTCAAACTGAGACCTCATCGAACTAACAATTTTATTAAATGATTCTCACCAATCCATGTTAATCCCAAACGGGACCCTCCATGGATTAGTGGTTTTCGAAAAAAGGGTTCTTGGAGTCGCCACCAATGTTTTACTGAAAACATTGGAAAAAGAAATAAGGTAATTGATTTTCGCAAATCAACTTAGGCCATTACAACCAGAGTTGGGTAAGGGAGTCGATTACGTGTGGGGAAGGTGTTAGCACCCCACAACGCCCCTTTCGGGTTCCCTATGACGGATTATTTCATGAATAATAGCGTAAAATTACTAAACTACCCCTATTATTTAGAACGATTATAAGTAAACTATCTACATGATGAAAGCTTTAAACGTGCAATGCAACAATCAAAAAGTGATAGATGAAAGCGGTAAAAGAAAAGATTTGGAAAGAAACCTTTGAAGCGTGCTTTTATATATTAAAAAGGAGTTAGGAGGCTTTTTGGCGCTCCTTCCCACTACACGTTCGCTCGCTCCTTTCCCTAAAATAAATTTTTACTATGGAAATCAAAGAGATTTCCCTTCGACTTGTTCGAGTTCTCAAGCTAAAGGCTCATGAACTCAAGAACTTAGTCGGATTAGCTCTCGGAGAGGTTCCTAGGGCAGAGAATAGCTCAAAAACCCAAGAATCCTCAGCAAGAGGGTCCAAATGTGTGGCAAATGTGTGGAAGGACGAGCCAATGACGTCCTATTTATAGGATTGAGGCGCAGTACGGCCTAAGAGGTCAATACGGCCCGTACTGAGTTTTTGAACTACAGTACGGCCGTATTGAATTTAGTACGGCCGTACTAAAGTTCAAAAACTTCAGTACGGCCGTATTGATTTCACTACGGCCCGTACTGAGTTTTTGAACTACAGTACGGCCGTACTGAATTTAGTACGGCCGTACTGAAGTTCAAAAACTTCAGTACGGCCGTATTGATTTCATTATGGCCGTATTGTAGTTCAAATGGCTTAGTACGGCCGTACTGAACCTCTAGGAGGGTGTATTGAGCTCCAATCCTCACACACCCTTATTCTAAGCTACTCTAAGACTTCTAGACCTACAAAGAATCATCCTAGGGTCTTCCAGGAGTCCTTCTGGCTGACTTTCCTTCGGTCTTCGAGAGTCTTTGAGTCTTATTTCCGACCCGGACAATTTTAGGGGTCTACAGCTGCCCCCCCTTTACTTAGTCGAACGGCTTTTTTGGTGTACCGGTTGACAAGTAAAGGAGTTGACCCAATTGTCCGGGGAGTAAGCCATCCTTCCGACTTGTAGTGTCTTCAGGTGGGAAAATCGTTGAGTAGCCTCTCCAAGGTTGCATACCTCCGTGCTTCTGGTCACTTTGGTAGCGTGAGTTTGCCCTCTCCAGGGTGAGTATTAGTCGTCGCCTCTCCAGGCTCGTGCATACCTTGGTGTTTCTGACGACCTCGGTAGCGTGAGTTTGCCCTCTCCAGGGTCTGCATGCCTCCGTGTTTCTGACGACGTTGGCAGCTGCATACCTCCGTGTTTCTGACGATGTCGGTAGCTGAGTATTAGTCGTCGCCTCTCCAGGCTCGTGCATACCTCGGTGTTTCTGACGACCTCGGTAGCGTGAGTTTGCCCTCTCCAGGGTCTGCATGCCTCCGTGTTTCTGACGACGTTGGCAGCTGCATACCTCCGTGTTTCTGACGATGTCGGTAGCTGAGTATTAGTCGTCGCCTCTCCAGGCTCGTGCATACCTCGGTGTTTCTGACAACCTCGGAAGCTGAGTATTAGTCGTCGCCTCTCCAGGCTCGTGCATACCTCGGTGTTTTTGACAACCTCGGTAGCTGAGTATTAGTCGTCACCTCTCCAGGCTCGTGCATACCTCGGTGTTTCTGATCACCTTGGCCGCTTAAGTTTGCCCTCTCCAGGGTTGCATACCTCCGTGCTTCTGGTCACTTTGGTAGCGTGAGTTTGCCCTCTCCAGGGATTTGCGATGATTTTGTCTCTACAGTCCACGATGCTGCTTCGACGGTTGTTTTTGATTTTGGTGCCGCTGAGGGCTGGATAACGCAGGGATCCGTCTAGGGGATGTGCAGTTACTCATAGGTTCTTGTGTCCCAACTTTTCATTGCGTAGTTGGTACCCACTGGGGAAATTCTGATTCCTTGGGGATGCAGACACAAAGATGCTCTTTATGAAGTGAGCGATGCCTTATGATTGGCTGACGTCCTTTCGACGTTGGTGGAGTATCCCGGTTATCCTTATTCGGGTGACTCTTTTGATTTTCTGGCTTTTGTTGCCTCTGCGTAGGCTGTTATCCGCTGGGGGATTCTGTCGTATTGATCTTGATTGGCCTCTTCTGTTAGGCGGATTATCTTGACGTTCGGTGTTTGGCTGAATGCCGAATTCCGCTTGGGGAATGGTTATTGATCTTTTCGGATTTTCTCTTTTTAAAGGAGTGCCTCTGAGTAGGCGAATGGGGATTGAGGATCTTATGTATCCCAGAGTATTATTTAGAAAGCCTCTTCAGGCTTAGCTTCACTCGTCGCTCGAGTTGGAAAGCTATCTTCCACTGAGGAAGTCTAAGTCCTTTGACTCAGATATTCTGTTTGGATGATCATGCTTCCATTGGGGAATCTTGCTGATCTTGCTCTGATAGCTTTCACTGGGAGTTCGGCCCAAGAGTGCAAGCTGAGATGTCTCTGGGGAGTATTATTTCGGCAAGCCTCTCCAGGCTCAGTTATTCTGTACGATTGTTGGATTTTCTGAATTTTTGCCTTTTTTGTCGATTTTGGCTTTTTCTATTATTGATTGCCTTTTTTGTCGATTTTCGGCTTTTTCTGTACAAAAATTAAAGTGCTAAAGAATTTTGAACTTGAAAGTGGAAAATTTCATTAATCAAATGGAATGAAATTTGTACAATGATGATGAAAAGAGTGGGGCACAGCCCGATCAATCAAAATAAACAAAAAGCAGGAAAACAAAGCAAATGGCCGGTCTTCATTCCTCTGCCGGCAGATCCTGTGGAGGGTCTGGGAAGCGACGATGCAGCCAGACTGACAGGTTGTCAAAATCCTGTCTCAGGGCGTCAATGCCGTGCTGTGCAGTGTCGAATCGGGCGTCGATGCTCTGCTGCAACGCGTCGAAACGAGCATCAAAGTAGGCCCTGTCTTGCTGCGAGGTGCCGGCCTCTGTCTGCGGGTCCACATCACCTGGGAGCTCGATGTTCTCGAAAAGCTCACTGAAGGTGTCGTGGGTGGTCGCACGTACATATTGCCTCCCTGCCTTAGCAATGATCTTCATATTGAGCAGGGTGGCAGCATTGATAGGCTTGGGCGCTAACTCCCCCGCATCTACGCCATCAGGGCACCCCCAAGTCTCGGCGAGTCGTGAAAGAAGTGTAGAGACCAAAATGTATCCTCGCCGAGCGTCGCTGCCCTCTCTTGCCCCTAGATTCTTTATATGCTCGAGAAAAAAGAATCCGGGGTTGGCCTTCTGCCCGGTGGCCATGCAGTAAAGAGCCAGCAGATCCTGTCGCGTTACTGACTCTGGACTCTTCAACCTGGCGTGGATAGAGCCGGTGATCAACTTGTGGCAAATCCGGAGCGCAGTCGGGAGCCGGGTACCCTTTACTCCAGCGTGATAATCTATCTGACCCGTGACCTCTCTCCAAATCTCGGTCGGGGTCAGGTTGTCAGGGCACTCACTGACGGCGTCCCGATATTCCAACTGATCGGCTCGCCGAAAGAAACCAGCCTGGACGTTGAATTCATCCAGTGTCAGGGAGCGGTATCCTCCCTTCATCCAGAAGTCCACAGAGTAGACCGTTGCGCCGTAGCTGTTCGTCGACTCTGTGACGCCGACGGTAGCCAGAAGTTCCTTTGTCGCGGTCGGATAGATCTTAGGGTGGGGATCAAGGAGGAACCCCCATCCTATGGCATCGATGTAGCCTCTGACCTCATCTTCCCATTCCATTGCCTGAAGGATGCTGAAGTCGAGCACCCTCGACGGCTGGAAGACGAATGACTCGAGAAAATCCAACCTCTCTCGGTGCCGCGCGGTCATTTCAAGTTGCGCAGGGACCCTCTGTCTCTTCCTTGAAGACTCGGCCATTTTTCGGAATCGGAGGGATCTCAAACACACTCACAGATAAAGTATGCAGAGGAATGAAGATGTTGTGATGAATGAGAGGAGGAGGGACGTATTTATAGAAAAAATTAGGTCAGTACGGCCCGTACTAAATTCAGTACGGCCGTACTGACCTTACGGTTGATGTATAAAAGCATAGGCCAATACGGGCCGTATTGAATTCAATACGCCCGTATTGGTGTGGACGTTATGGCCAATACGGCCGTATTCATTTGAGTACGCTCGTATTGAGTCGAAAATTTGGTCATAACCCTAATTTTAGTACGGGCGTACTGAGCATGGTACGGGCGTATTGATTTTCTGAAGTTTTTTTATTTTTTATTTTTTTTTATTTTTTTAATAAATAGAGAATAAGTGATCTTCCAGTACACCTATCATCTGTATGCATGTATGCGGTATGATGCACCTAATTCTATTTGATTTATTTTTCAAAAGAATTAACCGATGCGTTTCTTTGCTTGGATTTTGCCATTCCTCTAGACGGGCTGTGCGCTGCCGATTTCTGTAACCGAGGAATGATGCGTGTTATATCGAGATTGGTGTCATCAACCAAGTGTCGCCACCGGCCCAAACGGGCCTCGGCGGTCGCGAAGACGGTCGAGCTCGCTTTTTATTTTGGTTTTGAAAATGTATTGGATTATTAGAACGATTTATTCTCAAACTGAGACCTTGTCGATCTTATCCAATTTATTTATTAAAAGTCTCACCAATCCATTTTAATCCCAAGCGGGACCCTCCATGGATTAGTGGTTTTCGCAAAAGGAGGGTTCGTGGAGTCGCCACCAATGTTTTACTCAAAACATTGGAAAAAGAGATAAGGCAATTGATTCAAAAATCGACTTCAGCCATTACAACCAGAGTCGGGTAAGGGAGTCGGTTACGCGTGGGGAAGGTGTTAGCACCCCACAGCGCCCCTTTCGGGTTCCCTATGACAGATTATTTCTAAAATAACAGTGTAAAATTACTAAATTACCCCTATTTATTATAAGCGATTATAAATTAACTATCTACATGATGACAGTTAAATATGCACACAGAAAGCAGTAAAAGAAGGGATTTTTAGAAAAGAAACCTCTTGAAGCGTGCTTTTTATATATCAAGTAAAACTGGGAAGCTTTTTGGCGTTCCCTCGCTCTACAAGCCCGCTCACTCCTTCCTAAAAATAATTTTTGACTTGGAAATCCGGAGGATTTCCCTTCGACTAGGTTCGATCCTCAAGCAAAATGGCTCGGGGCTCAAGAACTTCGTCGGATCAACTCTCCAAGTGATTTCTAGGGAGAGCACTGCTCAAAAAACCCCAGAATACTCAAGGAGAGGGTTACAACTGTGTCTAAAAGTCCCAAATGACGTCCAATTGGCGTCATATTTATAGGGAATAGGCGCAATACGGGCTACAGAATCAATACGGCCGTATTGAAATTTTTGAACTTCAATACGGCCGTATTGAGTTCAATACGGCCGTATTGAAATTCAGAAATTTCAATACGGCCGTATTGAGTTCGCCGCGGCCGTATTGAAGCTTTAATACGGCCGTATTGAGTTCGCCGCGGCCGTATTGAAGTTTCAGAAACTTCAATACGGCCGTATTGTGTTCACTGCGGCCGTATTGAAGCTTCAATACGGCCGTATTAAGTTCAGTACGGCCGTATTCCCTTCACTTTCTTATTTTGAGCTATTCTAAGACCTCTAGACCTACAGAGAACCCTCCTAGGGCCTTCCAGGAGTCCTTCTGGCTGATCTTCCTTCAGTCTTCGAGGGTCTTCAAGCTTTATTTCCGACCCGGGCAATTTTAGGGGTCTACAGCTGCCCCCCCTTTACTTAGTCAAACGGTCTTTTGGTGTACCGGCTGACAAGTAAAGGAGTTGACCCAATTGTCCGGGTGATATGCCAACCTTCTGACTTGTAGCGTCTTCCGGTGGAAAATTGTTGAGTAGCCTCTCCAGGTTGATGCATACCTCGGCGCTTCTGACATCCTCGGTAGCTGAGTTTACCCTCTCCAGGGTCAACTTCACTCGACGCCCGAGCCGGAAGTTGAACACCAACGCACCTCTGATGACGCTGATGGTTGAGTACCGTCTCTCCAGACTTTGCCACTTAACATGCGGCAGGTGAGTACCGTCTCTCCAGACTTTGCCACTTAACATGCGGCAGGTGAGTACCGTCTCTCCAGACTTCGCCACTTAACATGCGGCAGGTGAGTACCGTCTCTCCAGACTTTGCCACTCAACATGTGGCTGCCTCTCAACATGAGGCGGTTGAGTTTACCCTCTCCAGGGTTTGCCACTCAATCATGTGGCTGCCTCTTAACATGAAGCGGTTGAGTTTACCCTCTCCAGGGTTGCCACTCAATCATGTGGCTGCCTCTTAACATGAAGCGGTTGACTTGAGTTTGTCTCCACAGTCCACGATGCTGCTTCGACGGTTTGCTTTTCTGATTTTGTGCCACTGAGGGCTGGATAACGCAGGGATCCGTCTAGGGGATGTGCAGTCATTCATAGGTTCTTGTGCCCCAACTTGCTTTGCTTAGTTGGTTCCCATGGGGTATTTCTGACTCCTTGGGGTGTAGACACAGATGCTCTCTCTTTGAGTTGAGCGATGCCTTATGCTTGGCTGTCGTCCTTTCGACGTAAGTGGAGTATCCCGGTTGTCCTTATTCGGGTGTCTCTTTTGATTTTCTGATCTTTGTAGCCTCTGTGTAGGCTGTTATCCACTAGGGGATCCTGTCATTCATTTCTTGACTGGCCTCTTCTGTTAGGCAGATAATCTTGATGTTTGATGTTTGGCTGGGCGCCAAATTCCGCTTGGGGAATTTTATTAATCTTTTTGATTTTCTTCTCCTTTTGTAGGGATGCCTCTTGAGTAGGCGATCGTCCACTGGGGATTGATTTTGATTGGCCTCTTCTGTTAGGCGGATTTTCTCAATGTTCATTGTCCGGCTGATAGCCGAATTCCACTTGGGGAATAGTTTATTGATCTTTTGATTTTTTTCTTTTGCAGGGATGCCTCTGAGTAGGCGACTGGGGAATGTGGGATCTTATGTATCCCAAAGTATTATTTAGGAAGCCTCTGCAGGCTTAGCCTCACTCAGCGCTTGAGTCAGAGAGCTATCTTCCACTGAGGAAGTTTTAAGTCCTTTGACTTGGATATTCTGCTTGGGCGATCGTGCTTCCATTGGGAATTTTGTCGATCTTGTTTTGATAGCTCTCGCTGGGGATTTTGAGTCCAAGAGCGTGAGTTGAGGTTTCCTCTGGGGAGTATTATTTCTGCGAGCCTCTCCAGGCTCAATTATTCTGTAAGAGTATTATTTCGACAAGCCTCTCCAGGCTCAGTTATTCTGAAAGAGTATTCTTTCGGCGAGCCTCTCCAGGCTCAATTATTCTGAGGGAGTATTGTTTCGGGGAGCCTCTCCAGGCTCAATTATTATGGGGGAGTATTGTTTCGGCGAGCCTCTCCAGGCTCAATTATTCTTTGATGTGGAGGATGAGGAGTATTTTGGTAAGCCTCTCCAGGCTCAGTTATTCTGTACAAACTGTTGTTGGATTTTCTATACCCTTGCCTTTTTTCATTTTCGGCTTTTTCTGTATTTTGCCTTTTCTTCTGATTTGGCTTTTTCTGTATTTTGCCTTTTTATGTTTTTGGCTTTTGCTGTACAGAATTTAAATTGCTAGAGAATTTAAAATCAAACAGTGGAAATTTTCATTAAATAGACAATAAGTTTGTACGAGAGAAATCAAAAGAAATCAAAAGATGGGACACAGCCCAAACAAACTAAATACATAAAAATTAAAGGAAGCAATCCGGTCTTCAATCATCGGCCGGCGGATCCTGAGGAGGAGTGGGGTAGTGGCTATGGAGCCAGACTGAGAGGTTGTCGAAACCCTGCACCAAGCTGTCTAGTCGAGTATCGGTACTCTGCTGCCATGTACCGACACTATGCTGAAAGGCATCGAATCGCGTGTCGATGCTTTGCTGAAAAGCATCAAATCGCGTGTTAATGCTTTGCTGCAGTGTGTCGAAGCGAGCGTCAAAGTATCCCCTGTCCGACCGTGATGTGCTATCTTCTGGCTGCGGGGCGTCGCCTCCCTCAAAGTCGAGGTTGTTGAGGAGGTTGTTGAAGGTCTCGAGGCCATCTACTCGCACAAACCCCCCTCCTGGCGATCTAGCGATGATCTTCATGTTAATCAGGGTAGAGGCACCAATCAGCTTCGGCGCCAATGCCCCTGGCTCTGCACCATCGGGACATCCCCATGTCTCCGCCAGCTGTGAGAGGAGTGGGGCAACCAAGATGTACCCCTGTCTGGACTCTCCTCCCTCTCGTACCCCAAGCTTCTTCACGTGCTCGAGGAAGAAATATCCAGGATTGGCCTTCCGGCCGGTGGCCATGCAATATAAGGCCAGCAGGTCCGGCCGTGTAATCGACTCCGGACTCTTAGACCTGCCATGGATAGTACTGGTGAGGATTTTGTGACAGATCCTAAGAGCAGTCGGGAGCCGGGAGCCCTTCACCCCTGGATGATAATCCCGTCGGCCAGTGAGCAAACTCCACATCTCAACCGGAGTCCACTGATCAGGCCACTCGCATATGGCATCTCGGAATGCCAGCTGATCAGTGCGGCTGAAAAACCCTGCCTGGACGTTGAATTCGTCCAACGTCAGCGAGCGGTATCCTTCATTCATCCAGAAGTCCACCGCGCAAACATCCTCCCCATAGCTGTTAGTCGACTCCGTGACGCCGACTGTAGCCAAGAACTCCTTCGTGGCCGTCAAATATAGCTGGGATGGTGGATTAAGGACAAATCCCCATCCTATGGTGTCGAAGTAGCTCCTGACATCGTTCTCCAAGCCCACTGCTCGGAGAAGCTCAAAGTCGAGCACCCTTGACGGCTCGATGGTGAACGTCTCTATGAGCTCCAGTCGTTGTCTGTGTCGATCTGTCAACTCACGTCTAGGTGGGGCTCTCTGCCTTTTCCTGGATGACTCTGCCATTTTTCTGAAGAGATTTTGGGAGTACACTCACAAGCAAGGATGCAGAGAATGAAGATTGGATGCAAAAAATGAGAGGGGGGAGGCTTATTTATAGGCAAATTTTCGCCAATACGGCCCGCATTGGATTCAATACGGCCGTATTGGCTTTTCTGTTAGTGTACAAAAATTGCTACCAATACGGACCGTATTGAACTTAATACGGTCGTATTAGCCTTGAATACGGGCGTATTGGATTTTAATACGCCCGTATTGAAGTTAAAACGTTGTGCTTAACGTTAACTTCAATACGGCCGTATCTATACCAATACGGGCGTATTGGACCCCTTTTTTTTTTTTTTTTTTTTTTTTTTTTTTTTTTTTTTTTTGAAAAAATAGAGAATAAGTGATCTTCTAGTACACCTATCATCTGTATGCATGTATGCAAATATGATGCACCTAATTCTATTTGATTCGTTTTTCAAAAGAATTAATCGATGCGTTCTTTGTTTGGATTTTGCCATTCCTTCTGGACAGACTATGCTTTGCCGATTTCTGTAACCGAGGAATGATGCGTATTTTGATTTTGGTGTCATCAACCAAATGATTCTTCCCTTCCTTTAGAAGATGTGTCAACCCTCCTATTGACCACTATATCTCCATGTTTCCACTAGATTATTAAAAAATCATTGGGACAAGAGAGAAAAGAAGGAAAGGATATATATTTTCAAAAGTTTGTGTTTTAGAAGGGATTATTTATTTTTGAAAAAATTGGATTTTGAAAGAATGGCTGGCCAATGGTAGGCTCAAGTGTTTAGGTTAGTTTGATTAAACACTTATGAGGTTAAGCGCATCTTTGTTATTAATGATTGTGTTTTGACAACTTGGATAGCTCTTCTTGAGCCCCTTGTTGAATTCCATTGATGGTACCATCATGGATTTATTTTGTTCTTTTTCTTTTTGATGGCCCTTACTTTTGCCTAAAACACCCATTTGTGGTGTCTTAGCGGGCTTTTGTTTTTGTTCATTATTTTGTAACCCTAATTTTTGCCTAGGTCACCCTTTTGTGGGATTCCTAGCGGGTCTTATGCTCTTATTTTTGCGCAGCCCTCTTTTTGGGTTTCCTGCCGAGCTTCTTTTATATTTTTAGGATTTCTTTTTATCCACGATGGCACTTATTGAAGCCAAGAAAAGGTGCTCCAAGTTGTCGTGCACACTTCCACGCAAAATGATGTGGGTTTATTGTTATCAAGATGATTTTAACCTCATTTATGTTTATTCAAACAGGGTTAAAATAATGTGGTCTAGAATTTTATTGCAAGCGAGAAAAGAAGCAATAAGAAATAATGAAGAATGATTTTATTATAATCATAGTGGAAACATGTGCCCTATCGAGGCTCGGGGGTCGGGCTGTCCCCGAGGAGTGATCTCTAATAGTCACTGAATTTACACATCCCTATTAGAAGGAAAAGGACACTTGATGACGACAGCTGGCCTTGACGTTTGTGAACCAGCCTTCCTAAAGATCTGGCTTAAAGAATGTCGAGAATGATCCTTGTTCCTCTTCGTCCTTTGATCTTTATTAGGGTTGTATCCTAACCCTTGTTTCCCCGGATTGTCCTTGATAATGGGTAGCTCCGGGATTCCTTGGGAATCCTTGCCTAATCCTTGTCCTGGCAAGTATCCGTTCTTTGTGAGCATATGAGCTACCTTCTTCATTTCTCGGGGAAATGTCTCAACATTAGCGATTTCCAATGCTTGGAAGGCGGTTTCCAAAGCTTCCTCTGCTGCATCCACATAAGGTATGTTGGATGGCTTGCTGATGAGTATGTCATCTTCAGCTTGCACGGTCACCAGTTTGTCCCCCACTATGAACTTGACTTTCTGGTGGAGCGTAGAGGGTACAGCTTTCGCATCATGAATCCAAGGTCGGCCGAGGAGACAGCTGTATGCAGGAGTAATATCCATCACTTGAAATTCGACGTTGAAGATAGTGGGTCCAATTTGGATTGGAAGATTGATTTCTCCCACTACTTCTCTTTTAGATCCGTCGAAAGCTCGAACTATCATGTTGCTCGGGCGCATTTGGACTCCTTTGATTGCCACTTGATCGAGTGTTCTTTTTGGCATCACGTTCAAGGAAGATCCATTATCTACCAAGACTTTAGCGATGTGATACTCCTTGCACTTTACAGAGATGTGCAAGGGCTTGTTGTGGTTTGGTCCCTCAGCGGGGATCTCTTCATCTGTGAAGGTGAGGTGATCATTAGCCGTGATGTGACCAACAATTCCCTCAAATTTGTCTTGGGATATGGAATGCGACACATATGCTTCGTTCAAGACTTTCAACAAAGCTTGTCGATGCGGTTCAGAGCTTAGGATCAACGACAGCAGAGTAATCTTCGCTGGCGTTCTGTGAAGTTGATCCACGATGGAGTACTCGCTTTGTCGGATGTACTTCAAAAGCTCGTCTGTCTCCTCCTCGGATTCTTTTTCCTCGGTTTTCTTTTCTTCTTTTTCTTTATTCTTGGGGGTTTTATCATGAAGATCTTCGGGAGTGTAGATCCTGCCACTCCTAGTCATGCCCCCAAGTCCAGCGATATTAGAAATATCACTGTCGGCAGAAGTATGGATGTCGTATATCCATGGCACAGCCTTATTCGATTCGTAAGGGAATGGTCTTGGTGCGACAATCCTTAAGGGCGTGGGACCTTCCCCTTTTTCTGTCTTGATTACCAACAACGGCGTCGTCGTGTGTTTGCTTTGCGCAGTTGTTGGTTTGCATTTTATCACAAATGGCGTACGATCCATTCTGAACATACGCATCGATTAATTCTTTCTTTTTATTAATCTTTATTATTAATTACCAAGAGAGATAAATGCAAAATGAATGACTAATGAGATGCAAAGGCAATAAATCTCAAAAATACGATTTTATTCATTAAAGAAAGTGTACAACTTTTATACAATGCTTTGAAGCAATTTTTTACAATAAGAGAAAAGCCG
The DNA here is from genome assembly GCF_000230855.2 of Cajanus cajan. Lineage (NCBI taxonomy): Eukaryota > Viridiplantae > Streptophyta > Magnoliopsida > Fabales > Fabaceae > Cajanus > Cajanus cajan. The sequence continues at coordinate 38,708,502 of NC_138524.1, forward strand.
GTAAAAACCCACAGGCGGGTTCATATTTCTTTGCCATTCATCTTCGGCTTCCTCGACATGACGACCCATTGCTTCAATCTGCGTATGGACCGCTTGGCTCATATCGTCACTGATTTTCTGAGCCTCCTTCGCTTTCTGAGTATAGTAGTTGATCATGGCCTGTAGTTCATTAAGCTCGTCTTCGGCTCGATCCTTCTCCTCTTGGAGTTTGGCCATTTGTGCCAATCCTTCCCTTTCTTTTCTGCGGAAATCGGAAAGGTTTGCGGCTTGTCGTTGAGCGACTTCCCGCCATTGCTGTGCGTCGGATCGAGTCAGAAACAAATCATCTTGTATGTCCTTGATCAACTGTGCCTGCTTTGCATGCTCGGCTTCAAGGCGTGCTATCTTCATATTGACTTCTTGGAGTTGACTACTCGGTTCAACCTTTGGCATTTTGGATGCCCGAGTAGTCTCCTCGTTGAGGTTAGCACACTCATCCTTGAGCCGCTCTATCTCATGGTCTTTCTTCTTGCATTGCCTTTGAAGACCATCAATGGTGAAACTGGATTCTTCGTTTTTCTCTTCAAGAACTCTCATCTGAGCTCCCATGATTTCCAGTTTCTTGGTCAAGGCGTCGACCTGTTCTTGCAACACCTTCCTTGTAGTCGTGGTTGCACAAGAGGTGGATGGTTGTGACACCCCCCTCTCATTCCTCCATTTCTCATAATCAATAGAGACGGATACCCGAGGCTTTCCAAGCTCGAGATCTCCCTCATAGGTTGGTCTCTCCCACGCTCTTATAACAGCGTGCATATCTCTCTGATGCTCGGGATCGAAAGAGAAACACAACCCTCCCAGCTCCTCTATAGTAGGAATGATTTGGGTCCTCATTAGTTGCCTCATAACCAATTTAGGTGAGTAGGTTATGCAACCTCTGAGGCCCATCAACGGTACGCTCGAATAACTGCCGCATCTTGTCAATACATGGCTCGGACGGAACCAAGGGCAAACCCACGTGAAGTGCTCGATACTCCACTGTTCCATCTCATCCTTCCACTCGGAAGCATATCGGCGGCAGACGGGGATCTTTGAGAAGCTTCTCAACGGATCGGGCAAAGCCCCCATGTGACTAGAGGCGTAGAAATGTGTGATGCCCCACACATATAACAAGGAGGTGCAGCATCGGATGATCTTCCCTTGCCTCTGTTGAGATAGATGAACAGACAGCAAGGTGTCGGCGAGAATAGCGGGCACGGGACTCTTCATATGCACGTCCCAAGCAAAGAAAGCGTCCATCGCAGCATGGTCCACTGTGTTAGCGTGAAAGGGGAATAGGATCGTCCCAAACACGGCTAACGCAAGAGTCTTGTTGAAAGCTAACCAATCTCCCTCACCAGCCAAGGAAGAAAGGTGGTCTTCGATCATAGCAAGCTTCCAACCCTTGATATTGCCGTTCCCTACTAAGGCAGCTGATCGTAGTGGTAGTTTGACCTGAGTGGCTACTCTTTCTACGGCCACATGGTTCCCCTGAAAAAGGTAAACCCCAGCTGATTTAGGCCACCGTAACATGAGCTCGTACTCCTCTAGAGTAGGAACCAGGTCAAACTGGGGGAACTCAAAACAGTGCAGATCGGGACTCCAGAAGTGAACCAATGCCCTCAGAAAAGCTGGATCCACACAAATCCTCATCAAATCGAGAACTCGCCCATAAGATTTCTCAAACTCGACGCGAGCCTCTCTTGACATCAAGGTACAGAGGTGATCCAACCTCTCAACACGGTATAATAGGAAGTCCACTTTCTTTAATGGCCTTTGCACCTCCCTAGACCTCTCCATAATCTACAATACAATGCATGATATGAGATGATGGCGATGAATATGCATGCATAGTGTTTATTCAACTAAGCATTATCATGTTTTCGGGATATTCCTAAGATGATGCATGATATTGCTTGGTTTGGATAAATACGTATTTTTTTCTTTTTGAGTATTTTTTATTTTTGTATATTTTGGGTGAAAAGGGAAACTACCTATATGAATGCAATGGAGGCAGATGTTAACACCATGTACTAGAAAATCTTTATTTCTATTTATTCTTATATATTTTTTATTGTAAACAAGAATGTTGTATGTTTAAAAGGTGCAAATATATGCTCATACAATGTCACATAAAAATGCACAAACAATTCACTCATCCACGAACAGTCACGAGCGAATCACGAGGTAGGGGTATCCTGCAGAAATGGTGCATATTCAAGGTAGGTTCTAACTGTTCTCACCAGTCCAAGGCCCCCAAGGTGCCCCCATTATAGGGACCCAATTCCTCTCATCGTAGGTCGATGGAAAGCTCCAACGCACCGTCGGACTCAAGTTCATGGTTATCACCTTGAGTGATGCTTTCCGACAACGGTCTACGGGCACCTATAGACCCATTCGACAACCGGCCGTACTAACATCCACTCCCTATGGTTAATCACTCATGCCCCCGGGTATAGAGGGAACTGTTGTGTGCAAAGGTTTGTGTGCAGTTTTTATTTCAAACAATTGCGTAAATTTAAAAATACAACAGTTATTAAAGCCAAATAGATAAACATGTTATCATACAAGTGAGGGGTAACAAAGTAATTTTTAACTATTATTTAAAAATAATCTGTCACTAAATGGGACTGACTCTCGAAGCTTCCCCAGTGGAGTCGCCATCTGTCGCCACCGGCCCAAACGGGCCTCGGCGGTCGCGAAGACGGTCGAGCTCGCTTTTTATTTTGGTTTTGAAAATGTATTGGATTATTAGAACGATTTATTCTCAAACTGAGACCTTGTCGATCTTATCCAATTTATTTATTAAAAGTCTCACCAATCCATTTTAATCCCAAGCGGGACCCTCCATGGATTAGTGGTTTTCGCAAAAGGAGGGTTCGTGGAGTCGCCACCAATGTTTTACTCAAAACATTGGAAAAAGAGATAAGGCAATTGATTCAAAAATCGACTTCAGCCATTACAACCAGAGTCGGGTAAGGGAGTCGGTTACGCGTGGGGAAGGTGTTAGCACCCCACAGCGCCCCTTTCGGGTTCCCTATGACAGATTATTTCTAAAATAACAGTGTAAAATTACTAAATTACCCCTATTTATTATAAGCGATTATAAATTAACTATCTACATGATGACAGTTAAATATGCACACAGAAAGCAGTAAAAGAAGGGATTTTTAGAAAAGAAACCTCTTGAAGCGTGCTTTTTATATATCAAGTAAAACTGGGAAGCTTTTTGGCGTTCCCTCGCTCTACAAGCCCGCTCACTCCTTCCTAAAAATAATTTTTGACTTGGAAATCCGGAGGATTTCCCTTCGACTAGGTTCGATCCTCAAGCAAAATGGCTCGGGGCTCAAGAACTTCGTCGGATCAACTCTCCAAGTGATTTCTAGGGAGAGCACTGCTCAAAAAACCCCAGAATACTCAAGGAGAGGGTTACAACTGTGTCTAAAAGTCCCAAATGACGTCCAATTGGCGTCATATTTATAGGGAATAGGCGCAATACGGGCTACAGAATCAATACGGCCGTATTGAAATTTTTGAACTTCAATACGGCCGTATTGAGTTCAATACGGCCGTATTGAAATTCAGAAATTTCAATACGGCCGTATTGAGTTCGCCGCGGCCGTATTGAAGCTTTAATACGGCCGTATTGAGTTCGCCGCGGCCGTATTGAAGTTTCAGAAACTTCAATACGGCCGTATTGTGTTCACTGCGGCCGTATTGAAGCTTCAATACGGCCGTATTAAGTTCAGTACGGCCGTATTCCCTTCACTTTCTTATTTTGAGCTATTCTAAGACCTCTAGACCTACAGAGAACCCTCCTAGGGCCTTCCAGGAGTCCTTCTGGCTGATCTTCCTTCAGTCTTCGAGGGTCTTCAAGCTTTATTTCCGACCCGGGCAATTTTAGGGGTCTACACCAAGTGATCCTTCCCTTCCTTTAGAAGACGTGTCAACCCTCCTATTGACCACTATATCTCCATGTTTCCACTAGATTATTCTAAAATCGTTTGGGACAAGAGAAAAGAAAGGAAAGATATTTTTGTTCAGAAGTTTGTGTTTTGGAGGGGATTATTATTGTTTTGGAAATGGTTTTTGTAAGAATGGCTGGCCAAGGTAGGCTCATGTGTTTAGGCTTGTTTGATTAAACACTTATGAAGTTAAGAAAGTCTTGTTATTGACGTTGTGATTCGACAACGTAGATAGCTTCCCTTGAACCTTTCTTTTTGAATTCAGCTCATGGTACCATCATGGATTTCTTTTGCTTTTTTGATTGTCCTTATTTTTGCCTGAAAACACCCCTTTGTGGTGTCTCAGCGGACCTTTGTTTTTGTTCATTTTTGCAACCCTAATTTTTGCCTAGGTCACCCTTTTGTGGGATTCCTAGCGGGTTCTTTGCTCTTATTTTTGCGCAGCCCCCCTTTTTTGGGTTTCCTGCCGAGCTTTTTGTTTTTAGGACTTTGTCCTTAAAGGATTTTTCTTTTTTATCCATGATGGCACTTGTCGAGGCCAAGGAAAGGTGCTCCAAGTTGTCACACACACTTCCACATAAAAATGATGCGGGTTTATTGTTATTAAGACGATTTTAACCTCATTCATGCTTATTCAAACAGGGTTAAAAATAATGTGGTCTAGAAATTTATTGCAAGCGAGAAAAGAAGCAATAAGAAATAATAAAGAATGATTTTATTATAATTCTAGCGGAAACATGTGCCCTATCGAGGCTCGGGGGTCGGGCTGTCCCCGAGGAGCGATCTCTAACAGTCATCAGGTCTATACATCCCTGTCGGAAGAAGAAGAGTACTTGATGACGACGACCGGCCTTGACGCTTGTGAACCGGCCTTCCTAAAGATCTGGCTTAAAGAACGTCGAGAAGGATCTTGGTTCCTCTTCGTCCTTTGATCTTTATTAGGGTTGTATCCTAACCCTTGTTTTCCCGGATTATCCTTAATGATGGGTAGCTCGGGAATTCCTTGGGAATACTTGCCAAGTCCTTGTCCAGGCAAGTATCCGTTCTTGGTGAGCATGTAGGCTACCTTCTTCATTTCTCGGGGAAACGTTTCGACATTGGCAATCTCCAATGCTTGGAAGGCGGTCTCTAGAGCTTCCTCTGCTGCATCCACGTAAGGTATGGCAGATGGCTTGCTGATGAGTATGTCATCTTCGGCTTGTACGGTCACCAGCTTGTCACCCACTATGAATTTGACTTTCTGGTGGAGCGTAGAGGGAACAGCTTTCGCATCATGAATCCAAGGTCGGCCGAGGAGACAGCTGTATGCGGGAGTAATGTCCATCACTTGAAATTCGACATTAAAGACGGTGGGTCCAATTTGGATTGGAAGATTGATTTCTCCCACCACTTCTCTTTTAGAACCGTCGAAAGCTCGAACGATCATGTTGCTCGGGCGCATTTGGATTCCTTTGATTGCCACTTGATCAAGCATTCTTTTTGGCATCACATTCAAGGAAGATCCATTATCCACCAAGACTTTAGCGATGTGATATTCCTTGCACTTTACAGAGATGTGCAAGGGCTTGTTGTGATTCGGTCCCTCAGCGGGGATTTCTTCATCGGTGAAAGTGAGGTGATCATTAGCCGTGATGTGACTAACAATCCCCTCAAACATGTCTTGGGAGATAGTGTGCGACACGTACGCCTCGTTCAAGACTTTCAACAGAGCTTGCCGATGCGGTTCGGAGCTTAGGATCAACGACAATAGAGTAATCTTTGCTGGCGTCCTATGAAGTTGATCCACGATGGAGTACTCGCTCTGTCGGATATATTTTAACAGCTCGTCAGTCTCCTCCTCGGATTCTTTATTTTCCTCGGTTTTCTCTTTTTCTTTTTCTTTTTCTTTATTCTTGGGAGCTTTATCATGAAGATCTTCGGGAGTGTAGATCCTGCCACTCCTAGTCATGCCCCCAAGTCCAGCGATGTTAGAGATATCGTAGTCGGCAGAAGAATGGACGTCGTATATCCATGGCACAGCCTTATTCGATTCGTAGGGAAAAGGTCTTGGAGCAGTGATCTTTAACGGTGTCGGACCTTCCCCTTTATTCGTCTTGATTACCAACAACAGAGTTGATGTGCGTTTGCTTGGCGCAGTTGTTGGCTTACACTTAATAACAAACGGCGTGCGATCCATCTTGAACATACGCATCGATTAATCCTTTCTTTTTATTAATGTTATTAATGAATTTCTAGGAGGGATGTATGCAAATGAATGACTATCTAGATCCCTCCATGATCTATAATAAGAATGCATGATATGAGATGATGGCGTTGAATATGCATGCAAAAATAAGTAAACTACCCCTATTATTTAGAACGATTATAAGTAAACTATCTACATGATGAAAGCTTTAAACGTGCAATGCAACAATCAAAAAGCGATAGATGAAAGCGGTAAAAGAAAAGATTTGGAAAGAAACCTTTGAAGCGTGCTTTTATATATTAAAAAGGAGTTAGGAGGCTTTTTGGCGCTCCTTCCCACTACACGTTCGCTCGCTCCTTTCCCTAAAATAAATTTTTACTATGGAAATCAAAGAGATTTCCCTTCGACTTGTTCGAGTTCTCAAGCTAAAGGCTCATGAACTCAAGAACTTAGTCGGATTAGCTCTCGGAGAGGTTCCTAGGGCAGAGAATAGCTCAAAAACCCAAGAATCCTCAGCAAGAGGGTCCAAATGTGTGGCAAATGTGTGGAAGGACGAGCCAATGACGTCCTATTTATAGGATTGAGGCGCAGTACGGCCTAAGAGGTCAATACGGCCCGTACTGAGTTTTTGAACTACAGTACGGCCGTATTGAATTTAGTACCGCCGTACTAAAGTTCAAAAACTTCAGTACGGCCGTATTGATTTCACTACGGCCCGTACTGAGTTTTTGAACTACAGTACGGCCGTACTGAATTTAGTACGGCCGTACTGAAGTTCAAAAACTTCAGTACGGCCGTATTGATTTCATTATGGCCGTATTGTAGTTCAAATGGCTTAGTACGGCCGTACTGAACCTCTAGGAGGGTGTATTGAGCTCCAATCCTCACACACCCTTATTCTAAGCTACTCTAAGACTTCTAGACCTACAAAGAATCATCCTAGGGTCTTCCAGGAGTCCTTCTGGCTGACTTTCCTTCGGTCTTCGAGAGTCTTTGAGTCTTATTTCCGACCCGGACAATTTTAGGGGTCTACAGAGACTAATAACCAACACAAATGCACAACATAACATGTAATTGGTTTACTGTTCATTGGTTCTCTCTAATTCTTCAGCTGACTTACTTGCTACACCTAGGGAGTCTAATAACCAACACAAATACACAACATAACATGTAATTGCTTTACTGTTCATTGGTTCTATCTAATTCTTCAGCTGACCTACTTGCTACACCTAGGGAGACTAATAACCAACACAAATGCACAACATAACATGTAACTAGTTTACTGTTCATTGGTTCTATCTAATTCTTCAGTTGACTTACTTGCTACACCTGGGGAGACTAATAACCAACACAAATGCACAACATAACATGTAATTGGTTTACTATTCATTGGTTCTCTCTAATTCTTTAACTGACTTACTTGCTACACCTGGGGAGACTAATAACCAACATAGATGCTCAACATAGCAGGTAATTGGTTTACTGTTCATTAGTTCTCTCTAATTCTTCAACTGACTTACTTGCTACACATGGGGAGTCTAATAACCAACACAAATGCACAACATAGCAGGTAATTGGTTTACTGTTCATTGGTTCTCGCTAATTCTTCAACTAACTTACTTGCTACACCTGGGGAGACTAATAACCAACACAGATGCACAACAAAGCAGGTAATTGGTTTATTGTTCAATGCTTCTCTCTATTTCTTCAACTGACTTACTTGCTACACCTGGGGATACTAATAACCAACACAGATGCATAACATAACAGGTAATTGGTTTACTGTTCATTGGTTCACTCTATTTTTTCAACTGACTTACTTGCTACACCTGGGGAGACTAATAACCAACACAGATGCATAACATAAAAGGTAATTGATTTACTGTTCATTGGTTCTCTCTAATTCTTCAACTGACTTACTTGCTACACCTAGGGAGACTAATAACCAACACAGATGCAAAACATAACGTGTGATTGGTTTACTGTTCATTGGTTCTCTCTAATTCTTCAACTGAGTTACTTGCTACACCTGGGGAGACTAATAACCAACACAAATGCACAACATAACAGGTAATTGGTTTACTGTTCATTGGTTCTCTCTAATTCTTCAAATGACTTACTTGCTACACCTGGGGAGACTAATAACCATCACAGATGCACAACATAACAGGTAATTGGTTTACTGTTCATTAGTTCTCTCTATTTCTTCAAATGACTGACTTGCTACACCTGGGGAGACAAATATCCATCACAGATGCACAACATAACATGTAATTGGTTTACTGTTCATTGGTTCTCTCTAAATCTTCAACTGACTTACTTGCTACACCTGGGGAGACTAAAAACCAACACAGATGCACAACATAACATGTAATTGGTTTACTGTTCATTGGTTCTCTCTAATTGTTCAACTGACTTACTTGCTACACCTGGGGAGACTAATAACCAACACAGATGCACAACATAACAGGTAATTGGTTTACTGTTCATTGGTTCTCTCTAATTCTTCAACTGACTTACTTGCTACACCTGGGGAGACTAATAACCAACACAGATGCACAACATAACAGGTATTTGGTTTACTGTTCATTGGTTCTCTCTAATTCCTCAACTGACTTACTTGCTACACCTAGTGAGACTAATAACCAACACAGATGCACAACATAACGTGTGATTGGTTTATTGTTCATTGGTTCTCCCTAATTCTTCAAGTGATTTACTTGCTACACCTGGGGAGACTAATAACCAACACAGATGCACAACATAGCAGGTAATTGGTTTACTGTTCATTGGTTCTCTCTAATTCTTCAACTGACTTTCTTGCTACACCTGGGGAGACTACTAACCAACACAGATGCACAACATAACAGGTATTTGGTTTACTGTTCATTGGTTCTCTCTAATTTTTCAACTAACTTACTTTCTACACCTGGGGAGACTAATAACCAACACTGATGCACAACATAATAGGTAATTGGTTTACTGTCCATTAGTTCTCTCTAATTCTTCAACTGACTTACTTGCTACACCTGGGGAGACTAATAACCAACATAGATGCACAACATAACAGGTAATTGGTTTACTGTTCATTGGTTCTCTCTAATTCTTCAACTGACTTACTTGCTACACCTGGGGAGACTAATAACTAACACAGATGCACAACATAACAGGTAATTGGTTTACTGTTCATTGGTTCACTCTATTTCTTCAATTGACTTACTTGCTTACCTGGGGAGACTAATAACCAACACAGATGCATAACATAACAGGTAATTGGTTTACTGTTCATTGGTTCTCTCTATTTCTTCAACTGACTTACTTGCTACACCCGGGGAGACTAATAACTAACACAGATGCACAACATAACCGGTAATTCGTTTACTGTTCATTGGTTCACTCTATTTCTTCAATTGACTTACTTGCTTACCTGGGGAGACTAATAACCAACACAGATGCAGAACATAACAGGTAATTGGTTTACTGTTCATTGGTTCACACTATTTCTTCAATTGACTTACTTGCTTACCTGGGGAGACTAATAACCAACACAGATGCATAACATACCAGGTAATTGGTTTACTGTTCATTGGTTTTCTCTATTTCTTCAATTGACTTACGTGCTACACCTGGGGAGACAAATATCCATCACAGATGCACAACATAACATGTAATCGGTTTACTGTTCATTGGTTCTCTCTAAATCTTCAACTGACTTACTTGCTACACCTGGGGAGACTAAAAACCAACACAGATGCACAACATAACATGTAATTGGTTTACTGTTCATTGGTTCTCTCTAATTGTTCAACTGACTTACTTGCTACACCTGGGGAGACTAATAACCAACACAGATGCACAACATAACAGGTAATTGGTTTACTGTTCATTGGTTCTCTCTAATTGTTTAACTGACTTACTTGGTACACCTGGGGAGACTAATAACCAACACAGATGCACAACATAACAGGTATTTGGTTTACTGTTCATTGGTTCTCTCTAATTCTTCAACTGACTTACTTTCTACACCTGGGGAGACTAATAACCAACACTGATGCACAACATAACAGGTAATTGGTTTACTGTTCATTGGTTCTCTCTAATTCTTCAACTGACTTACTTTCTACACCTGGGGAGACTAATAACCAACACTGATGCACAACATAACAGGTAATTGGTTTACTGTTCATTGGTTCTCTCTAATTCCTCAACTGACTTACTTGCTACACCTAGTGAGACTAATAACCAACACAGATGCACAACATAACGTGTGATTGGTTTACTGTTCATTGGTTCTCTCTAATTCTTCAAGTGATTTACTTGCTACACCTGAGGAGACTAATAACCAACACAAATGCACAACATAGCAGGTAATTGGTTTACTGTTCATTGGTTCTCTCTAATTCTTCAACTGACTTTCTTGCTACACCTGGGGAGACTACTAACCAACACAGATGCACAACAAAACAGGTATTTGGTTTACTGTTCATTGGTTCTCTCTAATTTTTCAACTAACTTACTTTCTACACCTGGGGAGACTAATAACCAACACTGATGCACAACATAATAGGTAATTGGTTTACTGTCCATTAGTTCTCTCTAATTCTTCAACTGACTTACTTGCTACACCTGGGGAGACTAATAACCAACATAGATGCACAACATAACAGGTAATTGGTTTACTGTTCATTGGTTCTCTCTAATTCTTCAACTGACTTACTTGCTACACCTGGGGAGACTAATATCTAACACAGATGCACAACATAACAGGTAATTGGTTTACTGTTCATTGGTTCACTCTATTTCTTCAATTGACTTACTTGCTTACCTGGGGAGACTAATAACCAACACAGATGCATAACATAACAGGTAATTGGTTTACTGTTCATTGGTTCTCTCTATTTCTTCAACTGACTTACTTGCTACACCTGGGGAGACTAATAACCAACACAGATGCACAACATAACAGGTAATTGGTTTACTGTTCATTGGTTCTCTCTAATTGTTTAACTGACTTACTTGGTACACCTGGGGAGACTAATAACCAACACAGATGCACAACATAACAGGTATTTGGTTTACTGTTCATTGGTTCTCTCTAATTCTTCAACTGACTTACTTTCTACACCTGGGGAGACTAATAACCAACACTGATGCACAACATAACAGGTAATTGGTTTACTGTTCATTGGTTCTCTCTAATTCTTCAACTGACTTACTTTCTACACCTGGGGAGACTAATAACCAACACTGATGCACAACATAACAGGTAATTGGTTTACTGTTCATTGGTTCTCTCTAATTCCTCAACTGACTTACTTGCTACACCTAGTGAGACTAATAACCAACACAGATGCACAACATAACGTGTGATTGGTTTACTGTTCATTGGTTCTCTCTAATTCTTCAAGTGATTTACTTGCTACACCTGGGGAGACTAATAACCAACACAGATGCACAACATAGCAGGTAATTGGTTTACTGTTCATTGGTTCTCTCTAATTCTTCAACTGACTTTCTTGCTACACCTGGGGAGACTACTAACCAACACAGATGCACAACATAACAGGTATTTGGTTTACTGTTCATTGGTTCTCTCTAATTTTTCAACTAACTTACTTTCTACACCTGGGGAGACTAATAACCAACACTGATGCACAACATAATAGGTAATTGGTTTACTGTCCATTAGTTCTCTCTAATTCTTCAACTGACTTACTTGCTACACCTGGGGAGACTAATAACCAACATAGATGCACAACATAACAGGTAATTGGTTTACTGTTCATTGGTTCTCTCTAATTCTTCAACTGACTTACTTGCTACACCTGGGGAGACTAATAACTAACACAGATGCACAACATAACAGGTAATTGGTTTACTGTTCATTGGTTCACTCTATTTCTTCAATTGACTTACTTGCTTACCTGGGGAGACTAATAACCAACACAGATGCATAACATAACAGGTAATTGGTTTACTGTTCATTGGTTCTCTCTAATTCTTCAACTGACTTACTTGCTACACCTGGGGAGACTAATAACTAACACAGATGCACAACATAACAGGTAATTGGTTTACTGTTCATTGGTTCACTCTATTTCTTCAATTGACTTACTTGCTTACCTGGGGAGACTAATAACCAACACAGATGCATAACATAACAGGTAATCGGTTTACTGTTCATTGGTTCACTCTATTTCTTCAATTGACTTACTTGCTTACCTGGGGAGACTAATAACCAACACAGATGCATAACATAACAGGTAATTGGTTTACTGTTCATTGGTTCTCTCTAATTCTTCAACTGACTTACTTGCTACACCTGGGGAGACTAATAACCAACACAGATGCACAACATAACAGGTAATTGGTTTACTGTTCATTGGTTCTCTCTAATTCTTCAACTGACTTACTTGCTACACCTGGGAAGACTAATAACCAACACAGATGCACAACATAACAGGTAATTGGTTTACTGTTCATTGGTTCACTCTATTTCTTCAATTGACTTACTTGCTTACCTGGGGAGACTAATAACCAACACAGATGCATAACATACCAGGTAATTGGTTTACTGTTCATTGGTTCTCTCTAGTTCTTCATTTGACTTACTTGCTACACCTGGGGAGACTAATAACCAACACAGATGCACAACATAACAGGTAATTGGTTTACTGTTCATTGGTTCTCTCTAATTCTTCAACTGACTTACTTGCTACACCTGGGGAGACTAATAACCAACACAGATGCACAACATAACAGGTAATTGGTTTACTGTTCATTGGTTCTCTCTAATTCTTCAACTGACTTACTTGCTACACCTGGGAAGACTAATAACCAACACAGATGCACAACATAACAGGTAATTGGTTTACTGTTCATTGGTTCTCTCTAATTCTTCAACTGATTTTCTTGCTACACCTGGGGAGACTAATAACCAACACAGATGCACAACATATCAGGTAATTGGTTTACTGTTCATTGGTTCTCTCTAATTCTTCAACTGACTTACTTGTTACACCTGGGGAGACTAATAACCAACACAGATGCACAACATAACAGGTAATTGGTTTACTGTTCATTGGTTCTCTCTAATTCTTCAACTGATTTACTTGCTACACCTGGGGAGACTAATAACCAACACAGATGCACAACATATCAGGTAATTGGTTTACTGTTCATTGGTTCTCTCTAATTCTTCAACTGACTTACTTGTTACACCTGGGGAGACTAATAACCAACACAAATGCACAACATAACAGGTAATTGGTTTACTGTTCATTGGTTCTCTCTAATTCTTCAACTGACTTACTTGCTACACCTGGGGAGACTAATAACCAACATAGATGCACAACATAACAGGTAATTGGTTTACTGTTCATTGGTTCTCTCTAATTCTTCAACTGACTTACTTGCTACACCTGGGGAGACTAATAACTAACACAGATGCACAACATAACAGGTAATTGGTTTACTGTTCATTGGTTCACTCTATTTCTTCAATTGACTTACTTGCTTACCTGGGGAGACTAATAACCAACACAGATGCATAACATAACAGGTAATTGGTTTACTGTTCATTGGTTCTCTCTATTTCTTCAACTGACTTACTTGCTACACCTGGGGAGACTAATAACTAACACAGATGCACAACATAACCGGTAATTCGTTTACTGTTCATTGGTTCACTCTATTTCTTCAATTGGCTTACTTGCTTACCTGGGGAGACTAATAACCTACACAGATGCAGAACATAACAGGTAATTGGTTTACTGTTCATTGGTTCTCTATAATTCTTCAACTGACTTACTTGCTACACCTGGGGAGACTAATAACCAACACAGATGCACAACATAACAGGTAATTGGTTTACTGTTCATTGGTTCTCTCTAATTCTTCAACTGACTTACTTGCTACACCTGGGAAGACTAATAACCAACACAGATGCACAACATAACAGGTAATTGGTTTACTGTTCATTGGTTCTCTCTAATTCTTCAACTGATTTACTTGCTACACCTGGGGAGACTAATAACCAACACAGATGCACAACATATCAGGTAATTGGTTTACTGTTCATTGGTTCTCTCTAATTCTTCAACTGACTTACTTGCTACACCTGGGGAGACTAATAACCAACACAAATGCACAACATAACAGGTAATTGGTTTACTGTTCATTGGTTCTCTCTAATTCTTCAACTGACTTACTTGCTACACCTGGGGAGACTAATAACCAACACTGATGGACAACATAACAGGTAATTGGTTTACTGTGCATTGGTTCTCTCTAATTCTTCAACTGACTTACTTGCTATCCTGGGAAGACTAATAACCAACACAGATGCACAACATAATAGGTAATTGGTTTACTGTTCATTGGTTCTCTCTAATTCTTCAACTGACTTACTTGCTACACCTGGGGAGACTAATAACCAACACTGATGCACAACATAACAGGTAATTGGTTTACTGTTCATTGGTTCTCTCTAATTCTTCAACTGACTTACTTGCTACACCTGGGGAGACTAATAACCAACACAGATGCACAACATAACAGGTAATTGGTTTACTGTTCATTGGTTCTCTCTAATTCTTCAACTGACATACTTGCTACACCTGGGGAGACTAATAACTAACACAGATGCAGAACATAACAGGTAATTGGTTTACTGTTCATTGGTTCATTCTATTTCTTCAATTGACTTACTTGCTTACCTGGGGAGACTAATAACCAACACAGATGCATAACATACCAGGTAATTGGTTTACTGTTCATTGGTTCTCTCTATTTCTTCAATTGACTTACTTGCTACACCTGGGGAGACTAATAACCAACACAGATGCATAACATAACAGGTAATTGGTTTACTGTTCATTGGTTCTCTCTATTTCTTCAACTGACTTACTTGCTACACCTGGGGAGACTAATAACCAACACAGATGCATAACATAACAGGTAATTGGTTTACTGTTCATTGGTTCTCTCTAATTCTTCAACTGACTTACTTGCTACACCTGGGGAGACTAATAACCAACACAGATGCACAACATAACGTATGATTGGTTTACTGTTCATTGGTTCTCTCTAATTCTTCAACTGACTTACTTGCTACACCTGGGGAGACTAATAACCAACACACATGCACAACATAACAAGTAATTGGTTTACTGTTCATTGGTTCTCTCTAGTTCTTCATTTGACTTACTTGCTACACCTGGGGAGACTAATAACCAACACAGATGCACAACATAACAGGTAATTGGTTTACTGTTCATTGGTTCTCTCTAATTCTTCAACTGACTTACTTGCTACACCTGGGAAGACTAATAACCAACACAGATGCACAACATAACAGGTAATTGGTTTACTGTTCATTAGTTCTCTCTAATTCTTCAACTGACTTACTTGCTACACCTGGGGAGACTAATAACCAACACAGATGCACAACATAACAGGTAATTGGTTTACTGTTCATTGGTTCTCTCTAATTCTTCAACTGACTTACTTGCTACACCTGGGGAGACTAATAACCAACACAGATGCACAACATAACAGGTAATTGGTTTACTGTTCATTGGTTCTCTCTAATTCTTCATCTGACTTACTTGCTACACTTAGGGAGACTACTAACCAACACAGATGGACAACATAACAGGTATTTGGTTTACTGTTCATTGGTTCTCTCTAATTTTTCAACTGACTTACTTTCTACACTTGGGGAGACTAATAACCAACACTGATGCACAACATAATAGGTAATTGGTTTACTGTCCATTAGTTCTCTCTAATTCTTCAACTGACTTACTTGCTACACCTGGGGAGACTAATAACCAACATAGATGCACAACATAACAGGTAATTGGTTTACTGTTCATTGGTTCTCTCTAATTCTTCAACTGACTTACTTGCTACACCTGGGGAGACTAATAACTAACACAGATGCACAACATAACAGGTAATTGGTTTACTGTTCATTGGTTCACTCTATTTCTTCAATTGACTTACTTGCTTACCTGGGGAGACTAATAACCAACACAGATGCATAACATAACAGGTAATTGGTTTACAGTTCATTGGTTCTCTCTATTTCTTCAACTGACTTACTTGCTACACCTGGGGAGACTAATAACTAACACAGATGCACAACATAACAGGTAATCGGTTTACTGTTCATTGGTTCACTCTATTTCTTCAATTGACTTACTTGCTTACCTGGGGAGACTAATAACCAACACAGATGCATAACATAACAGGTAATTGGTTTACTGTTCATTGGTTCTCTCTAATTCTTCAACTGACTTACTTGCTACACCTGGGGAGACTAATAACCAACACAGATGCACAACATAACAGGTAATTGGTTTACTGTTCATTGGTTCTCTCTAATTCTTCAACTGACTTACTTGCTACACCTGGGAAGACTAATAACCAACACAGATGCACAACATAACAGGTAATTGGTTTACTGTTCATTGGTTCACTCTATTTCTTCAATTGACTTACTTGCTTACCTGGGGAGACTAATAACCAACACAGATGCATAACATACCAGGTAATTGGTTTACTGTTCATTGGTTCTCTCTAGTTCTTCATTTGACTTACTTGCTACACCTGGGGAGACTAATAACCAACACAGATGCACAACATAACAGGTAATTGGTTTACTGTTCATTGGTTCTCTCTAATTCTTCAACTGACTTACTTGCTACACCTGGGGAGACTAATAACCAACACAGATGCACAACATAACAGGTAATTGGTTTACTGTTCATTGGTTCTCTCTAATTCTTCAACTGACTTACTTGCTACACCTGGGAAGACTAATAACCAACACAGATGCACAACATAACAGGTAATTGGTTTACTGTTCATTGGTTCTCTCTAATTCTTCAACTGATTTACTTGCTACACCTGGGGAGACTAATAACCAACACAGATGCACAACATATCAGGTAATTGGTTTACTGTTCATTGGTTCTCTCTAATTCTTCTACTGACTTACTTGTTACACCTGGGGAGACTAATAACCAACACAAATGCACAACATAACAGGTAATTGGTTTACTGTTCATTGGTTCTCTCTAATTCTTCAACTGACTTACTTGCTACACCTGGGGAGACTAATAACCAACACAGATGCATAACATACCAGGTAATTGGTTTACTGTTCATTGGTTCTCTCTATTTCTTCAATTGACTTAGTTGCTACACCTGGGGAGACTAATAACCAACACAGATGCATAACATAACAGGTAATTGGTTTACTGTTCATTGGTTCTCTCTATTTCTTCAACTGACTTACTTGCTACACCTGGGGAGACTAATAACCAACACAGATGCATAACATAACAGGTAATTGGTTTACTGTTCATTGGTTCTCTCTAATTCTTCAACTGACTTACTTGCTACACCTGGGGAGACTAATAACCAACACAGATGCACAACATAACGTATGATTGGTTTACTGTTCATTGGTTCTCTCTAATTCTTCAACTGACTTACTTGCTACACCTGGGGAGACTAATAACCAACACACATGCACAACATAACAGGTAATTGGTTTACTGTGCATTGGTTCTCTCTAGTTCTTCATTTGACTTACTTGCTACACCTGGGGAGACTAATAACCAACACAGATGCACAACATAACAGGTAATTGCTTTACTGTTCATTGGTTCTCTCTAATTCTTCAACTGACTTACTTGCTACACCTGGGAAGACTAATAACCAACACAGATGCACAACATAACAGGTAATTGGTTTATTGTTCATTAGTTCTCTCTAATTCTTCAACTGACTTACTTGCTACACCTGGGGAGACTAATAACCAACACAGATGCACAACATAACAGGTAATTGGTTTACTGTTCATTGGTTCTCTCTAATTCTTCAACTGACTTACTTGCTACACCTGGGAAGACTAATAACCAACACAGATGCACAACATAACAGGTAATTGGTTTACTGTTCATTGGTTCTCTCTAATTCTTCAACTGACTTACTTGCTACACCTAGGGAGACTACTAACCAACACAGATGGACAACATAACAGGTATTTGGTTTACTGTTCATTGGTTCTCTCTAATTTTTCAACTGACTTACTTTCTACACCTGGGGAGACTAATAACCAACACTGATGCACAACATAATAGGTAATTGGTTTACTGTCCATTAGTTCTCTCTAATTCTTCAACTGACTTACTTGCTACACCTGGGGAGACTAATAACCAACATAGATGCACAACATAACAGGTAATTGGTTTACTGTTCATTGGTTCTCTCTAATTCTTCAACTGACTTACTTGCTACACCTGGGGAGACTAATAACTAACACAGATGCACAACATAACAGGTAATTGGTTTACTGTTCATTGGTTCACTCTATTTCTTCAATTGACTTACTTGCTTACCTGGGGAGACTAATAACCAACACAGATGCATAACATAACAGGTAATTGGCTTACAGTTCATTGGTTCTCTCTATTTCTTCAACTGACTTACTTGCTACACCTAGGGAGACTAATAACCAACACAGATGCATAACATAACATGTAATTGGTTTACTGTACATTGGTTCTCTCTAATTCTTTAACTGACTTACTTGCTACACCTGGGGAGACAAGTAACCAACACAGATGCACAACATATCAGGTAATTGGTTTACTGTTCATTGGTTCTCTCTAATTCTTCAACTGACTTACTTGCTACACCTGGGGAGACTAATAACCAACACACATGCACAACATAACAGGTAATTGGTTTACTGTTCATTGGTTCTCTCTAGTTCTTCATTTGACTTACTTGCTACACCTGGGGAGACTAATAACCAACATAGATGCACAACATAACAGGTAATTGGTTTACTGTTCATTGGTTCTCTCTAATTCTTCAACTGACTTACTTGCTACACCTGGGAAGACTAATAACCAACACAGATGCACAACATAACAGGTAATTGGTTTACTGTTCATTGGTTCTCTCTAATTTTTCAACTGATTTACTTGCTACACCTGGGGAGACTAATAACCAACACAGATGCACAACATATCAGGTAATTGATTTACTGTTCATTGGTTCTCTCTAATTCTTCAACTGACTTACTTGCTACACTTGGGGAGACTAATAACCAACACAAATGCACAACATAACAGGTAATTGGTTTACTGTTCATTGGTTCTCTCTAATTCTTCAACTGACTTACTTGCTACACCTGGGGAGACTAATAACCAACACTGATGCACAACATAACAGGTAATTGGTTTACTGTGCATTGGTTCTCTCTAATTCTTCAACTGACTTACTTGCTATACCTGGGAAGACTAATAACCAACACAGATGCACAACATAATAGGTAATTGGTTTACTGTTCATTGGTTCTCTCTAATTCTTCAACTGACTTACTTGCTACACCTGGGGAGACTAATAACCAACACAGATGCACAACATAACAGGTAATTGGTTTACTGTTCATTGGTTCTCTCTAATTCTTCAACTGACTTAATTGCTACAACTGGGGAGACTAATAACCAACACAGATGCACAACATAACAGGTAATTGGTTTACTGTTCATTGGTTCTCTCTAATTCTTCAACTGACTTACTTGCTACACCTGGGGAGAGTAATAACCAACACAGATGCATAACATAACATGTAATTGGTTTACTGTTCATTGGTTTTCTCTAATTCTTTAACTGACTTACTTGCTACACCTGGGGAGACAAGTAACCAACACAGATGCACAACATAACAGGTAATTGGTTTACTGTTCATTGGTTCTCTCTAATTCTTTAACTGACTTACTTGCTACACCTGGGGAGACAAGTTGATGGAGGAGGCCCATGGGCTAAGGGCCCAACTACTAGGGCTATGGCTAGGAGGATGCATGAAGAGTGGGCCCAAGCCCAAGAGAAGCCTGCCACTTTATTTTGTTGGGTTTTATCTCAAGCCCATTAGATTAGGGTTAGTGTAGGATTGGGCCTTGGTGCCTTGTATTTTCTTTTGGCCTTGTATTTCCGGCCTTGTAGTGTAGGAATTACATTTAGAGGTCATGTGAATTTAGGGTGAATTAAGGTTACATGTGTAGTTACATTAGCATGTAATTAGAAACACATTTGGAGTGCATTTCGGCCATGTGCAACACATGCACATGGTGTGATCCGAAATGCAACTCAAATGACTTCCTAATTACATGCCAAATGAGCTAGCACATGGAGGTACCGGATTTGGCTCCTAGAATTTGAATTTTGAATTCAAATTCTAGGCGCCTAAGGTTAAGTAACCAAACCATGGTTTTACTTAACCTTAGGCTAACCCAAGGTACCATTTAACCTAATTCTAACCTATATATTCTAAGTGGCCGGATATTGTAGACACTTTTGGAATTAATTGAATGAGTTTTCATTGCTTGAAACCTCTCCATCCGAAAGTCACTTGGCTACCTTCTCTACCCTCCTTGAGTGCTTCTCTTTGTAGAGCTAGGTTACCTTACTTCCTTGGACCTTAGCTAGAAGCAAGCTTCGGCCACCTTGAGTCTCTTTGGAGCTTCCATCCTTGATCAATCTTCCAAGGATCCGTGGAGACTTGAAGATAGTTCTATGTGCATCCAAGTGGAAGCACATCACAAGTAACCAACACAGATGCACAACATAATAGGTAATTGGTTTACTGTTCATTGGTTCTCTCTAATTCTTTAACTGACTTACTTGCTACACCTGGGGAGACTAATAACCAACATAGATGCTCAACATAGCAGGTAATTGGTTTACTGTTCATTAGTTCTCTCTAATTCTTCAACTGACTTACTTGCTACACATGGGGAGTCTAATAACCAACACAAATGCACAACATAGCAGGTAATTGGTTTACTGTTCATTGGTTCTCGCTAATTCTTCAACTAACTTACTTGCTACACCTGGGGAGACTAATAACCAACACAGATGCACAACATAACAGGTAATTGGTTTACTGTTCATTGGTTCTCTCTAATTCTTCAACTGACTTACTTGCTACACCTGGGAAGACTAATAACCAACACAGATGCACAACATAACAGGTAATTGGTTTACTGTTCATTGGTTCTCTCTAATTCTTCAACTAACTTACTTGCTACACCTGGGGAGACTAATAACCAACACAGATGCACAACATAACAGGTAACTGGTTTACTGTTCATTGGTTCTCTCTAATTCTTCAACTGACTTACTTGCTACAACTGGGGAGACTAATAACCAACACAGATGCACAACATAACAGGTAATTGGTTTACTGTTCATTGGTTCTCTCTAATTCTTCAACTGACTTACTTGCTACACCTGGGGAGACTACTAACCAACACAGATGGACAACATAACATGTATTTGGTTTACTGTTCATTGGTTCTCTTTAATTTTTCAACTGACTTACTTTCTACACCTGGGGAGACTAATAACCAACACTGATGCACAACATAACAGGTAATTGGTTTACTGTCCATTGGTTCTCTCTAATTCTTCAACTGACTTACTTGCTACACCTGGGGAGACTAATAACCAACATAGATGCACAACATAACAGGTAATTGGTTTACTGTTCATTGGTTCTCTCTAATTCTTCAACTGACTTACTTGCTACACCTGGGGAGACTAATAACCAACACAGATGCACAACATAACATGTAATTGGTTTACTGTTCATTGGTTCTCTCTAATTCTTCAACTGACTTACTTGCTACACCTGGGGAGACTAATAACCAACACAGATGCTCAACATAGCAGGTAATTGGTTTCCTGTTCATTGGTTCTCTCTAATTCTTCAACTAACTTACTTGCTACACATGGGGAGTCTAATAACCAACACAGATGCACAACAAAGCAGGTAATTGGTTTATTGTCCATTGGTTCTCTCTAATTCTTCAACTGACTTACTTGCTACACCTGGGGAGACTAATAACCAACACATATGCACAACATAACAGGTATTTGGTTTACTGTTCATTGGTTCTCTCTAATTCTTCAACTAACTTACTTTCTACACCTGGGGAGACTAATAACCAACACAGATGCACAACATAACTGGTCATTGGTTTACTGTTCATTGGTTCTCTCTAATTCTTCAACTGACTTACTTGCTACACCTGGGGAGACTAATAACCAACACAGATGCAGAACATAACAGGTATTTGGTTTACATTTCATTGGTTCTCTCTAATTCTTCAACTGACTTACTTGCTACACCTGGGGAGACTAATAACCAACACAGATGCACAACATAACAGGTAATTGGTTTACTATTCATTTGTTCTCTCTAATTCTTCAACTGACTTACTTGCTACACCTGGGGAGTCCAATAACCATCACAGATGCACAACATAGCAGGTAATTGGTTTACTGTTCATTGGTTCTATGTATTTCTTCAACTGACTTACTTGCTACACCTGGGGAGACTAATAACCAACACAGATGCACAACATAACAGGTTATTGGTTTACTGTTCATCGGTTCTCTCTAATTCTTCAACTGACTTACTTGCCACACCTGGCGAGACTAATAACCAAAACAAATGCACAACATAACAGGTAATTGGTTTACTGTTCATTTGTTCACACTAATTCTTCAACTGACTTACTTGCTACACCTGGGGAGACTAATAACCAACACAGATGCACAACATAACAGGTAATTGGTTTACTATTCATTTGTTCTCTCTAATTCTTCAACTGACTTACTTGCTACACCTGGGGAGTCCAATAACCATCACAGATGCACAACATAGCAGGTAATTGGTTTACTGTTCATTGGTTCTATCTATTTCTTCAACTGACTTACTTGCTACACCTGGGGAGACTAATAACCAACACAGATGCACAACATAACAGGTTATTGGTTTACTGTTCATCGGTTCTCTCTAATTCTTCAACTGACTTACTTGCCACACCTGGCGAGACTAATAACCAAAACAAATGCACAACATAACAGGTAATTGGTTTACTGTTCATTTGTTCACACTAATTCTTCAACTGACTTACTTGCTACACCTGGGGAGACTAATAACCAACACAGATGCACAACATAATAGGTAATTGGTTTACTGTTCATTGGTTCTCTCTAATTCTTCAACTGACTTACTTGCTACACCTGGGGAGACTAATAACCAACACAGATGCACAAGATAACATGTAATTGGTTTACTGTTCATTGGTTCTCTCTAATTCTTCAACTGACTTACTTGCTACACCTGGGGAGACTAATAACGAACACAGATGCACAACATAACATGTAATTGGTTTACTGTTCATTGGTTCTCTCTAATTCTTCAACTTACTTACTTGCTACACCTGGGAGACTAATAACCAACACAGATGCACAACATAACAGGTAATTGGTTTACTGTCCATTGGTTCTCTCTAATTCTTCAACTGACTTACTTGCTACACCTGGGGAGACTAATAACCAACACATATGCACAACATAACAGGTAATTGGTTTGCTGTTCATTGGTTCTCTCTAATTCTTCAACTGACTTACTTGCTACACCTGGGGAGACTAATAACCAACACATATGCACAACATAGCAGGTAATTGCTTTACTGTTCATTGGTACTCTCTATTTCTTCAATTGACTTACTTGCTACAACTGGGGAGACTAATAACCAACACAGATGCATAACATAACAGATAATTGGTTTACTATTCATTGGTTCTCTCTAATACTTCAACTGACTTACTTGCTACACCTAGGGAGACTAATAACCAACACAGATGCACAACATAACGTGTGATTGGTTTACTGTTCATTGGTTCTCTCAAATTCTTCAACTGACTTACTTGCTACACCTGGGGAGACTAATAACCAACACAGATGCACAACATAACAGGTAATTGGTTTACTGTTCATTGGTTCTCTCTAATTCTTCAACTGACTTACTTGCTACACCTGGGGAGACTAATAACCAACACAGATGCACAACATAACAGGTAATTGGTTTACTGTTCAATGGTTCTCTCTAATTCTTCAACTGACTTACTTGCTACACCTGGGGAGACTATTAACCAACACAGATGCAGAACATATCATGTAATTGGTTTACTGTTCATTGGTTCTCTCTAATTTTTCAACTGACTTACTTGCTACACCTGGGGAGACTAATAACCAACACAGATGCACAACATAACAGGTAATTGGTTTACTGTTCATTGGTTCTCTCTAATTCTTCAACTGACTTACTTGATACACCTAGGGAGACTAATAACCAACACAGATGCACAACATAACAGGTAATTGGTTTACTGTTCATTGGTTCTCTCTAATTCTTCAACTGACTTACTTGCTACACCTGGGGAGACTAGTAACCAACACAGATGCACAACATAACAGGTAATTGGTTTACTGTTCATTGGTTCTCTCTAATTCTTCAACTGACTTACTTGCTACACCTGGGGAGACTAATAACGAACACAGATGCACAACATAACAGGTAATTGGTTTACTGTTCATTGGTTCTCTCTAATTCTTCAACTGAGTTACTTACTACACCTGAGGAGACTAATAACCCACACAGATGCACAACATAACAGGTCATTGGTTTACTGTTCATTGGTTCTCTCTAATTCTTCAACTGACTTACTTGCTACACCTGGGGAGACTAGTAACCAACACAGATGCACAACATAACAGGTAATTGGTTTACTGTTCATTGGTTCTCTCTAATTCTTCAACTGACTTACTTGCTACACCTAGGGAGACTAATAACCAACACAGATGCACAACATAACAGGTAATTGGTTTACTGTTCATTGGTTCTATCTATTTCTTCAACTGACTTACTTGCTACACCTGGGGAGACTAATAACCAACACAGATGCACAACATAACAGGTTATTGGTTTACTGTTCATCGGTTCTCTCTAATTCTTCAACTGACTTACTTGCCACACCTGGCGAGACTAATAACCAAAACAAATGCACAACATAACAGGTAATTGGTTTACTGTTCATTTGTTCACACTAATTCTTCAACTGACTTACTTGCTACACCTGGGGAGACTAATAACCAACACAGATGCACAACATAATAGGTAATTGGTTTACTGTTCATTGGTTCTCTCTAATTCTTCAACTGACTTACTTGCTACACCTGGGGAGACTAATAACCAACACAGATGCACAAGATAACATGTAATTGGTTTACTGTTCATTGGTTCTCTCTAATTCTTCAACTGACTTACTTGCTACACCTGGGGAGACTAATAACGAACACAGATGCACAACATAACATGTAATTGGTTTACTGTTCATTGGTTCTCTCTAATTCTTCAACTTACTTACTTGCTACACCTGGGGAGACTAATAACCAACACAGATGCACAACATAACAGGTAATTGGTTTACTGTCCATTGGTTCTCTCTAATTCTTCAACTGACTTACTTGCTACACCTGGGGAGACTAATAACCAACACATATGTACAACATAACAGGTAATTGGTTTGCTGTTCATTGGTTCTCTCTAATTCTTCAACTGACTTACTTGCTACACCTGGGGAGACTAATAACCAACACATATGCACAACATAGCAGGTAATTGCTTTACTGTTCATTGGTACTCTCTATTTCTTCAATTGACTTACTTGCTACAACTGGGGAGACTAATAACCAACACAGATGCATAACATAACAGATAATTGGTTTACTATTCATTGGTTCTCTCTAATACTTCAACTGACTTACTTGCTACACCTAGGGAGACTAATAACCAACACAGATGCACAACATAACGTGTGATTGGTTTACTGTTCATTGGTTCTCTCAAATTCTTCAACTGACTTACTTGCTACACCTGGGGAGACTAATAACCAACACAGATGCACAACATAACAGGTAATTGGTTTACTGTTCATTGGTTCTCTCTAATTCTTCAACTGACTTACTTGCTACACCTGGGGAGACTAATAACCAACACAGATGCACAACATAACAGGTAATTGGTTTACTGTTCAATGGTTCTCTCTAATTCTTCAACTGACTTACTTGCTACACCTGGGGAGACTATTAACCAACACAGATGCAGAACATATCATGTAATTGGTTTACTGTTCATTGGTTCTCTCTAATTTTTCAACTGACTTACTTGCTACACCTGGGGAGACTAATAACCAACACAGATGCACAACATAACAGGTAATTGGTTTACTGTTCATTGGTTCTCTCTAATTCTTCAACTGACTTACTTGATACACCTAGGGAGACTAATAACCAACACAGATGCACAACATAACAGGTAATTGGTTTACTGTTCATTGGTTCTCTCTAATTCTTCAACTGACTTACTTGCTACACCTGGGGAGACTAGTAACCAACACAGATGCACAACATAACAGGTAATTGGTTTACTGTTCATTGGTTCTCTCTAATTCTTCAACTGACTTACTTGCTACACCTGGGGAGACTAATAACGAACACAGATGCACAACATAACAGGTAATTGGTTTACTGTTCATTGGTTCTCTCTAATTCTTCAACTGAGTTACTTACTACACCTGAGGAGACTAATAACCCACACAGATGCACAACATAACAGGTCATTGGTTTACTGTTCATTGGTTCTCTCTAATTCTTCAACTGACTTACTTGCTACACCTGGGGAGACTAGTAACCAACACAGATGCACAACATAACAGGTAATTGGTTTACTGTTCATTGGTTCTCTCTAATTCTTCAACTGACTTACTTGCTACACCTAGGGAGACTAATAACCAACACAGATGCACAACATAACAGGTAATTGGTTTACTGTTCATTGGTTCTCTCTAATTCTTCAACTGACTTACTTGCTACACCTGGAGAGACTAATAACTAAAACAGATGCACAACATAATAGGTAATTGGTTTACTGTTCATTGGTTCTCTCTAATTCTTCAACTGACTTACTTGCTACACCTGGGGAGACTAATAACCAACACAGATGCACAAGATAACATGTAATTGGTTTACTGTTCATTGGTTCTCTCTAATTCTTCAACTAACTTACTTGCTACACCTGGGGAGACTAATAACCAACACAGATGCACAACATAACAGGTAATTGGTTTACTGTTCATTGGTTCTCTCTAATTCTTCAACTGACTTACTTGCTACACCTGGGGAGACTAATAACCAACACAGATGCACAACATAACAGGTAATTGGTTTACTGTTCATTGGTTCTCTCTAATTCTTCAACTGACTTACTTGCTACACCTGGGGAGACTAATAACCAACACAGATGCAGAACATATCATGTATTTGTTTTACTGTTCATTGGTTCTCTCTAATTCTTCAACTGACTTACTTGCTACACCTGGGGAGACTAGTAACCAACACAGATGCACAACATAACAGGTAATTGGTTTACTGTTCATTGGTTCTCTCTAATTCTTCAACTGACTTACTTGCTACACCTGGGGAGACTAATAACCAACACAGATGCACAACATAACATGTAATTGGTTTACTGTGCATTGGTTCTCTCTAATTCTTCAACTGACTTACTTGCTACACCTGCGGAGACTAATAACCAACACAGATGCACAACATAACAGGTAATTGGTTTACTGTTCATTTGTTCACACTAATTCTTCAACTGACTTACTTGCTACACCTGGGGAGACTAGTAACCAAAACAGATGCACAACATAACAGGTAATTGGTTTACTGTTCATTGGTTCTCTCTAATTCTTCAACTGACTTACTTGCTACACCTGGGGAGTCCAATAACCATCACAGATGCACAACATAGCAGGTAATTGGTTTACTGTTCATTGGTTCTATCTATTTCTTCAACTGACTTACTTGCTACACCTGGGGAGACTAATAACCAACACAGATGCACAACATAACAGGTTATTGGTTTTCTGTTCATCGGTTCTCTCTAATTCTTCAACTGACTTACTTGCCACACCTGGCGAGACTAATAACCAAAACAAATGCACAACATAACAGGTAATTGGTTTACTGTTCATTTGTTCACACTAATTCTTCAACTGACTTACTTGCTACACCTGGGGAGACTAGTAACCAACACAGATGCACAACATAATAGGTAATTGGTTTACTGTTCATTGGTTCTCTCTAATTCTTCAACTGACTTACTTGCTACACCTGGGGAGACTAATAACCAACACAGATGCAGAACATATCATGTAATTGGTTTACTGTTCATTGGTTCTCTCTAATTCTTCAACTGACTTACTTGCTACACCTGGGGAGACTAACAACGAACACAGATGCACAACATAACATGTAATTGGTTTACTGTTCATTGGTTCTCTCTAATTCTTCAACTTACTTACTTGCTACACCTGGGGAGACTAATAACCAACACAGATGCACAACATAACAGGTAATTGGTTTACTGTCCATTGGTTCTCTCTAATTCTTCAACTGACTTACTTGCTACACCTGGGGAGACTAATAACCAACACATATGCACAACATAACAGGTAATTGCTTTACTGTTCATTGGTACTCTCTATTTCTTCAATTGACTTACTTGCTACAACTGGGGAGACTAATAACCAACACACATGCATAACATAACAGATAATTGGTTTACTATTCATTGGTTCTCTCTAATACTTCAACTGACTTACTTGCTACACCTAGGGAGACTAATAACCAAAACAGATGCACAACATAACGTGTGATTGGTTTACTGTTCATTGGTTCTCTCTAATTCTTCAACTGACTTACTTGCTACACCTGGGGAGACTAATAACCAACACAGATGCACAACATAACAGGTAATTGGTTTACTGTTCATTGGTTCTCTCTAATTCTTCAACTGACTTACTTGCTACACCTGGGGAGACTAATAACCAACACAGATGCACAACATAACAGGTAATTGGTTTACTGTTCAATGGTTCTCTCTAATTCTTCAACTGACTTACTTGCTACACCTGGGGAGACTATTAACCAACACAGATGCAGAACATATCATGTAATTGGTTTACTGTTCATTGGTTCTCTCTAATTTTTCAACTGACTTACTTGCTACACCTGGGGAGACTAATAACCAACACAGATGCACAACATAACAGGTAATTGGTTTACTGTTCATTGGTTCTCTCTAATTCTTCAACTGACTTACTTGATACACCTAGGGAGACTAATAACCAACACAGATGCACAACATAACAGGTAATTGGTTTACTGTTCATTGGTTCTCTCTAATTCTTCAACTGACTTACTTGCTACACCTGGGGAGACTAGTAACCAACACAGATGCACAACATAACAGGTAATTGGTTTACTGTTCATTGGTTCTCTCTAATTCTTCAACTGACTTACTTGCTACACCTGGGGAGACTAATAACGAACACAGATGCACAACATAACAGGTAATTGGTTTACTGTTCATTGGTTCTCTCTAATTCTTCAACTGAGTTACTTACTACACCTGAGGAGACTAATAACCCACACAGATGCACAACATAACAGGTCATTGGTTTACTGTTCATTGGTTCTCTCTAATTCTTCAACTGACTTACTTGCTACACCTGGGGAGACTAGTAACCAACACAGATGCACAACATAACAGGTAATTGGTTTACTGTTCATTGGTTCTCTCTAATTCTTCAACTGACTTACTTGCTACACCTAGGGAGACTAATAACCAACACAGATGCACAACATAACAGGTAATTGGTTTACTGTTCATTGGTTCTCTCTAATTCTTCAACTGACTTACTTGCTACACCTGGGGAGACTAATAACAAAAACAGATGCACAACATAATAGGTAATTGGTTTACTGTTCATTGGTTCTCTCTAATTCTTCAACTGACTTACTTGCTACACCTGGGGAGACTAATAACCAACACAGATGCACAAGATAACATGTAATTGGTTTACTGTTCATTGGTTCTCTCTAATTCTTCAACTAACTTACTTGCTACACCTGGGGAGACTAATAACCAACACAGATGCACAACATAACAGGTAATTGGTTTACTGTTCATTGGTTCTCTCTAATTCTTCAACTGACTTACTTGCTACACCTGGGGAGACTAATAACCAACACAGATGCACAACATAACAGGTAATTGGTTTACTGTTCATTGGTTCTCTCTAATTCTTCAACTGACTTACTTGCTACACCTGGGGAGACTAATAACCAACACAGATGCAGAACATATCATGTATTTGTTTTACTGTTCATTGGTTCTCTCTAATTCTTCAACTGACTTACTTGCTACACCTGGGGAGACTAGTAACCAACACAGATGCACAATATAACAGGTAATTGGTTTACTGTTCATTGGTTCTCTCTAATTCTTCAACTGACTTACTTGCTACACCTGGGGAGACTAATAACCAACACAGATGCACAACATAACATGTAATTGGTTTACTGTGCATTGGTTCTCTCTAATTCTTCAACTGACTTACTTGCTACACCTGCGGAGACTAATAACCAACACAGATGCACAACATAACAGGTAATTGGTTTACTGTTCATTGGTTCTCTCTAATTCTTCAACTGACTTACTTGCTACACCTGGGGAGACTAGTAACCAAAACAGATGCACAACATAACAGGTAATTGGTTTACTGTTCATTGGTTCTCTCTAATTCTTCAACTGACTTACTTGCTACACCTGGGGAGACTAATAACCAACACAGATGCAGAACATATCATGTAATTGGTTTACTGTTCATTGGTTCTCTCTAATTCTTCAACTGACTTACTTGCTACACCTGGGGAGACTAATAACCAACACAGATGCACAACATAACATGTAATTGGTTTACTGTGCATTGGTTCTCTCTAATTCTTCAACTGACTTACTTGCTACACCTGCGGAGACTAATAACCAACACAGATGCACAACATAACAGGTAATTGTTTTACTGTTCATTGGTTCTCTCTAATTCTTCAACTGACTTACTTGCTACACCTGGGGAGACTAGTAACCAAAACAGATGCACAACATAACAGGTAATTGGTTTACTGTTCATTGGTTCTCTCAAATTCTTCAACTGACTTACTTGCTACACCTGGGGAGACTAATAACCAACACAGATGCACAACATAACAGGTAATTGGTTTACTGTTCATTGGTTCTCTCTAATTCTTCAACTGACTTACTTGCTACACCTGGGGAGACTAATAACCAACACAGATGCACAACATAACAGGTAATTGGTTTACTGTTCAATGGTTCTCTCTAATTCTTCAACTGACTTACTTGCTACACCTGGGGAGACTATTAACCAACACAGATGCAGAACATATCATGTAATTGGTTTACTGTTCATTGGTTCTCTCTAATTTTTCAACTGACTTACTTGCTACACCTGGGGAGACTAATAACCAACACAGATGCACAACATAACAGGTAATTGGTTTACTGTTCATTGGTTCTCTCTAATTCTTCAACTGACTTACTTGATACACCTAGGGAGACTAATAACCAACACAGATGCACAACATAACAGGTAATTGGTTTACTGTTCATTGGTTCTCTCTAATTCTTCAACTGACTTACTTGCTACACCTGGGGAGACTAGTAACCAACACAGATGCACAACATAACAGGTAGTTGGTTTACTGTTCATTGGTTCTCTCTAATTCTTCAACTGACTTACTTGCTACACCTGGGGAGACTAATAACGAACACAGATGCACAACATAACAGGTAATTGGTTTACTGTTCATTGGTTCTCTCTAATTCTTCAACTGAGTTACTTACTACACCTGAGGAGACTAATAACCCACACAGATGCACAACATAACAGGTCATTGGTTTACTGTTCATTGGTTCTCTCTAATTCTTCAACTGACTTACTTGCTACACCTGGGGAGACTAGTAACCAACACAGATGCACAACATAACAGGTAATTGGTTTACTGTTCATTGGTTCTCTCTAATTCTTCAACTGACTTACTTGCTACACCTAGGGAGACTAATAACCAACACAGATGCACAACATAACAGGTAATTGGTTTACTGTTCATTGGTTCTCTCTAATTCTTCAACTGACTTACTTGCTACACCTGGGGAGACTAATAACCAACACAGATGCACAACATAACAGGTAATTGGTTTACTGTTCATTGGTTCTCTCTAATTCTTCAACTGACTTACTTGCTACACCTAGGGAGACTAATAACCAACACAGATGCACAACATAACAGGTAATTGGTTTACTGTTCATTGGTTCTCTCAAATTCTTCAACTGACTTACTTGCTACACCTGGGGAGACTAATAACCAACACAGATGCACAACATAACAGGTAATTGGTTTACTGTTCATTGGTTCTCTCTAATTCTTCAACTGACTTACTTGCTACACCTGGGGAGACTAATAACCAACACAGATGCACAACATAACAGGTAATTGGTTTACTGTTCAATGGTTCTCTCTAATTCTTCAACTGACTTACTTGCTACACCTGGGGAGACTATTAACCAACACAGATGCAGAACATATCATGTAATTGGTTTACTGTTCATTGGTTCTCTCTAATTTTTCAACTGACTTACTTGCTACACCTGGGGAGACTAATAACCAACACAGATGCACAACATAACAGGTAATTGGTTTACTGTTCATTGGTTCTCTCTAATTCTTCAACTGAGTTACTTACTACACCTGAGGAGACTAATAACCCACACAGATGCACAACATAACAGGTCATTGGTTTACTGTTCATTGGTTCTCTCTAATTCTTCAACTGACTTACTTGCTACACCTGGGGAGACTATTAACCAACACAGATGCAGAACATATCATGTAATTGGTTTACTGTTCATTGGTTCTCTCTAATTTTTCAACTGACTTACTTGCTACACCTGGGGAGACTAATAACCAACACAGATGCACAACATAACAGGTAATTGGTTTACTGTTCATTGGTTCTCTCTAATTCTTCAACTGACTTACTTGATACACCTAGGGAGACTAATAACCAACACAGATGCACAACATAACAGGTCATTGGTTTACTGTTCATTGGTTCTCTCTAATTCTTCAACTGACTTACTTGCTACACCTGGGGAGACTAGTAACCAACACAGATGCACAACATAACAGGTAATTGGTTTACTGTTCATTGGTTCTCTCTAATTCTTCAACTGACTTACTTGCTACACCTAGGGAGACTAATAACCAACACAGATGCACAACATAACAGGTAATTGGTTTACTGTTCATTGGTTCTCTCTAATTCTTCAACTGACTTACTTGCTACACCTGGGGAGACTAATAACCAACACAGATGCACAACATAACAGGTAATTGGTTTACTGTTCATTGGTTCTCTCTAATTCTTCAACTGACTTACTTGCTACACCTGGGGAGACTAATAACCAACACAGATGCACAACATAACAGGTAATTGGTTTACTGTTCAATGGTTCTCTCTAATTCTTCAACTGACTTACTTGCTACACCTGGGGAGACTATTAACCAACACAGATGCAGAACATATCATGTAATTGGTTTACTGTTCATTGGTTCTCTCTAATTTTTCAACTGACTTACTTGCTACACCTGGGGAGACTAATAACCAACACAGATGCACAACATAACAGGTAATTGGTTTACTGTTCATTGGTTCTCTCTAATTCTTCAACTGACTTACTTGATACACCTAGGGAGACTAATAACCAACACAGATGCACAACATAACAGGTAATTGGTTTACTGTTCATTGGTTCTCTCTAATTCTTCAACTGACTTACTTGCTACACCTGGGGAGACTAGTAACCAACACAGATGCACAACATAACAGGTAATTGGTTTACTGTTCATTGGTTCTCTCTAATTCTTCAACTGACTTACTTGCTACACCTGGGGAGACTAATAACGAACACAGATGCACAACATAACAGGTAATTGGTTTACTGTTCATTGGTTCTCTCTAATTCTTCAACTGAGTTACTTACTACACCTGAGGAGACTAATAACCCACACAGATGCACAACATAACAGGTCATTGGTTTACTGTTCATTGGTTCTCTCTAATTCTTCAACTGACTTACTTGCTACACCTGGGGAGACTAGTAACCAACACAGATGCACAACATAACAGGTAATTGGTTTACTGTTCATTGGTTCTCTCTAATTCTTCAACTGACTTACTTGCTACACCTAGGGAGACTAATAACCAACACAGATGCACAACATAACAGGTAATTGGTTTACTGTTCATTGGTTCTCTCTAATTCTTCAACTGACTTACTTGCTACACCTGGGGAGACTAATAACCAACACAGATGCACAACATAACAGGTAATTGGTTTACTGTTCATTGGTTCTCTCTAATTCTTCAACTGACTTACTTGCTACACCTAGGGAGACTAATAACCAACACAGATGCACAACATAACAGGTAATTGGTTTACTGTTCATTGGTTCTCTCAAATTCTTCAACTGACTTACTTGCTACACCTGGGGAGACTAATAACCAACACAGATGCACAACATAACAGGTAATTGGTTTACTGTTCATTGGTTCTCTCTAATTCTTCAACTGACTTACTTGCTACACCTGGGGAGACTAATAACCAACACAGATGCACAACATAACAGGTAATTGGTTTACTGTTCAATGGTTCTCTCTAATTCTTCAACTGACTTACTTGCTACACCTGGGGAGACTATTAACCAACACAGATGCAGAACATATCATGTAATTGGTTTACTGTTCATTGGTTCTCTCTAATTTTTCAACTGACTTACTTGCTACACCTGGGGAGACTAATAACCAACACAGATGCACAACATAACAGGTAATTGGTTTACTGTTCATTGGTTCTCTCTAATTCTTCAACTGAGTTACTTACTACACCTGAGGAGACTAATAACCCACACAGATGCACAACATAACAGGTCATTGGTTTACTGTTCATTGGTTCTCTCTAATTCTTCAACTGACTTACTTGCTACACCTGGGGAGACTAGTAACCAACACAGATGCACAACATAACAGGTAATTGGTTTACTGTTCATTGGTTCTCTCTAATTCTTCAACTGACTTACTTGCTACACCTAGGGAGACTAATAACCAACACAGATGCACAACATAACAGGTAATTGGTTTACTGTTCATTGGTTCTCTCTAATTCTTCAACTGACTTACTTGCTACACCTGGGGAGACTAATAACCAACACAGATGCACAACATAACAGGTAATTGGTTTACTGTTCATTGGTTCTCTCTAATTCTTCAACTGACTTACTTGCTACACCTAGGGAGACTAATAACCAACACAGATGCACAACATAACAGGTAATTGCTTTACTGTTCATTGGTACTCTCTATTTCTTCAATTGACTTACTTGCTACAACTGGGGAGACTAATAACCAACACAGATGCATAACATAACAGATAATTGGTTTACTATTCATTGGTTCTCTCTAATACTTCAACTGACTTACTTGCTACACCTAGGGAGACTAATAACCAACACAGATGCACAACATAACGTGTG
Organism: Cajanus cajan; assembly: GCF_000230855.2. Taxonomy (NCBI): domain Eukaryota; kingdom Viridiplantae; phylum Streptophyta; class Magnoliopsida; order Fabales; family Fabaceae; genus Cajanus; species Cajanus cajan. The sequence continues at coordinate 38,744,125 of NC_138524.1, forward strand.
ATTGGTTTACTGTTCATTGGTTCTCTCAAATTCTTCAACTGACTTACTTGCTACACCTGGGGAGACTAATAACCAACACAGATGCACAACATAACAGGTAATTGGTTTACTGTTCATTGGTTCTCTCTAATTCTTCAACTGACTTACTTGCTACACCTGGGGAGACTAATAACCAACACAGATGCACAACATAACAGGTAATTGGTTTACTGTTCAATGGTTCTCTCTAATTCTTCAACTGACTTACTTGCTACACCTGGGGAGACTATTAACCAACACAGATGCAGAACATATCATGTAATTGGTTTACTGTTCATTGGTTCTCTCTAATTTTTCAACTGACTTACTTGCTACACCTGGGGAGACTAATAACCAACACAGATGCACAACATAACAGGTAATTGGTTTACTGTTCATTGGTTCTCTCTAATTCTTCAACTGACTTACTTGATACACCTAGGGAGACTAATAACCAACACAGATGCACAACATAACAGGTAATTGGTTTACTGTTCATTGGTTCTCTCTAATTCTTCAACTGACTTACTTGCTACACCTGGGGAGACTAGTAACCAACACAGATGCACAACATAACAGGTAATTGGTTTACTGTTCATTGGTTCTCTCTAATTCTTCAACTGACTTACTTGCTACACCTGGGGAGACTAATAACGAACACAGATGCACAACATAACAGGTAATTGGTTTACTGTTCATTGGTTCTCTCTAATTCTTCAACTGAGTTACTTACTACACCTGAGGAGACTAATAACCCACACAGATGCACAACATAACAGGTCATTGGTTTACTGTTCATTGGTTCTCTCTAATTCTTCAACTGACTTACTTGCTACACCTGGGGAGACTAGTAACCAACACAGATGCACAACATAACAGGTAATTGGTTTACTGTTCATTGGTTCTCTCTAATTCTTCAACTGACTTACTTGCTACACCTAGGGAGACTAATAACCAACACAGATGCACAACATAACAGGTAATTGGTTTACTGTTCATTGGTTCTCTCTAATTCTTCAACTGACTTACTTGCTACACCTGGAGAGACTAATAACTAAAACAGATGCACAACATAATAGGTAATTGGTTTACTGTTCATTGGTTCTCTCTAATTCTTCAACTGACTTACTTGCTACACCTGGGGAGACTAATAACCAACACAGATGCACAAGATAACATGTAATTGGTTTACTGTTCATTGGTTCTCTCTAATTCTTCAACTAACTTACTTGCTACACCTGGGGAGACTAATAACCAACACAGATGCACAACATAACAGGTAATTGGTTTACTGTTCATTGGTTCTCTCTAATTCTTCAACTGACTTACTTGCTACACCTGGGGAGACTAATAACCAACACAGATGCACAACATAACAGGTAATTGGTTTACTGTTCATTGGTTCTCTCTAATTCTTCAACTGACTTACTTGCTACACCTGGGGAGACTAATAACCAACACAGATGCAGAACATATCATGTATTTGTTTTACTGTTCATTGGTTCTCTCTAATTCTTCAACTGACTTACTTGCTACACCTGGGGAGACTAGTAACCAACACAGATGCACAACATAACAGGTAATTGGTTTACTGTTCATTGGTTCTCTCTAATTCTTCAACTGACTTACTTGCTACACCTGGGGAGACTAATAACCAACACAGATGCACAACATAACATGTAATTGGTTTACTGTGCATTGGTTCTCTCTAATTCTTCAACTGACTTACTTGCTACACCTGCGGAGACTAATAACCAACACAGATGCACAACATAACAGGTAATTGGTTTACTGTTCATTTGTTCACACTAATTCTTCAACTGACTTACTTGCTACACCTGGGGAGACTAGTAACCAAAACAGATGCACAACATAACAGGTAATTGGTTTACTGTTCATTGGTTCTCTCTAATTCTTCAACTGACTTACTTGCTACACCTGGGGAGTCCAATAACCATCACAGATGCACAACATAGCAGGTAATTGGTTTACTGTTCATTGGTTCTATCTATTTCTTCAACTGACTTACTTGCTACACCTGGGGAGACTAATAACCAACACAGATGCACAACATAACAGGTTATTGGTTTACTGTTCATCGGTTCTCTCTAATTCTTCAACTGACTTACTTGCCACACCTGGCGAGACTAATAACCAAAACAAATGCACAACATAACAGGTAATTGGTTTACTGTTCATTTGTTCACACTAATTCTTCAACTGACTTACTTGCTACACCTGGGGAGACTAGTAACCAACACAGATGCACAACATAATAGGTAATTGGTTTACTGTTCATTGGTTCTCTCTAATTCTTCAACTGACTTACTTGCTACACCTGGGGAGACTAATAACCAACACAGATGCAGAACATATCATGTAATTGGTTTACTGTTCATTGGTTCTCTCTAATTCTTCAACTGACTTACTTGCTACACCTGGGGAGACTAACAACGAACACAGATGCACAACATAACATGTAATTGGTTTACTGTTCATTGGTTCTCTCTAATTCTTCAACTTACTTACTTGCTACACCTGGGGAGACTAATAACCAACACAGATGCACAACATAACAGGTAATTGGTTTACTGTCCATTGGTTCTCTCTAATTCTTCAACTGACTTACTTGCTACACCTGGGGAGACTAATAACCAACACATATGCACAACATAACAGGTAATTGCTTTACTGTTCATTGGTACTCTCTATTTCTTCAATTGACTTACTTGCTACAACTGGGGAGACTAATAACCAACACACATGCATAACATAACAGATAATTGGTTTACTATTCATTGGTTCTCTCTAATACTTCAACTGACTTACTTGCTACACCTAGGGAGACTAATAACCAACACAGATGCACAACATAACGTGTGATTGGTTTACTGTTCATTGGTTCTCTCTAATTCTTCAACTGACTTACTTGCTACACCTGGGGAGACTAATAACCAACACAGATGCACAACATAACAGGTAATTGGTTTACTGTTCATTGGTTCTCTCTAATTCTTCAACTGACTTACTTGCTACACCTGGGGAGACTAATAACCAACACAGATGCACAACATAACAGGTAATTGGTTTACTGTTCAATGGTTCTCTCTAATTCTTCAACTGACTTACTTGCTACACCTGGGGAGACTATTAACCAACACAGATGCAGAACATATCATGTAATTGGTTTACTGTTCATTGGTTCTCTCTAATTTTTCAACTGACTTACTTGCTACACCTGGGGAGACTAATAACCAACACAGATGCACAACATAACAGGTAATTGGTTTACTGTTCATTGGTTCTCTCTAATTCTTCAACTGACTTACTTGATACACCTAGGGAGACTAATAACCAACACAGATGCACAACATAACAGGTAATTGGTTTACTGTTCATTGGTTCTCTCTAATTCTTCAACTGACTTACTTGCTACACCTGGGGAGACTAGTAACCAACACAGATGCACAACATAACAGGTAATTGGTTTACTGTTCATTGGTTCTCTCTAATTCTTCAACTGACTTACTTGCTACACCTGGGGAGACTAATAACGAACACAGATGCACAACATAACAGGTAATTGGTTTACTGTTCATTGGTTCTCTCTAATTCTTCAACTGAGTTACTTACTACACCTGAGGAGACTAATAACCCACACAGATGCACAACATAACAGGTCATTGGTTTACTGTTCATTGGTTCTCTCTAATTCTTCAACTGACTTACTTGCTACACCTGGGGAGACTAGTAACCAACACAGATGCACAACATAACAGGTATTTGGTTTACTGTTCATTGGTTCTCTCTAATTCTTCAACTGACTTACTTGCTACACCTAGGGAGACTAATAACCAACACAGATGCACAACATAACAGGTAATTGGTTTACTGTTCATTGGTTCTCTCTAATTCTTCAACTGACTTACTTGCTACACCTGGGGAGACTAATAACAAAAACAGATGCACAACATAATAGGTAATTGGTTTACTGTTCATTGGTTCTCTCTAATTCTTCAACTGACTTACTTGCTACACCTGGGGAGACTAATAACCAACACAGATGCACAAGATAACATGTAATTGGTTTACTGTTCATTGGTTCTCTCTAATTCTTCAACTAACTTACTTGCTACACCTGGGGAGACTAATAACCAACACAGATGCACAACATAACAGGTAATTGGTTTACTGTTCATTGGTTCTCTCTAATTCTTCAACTGACTTACTTGCTACACCTGGGGAGACTAATAACCAACACAGATGCACAACATAACAGGTAATTGGTTTACTGTTCATTGGTTCTCTCTAATTCTTCAACTGACTTACTTGCTACACCTGGGGAGACTAATAACCAACACAGATGCAGAACATATCATGTATTTGTTTTACTGTTCATTGGTTCTCTCTAATTCTTCAACTGACTTACTTGCTACACCTGGGGAGACTAGTAACCAACACAGATGCACAATATAACAGGTAATTGGTTTACTGTTCATTGGTTCTCTCTAATTCTTCAACTGACTTACTTGCTACACCTGGGGAGACTAATAACCAACACAGATGCACAACATAACATGTAATTGGTTTACTGTGCATTGGTTCTCTCTAATTCTTCAACTGACTTACTTGCTACACCTGCGGAGACTAATAACCAACACAGATGCACAACATAACAGGTAATTGGTTTACTGTTCATTGGTTCTCTCTAATTCTTCAACTGACTTACTTGCTACACCTGGGGAGACTAGTAACCAAAACAGATGCACAACATAACAGGTAATTGGTTTACTGTTCATTGGTTCTCTCTAATTCTTCAACTGACTTACTTGCTACACCTGGGGAGACTAATAACCAACACAGATGCAGAACATATCATGTAATTGGTTTACTGTTCATTGGTTCTCTCTAATTCTTCAACTGACTTACTTGCTACACCTGGGGAGACTAATAACCAACACAGATGCACAACATAACATGTAATTGGTTTACTGTGCATTGGTTCTCTCTAATTCTTCAACTGACTTACTTGCTACACCTGCGGAGACTAATAACCAACACAGATGCACAACATAACAGGTAATTGTTTTACTGTTCATTGGTTCTCTCTAATTCTTCAACTGACTTACTTGCTACACCTGGGGAGACTAGTAACCAAAACAGATGCACAACATAACAGGTAATTGGTTTACTGTTCATTGGTTCTCTCAAATTCTTCAACTGACTTACTTGCTACACCTGGGGAGACTAATAACCAACACAGATGCACAACATAACAGGTAATTGGTTTACTGTTCATTGGTTCTCTCTAATTCTTCAACTGACTTACTTGCTACACCTGGGGAGACTAATAACCAACACAGATGCACAACATAACAGGTAATTGGTTTACTGTTCAATGGTTCTCTCTAATTCTTCAACTGACTTACTTGCTACACCTGGGGAGACTATTAACCAACACAGATGCAGAACATATCATGTAATTGGTTTACTGTTCATTGGTTCTCTCTAATTTTTCAACTGACTTACTTGCTACACCTGGGGAGACTAATAACCAACACAGATGCACAACATAACAGGTAATTGGTTTACTGTTCATTGGTTCTCTCTAATTCTTCAACTGACTTACTTGATACACCTAGGGAGACTAATAACCAACACAGATGCACAACATAACAGGTAATTGGTTTACTGTTCATTGGTTCTCTCTAATTCTTCAACTGACTTACTTGCTACACCTGGGGAGACTAGTAACCAACACAGATGCACAACATAACAGGTAATTGGTTTACTGTTCATTGGTTCTCTCTAATTCTTCAACTGACTTACTTGCTACACCTGGGGAGACTAATAACGAACACAGATGCACAACATAACAGGTAATTGGTTTACTGTTCATTGGTTCTCTCTAATTCTTCAACTGAGTTACTTACTACACCTGAGGAGACTAATAACCCACACAGATGCACAACATAACAGGTCATTGGTTTACTGTTCATTGGTTCTCTCTAATTCTTCAACTGACTTACTTGCTACACCTGGGGAGACTAGTAACCAACACAGATGCACAACATAACAGGTAATTGGTTTACTGTTCATTGGTTCTCTCTAATTCTTCAACTGACTTACTTGCTACACCTAGGGAGACTAATAACCAACACAGATGCACAACATAACAGGTAATTGGTTTACTGTTCATTGGTTCTCTCTAATTCTTCAACTGACTTACTTGCTACACCTGGGGAGACTAATAACAAAAACAGATGCACAACATAATAGGTAATTGGTTTACTGTTCATTGGTTCTCTCTAATTCTTCAACTGACTTACTTGCTACACCTGGGGAGACTAATAACCAACACAGATGCACAAGATAACATGTAATTGGTTTACTGTTCATTGGTTCTCTCTAATTCTTCAACTAACTTACTTGCTACACCTGGGGAGACTAATAACCAACACAGATGCACAACATAACAGGTAATTGGTTTACTGTTCATTGGTTCTCTCTAATTCTTCAACTGACTTACTTGCTACACCTGGGGAGACTAATAACCAACACAGATGCAGAACATATCATGTATTTGTTTTACTGTTCATTGGTTCTCTCTAATTCTTCAACTGACTTACTTGCTACACCTGGGGAGACTAGTAACCAACACAGATGCACAACATAACAGGTAATTGGTTTACTGTTCATTGGTTCTCTCTAATTCTTCAACTGACTTACTTGCTACACCTGGGGAGACTAATAACCAACACAGATGCACAACATAACATGTAATTGGTTTACTGTGCATTGGTTCTCTCTAATTCTTCAACTGACTTACTTGCTACACCTGCGGAGACTAATAACCAACACAGATGCACAACATAACAGGTAATTGGTTTACTGTTCATTTGTTCACACTAATTCTTCAACTGACTTACTTGCTACACCTGGGGAGACTAGTAACCAAAACAGATGCACAACATAACAGGTAATTGGTTTACTGTTCATTGGTTCTCTCTAATTCTTCAACTGACTTACTTGCTACACCTGGGGAGTCCAATAACCATCACAGATGCACAACATAGCAGGTAATTGGTTTACTGTTCATTGGTTCTATCTATTTCTTCAACTGACTTACTTGCTACACCTGGGGAGACTAATAACCAACACAGATGCACAACATAACAGGTTATTGGTTTACTGTTCATCGGTTCTCTCTAATTCTTCAACTGACTTACTTGCCACACCTGGCGAGACTAATAACCAAAACAAATGCACAACATAACAGGTAATTGGTTTACTGTTCATTTGTTCACACGAATTCTTCAACTGACTTACTTGCTACACCTGGGGAGACTAGTAACCAACACAGATGCACAACATAATAGGTAATTGGTTTACTGTTCATTGGTTCTCTCTAATTCTTCAACTGACTTACTTGCTACACCTGGGGAGACTAATAACCAACACAGATGCAGAACATATCATGTAATTGGTTTACTGTTCATTGGTTCTCTCTAATTCTTCAACTGACTTACTTGCTACACCTGGGGAGACTAATAACGAACACAGATGCACAACATAACATGTAATTGGTTTACTGTTCATTGGTTCTCTCTAATTCTTCAACTTACTTACTTGCTACACCTGGGGAGACTAATAACCAACACAGATGCACAACATAACAGGTAATTGGTTTACTGTCCATTGGTTCTCTCTAATTCTTCAACTGACTTACTTGCTACACCTGGGGAGACTAATAACCAACACATATGCACAACATAACAGGTAATTGCTTTACTGTTCATTGGTACTCTCTATTTCTTCAATTGACTTACTTGCTACAACTGGGGAGACTAATAACCAACACAAATGCATAACATAACAGATAATTGGTTTACTATTCATTGGTTCTCTCTAATACTTCAACTGACTTACTTGCTACACCTAGGGAGACTAATAACCAACACAGATGCACAACATAACGTGTGATTGGTTTACTGTTCATTGGTTCTCTCTAATTCTTCAACTGACTTACTTGCTACACCTGGGGAGACTAATAACCAACACAGATGCACAACATAACAGGTAATTGGTTTACTGTTCATTGGTTCTCTCTAATTCTTCAACTGACTTACTTGCTACACCTGGGGAGACTAATAACCAACACAGATGCACAACATAACAGGTAATTGGTTTACTGTTCAATGGTTCTCTCTAATTCTTCAACTGACTTACTTGCTACACCTGGGGAGACTATTAACCAACACAGATGCAGAACATATCATGTAATTGGTTTACTGTTCATTGGTTCTCTCTAATTTTTCAACTGACTTACTTGCTACACCTGGGGAGACTAATAACCAACACAGATGCACAACATAACAGGTAATTGGTTTACTGTTCATTGGTTCTCTCTAATTCTTCAACTGACTTACTTGATACACCTAGGGAGACTAATAACCAACACAGATGCACAACATAACAGGTAATTGGTTTACTGTTCATTGGTTCTCTCTAATTCTTCAACTGACTTACTTGCTACACCTGGGGAGACTAGTAACCAACACAGATGCACAACATAACAGGTAATTGGTTTACTGTTCATTGGTTCTCTCTAATTCTTCAACTGACTTACTTGCTACACCTGGGGAGACTAATAACGAACACAGATGCACAACATAACAGGTAATTGGTTTACTGTTCATTGGTTCTCTCTAATTCTTCAACTGAGTTACTTACTACACCTGAGGAGACTAATAACCCACACAGATGCACAACATAACAGGTCATTGGTTTACTGTTCATTGGTTCTCTCTAATTCTTCAACTGACTTACTTGCTACACCTGGGGAGACTAGTAACCAACACAGATGCACAACATAACAGGTATTTGGTTTACTGTTCATTGGTTCTCTCTAATTCTTCAACTGACTTACTTGCTACACCTAGGAAGACTAATAACCAACACAGATGCACAACATAACAGGTAATTGGTTTACTGTTCATTGGTTCTCTCTAATTCTTCAACTGACTTACTTGCTACACCTGGGGAGACTAATAACAAAAACAGATGCACAACATAATAGGTAATTGGTTTACTGTTCATTGGTTCTCTCTAATTCTTCAACTGACTTACTTGCTACACCTGGGGAGACTAATAACCAACACAGATGCACAAGATAACATGTAATTGGTTTACTGTTCATTGGTTCTCTCTAATTCTTCAACTGACTTACTTGCTACACCTGGGGAGACTAATAACCAACACAGATGCAGAACATATCATGTATTTGTTTTACTGTTCATTGGTTCTCTCTAATTCTTCAACTGACTTACTTGCTACACCTGGGGAGACTAGTAACCAACACAGATGCACAACATAACAGGTAATTGGTTTACTGTTCATTGGTTCTCTCTAATTCTTCAACTGACTTACTTGCTACACCTGGGGAGACTAATAACCAACACAGATGCACAACATAACATGTAATTGGTTTACTGTGCATTGGTTCTCTCTAATTCTTCAACTGACTTACTTGCTACACCTGCGGAGACTAATAACCAACACAGATGCACAACATAACAGGTAATTGGTTTACTGTTCATTGGTTCTCTCTAATTCTTCAACTGACTTACTTGCTACACCTGGGGAGACTAGTAACCAAAACAGATGCACAACATAACAGGTAATTGGTTTACTGTTCATTGGTTCTCTCTAATTCTTCAACTGACTTACTTGCTACACCTGGGGAGACTAATAACCAACACAGATGCAGAACATATCATGTAATTGGTTTACTGTTCATTGGTTCTCTCTAATTCTTCAACTGACTTACTTGCTACACCTGGGGAGACTAATAACCAACACAGATGCACAACATAACATGTAATTGGTTTACTGTGCATTGGTTCTCTCTAATTCTTCAACTGACTTACTTGCTACACCTGCGGAGACTAATAACCAACACAGATGCACAACATAACAGGTAATTGTTTTACTGTTCATTGGTTCTCTCTAATTCTTCAACTGACTTACTTGCTACACCTGGGGAGACTAGTAACCAAAACAGATGCACAACATAACAGGTAATTGGTTTACTGTTCATTAGTTCTCTCTAATTCTTCAACTGACTTACTTGCTACACCTGGGGAGACTAATAACCAACACAGATGCAGAACATATCATGTAATTGGTTTACTATTCATTGGTTCTCTCTAATTCTTCAACTGACTTACTTGCTACACCTGGGTAGACTAATAATCAACACAGATGCACAACATAACATGTAATTGGTTTACTGTTCATTGGTTCTCTCTAATTCTTCAACTGACTTACTTGCTACACCTGGGGAGACTAATAACCAACACAGATGCACAACATAACGTGTAATTGGTTTACTGTTCATTGGTTCTCTCTAATTCTTCAACTGACTTACTTGCTACACCTGGGGAGACTAATAACCAACACAGATGCACAACATAACAGGTAATTGGTTTACTGTTCATTGGTTCTCTCTAATTCTTCAACTGACTTACTTGCTACACCTGGGGAGACTAATAACCAACACAGATGCAGAACATATCATGTAATTGGTTTACTGTTCATTGGTTCTCTCTAATTCTTCAACTGACTTACTTGCTACACCTGGGTAGACTAATAATCAACACAGATGCACAACATAACATGTAATTGGTTTACTGTGCATTGGTTCTCTCTAATTCTTCAACTGACTTACTTGCTACACCTGCGGAGACTAATAACCAACACAGATGCACAACATAACAGGTAATTGTTTTACTGTTCATTGGTTCTCTCTAATTCTTCAACTGACTTACTTGCTACACCTGGGGAGACTAATAACCAACACAGATGCACAACATAACAGGTAATTGGTTTACTGTTCATTGGTTCTCTCTAATTCTTCAACTGACTTACTTGCTACACCTGCGGAGACTAATAACCAACACAGATGCACAACATAACAGGTAATTGTTTTACTGTTCATTGGTTCTCTCTAATTCTTCAACTGACTTACTTGCTACACCTGGGGAGACTAGTAACCAAAACAGATGCACAACATAACAGGTAATTGGTTTACTGTTCATTGGTTCTCTCTAATTCTTCAACTGACTTACTTGCTACACCTGGGGAGACTAATAACCAACACAGATGCACAACATAACGTGTAATTGGTTTACTGTTCATTGGTTCTCTCTAATTCTTCAACTGACTTACTTGCTACACCTAGGGAGACTAATAACCAACACATATGCACAACATAACAGGTAATTGGTTTACTGTTCATTGGTTCTCTCTAATTCTTCAACTGACTTACTTGCTACACCTGGGGAGACTAATAACCAACACAGATGCACAACATAACAGGTAATTGGTTTACTGTTCATTGGTTTTCTCTAATTCTTCAACTAACTTACTTGCTACACCTGGGGAGACTAATAACCAACGCAGATGCACAACATAACAGGTAATTGGTTTACTGTTCAATGGTTCTCTCTAATTCTTCAACTGACTTACTTGCTACACCTGGGGAGACTAATAACCAACACAGATGCAGAACATATCATGTAATTGGTTTACTGTTCATTGGTTCTCTTTAATTTTTCAACTGACTTACTTGCTACACCTGGGGAGACTAATAACCAACACAGATGCACAACATAACAGGTAATTGGTTTACTGTTCATTGGTTCTCTCTAATTCTTCAACTGACTTACTTGCTACACCTAGGGAGACTAATAACCAACACATATGCACAACATAACAGGTAATTGGTTTACTGTTCATTGGTTCTCTCTAATTCTTCAACTGACTTACTTGCTACACCTGGGGAGACTAATAACGAACACAGATGCACAACATAACAGGTAATTGGTTTACTGTTCATTGGTTCTCTCTAATTCTTCAACTGACTTACTTGCTACACCTGGGGAGACTAATAACCAACACAAATGCACAACATAACAGGTAATTGGTTTACTGTTCAAAGGTTCTCTCTAATTCTTCAACTGACTTACTTGCTACACTTGGGGAGACTAATAACCAACACAGATTCAGAACATATCATGTAATTGGTTTACTGTTCATTTGTTCTCTCTAATTCTTCAACTGACTTACTTGCTACACCTGGGGAGACTAATAACCAACACAGATGCACAACATAACAGGTAATTGGTTTACTGTTCATCGGTTCTCTCTAATTCTTCAACTGACTTACTTGCTACAACTGGGGAGACTAATAACCAACACAGATGCATAACATAACAGATAATTGGTTTACTGTTCATTGGTTCTCTCTAATACTTCAACTGACTTACTTGCTACACCTAGGGAGACTAATAACCAACACCGATGCACAACATAACGTGTGATTGGTTTACTGTTCATTGGTTCTCTCTAATTCTTCAACTGACTTACTTGCTACACCTGGGGAGACTAATAACCAACACAGATGCACAACATAACAGGTAATTGGTTTACTGTTCATTGGTTCTCTCTAATTCTTCAACTGACTTACTTGCTACACCTGGGTAGACTAATAACCAACACAGATGCACAACTTAATAGGTAATTGGTTTACTGTTCAATGGTTCTCTCTAATTCTTCAACTGACTTACTTGCTACACCTGGGGAGACTAATAACCAACACAGATGCAGAACATATCATGTAATTGGTTTACTGTTCATTGGTTCTCTCTAATTTTTCAACTGACTTACTTGCTACACCTGGGGAGACTAATAACCAACACAGATGCACAACATAACAGGTAATTGGTTTACTGTTCATTGGTTCTCTCTAATTCTTCAACTGACTTACTTGCTACACCTAGGGAGACTAATAACCAACACAGATGCACAACATAACAGGTAATTGGTTTACTGTTCATTGGTTCTCTCTAATTCTTCAACTAACTTACTTGCTATACCTGGGGAGACTAGTAACCAACACAGATGCACAACATAACAGGTAATTGGTTTACAGTTCATCGGTTCTCTCTAATTCTTCAACTGACTTACTTGCTACACCTAGGGAGACTAATAACGAACACAGATGCACAACATAACAGGTAATTGGTTTACTGTTCATTGGTTCTCTCTAATTCTTCAACTGACTTACTTGCTACACCTGGGGAGACTAGTAACCAAAACAGATGCACAACATAACAGGTAATTGGTTTACTGTTCATTGGTTCTCTCTTGCTACACCTGGGGAGACTAATAACCAACACAGATGCACAACATAACAGGTAATTGGTTTACTGTTCATAGGTTCTCTCTAATTCTTCAACTGACTTACTTGCTACACCTGGGTAGACTAATAACCAACACAGATGCACAACATAATAGGTAATTGGTTTACTGTTCAATGGTTCTCTCTAATTCTTCAACTGACTTACTTGCTACACCTGGGGAGACTAATAACCAACACAGATGCAGAACATATCATGTAATTGGTTTACTGTTCATTGGTTCTCTCTAATTTTTCAACTGACTTACTTGCTACACCTGGGGAGACTAATAACCAACACAGATGCACAACATAACATGTAATTGGTTTACTGTTCATTGGTTCTCTCTAATTCTTCAACTGACTTACTTGCTACACCTAGGGAGACTAATAACCAACACAGATGCACAACATAACAGGTAATTGGTTTACTGTTCATTGGTTCTCTCTAATTCTTCAACTGACTTACTTGCTACACCTGGGGAGACTAGTAACCAACACAGATGCACAACATAACAGGTAATTGGTTTACAGTTCATTGGTTCTCTCTAATTCTTCAACTGACTTACTTGCTACACCTAGGGAGACTAATAACGAACACAGATGCACAACATAACAGGTAATTGGTTTACTGTTCATTGGTTCTCTCTAATTCTTCAACTGACTTACTTGCTACACCTGGGGAGACTAGTAACCAAAACAGATGCACAACATAACAGGTAATTGGTTTACTGTTCATTGGTTCTCTCTAATTCTTCAACTGACTTACTTGCTACACCTGGGGAGACTAATAACCAACACAGATGCATAACATAACAGGTAAATGGTTTACTGTTCATTGGTTCTCTCTAATTCTTCAACTGACTTACTTGCTACACCTGGGGAGACTAATAACCAACACAGATGCACAACATAACAGGTAATTGGTTTACTGTTCATTGGTTCTCTCTAATACTTCAACTGACTTACTTGCTACACCTAGGGAGACTAATAACCAACACAGATGCACAACATAACGTGTGATTGGTTTACTGTTCATTGGTTCTCTCTAATTCTTCAACTGACTTACTTGCTACACCTGGGGAGACTAATAACCAACACAGATGCACAACATAACAGGTAATTGGTTTACTGTTCATTGGTTCTCTCTAATTCTTCAACTGATTTACTTACTACACCTGGGGAGACTAATAACCAACACAGATGCACAACATAACATGTAATTGGTTTACAGTTCATTGGTTCTCTCTAATTCTTCAACTGACTTACTTGCTACACCTAGGGAGACTAATAACGAACACAGATGCACAATATAACATGTAATTGGTTTACTGTTCATTGGTTCTCTCTAATTCTTCAGCTGACCTACTTGCTACACCTGGGGAAACTAATAACCAACACAAATGCAGAACATAACATGTAATTGGTTTACTGTTCATTGGTTCTCTCTAATTCTTCAACTGACTTACTTGCTACACCTGGGGAGACTAATAACCAACACAGATGCAGAACATATCATGTAATTGGTTTACTGTTCATTGGTTCTCTCTAATTTTTCAACTGACTTACTTGCTACACCTGGGGAGACTAATAACCAACAGAGATGCACAACATAACAGGTAATTGGTTTACTGTTCATTGGTTCTCTCTAATTCTTCAACTGATTTACTTGCTACATCTGGGGAGACTAATAACCAACACAGATGCACAACATAACATGTAATTGGTTTACTGTTCATTGGTTCTCTCTAATTCTTCAACTGACTTACTTGCTACACCTGGGGAGACTAATAACCAACACAGATGCAGAACATATCATGTAATTGGTTTACTGTTCATTGGTTCTCTCTAATTTTTCAACTGACTTACTTGCTACACCTGGGGAGACTAATAACCAACACAGATGCACAACATAACAGGTAATTGGTTTACTATTCATTGGTTCTCTCTAATACTTCAACTGACTTACTTGCTACACCTAGGGAGACTAATAACCAACACAGATGCACAACATAACGTGTGATTGGTTTACTGTTCATTGGTTCTCTCTAATTCGTCAACTGACTTTCTTGCTACACCTGGGGAGACTAATAACCAACACAGATGCACAACATAACAGGTAATTGGTTTACTGTTCATTGGTTCTCTGTAATACTTCAACCGACTTACTTGCTACACCTGGGGAGACTAATAACCAACACAGATGCAGAACATATCATGTAATTGGTTTACTGTTCATTTGTTTTCTCTAATTCTTCAACTGACTTACTTGCTAGACCTGGGGAGACTAATAACCAACACAGATGCACAACGTAACAGGTAATTGGTTTACTGTTCATTAGTTCTCTCTATTTCTTCAATTGACTTACTTGTTACACCTAGGGAGACTAATAACCAACACAGATGCACAACATAACATGTAATTGGTTTACTGTTCATTGGTTCTCTCTAATTCTTCAACAGACTTACTTGCTACACCTGGGGAGACTAAAAACCAACACAGATGCAGAACATATCATGTAATTGGTTTACTGTTCATTGGTTCTCTCTAATTCTTCAACTGACTTACTTGCTACACCTGGGGAGACTAATAACCAACACAGATGCATAACATAACAGGTAATTGGTTTACTGTTCATTGGTTCTCTCTAATTCTTCAACTGACTTACTTGCTACACCTGGGGAGACTAATAACCAACACAGATGCACAACATAACAGGTAATTGGTTTACTGTTCATTGGTTCTCTCTAATACTTCAACTGACTTACTTGCTACACCTAGGGAGACTAATAACCAACACAGATGCACAACATAACGTGTGATTGGTTTACTGTTCATTGGTTCTCTCTAATTCTTCAACTGACTTACTTGCTACACCTGGGGAGACTAATAACCAACACAGATGCACAACATAACAGGTAATTGGTTTACTGTTCATTGGTTCTCTCTAATTCTTCAACTGACTTACTTGCTACACCTGGAGAGACTAATAACCAACACAGATGCACAACATAACATGTAATTGGTTTACTGTTCATTGGTTCTCTCTAATTCTTCAACTGACTTACTTGCTACACCTGGGGAGACTAATAACCAACACAGATGCAGAACATATCATGTAATTGGTTTACTGTTCATTGGTTCTCTCTAATTTTTCAACTGACTTACTTGCTACACCTGGGGAGACTAATAACCAACAGAGATGCACAACATAACAGGTAATTGGTTTACTGTTCATTGGTTCTCTCTAATTCTTCAACTGATTTACTTGCTACATCTGGGGAGACTAATAACCAACACAGATGCACAACATAACATGTAATTGGTTTACTGTTCATTGGTTCTCTCTAATTCTTCAACTGACTTACTTGCTACACCTGGGGAGACTAATAACCAACACAGATGCAGAACATATCATGTAATTGGTTTACTGTTCATTGGTTCTCTCTAATTTTTCAACTGACTTACTTGCTACACCTGGGGAGACTAATAACCAACACAGATGCACAACATAACAGGTAATTGGTTTACTATTCATTGGTTCTCTCTAATACTTCAACTGACTTACTTGCTACACCTAGCGAGACTAATAACCAACACAGATGCACAACATAACGTGTGATTGGTTTACTGTTCATTGGTTCTCTCTAATTCGTCAACTGACTTTCTTGCTACACCTGGGGAGACTAATAACCAACACAGATGCACAACATAACAGGTAATTGGTTTACTGTTCATTGGTTCTCTCTAATACTTCAACCGACTTACTTGCTACACCTGGGGAGACTAATAACCAACAAAGATGCAGAACATATCATGTAATTGGTTTACTGTTCATTTGTTCTCTCTAATTCTTCAACTGACTTACTTGCTAGACCTGGGGAGACTAATAACCAACACAGATGCACAACATAACAGGTAATTGGTTTACTGTTCAATGGTTCTCTCTAATTCTTCAACTGACTTACTTGCTACACCTAGGGAGACTAATAACCAACACAGATGCAGAACATATCATGTAATTGGTTTACTGTTCATTGGTTCTCTCTAATTTTTCAACTGACTTACTTGCTACACCTGGGGAGACTAATAACCAACACAGATGCACAACATAACAGGTAATTGGTTTACTGTTCATTGGTTCTCTCTAATTCTTCAACTGACTTACTTGCTACACCTAGGGAGACTAATAACCAACACAGATGCACAACATAACAGGTAATTGGTTTACTGTTCATTGGTTCTCTCTAATTCTTCAACTGACTTACTTGCTACACCTGGGGAGACTAGTAACCAACACAGATGCACAACATAACAGGTAATTGGTTTACTGTTCATTGGTTTTCTCTAATTCTTCAACTGACTTACTTGCTACACCTGGGGAGACTAATAACGAACACAGATGCACAACATAACAGGTAATTGGTTTACTGTTCATTGGTTTTCTCTAATTCTTCAACTGACTTACTTGCTACACCTGAGGAGGCTAATAACCAACACAGATGCACAACATAACAGGTAATTGGTTTACTGTTCATTGGTTCTCTCTAATTCTTCAACTGACTTACTTGCTACACCTGGGGAGACTAGTAACCAACACAGATGCACAACATAACAGGTAATTGGTTTACTGTTCATTGGTTCTCTCTAATTCTTCAACTGACTTACTTGCTACACCTGGGGAGACTAGTAACCAACACAGATGCACAACATAACAGGTAATTGGTTTACTGTTCATTGGTTTTCTCTAATTCTTCAACTGACTTACTTGCTACACCTGGGGAGACTAATAACGAACACAGATGCACAACATAACAGGTAATTGGTTTACTGTTCATTGGTTCTCTCTAATTCTTCAACTGACTTACTTGCTACACCTGAGGAGGCTAATAACCAACACAGATGCACAACATAACAGGTAATTGGTTTACTGTTCATTGGTTCTCTCTAATTCTTCAACTGACTTACTTGCTACACCTGGGGAGACTAGTAACCAACACAGATGCACAACATAACAGGTAATTGGTTTACTGTTCATTGGTTCTCTCTAATTCTTCAACTGACTTACTTGCTACACCTGGGGAGACTAATAACCAACACAGATGCAGAACATATCATGTAATTGGTTTACTGTTCATTGGTTCTCTCTAATTCTTCAACTGACTTACTTGCTACACCTGGGGAGACTAATAACCAACACAGATGCACAACATAACAGG
The DNA here is from genome assembly GCF_000230855.2 of Cajanus cajan. Taxonomy (NCBI): domain Eukaryota; kingdom Viridiplantae; phylum Streptophyta; class Magnoliopsida; order Fabales; family Fabaceae; genus Cajanus; species Cajanus cajan. Next base: position 38,762,603 of record NC_138524.1, read on the forward strand.
TAATTGGTTTACTGTTCATTGGTTCTCTCTAATTCTTCAACTGACTTACTTGCTACACCTGGGGAGACTAATAACCAACACAGATGCACAACATAACAGGTAATTGGTTTACTGTTCATTAGTTCTCTCTATTTCTTCAATTGACGTACTTGCTACAACTGGGGAGACTAATAACCAACACAGATGCATAACATAACAGGTAATTGGTTTACTGTTCATTGGTTCTCTCTAATACTTCAACTGACTTACTTGCTACACCTGGGGAGACTAATAACCAACACAGATGCACAACATAACGTGTGATTGGTTTACTGTTCATTGGTTCTCTCTAATTCTTCAACTGACTTACGTGCTACACCTGGGGAGACTAATAACCAACACAGATGCACAACATAACAGGTAATTGGTTTACTGTTCATTGGTTCTCTCTAATTCTTCAACTGACTTACTTGCTACACCTAGGGAGACTAATAACCAACACAGATGCACAACATAACAGGTAATTGGTTTACTGTTCATTGGTTCTCTCTAATTCTTCAACTGACTTACTTGCTACACCTGGGGAGACTAGTAACCAACACAGATGCACAACATAACAGGTAATTGGTTTACTGTTCATTGGTTTTCTCTAATTCTTCAACTGACTTACTTGCTACACCTGGGGAGACTAATAACGAACACAGATGCACAACATAACAGGTAATTGGTTTACTGTTCATTGGTTCTCTCTAATTCTTCAACTGACTTACTTGCTACACCTGAGGAGGCTAATAACCAACACAGATGCACAACATAACAGGTAATTGGTTTACTGTTCATTGGTTCTCTCTAATTCTTCAACTGACTTACTTGCTACACCTAGCGAGACTAATAACCAACACAGATGCACAACATAACGTGTGATTGGTTTACTGTTCATTGGTTCCCTCTAATTCGTCAACTGACTTTCTTGCTACACCTGGGGAGACTAATAACCAACACAGATGCACAACATAACAGGTAATTGGTTTACTGTTCATTGGTTCTCTCTAATTCTTCAACTGACTTACTTGCTACACCTGAGGAGGCTAATAACCAACACAGATGCACAACATAACAGGTAATTGGTTTACTGTTCATTGGTTCTCTCTAATTCTTCAACTGACTTACTTGCTACACCTAGCGAGACTAATAACCAACACAGATGCACAACATAACGTGTGATTGGTTTACTGTTCATTGGTTCCCTCTAATTCGTCAACTGACTTTCTTGCTACACCTGGGGAGACTAATAACCAACACAGATGCACAACATAACAGGTAATTGGTTTACTGTTCATTGGTTCTCTCTAATTCTTCAACTGACTTACTTGCTACACCTGGGGAGACTAGTAACCAACACAGATGCACAACATAACAGGTAATTGGTTTACTGTTCATTGGTTCTCTCTAATTCTTCAACTAACTTACTTGCTACACCTGGGGAGACTAATAACCAACACAGATGCACAACATAACAGGTAATTGGTTTACTGTTCATTGGTTCTCTCTAATTCTTCAACTGACTTACTTGCTACACCTGGGGAGACTAATAACCAACACAGATGCACAACATATCATGTAATTGGTTTACTGTTCTTTGGTTCTCTCTAATTCTTCAACTGACTTACTTGCTACACCTGGGGAGACTAATAACCAACACAGATGCACAACATAACAGGTAATTGGTTTACTGTTCATTGGTTCTCTCTAATTCTTCAACTGACTTACTTGCTACACCTGGGGAGACTAATAACCAACACAGATGCAGAACATATCATGTAATTGGTTTACTGTTCATTGGTTCTCTCTAATTCTTCAACTGATTTACTTGCTACACCTGAGGAGACTAATAACCAACACAGATGCACAACATAACAGGTAATTGGTTTACTTTTCAATGGTTCTCTCTAATTCTTCAACTGACTTACTTGCTACACCTGGGGAGACTAATAACCAACACAGATGCAGAACATATCATGTAATTGGTTTACTGTTCATTTGTTCTCTCTAATTCTTCAACTGACTTACTTGCTACACCTGGGGAGACTAATAACCAACACAGATGCACAACATAACAGGTAATTGGTTTACTGTTCATCGGTTCTCTCTAATTCTTCAACTGACTTACTTGCTACACCTGGGGAGACTAATAACGAACACAGATGCACAACATAACAGGTAATTGATTTACTGTTCATTGGTTCTCTCTATTTCTTCAATTGACTTACTTGCTACAACTGGGGAGACTAATAACCAACACAGATGCATAACATAACAGGTAATTGGTTTACTGTTCATTGGTTCACTCTAATTCTTCAACTTACTTACTTGCTACACCTGGGGAGACTAATAACGAACACAGATGCACAACATAACAGGTAATTGGTTTACTGTTCATTGGTTCTCTCTAATTCTTCAACTGAGTTACTTCCTACACCTGGGGAGACTAATAACCAACACAGATGCACAACATAACAGGTAATTGGTATACTGTTCATTGGTTCTCTCTAATTCTTCAACTGACTTACTTGCACACGTGGGGAGACTAGTAACCAACATAGATGCACAACATAACAGGTAATTGGTTTACTGTTCATTGGTTCTCTCTAATTCTTCAACTGACTTACTTGCTACACCTGGGGAGACTAGTAACCAACACAGATGCACAACATAACAGGTAATTGGTTTACTGTTCATTTGTTCTCTCTAATTCTTCAACTGACTTACTTGCTACACCTGGGGAGACTAATAACCAACACAGATGCACAACATAACAGGTAATTGGTTTACTGTTCATCGGTTCTCTCTAATTCTTCAACTGACTTACTTGCTACACCTGGGGAGACTAATAACGAACACAGATGCACAACATAACAGGTAATTGATTTACTGTTCATTGGTTCTCTCTATTTCTTCAATTGACTTACTTGCTACAACTGGGGAGACTAATAACCAACACAGATGCATAACATAACAGGTAATTGGTTTACTGTTCATTGGTTCTCTCTAATTCTTCAACTTACTTACTTGCTACACCTGGGGAGACTAATAACGAACACAGATGCACAACATAACAGGTAATTGGTTTACTGTTCATTGGTTCTCTCTAATTCTTCAACTGAGTTACTTCCTACACCTGGGGAGACTAATAACCAACACAGATGCACAACATAACAGGTAATTGGTATACTGTTCATTGGTTCTCTCTAATTCTTCAACTGACTTACTTGCACACGTGGGGAGACTAGTAACCAACATATATGCACAACATAACAGGTAATTGGTTTACTGTTCATTGGTTCTCTCTAATTCTTCAACTGACTTACTTGCTACACCTGGGGAGACTAGTAACGAACACAGATGCACAACATAACAGGTAATTGGTTTACTGTTCATTGGTTCTCTCTAATTCTTCAACTGACTTACTTGCTACACCTGGGGAGACTAATAACCAACACAGATGCACAACATAACAGGTAATTGGTTTACTGTTCATTGGTTCTCTCTAACTCTTCAACTGACTTACTTGCTACACCTGGGGAGACTAATAACCAACACAGATGCAGAACATATCATGTAATTGGTTTACTGTTCATTGGTTCTCTCTAATTCTTCAACTGACTTACTTGCTACACCTGGGGAGACTAATAACCAACACAGATGCAGAACATATCATGTAATTGGTTTACTGTTCATTTGTTCTCTCTAATTCTTCAACTGACTTACTTGCTAGACCTGGGGAGACTAATAACCAACACAGATGCACAACATAACAGGTAATTGGTTTACTGTTCATTAGTTCTCTCTATTTCTTCAATTGACTTACTTGCTACAACTGGGGAGACTAATAACCAACACATATGCATAACATAACAGGTAATTGGTTTACTGTTCATTGGTTCTCTCTAATACTTCAACTGACTTACTTGCTACACCTAGGGAGACTAATAACCAACACAGATGCACAACATAACGTGTGATTGGTTTACTGTTCATTGGTTCTCTCTAATTCTTCAACTGACTTACTTGCTACACCTGGGGAGACTAATAACCAACACAGATGCACAACATAACAGGTAATTGGTTTACTGTTCATTGGTTCTCTCTAATTCTTCAACTGACTTACTTGCTACACCTGGGGAGACTAATAACCAACACAGATGCACAACATAACAGGTAATTGGTTTACTGTTCATTGGTTCTCTCTATTTCTTCAATTGACTTACTTGCTACAACTGGGGAGACTAATAACCAACACAGATGCATAACATAACAGGTAATTAGTTTACTGTTCATTGGTTCTCTCTAATACTTCAACTGACTTACTTGCTACACCTAGGGAGACTAATAACCAACACAGATGCACAACATAACAGGTAATTGGTTTACTGTTCATCGGTTCTCTCTAATTCTTCAACTGACTTACTTGCTACACCTGGGGAGACTAATAACGAACACAGATGCACAACATAACAGGTAATTGATTTACTGTTCATTGGTTCTCTCTATTTCTTCAATTGACTTACTTGCTACAACTGGGGAGACTAATAACCAACACAGATGCATAACATAACAGGTAATTGGTTTACTGTTCATTGGTTCTCTCTAATTCTTCAACTTACTTACTTGCTACACCTGGGGAGACTAATAACGAACACAGATGCACAACATAACAGGTAATTGGTTTACTGTTCATTGGTTCTCTCTAATTCTTCAACTGAGTTACTTCCTACACCTGGGGAGACTAATAACCAACACAGATGCACAACATAACAGGTAATTGGTATACTGTTCATTGGTTCTCTCTAATTCTTCAACTGACTTACTTGCACACGTGGGGAGACTAGTAACCAACATAGATGCACAACATAACAGGTAATTGGTTTACTGTTCATTGGTTCTCTCTAATTCTTCAACTGACTTACTTGCTACACCTGGGGAGACTAGTAACCAACACAGATGCACAACATAACAGGTAATTGGTTTACTGTTCATTGCTTCTCTCTAATTCTTCAACTGACTTACTTGCTACACCTGGGGAGACTAATAACCAACACAGATGCAGAACATATAATGTAATTGGTTTACTGTTCATTTGTTCTCTCTAATTCTTCAACTGACTTACTTGCTACACCTGGGGAGACTAATAACCAACACAGATGCACAACATATCATGTAATTGGTTTACTGTTCATTGGTTCTCTCTAATTCTTCAACTGACTTACTTGCTACACCTGGGGAGACTAATAACCAACACAGATGCAGAACATATCAGGTAATTGGTTTACTGTTCATTGGTTCTCTCTATTTCTTCAATTGACTTACTTGCAACAACTGGGGAGACTAATAACCAACACAGATGCATAACATAACAGGTAATTGGTTTACTGTTCATTGGTTCTCTCTAATACTTCAACCGACTTACTTGCTACACCTAGGGAGACTAATAACCAACACAGATGCACAACATAACAGGTAATTGGTTTACTGTTCATTGGTTCTCTCTAATTCTTCAACTGACTTACTTGCTACACCTGGGGAGACTAATAACGAACACAGATGCACAACATAACAGGTAATTGGTTTACATTTCATTGGTTCTCTCTAATTCTTCAACTGACTTACTTGCTACACCTAGGGAGACTAATAACCAACACAGATGCACAACATAACGTGTGATTGGTTTACTGTTCATTGGTTCTCTCTAATTCTTCAACTGACTTACTTGCTACACCTGGGGAGACTAATAACCAACACAGATGCACAACATAACAGGTAATTGGTTTACTGTTCATTGGTTCTCTCTAATTCTTCAACTGACTTACTTGCTACACCTGGGGAGACTAATAACCAACACAGATGCACAACATAACAGGTAATTGGTTTACTGTTCAATGGTTCTCTCTAATTCTTCAACTGACTTACTTGCTACACCTGGGGAGACTAATAACCAACACAGATGCAGAACATATCATGTAATTGGTTTACTGTTCATTGGTTCTGTCTAATTTTTCAACTGACTTACTTGCTACAACTGGGGAGACTAATAACCAACACAGATGCACAACATAACATGTAATTGGTTTACTGTTCATTGGTTCTCTCTAATTCTTCAACTGACTTACTTGCTACACCTAGGGAGACTAATAACCAACACAGATGCACAACATAACAGGTAATTGGTTTACTGTTCATTGGTTCTCTCTAATTCTTCAACTGACTTACTTGCTACACCTGGGGAGACTAGTAACCAACACAGATGCACAACATAACAGGTAATTGGTTTACTATTCATTAGTTCTCTCTAATTCTTCAACTGATTTACTTGCTACACCTGGGGAGACTAATAACCAACACAGATGCACAACATAACAGGTAATTGGTTTACTGTTCATTGGTTCTCTCTAATTCTTCAACTGACTTACTTGCTACACCTGGGGAGACTAGTAACCAACACAGAAGCACAACATAACAGGTAATTGGTTTACTGTTCATTGGTTCTCTCTAATTCTTCAACTGACTTACTTGCTACACCTGGGGAGACTAATAACCAACACAGATGCACAACATAACAGGTAATTGGTTTACTGTTCATTGGTTCTCTCTAATTCTTCAACTGACTTACTTGCTACACCTGGGGAGACTAATAACCAACACAGATGCAGAACATATCATGTAATTGGTTTACTGTTCATTGGTTCTCTCTAATTCTTCAACTGACTTACTTGCTACACCTGGGGAGACTAATAACCAACACAGATGCACAACATAACAGGTAATTGGTTTACTGTTCATTGGTAGTCTCTATTTCTTCAATTGACTTACTTGCAACAACTGGGGAGACTAATAACCAACACAGATGCATAACATAACAGGTAATTGGTTTACTGTTCATTGGTTCTCTCTAATACTTCAACCGACTTACTTGCTACACCTAGGGAGACAAATAACCAACACAGATGCACAACATAACAGGTAATTGGTTTACTGTTCATTGGTTCTCTCTAATTCTTCAACTGACTTACTTGCTACACCTGGGGAGACTAATAACCAACACAGATGCACAACATAACAGGTAATTGGTTTACTGTTCATTGGTTCTCTCTAATTCTTCAACTAACTTACTTGCTACACCTGGGGAGACTAATAACCAACACAGATGCAGAACATATAATGTAATTGGTTTACTGTTCATTTGTTCTCTCTAATTCTTCAACTGACTTACTTGCTACACCTGGGGAGACTAATAACCAACACAGATGCACAACATAACAGGTAATTGGTTTACTGTTCATCGGTTCTCTCTAATTCTTCAACTGACTTACTTGCTACACCTAGGGAGACTAATAACCAACACAGATGCACAACATAACAGGTAATTGGTTTACTGTTCATTGGTTCTCTCTATTTCTTCAATTGACTTACTTGCAACAACTGGGGAGACTAATAACCAACACAGATGCATAACATAACAGGTAATTGGTTTACTGTTCATTGGTTCTCTCTAATACTTCAACCGACTTACTTGCTACACCTAGGGAGACAAATAACCAACACAGATGCACAACATAACAGGTAATTGGTTTACTGTTCATTGGTTCTCTCTAATTCTTCAACTGACTTACTTGCTACACCTGGGGAGACTAATAACCAACACAGATGCACAACATAACAGGTAATTGGTTTACTGTTCATTGGTTCTCTCTAATTCTTCAACTAACTTACTTGCTACACCTGGGGAGACTAATAACCAACACAGATGCAGAACATATAATGTAATTGGTTTACTGTTCATTTGTTCTCTCTAATTCTTCAACTGACTTACTTGCTACACCTGGGGAGACTAATAACCAACACAGATGCACAACATAACAGGTAATTGGTTTACTGTTCATCGGTTCTCTCTAATTCTTCAACTGACTTACTTGCTACACCTAGGGAGACTAATAACCAACACAGATGCACAACATAACAGGTAATTGGTTTACTGTTCATTGGTTCTCTCTAATTCTTCAACTGACTTACTTGCTACACCTAGGGAGACTAATAACCAACACAGATGCACAACATAACAGGTAATTGGTTTACTGTTCATTGGTTCTCTCTAATTCTTCAACTGACTTACTTGCTACACCTGGGGAGACTAGTAACCAACACAGATGCACAACATAACAGGTAATTGGTTTACTGTTCATTGGTTCTCTCTAATTCTTCAACTGACTTACTTGCTACACCTGGGGAGACTAATAACGAACACAGATGCACAACATAACAGGTAATTGGTTTACTGTTCATTGGTTCTCTCTAATACTTCAACTGACTTACTTGCTACACCTAGGGAGACTAATAACCAACACAGATGCACAACATAACGTGTGATTGGTTTACTGTTCATTGGTTCTCTCTAATTCTTCAACTGACTTACTTGCTACACCTGGGGAGACTAATAACGAACACAGATGTACAACATAACAGGTAATTGGTTTACTGTTCATTGGTTCTCTCTAATTCTTCAACTGACTTACTTGCTACCCCTGGGGAGACTAATAACCAACACAGATGCACAACATAACAGGTAATTGGTTTACTGTTCATTGGTTCTCTCTAATTCTTCAACTGACTTACTTGCTACACCTGGGGAGAATAGTAACCAACACAGATACACAACATAACAGGTAATTGGTTTACTGTTCATTGTTTCTCTCTAATTCTTCAACTGACTTACTTGCTACACCTGGGGAGACTAATAACCAACACAGATGCACAACATAACAGGTAATTGGTTTACTATTCATTGGTTCTCTCTAATTCTTCAACTGACTTACATGCTACACCTGGGGAGACTAGTAACCAACACAGATGCACAACATAACAGGTAATTGGTTTACTGTTCATTGGTTCTCTCTAATTCTTCAACTGACTTACTTGCTACACCTGGGGAGACTAATAACCAACACAGATGCACAACATAACAGGTAATTGGTTTACTGTTCATTGGTTCTCTCTAATACTTCAACTGACTTACTTGCTACACCTAGGGAGACTAATAACCAACACAGATGCACAACATAACGTGTGATTGGTTTACTGTTCATTGGTTCTCTCTAATTCTTCAACTGACTTACTTGCTACACCTGGGGAGACTAATAACGAACACAGATGCACAACATAACAGGTAATTGGTTTACTGTTCATTGGTTCTCTCTAATTCTTCAACTGACTTACTTGCTACCCCTGGGGAGACTAATAACCAACACAGATGCACAACATAACAGGTAATTGGTTTACTGTTCATTGGTTCTCTCTAATTCTTCAACTGACTTACTTGCTACACCTGGGGAGAATAGTAACCAACACAGATACACAACATAACAGGTAATTGGTTTACTGTTCATTGTTTCTCTCTAATTCTTCAACTGACTTACTTGCTACACCTGGGGAGACTAATAACCAACACAGATGCACAACATAACAGGTAATTGGTTTACTATTCATTGGTTCTCTCTAATTCTTCAACTGACTTACATGCTACACCTGGGGAGACTAGTAACCAACACAGATGCACAACATAACAGGTAATTGGTTTACTGTTCATTGGTTCTCTCTAATTCTTCAACTGACTTACTTGCTACACCTGGGGAGACTAATAACCAACACAGATGCACAACATAACAGGTAATTGGTTTACTGTTCATTGGTTCTCTCTAATTCTTCAACTGACTTACTTGCTACACCTGGGGAGACTAATAACCAACACAGATGCAGAACATATCATGTAATTGTTTTACTGTTCATTGGTTCTCTCTAATTCTTCAACTGACTTACTTGCTACACCTAAGGAGACTAATAACCAACACAGATGCAGAACATAACAGGTAATTGGTTTACTGTTCATTGGTTCTCTCTATTTCTTCAATTGACTTACTTGCAACAACTAGGGAGACTAATAACCAACACAGATGCATAACATAACAGGTAATTGGTTTACTGTTCATTGGTTCTCTCTAATACTTCAACCGACTAACTTGCTACACCTAGGGAGACTAATAACCAACACATTTGCACAACAAACGCAGGTAATTGGTTTACTGTTCATTTATTCTCTCTAATTCTTCAACTGACTTACTTGCTACACCTGGGGAGACTAATAACCAACACAGATGCACAACATAACAGGAAATTGGTTTACTGTTCATTGGTTCTCTCTAATTCTTGAACTGACATACTTGCTACACCTGGGGAGACTAATAGCCAACACAGATGCACAACATAACAGGTAATTGGTTTACTGTTCATTGGTTCTCTCGAATTCTTCAACTGAATTACTTGCAACAACTGGGGAGACTAATAACCAACACAGATGCATAACATAACAGGTAATTGGTTTACTGTTCATTGGTTCTCTCTAATACTTCAACCGACTAACTTGCTACACCTAGGGAGACTAATAACCAACACAGATGCACAACATAACAGGTAATTGGTTTACTGTTCATTGGTTCTCTCTAATTCTTCAACTGACGTACTTGCTACACCTGGGGAGACTAATAACCAACACAGATGCACAACATAACACGTAATTGGTTTACTGTTCAATGGTTATCTCTAATTCTTCAACTGACTTACTTGCTACACCTGGGGAGACAAATAACCAACACAGATGCAGAACATATCATGTAATTGGTTTACTGTTCATTGGTTCTCTCTAATTTTTCAACTGACTTACTTGCTACACCTGGGGAGACTAATAACCAACACAGATGCACAACATAACAGGTAATTGGTTTACTGTTCATTGGTTCTCTCTAATTCTTCAACTGACTTACTTGCTACACCTAGGGAGACTAATAACCAACACAGATGCACAACATAACAGGTAATTGGTTTACTGTTCATTGGTTCTCTCTAATTCTTCAACTGACTTACTTGCTACACCTGGGGAGACTAGTAACCAACACAGATGCACAACATAACAGGTAATTGGTTTACTGTTCATTGGTTCTCTCTAATTCTTCAACTGACTTACTTGCTACACCTGGGGAGACTAATAACTAACACAGATGCACAACATAACAGGTAATTGGTTTACTGTTCAATGGTTCTCTCTAATTCTTCAACTGACTTACTTGCTACACCTGGGGAGACTAATAACCAACACAGATGCAGAACATATCATGTAATTGGTTTACTGTTCATTAGTTCTCTCTAATTCTTCAACAGACTTACTAGCTAGACCTGGGGAGACTAATAACTAACACAGATGCACAACATAACAGGTAATTGGTTTGCTGTTCATTAGTTCTCTCTATTTCTTCAATTGACTTACTTGCTACAACTAGGGAGACTAATAACCAACACAGATGCATAACATAACAGGTAATTGGTTTACTGTTCATTGGTTCTCTCTAATACTTCAACTGACTTACTTGCTACACCTAGGGAGACTAATAACCAACACAGATGCACAACATAACGTGTGATTGGTTTACTGTTCATTGGTTCTCTCAAATTCTTCAACTGACTTACTTGCTACACCTGGGGAGACTAATAACGAACACAGATGCACAACATAACAGGTAATTGGTTTACTGTTCATCGGTTCTCTCTAATTCTTCAACTGACTTACTTGCTACACCTGGGGAGACTAATAACCAAAACAGATGCACAACATAACACGTAATTGGTTTACTGTTCATTGGTTCAATCTAATTCTTCAACTGACTTACTTGCTACACCTAGGGAGACTAATAACCAACACAGATGCACAACATAACTGGTAATTGGTTTACTGTTCATTGGTTCTCTCTAATTCTTCAACTGACTTACTTGCTACACCTGGGGAGACTAATAACGAACACAGATGCACAACATAACAGGTAATTGGTTTACTGTTCATTGGTTCTCTCTAATTCTTCAACTGACTTACTTGCTACACCTGGGGAGACTAATAACCAACACAGATGCAGAACATATCATGTAATTGGTTTACTGTTCATTAGTTCTCTCTAATTCTTCAACAGACTTACTAGCTAGACCTGGGGAGACTAATAACTAACACAGATGCACAACATAACAGGTAATTGGTTTGCTGTTCATTAGTTCTCTCTATTTCTTCAATTGACTTACTTGCTACAACTAGGGAGACTAATAACCAACACAGATGCATAACATAACAGGTAATTGGTTTACTGTTCATTGGTTCTCTCTAATACTTCAACTGACTTACTTGCTACACCTAGGGAGACTAATAACCAACACAGATGCACAACATAACGTGTGATTGGTTTACTGTTCATTGGTTCTCTCAAATTCTTCAACTGACTTACTTGCTACACCTGGGGAGACTAATAACGAACACAGATGCACAACATAACAGGTAATTGGTTTACTGTTCATCGGTTCTCTCTAATTCTTCAACTGACTTACTTGCTACACCTGGGGAGACTAATAACCAAAACAGATGCACAACATAACACGTAATTGGTTTACTGTTCATTGGTTCAATCTAATTCTTCAACTGACTTACTTGCTACACCTAGGGAGACTAATAACCAACACAGATGCACAACATAACTGGTAATTGGTTTACTGTTCATTGGTTCTCTCTAATTCTTCAACTGACTTACTTGCTACACCTGGGGAGACTAATAACGAACACAGATGCACAACATAACAGGTAATTGGTTTACTGTTCATTGGTTCTCTCTAATTCTTCAACTGACTTACTTGCTACACCTGGGGAGACTAATAACCAACACAGATGCACAACATAACAGGTAATTGGTTTACTGTTCATTGGTTCTCTCTAATTCTTCAACTGACTTACTTGCTACACCTGGGGAGACTAGTAACCAACACAGATGCACAACATAACAGGTAATTGGTTTACTGTTCATTGGTTCTCTCTAATTCTTCAACTGACTTACTTGCTACACCTGGGGAGACTAATAACCAACACAGATGCACAACACAACAGGTAATTGGTTTACTGTTCATTGGTTCTCTCTAACTCTTCAACTGACTTACTTGCTACACCTGGGGAGACTAATAACCAACACAGATGCAGAACATATCATGTAATTGGTTTACTGTTCATTGGTTCTCTCTAATTATTCAACTGACTTACTTGCTACACCTGGGGAGACTAATAACCAACACAGATGCAGAACATATCATGTAATTGGTTTACTGTTCATTTGTTCTCTCTAATTCTTCAACTGACTTACTTGCTAGACCTGGGGAGACTAATAACCAACACAGATGCACAACATAACAGGTAATTGGTTTACTGTTCATTAGTTCTCTCTATTTCTTCAATTGACTTACTTGCTACAACTGGGGAGACTAATAACCAACACAGATGCATAACATAACAGGTAATTGGTTTACTGTTCATTGGTTCTCTCTAATACTTCAACTGACTTACTTGCTACACCTAGGGAGACTAATAACCAACACAGATGCACAACATAACGTGTGATTGGTTTACTGTTCATTGGTTCTCTCTAATTCTTCAACTGACTTACTTGCTACACCTGGGGAGACTAATAACCAACACAGATGCACAACATAACAGGTAATTGGTTTACTGTTCATTGGTTCTCTCTAATTCTTCAACTGACTTACTTGCTACACCTGGGGAGACTAATAACCAACACAGATGCACAACATAACAGGTAATTGGTTTATTGTTCATTGGTTCTCTCTATTTCTTCAATTGACTTACTTGCTACAACTGGGGAGACTAATAACCAACACAGATGCATAACATAACAGGTAATTAGTTTACTGTTCATTGGTTCTCTCTAATACTTCAACTGACTTACTTGCTACACCTAGGGAGACTAATAACCAACACAGATGCACAACATAACGTGTGATTGGTTTACTGTTCATTGGTTCTCTCTAATTCTTCAACTGACTTACTTGCTACACCTGGGGAGACTAATAACGAACACAGATGCACAACATAACAGGTAATTGGTTTACTGTTCATTGGTTCTCTCTAATTCTTCAACTGACTTACTTGCTACACCTGGGGAGACTAGTAACCAACACAGATGCACAACATAACAGGTAATTGGTTTACTGTTCATTGGTTCTCTCTAATTCTTCAACTGACTTACTTGCTACACCTGGGGAGACTAATAACTAACACAGATGCACAACATAACAGGTAATTGGTTTACTGTTCAATGGTTCTCTCTAATTCTTCAACTGACTTACTTGCTACACCTGGGGAGACTAATAACCAACACAGATGCAGAACATATCATGTAATTGGTTTACTGTTCATTAGTTCTCTCTAATTCTTCAACAGACTTACTAGCTAGACCTGGGGAGACTAATAACTAACACAGATGCACAACATAACAGGTAATTGGTTTGCTGTTCATTAGTTCTCTCTATTTCTTCAATTGACTTACTTGCTACAACTAGGGAGACTAATAACCAACACAGATGCATAACATAACAGGTAATTGGTTTACTGTTCATTGGTTCTCTCTAATACTTCAACTGACTTACTTGCTACACCTAGGGAGACTAATAACCAACACAGATGCACAACATAACGTGTGATTGGTTTACTGTTCATTGGTTCTCTCTAATTCTTCAACTGACTTACTTGCTACACCTGGGGAGACTAATAACGAACACAGATGCACAACATAACAGGTAATTGGTTTACTGTTCATCGGTTCTCTCTAATTCTTCAACTGACTTACTTGCTACACCTGGGGAGACTAATAACCAAAACAGATGCACAACATAACACGTAATTGGTTTACTGTTCATTGGTTCAATCTAATTCTTCAACTGACTTACTTGCTACACCTAGGGAGACTAATAACCAACACAGATGCACAACATAACTGGTAATTGGTTTACTGTTCATTGGTTCTCTCTAATTCTTCAACTGACTTACTTGCTACACCTGGGGAGACTAATAACGAACACAGATGCACAACATAACAGGTAATTGGTTTACTGTTCATTGGTTCTCTCTAATTCTTCAACTGACTTACTTGCTACACCTGGGGAGACTAATAACCAACACAGATGCACAACATAACAGGTAATTGGTTTACTGTTCATTGGTTCTCTCTAATTCTTCAACTGACTTACTTGCTACACCTGGGGAGACTAGTAACCAACACAGATGCACAACATAACAGGTAATTGGTTTACTGTTCATTGGTTCTCTCTAATTCTTCAACTGACTTACTTGCTACACCTGGGGAGACTAATAACCAACACAGATGCACAACATAACAGGTAATTGGTTTACTGTTCATTGGTTCTCTCTAACTCTTCAACTGACTTACTTGCTACACCTGGGGAGACTAATAACCAACACAGATGCAGAACATATCATGTAATTGGTTTACTGTTCATTGGTTCTCTCTAATTATTCAACTGACTTACTTGCTACACCTGGGGAGACTAATAACCAACACAGATGCAGAACATATCATGTAATTGGTTTACTGTTCATTTGTTCTCTCTAATTCTTCAACTGACTTACTTGCTAGACCTGGGGAGACTAATAACCAACACAGATGCACAACATAACAGGTAATTGGTTTACTGTTCATTAGTTCTCTCTATTTCTTCAATTGACTTACTTGCTACAACTGGGGAGACTAATAACCAACACAGATGCATAACATAACAGGTAATTGGTTTACTGTTCATTGGTTCTCTCTAATACTTCAACTGACTTACTTGCTACACCTAGGGAGACTAATAACCAACACAGATGCACAACATAACGTGTGATTGGTTTACTGTTCATTGGTTCTCTCTAATTCTTCAACTGACTTACTTGCTACACCTGGGGAGACTAATAACCAACACAGATGCACAACATAACAAGTAATTGGTTTACTGTTCATTGGTTCTCTCTAATTCTTCAACTGACTTACTTGCTACACCTGGGGAGACTAATAACCAACACAGATGCACAACATAACAGGTAATTGGTTTATTGTTCATTGGTTCTCTCTATTTCTTCAATTGACTTACTTGCTACAACTGGGGAGACTAATAACCAACACAGATGCATAACATAACAGGTAATTAGTTTACTGTTCATTGGTTCTCTCTAATACTTCAACTGACTTACTTGCTACACCTAGGGAGACTAATAACCAACACAGATGCACAACATAACGTGTGATTGGTTTACTGTTCATTGGTTCTCTCTAATTCTTCAACTGACTTACTTGCTACACCTGGGGAGACTAATAACGAACACAGATGCACAACATAACAGGTAATTGGTTTACTGTTCATTGGTTCTCTCTAATTCTTCAACTGACTTACTTGCTACACCTGGGGAGACTAATAACCAACACAGATGCACAACATAACAGGTAATTGGTTTACTGTTCATTGGTTCTCTCTAATTCTTCAACTGACTTACTTGCTACACCTGGGGAGAATAGTAACCAACACAGATACACAACATAACAGGTAATTGGTTTACTGTTCATTGTTTCTCTCTAATTCTTCAACTGACTTACTTGCTACACCTGGGGAGACTAATAACCAACACAGATGCACAACATAACAGGTAATTGGTTTACTATTCATTGGTTCTCTCT
Organism: Cajanus cajan; assembly: GCF_000230855.2. NCBI lineage: Eukaryota > Viridiplantae > Streptophyta > Magnoliopsida > Fabales > Fabaceae > Cajanus > Cajanus cajan. The sequence continues at coordinate 38,779,231 of NC_138524.1, forward strand.
AATTCTTCAACTGACTTACTTGCTACACCTGGGGAGACTAGTAACCAACACAGATGCACAACATAACAGGTAATTGGTTTACTATTCATTGGTTCTCTCTAATTCTTCAACTGACTTACTTGCTACACCTGGGGAGACTAATAACCAACACAGATGCACAACATAACAGGTAATTGGTTTACTGTTCATTGGTTCTCTCTAATTCTTCAACTGACTTACTTGCTACACCTGGGGAGACTAATAACCAACACAGATGCAGAACATATCATGTAATTGGTTTACTGTTCATTGGTTCTCTCTAATTCTTCAACTGACTTACTTGCTACACCTAAGGAGACTAATAACCAACACAGATGCACAACATAACAGGTAATTGGTTTACTGTTCATTGGTTCTCTCTATTTCTTCAATTGACTTACTTGCAACAACTGGGGAGACTAATAACCAACACAGATGCATAACATAACAGGTAATTGGTTTACTGTTCATTGGTTCTCTCTAATACTTCAACCGACTAACTTGCTACACCTAGGGAGACTAATAACCAACACAGATGCACAACGTAACAGGTAATTGGTTTACTGTTCATTGGTTCTCTCTAATTCTTCAACTGACGTACTTGCTACACCTGGGGAGACTAATAACCAACACAGATGCACAACATAACAGGTAATTGGTTTACTGTTCAATGGTTATCTCTAATTCTTCAACTGACTTACTTGCTACACCTGGGGAGACAAATAACCAACACAGATGCAGAACATATCATGTAATTGGTTTACTGTTCATTGGTTCTCTCTAATTTTTCAACTGACTTACTTCCTACACCTGGGGAGACTAATAACCAACACAGATGCACAACATAACAGGTAATTGGTTTACTGTTCATTGGTTCTCTCTAATTCTTCAACTGACTTACTTGCTACACCTAGGGAGACTAATAACCAACACAGATGCACAACATAACAGGTAATTGGTTTACTGTTCATTGGTTCTCTCTAATTCTTCAACTGACTTACTTGCTACACCTGGGGAGACTAGTAACCAACACAGATGCACAACATAACAGGTAATTGGTTTACTGTTCATTGGTTCTCTCTAATTCTTCAACTGACTTACTTGCTACACCTGGGGAGACTAATAACTAACACAGATGCACAACATAACAGGTAATTGGTTTACTGTTCAATGGTTCTCTCTAATTCTTCAACTGACTTACTTGCTACACCTGGGGAGACTAATAACCAACACAGATGCAGAACATATCATGTAATTGGTTTACTGTTCATTAGTTCTCTCTATTTCTTCAACAGACTTACTTGCTAGACCTGGGGAGACTAATAACTAACACAGATGCACAACATAACAGGTAATTGGTTTGCTGTTCATTAGTTCTCTATATTTCTTCAATTGACTTACTTGCTACAACTGGGGAGACTAATAACCAACACAGATGCATAACATAACAGGTAATTGGTTTACTGTTCATTGGTTCTCTCTAATACTTCAACTGACTTACTTGCTACACCTAGGGAGACTAATAACCAACACAGATGCACAACATAACGTGTGATTGGTTTACTGTTCATTGGTTCTCTCTAATTCTTCAACTGACTTACTTGCTACACCTGGGGAGACTAATAACGAACACAGATGCACAATATAACAGGTAATTGGTTTACTGTTCATCGGTTCTCTCTAATTCTTCAACTGACTTACTTGCTACACCTGGGGAGACTAATAACCAAAACAGATGCACAACATAACACGTAATAGGTTTACTGTTCATTGGTTCAATCTAATTCTTCAACTGACTTACTTGCTACACCTAGGGGAGACTAATAACCAACACAGATGCATAACATAACAGGTAATTAGTTTACTGTTCATTGGTTCTCTCTAATACTTCAACTGACTTACTTGCTACACCTAGGGAGACTAATAACCAACACAGATGCACAACATAACAGGTAATTGGTTTACTGTTCATTGGTTCTCTCTAATACTTCAACTGACTTACTTGCTACACCTAGGGAGACTAATAACCAACACAGATGCACAACATAACGTGTGATTGGTTTACTGTTCATTGGTTCTCTCTAATTCTTCAACTGACTTACTTGCTACACCTGGGGAGACTAATAACCAACACAGATGCACAACATAACAGGTAATTGGTTTACTGTTCATTGGTTCTCTCTAATTCTTCAACTGACTTACTTGCTACACCTGGGGAGACTAATAACCAACACAGATGCACAACATAACAGGTAATTGGTTTATTGTTCATTGGTTCTCTCTATTTCTTCAATTGACTTACTTGCTACAACTGGGGAGACTAATAACCAACACAGATGCATAACATAACAGGTAATTAGTTTACTGTTCATTGGTTCTCTCTAATACTTCAACTGACTTAGTTGCTACACCTAGGGAGACTAATAACCAACACAGATGCACAACATAACGTGTGATTGGTTTACTGTTCATTGGTTCTCTCTAATTCTTCAACTGACTTACTTGCTACACCTGGGGAGACTAATAACGAACACAGATGCACAACATAACAGGTAATTGGTTTACTGTTCATTGGTTCTCTCTAATTCTTCAACTGACTTACTTGCTACACCTGGGGAGACTAGTAACCAACACAGATGCACAACATAACAGGTAATTGGTTTACTGTTCATTGGTTCTCTCTAATTCTTCAACTGACTTACTTGCTACACCTGGGGAGACTAATAACTAACACAGATGCACAACATAACAGGTAATTGGTTTACTGTTCAATGGTTCTCTCTAATTCTTCAACTGACTTACTTGCTACACCTGGGGAGACTAATAACCAACACAGATGCAGAACATATCATGTAATTGGTTTACTGTTCATTAGTTCTCTCTAATTCTTCAACAGACTTACTAGCTAGACCTGGGGAGACTAATAACTAACACAGATGCACAACATAACAGGTAATTGGTTTGCTGTTCATTAGTTCTCTCTATTTCTTCAATTGACTTACTTGCTACAACTAGGGAGACTAATAACCAACACAGATGCATAACATAACAGGTAATTGGTTTACTGTTCATTGGTTCTCTCTAATACTTCAACTGACTTACTTGCTACACCTAGGGAGACTAATAACCAACACAGATGCACAACATAACGTGTGATTGGTTTACTGTTCATTGGTTCTCTCTAATTCTTCAACTGACTTACTTGCTACACCTGGGGAGACTAATAACGAACACAGATGCACAACATAACAGGTAATTGGTTTACTGTTCATCGGTTCTCTCTAATTCTTCAACTGACTTACTTGCTACACCTGGGGAGACTAATAACCAAAACAGATGCACAACATAACACGTAATTGGTTTACTGTTCATTGGTTCAATCTAATTCTTCAACTGACTTACTTGCTACACCTAGGGAGACTAATAACCAACACAGATGCACAACATAACTGGTAATTGGTTTACTGTTCATTGGTTCTCTCTAATTCTTCAACTGACTTACTTGCTACACCTGGGGAGACTAATAACGAACACAGATGCACAACATAACAGGTAATTGGTTTACTGTTCATTGGTTCTCTCTAATTCTTCAACTGACTTACTTGCTACACCTGGGGAGACTAATAACCAACACAGATGCACAACATAACAGGTAATTGGTTTACTGTTCATTGGTTCTCTCTAATTCTTCAACTGACTTACTTGCTACACCTGGGGAGACTAGTAACCAACACAGATGCACAACATAACAGGTAATTGGTTTACTGTTCATTGGTTCTCTCTAATTCTTCAACTGACTTACTTGATACACCTGGGGAGACTAATAACCAACACAGATGCACAACATAACAGGTAATTGGTTTACTGTTCATTGGTTCTCTCTAACTCTTCAACTGACTTACTTGCTACACCTGGGGAGACTAATAACCAACACAGATGCAGAACATATCATGTAATTGGTTTACTGTTCATTGGTTCTCTCTAATTATTCAACTGACTTACTTGCTACACCTGGGGAGACTAATAACCAACACAGATGCAGAACATATCATGTAATTGGTTTACTGTTCATTTGTTCTCTCTAATTCTTCAACTGACTTACTTGCTAGACCTGGGGAGACTAATAACCAACACAGATGCACAACATAACAGGTAATTGGTTTACTGTTCATTAGTTCTCTCTATTTCTTCAATTGACTTACTTGCTACAACTGGGGAGACTAATAACCAACACAGATGCATAACATAACAGGTAATTGGTTTACTGTTCATTGGTTCTCTCTAATACTTCAACTGACTTACTTGCTACACCTAGGGAGACTAATAACCAACACAGATGCACAACATAACGTGTGATTGGTTTACTGTTCATTGGTTCTCTCTAATTCTTCAACTGACTTACTTGCTACACCTGGGGAGACTAATAACCAACACAGATGCACAACATAACAGGTAATTGGTTTACTGTTCATTGGTTCTCTCTAATTTTTCAACTGACTTACTTGCTACACCTGGGGAGACTAATAACCAACACAGATGCACAACATAACAGGTAATTGGTTTATTGTTCATTGGTTCTCTCTATTTCTTCAATTGACTTACTTGCTACAACTGGGGAGACTAATAACCAACACAGATGCATAACATAACAGGTAATTAGTTTACTGTTCATTGGTTCTCTCTAATACTTCAACTGACTTACTTGCTACACCTAGGGAGACTAATAACCAACACAGATGCACAACATAACGTGTGATTGGTTTACTGTTCATTGGTTCTCTCTAATTCTTCAACTGACTTACTTGCTACACCTGGGGAGACTAATAACGAACACAGATGCACAACATAACAGGTAATTGGTTTACTGTTCATTGGTTCTCTCTAATTCTTCAACTGACTTACTTGCTACACCTGGGGAGACTAATAACCAACACAGATGCACAACATAACAGGTAATTGGTTTACTGTTCATTGGTTCTCTCTAATTCTTCAACTGACTTACTTGCTACACCTGGGGAGAATAGTAACCAACACAGATACACAACATAACAGGTAATTGGTTTACTGTTCATTGTTTCTCTCTAATTCTTCAACTGACTTACTTGCTACACCTGGGGAGACTAATAACCAACACAGATGCACAACATAACAGGTAATTGGTTTACTATTCATTGGTTCTCTCTAATTCTTCAACTGACTTACTTGCTACACCTGGGGAGACTAGTAACCAACACAGATGCACAACATAACAGGTAATTGGTTTACTATTCATTGGTTCTCTCTAATTCTTCAACTGACTTACTTGCTACACCTGGGGAGACTAATAACCAACACAGATGCACAACATAACAGGTAATTGGTTTACTGTTCATTGGTTCTCTCTAATTTTTCAACTGACTTACTTGCTACACCTGGGGAGACTAATAACCAACACAGATGCACAACATAACAGGTAATTGGTTTATTGTTCATTGGTTCTCTCTATTTCTTCAATTGACTTACTTGCTACAACTGGGGAGACTAATAACCAACACAGATGCATAACATAACAGGTAATTAGTTTACTGTTCATTGGTTCTCTCTAATACTTCAACTGACTTACTTGCTACACCTAGGGAGACTAATAACCAACACAGATGCACAACATAACGTGTGATTGGTTTACTGTTCATTGGTTCTCTCTAATTCTTCAACTGACTTACTTGCTACACCTGGGGAGACTAATAACGAACACAGATGCACAACATAACAGGTAATTGGTTTACTGTTCATTGGTTCTCTCTAATTCTTCAACTGACTTACTTGCTACACCTGGGGAGACTAATAACGAACACAGATGCACAACATAACAGGTAATTGGTTTACTGTTCATTGGTTCTCTCTAATTCTTCAACTGACTTACTTGCTACACCTGGGGAGACTAATAACCAACACAGATGCACAACATAACAGGTAATTGGTTTACTGTTCATTGGTTCTCTCTAACTCTTCAACTGACTTACTTGCTACACCTGGGGAGACTAATAACCAACACAGATGCAGAACATATCATGTAATTGGTTTACTGTTCATTGGTTCTCTCTAATTATTCAACTGACTTACTTGCTACACCTGGGGAGACTAATAACCAACACAGATGCAGAACATATCATGTAATTGGTTTACTGTTCATTTGTTCTCTCTAATTCTTCAACTGACTTACTTGCTAGACCTGGGGAGACTAATAACCAACACAGATGCACAACATAACAGGTAATTGGTTTACTGTTCATTAGTTCTCTCTATTTCTTCAATTGACTTACTTGCTACAACTGGGGAGACTAATAACCAACACAGATGCATAACATAACAGGTAATTGGTTTACTGTTCATTGGTTCTCTCTAATACTTCAACTGACTTACTTGCTACACCTAGGGAGACTAATAACCAACACAGATGCACAACATAACGTGTGATTGGTTTACTGTTCATTGGTTCTCTCTAATTCTTCAACTGACTTACTTGCTACACCTGGGGAGACTAATAACCAACACAGATGCACAACATAACAGGTAATTGGTTTACTGTACATTGGTTCTCTCTAATTCTTCAACTGACTTACTTGCTACACCTGGGGAGACTAATAACCAACACAGATGCACAACATAACAGGTAATTGGTTTATTGTTCATTGGTTCTCTCTATTTCTTCAATTGACTTACTTGCTACAACTGGGGAGACTAATAACCAACACAGATGCATAACATAACAGGTAATTAGTTTACTGTTCATTGGTTCTCTCTAATACTTCAACTGACTTACTTGCTACACCTAGGGAGACTAATAACCAACACAGATGCACAACATAACGTGTGATTGGTTTACTGTTCATTGGTTCTCTCTAATTCTTCAACTGACTTACTTGCTACACCTGGGGAGACTAATAACGAACACAGATGCACAACATAACAGGTAATTGGTTTACTGTTCATTGGTTCTCTCTAATTCTTCAACTGACTTACTTGCTACACCTGGGGAGACTAATAACCAACACAGATGCACAACATAACAGGTAATTGGTTTACTGTTCATTGGTTCTCTCTAATTCTTCAACTGACTTACTTGCTACACCTGGGGAGAATAGTAACCAACACAGATACACAACATAACAGGTAATTGGTTTACTGTTCATTGTTTCTCTCTAATTCTTCAACTGACTTACTTGCTACACCTGGGGAGACTAACAACCAACACAGATGCACAACATAACAGGTAATTGGTTTACTATTCATTGGTTCTCTCTAATTCTTCAACTGACTTACTTGCTACACCTGGGGAGACTAGTAACCAACACAGATGCACAACATAACAGGTAATTGGTTTACTATTCATTGGTTCTCTCTAATTCTTCAACTGACTTACTTGCTACACCTGGGGAGACTAATAACCAACACAGATGCACAACATAACAGGTAATTGGTTTACTGTTCATTGGTTCTCTCTAATTCTTCAACTGACTTACTTGCTACACCTGGGGAGACTAATAACCAACACAGATGCAGAACATATCATGTAATTGGTTTACTGTTCATTGGTTCTCTCTAATTCTTCAACTGACTTACTTGCTACACCTAAGGAGACTAATAACCAACACAGATGCACAACATAACAGGTAATTGGTTTACTGTTCATTGGTTCTCTCTAATTCTTCAACTGATGTACTTGCTACACCTGGGGAGACTAATAACCAACACAGATGCACAACATAACAGGTAATTGGTTTACTGTTCAATGGTTATCTCTAATTCTTCAACTGACTTACTTGCTACACCTGGGGAGACAAATAACCAACACAGATGCAGAACATATCATGTAATTGGTTTACTGTTCATTGGTTCTCTCTAATTTTTCAACTGACTTACTTGCTACACCTGGGGAGACTAATAACCAACACAGATGCACAACATAACAGGTAATTGGTTTACTGTTCATTGGTTCTCTCTAATTCTTCAACTGACTTACTTGCTACACCTAGGGAGACTAATAACCAACACAGATGCACAACATAACAGGTAATTGGTTTACTGTTCATTGGTTCTCTCTAATTCTTCAACTGACTTACTTGCTACACCTGGGGAGACTAGTAACCAACACAGATGCACAACATAACAGGTAATTGGTTTACTGTTCATTGGTTCTCTCTAATTCTTCAACTGACTTACTTGCTACACCTGGGGAGACTAATAACTAACACAGATGCACAACATAACAGGTAATTGGTTTACTGTTCAATGGTTCTCTCTAATTCTTCAACTAACTTACTTGCTACACCTGGGGAGACTAATAACCAACACAGATGCAGAACATATCATGTAATTGGTTTACTGTTCATTAGTTCTCTCTATTTCTTCAACAGACTTACTTGCTAGACCTGGGGAGACTAATAACTAACACAGATGCACAACATAACAGGTAATTGGTTTGCTGTTCATTAGTTCTCTCTATTTCTTCAATTGACTTACTTGCTACAACTGGGGAGACTAATAACCAACACAGATGCATAACATAACAGGTAATTGGTTTACTGTTCATTGGTTCTCTCTAATACTTCAACTGACTTACTTGCTACACCTAGGGAGACTAATAACCAACACAGATGCACAACATAACGTGTGATTGGTTTACTGTTCATTGGTTCTCTCTAATTCTTCAACTGACTTACTTGCTACACCTGGGGAGACTAATAACGAACACAGATGCACAATATAACAGGTAATTGGTTTACTGTTCATCGGTTCTCTCTAATTCTTCAACTGACTTACTTGCTACACCTGGGGAGACTAATAACCAAAACAGATGCACAACATAACACGTAATAGGTTTACTGTTCATTGGTTCAATCTAATTCTTCAACTGACTTACTTGCTACACCTAGGGAGACTAATAACCAACACAGATGCACAACATAACTGGTAATTGGTTTACTTTTCATTGGTTCTCTCTAATTCTTCAACTGACTTACTTGCTACACCTGGGGAGACTAATAACGAACACAGATGCACAACATAACAGGTAATTGGTTTACTGTTCATTGGTTCTCTCTAATTCTTCAACTGACTTACTTGCTACACCTGGGGAGACTAATAACCAACACAGATGCACAACATAACAGGTAATTGGTTTACTGTTCATTGGTTCTCTCTAATTCTTCAACTGACTTACTTGCTACACCTGGGGAGACTAGTAACCAACACAGATACACAACATAACAGGTAATTGGTTTACTGTTCATTGGTTCTCTCTAAGTCTTCAACTGACTTACTTGCTACACCTGGGGAGACTAACAACCAACACAGATGCACAACATTACAGGTAATTGGTTTACTGTTCATTGGTTCTCTCTAATTCTTCAACTGACTTACTTGCTACATCTGGGGAGACTAGTAACCAACACAGATGCACAACATAACAGGTAATTGGTTTACTGTTCATTGGTTCTCTCTAATTCTTCAACTGACTTACTTGCTACACCTGGGGAGACTAATAACCAACACAGATGCACAACATAACAGGTAATTGGTTTACTGTTCATTGGTTCTCTCTAATTCTTCAACTGACTTACTTGCTACACCTGGGGAGACTAATAACGAACACAGATGCACAATATAACAGGTAATTGGTTTACTGTTCATCGGTTCTCTCTAATTCTTCAACTGACTTACTTGCTACACCTGGGGAGACTAATAACCAAAACAGATGCACAACATAACACGTAATAGGTTTACTGTTCATTGGTTCAATCTAATTCTTCAACTGACTTACTTGCTACACCTAGGGAGACTAATAACCAACACAGATGCACAACATAACTGGTAATTGGTTTACTTTTCATTGGTTCTCTCTAATTCTTCAACTGACTTACTTGCTACACCTGGGGAGACTAATAACGAACACAGATGCACAACATAACAGGTAATTGGTTTACTGTTCATTGGTTCTCTCTAATTCTTCAACTGACTTACTTGCTACACCTGGGGAGACTAATAACCAACACAGATGCACAACATAACAGGTAATTGGTTTACTGTTCATTGGTTCTCTCTAATTCTTCAACTGACTTACTTGCTACACCTGGGGAGACTAGTAACCAACACAGATACACAACATAACAGGTAATTGGTTTACTGTTCATTGGTTCTCTCTAAGTCTTCAACTGACTTACTTGCTACACCTGGGGAGACTAACAACCAACACAGATGCACAACATTACAGGTAATTGGTTTACTGTTCATTGGTTCTCTCTAATTCTTCAACTGACTTACTTGCTACATCTGGGGAGACTAGTAACCAACACAGATGCACAACATAACAGGTAATTGGTTTACTGTTCATTGGTTCTCTCTAATTCTTCAACTGACTTACTTGCTACACCTGGGGAGACTAATAACCAACACAGATGCACAACATAACAGGTAATTGGTTTACTGTTCATTGGTTCTCTCTAATTCTTCAACTGACTTTCTTGCTACACCTGGGGAGACTAATAACCAACACAGATGCAGAACATATCATGTAATTGGTTTACTGTTCATTGGTTCTCTCTAATTCTTCAACTGACTTACTTGCTACACCTGGGGAGACTAATAACCAACACAGATGCAGAACATATCATGTAATTGGTTTACTGTTCATTGGTTCTGTCTAATTTTTCAACTGACTTACTTGCTACAACTGGGGAGACTAATAACCAACACAGATGCACAACATAACATGTAATTGGTTTACTGTTCATTGGTTCTCTCTAATTCTTCAACTGACTTACTTGCTACACCTGGGGAGTCTAATAACCAACACAGATGCACAACATAACAGGTAATTGGTATACTGTTCATTGGTTCTCTCTAATTCTTCAACTGACTTACTTGCTACACGTGGGGAGACTAGTAACCAACACAGATGCACAACATAATAGGTAATTGGTTTACTGTTCATTGGTTCTCTCGAATTCTTCAACTGACTTACTTGCTACACCTGGGGAGACTAGTAACCAACACAGATGCACAACATAACAGGTAATTGGTTTGCTGTTCATTGGTTCTCTCTAATTCTTCAACTGACTTACTTGCTACACCTGGGGAGACTAATAACCAACACAGATGCTCAACATAATAGATAATTGGTTTACTGTTCATTGGTTCTCTCTAATTCTTCAACAGACTTACTTGCTACACCTGGGGAGACTAATAACCAACACAGATGCAGAACATATCATGTAATTGGTTTACTGTTCATTGGTTCTCTCTAATTCTTCAACTGACTTACATGCTACACCTGGGGAGACTAATAACCAACACAGATGCACAACATAACAGGTAATTGGTTTACTGTTCATTGGTTCTCTCTATTTCTTCAATTGACTTACTTGCTACAACTGGGGAGACTAATAACCAACACAGATGCATAACATAACAGGTAATTGGTTTACTGTTCATTGGTTCTCTCTAATACTTCAACTGACTTACTTGCAACACCTAGGGAGACTAATAACCAACACAGATGCACAACATAACGTGTGATTGGTTTACTGTTCATTGGTTCTCTCTAATTCTTCAACTGACTTACTTGCTACATCTGGGGAGACTAATAACCAACACAGATGCACAACATAACAGGTAATTAGTTTACTATTCATTGGTTCTCTCTAATTCTTCAACTGACTTACTTGCTACACCTGGGGAGACTAATAACCAACACAGATGCACAACATAACAGGTAATTGGTTTACGGTTCAATGGTTCTCTCTAATTCTTCAACTGACTTACTTGCTACACCTGGGGAGACTAATAACCAACACAGATGCAGAACATATCTTGTAATTGGTTTACTGTTCATTGGTTCTCTCTAATTTTTCAACTGACTTACTTGCTACACCTGGGGAGACTAATAACCAACACAGATGCACAACATAACAGGTAATTGGTTTACTGTTCATTAGTTCTCTCTATTTCTTCAATTGACTTACTTGCTACAACTGGGGAGACTAATAACCAACACAGATGCATAACATAACAGGTAATTGGTTTACTGTTCATTGGTTCTCTCTAATACTTCAACTGACTTACTTGCTACACCTAGGGAGACTAATAACCAACACAGATGCACAACATAACGTGTGATTGGTTTACTGTTCATTGGTTCTCTCTAATTCTTCAACTGACTTACTTGCTACACCTGGGGAGACTAATAACCAACACAGATGCACAACATAACAGGTAATTGGTTTACTGTTCATTGGTTCTCGCTAATTCTTCAACTGATTTACTTGCTACACCTGGGGAGACTAATAACCAACACAGATGCACAACATAACATGTAATTGGTTTACTGTTCATTGGTTCTCTCTAATTCTTCAACTGACTTACTTGCTACACCTGGGGAGACTAATAACCAACACAGATGCACAACATAACAGGTAATTGGTTTACTGTTCATTGGTTCTCTCTATTTCTTCAATTGACTTACTTGCTACAATTGGGGAGACTAATAACCAACACAGATGCATAACATAACAGGTAATTGGTTTACTGTTCATTGGTTCTCTCTATTACTTCAACTGACTTACTTGCTACACCTAGGGAGACTAATAACCAACACAGATGCACAACATAACGTGTGATTGGTTTACTGTTCATTGGTTCTCTCTAATTCTTCAACTGACTTACTTGCTACACCTGGAGAGACTAATAACCAACACAGATGCACAACATAACAGGTAATTGGTTTACTGTTCATCGGTTCTCTCTAATTCTTCAACTGACTTACTTGCTACACCTGGGGAGACTAATAACCAACACAGATGCACAACATAACATGTAATTGGTTTACTGTTCATTGGTTCAATCTAATTCTTCACTGACTTACTTGCTACACCTGGGGAGACTAATAACCAACACAGATGCACAACATAACTGGTAATTGGTTTACTGTTCATTGGTTCTCTCTAATTCTTCAACTAACGTACTTGCTACACCTGGGGAGACTAATAACGAACATAGATGCACAACATAACAGGTATTTAGTTTACTGTTCATTGGTTCTCTCTAAGTCTTCAACTGACTTACTTGCTACACCTGGGGAGACTAATAACCAACACAGATGCACAACATTACAGGTAATTGGTTTACTGTTCATTGGTTCTCTCTAATTCTTCAACTGACTTACTTGCTACACCTGGGGAGACTAGTAACCAACACAGATGCACAACATAACAGGTAATTGGTTTACTGTTCATTGGTTCTCTCTAATTCTTCAACTGACTTACTTGCTACACCTGGGGAGACTAATAACCAACACAGATGCACAACATAACAGGTAATTGGTTTACTGTTCATTGGTTCTCTCTAATTCTTCAACTGACTTACTTGCTACACCTGGGGAGACTAATAACCAACACAGATGCAGAACATATCATGTAATTGGTTTACTGTTCATTGGTTCTCTCTAATTCTTCAACTGACTTACTTGCTACACCTGGGGAGACTAATAACCAACACAGATGCACAACATAACAGGTAATTGGTTTACTGTTCATTGGTTCTCTCTCTTTCTTCAACTGACTTACTTGCTACACCTGGGGAGACAAATAACCAACACAGATGCAGAACATATCATGTAATTGGTTTACTGTTCATTGGTTCTCTCTAGTTTTTCAACTGACTTACTTGCTACACCTGGGGAGTCTAATAACCAACACAGATGCACAACATAACAGGTAATTGGTATACTGTTCATTGGTTCTCTCTAATTCTTCAACTGACTTACTTGCTACACGTGGGGAGACTAGTAACCAACACAGATGCACAACATAACAGGTAATTGGTTTACTGTTCATTGGTTCTCTCTAATTCTTCAACTGACTTACTTGCTACACCTGGGGAGACTAGTAACCAACACAGATGCACAACATAACAGGTAATTGGTTTGCTGTTCATTGGTTCTCTCTAATTCTTCAACTGACTTACTTGCTACACCTGGGGAGACTAATAACCAACACAGATGCTCAACATAATAGATAATTGGTTTACTGTTCATTGGTTCTCTCTAATTCTTCAACTAACTTACTTGCTACACCTGGGGAGACTAATAACCAACACAGATGCAGAACATATCATGTAATTGGTTTACTGTTCATTAGTTCTCTCTATTTCTTCAACAGACTTACTTGCTAGACCTGGGGAGACTAATAACTAACACAGATGCACAACATAACAGGTAATTGGTTTGCTGTTCATTAGTTCTCTCTATTTCTTCAATTGACTTACTTGCTACAACTGGGGAGACTAATAACCAACACAGATGCATAACATAACAGGTAATTGGTTTACTGTTCATTGGTTCTCTCTAATACTTCAACTGACTTACTTGCTACACCTAGGGAGACTAATAACCAACACAGATGCACAACATAACGTGTGATTGGTTTACTGTTCATTGGTTCTCTCTAATTCTTCAACTGACTTACTTGCTACACCTGGGGAGACTAATAACGAACACAGATGCACAATATAACAGGTAATTGGTTTACTGTTCATCGGTTCTCTCTAATTCTTCAACTGACTTACTTGCTACACCTGGGGAGACTAATAACCAAAACAGATGCACAACATAACACGTAATAGGTTTACTGTTCATTGGTTCAATCTAATTCTTCAACTGACTTACTTGCTACACCTAGGGAGACTAATAACCAACACAGATGCACAACATAACTGGTAATTGGTTTACTTTTCATTGGTTCTCTCTAATTCTTCAACTGACTTACTTGCTACACCTGGGGAGACTAATAACGAACACAGATGCACAACATAACAGGTAATTGGTTTACTGTTCATTGGTTCTCTCTAATTCTTCAACTGACTTACTTGCTACACCTGGGGAGACTAATAACCAACACAGATGCACAACATAACAGGTAATTGGTTTACTGTTCATTGGTTCTCTCTAATTCTTCAACTGACTTACTTGCTACACCTGGGGAGACTAGTAACCAACACAGATACACAACATAACAGGTAATTGGTTTACTGTTCATTGGTTCTCTCTAAGTCTTCAACTGACTTACTTGCTACACCTGGGGAGACTAACAACCAACACAGATGCACAACATTACAGGTAATTGGTTTACTGTTCATTGGTTCTCTCTAATTCTTCAACTGACTTACTTGCTACATCTGGGGAGACTAGTAACCAACACAGATGCACAACATAACAGGTAATTGGTTTACTGTTCATTGGTTCTCTCTAATTCTTCAACTGACTTACTTGCTACACCTGGGGAGACTAATAACCAACACAGATGCACAACATAACAGGTAATTGGTTTACTGTTCATTGGTTCTCTCTAATTCTTCAACTGACTTACTTGCTACACCTGGGGAGACTAATAACGAACACAGATGCACAATATAACAGGTAATTGGTTTACTGTTCATCGGTTCTCTCTAATTCTTCAACTGACTTACTTGCTACACCTGGGGAGACTAATAACCAAAACAGATGCACAACATAACACGTAATAGGTTTACTGTTCATTGGTTCAATCTAATTCTTCAACTGACTTACTTGCTACACCTAGGGAGACTAATAACCAACACAGATGCACAACATAACTGGTAATTGGTTTACTTTTCATTGGTTCTCTCTAATTCTTCAACTGACTTACTTGCTACACCTGGGGAGACTAATAACGAACACAGATGCACAACATAACAGGTAATTGGTTTACTGTTCATTGGTTCTCTCTAATTCTTCAACTGACTTACTTGCTACACCTGGGGAGACTAATAACCAACACAGATGCACAACATAACAGGTAATTGGTTTACTGTTCATTGGTTCTCTCTAATTCTTCAACTGACTTACTTGCTACACCTGGGGAGACTAGTAACCAACACAGATACACAACATAACAGGTAATTGGTTTACTGTTCATTGGTTCTCTCTAAGTCTTCAACTGACTTACTTGCTACACCTGGGGAGACTAACAACCAACACAGATGCACAACATTACAGGTAATTGGTTTACTGTTCATTGGTTCTCTCTAATTCTTCAACTGACTTACTTGCTACATCTGGGGAGACTAGTAACCAACACAGATGCACAACATAACAGGTAATTGGTTTACTGTTCATTGGTTCTCTCTAATTCTTCAACTGACTTACTTGCTACACCTGGGGAGACTAATAACCAACACAGATGCACAACATAACAGGTAATTGGTTTACTGTTCATTGGTTCTCTCTAATTCTTCAACTGACTTTCTTGCTACACCTGGGGAGACTAATAACCAACACAGATGCAGAACATATCATGTAATTGGTTTACTGTTCATTGGTTCTCTCTAATTCTTCAACTGACTTACTTGCTACACCTGGGGAGACTAATAACCAACACAGATGCAGAACATATCATGTAATTGGTTTACTGTTCATTGGTTCTGTCTAATTTTTCAACTGACTTACTTGCTACAACTGGGGAGACTAATAACCAACACAGATGCACAACATAACATGTAATTGGTTTACTGTTCATTGGTTCTCTCTAATTCTTCAACTGACTTACTTGCTACACCTGGGGAGTCTAATAACCAACACAGATGCACAACATAACAGGTAATTGGTATACTGTTCATTGGTTCTCTCTAATTCTTCAACTGACTTACTTGCTACACGTGGGGAGACTAGTAACCAACACAGATGCACAACATAATAGGTAATTGGTTTACTGTTCATTGGTTCTCTCGAATTCTTCAACTGACTTACTTGCTACACCTGGGGAGACTAGTAACCAACACAGATGCACAACATAACAGGTAATTGGTTTGCTGTTCATTGGTTCTCTCTAATTCTTCAACTGACTTACTTGCTACACCTGGGGAGACTAATAACCAACACAGATGCTCAACATAATAGATAATTGGTTTACTGTTCATTGGTTCTCTCTAATTCTTCAACAGACTTACTTGCTACACCTGGGGAGACTAATAACCAACACAGATGCAGAACATATCATGTAATTGGTTTACTGTTCATTGGTTCTCTCTAATTCTTCAACTGACTTACATGCTACACCTGGGGAGACTAATAACCAACACAGATGCACAACATAACAGGTAATTGGTTTACTGTTCATTGGTTCTCTCTATTTCTTCAATTGACTTACTTGCTACAACTGGGGAGACTAATAACCAACACAGATGCATAACATAACAGGTAATTGGTTTACTGTTCATTGGTTCTCTCTAATACTTCAACTGACTTACTTGCAACACCTAGGGAGACTAATAACCAACACAGATGCACAACATAACGTGTGATTGGTTTACTGTTCATTGGTTCTCTCTAATTCTTCAACTGACTTACTTGCTACATCTGGGGAGACTAATAACCAACACAGATGCACAACATAACAGGTAATTAGTTTACTATTCATTGGTTCTCTCTAATTCTTCAACTGACTTACTTGCTACACCTGGGGAGACTAATAACCAACACAGATGCACAACATAACAGGTAATTGGTTTACGGTTCAATGGTTCTCTCTAATTCTTCAACTGACTTACTTGCTACACCTGGGGAGACTAATAACCAACACAGATGCAGAACATATCTTGTAATTGGTTTACTGTTCATTGGTTCTCTCTAATTTTTCAACTGACTTACTTGCTACACCTGGGGAGACTAATAACCAACACAGATGCACAACATAACAGGTAATTGGTTTACTGTTCATTAGTTCTCTCTATTTCTTCAATTGACTTACTTGCTACAACTGGGGAGACTAATAACCAACACAGATGCATAACATAACAGGTAATTGGTTTACTGTTCATTGGTTCTCTCTAATACTTCAACTGACTTACTTGCTACACCTAGGGAGACTAATAACCAACACAGATGCACAACATAACGTGTGATTGGTTTACTGTTCATTGGTTCTCTCTAATTCTTCAACTGACTTACTTGCTACACCTGGGGAGACTAATAACCAACACAGATGCACAACATAACAGGTAATTGGTTTACTGTTCATTGGTTCTCGCTAATTCTTCAACTGATTTACTTGCTACACCAGGGGAGACTAATAACCAACACAGATGCACAACATAACATGTAATTGGTTTACTGTTCATTGGTTCTCTCTAATTCTTCAACTGACTTACTTGCTACACCTGGGGAGACTAATAACCAACACAGATGCACAACATAACAGGTAATTGGTTTACTGTTCATTGGTTCTCTCTATTTCTTCAATTGACTTACTTGCTACAATTGGGGAGACTAATAACCAACACAGATGCATAACATAACAGGTAATTGGTTTACTGTTCATTGGTTCTCTCTATTACTTCAACTGACTTACTTGCTACACCTAGGGAGACTAATAACCAACACAGATGCACAACATAACGTGTGATTGGTTTACTGTTCATTGGTTCTCTCTAATTCTTCAACTGACTTACTTGCTACACCTGGAGAGACTAATAACCAACACAGATGCACAACATAACAGGTAATTGGTTTACTGTTCATCGGTTCTCTCTAATTCTTCAACAGACTTACTTGCTACACCTGGGGAGACTAATAACCAACACAGATGCAGAACATATCATGTAATTGGTTTACTGTTCATTGGTTCTCTCTAATTCTTCAACTGACTTACATGCTACACCTGGGGAGACTAATAACCAACACAGATGCACAACATAACAGGTAATTGGTTTACTGTTCATTGGTTCTCTCTATTTCTTCAATTGACTTACTTGCTACAACTGGGGAGACTAATAACCAACACAGATGCATAACATAACAGGTAATTGGTTTACTGTTCATTGGTTCTCTCTAATACTTCAACTGACTTACTTGCAACACCTAGGGAGACTAATAACCAACACAGATGCACAACATAACGTGTGATTGGTTTACTGTTCATTGGTTCTCTCTAATTCTTCAACTGACTTACTTGCTACATCTGGGGAGACTAATAACCAACACAGATGCACAACATAACAGGTAATTAGTTTACTATTCATTGGTTCTCTCTAATTCTTCAACTGACTTACTTGCTACACCTGGGGAGACTAATAACCAACACAGATGCACAACATAACAGGTAATTGGTTTACGGTTCAATGGTTCTCTCTAATTCTTCAACTGACTTACTTGCTACACCTGGGGAGACTAATAACCAACACAGATGCAGAACATATCTTGTAATTGGTTTACTGTTCATTGGTTCTCTCTAATTTTTCAACTGACTTACTTGCTACACCTGGGGAGACTAATAACCAACACAGATGCACAACATAACAGGTAATTGGTTTACTGTTCATTAGTTCTCTCTATTTCTTCAATTGACTTACTTGCTACAACTGGGGAGACTAATAACCAACACAGATGCATAACATAACAGGTAATTGGTTTACTGTTCATTGGTTCTCTCTAATACTTCAACTGACTTACTTGCTACACCTAGGGAGACTAATAACCAACACAGATGCACAACATAACGTGTGATTGGTTTACTGTTCATTGGTTCTCTCTAATTCTTCAACTGACTTACTTGCTACACCTGGGGAGACTAATAACCAACACAGATGCACAACATAACAGGTAATTGGTTTACTGTTCATTGGTTCTCGCTAATTCTTCAACTGATTTACTTGCTACACCAGGGGAGACTAATAACCAACACAGATGCACAACATAACATGTAATTGGTTTACTGTTCATTGGTTCTCTCTAATTCTTCAACTGACTTACTTGCTACACCTGGGGAGACTAATAACCAACACAGATGCACAACATAACAGGTAATTGGTTTACTGTTCATTGGTTCTCTCTATTTCTTCAATTGACTTACTTGCTACAATTGGGGAGACTAATAACCAACACAGATGCATAACATAACAGGTAATTGGTTTACTGTTCATTGGTTCTCTCTATTACTTCAACTGACTTACTTGCTACACCTAGGGAGACTAATAACCAACACAGATGCACAACATAACGTGTGATTGGTTTACTGTTCATTGGTTCTCTCTAATTCTTCAACTGACTTACTTGCTACACCTGGAGAGACTAATAACCAACACAGATGCACAACATAACAGGTAATTGGTTTACTGTTCATCGGTTCTCTCTAATTCTTCAACTGACTTACTTGCTACACCTGGGGAGACTAATAACCAACACAGATGCACAACATAACATGTAATTGGTTTACTGTTCATTGGTTCAATCTAATTCTTCACTGACTTACTTGCTACACCTGGGGAGACTAATAACCAACACAGATGCACAACATAACTGGTAATTGGTTTACTGTTCATTGGTTCTCTCTAATTCTTCAACTAACGTACTTGCTACACCTGGGGAGACTAATAACGAACATAGATGCACAACATAACAGGTATTTAGTTTACTGTTCATTGGTTCTCTCTAAGTCTTCAACTGACTTACTTGCTACACCTGGGGAGACTAATAACCAACACAGATGCACAACATTACAGGTAATTGGTTTACTGTTCATTGGTTCTCTCTAATTCTTCAACTGACTTACTTGCTACACCTGGGGAGACTAGTAACCAACACAGATGCACAACATAATAGGTAATTGGTTTACTGTTCATTGGTTCTCTCTAATTCTTCAACTGACTTACTTGCTACACCTGGGGAGACTAATAACCAACACAGATACACAACATAACAGGTAATTGGTTTACTGTTCATTGGTTCTCTCTAATTCTTCAACTGACTTACTTGCTACACCTGGGGAGACTAATAACCAACACAGATGCAGAACATATCATGTAATTGGTTTACTGTTCATTGGTTCTCTCTAATTCTTCAACTGACTTACTTGCTACACCTGGGGAGACTAATAACCAACACAGATGCACAACATAACAGGTAATTGGTTTACTGTTCATTGGTTCTCTCTCTTTCTTCAACTGACTTACTTGCTACACCTGGGGAGACAAATAACCAACACAGATGCAGAACATATCATGTAATTGGTTTACTGTTCATTGGTTCTCTCTAGTTTTTCAACTGACTTACTTGCTACACCTGGGGAGTCTAATAACCAACACAGATGCACAACATAACAGGTAATTGGTATACTGTTCATTGGTTCTCTCTAATTCTTCAACTGACTTACTTGCTACACGTGGGGAGACTAGTAACCAACACAGATGCACAACATAACAGGTAATTGGTTTACTGTTCATTGGTTCTCTCTAATTCTTCAACTGACTTACTTGCTACACCTGGGGAGACTAGTAACCAACACAGATGCACAACATAACAGGTAATTGGTTTGCTGTTCATTGGTTCTCTCTAATTCTTCAACTGACTTACTTGCTACACCTGGGGAGACTAATAACCAACACAGATGCTCAACATAATAGATAATTGGTTTACTGTTCATTGGTTCTCTCTAATTCTTCAACTGACTTACTTGCTACACCTGGGGAGACTAATAACCAACACAGATGCAGAACTTATCATGTAATTGGTTTACTGTTCATTGGTTCTCTCTAATTCTTCAACTGACTTACATGCTACACCTGGGGAGACTAATAACCAACACAGATGCACAACATAACAGGTAATTGGTTTACTGTTCATTGGTTCTCTCTATTTCTTCAATTGACTTACTTGCTACAACTGGGGAGACTAATAACCAACACAGATGCATAACATAACAGGTAATTGGTTTACTGTTCATTGGTTCTCTCTAATACTTCAACTGACCTACTTGCTACACCTAGGGAGACTAATAACCAACACAGATGCACAACATAACGTGTGATTGGTTTACTGTTCATTGGTTCTCTCTAATTCTTCAACTGACTTACTTGCTACATCTGGGGAGACTAATAACCAACACAGATGCACAACATAACAGGTAATTAGTTTACTATTCATTGGTTCTCTCTAATTCTTCAACTGACTTACTTGCTACACCTGGGGAGACTAATAACCAACACAGATGCACAACATAACAGGTAATTGGTTTACGGTTCAATGGTTCTCTCTAATTCTTCAACTGACTTACTTGCTACACCTGGGGAGACTAATAACCAACACAGATGCAGAACATATCATGTAATTGGTTTACTGTTCATTGGTTCTCTCTAATTTTTCAACTGACTTACTTGCTACACCTGGGGAGACTAATAACCAACACAGATGCACAACATAACAGGTAATTGGTTTACTGTTCATTAGTTCTCTCTATTTCTTCAATTGACTTACTTGCTACAACTGGGGAGACTAATAACCAACACAGATGCATAACATAACAGGTAATTGGTTTACTGTTCATTGGTTCTCTCTAATACTTCAACTGACTTACTTGCTACACCTAGGGAGACTAATAACCAACACAGATGCACAACATAACAGGTAATTGGTTTACTGTTCATTGGTTCAATCTAATTCTTCACTGACTTACTTGCTACACCTGGGGAGACTAATAACCAACACAGATGCACAACATAACAGGTAATTGGTTTACTGTTCATTGGTTCTCTCTAATTCTTCAACTGACTTACTTGCTACACCTGGGGAGACTAGTAACCAACACAGATGCACAACATAACAGGTAATTGGTTTACTGTTCATTGGTTCTCTCTAATTCTTCAACTGACTTACTTGCTACACCTGGGGAGACTAATAACCAACACAGATGCACAACATAACAGGTAATTGGTTTACAGTTCATTGGTTCTCTCTAATTCTTCAACTGACTTACTTGCTACACCTGGGGAGACTAATAACCAACACAGATGCACAACATAACATGTAATTGGTTTACTGTTCATTGGTTCAATCTAATTCTTCACTGACTTACTTGCTACACCTGGGGAGACTAATAACCAACACAGATGCACAACATAACAGGTAATTGGTTTACTGTTCATTGGTTCTCTCTAATTCTTCAACTGACTTACTTGCTACACCTGGGGAGACTAGTAACCAACACAGATGCACAACATAACAGGTAATTGGTTTACTGTTCATTGGTTCTCTCTAATTCTTCAACTGACTTACTTGCTACACCTGGGGAGACTAATAACCAACACAGATGCACAACATAACAGGTAATTGGTTTACAGTTCATTGGTTCTCTCTAATTCTTCAACTGACTTACTTGCTACACCTGGGGAGACTAATAACCAACACAGATGCACAACATAACGTGTGATTGCTTTACTGTTCATTGGTTCTCTCTAATTCTTCAACTGACTTACTTGCTACACCTGGGGAGACTAATAACCAACACAGATGCATAACATAACAGGTAATTGGTTTACTGTTCATTGGTTCTCTCTAATACTTCAACTGACTTACTTGCTACACCTAGGGAGACTAATAACCAACACAGATGCACAACATAACGTGTGATTGGTTTACTGTTCATTGGTTCTCTCTAATTCTTCAACTGACTTACTTGCTACACTTGGGGAGACTAGTAACCAACACAGATGCACAACATAACAGGTAATTGGTTTACTGTTCATTAGTTCTCTCTAATTCTTCAACTGACTTACTTGCTACACCTGGGGAGACTAATAACCAACACAGATGCACAACATAACGTGTGATTGGTTTACTGTTCATTGGTTCTCTCTAATTCTTCAACTGACTTACTTGCTACACCTGGGGAGACTAATAACCAACACAGATGCACAACATAACAGGTAATTGGTTTACTGTTCATTGGTTCTCTCTATTTCTTCAATTGACTTACTTGCTACAACTGGGGAGACTAATAACCAACACAGATGCATAACATAACAGGTAATTGGTTTACTGTTCATTGGTTCTCTCTAATACTTCAACTGACTTACTTGCTACACCTAGGGAGACTAATAACCAAAACAGATGCACAACATAACGTGTGATTGGTTTACTGTTCATTGGTTCTCTCTAATTCTTCAACTGACTTACTTGCTACACCTGGGGAGACTAATAACCAACACAGATGCACAACATAACAGGTAATTGGTTTACTATTCATTGGTTCTCTCTAATTCTTCAACTGACTTACTTGCTACACCTGGGGAGACTAATAACCAACACAGATGCACAACATAACAGGTAATTGGTTTACGGTTCAATGGTTCTCTCTAATTCTTCAACTGACTTACTTGCTACACCTGGGGAGACTAATAACCAACACAGATGCAGAACATATCATGTAATTGGTTTACTGTTCATTGGTTCTCTCTAATTTTTCAACTGACTTACTTGCTACACCTGGGGAGACTAATAACCAACACAGATGGACAACATAACAGGTAATTGGTTTACTGTTCATTAGTTCTCTCTATTTCTTCAATTGACTTACTTGCTACAACTGGGGAGACTAATAACCAACACAGATGCATAACATAACAGGTAATTGGTTTACTGTTCATTGGGTCTCTCTAATACTTCAACTGACTTACTTGCTACACCTAGGGAGACTAATAACCAACACAGATGCACAACATAACGTGTGATTGGTTTACTGTTCATTGGTTCTCTCTAATTCTTCAACTGACTTACTTGCTACACCTGGGGAGACTAATAACCAACACAGATGCACAACATAACAGGTAATTGGTTTACTATTCATTGGTTCTCTCTAATTCTTCAACTGACTTACTTGCTACACCTGGGGAGACTAATAACCAACACAGATGCACAACATAACAGGTAATTGGTTTACGGTTCAATGGTTCTCTCTAATTCTTCAACTGACTTACTTGCTACACCTGGGGAGACTAATAACCAACACAGATGCAGAACATATCATGTAATTGGTTTACTGTTCATTGGTTCTCTCTAATTTTTCAACTGACTTACTTGCTACACCTGGGGAGACTAATAACCAACACAGATGGACAACATAACAGGTAATTGGTTTACTGTTCATTAGTTCTCTCTATTTCTTCAATTGACTTACTTGCTACAACTGGGGAGACTAATAACCAACACAGATGCATAACATAACAGGTAATTGGTTTACTGTTCATTGGGTCTCTCTAATACTTCAACTGACTTACTTGCTACACCTAGGGAGACTAATAACCAACACAGATGCACAACATAACGTGTGATTGGTTTACTGTTCATTGGTTCTCTCTAATTCTTCAACTGACTTACTTGCTACACCTGGGGAGACTAATAACCAACACAGATGCACAACATAACCTGTAATTGGTTTACTGTTCATTGGTTCTCTCTAATTCTTCAACTGACTTACTTGCTACACCTGGGGAGACTAATAACCAACACAGATGCACAACATAACAGGTAATTGGTTTACTGTTTATTGGTTCTCTCTATTTCTTCAATTGACTTACTTGCTACAATTGGGGAGACTAATAACCAACACAGATGCATAACATAACAGGTAATTGGTTTACTGTTCATTGGTTCTCTCTATTACTTCAACTGACTTACTTGCTACACCTAGGGAGACTAATAACCAACAACAGATGCACAACATAACGTGTGATTGGTTTACTGTTCATTGGTTCTCTCTAATTCTTCAACTGACTTACTTGCTACACCTGGAGAGACTAATAACCAACACAGATGCACAACATAACAGGTAATTGGTTTACTGTTCATCGGTTCTCTCTAATTCTTCAACTGACTTACTTGCTACACCTGGGGAGACTAATAACCAACACAGATGCACAACATAACATGTAATTGGTTTACTGTTCATTGGTTCAATCTAATTCTTCACTGACTTACTTGCTACACCTGGGGAGACTAATAACCAACACAGATGCACAACATAACTGGTAATTGGTTTACTGTTCATTGGTTCTCTCTAATTCTTCAACTGACTTACTTGCTACACCTGGGGAGACTATTAACGAACATAGATGCACAACATAACAGGTATTTAGTTTACTGTTCATTGGTTCTCTCTAATTCTTCAACTGAGTTACTTGCTACACCTGGGGAGACTAATAACCAACACAGATGCACAACATAACAGGTAATTGGTTTACTGTTCATTGGTTCTCTCTAATTCTTCAACTGACTTACTTGCTACACCTGGGGAGACTAGTAACCAACACAGATGCACAACATAACAGGTAATTGGTTTACTGTTCATTGGTTCTCTCTAATTCTTCAACTGACTTACTTGCTACACCTGGGGAGACTAATAACCAACACAGATGCACAACATAACAGGTAATTGGTTTACTGTTCATTGGTTCTCTCTAATTCTTCAACTGACTTACTTGCTACACCTGGGGAGACTAATAACCAACACAGATGCAGAACATACCATGTAATTCGTTTACTGTTCATTGGTTCTCTCTAATTCTTCAACTGACTTACTTGCTACACCTGGGGAGACTAATAACCAACACAGATGCACAACATAACGTGTGATTGCTTTACTGTTCATTGGTTCTCTCTAATTCTTCAACTGACTTACTTGCTACACCTAGGGAGACTAATAACCAACACAGATGCATAACATAACAGGTAATTGGTTTACTGTTCATTGGTTCTCTCTAATACTTCAACTGACTTACTTGCTACACCTAGGGAGACTAATAACCAACACAGATGCACAACATAACGTGTGATTGGTTTACTGTTCATTGGTTCTCTCTAATTCTTCAACTGACTTACTTGCTACACTTGGGGAGACTAGTAACCAACACAGATGCACAACATAACAGGTAATTCGTTTACTGTTCATTAGTTCTCTCTAATTCTTCAACTGACTTACTTGCTACACCTGGGGAGACTAATAACCAACACAGATGCACAACATAACGTGTGATTGGTTTACTGTTCATTGGTTCTCTCTAATTCTTCAACTGACTTACTTGCTACACCTGGGGAGACTAATAACCAACACAGATGCACAACATAACAGGTAATTGGTTTACTGTTCATTGGTTCTCTCTATTTCTTCAATTGACTTACTTGCTACAACTGGGCAGACTAATAACCAACACAGATGCATAACATAACAGGTAATTGGTTTACTGTTCATTGGTTCTCTCTAATACTTCAACTGACTTACTTGCTACACCTAGGGAGACTAATAACCAACACAGATGCACAACATAACGTGTGATTGGTTTACTGTTCATTGGTTCTCTCTAATTCTTCAACTGAGTTACTTGCTACACCTGGGGAGACTAATAACCAACACAAATGCACAACATAACAGGTAATTGGTTTACTGTTCATTGGTTCTCTCTAATTCTTCAACTGACTTACTTGCTACACCTGGGGAGACTAGTAACCAACACAGATGCACAACATAACAGGTAATTGGTTTACTGTTCATTGGTTCTCTCTAATTCTTCAACTGACTTACTTGCTACACCTGGGGAGACTAATAACCAACACAGATGCACAACATAACAGGTAATTGGTTTACGGTTCAATGGTTCTCTCTAATTCTTCAACTGACTTACTTGCTACACCTGGGGAGAGTAATAACCAACACAGATGCAGAACATATCATGTAATTGGTTTACTGTTCATTGGTTCTCTCTAATTTTTCAACTGACTTACTTGCTACACCTAGGGAGACTAATAACCAACACAGATGCACAACATAACAGGTAATTGGTTTACTGTTCATTAGTTCTCTCTATTTCTTCAATTGACTTACTTGCTACAACTGGGGAGACTAATAACCAAGACAGATACATAACATAACAGGTAATTGGTTTACTGTTCATTGGTTCTCTCTAATACTTCAACTGACTTACTTGCTACACCTAGGGAGACTAATAACCAACACAGATGCACAACATAACGTGTGATTGGTTTACTGTTCATTGGTTCTCTCTAATTCTTCAACTGACTTACTTGCTACACCTGGGGAGACTAGTAACCAACACAGATGCACAACATAACAGGTAATTGGTTTACTGTTCATTAGTTCTCTCTAATTCTTCAACTGACTTACTTGCTACACCTGGGGAGACTAATAACCAACACAGATGCACAACATAACGTGTGATTGGTTTACTGTTCATTGGTTCTCTCTAATTCTTCAACTGACTTACTTGCTACACCTGGGGAGACTAATAACCAACACAGATGCACAACATAACAGGTAATTGGTTTACTGTTCATTGGTTCTCTCTATTTCTTCAATTGACTTACTTGCTACAACTGGGGAGACTAATAACCAACACAGATGCATAACATAACAGGTAATTGGTTTACTGTTCATTGGTTCTCTCTAATACTTCAACTGACTTACTTGCTACACCTAGGGAGACTAATAACCAACACAGATGCACAACATAACGTGTGATTGGTTTACTGTTCATTGGTTCTCTCTAATTCTTCAACTGAGTTACTTGCTACACCTGGGGAGACTAATAACCAACACAGATGCACAACATAACAGGTAATTGGTTTACTGTTCATTGGTTCTCTCTAATTCTTCAACTGACTTACTTGCTACACCTGGGGAGACTAGTAACCAACACAGATGCACAACATAACAGGTAATTGGTTTACTGTTCATTGGTTCTCTCTAATTCTTCAACTGACTTACTTGCTACACCTGGGGAGACTAATAACCAACACAGATGCACAACATAACAGGTAATTGGTTTACTGTTCATTGGTTCTCTCTAATTCTTCAACTGACTTACTTGCTACACCTGGGGAGACTAATAACCAACACAGATGCAGAACATACCATGTAATTGGTTTACTGTTCATTGGTTCTCTCTAATTCTTCAACTGACTTACTTGCTACACCTGGGGAGACTAATAACCAACACAGATGCACAACATAACGTGTGATTGCTTTACTGTTCATTGGTTCTCTCTAATTCTTCAACTGACTTACTTGCTACACCTGGGGAGACTAATAACCAACACAGATGCATAACATAACAGGTAATTGGTTTACTGTTCATTGGTTCTCTCTAATACTTCAACTGACTTACTTGCTACACCTAGGGAGACTAATAACCAACACAGATGCACAACATAACGTGTGATTGGTTTACTGTTCATTGGTTCTCTCTAATTCTTCAACTGACTTACTTGCTACACTTGGGGAGACTAGTAACCAACACAGATGCACAACATAACAGGTAATTGGTTTACTGTTCATTAGTTCTCTCTAATTCTTCAACTGACTTACTTGCTACACCTGGGGAGACTAATAACCAACACAGATGCACAACATAACGTGTGATTGGTTTACTGTTCATTGGTTCTCTCTAATTCTTCAACTGACTTACTTGCTACACCTGGGGAGACTAATAACCAACACAGATGCACAACATAACAGGTAATTGGTTTACTGTTCATTGGTTCTCTCTATTTCTTCAATTGACTTACTTGCTACAACTGGGGAGACTAATAACCAACACAGATGCACAACATAACAGGTAATTGGTTTACTGTTCATTGGTTCTCTCTAATACTTCAACTGACTTACTTGCTACACCTAGGGAGACTAATAACCAACACAGATGCACAACATAACGTGTGATTGGTTTACTGTTCATTGGTTCTCTCTAATTCTTCAACTGACTTACTTGCTACGCTTGGGGAGACTAATAACCAACACAGATGCACAACATAACAGGTAATTGGTTTACTATTCATTGGTTCTCTCTAATTCTTCAACTGACTTACTTGCTATACCTGGGGAGACTAATAACCAACACAGATGCACAACATAACAGGTAATTGGTTTACGGTTCAATGGTTCTCTCTAATTCTTCAACTGACTTACTTGCTACACCTGGGGAGAGTAATAACCAACACAGATGCAGAACATATCATGTAATTGGTTTACTGTTCATTGGTTCTCTCTAATTTTTCAACTGACTTACTTGCTACACCTGGGGAGACTAATAACCAACACAGATGCACAACATAACAGGTAATTGGTTTACTGTTCATTAGTTCTCTCTATTTCTTCAATTGACTTACTTGCTACAACTGGGGAGACTAATAACCAACACAGATACATAACATAACAGGTAATTGGTTTACTGTTCATTGGTTCTCTCTAATACTTCAACTGACTTACTTGCTACACCTAGGGAGACTAATAACCAACACAGATGCACAACATAACGTGTGATTGGTTTACTGTTCATTGGTTCTCTCTAATTCTTCAACTGACTTACTTGCTACACCTGGGGAGACTAATAACCAACACAGATGCACAACATAACATGTAATTGGTTTACTGTTCATTGGTTCTCTCTAATTCTTCAACTGACTTACTTGCTACACCTGGGGAGACTAATAACCAACACAGATGCACAACATAACAGGTAATTGGTTTACTGTTCATTGGTTCTCTCTAATACTTCAACTGACTTACTTGCTACACCTAGGGAGACTAATAACCAACACAGATGCACAACATAACGTGTGATTGGTTTACTGTTCATTGGTTCTCTCTAATTCTTCAACTGAGTTACTTGCTACACCTGGGGAGACTAATAACCAACACAGATGCACAACATAACAGGTAATTGGTTTACTGTTCATTGGTTCTCTCTAATTCTTCAACTGACTTACTTGCTACACCTGGGGAGACTAATAACCAACACAGATGCACAACATAACAGGTAATTGGTTTACTGTTCATTGGTTCTCTCTATTTCTTCAATTGACTTACTTGCTACAATTGGGGAGACTAATAACCAACACAGATGCACAACATAACAGGTAATTGGTTTACTGTTCATTGGTTCTCTCTAATACTTCAACTGACTTACTTGCTACACCTAGGGAGACTAATAACCAACACAGATGCACAACATAACGTGTGATTGGTTTACTGTTCATTGGTTCTCTCTAATTCTTCAACTGACTTACTTGCTACACTTGGGGAGACTAGTAACCAACACAGATGCACAACATAACAGGTAATTGGTTTACTGTTCATTAGTTCTCTCTAATTCTTCAACTGACTTACTTGCTACACCTGGGGAGACTAATAACCAACACAGATGCACAACATAACGTGTGATTGGTTTACTGTTCATTGGTTCTCTCTAATTCTTCAACTGACTTACTTGCTACACCTGGGGAGACTAATAACCAACACAGATGCACAACATAACAGGTAATTGGTTTACTGTTCATTGGTTCTCTCTATTTCTTCAATTGACTTACTTGCTACAACTGGGGAGACTAATAACCAACACAGATGCACAACATAACAGGTAATTGGTTTACTGTTCATTGGTTCTCTCTAATACTTCAACTGACTTACTTGCTACACCTAGGGAGACTAATAACCAACACAGATGCACAACATAACGTGTGATTGGTTTACTGTTCATTGGTTCTCTCTAATTCTTCAACTGACTTACTTGCTACGCTTGGGGAGACTAATAACCAACACAGATGCACAACATAACAGGTAATTGGTTTACTATTCATTGGTTCTCTCTAATTCTTCAACTGACTTACTTGCTACACCTGGGGAGACTAATAACCAACACAGATGCACAACATAACAGGTAATTGGTTTACGGTTCAATGGTTCTCTCTAATTCTTCAACTGACTTACTTGCTACACCTGGGGAGAGTAATAACCAACACAGATGCAGAACATATCATGTAATTGGTTTACTGTTCATTGGTTCTCTCTAATTTTTCAACTGACTTACTTGCTACACCTGGGGAGACTAATAACCAACACAGATGCACAACATAACAGGTAATTGGTTTACTGTTCATTAGTTCTCTCTATTTCTTCAATTGACTTACTTGCTACAACTGGGGAGACTAATAACCAACACAGATACATAACATAACAGGTAATTGGTTTACTGTTCATTGGTTCTCTCTAATACTTCAACTGACTTACTTGCTACACCTAGGGAGACTAATAACCAACACAGATGCACAACATAACGTGTGATTGGTTTACTGTTCATTGGTTCTCTCTAATTCTTCAACTGACTTACTTGCTACACCTGGGGAGACTAATAACCAACACAGATGCACAACATAACATGTAATTGGTTTACTGTTCATTGGTTCTCTCTAATTCTTCAACTGACTTACTTGCTACACCTGGGGAGACTAATAACCAACACAGATGCACAACATAACAGGTAATTGGTTTACTGTTCATTGGTTCTCTCTAATACTTCAACTGACTTACTTGCTACACCTAGGGAGACTAATAACCAACACAGATGCACAACATAACGTGTGATTGGTTTACTGTTCATTGGTTCTCTCTAATTCTTCAACTGAGTTACTTGCTACACCTGGGGAGACTAATAACCAACACAGATGCACAACATAACAGGTAATTGGTTTACTGTTCATTGGTTCTCTCTAATACTTCAACTGACTTACTTGCTACACCTAGGGAGACTAATAACCAACACAGATGCACAACATAACGTGTGATTGGTTTACTGTTCATTGGTTCTCTCTAATTCTTCAACTGACTTACTTGCTACACCTGGGGAGACTAATAACCAACACAGATGCACAACATAACATGTAATTGGTTTACTGTTCATTGGTTCTCTCTAATTCTTCAACTGACTTACTTGCTACACCTGGGGAGACTAATAACCAACACAGATGCACAACATAACAGGTAATTGGTTTACTGTTCATTGGTTCTCTCTAATACTTCAACTGACTTACTTGCTACACCTAGGGAGACTAATAACCAACACAGATGCACAACATAACGTGTGATTGGTTTACTGTTCATTGGTTCTCTCTAATTCTTCAACTGAGTTACTTGCTACACCTGGGGAGACTAATAACCAACACAGATGCACAACATAACAGGTAATTGGTTTACTGTTCATTGGTTCTCTCTAATTCTTCAACTGACTTACTTGCTACACCTGGGGAGACTAATAACCAACACAGATGCACAACATAACAGGTAATTGGTTTACTGTTCATTGGTTCTCTCTATTTCTTCAATTGACTTACTTGCTACAATTGGGGAGACTAATAACCAACACAGATGCACAACATAACAGGTAATTGGTTTACTGTTCATTGGTTCTCTCTAATACTTCAACTGACTTACTTGCTACACCTAGGGAGACTAATAACCAACACAGATGCACAACATAACGTGTGATTGGTTTACTGTTCATTGGTTCTCTCTAATTCTTCAACTGACTTACTTGCTACACTTGGGGAGACTAGTAACCAACACAGATGCACAACATAACAGGTAATTGGTTTACTGTTCATTAGTTCTCTCTAATTCTTCAACTGACTTACTTGCTACACCTGGGGAGACTAATAACCAACACAGATGCACAACATAACGTGTGATTGGTTTACTGTTCATTGGTTCTCTCTAATTCTTCAACTGACTTACTTGCTACACCTGGGGAGACTAATAACCAACACAGATGCACAACATAACAGGTAATTGGTTTACTGTTCATTGGTTCTCTCTATTTCTTCAATTGACTTACTTGCTACAACTGGGGAGACTAATAACCAACACAGATGCACAACATAACAGGTAATTGGTTTACTGTTCATTGGTTCTCTCTAATACTTCAACTGACTTACTTGCTACACCTAGGGAGACTAATAACCAACACAGATGCACAACATAACGTGTGATTGGTTTACTGTTCATTGGTTCTCTCTAATTCTTCAACTGACTTACTTGCTACGCTTGGGGAGACTAATAACCAACACAGATGCACAACATAACAGGTAATTGGTTTACTATTCATTGGTTCTCTCTAATTCTTCAACTGACTTACTTGCTACACCTGGGGAGACTAATAACCAACACAGATGCACAACATAACAGGTAATTGGTTTACGGTTCAATGGTTCTCTCTAATTCTTCAACTGACTTACTTGCTACACCTGGGGAGAGTAATAACCAACACAGATGCAGAACATATCATGTAATTGGTTTACTGTTCATTGGTTCTCTCTAATTTTTCAACTGACTTACTTGCTACACCTGGGGAGACTAATAACCAACACAGATGCACAACATAACAGGTAATTGGTTTACTGTTCATTAGTTCTCTCTATTTCTTCAATTGACTTACTTGCTACAACTGGGGAGACTAATAACCAACACAGATACATAACATAACAGGTAATTGGTTTACTGTTCATTGGTTCTCTCTAATACTTCAACTGACTTACTTGCTACACCTAGGGAGACTAATAACCAACACAGATGCACAACATAACGTGTGATTGGTTTACTGTTCATTGGTTCTCTCTAATTCTTCAACTGACTTACTTGCTACACCTGGGGAGACTAATAACCAACACAGATGCACAACATAACATGTAATTGGTTTACTGTTCATTGGTTCTCTCTAATTCTTCAACTGACTTACTTGCTACACCTGGGGAGACTAATAACCAACACAGATGCACAACATAACAGGTAATTGGTTTACTGTTCATTGGTTCTCTCTAATACTTCAACTGACTTACTTGCTACACCTAGGGAGACTAATAACCAACACAGATGCACAACATAACGTGTGATTGGTTTACTGTTCATTGGTTCTCTCTAATTCTTCAACTGAGTTACTTGCTACACCTGGGGAGACTAATAACCAACACAGATGCACAACATAACAGGTAATTGGTTTACTGTTCATTGGTTCTCTCTAATTCTTCAACTGACTTACTTGCTACACCTGGGGAGACTAATAACCAACACAGATGCACAACATAACAGGTAATTGGTTTACTGTTCATTGGTTCTCTCTATTTCTTCAATTGACTTACTTGCTACAATTGGGGAGACTAATAACCAACACAGATGCACAACATAACAGGTAATTGGTTTACTGTTCATTGGTTCTCTCTAATACTTCAACTGACTTACTTGCTACACCTAGGGAGACTAATAACCAACACAGATGCACAACATAACTTGTGATTGGTTTACTGTTCATTGGTTCTCTCTAATTCTTCAACTGACTTACTTGCTACGCTTGGGGAGACTAATAACCAACACAGATGCACAACATAACAGGTAATTGGTTTACTATTCATTGGTTCTCTCTAATTCTTCAACTGACTTACTTGCTACACCTGGGGAGACTAATAACCAACACAGATGCACAACATAACAGGTAATTGGTTTACGGTTCAATGGTTCTCTCTAATTCTTCAACTGACTTACTTGCTACACTTGGGGAGAGTAATAACCAACACAGATGCAGAACATATCATGTAATTGGTTTACTGTTCATTGGTTCTCTCTAATTTTTCAACTGACTTACTTGCTACACCTGGGGAGACTAATAACCAACACAGATGCACAACATAACAGGTAATTGGTTTACTGTTCATTAGTTCTCTCTATTTCTTCAATTGACTTACTTGCTACAACTGGGGAGACTAATAACCAAGACAGATACATAACATAACAGGTAATTGGTTTACTGTTCATTGGTTCTCTCTAATACTTCAACTGACTTACTTGCTACACCTAGGGAGACTAATAACCAACACAGATGCACAACATAACGTGTGATTGGTTTACTGTTCATTGGTTCTCTCTAATTCTTCAACTGACTTACTTGCTACACCTGGGGAGACTAGTAACCAACACAGATGCACAACATAACAGGTAATTGGTTTACTGTTCATTAGTTCTCTCTAATTCTTCAACTGACTTACTTGCTACACCTGGGGAGACTAATAACCAACACAGATGCACAACATAACGTGTGATTGGTTTACTGTTCATTGGTTCTCTCTAATTCTTCAACTGACTTACTTGCTACACCTGGGGAGACTAATAACCAACACAGATGCACAACATAACAGGTAATTGGTTTACTGTTCATTGGTTCTCTCTATTTCTTCAATTGACTTACTTGCTACAACTGGGGAGACTAATAACCAACACAGATGCATAACATAACAGGTAATTGGTTTACTGTTCATTGGTTCTCTCTAATACTTCAACTGACTTACTTGCTACACCTAGGGAGACTAATAACCAACACAGATGCACAACATAACGTGTGATTGGTTTACTGTTCATTGGTTCTCTCTAATTCTTCAACTGAGTTACTTGCTACACCTGGGGAGACTAATAACCAACACAGATGCACAACATAACAGGTAATTGGTTTACTGTTCATTGGTTCTCTCTAATTCTTCAACTGACTTACTTGCTACACCTGGGGAGACTAGTAACCAACACAGATGCACAACATAACAGGTAATTGGTTTACTGTTCATTGGTTCTCTCTAATTCTTCAACTGACTTACTTGCTACACCTGGGGAGACTAATAACCAACACAGATGCACAACATAACAGGTAATTGGTTTACTGTTCATTGGTTCTCTCTAATTCTTCAACTGACTTACTTGCTACACCTGGGGAGACTAATAACCAACACAGATGCAGAACATACCATGTAATTGGTTTACTGTTCATTGGTTCTCTCTAATTCTTCAACTGACTTACTTGCTACACCTGGGGAGACTAATAACCAACACAGATGCACAACATAACGTGTGATTGCTTTACTGTTCATTGGTTCTCTCTAATTCTTCAACTGACTTACTTGCTACACCTGGGGAGACTAATAACCAACACAGATGCATAACATAACAGGTAATTGGTTTACTGTTCATTGGTTCTCTCTAATACTTCAACTGACTTACTTGCTACACCTAGGGAGACTAATAACCAACACAGATGCACAACATAACGTGTGATTGGTTTACTGTTCATTGGTTCTCTCTAATTCTTCAACTGACTTACTTGCTACACTTGGGGAGACTAGTAACCAACACAGATGCACAACATAACAGGTAATTGGTTTACTGTTCATTAGTTCTCTCTAATTCTTCAACTGACTTACTTGCTACACCTGGGGAGACTAATAACCAACACAGATGCACAACATAACGTGTGATTGGTTTACTGTTCATTGGTTCTCTCTAATTCTTCAACTGACTTACTTGCTACACCTGGGGAGACTAATAACCAACACAGATGCACAACATAACAGGTAATTGGTTTACTGTTCATTGGTTCTCTCTATTTCTTCAATTGACTTACTTGCTACAACTGGGGAGACTAATAACCAACACAGATGCACAACATAACAGGTAATTGGTTTACTGTTCATTGGTTCTCTCTAATACTTCAACTGACTTACTTGCTACACCTAGGGAGACTAATAACCAACACAGATGCACAACATATCGTGTGATTGGTTTACTGTTCATTGGTTCTCTCTAATTCTTCAACTGACGTACTTGCTACGCTTGGGGAGACTAATAACCAACACAGATGCACAACATAACAGGTAATTGGTTTACTATTCATTGGTTCTCTCTAATTCTTCAACTGACTTACTTGCTACACCTGGGGAGACTAATAACCAACACAGATGCACAACATAACAGGTAATTGGTTTACGGTTCAATGGTTCTCTCTAATTCTTCAACTGACTTACTTGCTACACCTGGGGAGAGTAATAACCAACACAGATGCAGAACATATCATGTAATTGGTTTACTGTTCATTGGTTCTCTCTAATTTTTCAACTGACTTACTTGCTACACCTGGGGAGACTAATAACCAACACAGATGCACAACATAACAGGTAATTGGTTTACTGTTCATTAGTTCTCTCTATTTCTTCAATTGACTTACTTGCTACAACTGGGGAGACTAATAACCAACACAGATACATAACATAACAGGTAATTGGTTTACTGTTCATTGGTTCTCTCTAATACTTCAACTGACTTACTTGCTACACCTAGGGAGACTAATAACCAACACAGATGCACAACATAACGTGTGATTGGTTTACTGTTCATTGGTTCTCTCTAATTCTTCAACTGACTTACTTGCTACACCTGGGGAGACTAATAACCAACACAGATGCACAACATAACATGTAATTGGTTTACTGTTCATTGGTTCTCTCTAATTCTTCAACTGACTTACTTGCTACACCTGGGGAGACTAATAACCAACACAGATGCACAACATAACAGGTAATTGGTTTACTGTTCATTGGTTCTCTCTATTTCTTCAATTGACTTACTTGCTACAACTGGGCAGACTAATAACCAACACAGATGCATAACATAACAGGTAATTGGTTTACTGTTCATTGGTTCTCTCTAATACTTCAACTGACTTACTTGCTACACCTAGGGAGACTAATAACCAACACAGATGCACAACATAACGTGTGATTGGTTTACTGTTCATTGGTTCTCTCTAATTCTTCAACTGAGTTACTTGCTACACCTGGGGAGACTAATAACCAACACAGATGCACAACATAACAGGTAATTGGTTTACTGTTCATTGGTTCTCTCTAATTCTTCAACTGACTTACTTGCTACACCTGGGGAGACTAGTAACCAACACAGATGCACAACATAACAGGTAATTGGTTTACTGTTCATTGGTTCTCTCTAATTCTTCAACTGACTTACTTGCTACACCTGGGGAGACTAATAACCAACACAGATGCACAACATAACAGGTAATTGGTTTACTGTTCATTGGTTCTCTCTAATTCTTCAACTGACTTACTTGCTACACCTGGGGAGACTAATAACCAACACAGATGCAGAACATACCATGTAATTGGTTTACTGTTCATTGGTTCTCTCTAATTCTTCAACTGACTTACTTGCTACACCTGGGGAGACTAATAACCAACACAGATGCACAACATAACGTGTGATTGCTTTACTGTTCATTGGTTCTCTCTAATTCTTCAACTGACTTACTTGCTACACCTGGGGAGACTAATAACCAACACAGATGCATAACATAACAGGTAATTGGTTTACTGTTCATTGGTTCTCTCTAATACTTCAACTGACTTACTTGCTACACCTAGGGAGACTAATAACCAACACAGATGCACAACATAACGTGTGATTGGTTTACTGTTCATTGGTTCTCTCTAATTCTTCAACTGACTTACTTGCTACACTTGGGGAGACTAGTAACCAACACAGATGCACAACATAACAGGTAATTGGTTTACTGTTCATTAGTTCTCTCTAATTCTTCAACTGACTTACTTGCTACACCTGGGGAGACTAATAACCAACACAGATGCACAACATAACGTGTGATTGGTTTACTGTTCATTGGTTCTCTCTAATTCTTCAACTGACTTACTTGCTACACCTGGGGAGACTAATAACCAACACAGATGCACAACATAACAGGTAATTGGTTTACTGTTCATTGGTTCTCTCTATTTCTTCAATTGACTTACTTGCTACAACTGGGGAGACTAATAACCAACACAGATGCATAACATAACAGGTAATTGGTTTACTGTTCATTGGTTCTCTCTAATACTTCAACTGACTTACTTGCTACACCTAGGGAGACTAATAACCAACACAGATGCACAACATAACGTGTGATTGGTTTACTGTTCATTGGTTCTCTCTAATTCTACAACTGACTTACTTGCTACGCTTGGGGAGACTAATAACCAACACAGATGCACAACATAACAGGTAATTGGTTTACTATTCATTGGTTCTCTCTAATTCTTCAACTGACTTACTTGCTACACCTGGGGAGACTAATAACCAACACAGATGCACAACATAACAGGTAATTGGTTTACGGTTCAATGGTTCTCTCTAATTCTTCAACTGACTTACTTGCTACACCTGGGGAGAGTAATAACCAACACAGATGCAGAACATATCATGTAATTGGTTTACTGTTCATTGGTTCTCTCTAATTTTTCAACTAACTTACTTGCTACACCTGGGGAGACTAATAACCAACACAGATGCACAACATAACAGGTAATTGGTTTACTGTTCATTAGTTCTCTCTATTTCTTCAATTGACTTACTTGCTACAACCGGGGAGACTAATAACCAACACAGATGCATAACATAACAGGTAATTGGTTTACTGTTCATTGGTTCTCTCTAATACTTCAACTGACTTACTTGCTACACCTAGGGAGACTAATAACCAACACAGATGCACAACATAACGTGTGATTGGTTTACTGTTCATTGGTTCTCTCTAATTCTTCAACTGACTTACTTGTTACACCTGGGGAGACTAATAACCAACACAGATGCACAACATAACATGTAATTGGTTTACTGTTCATTGGTTCTCTCTAATTGTTCAACTGACTTACTTGCTACACCTGGGGAGACTAATAACCAACACAGATGAACAACATAACAGGTAATTGGTTTACTGTTTATTGGTTCTCTCTATTTCTTCAATTGACTTACTTGCTACAATTGGGGAGACTAATAACCAACACAGATGCATAACATAACAGGTAATTGGTTTACTGTTCATTGGTTCTCTCTATTACTTCAACTGACTTACTTGCTACACCTAGGGAGACTAATAACCAACAACAGATGCACAACATAACGTGTGATTGGTTTACTGTTCATTGGTTCTCTCTAATTCTTCAACTGACTTACTTGCTACACATGGAGAGACTAATAACCAACACAGATGCACAACATAACAGGTAATTGGTTTACTGTTCATCGGTTCTCTCTAATTCTTCAACTGACTTACTTGCTACACCTGGGGAGACTAATAACCAACACAGATGCACAACATAACATGTAATTGGTTTACTGTTCATTGGTTCAATCTAATTCTTCACTGACTTACTTGCTACACCTGGGGAGACTAATAACCAACACAGATGCACAACATAACAGGTAATTGGTTTACGGTTCAATGGTTCTCTCTAATTCTTCAACTGACTTACTTGCTACACCTGGGGAGAGTAATAACCAACACAGATGCAGAACATATCATGTAATTGGTTTACTGTTCATTGGTTCTCTCTAATTTTTCAACTAACTTACTTGCTACACCTGGGGAGACTAATAACCAACACAGATGCACAACATAACAGGTAATTGGTTTACTGTTCATTAGTTCTCTCTATTTCTTCAATTGACTTACTTGCTACAACCGGGGAGACTAATAACCAACACAGATGCATAACATAACAGGTAATTGGTTTACTGTTCA
Organism: Cajanus cajan; assembly: GCF_000230855.2. NCBI lineage: Eukaryota > Viridiplantae > Streptophyta > Magnoliopsida > Fabales > Fabaceae > Cajanus > Cajanus cajan. The sequence goes on from NC_138524.1 coordinate 38,820,316, forward strand.
TTGGTTCTCTCTAATACTTCAACTGACTTACTTGCTACACCTAGGGAGACTAATAACCAACACAGATGCACAACATAACGTGTGATTGGTTTACTGTTCATTGGTTCTCTCTAATTCTTCAACTGACTTACTTGTTACACCTGGGGAGACTAATAACCAACACAGATGCACAACATAACATGTAATTGGTTTACTGTTCATTGGTTCTCTCTAATTGTTCAACTGACTTACTTGCTACACCTGGGGAGACTAATAACCAACACAGATGCACAACATAACATGTAATTGGTTTACTGTTCATTGGTTCTCTCTAATTCTTCAACTGACTTACTTGCTACACCTGGGGAGACTAATAACCAACACAGATGCACAACATAACAGGTAATTGGTTTACTGTTTATTGGTTCTCTCTATTTCTTCAATTGACTTACTTGCTACAATTGGGGAGACTAATAACCAACACAGATGCATAACATAACAGGTAATTGGTTTACTGTTCATTGGTTCTCTCTATTACTTCAACTGACTTACTTGCTACACCTAGGGAGACTAATAACCAACAACAGATGCACAACATAACGTGTGATTGGTTTACTGTTCATTGGTTCTCTCTAATTCTTCAACTGACTTACTTGCTACACATGGAGAGACTAATAACCAACACAGATGCACAACATAACAGGTAATTGGTTTACTGTTCATCGGTTCTCTCTAATTCTTCAACTGACTTACTTGCTACACCTGGGGAGACTAATAACCAACACAGATGCACAACATAACATGTAATTGGTTTACTGTTCATTGGTTCAATCTAATTCTTCACTGACTTACTTGCTACACCTGGGGAGACTAATAACCAACACAGATGCACAACATAACTGGTAATTGGTTTACTGTTCATTGGTTCTCTCTAATTCTTCAACTGACTTACTTGCTACACCTGGGGAGACTAATAACGAACATAGATGCACAACATAACAGGTATTTAGTTTACTGTTCATTGGTTCTCTCTAATTCTTCAACTGAGTTACTTACTACACCTGGGGAGACTAATAACCAACACAGATGCACAACATAACAGGTAATTGGTTTACTGTTCATTGGTTCTCTCTAATTCTTCAACTGACTTACTTGCTACACCTGGGGAGACTAGTAACCAACACAGATGCACAACATAACAGGTAATTGGTTTACTGTTCATTGGTTCTCTCTAATTCTTCAACTGACTTACTTGCTACACCTGGGGAGACTAATAACCAACACAGATGCACAACATAACAGGTAATTGGTTTACTGTTCATTGGTTCTCTCTAATTCTTCAACTGACTTACTTGCTACACCTGGGGAGACTAATAACCAACACAGATGCACAACATAACTGGTAATTGGTTTACTGTTCATTGGTTCTCTCTAATTCTTCACTGACTTACTTGCTACACCTGGGGAGACTAATAACCAACACAGATGCACAACATAACTGGTAATTGGTTTACTGTTCATTGGTTCTCTCTAATTCTTCACTGACTTACTTGCTACACCTGGGGAGACTAATAACCAACACAGATGCACAACATAACTGGTAATTGGTTTACTGTTCATTGGTTCTCTCTAATTCTTCAACTGACTTACTTGCTACACCTGGGGAGACTAATAACCAACACAGATGCACAACATAACATGTAATTGGTTTACTGTTCATTGGTTCAATCTAATTCTTCACTGACTTACTTGCTACACCTGGGGAGACTAATAACCAACACAGATGCACAACATAACTGGTAATTGGTTTACTGTTCATTGGTTCTCCCTAATTCTTCAACTGACTTACTTGCTACACCTGGGGAGACTATTAACGAACATAGATGCACAACATAACAGGTATTTAGTTTACTGTTCATTGGTTCTCTCTAATTCTTCAACTGAGTTACTTGCTACACCTGGGGAGACTAATAACCAACACAGATGCACAACATAACAGGTAATTGGTTTATTGTTCATTGGTTCTCTCTAATTCTTCAACTGACTTACTTGCTACACCTGGGGAGACTAGTAACCAACACAGATGCACAACATAACAGGTAATTGGTTTACTGTTCATTGGTTCTCTCTAATTCTTCAACTGACTTACTTGCTACACCTGGGGAGACTAATAACCAACACAGATGCACAACATAACAGGTAATTGGTTTACTGTTCATTGGTTCTCTCTAATTCTTCAACTGACTTACTTCCTACACCTGGGGAGACTAATAACCAACACAGATGCAGAACATACCATGTAATTGGTTTACTGTTCATTGGTTCTCTCTAATTCTTCAACTGACTTACTTGCTACACCTGGGGAGACTAATAACCAACACAGATGCACAACATAACGTGTGATTGCTTTACTGTTCATTGGTTCTCTCTAATTCTTCAACTGACTTACTTGCTACACCTGGGGAGACTAATAACCAACACAGATGCATAACATAACAGGTAATTGGTTTACTGTTCATTGGTTCTCTCTAATACTTCAACTGACTTACTTGCTACACCTAGGGAGACTAATAACCAACACAGATGCACAACATAACGTGTGATTGGTTTACTGTTCATTGGTTCTCTCTAATTCTTCAACTGACTTACTTGCTACACTTGGGGAGACTAGTAACCAACACAGATGCACAACATAACAAGTAATTGGTTTACTGTTCATTAGTTCTCTCTAATTCTTCAACTGACTTACTTGCTACACCTGGGGAGACTAATAACCAACACAGATGCACAACATAACGTGTGATTGGTTTACTGTTCATTGGTTCTCTCTAATTCTTCAACTGACTTACTTGCTACACCTGGGGAGACTAATAACCAACACAGATGCACAACATAACAGGTAATTGGTTTACTGTTCATTGGTTCTCTCTATTTCTTCAATTGACTTACTTGCTACAACTGGGGAGACTAATAACCAACACAGATGCATAACATAACAGGTAATTGGTTTACTGTTCATTGGTTCTCTCTAATACTTCAACTGACTTACTTGCTACACCTAGGGAGACTAATAACCAACACAGATGCACAACATAACGTGTGATTGGTTTACTGTTCATTGGTTCTCTCTAATTCTTCAACTGAGTTACTTGCTACACCTGGGGAGACTAATAACCAACACAGATGCACAACATAACAGGTAACTGGTTTACTATTCATTGGTTCTCTCTAATTCTTCAACTGACTTACTTGCTACACCTGGGGAGACTAGTAACCAACACAGATGCACAACATAACAGGTAATTGGTTTACTGTTCATTGGTTCTCTCTAATTCTTCAACTGACTTACTTGCTACACCTGGGGAGACTAATAACCAACACAGATGCACAACATAACAGGTAATTGGTTTACTGTTCATTGGTTCTCTCTAATTTTTCAACTGACTTACTTGCTACACCTGGGGAGACTAATAACCAACACAGATGCACAACATACCATGTAATTGGTTTACTGTTCATTGGTTCTCTCTAATTCTTCAACTGACTTACTTGCTACACCTGGGGAGACTAATAACCAACACAGATGGACAACATAACAGGTAATTGGTTTACTGTTCATTAGTTCTCTCTAATTCTTCAACTGACTTACTTGCTACACCTGGGGAGACTAATAACCAACACAGATGCACAACATAACTGGTAATTGGTTTACTGTTCATTGGTTCTCTCTAATTCTTCACTGACTTACTTGCTACACCTGGGGAGACTAATAACCAACACAGATGCACAACATAACTGGTAATTGGTTTAATGTTCATTGGTTCTCTCTAATTCTTCAACTGACTTACTTGCTACACCTGGGGAGACTAATAACCAACACAGATGCACAACATAACATGTAATTGGTTTACTGTTCATTGGTTCAATCTAATTCTTCACTGACTTACTTGCTACACCTGGGGAGACTAATAACCAACACAGATGCACAACATAACTGGTAATTGGTTTACTGTTCATTGGTTCTCTCTAATTCTTCAACTGACTTACTTGCTACACTTGGGGAGACTAGTAACCAACACAGATGCACAACATAACAGGTAATTGGTTTACTGTTCATTAGTTCTCTCTAATTCTTCAACTGACTTACTTGCTACACCTGGGGAGACTAATAACCAACACAGATGCACAACATAACGTGTGATAGGTTTACTGTTCATTGGTTCTCTCTAATTCTTCAACTGACTTACTTGCTACACCTGGGGAGACTAATAACCAACACAGATGCACAACATAACAGGTAATTGGTTTACTGTTCATTGGTTCTCTCTATTTCTTCAATTGACTTACTTGGTACAACTGGGGAGACTAATAACCAACACAGATGCATAACATAACAGGTAATTGGTTTACTGTTCATTGGTTCTCTCTAATACTTCAACTGACTTACTTGCTACACCTAGGGAGACTAATAACCAACACAGATGCACAACATAACGTGTGATTGGTTTACTGTTCATTGGTTCTCTCTAATTCTTCAACTGACTTACTTGCTACACTTGGGGAGACTAATAACCAACACAGATGCACAACATAACATGTAATTGGTTTACTGTTCATTGGTTCGCTCTAATTCTTCAACTGACTTACTTGCTACACCTGGGGAGACTAATAACCAACACAGAAGCACAACATAACTGGTAATTGGTTTACTGTTCATTGGTTCTCTCTAATTCTTCAACTGACTTACTTGCTACACCTGGGGAGACTAATAACGAACATAGATGCACAACATAACAGGTATTTAGTTTACTGTTCATTGGTTCTCTCTAATTCTTCAACTGAGTTACTTGCTACACCTGGGTAGACTAATAACCAACACAGATGCACAACATAACAGGTAATTGGTTTACTGTTCATTGGTTCTCTCTAATTCTTCAACTGACTTACTTGCTACACCTGGGGAGACTAGTAACGAACACAGATGCACAACATAACAGGTAATTGGTTTACTGTTCATTGGTTCTCTCTAATTCTTCAACTGACTTACTTGCTACACTTGGGGAGACTAATAACCAACACAGATGCACAACATAACAGGTAATTGGTTTACTGTTCATTGGTTCTCTCTAATTCTTCAACTGACTTACTTGCTACACCTGGGGAGACTAATAACCAACACAGATGCAGAACATATCATGTAATTGGTTTACTGTTCATTGGTTCTCTCTAATTCTTCAACTGACTTACTTGCTACACCTGGGGAGACTAATAACCAACACAGATGCACAACATAACGTGTGATTGGTTTACTGTTCATTGGTTCTCTCTAATTCTTCAACTGACTTACTTGCTACACCTGGGGAGACTAATAACCAACACAGATGCACAACATAACAGGTAATTGGTTTACTGTTCATTGGTTCTCTCTAATTCTTCAACTGACTTACTTGCTACACCTGGGGAGACAAATAACCAACACAGATGCACAACATAACAGGTAATTGGTATACTGTTCATTGGTTCTCTCTAATTCTTCAACTGGCTTACTTGCTACACTTGGGGAGACTAGTAACCAACACAGATGCGCAACATAACAGGTAATTGGTTTACTGTTCATTGGTTCTCTCTATTTCTTCAACTGACTTACTTGCTACACCTGGGGAGACTAATAACCAACACAGATGCAGAACATATCATGTAATTGGTTTACTGTTCATTGGTTCTCTCTAATTCTTCAACTGACTTACATGCTACACCTGGGGAGACTAATAACCAACACAGATGCACAACATAACAGGTAATTGGTTTACTGTTCATTGGTTCTCTCTATTTCTTCAATTGACTTACTTGCTACAACTGGGGAGACTAATAACCAACACAGATGCATAACATAACAGGTAATTGGTTTACTGTTCATTGGTTCTCTCTAATACTTCAACTGACTTACTTGCTACACCTAGGGAGACTAATAACCAACACAGATGCACAACATAACGTGTGATTGGTTTACTGTTCATTGGTTCTCTCTAATTCTTCAACTGACTTACTTGCTACACCTGGGGAGACTAATAACCAACACAGATGCACAACATAACAGGTAATTGGTTTACTATTCATTGGTTCTCTCTAATTCTTCAACTGCCTTACTTGCTACACCTGGGGAGACTAATAACCAACACAGATGCACAACATAACAGGTAATTGGTTTACGGTTCAATGGTTCTCTCTAATTCTTCAACTGACTTACTTGCTACACCTGGGGAGACTAATAACCAACACAGATGCAGAACATATCATGTAATTGGTTTACTGTTCATTGGTTCTCTCTAATTTTTCAACTGACTTACTTGCTACACCTGGGGAGACTAATAACCAACACAGATGCACAACATAACAGGTAATTGGTTTACTGTTCATTGGTTCTCTCTAATTCTTCAACTGATTTACTTGCTACACCTGGGGAGACTAATAACCAACACAGATGCATAACATAACAGGTAATTGGTTTACTGTTCATTGGTTCTCTCTATTACTTCAACTGACTTACTTGCTACACCTAGGGAGACTAATAACCAACACAGATGCACAACATAACGTGTGATTGGTTTACTGTTCATTGGTTCTCTCTAATTCTTCAACTGACTTACTTGCTACACCTGGAGAGACTAATAACCAACACAGATGCACAACATAACAGGTAATTGGTTTACTGTTCATCGGTTCTCTCTAATTCTTCAACTGACTTACTTGCTACACCTGGGAAGACTAATAACCAACACAGATGCACAACATAACATGTAATTGGTTTACTGTTCATTGGTTCAATCTAATTCTTCACTGACTTACTTGCTACACCTGGGGAGACTAATAACCAACACAGAAGCACAACATAACTGGTAATTGGTTTACTGTTCATTGGTTCTCTCTAATTCTTCAACTGACTTACTTGCTACACCTGGGGAGACTAATAACGAACATAGATGCACAACATAACAGGTATTTAGTTTACTGTTCATTGGTTCTCTCTAATTCTTCAACTGAGTTACTTGCTACACCTGGGGAGACTAATAACCAACACAGATGCACAACATAACAGGTAATTGGTTTACTGTTCATTGGTTCTCTCTAATTCTTCAACTGACTTACTTGCTACACCTGGGGAGACTAGTAACCAACACAGATGCACAACATAACAGGTAATTGGTTTACTGTTCATTGGTTCTCTCTAATTCTTCAACTGACTTACTTGCTACACTTGGGGAGACTAATAACCAACACAGATGCACAACATAACATGTAATTGGTTTACTGTTCATTGGTTCGCTCTAATTCTTCAACTGACTTACTTGCTACACCTGGGGAGACTAATAACCAACACAGAAGCACAACATAACTGGTAATTGGTTTACTGTTCATTGGTTCTCTCTAATTCTTCAACTGACTTACTTGCGACACCTGGGGAGACTAATAACGAACATAGATGCACAACATAACAGGTATTTAGTTTACTGTTCATTGGTTCTCTCTAATTCTTCAACTGAGTTACTTGCTACACCTGGGGAGACTAATAACCAACACAGATGCACAACATAACAGGTAATTGGTTTACTGTTCATTGGTTCTCTCTAATTCTTCAACTGACTTACTTGCTACACCTGGGGAGACTAGTAACCAACACAGATGCACAACATAACAGGTAATTGGTTTACTGTTCATTGGTTCTCTCTAATTCTTCAACTGACTTACTTGCTACACTTGGGGAGACTAATAACCAACACAGATGCACAACATAACAGGTAATTGGTTTACTGTTCATTGGTTCTCTCTAATTCTTCAACTGACTTACTTGCTACACCTGGGGAGACTAATAACCAACACAGATGCAGAACATATCATGTAATTGGTTTACTGTTCATTGGTTCTCTCTAATTCTTCAACTGACTTACTTGCTACACCTGGGGAGACTAATAACCAACACAGATGCACAACATAACGTGTGATTGGTTTACTGTTCATTGGTTCTCTCTAATTCTTCAACTGACTTACTTGCTACACCTAGGGAGACTAATAACCAACACAGATGCACAACATAACAGGTAATTGGTTTACTGTTCATTGGTTCTCTCTAATTCTTCAACTGACTTACTTGCTACACCTGGGGAGACAAATAACCAACACAGATACACAACATAACAGGTAATTGGTATACTGTTCATTGGTTCTCTCTAATTCTTCAACTGGCTTACTTGCTACACTTGGGGAGACTAGTAACCAACACAGATGCGCAACATAACAGGTAATTGGTTTACTGTTCATTGGTTCTCTCTATTTCTTCAATTGACTTACTTGCTACAACTGGGGAGATTAATAACCAACACAGATGCATAACATAACAGGTAATTGGTTTACTGTTCATTGGTTCTCTCTAATTCTTCAACTGACTTACTTGCTACACCTGGGGAGACTAGTAACCAACACAGATGCACAACATAACGTGTGATTGGTTTACTGTTCATTGGTTCTCTCTAATTCTTCAACTGACTTACTTGCTACAGCTGGGGAGACTAATAACCAACACAGATGCACAACATAACGTGTGATTGGTTTACTGTTCATTGGTTCTCTCTAATTCTTCAACTGACTTACTTGCTACACCTGGGGAGACTAATAACCAACACAGATGCACAACATAACAGGTAATTGGTATACTGTTCATTGGTTCTCTCTAATTCTTCAACTGACTTACTTGCTACACCTGGGGAGACTAATAACGAACATAGATGCACAACATAACAGGTATTTAGTTTACTGTTCATTGGTTCTCTCTAATTCTTCAACTGAGTTACTTGCTACACCTGGGGAGACTAATAACCAACACAGATGCACAACATAACAGGTAATTGGTTTACTGTTCATTGGTTCTCTCTAATTCTTCAACTGACTTACTTGCTACACCTGGGGAGACTAGTAACCAACACAGATGCACAACATAACAGGTAATTGGTTTACTGTTCATTGGTTCTCTCTAATTCTTCAACTGACTTACTTGCTACACTTGGGGAGACTAATAACCAACACAGATGCACAACATAACAGGTAATTGGTTTACTGTTCATTGGTTCTCTCTGATTCTTCAACTAACTTACTTGCTACACCTGGGGAGACTAATAACCAACACAGATGCAGAACATATCATGGAATTGGTTTACTGTTCATTGGTTCTCTCTAATTCTTCAACTGACTTACTTGCTACACCTGGGGAGACTAATAACCAACACAGATACACAACATAACGTGTGATTGGTTTACTGTTCATTGGTTCTCTCTAATTCTTCAACTGACTTACTTGCTACACCTGGGGAGACTAATAACCAACACAGATGCACAACATAACAGGTAATTGGTTTACTGTTCATTGGTTCTCTCTAATTCTTCAAGTGACTTACTTGCTACACCTGGGGAGACAAATAACCAACACAGATGCACAACATAACAGGTAATTGGTATACTGTTCATTGGTTCTCTCTAATTCTTCAACTGACTTACTTGCTACACTTGGGGAGACTAGTAACCAACACAGATGCGCAACATAACAGGTAATTGGTTTACTGTTCATTGGTTCTCTCTATTTCTTCAATTGACTTACTTGCTACAACTGGGGAGACTAATAACCAACACAGATGCATAACATAACAGGTAATTGGTTTACTGTTCATTGGTTCTCTCTAATACTGCAACTGACTTACTTGCTACACCTAGGGAGACTAATAACCAACACAGATGCACAACATAACGTGTGATTGGTTTACTGTTCATTGGTTCTCTCTAATTCTTCAACTGACTTACTTGCTACAGCTGGGGAGACTAATAACCAACACAGATGCACAACATAACAGGTAATTGGTTTACTGTTCATTGGTTCTCTCTAATTCTTCAACTGATTTACTTGCTACACCTGGGGAGAGTAATAACCAACACAGATGCACAACATAACATGTAATTGGTTTACTGTTCATTGGTTCTCTCTAATACTTCAACTGACTTACTTGCTACACCTAGGGAGACTAATAACCAACACAGATGCACAACATAACGTGTGATTGGTTTACTGTTCATTGGTTCTCTCTATTTCTTCAATTGCCTTACTTGCTACAACTTGGGACACTAACAACCAACACAGATGCATAACATAACAGGTAATTGGTTTACTGTTCATTGGTTCTCTCTAATACTTCAACTGACTTACTAGCTACACCTAGGGAGACTAATAACCAACACAGATGCACAACATAACTTGTGATTGGTTTACTGTTCATTGGTTCTCTCTAATTCTTCAACTGACTTACTTGCTACACCTGGGGAGACTAATAACCAACACAGATGCACAACATAACAGGTAATTGGTTTACTGTTCATTGGTTCTCTTTAATTCTTCAACTGACTTACTTGCTACACCTGGGGAGACTAATAACCAACACAGATGCACAACATAACAGGTAATTGTTTACTGTTCAATGGTTCTCTCTAATTCTTCAATTGACTTACTTGCTACAACTGGGGAGACTAATAACCAACACAGATGCATAACATAACAGGTAATTGGTTTACTGTTCATTGGTTCTCTAGATTTCTTCAATTGACTTACTTGCTACAACTGAGGAGACTAATAACCAACACAGATCCATAACATAACAGGTAATTGGTTTACTGTTCATTGGTTCTCTCTAATACTTCAACTGACTTACTTGCTATACCTAGGGAGACTAATAACCAACACAGATGCACAACATAACGTGTGATTGGTTTACTGTTCATTGGTTCTCTCTATTTCTTCAATTGCCTTACTTGCTACAACTGGGGACACTAACAACCAACACAGATGCATGACATAACAGGTAATTGGTTTACTGTTCATTGGTTCTCTCTAATACTTCAACTGACTTACTAGCTACACCTAGGGAGACTAATAACCAACACAGATGCACAACATATCTTGTGATTGGTTTACTGTTCATTGGTTCTCTCTAATTCTTCAACTGACTTACTTGCTACACCTGGGGAGACTAATAACCAACACAGATGCACAACATAACAGGTAATTGGTTTACTGTTCATTGGTTCTCTCTAATTCTTCAACTGACTTACTTGCTACACCTGGGGAGACTAATAACCAACACAGATGCACAACATAACAGGTAATTGGTTTACTGTTCAATGGTTCTCTCTAATTCTTCAACTGACTTACTTGCTACACTTGGGGAGACTAATAACCAACACAGATGCAGAATATATCATGTAATTGGTTTACTGTTCATTGGTTCTCTCTAATTTTTCAACTGACTTACTTGCTACACCTGGGGAGACTAATAACCAACCCAGATGCACAACATAACAGGTAATTGGTTTACTGTTCATTGGTTCTCTCTAATTCTTCAACTGACTTACTTGCTACACCTAGGGAGACTAATAACCAACACAGATGCACAACATAACAGGTAATTGGTTTACTGTTCATTGGTTCTCTCTAATTCTTCAACTGACTTACTTGCTACACCTGGGGAGACTAGTAACCAACACAGATGCACAACATAACATGTAATTGGTTTACTGTTCATTGGTTCTCTCTAATTCTTCAACTGACTTACTTGCTACACCTGGGGAGACTAATAACCAACACAGATGCACAACATAACAGGTATTTGGTTTACTGTTCATTGGTTCTCTCTAATTCTTCAACTGAGTTACTTGCTACACCTGGGGAGACTAGTAACCAACACAGATGCACAACATAACAGGTAACTGGTTTACTGTTCATTGGTTCTCTCTAATTCTTCAACTGACTTACTTGCTACCCCTGGGGAGACTAATAACCAACACAGATGCACAACATAACATGTAATTGGTTTACTGTTCATTGGTTCTCTCTAATTCTTCAACTGACTTACTTGTTACACCTGGGGAGACTAATAACCAACACAGATGCACATATTAACAAGTAATTGGTTTACTGTTCATTGGTTCTCTCTATTTCTTCAATTGACTTACTTGCTACAACTGGGGAGACTAATAACCAACACAGATGCATAACATAGCAGGTAATTTGTTTACTGTTCATTGGTTCTCTCTAATTCTTCAACTGAGTTACTTGCTACACCTGGGGAGACTAGTAACCAACACAGATGCACAACATAACAGGTAACTGGTTTACTGTTCATTGGTTCTCTCTAATTCTTCAACTGACTTACTTGCTACCGCTGGGGAGACTAATAACCAACACAGATGCACAACTTAACATGTAATTGGTTTACTGTTCATTGGTTCTCTCTAATTCTTCAACTGACTTACTTGTTACACCTGGGGAGACTAATAACCAACACAGATGCACATATTAACAAGTAATTGGTTTACTGTTCATTGGTTCTCTCTATTTCTTCAATTGACTTACTTGCTACAACTGGGGAGACTAATAACCAACACAGATGCATAACATAGCAGGTAATTTGTTTACTGTTCATTGGTTCTCTCTAATTCTTCAACTGAGTTACTTGCTACACCTGGGGAGACTAGTAACCAACACAGATGCACAACATAACAGGTAATTGGTTTACTGTTCATTGGTTCTCTCTAATTCTTCAACTGACTTACTTGCTACACTTGGGGAGACTAATAACCAACACAGATGCACAACATAACAGGTAATTGGTTTACTGTTCATTGGTTCTCTCTGATTCTTCAACTAACTTACTTGCTACACCTGGGGAGACTAATAACCAACACAGATGCAGAACATATCATGGAATTGGTTTACTGTTCATTGGTTCTCTCTAATTCTTCAACTGACTTACTTGCTACACCTGGGGAGACTAATAACCAACACAGATACACAACATAACGTGTGATTGGTTTACTGTTCATTGGTTCTCTCTAATTCTTCAACTGACTTACTTGCTACACCTGGGGAGACTAATAACCAACACAGATGCACAACATAACAGGTAATTGGTTTACTGTTCATTGGTTCTCTCTAATTCTTCAACTGACTTACTTGCTACACCTGGGGAGACAAATAACCAACACAGATGCACAACATAACAGGTAATTGGTATACTGTTCATTGGTTCTCTCTAATTCTTCAACTGACTTACTTGCTACACTTGGGGAGACTAGTAACCAACACAGATGCGCAACATAACAGGTAATTGGTTTACTGTTCATTGGTTCTCTCTATTTCTTCAATTGACTTACTTGCTACAACTGGGGAGACTAATAACCAACACAGATGCATAACATAACAGGTAATTGGTTTACTGTTCATTGGTTCTCTCTAATACTGCAACTGACTTACTTGCTACACCTAGGGAGACTAATAACCAACACAGATGCACAACATAACGTGTGATTGGTTTACTGTTCATTGGTTCTCTCTAATTCTTCAACTGACTTACTTGCTACAGCTGGGGAGACTAATAACCAACACAGATGCACAACATAACATGTAATTGGTTTACTGTTCATTGGTTCTCTCTAATACTTCAACTGACTTACTTGCTACACCTAGGGAGACTAATAACCAACACAGATGCACAACATAACGTGTGATTGGTTTACTGTTCATTGGTTCTCTCTATTTCTTCAATTGCCTTACTTGCTACAACTTGGGACACTAACAACCAACACAGATGCATAACATAACAGGTAATTGGTTTACTGTTCATTGGTTCTCTCTAATACTTCAACTGACTTACTAGCTACACCTAGGGAGACTAATAACCAACACAGATGCACAACATAACTTGTGATTGGTTTACTGTTCATTGGTTCTCTCTAATTCTTCAACTGACTTACTTGCTACACCTGGGGAGACTAATAACCAACACAGATGCACAACATAACAGGTAATTGGTTTACTGTTCATTGGTTCTCTTTAATTCTTCAACTGACTTACTTGCTACACCTGGGGAGACTAATAACCAACACAGATGCACAACATAACAGGTAATTGTTTACTGTTCAATGGTTCTCTCTAATTCTTCAATTGACTTACTTGCTACAACTGGGGAGACTAATAACCAACACAGATGCATAACATAACAGGTAATTGGTTTACTGTTCATTGGTTCTCTATATTTCTTCAATTGACTTACTTGCTACAACTGAGGAGACTAATAACCAACACAGATCCATAACATAACAGGTAATTGGTTTACTGTTCATTGGTTCTCTCTAATACTTCAACTGACTTACTTGCTATACCTAGGGAGACTAATAACCAACACAGATGCACAACATAACGTGTGATTGGTTTACTGTTCATTGGTTCTCTCTATTTCTTCAATTGCCTTACTTGCTACAATTGGGGACACTAACAACCAACACAGATGCATGACATAACAGGTAATTGGTTTACTGTTCATTGGTTCTCTCTAATACTTCAACTGACTTACTAGCTACACCTAGGGAGACTAATAACCAACACAGATGCACAACATATCTTGTGATTGGTTTACTGTTCATTGGTTCTCTCTAATTCTTCAACTGACTTACTTGCTACACCTGGGGAGACTAATAACCAACACAGATGCACAACATAACAGGTAATTGGTTTACTGTTCATTGGTTCTCTCTAATTCTTCAACTGACTTACTTGCTACACCTGGGGAGACTAATAACCAACACAGATGCACAACATAACAGGTAATTGGTTTACTGTTCAATGGTTCTCTCTAATTCTTCAACTGACTTACTTGCTACACCTGGGGAGACTAATAACCAACACAGATGCAGAATATATCATGTAATTGGTTTACTGTTCATTGGTTCTCTCTAATTTTTCAACTGACTTACTTGCTACACCTGGGGAGACTAATAACCAACCCAGATGCACAACATAACAGGTAATTGGTTTACTGTTCATTGGTTCTCTCTAATTCTTCAACTGACTTACTTGCTACACCTAGGGAGACTAATAACCAACACAGATGCACAACATAACAGGTAATTGGTTTACTGTTCATTGGTTCTCTCTAATTCTTCAACTGACTTACTTGCTACACCTGGGGAGACTAGTAACCAACACAGATGCACAACATAACATGTAATTGGTTTACTGTTCATTGGTTCTCTCTAATTCTTCAACTGACTTACTTGCTACACCTGGGGAGACTAATAACCAACACAGATGCACAACATAACAGGTATTTGGTTTACTGTTCATTGGTTCTCTCTAATTCTTCAACTGAGTTACTTGCTACACCTGGGGAGACTAATAACCAACACAGATGCACAACATAACAGGTAACTGGTTTACTGTTCATTGGTTCTCTCTAATTCTTCAACTGACTTACTTGCTACCCCTGGGGAGACTAATAACCAACACAGATGCACAACATAACATGTAATTGGTTTACTGTTCATTGGTTCTCTCTAATTCTTCAACTGACTTACTTGTTACACCTGGGGAGACTAATAACCAACACAGATGCACATATTAACAAGTAATTGGTTTACTGTTCATTGGTTCTCTCTATTTCTTCAATTGACTTACTTGCTACAACTGGGGAGACTAATAACCAACACAGATGCATAACATAGCAGGTAATTTGTTTACTGTTCATTGGTTCTCTCTAATTCTTCAACTGAGTTACTTGCTGCACCTGGGGAGACTAGTAACCAACACAGATGCACAACATAACAGGTAACTGGTTTACTGTTCATTGGTTCTCTCTAATTCTTCAACTGACTTACTTGCTACCGCTGGGGAGACTAATAACCAACACAGATGCACAACTTAACATGTAATTGGTTTACTGTTCATTGGTTCTCTCTAATTCTTCAACTGACTTACTTGTTACACCTGGGGAGACTAATAACCAACACAGATGCACATATTAACAAGTAATTGGTTTACTGTTCATTGGTTCTCTCTATTTCTTCAATTGACTTACTTGCTACAACTGGGGAGACTAATAACCAACACAGATGCATAACATAGCAGGTAATTGGTTTACTGTTCATTGGTTCTCTCTAATACTTCAACTAACTTACTTGCTACACCTAGGGAGACTAATAACCAACACAGATGCACAACATAACATGTAATTGGTTTACTGTTCATTGGTTCTCTCTAATTCTTCAACTGACTTACTTGCTACACCTGGGGAGACTAATAACCAACACAGATGCACAACATAACAGGTAATTGGTTTAATGTTCATTGGTTCTCTCTAATTCTTCAACTGACTTACTTGCTACACCTGGGGAGACTAATAACCAACACAGATGCACAACATAACATGTAATTGGTTTACTGTTCATTGGTTCTCTCTAATTCTTCAACTGACTTACTTGCTACACCTGGGGAGACTAATAACCAAAACAGATGCACAACATAACAAGTAATTGGTTTACTGTTCATTGGTTCTCTCTAATTCTTCAACTGACTTGCTTGCTACACCTGGGGAGACTAATAACCAACACAGATGCACAACATAACAGGTAATTGGTTTACTGTTCATTGGTTCTCTCTAATTCTTTAACTGACTTACTTGCTACACCTAGGGTGACTAATAACCAACACAGATGCACAACATAGCAGGTAATTGGTTTACTGTTCATTGGTTCTCTCTAATTCTTCAACTGACTTACTTGCTACACCTGGGGAGACTAATAACCAACACAGATGCACAACATAACAGGTAATCGGTTTACTATTTATTGGTTCTCTCTAATTCTTCAACTGACTTACTTGCTACACCTGGGGAGACTATTAACCAACACAGATGCACAACATAACTGGTAATTGGTTTACTGTTCATTGGTTCTCTCTAATTCTTCAACTGACTTACTTGCTACACCTGGGGAGACTAATAACCAACACAGATGCACAACATAACTGGTAATTGGTTTACTGTTCATTGGTTCTCTCTAATTCTTTAACTGACTTACTTGCTACACCTAGGGTGACTAATAACCAACACAGATGCACAACATAGCAGGTAATTGGTTTACTGTTCATTGGTTCTCTCTAATTCTTCAACTGACTTACTTGCTACACCTGGGGAGACTAATAACCAACACAGATGCACAACATAACAGGTAATTGGTTTAATGTTCATTGGTTCTCTCTAATTCTTCAACTGACTTACTTGCTACACCTGGGGAGACTAATAACCAACACAGATGCACAACATAACATGTAATTGGTTTACTGTTCATTGGTTCTCTCTAATTCTTCAACTGACTTACTTGCTACACCTGGGGAGACTAATAACCAAAACAGATGCACAACATAACAAGTAATTGGTTTACTGTTCATTGGTTCTCTCTAATTCTTCAACTGACTTGCTTGCTACACCTGGGGAGACTAATAACCAACACAGATGCACAACATAACAGGTAATTGGTTTACTGTTCATTGGTTCTCTCTAATTCTTTAACTGACTTACTTGCTACACCTAGGGTGACTAATAACCAACACAGATGCACAACATAGCAGGTAATTGGTTTACTGTTCATTGGTTCTCTCTAATTCTTCAACTGACTTACTTGCTACACCTGGGGAGACTAATAACCAACACAGATGCACAACATAACAGGTAATCGGTTTACTATTTATTGGTTCTCTCTAATTCTTCAACTGACTTACTTGCTACACCTGGGGAGACTATTAACCAACACAGATGCACAACATAACTGGTAATTGGTTTACTGTTCATTGGTTCTCTCTAATTCTTCAACTGACTTACTTGCTACACCTGGGGAGACTAATAACCAACACAGATGCACAACATAACTGGTAATTGGTTTACTGTTCATTGGTTCTCTCTAATTCTTCAACTGACTTACTTGCTACACCTGGGGAGACTAATAACGAACACAGATGCACAACATAACAGGTATTTGGTTTACTGTTCATTAGTTCTCTCTAATTCTTCATCTGACTTACTTGCTACACCTGGGGAGACTAGTAACCAACACAAATGCACAACATAACAGGTAATTGGTTTACTGTTCATTGGTTCTCTCTAATTCTTCAACTGACTTACTTGCTACACTTGGGGAGACTAATAACCAACACAGATGCACAACATAACAGGTAATTGGTTTACTGTTCATTGGTTCTCTCTAATTCTTCAACTGACTTACTTGCTACACCTGGGGAGACTAATAACCAACACAGATGCAGAACATATCATGTAATTGGTTTACTGTTCATTGGTTCTCTCTAATTCTTCAACTGACTTACTTGCTACACCTGGGGAGACTAATAACCAACACAGATGCACAACATAACGTGTGATTGGTTTACTGTTCATTGGTTCTCTCTAATTCTTCAACTGACTTACTTGCTACACCTGGGGAGACTAATAACCAACACAGATGCACAACATAACAGGTAATTGGTTTACTGTTGATTGGTTCTCTCTAATTCTTCAACTGACTTACTTGCTACACCTGGTGATGGAAAACTTGTTGGAGACCCGGATTGATGTTGAGTTTCCTTCAAGCTCCTCCCTAGACTTTGAACTCCTTGATTCTTCCTATGCTTGGTTAAGGCTTCCTATGGAGGAGGAAGCCTTAAGGCCACCACGGTTGGTGGAGGAACACTCCCAAGAGGCGCCACTCCTTGGAGAAGAGATAAGCCCCTTCAATTCTCACCACACTCTTCTATGAAGGGATAAGAGAATTGGATGCACTCAAAGAGGTTTAGGGACTTTTGGAAGAGATAAATCTGAACTCTATTCAGAAAATACAATCTCAATTATCTCAAAAGTGTTTTACAATGAAGGAAAAACAAAAATATAGGAGTAGGAAGCTTGGAGAGCAAGCTAGTCTTAACCATGGTTCACTAGGAACCATGGTAAGGTCTAGCTAACCATCCATGGTCTAGAGGCTTGGAGAGTAAGCTACTCACTTAGCTTGCTTAGTAAGCAAGCTAAGGAGAAGCTTGTGCTTCAAGCTTCTAAGCTTGAGAAGAACCAAGCAATTTGGCCAAGTGTGAACACAAGTGTGAACACATCTAGGTGGGTGGCTCTTTGGAATTAATTTACTCCAACCGGTTTTGAAATTGTTAATTTGGTTTAGTTAGGTTCATCCAATGTGAATGGAACCTAGCTAAATCAAATCTATGAAAAATTAGGAGTAAAATGAGTCCAATATGTAAATTTTAGCCTAGGACCACCTTTTGGCTAAATTGCTAGTAACACTCTCTAGCTTGCTAATGGCACTCTCTAGCTTGCTAATGCCACTCCCAATCCTACTACTAGAAAACTAAGAAAAGAATGTATTTCTAGGTTAGGTTAAATGGATTCCAAGTGTCCAAGTAACCTACCCTAGAAACAATATACAATAGCTACTAAAAAGGAAATAAAGTGCCTCACAAATACAAAGGCAAAAATACACCTATACAAGTATCTACTATATACAAGGTACAAGAAAACAACTATACAAGTATGTACAATGGAAACTTAAGAGACTAATAAGAGGAACTATAATCAATGCTCATGATGAGCAAAGGTCTTTGAGCACCTCCTCTTTAGAAGTCTCCTCTAGCTTCCTAACCATGGACCTAATTAAAGGCCCAATGGTCTTCATGGGTGAACCTTCTTGGATCATCCTTCACCTTTCTTGGTCTTACCTCTTCCAAATGGATCCTTGGGGATTAGATTTCCATCACCTGGGGAGACAAATAACCAACACAGATGCACAACATAACAGGTAATTGGTATACTGTTCATTAGTTCTCTCTAATTCTTCAACTGACTTACTTGCTACACTTGGGGAGACTAGTAACCAACACAGATGCACAACATAACAGGTAATTGATTTACTGTTCATTGGTTCTCTCTATTTCTTCAATTGACTTACTTGCTACAACTGGGGAGACTAATAACCAACACAGATGCATAACATAACAGGTAATTGGTTTATTGTTCATTGGTTCTTTCTAATACTTCAACTGACTTACTTGCTACACCTAGGGAGACTAATAACCAACACAGATGCACAACATAACGTGTGATTGGTTTACTGTTCATTGGTTCTCTCTAATTCTTCAACTGACTTACTTGCTACACCTGGGGAGACTAATAACCAACACAGATGCACAACATAACAGGTAATTGGTTTACTGTTCATTGGTTCTCTCTAATTCTTCAACTGACTTACTTGCTACACTTGGGGAGACTAGTAACCAACACAGATGCACAACATAACAGGTAATTGGTTTACTGTTCGATGGTTCTCTCTAATTCTTCAATTGACTTACTTGCTACAACTGGGGAGACTAATAACCAACACAGATGCATAACATAACAGGTAATTGGTTTACTGTTCATTGGTTCTCTCTATTTCTTCAATTGACTTACTTGCTACAACTGGGGAGACTAATAACCAACACAGATGCATAACATAACAGGTAATTGGTTTACTGTTCATTGGTTCTCTCTAATACTTCAACTGACTTACTTGCTACACCTAGGGAGACTAATAACCAACACAGATGCACAACATAACGTGTGATTGGTTTACTGTTCATTGGTTCTCTCTATTTCTTCAATTGCCTTACTTGCTACAACTGGGGACACTAATAACCAACACAGATGCATAACATAACAGGTAATTGGTTTACTGTTCATTGGTTCTCTCTAATACTTCAACTGACTTACTAGCTACACCTAGGGAGACTAATAACCAACACAGATGCACAACATAACTTGTGATTGGTTTACTGTTCATTGGTTCTCTCTAATTCTTCAACTGACTTACTTGCTACACCTGGGGAGACTAATAACCAACACAGATGCACAACATAACAGGTAATTGGTTTACTGTTCATTGGTTCTCTCTAATTCTTCAACTGACTTACTTGCTACACCTGAGAAGACTAATAACCAACACAGATGCACAGCATAACAGGTAATTGGTTTACTGTTCAATGGTTCTCTCTAATTCTTCAACTGACTTACTTGCTACACTTGGGGAGACTAATAACCAACACAGATGCAGAACATATCATGTAATTGGTTTTCTGTTCATTGGTTCTCTCTAATTTTTCAACTGACTTATTTGCTACACCTGGGGAGACTAATAACCAACACAGATGCACAACATAACAGGTAATTGGTTTACTGTTCATTGGTTCTCTCTAATTCTTCAACTGACTTACTTGCTACACCTGGGGAGACTAATAACCAACACAGATGCACAACATAACAGGTAATTGGTTTATTGTTCATTGGTTCTCTCTAATTCTTCAACTGACTTACTTGCTACACCTGGGGAGACTAGTAACCAACACAGATGCACAACATAACAGGTAATTGGTTTACTGTTCATTGGTTCTCTCTATTTCTTCAAATGACTGACTTGCTACACCTGGGAAGACTAATATCCATCACAGATGCACAACATAACATGTAATTGGTTTACTGTTCATTGGTTCTCTCTAATTCTTTAACTGACTTACTTGCTACACCTGGGGAGACTAATAACCAACACAGATGCACAACATAACATGTAATTGGTTTACTGTTCATTGGATCTCTCTAATTCTTCAACTGACTTACTTGCTACACCTGGGGAGACTAATAACCAACACAGATGCACAACATAACAGGTATTTGGTTTACTGTTCATTGGTTCTCTCTAATTCTTCAACTGAGTTACTTGCTACACCTGGGGAGACTAGTAACCAACACAGATGCACAACATAACAGGTAACTGGTTTACTGTTCATTGGTTCTCTCTAATTCTTCAACTGACTTACTTGCTACCCCTGGGGAGACTAATAACCAACACAGATGCACAACATAACATGTAATTGGTTTACTGTTCATTGGTTCTCTCTAATTCTTCAACTGACTTACTTGCTACACCTGGGGAGACTAATAACCAACATAGATACACAACATAACAGGTAATTAGTTTACTGTTCATTGGTTCTCTCTAATTCTTCAACTGACTTACTTGCTACACCTGGAGAGACTAATAACCAACACAGATGCACAACATAACAGGTAATTGGTTTACTGTTCATTGGTTCTCTCTTGACTTACTTGCTACACCTGGGGAGACTAATAACCAACACAGATGCACAACATAACATGTAATTGGTTTACTATTCATTGGTTCTCTCTAATTCTTCAACTGACTTACTTGCTACACCTGGCGAGACTAATAACCAACACAGATGCACAACATAACATGTAATTGGTTTACTGTTCATTGGTTCTCTCTAATTCTTCAACTGAGTTACTTGCTACACCTGGGGAGACTAATAACCAACACAGATGCACAACATAACAGGTAATTGGTTTACTGTTCATTAGTATTCTCTAATTCTTCAACTGACTTACTTGCTACACCTGGGGAGACTAATAACCAACACAGATGCACAACATAACAGGTAATTGGTTTAGTGTTCATTGGTTCTCTCTAATTCTTCAACTGACATACTTGCTACACCTAGGGAGACTAATAGCCAACACAGATGCACTACATAACAGGTAATTGGTTTACTGTTCATTGGTTCTCTCGAATTCTTGAACTGACTTACTTGCTACACCTGGGGAGACTAATAACCATCACAGATACACAATATAACAGGTAATTGGTTTACTGTTCATTGGTTCTCTCTAATTCTTCAACTGACTTACTTGCTACACCTGGGGAGACTGATAACCAACACAGATGCACAACATAACATGTAATTGGTTTACTGTTCATTGGTTCTCTCTAATTCTTCAGCTGACTTACTTGCTACACCTGAGGAGACTAGTAACCAACACAGATGCACAACATAACATGTAATCGGTTTACTGTTCATAAGTTCTCTCTAATTCTTCAACTGACTTACTTGCTACACCTAGGGAGACTAATAACCAACACAGATGCACAACATAACAGGTAATTGGTTTACTGTTCATTGGTTCTCTCTAATTCTTCAACTGACATACTTGCTACACTTGGGAAGACTAATAGCCAACACAGATGCACAACATAACAGGAAATTGGTTTACTGTTCATTGGTTCTCTCTAATTCTTCAACTGACTTAGTTGCTACACTTGGGGAGACTAATAACCAACACAGATGCACAACATAACAGGTGATTGGTTTACTGTTCATTGGTTCTCTCTAATTCTTCAACTGACATACTTGCTACACCTAGGGAGACTAATAGCCAACACAGATGCACAACATAACAAGTAATTGGTATACTGTTCATTGGTTCTCTCGAATTCTTCAACTGACTTACTTGCTACACCTGGGGAGACTAATAACCATCACAGATACACAATAGAACAGGTAATTGGTTTACTGTTCATTGGTTCTCTCTAATTCTTCAGCTGACTTACTTGCTACACCTGGGTCGACTGATAACCAACACAGATGCACAACATAACATGTAATTGGTTTACTGTTCATTGGTTCTCTCTAATTCTTCAGCTGACTTTCTTGCTACACCTGAGGAGACTAATAACCAACACAGATGCACAACATAACATGTAATTAGTTTACTGTTCATAAGTTCTCTATAATTCTTCAACTGACTTACTTGCTACACCCGGGGAGACTAATAACCAACACAGATGCACAACATAACAGGTAATTGGTTTACTGTTCATTGGTTCTCTCTAATTCTTCAACTGACATACTTGCTACACCTGGGGAGACTAATAGCCAACACAGATGCACAACATAACAGGAAATTTGTTTACTGTTCATTGGTTCTCTCTAATTCTTCAACTGACTTACTTGCTACACCTGGGGAGACTAATAACCATCACAGATACACAATATAACAGGTAATTGGTTTACTGTTCATTGGTTCTCTCTAATTCTTCAACTGACTTACTTGCTACACCTGGGGAGACTAATAACCTACACATATGCATAACATAACAGGTAATTGGTTTACTGTTCATTGATTCTCTCTAATTCTTCAACTGACTTACTTGCTACACCTGGGGAGACTAATAACCAACACAGATGCATAACATAACAGGTAATTGGTTTACTGTTCATTGATTCTCTCTAATTCTTCAACTGACTTACTTGCTACACCTGGGGAGACTAATAACCAACACAGATGCACAAGATAACAGGTAATTGGTTTACTGTTCATTGATTCTCTCTAATTCTTCAACTGACTTACTTGCTACACCTGGGGAGACTAATAACCTACACAGATGCATAACATAACAGGTAATTGGTTTACTGTTCATTGATTCTCTCTAATTCTTCAAATGACTTACTTGCTACACCTGGGGAGACTAATAACCAACACAGATGCACAACATAACATGTAATTGGTTCACTGTTCATTGGTTCTCCCTATTTCTTCAACTGACTTACTTGCTACACCTGGGGAGACTAATAACCAACACAGATGCATAACATAACAGGTAATTGGTTTACTATTCATTGGTTCTCTCTAATTCTTCAACTGACATACTTGCTACACCTGGGGAGACTAATAGCCAACACAGATACACTACATAACAGGTAATTGGTTTACTGTTCATTGGTTCTCTCGAATTCTTGAACTGACTTACTTGCTACACCTGGGGAGACTAATAACCATCACAGATACACAATATAACAGGTAATTGGTTTACTGTTCATTGGTTCTCTAATTCTTCAACTGACTTACTTGCTACACCTAAGGAGACTGATAACCAACACAGATGCACAATATAATAGGTAATTGGTTTACTGTTCATTGGTTCTCTCTAATTCTTCAACTGACTTACTTGCTACACCTAGGGAGACAAATAACCAACACAAATGCACAACATAACAGGTAATTGGTTTACTGTTCATTGGTTCTCTCTAATTCTTCAACTGACATACTTGCTACACCTGGGGAGACTAATAGCCAACACAGATGCACAACATAACAGGAAATTGGTTTACTGTTCATTGGTTCTCTCTAATTCTTCAACTGACTTACTTGCTACACCTGGGGAGACTAATAACCATCACAGATACACAATATAACAGGTAATTGGTTTACTGTTCATTGGTTCTCTCTAATTCTTCAACTGACTTACTTGCTACACCTGGGGAGACTAATAACCTACACAGATGCATAACATAACAGGTAATTGGTTTACTGTTCATTGGTTCTCTCTATTTCTTCAATTGACTTACTTGCTACAACTGGGGAGACTAATAACCAACACAGATGCATAACATAACAGGTAATTGGTTTACTGTTCATTGGTTCTCTCTAATACTTCAACTGACTTACTTGCTACACCTAGGGAGACTAATAACCAACACAGGTGCACAACATAACGTGTGATTGGTTTACTGTTCATTGGTTCTCTATATTTCTTCAATTGCCTTACTTGCTACAACTGGGGACACTAACAACCAACACAGATGCATAACATAACAGGTAATTGGTTTACTGTTCATTGGTTCTCTCTAATACTTCAACTGACTTACTAGCTACACCTAGGGAGACTAATAACCAACACAGATGCACAACATAACTTGTGATTGGTTTACTGTTCATTGGTTCTCTCTAATTCTTCAACTGACTTACTTGCTACACCTGGGGAGACTAATAACCAACACAGATGCATAACATAACAGGTAATTGGTTTACTGTTCATTGGTTCTCTCTAATACTTCAACTGACTTACTAGCTACACCTAGGGAGACTAATAACCAACACAGATGCACAACATAACTTGTGATTGGTTTACTGTTCATTGGTTCTCTCTATTTCTTCAACTGACTTACTTGCTACACCTAAGGAGACTGATAACCAACACAGATGCACAATATAATAGGTAATTGGTTTACTGTTCATTGGTTCTCTCTAATTCTTCAACTGACTTACTTGCTACACCTGGGGAGACTAATAACCAACACAGATGCACAACATAACATGTAATTGGTTCACTGTTCATTGGTTCTCTCTATTTCTTCAACTGACTTACTTGCTACACCTGGGGAGACTAATAACCAACACAGATGCATAACATAACAGGTAATTGGTTTACTATTCATTGGTTCTCTCTAATTCTTCAACTGACATACTTGCTACACCTGGGGAGACTAATAGCCAACACAGATACACTACATAACAGGTAATTGGTTTACTGTTCATTGGTTCTCTCGAATTCTTGAACTGACTTACTTGCTACACCTGGGGAGACTAATAACCATCACAGATACACAATATAACAGGTAATTGGTTTACTGTTCATTGGTTCTCTAATTCTTCAACTGACTTACTTGCTACACCTAAGGAGACTGATAACCAACACAGATGCACAATATAATAGGTAATTGGTTTACTGTTCATTGGTTCTCTCTAATTCTTCAACTGACTTACTTGCTACACCTAGGGAGACAAATAACCAACACAAATGCACAACATAACAGGTAATTGGTTTACTGTTCATTGGTTCTCTCTAATTCTTCAACTGACATACTTGCTACACCTGGGGAGACTAATAGCCAACACAGATGCACAACATAACAGGAAATTGGTTTACTGTTCATTGGTTCTCTCTAATTCTTCAACTGACTTACTTGCTACACCTGGGGAGACTAATAACCATCACAGATACACAATATAACAGGTAATTGGTTTACTGTTCATTGGTTCTCTCTAATTCTTCAACTGACTTACTTGCTACACCTGGGGAGACTAATAACCTACACAGATGCATAACATAACAGGTAATTGGTTTACTGTTCATTGGTTCTCTCTATTTCTTCAATTGACTTACTTGCTACAACTGGGGAGACTAATAACCAACACAGATGCATAACATAACAGGTAATTGGTTTACTGTTCATTGGTTCTCTCTAATACTTCAACTGACTTACTTGCTACACCTAGGGAGACTAATAACCAACACAGATGCACAACATAACGTGTGATTGGTTTACTGTTCATTGGTTTTCTCTATTTCTTCAATTGCCTTACTTGCTACAACTGGGGACACTAACAACCAACACAGATGCATAACATAACAGGTAATTGGTTTACTGTTCATTGGTTCTCTCTAATACTTCAACTGACTTACTAGCTACACCTAGGGAGACTAATAACCAACACAGATGCACAACATAACTTGTGATTGGTTTACTGTTCATTGGTTCTCTCTAATTCTTCAACTGACTTACTTGCTACACCTGGGGAGACTAATAACCAACACAGATGCACAACATAACAGGTAATTGGTTTACTGTTCATTGGTTCTCTCTAATTCTTCAACTGACTTACTTGCTACACCTGAGGAGACTAATAACCAACACAGATGCACAGCATAACAGGTAATTGGTTTACTGTTCAATGGTTCTCTCTAATTCTTCAACTGACTTACTTGCTACACCTGGGGAGACTAATAACCAACACAGATGCAGAACATATCATGTAATTGGTTTTCTGTTCATTGGTTCTCTCTAATTTTTCAACTGACTTACTTGCTACACCTGGGGAGACTAATAACCAACACAGATGCACAACATAACAGGTAATTGGTTTACTGTTCATTGGTTCTCTCTAATTCTTCAACTGACTTACTTGCTACACCTGGGGAGACTAATAACCAACACAGATGCACAACATAACAGGTAATTGGTTTATTGTTCATTGGTTCTCTCTAATTCTTCAACTGACTTACTTGCTACACCTGGGGAGACTAGTAACCAACACAGATGCACAACATAACAGGTAATTGGTTTACTGTTCATTGGTTCTCTCTATTTCTTCAAATGACTGACTTGCTACACCTGGGAAGACTAATATCCATCACAGATGCACAACATAACATGTAATTGGTTTACTATTCATTGGTTCTCTCTAATTCTTTAACTGACTTACTTGCTACACCTGGGGAGACTAATAACCAACACAGATGCACAACATAACATGTAATTGGGTTACTGTTCATTGGATCTCTCTAATTCTTCAACTGACTTACTTGCTACACCTGGGGAGACTAATAACCAACACAGATGCACAACATAACAGGTATTTGGTTTACTGTTCATTGGTTCTCTCTAACTCTTCAACTGAGTTACTTGCTACACCTGGGGAGACTAGTAACCAACACAGATGCACAACATAACAGGTAACTGGTTTACTGTTCATTGGTTCTCTCTAATTCTTCAACTGACTTACTTGCTACCCCTGGGGAGACTAATAACCAACACAGATGCACAACATAACATGTAATTGGTTTACTGTTCATTGGTTCTCTCTAATTCTTCAACTGACTTACTTGCTACACCTGGGGAGACTAATAACCAACATAGATACACAACATAACAGGTAATTAGTTTACTGTTCATTGGTTCTCTCTAATTCTTCAACTGACTTACTTGCTACACCTGGAGAGACTAATAACCAACACAGATGCACAACATAACAGGTAATTGGTTTACTGTTCATTGGTTCTCTCCTGACTTACTTGCTACACCTGGGGAGACTAATAACCAACACAGATGCACAACATAACATGTAATTGGTTTACTATTCATTGGTTCTCTCTAATTCTTCAACTGACTTACTTGCTACACCTGGCGAGACTAATAACCAACACAGATGCACAACATAACATGTAATTGGTTTACTGTTCATTGGTTCTCTCTAATTCTTCAACTGACTTACTTGCTACACCTGGGGAGACTAATAACCAACACAGATGCACAACATAACAGGTAATTGGTTTACTGTTCATTAGTTTTCTCTAATTCTTCAACTGACTTACTTGCTACACCTGGGGAGACTAATAACCAACACAGATGCACAACATAACAGGTAATTGGTTTAGTGTTCATTGGTTCTCTCTAATTCTTCAACTGACATACTTGCTACACCTAGGGAGACTAATAGCCAACACAGATGCACTACATAACAGGTAATTGGTTTACTGTTCATTGGTTCTCTCGAATTCTTGAACTGACTTACTTGCTACACCTGGGGAGACTAATAACCATCACAGATACACAATATAACAGGTAATTGGTTTACTGTTCATTGGTTCTCTCTAATTCTTCAACTGACTTACTTGCTACACCTGGGGAGACTGATAACCAACACAGATGCACAACATAACATGTAATTGGTTTACTGTTCATTGGTTCTCTCTAATTCTTCAGCTGACTTACTTGCTACACCTGAGGAGACTAGTAACCAACACAGATGCACAACATAACATGTAATTGGTTTACTGTTCATAAGTTCTCTCTAATTCTTCAACTGACTTACTTGCTACACCCGGGGAGACTAATAACCAACACAGATGCACAACATAACAGGTAATTGGTTTACTGTTCATTGGTTCTCTTTAATTCTTCAACTGACATACTTGTTACACCTGGGGAGACTAATAGCCAACACAGATGAACAACATAACAGGAAATTGGTTTACTATTCATTGGTTCTCTCTAATTCTTCAACTGACTTACTTGCTACACCTGGGGAGACTAATAACCATCACAGATACACAATATAACAGGTAATTGGTTTACTGTTCATTGGTTCTCTCTAATTCTTCAACTGACTTACTTGCTACACCTGGGGAGACTAATAACCTACACAGATGCATAACATAACAGGTAATTGGTTTACTGTTCATTGATTCTCTCTAATTCTTCAACTGACTTACTTGCTACACCTGGGGAGACTAATAACCAACACAGATGCATAACATAACAGGTAATTGGTTTAGTGTTCATTGATTCTCTCTAATTCTTCAACTGACTTACTTGCTACACCTGGGGAGACTAATAATCAACACAGATGCACAACATAACAGGTAATTGGTTTACTGTTCATTGATTCTCTCTAATTCTTCAACTGACTTACTTGCTACACCTGGGGAGACTAATAACCTACACAGATGCATAACATAACAGGTAATTGGTTTACTGTTCATTGATTCTCTCTAATTCTTCAACTGACTTACTTGCTACACCTGGGGAGACTAATAACCAACACAGATGCACAACATAACATGTAATTGGTTCACTGTTCATTGGTTCTCTCTATTTCTTCAACTGACTTACTTGCTACACCTGGGGAGACTAATAACCAACACAGATGCATAACATAACAGGTAATTGGTTTACTATTCATTGGTTCTCTCTAATTCTTCAACTGACATACTTGCTACACCTGGGGAGACTAATAGCCAACACAGATACACTACATAACAGGTAATTGGTTTACTGTTCATTGGTTCTCTCGAATTCTTGAACTGACTTACTTGCTACACCTGGGGAGACTAATAACCATCACAGATACACAATATAACAGGTAATTGGTTTACTGTTCATTGGTTCTCTCTAATTCTTCAACTGACTTACTTGCTACACCTAAGGAGACTGATAACCAACACAGATGCACAATATAATAGGTAATTGGTTTACTGTTCATTGGTTCTCTCTAATTCTTCAACTGACTTACTTGCTACACCTGGGGAGACTAATAACCAACACAAATGCACAACATAACAGGTCATTGGTTTACTGTTCATTGGTTCTCTCTAATTCTTCAACTGACATACTTGCTACACCTGGGGAGACTAATAGCCAACACAGATGCAAAACATAACAGGAAATTGGTTTACTAATCATTGGTTCGCTCTAATTCTTCAACTGACTTACTTGCTACACTTGGGGAGACTAATAGCCAACACAGATGCACAACATAACAGGTAATTGGTTACTGTTCATTGGTTCTCTCTAATTCTTCAACTGACTTACTTGCTACACCTAAGGAGACTGATAACCAACACAGATGCACAATATAATAGGTAATTGGTTTACTGGTCATTGGTTCTCTCTAATTCTTCAACTGACTTACTTGCTACACTTGGGGAGACTAATAACCTTCACAGATGCATAACATAACAGGTAATTGGTTTACTGTTCATTGATTCTCTCTAATTCTTCAACTGACTTACTTGCTACACCTGGGGAGACTAATAGCCAACACAGATACACTACATAACAGGTAATTGGTTTACTGTTCATTGGTTCTCTCGAATTCTTGAACTGACTTACTTGCTACACTTGGGGAGACTAATAACCATCACAGATACACAATATAACAGGTAATTGGTTTACTGTTCATTGGTTCTCTCTAATTCTTCAACTGACTTACTTGCTACACTTGGGGAGACTAATAACCAACACAGATGCACAACATAACAGGTGATTGGTTTACTGTTCATTGGTTCTCTCTAATTCTTCAACTGACATACTTGCTACACCTAGGGAGACTAATAGCCAACACAGATGCACAACATAACAGGTAATTGGTATACTGTTCATTGGTTCTCTCGAATTCTTCAACTGACTTACTTGCTACACCTAGGGAGACTAATAACCATCACAGATACACAATATAACAGGTAATTGGTTTACTGTTCATTGGTTCTCTCTAATTCTTCAACTGACTTACTTACTACACCTGGGTAGACTGATAACCAACACAGATGCACAACATAACATGTAATTGGTTTACTGTTCATTGGTTCTCTCTAATTCTTCAGCTGACTTTCTTGCTACACCTGAGGAGACTAATAACCTTCACAGATGCATAACATAACAGGTAATTGGTTTACTGTTCATTGATTCTCTCTAATTCTTCAACTGACTTACTTGCTACACCTGGGGAGACTAATAACCAACACAGATGCATAACATAACAGGTAATTGGTTTACTGTTCATTGATTCTCTCTAATTCTTCAACTGACTTACTTGCTACACCTGGGGAGACTAATAACCAACACAGATGCACAACATAACAGGTAATTGGTTTACTGTTCATTGATTCTCTCTAATTATTCAACTGACTTACTTGCTACACCTGGGGAGACTAATAACCAACACAGATGCACAACATAACAGGTAATTGGTTTACTGTTCATTGATTCTCTCTAATTATTCAACTGACTTACTTGCTACACCTGGGGAGACTAATAACCAACACAAATGCACAATATAATAGGTAATTGGTTTACAGTTCATTGGTTCTCTCTAATTCTTCAACTGACTTACTTGCTACACCTAGGGAGACTAATAACCAACACAGATGCATAACATAACAGGTAATTGGTTTACTATTCATTGGTTCTCTCTAATTCTTCAACTGACATACTTGCTACACCTGGGGAGACTAATAGCCAACACAGATACACTACATAACAGGTAATTGGTTTACTGTTCATTGGTTCTCTCGAATTCTTGAACTGACTTACTTGCTACACCTGGGGAGACTAATAACCATCACAGATACACAATATAACAGGTAATTGGTTTACTGTTCATTGGTTCTCTCTAATTCTTCAACTAACTTACTTGCTACACCTAAGGAGACTGATAACCAACACAGATGCACAATATAATAGGTAATTGGTTTACTGTTCATTGGTTCTCTCTAATTCTTCAACTGACTTACTTGCTACACCTGGGGAGACTAATACCCAACACAAATGCACAACATAACAGGTCATTGGTTTACTGTTCATTGGTTCTCTCTAATTCTTCAACTGACATACTTGCTACACCTGGGGAGACTAATAGCCAACACAGATGCACAACATAACAGGAAATTGGTTTACTGATCATTGGTTCGCTCTAATTCTTCAACTGACTTACTTGCTACACTTGGGGAGACTAATAGCCAACACAGATGCACAACATAACAGGTAATTGGTTACTGTTCATTGGTTCTCTCTAATTCTTCAACTGACTTACTTGCTACACCTAAGGAGACTGATAACCAACACAGATGCACAATATAATAGGTAATTGGTTTACTGTTCATTGGTTCTCTCTAATTCTTCAACTGACTTACTTGCTACACCTGGGGAGACTATTAACCAACACAAATGCACAACATAACAGGTCATTGGTTTACTGTTCATTGGTTCTCTCTAATTCTTCAACTGACATACTTGCTACACCTGGGGAGACTAATAGCCAACACAGATGCACAACATAACAGGAAATTGGTTTACTGATCATTGGTTCGCTCTAATTCTTCAACTGACATACTTGCTACACCTGGGGAGACTAATAGCCAACACAGATGCACAACATAACAGGAAATTGGTTTACTGTTCAATGGTTCTCTCTAATTCTTCAACTGACTTACTTGCTACACCTGGGGAGACTAATAACCAACACAGATGCACAACATAACAGGTAATTGGTTTACTGTTCATTGATTCTCTCTAATTCTTTAACTGACTTACTCACTACACCTGGGGAGACTAATAACCAACACAGATGCATAACATAACAGGTAATTGGTTTACTGTTCATTGATTCTCTCTAATTCTTCAACTGACTTACTTGCTACACCTGGGGAGACTAATAACCAACACAGATGCATAACATAACAGGTAATTGGTTTACTGTTCATTGATTCTCTCTAATTCTTCAACTGACTTACTTGCTACACCTGGGGAGACTAATAACCAACACAGATGCATAACATAACAGGTAATTGGTTTACTGTTCATTGATTCTCTCTAATTCTTCAACTGACTTACTTGCTACACCTGGGGAGACTAATAACCAACACAGATGCACAACATAACAGGTAATTGGTTTACTGTTCATTGATTCTCTCTAATTCTTCAACTGACTTACTTGCTACACCTGGGGAGACTAATAACCAACACAGATGCATAACATAACAGGTAATTGGTTTACTGTTCATTGATTCTCTCTAATTCTTCAACTGACTTACTTGCTACACCTGGGGAGACTAATAACCATCACAGATACACAATATAACAGGTAATTGGTTTACTGTTCATTGGTTCTCTCTAATTCTTCAACTAACTTACTTGCTACACCTAAGGAGACTGATAACCAACACAGATGCACAATATAATAGGTAATTGGTTTACTGTTCATTGGTTCTCTCTAATTCTTCAACTGACTTACTTGCTACACCTGGGGAGACTAATAGCCAACACAGATACACTACATAACAGGTAATTGGTTTACTGTTTATTGGTTCTCTCGAATTCTTGAACTGACTTACTTGCTACACCTGGGGAGACTAATAACCATCACAGATACACAATATAACAGGTAATTGGTTTACTGTTCATTGGTTCTCTCTAATTCTTCAACTAACTTACTTGCTACACCTAAGGAGACTGATAACCAACACAGATGCACAATATAATAGGTAATTGGTTTACTGTTCATTGGTTCTCTCTAATTCTTCAACTGACTTACTTGCTACACCTGGGGAGACTAATACCCAACACAAATGCACAACATAACAGGTCATTGGTTTACTGTTCATTGGTTCTCTCTAATTCTTCAACTGACATACTTGCTACACCTGGGGAGACTAATAGCCAACACAGATGCACAACATAAAAGGAAATTGGTTTACTGATCATTGGTTCGCTCTAATTCTTCAACTGACTTACTTGCTACACTTGGGGAGACTAATAGCCAACACAGATGCACAACATAACAGGTAATTGGTTACTGTTCATTGGTTCTCTCTAATTCTTCAACTGACTTACTTGCTACACCTAAGGAGACTGATAACCAACACAGATGCACAATATAATAGGTAATTGGTTTACTGTTCATTGGTTCTCTCTAATTCTTCAACTGACTTACTTGCTACACCTGGGGAGACTATTAACCAACACAAATGCACAACATAACAGGTCATTGGTTTACTGTTCATTGGTTCTCTCTAATTCTTCAACTGACATACTTGCTACACCTGGGGAGACTAATAGCCAACACAGATGCACAACATAACAGGAAATTGGTTTACTGATCATTGGTTCGCTCTAATTCTTCAACTGACATACTTGCTACACCTGGGGAGACTAATAGCCAACACAGATGCACAACATAACAGGAAATTGGTTTACTGTTCAATGGTTCTCTCTAATTCTTCAACTGACTTACTTGCTACACCTGGGGAGACTAATAACCAACACAGATGCACAACATAACAGGTAATTGGTTTACTGTTCATTGATTCTCTCTAATTCTTTAACTGACTTACTCGCTACACCTGGGGAGACTAATAACCAACACAGATGCACAACATAACAGGTAATTGGTTTACTGTTCATTGATTCTCTCTAATTCTTCAACTGACTTACTTACTACACCTGGGGAGACTAATAGCCAACACAGATGAACAACATAACAGGAAATTGGTTTACTATTCATTGGTTCTCTCTAATTCTTCAACTGACTTACTTGCTACACCTGGGGAGACTAATAACCATCACAGATACACAATATAACAGGTAATTGGTTTACTGTTCATTGGTTCTCTCTAATTCTTCAACTGACTTACTTGCTACACCTGGGGAGACTAATAACCTACACAGATGCATAACATAACAGGTAATTGGTTTACTGTTCATTGATTCTCTCTAATTCTTCAACTGACTTACTTGCTACACCTGGGGAGACTAATAACCAACACAGATGCATAACATAACAGGTAATTGGTTTACTGTTCATTGATTCTCTCTAATTCTTCAACTGACTTACTTGCTACACCTGGGGAGACTAATAACCAACACAGATGCATAACATAACAGGTAATTGGTTTACTGTTCATTGATTCTCTCTAATTCTTCAACTGACTTACTTGCTACACCTGGGGAGACTAATAACCAACACAGATGCATAACATAACAGGTAATTGGTTTACTGTTCATTGATTCTCTCTAATTCTTCAACTGACATACTTGCTACACCTGGGGAGACTAATAGCCAACACAGATGAACAACATAACAGGAAATTGGTTTACTATTCATTGGTTCTCTCTAATTCTTCAACTGACTTACTTGCTACACCTGGGGAGACTAATAACCATCACAGATACACAATATAACAGGTAATTGGTTTACTGTTCATTGGTTCTCTCTAATTCTTCAACTGACTTACTTGCTACACCTGGGGAGACTAATAACCTACACAGATGCATAACATAACAGGTAATTGGTTTACTGTTCATTGATTCTCTCTAATTCTTCAACTGACTTACTTGCTACACCTGGGGAGACTAATAACCAACACAGATGCATAACATAACAGGTAATTGGTTTACTGTTCATTGATTCTCTCTAATTCTTCAACTGACTTACTTGCTACACCTGGGGAGACTAATAACCAACACAGATGCATAACATAACAGGTAATTGGTTTACTGTTCATTGATTCTCTCTAATTCTTCAACTGACTTACTTGCTACACCTGGGGAGACTAATAACCAACACAGATGCACAACATAACAGGTAATTGGTTTACTGTTCATTGATTCTCTCTAATTCTTCAACTGACTTACTTACTACACCTGGGGAGACTAATAACCTACACAGATGCATAACATAATAGGTAATTGGTTTACTGTTCATTGATTCTCTCTAATTCTTCAACTGACTTACTTGCTACACCTGGGGAGACTAATAACCAACACAGATGCACAACATAACATGTAATTGGTTTACTGTTCGTTGGTTCTCTCTAATTCTTCAACTGACTTACTTGCTACACCTGGGGAGACTAATAACCAACACAGATGCACAACATAACAGGTAATTGGTTTACTGTTCATTGGTTCTATCTAATTCTTCGACTGACTTACTTGCTACATCTGGGGAGACTAATAGCCAACACAGATGCACAACATAACAGGTAATTAGTTTACTGTTCATTGGTTGTCTCTAATTCTTCAACTAACTTACTTGCTACACCTGGGGAGACTAATAGCCAACACAGATGCACAACATAACAGGTAATTGGTTTACTGTTCATTGATTCTCTCTAATTCTTTAACTGACTTACTCGCTACACCTGGGGAGACTAATAACCAACACAGATGCATAACATAACAGCTAATTGGTTTACTGTTCATTGATTCTCTCTAATTCTTCAACTGACTTACTTGCTACACCTGGGGAGACTAATAGCCAACACAGATGCACAACATAACAGGTAATTAGTTTACTGTTCATTGGTTGTCTCTAATTCTTCAACTAACTTACTTGCTACACCTGGGGAGACTAATAGCCAACACAGATGCACAACATAACAAGTAATTGGTTTACTGTTCGTTAGTTCCCTCTAATTCTTCAACTGACTTACTTGCTACACCTGGGGAGACTAATAACCAACATAGATACACAACATAACAGGTAATTAGTTTACTGTTCATTGGTTCTCTCTAATTCTTCAACTGACTTACTTGCTACACCTGGGGAGACTAATAGCCAACACAGATGCACAACATAACAGGTAATTGGTTTACTGTTCATTGGTTCTATCTAATTCTTCAACTGACTTACTTGCTACATCTGGGGAGACTAATAGCCAACACAGATACACAACATAACAGGTAATTAGTTTACTGTTCATTGGTTGTCTCTAATTCTTCAACTAACTTTCTTGCTACACCTGGGGAGACTAATAGCCAACACAGATGCACAACATAACAAGTAATTGGTTTACTGTTCATTAGTTTTCTCTAATTCTTCAACTGACTTACTTGCTACACCTGGGGAGACTAATAACCAACACAGATGCACAACATAACATGTAATTGGTTTACTGTTCATAAGTTCTCTCTAATTCTTCAACTGACTTACTTGCTACACCTGGGGAGACTAATAACCAACATAGATGCACAACATAACAGGTAATTGGTTTACTGTTCATTCGTTCTCTCTAATTCTTCAACTGACATACTTGCTACACCTGGGGAGCTTAATAGCCAACACAGATGCACAACATAACAGGAAATTGGTTTACTGTTCATTGGTTCTCTCTAATTCTTCAACTGACATACTTGGTACACCTGGGGAGACTAATTGCCAACACAGATGCACAACATAACAGGTAATTGGTTTACTGTTCATTGGTTCTCTCTAATTCTTCAACTGACATACTTGCTACACCTGGGGAGACTAATAACCAACACAGATGCACAACATAACAGGTAATTGGTTTACTGTTCATTGGTTCTCTCTAATTCTTCAACTGACATACTTGCTACACCTGGGGAGACTAATAGCCAACACAGATGCACAACATAACAGGTAATTGGTTTACTATTCATTGGTTCTCTCGAATTCTTCAACTGACTTACTTGCTACACCTGGGGAGACTAATAACCATCACAGATACACAATATAACAGGTAATTGGTTTACTGTTCATTGGTTCTCTCTAATTCTTCAACTGACTTACTTGCTACACCTGGGGAGACTAATAACCAACACAGATGCACAATATAACAGGTAATTGGTTTACTGTTCATTAGTTTTCTCTAATTCATCAACTGACTTACTTGCTACACCTGGGGAGACTAATAACCAACACAGATGCACAACATAACAGGAAATTGGTTTACTGTTCAATGGTTCTCTCTAATTCTTCAACTGACTTACTTGCTACACCTGGGGAGACTAATAACCAACACAGATGCACAACATAACAGGTAATTGGTTTACTGTTCATTGATTCTCTCTAATTCTTTAACTGACTTACTCACTACACCTGGGGAGACTAATAACCAACACAGATGCATAACATAACAGGTAATTGGTTTACTGTTCATTGATTCTCTCTAATTCTTCAACTGACTTACTTGCTACACCTGGGGAGACTAATAACCAACACAGATGCATAACATAACAGGTAATTGGTTTACTGTTCATTGATTCTCTCTAATTCTTCAACTGACTTACTTGCTACACCTGGGGAGACTAATAACCAACACAGATGCATAACATAACAGGTAATTGGTTTACTGTTCATTGATTCTCTCTAATTCTTCAACTGACTTACTTGCTACACCTGGGGAGACTAATAACCAACACAGATGCACAACATAACAGGTAATTGGTTTACTGTTCATTGATTCTCTCTAATTCTTCAACTGACTTACTTGCTACACCTGGGGAGACTAATAACCAACACAGATGCATAACATAACAGGTAATTGGTTTACTGTTCATTGATTCTCTCTAATTCTTCAACTGACTTACTTGCTACACCTGGGGAGACTAATAACCATCACAGATACACAATATAACAGGTAATTGGTTTACTGTTCATTGGTTCTCTCTAATTCTTCAACTAACTTACTTGCTACACCTAAGGAGACTGATAACCAACACAGATGCACAATATAATAGGTAATTGGTTTACTGTTCATTGGTTCTCTCTAATTCTTCAACTGACTTACTTGCTACACCTGGGGAGACTAATAGCCAACACAGATACACTACATAACAGGTAATTGGTTTACTGTTTATTGGTTCTCTCGAATTCTTGAACTGACTTACTTGCTACACCTGGGGAGACTAATAACCATCACAGATACACAATATAACAGGTAATTGGTTTACTGTTCATTGGTTCTCTCTAATTCTTCAACTAACTTACTTGCTACACCTAAGGAGACTGATAACCAACACAGATGCACAATATAATAGGTAATTGGTTTACTGTTCATTGGTTCTCTCTAATTCTTCAACTGACTTACTTGCTACACCTGGGGAGACTAATACCCAACACAAATGCACAACATAACAGGTCATTGGTTTACTGTTCATTGGTTCTCTCTAATTCTTCAACTGACATACTTGCTACACCTGGGGAGACTAATAGCCAACACAGATGCACAACATAAAAGGAAATTGGTTTACTGATCATTGGTTCGCTCTAATTCTTCAACTGACTTACTTGCTACACTTGGGGAGACTAATAGCCAACACAGATGCACAACATAACAGGTAATTGGTTACTGTTCATTGGTTCTCTCTAATTCTTCAACTGACTTACTTGCTAC
The DNA here is from genome assembly GCF_000230855.2 of Cajanus cajan. Classification (NCBI taxonomy): domain Eukaryota; kingdom Viridiplantae; phylum Streptophyta; class Magnoliopsida; order Fabales; family Fabaceae; genus Cajanus; species Cajanus cajan. The sequence continues at coordinate 38,860,138 of NC_138524.1, forward strand.
ACCTAAGGAGACTGATAACCAACACAGATGCACAATATAATAGGTAATTGGTTTACTGTTCATTGGTTCTCTCTAATTCTTCAACTGACTTACTTGCTACACCTGGGGAGACTATTAACCAACACAAATGCACAACATAACAGGTCATTGGTTTACTGTTCATTGGTTCTCTCTAATTCTTCAACTGACATACTTGCTACACCTGGGGAGACTAATAGCCAACACAGATGCACAACATAACAGGAAATTGGTTTACTGATCATTGGTTCGCTCTAATTCTTCAACTGACATACTTGCTACACCTGGGGAGACTAATAGCCAACACAGATGCACAACATAACAGGAAATTGGTTTACTGTTCAATGGTTCTCTCTAATTCTTCAACTGACTTACTTGCTACACCTGGGGAGACTAATAACCAACACAGATGCACAACATAACAGGTAATTGGTTTACTGTTCATTGATTCTCTCTAATTCTTTAACTGACTTACTCGCTACACCTGGGGAGACTAATAACCAACACAGATGCACAACATAACAGGTAATTGGTTTACTGTTCATTGATTCTCTCTAATTCTTCAACTGACTTACTTACTACACCTGGGGAGACTAATAGCCAACACAGATGAACAACATAACAGGAAATTGGTTTACTATTCATTGGTTCTCTCTAATTCTTCAACTGACTTACTTGCTACACCTGGGGAGACTAATAACCATCACAGATACACAATATAACAGGTAATTGGTTTACTGTTCATTGGTTCTCTCTAATTCTTCAACTGACTTACTTGCTACACCTGGGGAGACTAATAACCTACACAGATGCATAACATAACAGGTAATTGGTTTACTGTTCATTGATTCTCTCTAATTCTTCAACTGACTTACTTGCTACACCTGGGGAGACTAATAACCAACACAGATGCATAACATAACAGGTAATTGGTTTACTGTTCATTGATTCTCTCTAATTCTTCAACTGACTTACTTGCTACACCTGGGGAGACTAATAACCAACACAGATGCATAACATAATAGGTAATTGGTTTACTGTTCATTGATTCTCTCTAATTCTTCAACTGACTTACTTGCTACACCTGGGGAGACTAATAACCAACACAGATGCATAACATAACAGGTAATTGGTTTACTGTTCATTGATTCTCTCTAATTCTTCAACTGACATACTTGCTACACCTGGGGAGACTAATAGCCAACACAGATGAACAACATAACAGGAAATTGGTTTACTATTCATTGGTTCTCTCTAATTCTTCAACTGACTTACTTGCTACACCTGGGGAGACTAATAACCATCACAGATACACAATATAACAGGTAATTGGTTTACTGTTCATTGGTTCTCTCTAATTCTTCAACTGACTTACTTGCTACACCTGGGGAGACTAATAACCTACACAGATGCATAACATAACAGGTAATTGGTTTACTGTTCATTGATTCTCTCTAATTCTTCAACTGACTTACTTGCTACACCTGGGGAGACTAATAACCAACACAGATGCATAACATAACAGGTAATTGGTTTACTGTTCATTGATTCTCTCTAATTCTTCAACTGACTTACTTGCTACACCTGGGGAGACTAATAACCAACACAGATGCATAACATAACAGGTAATTGGTTTACTGTTCATTGATTCTCTCTAATTCTTCAACTGACTTACTTGCTACACCTGGGGAGACTAATAACCAACACAGATGCACAACATAACAGGTAATTGGTTTACTGTTCATTGATTCTCTCTAATTCTTCAACTGACTTACTTACTACACCTGGGGAGACTAATAACCTACACAGATGCATAACATAATAGGTAATTGGTTTACTGTTCATTGATTCTCTCTAATTCTTCAACTGACTTACTTGCTACACCTGGGGAGACTAATAACCAACACAGATGCACAACATAACATGTAATTGGTTTACTGTTCGTTGGTTCTCTCTAATTCTTCAACTGACTTACTTGCTACACCTGGGGAGACTAATAACCAACACAGATGCACAACATAACAGGTAATTGGTTTACTGTTCATTGGTTCTATCTAATTCTTCGACTGACTTACTTGCTACATCTGGGGAGACTAATAGCCAACACAGATGCACAACATAACAGGTAATTAGTTTACTGTTCATTGGTTGTCTCTAATTCTTCAACTAACTTACTTGCTACACCTGGGGAGACGAATAGCCAACACAGATGCACAACATAACAGGTAATTGGTTTACTATTCATTGGTTCTCTCGAATTCTTCAACTGACTTACTTGCTACACCTGGGGAGACTAATAACCATCACAGATACACAATATAACAGGTAATTGGTTTACTGTTCATTGGTTCTCTCTAATTCTTCAACTGACTTACTTGCTACACCTGGGGAGACTAATAACCAACACAGATGCACAATATAACAGGTAATTGGTTTACTGTTCATTAGTTTTCTCTAATTCATCAACTGACTTACTTGCTACACCTGGGGAGACTAATAACCAACACAGATGCACAACATAACAGGAAATTGGTTTACTGTTCAATGGTTCTCTCTAATTCTTCAACTGACTTACTTGCTACACCTGGGGAGACTAATAACCAACACAGATGCACAACATAACAGGTAATTGGTTTACTGTTCATTGATTCTCTCTAATTCTTTAACTGACTTACTCACTACACCTGGGGAGACTAATAACCAACACAGATGCATAACATAACAGGTAATTGGTTTACTGTTCATTGATTCTCTCTAATTCTTCAACTGACTTACTTGCTACACCTGGGGAGACTAATAACCAACACAGATGCATAACATAACAGGTAATTGGTTTACTGTTCATTGATTCTCTCTAATTCTTCAACTGACTTACTTGCTACACCTGGGGAGACTAATAACCAACACAGATGCATAACATAACAGGTAATTGGTTTACTGTTCATTGATTCTCTCTAATTCTTCAACTGACTTACTTGCTACACCTGGGGAGACTAATAACCAACACAGATGCACAACATAACAGGTAATTGGTTTACTGTTCATTGATTCTCTCTAATTCTTCAACTGACTTACTTGCTACACCTGGGGAGACTAATAACCAACACAGATGCATAACATAACAGGTAATTGGTTTACTGTTCATTGATTCTCTCTAATTCTTCAACTGACTTACTTGCTACACCTGGGGAGACTAATAACCATCACAGATACACAATATAACAGGTAATTGGTTTACTGTTCATTGGTTCTCTCTAATTCTTCAACTAACTTACTTGCTACACCTAAGGAGACTGATAACCAACACAGATGCACAATATAATAGGTAATTGGTTTACTGTTCATTGGTTCTCTCTAATTCTTCAACTGACTTACTTGCTACACCTGGGGAGACTAATAGCCAACACAGATACACTACATAACAGGTAATTGGTTTACTGTTTATTGGTTCTCTCGAATTCTTGAACTGACTTACTTGCTACACCTGGGGAGACTAATAACCATGACAGATACACAATATAACAGGTAATTGGTTTACTGTTCATTGGTTCTCTCTAATTCTTCAACTAACTTACTTGCTACACCTAAGGAGACTGATAACCAACACAGATGCACAATATAATAGGTAATTGGTTTACTGTTCATTGGTTCTCTCTAATTCTTCAACTGACTTACTTGCTACACCTGGGGAGACTAATACCCAACACAAATGCACAACATAACAGGTCATTGGTTTACTGTTCATTGGTTCTCTCTAATTCTTCAACTGACATACTTGCTACACCTGGGGAGACTAATAGCCAACACAGATGCACAACATAAAAGGAAATTGGTTTACTGATCATTGGTTCGCTCTAATTCTTCAACTGACTTACTTGCTACACTTGGGGAGACTAATAGCCAACACAGATGCACAACATAACAGGTAATTGGTTACTGTTCATTGGTTCTCTCTAATTCTTCAACTGACTTACTTGCTACACCTAAGGAGACTGATAACCAACACAGATGCACAATATAATAGGTAATTGGTTTACTGTTCATTGGTTCTCTCTAATTCTTCAACTGACTTACTTGCTACACCTGGGGAGACTATTAACCAACACAAATGCACAACATAACAGGTCATTGGTTTACTGTTCATTGGTTCTCTCTAATTCTTCAACTGACATACTTGCTACACCTGGGGAGACTAATAGCCAACACAGATGCACAACATAACAGGAAATTGGTTTACTGATCATTGGTTCGCTCTAATTCTTCAACTGACATACTTGCTACACCTGGGGAGACTAATAGCCAACACAGATGCACAACATAACAGGAAATTGGTTTACTGTTCAATGGTTCTCTCTAATTCTTCAACTGACTTACTTGCTACACCTGGGGAGACTAATAACCAACACAGATGCACAACATAACAGGTAATTGGTTTACTGTTCATTGATTCTCTCTAATTCTTTAACTGACTTACTCGCTACACCTGGGGAGACTAATAACCAACACAGATGCACAACATAACAGGTAATTGGTTTACTGTTCATTGATTCTCTCTAATTCTTCAACTGACTTACTTACTACACCTGGGGAGACTAATAGCCAACACAGATGAACAACATAACAGGAAATTGGTTTACTATTCATTGGTTCTCTCTAATTCTTCAACTGACTTACTTGCTACACCTGGGGAGACTAATAACCATCACAGATACACAATATAACAGGTAATTGGTTTACTGTTCATTGGTTCTCTCTAATTCTTCAACTGACTTACTTGCTACACCTGGGGAGACTAATAACCTACACAGATGCATAACATAACAGGTAATTGGTTTACTGTTCATTGATTCTCTCTAATTCTTCAACTGACTTACTTGCTACACCTGGGGAGACTAATAACCAACACAGATGCATAACATAACAGGTAATTGGTTTACTGTTCATTGATTCTCTCTAATTCTTCAACTGACTTACTTGCTACACCTGGGGAGACTAATAACCAACACAGATGCATAACATAACAGGTAATTGGTTTACTGTTCATTGATTCTCTCTAATTCTTCAACTGACTTACTTGCTACACCTGGGGAGACTAATAACCAACACAGATGCATAACATAACAGGTAATTGGTTTACTGTTCATTGATTCTCTCTAATTCTTCAACTGACATACTTGCTACACCTGGGGAGACTAATAGCCAACACAGATGAACAACATAACAGGAAATTGGTTTACTATTCATTGGTTCTCTCTAATTCTTCAACTGACTTACTTGCTACACCTGGGGAGACTAATAACCATCACAGATACACAATATAACAGGTAATTGGTTTACTGTTCATTGGTTCTCTCTAATTCTTCAACTGACTTACTTGCTACACCTGGGGAGACTAATAACCTACACAGATGCATAACATAACAGGTAATTGGTTTACTGTTCATTGATTCTCTCTAATTCTTCAACTGACTTACTTGCTACACCTGGGGAGACTAATAACCAACACAGATGCATAACATAACAGGTAATTGGTTTACTGTTCATTGATTCTCTCTAATTCTTCAACTGACTTACTTGCTACACCTGGGGAGACTAATAACCAACACAGATGCATAACATAACAGGTAATTGGTTTACTGTTCATTGATTCTCTCTAATTCTTCAACTGACTTACTTGCTACACCTGGGGAGACTAATAACCAACACAGATGCACAACATAACAGGTAATTGGTTTACTGTTCATTGATTCTCTCTAATTCTTCAACTGACTTACTTACTACACCTGGGGAGAGTAATAACCTACACAGATGCATAACATAATAGGTAATTGGTTTACTGTTCATTGATTCTCTCTAATTCTTCAACTGACTTACTTGCTACACCTGGGGAGACTAATAACCAACACAGATGCACAACATAACATGTAATTGGTTTACTGTTCGTTGGTTCTCTCTAATTCTTCAACTGACTTACTTGCTACACCTGGGGAGACTAATAACCAACACAGATGCACAACATAACAGGTAATTGGTTTACTGTTCATTGGTTCTATCTAATTCTTCGACTGACTTACTTGCTACATCTGGGGAGACTAATAGCCAACACAGATGCACAACATAACAGGTAATTAGTTTACTGTTCATTGGTTGTCTCTAATTCTTCAACTAACTTACTTGCTACACCTGGGGAGACTAATAGCCAACACAGATGCACAACATAACAGGTAATTGGTTTACTGTTCATTGATTCTCTCTAATTCTTTAACTGACTTACTCGCTACACCTGGGGAGACTAATAACCAACACAGATGCATAACATAACAGCTAATTGGTTTACTGTTCATTGATTCTCTCTAATTCTTCAACTGACTTACTTGCTACACCTGGGGAGACTAATAGCCAACACAGATGCACAACATAACAGGTAATTAGTTTACTGTTCATTGGTTGTCTCTAATTCTTCAACTAACTTACTTGCTACACCTGGGGAGACTAATAGCCAACACAGATGCACAACATAACAAGTAATTGGTTTACTGTTCGTTAGTTCCCTCTAATTCTTCAACTGACTTACTTGCTACACCTGGGGAGACTAATAACCAACATAGATACACAACATAACAGGTAATTAGTTTACTGTTCATTGGTTCTCTCTAATTCTTCAACTGACTTACTTGCTACACCTGGGGAGACTAATAGCCAACACAGATGCACAACATAACAGGTAATTGGTTTACTGTTCATTGGTTCTATCTAATTCTTCAACTGACTTACTTGCTACATCTGGGGAGACTAATAGCCAACACAGATACACAACATAACAGGTAATTAGTTTACTGTTCATTGGTTGTCTCTAATTCTTCAACTAACTTTCTTGCTACACCTGGGGAGACTAATAGCCAACACAGATGCACAACATAACAAGTAATTGGTTTACTGTTCATTAGTTTTCTCTAATTCTTCAACTGACTTACTTGCTACACCTGGGGAGACTAATAACCAACACAGATGCACAACATAACATGTAATTGGTTTACTGTTCATAAGTTCTCTCTAATTCTTCAACTGACTTACTTGCTACACCTGGGGAGACTAATAACCAACATAGATGCACAACATAACAGGTAATTGGTTTACTGTTCATTCGTTCTCTCTAATTCTTCAACTGACATACTTGCTACACCTGGGGAGCTTAATAGCCAACACAGATGCACAACATAACAGGAAATTGGTTTACTGTTCATTGGTTCTCTCTAATTCTTCAACTGACATACTTGGTACACCTGGGGAGACTAATTGCCAACACAGATGCACAACATAACAGGTAATTGGTTTACTGTTCATTGGTTCTCTCTAATTCTTCAACTGACATACTTGCTACACCTGGGGAGACTAATAACCAACACAGATGCACAACATAACAGGTAATTGGTTTACTGTTCATTGGTTCTCTCTAATTCTTCAACTGACATACTTGCTACACCTGGGGAGACTAATAGCCAACACAGATGCACAACATAACAGGTAATTGGTTTACTATTCATTGGTTCTCTCGAATTCTTCAACTGACTTACTTGCTACACCTGGGGAGACTAATAACCATCACAGATACACAATATAACAGGTAATTGGTTTACTGTTCATTGGTTCTCTCTAATTCTTCAACTGACTTACTTGCTACACCTGGGGAGACTAATAACCAACACAGATGCACAATATAACAGGTAATTGGTTTACTGTTCATTAGTTTTCTCTAATTCATCAACTGACTTACTTGCTACACCTGGGGAGACTAATAACCAACACAGATGCACAACATAACAGGTAATTGGTTTACTGTTCATTAGTTTTCTCTAATTCTTCAACTGACTTACTTGCTACACCTGGGGAGACTAATAACCATCACAGATGCACAACATTACAGGTAATTGGTTTACTGTTCATTGGTTCTCTCTAATTCTTCAACTGACTTACTTGCTACACCTGGGGAGACTAATAACCAACAAAGATGCACAATAAAACAGGTAATTGGTTTACTGTTCATTTGTTCTCTCTAATTCATCAACTGACTTACATCTACACCTGGGGAGACTAATAACCAACACAGATGGACAACATAACAGGTAATTCGTTTACTGTTCATTGGTTTTCTCCAATTCTTCAACTGACTTACTTGCTATACCTGGGGAGACTAATAACCAACACGGATGCACAACATAACAGGTAATTGGTTTACTGTTCATTGGTTCTCTCGAATTCTTCAACTGACTTACTTGCTACACCTAGGGAGACTAATAACCAACACAGATGCACAACATAACAGGTAATTGGTTTACTGTTCATTGGTTCTCTCGAATTCTACAACTGACTTACTTGCTACACCTGGGGAGACTAATAGCCAACACAGATGCACAATATAATAGGTAATTGGTTTGCTACTCATTGGTTCTCTCGAATTCTTCAACTGACTTACTTGCTACACCTAGGGACACTAATAACCATCACAGATGCACAACATAACATGTAATTGGTTTACTGTTCATTGGTTCTCTCTAATTCTTCAGCTGACTTACTTGCTACACCTGGCGAGACTAATAACCAACCCAAATGCACAACATAACATGTAATTGGTTTACTGTTCATTGGTTCTCTCTAATTCTTCAACTGACTTACTTGCTACACCTGGGGAGACTAATAACCAACACAGATGCACAACATAACAGGTAATTGGTTTACTGTTCATTGGTTCTCTCTAATTCTTCAACTGACATACTTGCTACACCTGGGGAGACTAATAACCATCACAGATACACAATATAACAGGTAATTGGTTTACTGTTCATTGGTTCTCTCTAATTCTTCAACTGACATACTTGCTACACTTGGGGAGACTAATAGCCAACACAGATGCACAACATAACAGGTAATTGGTTACTGTTCATTGGTTCTCTCGAATTCTTCGACTGACTTACTTGCTACACCAGGGGAGACTAATAACCAACACAGATGCACAATATAATAGGTAATTGGTTTACTGTTCATTGGTTCTCTCTAATTCTTCAACTGACTTACTTGCTACACCTGGGGAGACTAATAACCAACACAAATGCACAACAAAACAGGTAATTGGTTTACTGTTCATTTGTTCTCTCTAATTCTTCAACTGACTTACTTGCTACACCTGGGGAGACTAATAACCAACACAGATGGACAACATAACAGGTAATTGGTTTACTGTTCATTGGTTTTCTCTAATTCTTCAACTGACTTACTTGTTACACCTGGGGAGACTAATAGCCAACACAGATGCACAACATAACAGGTAATTGGTTTACTGTTCATTAGTTTTCTCTAATTCTTCAACTGACTTACTTGCTACACCTGGGGAGACTAATAACCAACACAGATGCACAACATAACATGTAATTGGTTTACTGTTCATAAGTTCTCTCTAATTCTTCAACTGACTTACTTGCTACACCTGGGGAGACTAATAACCAACATAGATGCACAACATAACAGGTAATTGGTTTACTGTTCATTCGTTCTCTCTAATTCTTCAACTGACATACTTGCTACACCGGGGGAGACTAATAGCCAACACAGATGCACAACATAACAGGAAATTCTTTTACTGTTCATTGGTTCTCTCTAATTCTTCAACTGACTTACTTGCTACACCTGGGGAGACTGATAACCAACACAGATGCACAACATAACATGTAATTGGTTTACTGTTCATTGGTTCTCTCTAATTCTTCAGCTGACTTACTTGCTCCACCTGGGGAGACTGATAACCAACACAGATGTACAACATAACATGTAATTGGTTTACTGTTCATTGGTTCTCTCTAATTCTTCAGCTGACTTACTTGCTACACCTGAGGAGACTAGTAACCAACACAGATGCACAACATAACATGTAATTGGTTTACTGTTCATAAGTTCTCTCTAATTCTTCAACTGACTTACTTGCTACACCTGGGGAGACTAATAACCAACACAGATGCACAACATAACAGGTAATTGGTTTACTGTTCATTAGATTTCTCTAATTCTTCAACTGACTTACTTACTACACCTGGGGAGACTAATAACCATCACAGATGCACAACATAACAGGTAATTGGTTTACAGTTCATGGGTTCTCTCTAATTCTTCAACTGACTTACTTGCTACACCTGGGGAGACTAATAACCAACAAAGATGCACAATAAAACAGGTAATTGGTTTACTGTTCATTTGTTCTCTCTAATTCTTCAACTGACTTACTTGCTACACCTGGGGAGACTAATAACCAACACAGATGGACAACATAACAGGTAATTCGTTTACTGTTCATTGGTTTTCTCCAATTCTTCAACTGACTTACTTGCTACACCTGGGGAGACTAATAACCAACACGGATGCACAACATAACAGGTAATTGGTTTACTGTTCATTGGTTCTCTCGAATTCTTCAACTGACTTACTTGCTACACCTAGGGAGACTAATAACCAACACAGATGCACAACATAACAGGTAATTGGTTTACTGTTCATTGGTTCTCTCGAATTCTACAACTGACTTACTTGCTACACCTGGGGAGACTAATAGCCAACACAGATGCACAATATAACAGGTAATTGGTTTGCTATTCATTGGTTCTCTCGAATTCTTCAACTGACTTACTTGCTACACCTAGGGACACTAATAACCATCACAGATGCACAACATAACATGTAATTGGTTTACTGTTCATTGGTTCTCTCTAATTCTTCAGCTGACTTACTTGCTACACCTGGCGAGACTAATAACCAACCCATATGCACAACATAACATGTAATTGGTTTACTGTTCATTGGTTCTCTCTAATTCTTCAACTGACTTACTTGCTACACCTGGGGAGACTAATAACCAACACAGATGCACAACATAACAGGTAATTGGTTTACTGTTCATTGGTTCTCTCTAATTCTTCAACTGACATACTTGCTACACCTGGGGAGACTAATAACCATCACAGATACACAATATAACAGGTAATTGGTTTACTGTTCATTGGTTCTCTCTAATTCTTCAACTGACTTACTTGCTACACCTGGGGAGACTGATAACCAACACAGATGCACAACATAACATGTAATTCGTTTACTGTTCATTGGTTCTCTCTAATTCTTTAGCTGACTTACTTGCTATACATGAGGAGACTAATAACCAACACAGATGCACAACATAACATGTAATTGGTTTACTGTTCATAAGTTCTCTCTATTTCCTCAACTGACTTACTTGCTACACCTGGGGAGACTAATAACCAACACAGATGCAAAACATAACAGGTAATTGGTTTACTGTTCATTCGTTCTCTCTAATTCTTCAACTGACATACTTGCTACACCTGGGGAGCTTAATAGCCAACACAGATGCACAACATAACAGGAAATTGGTTTACTGTTCATTGGTTCTCTCTAATTCTTCAACTGACATACTTGCTACACTTGGGGAGACTAATAGCCAACACAGATGCACAACATAACAGGTAATTGGTTTACTGTTCATTGGTTCTCTCTAATTCTTCAACTGACTTACTTGCTACACCTAGGGAGACTAATAGCCAACACAGATGCACAATATAACAGGTAATTGGTTTACTGTTCATTGGTTCTCTCGAATTCTTCAACTGACATACTTGCTACACCTGGGGAGACTAATAGCTAACACAGATGCACAACATAACATGTAATTGGTTTACTGTTCATAAGTTCTCTCTATTTCTTCAACTGACTTACTTGCTACACCTGGGGAGACTAATAACCAACACAGATGCACAACATAACAGGTAATTGGTTTACTGTTCATTAGTTTTCTCTAATTCTTCAACTGACTTACTTGCTACACCTGGGGAGACTAATAACCATCACAGATGCACAACATAACAGGTAATTGGTTTACAGTTCATTGGTTCTCTCTAATTCTTCAACTGACTTACTTGCTACACCTGGGGAGACTAATAACCAACAAAGATGCACAATAAAACAGGTAATTGGTTTACTGTTCATTTGTTCTCTCTAATTCTTCAACTGACTTACTTGCTACACCTGGGGAGACTAATAACCAACACAGATGGACAACATAATAGGTAATTCGTTTACTGTTCATTGGTTTTCTCCAATTCTTCAACTGACTTACTTGCTACACCTGGGGAGACTAATAACCAACACGGATGCACAACATAACAGGCAATTGGTTTACTGTTCATTGGTTCTCTCGAATTCTTCAACTGACTTACTTGCTACACCTAGGGAGACTAATAACCAACACAGATGCACAACATAACAGGTAATTGGTTTACTGTTCATTGGTTCTCTCGAATTCTACAACTGACTTACTTGCTACACCTGGGGAGACTAATAGCCAACACAGATGCACAATATAACAGGTAATTGGTTTGCTATTCATTGGTTCTCTCGAATTCTTCAACTGACTTACTTGCTACACCTAGGGACACTAATAACCATCACAGATGCACAACATAACATGTAATTGGTTTACTGTTCATTGGTTCTCTCTAATTCTTCAGCTGACTTACTTGCTACACCTGGCGAGACTAATAACCAACCCAAATGCACAACATAACATGTAATTGGTTTACTGTTCATTGGTTCTCTCTAATTCTTCAACTGACTTACTTGCTACACCTGGGGAGACTAATAACCAACACAGATGCACAACATAACAGGTAATTGGTTTACTGTTCATTGGTTCTCTCTAATTCTTCAACTGACATACTTGCTACACCTGGGGAGACTAATAACCATCACAGATACACAATATAACAGGTAATTGGTTTACTGTTCATTGGTTCTCTCTAATTCTTCAACTGACTTACTTGCTACACCTGGGGAGACTGATAACCAACACAGATGCACAACATAACATGTAATTGGTTTACTGTTCATTGGTTCTCTCTAATTCTTTAGCTGACTTACTTGCTATACATGAGGAGACTAATAACCAACACAGATGCACAACATAACATGTAATTGGTTTACTGTTCATAAGTTCTCTCTATTTCTTCAACTGACTTACTTGCTACACCTGGGGAGACTAATAACCAACACAGATGCAAAACATAACAGGTAATTGGTTTACTGTTCATTCGTTCTCTCTAATTCTTCAACTGACATACTTGCTACACCTGGGGAGACTAATAGCCAACACAGATGCACAACATAACAGGAAATTGGTTTACTGTTCATTGGTTCTCTCTAATTCTTCAACTGACATACTTGCTACACTTGGGGAGACTAATAGCCAACACAGATGCACAACATAACAGGTAATTGGTTTACTGTTTATTGGTTCTCTCTAATTCTTCAACTGACTTACTTGCTACACCTAGGGAGACTAATAGCCAACACAGATGCACAATATAACAGGTAATTGGTTTACTGTTCATTGGTTCTCTCGAATTCTTCAACTGACATACTTGCTACACCTGGGGAGACTAATAGCCAACACAGATGCACAACATAACATGTAATTGGTTTACTGTTCATAAGTTCTCTCTATTTCTTCAACTGACTTACTTGCTACACCTGGGGAGACTAATAACCAACACAGATGCACAACATAACAGGTAATTGGTTTACTGTTCATTAGTTTTCTCTAATTCTTCAACTGACTTACTTGCTACACCTGGGGAGACTAATAACCATCACAGATGCACAACATAACAGGTAATTGGTTTACAGTTCATTGGTTCTCTCTAATTCTTCAACTGACTTACTTGCTACACCTGGGGAGACTAATAACCAACAAAGATGCACAATAAAACAGGTAATTGGTTTACTGTTCATTTGTTCTCTCTAATTCTTCAACTGACTTACTTGCTACACCTGGGGAGACTAATAACCAACACAGATGGACAACATAACAGGTAATTCGTTTACTGTTCATTGGTTTTCTCCAATTCTTCAACTGACTTACTTGCTACACCTGGGGAGACTAATAACCAACACGGATGCACAACATAACAGGTAATTGGTTTACTGTTCATTGGTTCTCTCGAATTCTTCAACTGACTTACTTGCTACACCTAGGGAGACTAATAACCAACACAGATGCACAACATAACAGGTAATTGGTTTACTGTTCATTGGTTCTCTCGAATTCTACAACTGACTTACTTGCTACACCTGGGGAGACTAATAGCCAACACAGATGCACAATATAACAGGTAATTGGTTTGCTATTCATTGGTTCTCTCGAATTCTTCAACTGACTTACTTGCTACACCTAGGGACACTAATAACCATCACAGATGCACAACATAACATGTAATTGGTTTACTGTTCATTGGTTCTCTCTAATTCTTCAGCTGACTTACTTGCTACACCTGGCGAGACTAATAACCAACCCAAATGCACAACATAACATGTAATTGGTTTACTGTTCATTGGTTCTCTCTAATTCTTCAACTGACTTACTTGCTACACCTGGGGAGACTAATAACCAACACAGATGCACAACATAACAGGTAATTGGTTTACTGTTCATTGGTTCTCTCTAATTCTTCAACTGACATACTTGCTACACCTGGGGAGACTAATAACCATCACAGATACACAATATAACAGGTAATTGGTTTACTGTTCATTGGTTCTCTCTAATTCTTCAACTGACTTACTTGCTACACCTGGGGAGACTGATAACCAACACAGATGCACAACGTAACATGTAATTGGTTTACTGTTCATTGGTTCTCTCTAATTCTTTAGCTGACTCACTTGCTATACATGAGGAGACTAATAACCAACACAGATGCACAACATAACATGTAATTGGTTTACTGTTCATAAGTTCTCTCTATTTCTTCAACTGACTTACTTGCTACACCTAGGGAGACTAATAACCAACACAGATGCAAAACATAACAGGTAATTGGTTTACTGTTCATTCGTTCTCTCTAATTCTTCAACTGACATACTTGCTACACCTGGGGAGACTAATAACCAACATAGATGCACAACATAACAGGTAATTGGTTTACTGTTCATTCGTTCTCTCTAATTCTTCAACTGACATACTTGCTACACCGGGGGAGACTAATAGCCAACACAGATGCACAACATAACAGGAAATTGGTTTACTGTTCATTGGTTCTCTCTAATTCTTCAACTGACTTACTTGCTACACCTGGGGAGACTGATAACCAACACAGATGCACAACATAACATGTAATTGGTTTACTGTTCATTGGTTCTCTCTAATTCTTCAGCTGACTTACTTGCTACACCTGGGGAGACTAATAACCATCACAGATACCCAATATAACAGGTAATTGGTTTACTGTTCTTTAGTTTTCTCTAATTCTTCAACTGACTTACTTGCTACACCTGGCGAGACTAATAACCAACCCAAATGCACAACATAACATGTAATTGGTTTACTGTTCATTGGTTCTCTCTAATTCTTCAACTGACTTACTTGCTACACCTGGGGAGACTAATAACCAACACAGATGCACAACATAACAGGTAATTGGTTTACTGTTCATTGGTTCTCTCTAATTCTTCAACTGACATACTTGCTACACCTGGGGAGACTAATAACCATCACAGATACACAATATAACAGGTAATTGGTTTACTGTTCATTGGTTCTCTCTAATTCTTCAACTGACTTACTTGCTACACCTGGGGAGACTGATAACCAACACAGATGCACAACATAACATGTAATTGGTTTACTGTTCATTGGTTCTCTCTAAATCTTTAGCTGACTTACTTGCTATACATGAGGAGACTAATAACCAACACAGATGCACAACATAACATGTAATTGGTTTACTGTTCATAAGTTCTCTCTATTTCTTCAACTGACTTACTTGCTACACCTAGGGAGACTAATAACCAACACAGATGCAAAACATAACAGGTAATTGGTTTACTGTTCATTCGTTCTCTCTAATTCTTCAACTGACATACTTGCTACACCTGGGGAGACTAATAGCCAACACAGATGCACAACATAACAGGAAATTGGTTTACTGTTCATTGGTTCTCTCTAATTCTTCAACTGACATACTTGCTACACTTGGGGAGACTAATAGCCAACACAGATGCACAACATAACAGGTAATTGGTTACTGTTCATTGGTTCTCTCGAATTCTTCGACTGACTTACTTGCTACACCAGGGGAGACTAATAACCAACACAGATGCACAATATAATAGGTAATTGGTTTACTGTTCATTGGTTCTCTCTAATTCTTCACTGACTTACTTGCTACACCTGGGGAGACTAATAATCAACACAAATGCACAACAAAACAGGTAATTGGTTTACTGTTCATTTGTTCTCTCTAATTCTTCAACTGACTTACTTGCTACACCTGGGGAGACTAATAACCAACACAGATGGACAACATAACAGGTAATTGGTTTACTGTTCATTGGTTTTCTCTAATTCTTCAACTGACTTACTTGCTACACCTGGGGAGACTAATAGCCAACACAGATGCACAACATAACAGGTAATTGGTTTACTGTTCTTTAGTTTTCTCTAATTCTTCAACTGACTTACTTGCTACACCTGGGGAGACTAATAACCAACACAGATGCACAACATAACATGTAATTGGTTTACTGTTCATAAGTTCTCTCTAATTCTTCAACTGACTTACTTGCTACACCTGGGGAGACTAATAACCAACATAGATGCACAACATAACAGGTAATTGGTTTACTGTTCATTCGTTCTCTCTAATTCTTCAACTGACATACTTGCTACACCGGGGGAGACTAATAGCCAACACAGATGCACAACATAACAGGAAATTGGTTTACTGTTCATTGGTTCTCTCTAATTCTTCAACTGACTTACTTGTTACACCTGGGGAGACTGATAACCAACACAGATGCACAACATAACATGTAATTGGTTTACTGTTCATTGGTTCTCTCTAATTCTTCAGCTGACTTACTTGCTACACCTGGGGAGACTGATAACCAACACAGATGCACAACATAACATGTAATTGGTTTACTGTTCATTGGTTCTCTCTAATTCTTCAGCTGACATACTTGCTACACCTGAGGAGACTAGTAACCAACACAGATGCACAACATAACATGTAATTGGTTTACTGTTCATAAGTTCTCTCTAATTCTTCAACTGACTTACTTGCTACACCTGGGGAGACTAATAACCAACACAGATGCACAACATAACAGGTAATTGGTTTACTGTTCATTGGTTCTCTCTAATTCTTAAACTGACATACTTGCTACACCTGGGGAGACTTATAGCCAACACAGATGCACAATATAACATGTAATTGGTTTAGTATTCATTGTTTCTCTCTAATTCTTCAACTGACTTACTTGCTACACCTGGGGAGACTAATAACCAACACAGATGCACAACATAACAGGTAATTGGTTTACTGTTCATTGGTTCTCTCTAATTCTTCAACTGACTTACTTGCTACACCTAGGGAGACTAATAGCCAACACAGATGCACAATATAACAGGTAATTGGTTTACTGTTCATTGGTTCTCTCGAATTCTTCAACTGACATACTTGCTACACCTGGGGAGACTAATGGCCAACACAGATGCACAACATAACATGTAATTGGTTTAGTATTCATTGGTTCTCTCTAATTCTTCAACTGACTTACTTGCTACACCTGGGGAGACTAATAACCAACACAGATGGACAACATAACAGGTAATTGGTTTACTGTTCATTAGTTTTCTCTAATTCTTCAACAGACTTACTTGCTACACCTAGGGAGACTAATAACGAACACAGATGCACAACATAACAGGTAATTGGTTTACTGTTCATTAGTTTTCTCTAATTCTTCAACTGACATACTTGCTACACCTGGGGAGACTAATAGCCAACACAGATGCACAACATAACAGGTAATTGGTTTACTGTTCATTGCTTCTCTCGAATTCTTCGACTGACTTACTTGCTACACCTGGGGAGACTAATAACCAACACAGATGCACAATATAATAGGTAATTGGTTTACAGTTCATTGGTTCTCTCGAATTCTTCAACTGACTTACTTGCTACACTTGGGGAGACTAATAACCAACAAAGATGCACAATAAAATAGGTAATTGGTTTACTGTTCATTTGTTCTCTCTAATTCTTCAACTGACTTACTTGCTACACCTGGGGAGACTAATAACCAACACAGATGGACAACATAACAGGTAATTGGTTTACTGTTCATTGGTTTTCTCTAATTCTTCAACTGACTTACTTGCTACACCTGGGGAGACTAATAACGAACACAGATGCACAACATAACAGGTAATTGGTTTACTGTTCATTAGTTTTCTCTAATTCTTCAACTGACTTACTTGCTACACCTGGGGAGACTAATAACCAACACAGATGCACAACATAACAGGTAATTGGTTTACTGTTCATTGGTTCTCTCGAATTCTACAACTGACTTACTTGCTACACCTGGGGAGACTAATAGCGAACACAGATGCACAATATAACAGGTAATTGGTTTACTGTTCATTGGTTCTCTTGAATTCTTCAATTGACTTACTTGCTACACCTGGGGAGACTAATAACCATCATAGATGCACAACATAACATGTAATTGGTTTACTGTTCATTGGTTCTCTCTAATTCTTCGGCTGACTTACTTGCTACACCTGAGGAGACTAATAACCAACACAGATGCACAACATAACAGGTAACTGGTTTACTGTTCATTAGTTTTCTCTATTTCTTCAACTGACTTACTTGCTACACCTGGGGAGACTAATAGCCAACACAGATGCACAACATAACAGGTAATTGGTTTACTATTCATTAGTTCTCTCTAATTCTTCAACTGACTTACTTGCTACACCTAGGGAGACTAATAACCAACACAGATGCACAACATAACAGGTAATTGGTTTACTGTTCATTAGTTTTCTCTAATTCTTCAACTGACTAACTTGCTACACCTGGGGAGACAAATAACCAACACAGATGCACAACATAACAGGTAATTGGTTTACTGTTTATTGTTTCTCTCTAATTCTTCAACTGACATACTTGCTACACCTGGGGAGACTAATAGCGAACACAGATGCACAATATAACAGGTAATTGGTTTACTGTTCATTGGTTCTCTTGAATGCTTCAATTGACTTACTTGCTACACCTGGGGAGACTAATAACCATCATAGATGCACAACATAACATGTAATTGGTTTACTGTTCATTGGTTCTCTCTAATTCTTCAGCTGACTTACTTGCTACACATGAGGAGACTAATAACCAACATAGATGCACAACATAACAGGTAATTGGTTTACTGTTCATTAGTTTTCTCTAATTCTTCAACTGACTTACTTGCTACACCTGGGGAGACTAATAACCAACACAGATGCACAACATAACAGGTAATTGGTTTACTGTTCATTGTTTCTCTCTAATTCTTCAACTGACATACTTGCTACACCTGGGGAGACTAATAGCCAACACAGATGCACAACATAACATGTAATTGGTTTAGTATTCATTGGTTCTCTCTAATTCTTCAACTGACTTACTTGCTACACCTGGGGAGACTAATAACCAACACAGATGCACAACATAACAAGTAATTGGTTTACTGTTCATTAGTTCTCTCTAATTCTTCAACTTACTTACTTGCTACACCTGGGGAGACTAATAGCGAACACAGATGCACAATATAAAAGGTAATTGGTTTACTGTTCATTGGTTCTCTTGAATTCTTCAATTGACTTACTTCCTACACCTGGGGAGACTAATAACCATCATAGATGCACAACATAACATGTAACTGGTTTACTGTTCATTGGTTCTCTCTAATTCTTCAGCTGACTTACTTGCTACACCTGAGGAGACTAATAACCAACACAGATGCACAACATAACAGGTAACTGGTTTACTGTTCATTAGTTTTCTCTATTTCTTCAACTGACTTACTTGCTACACCTGGGGAGACTAATAGCCAACACAGATGCACAACATAACAGGTAATTGGTTTACTATTCATTAGTTCTCTCTAATTCTTCAACTGACTTACTTGCTACACCTAGGGAGACTAATAACCAACACAGATGCACAACATAACAGGTAATTGGTTTACTGTTCATTAGTTTTCTCCAATTCTTCAACTGACTTACTTGCTACAGCTGGGGAGACAAATAACCAACACAGATGCACAACATAACAGGTAATTGGTTTACTGTTCATTGTTTCTCTCTAATTCTTCAACTGACATACTTGCTACACCTGGGGAGACTAATAGCCAACACAGATGCACAACATAACATGTAATTGGTTTTGTATTCATTGGTTCTCTCTAATTCTTCAACTGACTTACTTGCTACACCTGGCGAGACTAATAACCAACACAGATGCACAACATAACATGTAATTGGTTTACTGTTCATTGGTTCTCTCTAATTCTTCAACTGACTTACTTGCTACACCTGGGGAGACTAATAACCAACACAGATGCACAACATAACATGTAATTGGTTTACAGTTCATTAGTTTTCTCTAATTCTTCAACTGACTTACTTGCTACACCTAGGGAGACTAATAACCAACACAGATGCACAACATAACAGGTAATTGGTTTACTGTTCATTGGTTCTCTCTAATTCTTCAACAAACATACTTGCTACACCTGGGGAGACTAATAGCCAACACAGATGCACAACATAAAAGGTAATTGGTTTACGGTTCATTGGATCTCTCGAATTCTTCAACTGACTTACTTGCTACTCCTGGGGAGACTAATAACCAACACAGATGCACAACATAACATGTAGTTGGTTTACTGTTCATTGGTTCTCTCTAATTCTTCAGCTGACTTACTTGCTACACCTGGGGAGACTAATAACCAACACAGATGCACAACATAACAGGTAATTGGTTTACTGTTCATTAGTTTTCTCTAATTGTTCAACTGACTTACTTGCTACAGCTGGGTAGACTAATAACCAACACAGATGCACAACATAACAGGTAATTGGTTTACTGTTCATTGTTTCTCTCTAATTCTTCAACTGATATACTTGCTACACCTGGGGAGACTAATAGCCAACACAGATGCACAACATATCATGTAATTGGTTTAGTATTCATTGGTTCTCTCTAATTCTTCAACTGACTTACTTGCTACACCTGGCGAGACTAATAACCAACACATATGCACAACATAACATGTAATTGGTTTGCTATTCATTGGTTCTCTCTAATTCTTCAACTGAGTTACTTGCTACACAGATGCACAACATAACAGGTAATTGGTTTACTGTTCATTAGTTTTCTCTAATTCTTCAACTGACTTACTTGCTACACTTGGGGAGACTAATAACCAACACAGATGCACAACATAACAGGTAATTGGTTTACTGTTCATTGGTTCTCTCTAATTCTTCAACTGACTTACTTGATACACCTGGGGAGACTAATAACCAACACAGATGCACAACATAACAGGTAATTGGTTTACTGTTCATTAGCTTTCTCTAATTCTTCAACTGACTTACTTGCTACACCTGGGGAGACTAATAACCAACACAGATGCACAACATAACATGTAATTGGTTTACTGTTCATTGGTTCTCTCTAATTCTTCAGCTGACTTACTTGCTACACCTGAGGAGACTAATAACCAACACAGATGCACAACATAACATGTAATTGGTTTACTGTTCATTGTTTCTCTATAATTCTTCAACTGACATACTTGCTACATCTGGGGAGACTAATAGCCAACACAGATGCACAACATAACATGTAATTGGTTTAGTATTCATTGGTTCTCTCTAATTCTTCAACTGACTTACTTGCTACACCTAGCGAGACTAATAACCAACACAGATGCACAACATAACAGGTAATTGGTTTACTGTTCATTAGTTTTCTCTAATTCTTCAACTGACATACTTGCTACACCTGGGGAGACTAATAGCCAACACAGATGCACAACGTAACAGGTAATTGGTTTACTGTTCATTCGTTCTCTCTAATTCTTCAACTGACATACTTGCTACACCGGGGGAGACTAATAGCCAACACATATGCACAACATAACAGGAAATTGGTTTACTGTTCATTGGTTCTCTCTAATTCTTCAACTGACTTACTTGCTACACCTGGGGAGACTGATAACCAACACAGATGCACAACATAACATGTAATTGGTTTACTGTTCATTGTTTCTCTCTAATTCTTCAACTGACATACTTGCTACACCTGGGGAGACTAATAGCCAACACAGATGCACAACATAACAGGAATGTGGTTTATTGTTCATTGGTTCTCTCTAATTCTTCAACTGACTTACTTGCTACACTTGGGGAGACAAATAGCCAACACAGATGCACAACATAACAGGTAATTGGTTACTGTTCATTGGTTCTCTCGAATTCTTCGACTGACTTACTTGCTACACCTGGGGAGACTAATAACCAACACAGATGCACAATATAATAGGTAATTGGCTTACAGTTCATTGGTTCTCTCTAATTCTTCAACTGACTTACTTGCTACACCTGGGGAGACTAATAACCAACAAAGATGCACAATAAAATAGGTAATTGGTTTACTGTTCATTTGTTCTCTCTAATTCTTCAACTGACTTACTTGCTACACCTGGGGAGACTAATAACCGACACAGATCGACAACATAACAGGTAATTCGTTTACTGTTCATTAGTTTTCTCCAATTCTTCAACTGACTTACTTGCTACACCTGGGGAGACTAATAACCAACACAGATGCACAACATAACAGGTAATTGGTTTACTGTTCTTTAGTTTTGTCTAATTCTTCAACTGACTTACTTGCTACACCTGGGGAGACTAATAACCAACACAGATGCACAACATAACAGGTAATTGGTTTACGGTTCAATGGTTCTCTCTAATTCTTCAACTGACTTACTTGCTACACCTGGGGAGAGTAATAACCAACACAGATGCAGAACATATCATGTAATTGGTTTACTGTTCAGTGGTTCTCTCTAATTCTTCAACTGACTTAATTGCTACACCTGGGGAGACTAATAACCAACACAGATGCACAACATAACAGGTAATTGGTTTACTGTTCATTGGTTCTCTCTAATTCTTCAACTGACTTACTTGATACACCTGGGGAGACTAATAACCAACACAGATGCACAACATAACAGGTAATTGGTTTACTGTTCATTAGTTTTCTCTAATTCTTCAACTGACTTACTTGCTACACTTGGGGAGACTAATAACCAACACAGATGCACAACATAACAGGTAATTGGTTTACTGTTCATTGGTTCTCTCTAATTCTTCAACTGACTTACTTGATACACCTGGGGAGACTAATAACCAACACAGATGCACAACATAACAGGTAATTGGTTTACTGTTCATTAGCTTTCTCTAATTCTTCAACTGACTTACTTGCTACACCTGGGGAGACTAATAACCAACACAGATGCACAACATAACATGTAATTGGTTTACTGTTCATTGGTTCTCTCTAATTCTTCAGCTGACTTACTTGCTACACCTGAGGAGACTAATAACCAACACAGATGCACAACATAACATGTAATTGGTTTACTGTTCATTGTTTCTCTATAATTCTTCAACTGACATACTTGCTACACCTGGGGAGACTAATAGCCAACACAGATGCACAACATAACATGTAATTGGTTTAGTATTCATTGGTTCTCTCTAATTCTTCAACTGACTTACTTGCTACACCTGGCGAGACTAATAACCAACACAGATGCACAACATAACATGTAATTGGTTTACAGTTGATTAGTTTTCTCTAATTCTTCAACTGACTTACTTGCTACACCTAGGGAGACTAATAACCAACACAGATGCACAACATAACAGGTAATTGGTTTACTGTTCATTGGTTCTCTCTAATTCTTCAACAAACATACTTGCTACACCTGGGGAGACTAATAGCCAACACAGATGCACAACATAAAAGGTAATTGGTTTACTGTTCATTAGTTTTCTCTAATTCTTCAACTGACTTACTTGCTACACTTGGGGAGACTAATAACCAACACAGATGCACAACATAACAGGTAATTGGTTTACTGTTCATTGGTTCTCTCTAATTCTTCAACTGACTTACTTGATACACCTGGGGAGACTAATAACCAACACAGATGCACAACATAACAGGTAATTGGTTTACTGTTCATTAGCTTTCTCTAATTCTTCAACTGACTTACTTGCTACACCTGGGGAGACTAATAACCAACACAGATGCACAACATAACATGTAATTGGTTTACTGTTCATTGGTTCTCTCTAATTCTTCAGCTGACTTACTTGCTACACCTGAGGAGACTAATAACCAACACAGATGCACAACATAACATGTAATTGGTTTACTGTTCATTGTTTCTCTATAATTCTTCAACTGACATACTTGCTACACCTGGGGAGACTAATAGCCAACACAGATGCACAACATAACATGTAATTGGTTTAGTATTCATTGGTTCTCTCTAATTCTTCAACTGACTTACTTGCTACACCTGGCGAGACTAATAACCAACACAGATGCACAACATAACATGTAATTGGTTTACAGTTGATTAGTTTTCTCTAATTCTTCAACTGACTTACTTGCTACACCTAGGGAGACTAATAACCAACACAGATGCACAACATAACAGGTAATTGGTTTACTGTTCATTGGTTCTCTCTAATTCTTCAACAAACATACTTGCTACACCTGGGGAGACTAATAGCCAACACAGATGCACAACATAAAAGGTAATTGGTTTACTGTTCATTGGTTCTCTCTAATTCTTCAACTGACTTACTTGCTACACCTGGGGAGACTAATAACCAACACAGATGCACAACATAACAGGTAATTGGTTTACTGTTCATTGGTTCTCTCTAATTCTTCAACTGACTTACTTGATACACCTGGGGAGACTAATAACCAACACATATGCACAACATAACAGGTAATTGGTTTACTGTTCATTAGTTTTCTCTAATTCTTCAACTGACATACTTGCTACACCTGGGGAGACTAATAACCAACACAGATGCACAACATAACAGGTAATTGGTTTACTGTTCATTCGTTCTCTCTAATTCTTCAACTGACATACTTGCTACACCTGGGGAGACTAATAGCCAACACAGATGCACAACATAACAGGTAATTGGTTTACTGTTCATTAGTTTTCTCTAATTCTTCAACTGACTTACTTGCTACACCTGGGGAGACTAATAACCAACACAGATGCACAACATAACAGGAATTGGTTTACTGTTCATTGGTTCTCTCTAATTCTTCAACTGACTTACTTGCTACACCTGGGGAGACTAATAGCGAACACAGATGCACAATATAACAGGTAATTGGTTTACTGTTCATTGGTTCTCTTGAATTCTTCAATTGACTTACTTGCTACACCTAGGGAGACTAATAACCATCATAGATGCACAACATAACATGTAATTGGTTTACTGTTCATTGGTTCTCTCTAATTCTTCAGCTGACTTACTTGCTACATCTGAGGAGACTAATAACCAACACAGATGCACAACATAACAGGTAACTGGTTTACTGTTCATTAGTTTTCTCTATTTCTTCAACTGACTTACTTGCTACACCTGGGGAGACTAATAGCCAACACAGATGCACAACATAACAGGTAATTGGTTTACTATTCATTAGTTCTCTCTAATTCTTCAACTGACTTACTTGCTACACCTAGGGAGACTAATAACCAACACAGATGCACAACATAACAGGTAATTGGTTTACTGTTCATTAGTTTTCTCTAATTCTTCAACTGACTTACTTGCTACACCTGGGGAGACAAATAACCAACACAGATGCACAACATAACAGGTAATTGGTTTACTGTTCATTCTTTCTCTCTAATTCTTCAACTGACATACTTGCTACACCTGGGGAGACTAATAGCCAACACAGATGCACAACATAACATGTAATTGGTTTTGTATTCATTGGTTCTCTCTAATTCTTCAACTGACTTACTTGCTACACCTGGCGAGACTAATAACCAACACAGATGCACAACATAACATGTAATTGGTTTACTGTTCATTGGTTCTCTCTAATTCTTCAACTGACTTACTTGCTACACCTGGGGAGACTAATAACCAACACAGATGCACAACATAACATGTAATTGGTTTACAGTTGATTAGTTTTCTCTAATTCTTCAACTGACTTACTTGCTACACCTAGGGAGACTAATAACCAACACAGATGCACAACATAACAGGTAATTGGTTTACTGTTCATTGGTTCTCTCTAATTCTTCAACAAACATACTTGCTACACCTGGGGAGACTAATAGCCAACACAGATGCACAACATAAAAGGTAATTGGTTTACGGTTCATTGGTTCTCTCGAATTCTTCAACTGACTTACTTGCTACTCCTGGGGAGACTAATAACCAACACAGATGCACAACATAACATGTAGTTGGTTTACTGTTCATTGGTTCTCTCTAATTCTTCAGCTGACTTACCTGCTACACCTGGGGAGACTAATAACCAACACAGATGCACAACATAAAATGTAATTGGTTTACTGTTCATTGGTTCTCTCTAATTCTTCAACTGACTTACTTGATACACCTGGGGAGACTAATAACCAACACAGATGCACAACATAACAGGT
Source organism: Cajanus cajan (assembly GCF_000230855.2). Classification (NCBI taxonomy): domain Eukaryota; kingdom Viridiplantae; phylum Streptophyta; class Magnoliopsida; order Fabales; family Fabaceae; genus Cajanus; species Cajanus cajan. The sequence goes on from NC_138524.1 coordinate 38,886,853, forward strand.
AATTGGTTTACTGTTCATTAGTTTTCTCTAATTCTTCAACTGACTTACTTGCTACACCTGGGGAGACTAATAACCAACACAGATGCACAACATAACATGCAATTGGTTTACTGTTCATTGGTTCTCTCTAATTCTTCAACTGGCTTACTTGATACACCTGAGGAGACTAATAACCAACACAGATGCACAACATAACAGGTAATTGGTTTACTGTTCATTAGTTTTCTCTAATTCTTCAACTGACTTACTTGCTACACCTGGGGAGACTAATAGCCAACACAGATGCACAACATAATAGGTAATTGGTTTACTATTCATTAGTTCTCTCTAATTCTTCAACTGACTTACTTGCTACACCTAGGGTGACTAATAACCAACACAGATGCACAACATAACAGGTAATTGGTTTACTGTTCATTAGTTTTCTCTAATTCTTCAACTGACTTACTTGCTACAGCTGGGTAGACTAATAACCAACACAGATGCACAACATAAAAGGTAATTGGTTTACTGTTCATTGTTTCTCTCTAATTCTTCAACTGATATACTTGCTACACCTGGGGAGACTAATAGCCAACACTGATGCACAACATAACATGTAATTGGTTTAGTATTCATTGGTTCTCTCTAATTCTTCAACTGACTTACTTGCTACACCTGGGGAGACTAATAACCAACACAGATGCACAACATAACAGGTAATTGGTTTACTGTTCATTGGTTCTCTCTAATTCTTCAACTGACTTACTTGCTACACCTGGGGAGACTAATAGCGAACACAGATCCACAATATAACAGGTAATTGGTTTACTGTTCATTGGTTCTCTTGAATTCTTCAATTGACTTACTTGCTACACCTGGGGAGACTAATAACCATCATAGATGCACAACATAACATGTAATTGGTTTACTGTTCATTGGTTCTCTCTAATTCTTCAGCTGACTTACTTGCTACATCTGAGGAGACTAATAACCAACACAGATGCACAACATAACAGGTAACTGGTTTACTGTTCATTAGTTTTCTCTATTTCTTCAACTGACTTACTTGCTACACCTGGGGAGACTAATAGCCAACACAGATGCACAACATAACAGGTAATTGGTTTACTATTCATTAGTTCTCTCTAATTCTTCAACTGACTTACTTGCTACACCTAAGGAGACTAATAACCAACACAGATGCACAACATAACAGGTAATTGGTTTACTGTTCATTAGTTTTCTCTAATTCTTCAACTGATTTACTTGCTACACCTGGGGAGACTAATAGCCAACACAGATGCACAACATAACATGTAATTGGTTTTGTATTCATTGGTTCTCTCTAATTCTTCAACTGACTTACTTGCTACACCTGGCGAGACTAATAACCAACACAGATGCACAACACAACATGTAATTGGTTTACTGTTCATTGGTTCTCTCTAATTCTTCAACTGACTTACTTGCTACACCTGGGGAGACTAATAACCAACACAGATGCACAACATAACATGTAATTGGTTTACAGTTCATTAGTTTTCTCTAATTCTTCAACTGACTTACTTGCTACACCTAGGGAGACTAATAACCAACACAGATGCACAACATAACAGGTAATTGGTTTACTGTTCATTGGTTCTCTCTAATTCTTCAACAAACATACTTGCTACACCTAGGGAGACTAATAGCCAACACAGATGCACAACATAAAAGGTAATTGGTTTACGGTTCATTGGTTCTCTCGAATTCTTCAACTGACTTACTTGCTACTCCTAGGGAGACTAATAACCAACACAGATGCACAACATAACATGTAATTGGTTTACTGTTCATTGGTTCTCTCTAATTCCTCAACTGACTTACTTGATACACCTAGGGAGACTAGTAACCAACACAGATGCACAACATAACAGGTAATTGGTTTACTGTTCATTAGTTTTCTCTAATTCTTCAACTGACTTACTTGCTACACCTGGGGAGACTAATAACCAACACAGATGCACAACATAACATGTAATTGGTTTACTGTTCATTGGTTCTCTCTAATTCTTCAACAAACATACTTGCTACACCTGGGGAGACTAATAACCAACACAGATGCACAACATAACAGGTAATTGGTTTACTGTTCATTAGTTTTCAATAATTCTTCAACTGACTTACTTGCTACAGCTGGGTAGACTAATAACCAACACAGATGCACAACATAACAGGTAATTGGTTTACTGTTCATTGTTTCTCTCTAATTCTTCAACTGATATACTTGCTACACCTGGGGAGACTAATAGCCAACACAGATGCACAACATAACATGTAATTGGTTTAGTATTCATTGGTTCTCTCTAATTCTTCAACTGACTTACTTGCTACACCTGGCGAGACTAATAACCAACACAGATGCACAACATAACATGTAATTCGTTTACTGTTCACTGGTTCTCTTGAATTCTTCAATTGACTTACTTGCTACACCTGGGGAGACTAATAACCATCATAGATGCACAACATATCATGTAATTGGTTTACTGTTCATTGGTTCTCTCTAATTCTTCAGCTGACTTACTTGCTACACATGAGGAGACTAATAACCAACACAGATGCACAACATAACAGGTAATTGGTTTACTGTTGATTAGTTTTCTCTAATTCTTCAGCTGACTTACTTGCTACACCTGGGGAGACTAATTAGCCAACATAGTTGCACAACATAACAGGTAATTGGTTTACTATTCATTGGTTCTCTCTAATTCTTCAACTGACTTACTTGCTATACTTAGGGAGACTAATAACCAACACAGATGCACAACATAACAGGTAATTGGTTTACTGTTCATTAGTTTTCTCTAATTCTTCAACTGACTTACTTGCTACACATGGGGAGACTAATAATGTACACATATGCAAAACATAATATGTATTTGTTTACTATTCATTGGTTCTCTCTAATTCTTCAACTGACTTACTTGCTACACCTGGGGAGACTAATAACCAACACAGATGCACAACATAACAGGTAATTGGTTTACTGTTCATTAGTTTTCTCTAATTCTTCAACTGACTTACTTGCTTCACCTGGGGAGACTAATAACCAACACAGATGCACAACATAACAGGTAATTGGTTTACTGTTCATTAGTTTTCTCTAATTCTTCAACTGACTTACTTGCTACACATGGGGAGACTAATAATGTACACATATGCAAAACATAATATGTATTTGTTTACTATTCATTGGTTCTCTCTAATTCTTCAACTGACTTACTTGCTACACCTGGGGAGACTAATAACCAACACAGATGGACAACATAACAGGTAATTCGTTTACTGTTCATTGGTTTTCTCCAATTCTTCAACTGACTTACTTGCTACACCTGGGGAGACTAATAACCAACACAGATGCACAACATAACAGGTAATTGGTTTACTGTTCTTTAGTTTTCTCTAATTCTTCAACTGACTTACTTGCTACACCTGGGGAGACTAATAACCAACACAGATGCACAACATAACATGTAATTGGTTTACAGTTCATTAGTTTTCTCTAATTCTTCAACTGACTTACTTGCTACACCTAGGGAGACTAATAACCAACACAGATGCACAACATAACAGGTAATTGGTTTACTGTTCATTAGTTTTCTCTAATTCTTCAACTGACTTACTTGCTACAGCTGGGTAGACTAATAACCAACACAGATGCACAACATAACAGGTAATTGGTTTACTGTTCATTGTTTCTCTCTAATTCTTCAACTGATATACTTGCTACACCTGGGGAGACTAATAGCCAACACAGATGCACAACATAACATGTAATTGGTTTAGTATTCATTGGTTCTCTCTAATTCTTCAACTGACTTACTTGCTACACCTCGGGAGACTAATAGCGAACACAGATGCACAATATAACAGGTAATTGGTTTACTGTTCATTGGTTCTCTTGAATTCTTCAATTGACTTACTTGCTACACCTGGGGAGACTAATAACCATCATAGATGCACAACATAACATGTAATTGGTTTACTGTTCATTGGTTCTCTCTAATTCTTCAGCTGACTTACTTGCTACACCTGAGGAGACTAATAACCAACACAGATGCACAACATAACAGGTAACTGGTTTACTGTTCATTAGTTTTCTCTATTTCTTCAACTGACTTACTTGATACACCTGGGGAGACTAATAACCAACACATATGCACAACATAACAGGTAATTGGTTTACTGTTCATTAGTTTTCTCTAATTCTTCAACTGACATACTTGCTACACCTGGGGAGACTAATAACCAACACAGATGCACAACATAACAGGTAATTGGTTTACTGTTCATTCGTTCTCTCTAATTCTTCAACTGACATACTTGCTACACCTGGGGAGACTAATAGCCAACACAGATGCACAACATAACAGGTAATTGGTTTACTGTTCATTAGTTTTCTCTAATTCTTCAACTGACTTACTTGCTACACCTGGGGAGACTAATAACCAACACAGATGCACAACATAACAGGAATTGGTTTACTGTTCATTGGTTCTCTCTAATTCTTCAACTGACTTACTTGCTACACCTGGGGAGACTAATAGCGAACACAGATGCACAATATAACAGGTAATTGGTTTACTGTTCATTGGTTCTCTTGAATTCTTCAATTGACTTACTTGCTACACCTAGGGAGACTAATAACCATCATAGATGCACAACATAACATGTAATTGGTTTACTGTTCATTGGTTCTCTCTAATTCTTCAGCTGACTTACTTGCTACATCTGAGGAGACTAATAACCAACACAGATGCACAACATAACAGGTAACTGGTTTACTGTTCATTAGTTTTCTCTATTTCTTCAACTGACTTACTTGCTACACCTGGGGAGACTAATAGCCAACACAGATGCACAACATAACAGGTAATTGGTTTACTATTCATTAGTTCTCTCTAATTCTTCAACTGACTTACTTGCTACACCTAGGGAGACTAATAACCAACACAGATGCACAACATAACAGGTAATTGGTTTACTGTTCATTAGTTTTCTCTAATTCTTCAACTGACTTACTTGCTACACCTGGGGAGACAAATAACCAACACAGATGCACAACATAACAGGTAATTGGTTTACTGTTCATTCTTTCTCTCTAATTCTTCAACTGACATACTTGCTACACCTGGGGAGACTAATAGCCAACACAGATGCACAACATAACATGTAATTGGTTTTGTATTCATTGGTTCTCTCTAATTCTTCAACTGACTTACTTGCTACACCTGGCGAGACTAATAACCAACACAGATGCACAACATAACATGTAATTGGTTTACTGTTCATTGGTTCTCTCTAATTCTTCAACTGACTTACTTGCTACACCTGGGGAGACTAATAACCAACACAGATGCACAACATAACATGTAATTGGTTTACAGTTGATTAGTTTTCTCTAATTCTTCAACTGACTTACTTGCTACACCTAGGGAGACTAATAACCAACACAGATGCACAACATAACAGGTAATTGGTTTACTGTTCATTGGTTCTCTCTAATTCTTCAACAAACATACTTGCTACACCTGGGGAGACTAATAGCCAACACAGATGCACAACATAAAAGGTAATTGGTTTACGGTTCATTGGTTCTCTCGAATTCTTCAACTGACTTACTTGCTACTCCTGGGGAGACTAATAACCAACACAGATGCACAACATAACATGTAGTTGGTTTACTGTTCATTGGTTCTCTCTAATTCTTCAGCTGACTTACCTGCTACACCTGGGGAGACTAATAACCAACACAGATGCACAACATAAAATGTAATTGGTTTACTGTTCATTGGTTCTCTCTAATTCTTCAACTGACTTACTTGATACACCTGGGGAGACTAATAACCAACACAGATGCACAACATAACAGGTAATTGGTTTACTGTTCATTAGTTTTCTCTAATTCTTCAACTGACTTACTTGCTACACCTGGGGAGACTAATAACCAACACAGATGCACAACATAACATGCAATTGGTTTACTGTTCATTGGTTCTCTCTAATTCTTCAACTGGCTTACTTGATACACCTGAGGAGACTAATAACCAACACAGATGCACAACATAACAGGTAATTGGTTTACTGTTCATTAGTTTTCTCTAATTCTTCAACTGACTTACTTGCTACACCTGGGGAGACTAATAGCCAACACAGATGCACAACATAATAGGTAATTGGTTTACTATTCATTAGTTCTCTCTAATTCTTCAACTGACTTACTTGCTACACCTAGGGTGACTAATAACCAACACAGATGCACAACATAACAGGTAATTGGTTTACTGTTCATTAGTTTTCTCTAATTCTTCAACTGACTTACTTGCTACAGCTGGGTAGACTAATAACCAACACAGATGCACAACATAAAAGGTAATTGGTTTACTGTTCATTGTTTCTCTCTAATTCTTCAACTGATATACTTGCTACACCTGGGGAGACTAATAGCCAACACTGATGCACAACATAACATGTAATTGGTTTAGTATTCATTGGTTCTCTCTAATTCTTCAACTGACTTACTTGCTACACCTGGGGAGACTAATAACCAACACAGATGCACAACATAACAGGTAATTGGTTTACTGTTCATTGGTTCTCTCTAATTCTTCAACTGACTTACTTGCTACACCTGGGGAGACTAATAGCGAACACAGATCCACAATATAACAGGTAATTGGTTTACTGTTCATTGGTTCTCTTGAATTCTTCAATTGACTTACTTGCTACACCTGGGGAGACTAATAACCATCATAGATGCACAACATAACATGTAATTGGTTTACTGTTCATTGGTTCTCTCTAATTCTTCAGCTGACTTACTTGCTACATCTGAGGAGACTAATAACCAACACAGATGCACAACATAACAGGTAACTGGTTTACTGTTCATTAGTTTTCTCTATTTCTTCAACTGACTTACTTGCTACACCTGGGGAGACTAATAGCCAACACAGATGCACAACATAACAGGTAATTGGTTTACTATTCATTAGTTCTCTCTAATTCTTCAACTGACTTACTTGCTACACCTAAGGAGACTAATAACCAACACAGATGCACAACATAACAGGTAATTGGTTTACTGTTCATTAGTTTTCTCTAATTCTTCAACTGATTTACTTGCTACACCTGGGGAGACTAATAGCCAACACAGATGCACAACATAACATGTAATTGGTTTTGTATTCATTGGTTCTCTCTAATTCTTCAACTGACTTACTTGCTACACCTGGCGAGACTAATAACCAACACAGATGCACAACACAACATGTAATTGGTTTACTGTTCATTGGTTCTCTCTAATTCTTCAACTGACTTACTTGCTACACCTGGGGAGACTAATAACCAACACAGATGCACAACATAACATGTAATTGGTTTACAGTTCATTAGTTTTCTCTAATTCTTCAACTGACTTACTTGCTACACCTAGGGAGACTAATAACCAACACAGATGCACAACATAACAGGTAATTGGTTTACTGTTCATTGGTTCTCTCTAATTCTTCAACAAACATACTTGCTACACCTAGGGAGACTAATAGCCAACACAGATGCACAACATAAAAGGTAATTGGTTTACGGTTCATTGGTTCTCTCGAATTCTTCAACTGACTTACTTGCTACTCCTAGGGAGACTAATAACCAACACAGATGCACAACATAACATGTAATTGGTTTACTGTTCATTGGTTCTCTCTAATTCCTCAACTGACTTACTTGATACACCTAGGGAGACTAGTAACCAACACAGATGCACAACATAACAGGTAATTGGTTTACTGTTCATTAGTTTTCTCTAATTCTTCAACTGACTTACTTGCTACACCTGGGGAGACTAATAACCAACACAGATGCACAACATAACATGTAATTGGTTTACTGTTCATTGGTTCTCTCTAATTCTTCAACAAACATACTTGCTACACCTGGGGAGACTAATAACCAACACAGATGCACAACATAACAGGTAATTGGTTTACTGTTCATTAGTTTTCAATAATTCTTCAACTGACTTACTTGCTACAGCTGGGTAGACTAATAACCAACACAGATGCACAACATAACAGGTAATTGGTTTACTGTTCATTGTTTCTCTCTAATTCTTCAACTGATATACTTGCTACACCTGGGGAGACTAATAGCCAACACAGATGCACAACATAACATGTAATTGGTTTAGTATTCATTGGTTCTCTCTAATTCTTCAACTGACTTACTTGCTACACCTGGCGAGACTAATAGCCAACACAGATGCACAACATAACATGTAATTGGTTTAGTATTCATTGGTTCTCTCTAATTCTTCAACTGACTTACTTGCTACACCTGGCGAGACTAATAACCAACACAGATGCACAACATAACATGTAATTCGTTTACTGTTCACTGGTTCTCTTGAATTCTTCAATTGACTTACTTGCTACACCTGGGGAGACTAATAACCATCATAGATGCACAACATATCATGTAATTGGTTTACTGTTCATTGGTTCTCTCTAATTCTTCAGCTGACTTACTTGCTACACATGAGGAGACTAATAACCAACACAGATGCACAACATAACAGGTAATTGGTTTACTGTTGATTAGTTTTCTCTAATTCTTCAACTGACTTACTTGCTACACCTGGGGAGACTAATTAGCCAACATAGTTGCACAACATAACAGGTAATTGGTTTACTATTCATTGGTTCTCTCTAATTCTTCAACTGACTTACTTGCTATACTTAGGGAGACTAATAACCAACACAGATGCACAACATAACAGGTAATTGGTTTACTGTTCATTAGTTTTCTCTAATTCTTCAACTGACTTACTTGCTACACATGGGGAGACTAATAATGTACACATATGCAAAACATAATATGTATTTGTTTACTATTCATTGGTTCTCTCTAATTCTTCAACTGACTTACTTGCTACACCTGGGGAGACTAATAACCAACACAGATGCACAACATAACAGGTAATTGGTTTACTGTTCATTAGTTTTCTCTAATTCTTCAACTGACTTACTTGCTTCACCTGGGGAGACTAATAACTAACACAGATGCACAACATAACAGGTAATTGGTTTACTGTTCATTAGTTTTCTCTAATTCTTCAACTGACTTACTTGCTACACATGGGGAGACTAATAATGTACACATATGCAAAACATAATATGTATTTGTTTACTATTCATTGGTTCTCTCTAATTCTTCAACTGACTTACTTGCTACACCTGGGGAGACTAATAACCAACACAGATGGACAACATAACAGGTAATTCGTTTACTGTTCATTGGTTTTCTCCAATTCTTCAACTGACTTACTTGCTACACCTGGGGAGACTAATAACCAACACAGATGCACAACATAACAGGTAATTGGTTTACTGTTCTTTAGTTTTCTCTAATTCTTCAACTGACTTACTTGCTACACCTGGGGAGACTAATAACCAACACAGATGCACAACATAACATGTAATTGGTTTACAGTTCATTAGTTTTCTCTAATTCTTCAACTGACTTACTTGCTACACCTAGGGAGACTAATAACCAACACAGATGCACAACATAACAGGTAATTGGTTTACTGTTCATTAGTTTTCTCTAATTCTTCAACTGACTTACTTGCTACAGCTGGGTAGACTAATAACCAACACAGATGCACAACATAACAGGTAATTGGTTTACTGTTCATTGTTTCTCTCTAATTCTTCAACTGATATACTTGCTACACCTGGGGAGACTAATAGCCAACACAGATGCACAACATAACATGTAATTGGTTTAGTATTCATTGGTTCTCTCTAATTCTTCAGCTGACTTACTTGCTACACCTCGGGAGACTAATAGCGAACACAGATGCACAATATAACAGGTAATTGGTTTACTGTTCATTGGTTCTCTTGAATTCTTCAATTGACTTACTTGCTACACCTGGGGAGACTAATAACCATCATAGATGCACAACATAACATGTAATTGGTTTACTGTTCATTGGTTCTCTCTAATTCTTCAGCTGACTTACTTGCTACACCTGAGGAGACTAATAACCAACACAGATGCACAACATAACAGGTAACTGGTTTACTGTTCATTAGTTTTCTCTATTTCTTCAACTGACTTACTTGCTACACCTGGGGAGACTAATAGCCAACACAGATGCACAACATAACAGGTAATTGGTTTACTATTCATTAGTTCTCTCTAATTCTTCAACTGACTTACTTGCTACACCTAGGGAGACTAATAACCAACACAGATGCATAACATAACAGGTAATTGGTTTACTGTTCATTAGTTTTCTCTAATTCTTCAACTGACTTACTTGCTACACCTGGGGAGACAAATAACCAACACAGATGCACAACATAACAGGTAATTGGTTTACTGTTCATTATTTCTCTCTAATTCTTCAACTGACATACTTGCTACGCCTGGGGAGACTAATAGCCAACACAGATGCACAACATAACATGTAATTGGTTTTGTATTCATTGGTTCTCTCTAATTCTTCAACTGACTTACTTGCTACACCTGGCGAGACTAATAACCAACACAGATGCACAACATAACATGTAATTGGTTTACTGTTCATTGGTTCTCTCTAATTCTTCAACTGACTTACTTGATACACCTAGGGAGACTAATAACCAACACAGATGCACAACATAACAGGTAATTGGTTTACTGTTCATTAGTTTTCTCTAATTCTTCAACTGACTTACTTGCTACACCTGGGGAGACTAATAACCAACACAGATGCACAACATAACATGTAATTGGTTTACTGTTCATTGGTTCTCTCTAATTCTTCAACTGACTTACTTGATACACCTGAGGAGACTAATAACCAACACAGATGCACAACATAACATGTAATTGGTTTACAGTTCATTAGTTTTCTCTAATTCTTCAACTGACTTACTTGCTACACCTAGGGAGACTAATAACCAACACAGATGCACAACATAACAGGTAATTGGTTTACTGTTCATTGGTTCTCTCTAATTCTTCAACAAACATACTTGCTACACCTGGGGAGACTAATAGCCAACACAGATGCACAACATAAAAGGTAATTGGTTTACTGTTCATTGGTTCTCTCTAATTCTTCAACTGACTTACTTGATACACCTGAGGAGACTAATAACCAACACAGATGCACAACATAACATGTAATTGGTTTACAGTTCATTAGTTTTCTCTAATTCTTCAACTGACTTACTTGCTACACCTAGGGAGACTAATAACCAACACAGATGCACAACATAACAGGTAATTGGTTTACTGTTCATTGGTTCTCTCTAATTCTTCAACAAACATACTTGCTACACCTGGGGAGACTAATAGCCAACACAGATGCACAACATAAAAGGTAATTGGTTTACGGTTCATTGGTTCTCTCGAATTCTTCAACTGACTTACTTGCTACTCCTGGGGAGACTAATAACCAACACAGATGCACAACATAACATGTAGTTGGTTTACTGTTCATTGGTTCTCTCTAATTCTTCAGCTGACTTACTTGCTACACCTGGGGAGACTAATAACCAACACAGATGCACAACATAACATGTAATTGGTTTACTGTTCATTGGTTCTCTCTAATTCTTCAACTGACTTACTTGATACACCTAGGGAGACTAATAACCAACACAGATGCACAACATAACAGGTAATTGGTTTACTGTTCATTAGTTTTCTCTAATTCTTCAACTGACTTACTTGCTACACCTGGGGAGACTAATAACCAACACAGATGCACAACATAACATGTAATTGGTTTACTGTTCATTGGTTCTCTCTAATTCTTCAACTGACTTACTTGATACACCTGAGGAGACTAATAACCAACACAGATGCACAACATAACAGGTAATTGGTTTACTGTTCATTAGTTTTCTCTAATTCTTCCACTGACTTACTTGCTACACCTGGGGAGACTAATAGCCAACACAGATACACAACATAATAGGTAATTGGTTTACTATTCATTAGTTCCCTCTAATTCTTCAACTGACTTACTTGCTACACCTAGGGTGACTAATAACCAATACAGATGCACAACATAACAGGTAATTGGTTTACTGTTCATTAGTTTTCTCTAATTCTTCAACTGACTTACTTGCTACAGCTGGGTAGACTAATAACCAACACAGATGCACAACATAACAGGTAATTGGTTTACTGTTCATTGTTTCTCTCTAATTCTTCAACTGATATACTTGCTACACCTGGGGAGACTAATAGCCAACACAGATGCACAACATAACATGTAATTGGTTTAGTATTCATTGGTTCTCTCTAATTCTTCAACTGACTTACTTGCTACACCTGGCGAGACTAATAACCAACACAGATGCACAACATAACATGTAATTGGTTTGCTGTTCATTGGTTCTTTCTAATTCTTCAACTGACTTACTTGCTACACTTGGGGAGACTAATAACCAACACAGATGCACAACATAACAGGTAATTGGTTTACTGTTCATTAGTTTTCTCTAATTCTTCAACTGACTTACTTGCTACACTTGGGGAGACTAATAACCAACACAGATGCACAACATAACAGGTACCTGGTTTACTGTTCATTAGTTTTCTCTATTTCTTCAACTGACTTACTTGCTACACCTGGGGAGACTAATAGCCAACACAGATGCACAACATAACAGGTAATTGGTTTACTATTCATTAGTTCTCTCTAATTCTTCAACTGACTTACTTGCTACACCTAGGGAGACTAATAACCAACACAGATGCACAACATAACAGGTAATTGGTTTACTGTTCATTAGTTTTCTCTAATTCTTCAACTGACTTACTTGCTACACCTGGGGAGACAAATAACCAACACAGATGCACAACATAACAGGTAATTGGTTTACTGTTCATTGTTTCTCTCTAATTCTTCAACTGACATACTTGCTACACCTGGGGAGACTAATAGCCAACACAGATGCACAACATAACATGTAATTGGTTTTGTATTCATTGGTTCTCTCTAATTCTTCAACTGACTTACTTGCTACACCTGGCGAGACTAATAACCAACACAGATGCACAACATAACATGTAATTGGTTTACTGTTCATTGGTTCTCTCTAATTCTTCAACTGACTTACTTGCTACACCTGGGGAGACTAATAACCAACACAGATGCACAACATAACATGTAATTGGTTTACAGTTCATTAGTTTTCTCTAATTCTTCAACTGACTTACTTGCTACACCTAGGGAGACTAATAACCAACACAGATGTACAACATAACAGGTAATTGGTTTACTGTTCTTTGGTTCTCTCTAATTCTTCAACAAACATACTTGCTACACCTAGGGAGACTAATAGCCAACACAGATGCACAACATAAAAGGTAATTGGTTTACGGTTCATTGGTTCTCTCGAATTCTTCAACTGACTTACTTGCTACTCCTAGGGATACTAATAACCAACACAGATGCACAACATAACATGTAGTTGGTTTACTGTTCATTGGTTCTCTCTAATTCTTCAGCTGACTTACTTGCTACACCTGGGGAGACTAGTAACCAACACAGATGCACAACATAACATGTAATTGGTTTACTGTTCATTGGTTCTCTCTAATTCCTCAACTGACTTACTTGATACACCTAGGGAGACTAATAACCAACACAGATGCACAACATAACAGGTAATTGGTTTACTGTTCATTAGTTTTCTCTAATTCTTCAACTGACTTACTTGCTACACCTGGTGAGACTAATAACCAACACAGATGCACAACATAACATGTAATTGGTTTACTGTTCATTGGTTCTCTCTAATTCTTCAACTGGCTTACTTGATACACCTGAGGAGACTAATAACCAACACAGATGCACAACATAACAGGTAATTGGTTTACTGTTCATTGTTTCTCTCTAATTCTTCAACTGATATACTTGCTACACCTGGGAGACTTATAGCCAACACAGATGCACAACATAACATGTAATTGGTTTAGTATTCATTGGTTCTCTCTAATTCTTCAACTGACTTACTTGCTACACCTGGCGAGACTAATAACCAACACAGATGCACAACATAACATGTAATTGGTTTGCTGTTCATTGGTTCTCTCTAATTCTTCAACTGACTTACTTGCTACACCTGGGGAGACTAATAACCAACACAGATGCACAACATAACAGGTAATTGGTTTACTGTTCATTAGTTTTCTCTAATTCTTCAACTGACTTACTTGCTACACTTGGGGAGACTAATAACCAACATAGATGCACAACATAACAGGTAATTGGTTTACTGTTCATTGGTTCTCTCTAATTCTTCAACTGACTTACTTGATACACCTGGGGAGACTAATAACCAGCAGAGATGCACAACATAACAGGTAATTGGTTTACTGTTCATTAGTTTTCTCTAATTCTTCAACTGACTTACTTGCTACACCTGGGGAGACTAATAACCAACACAGATGCACAACATAACATGTAATTGGTTTACTGTTCATTGGTTCTCTCTAATTCTTCAGCTGACTTACTTGCTACACCTGAGGAGACTAATAACCAACACAGATGCACAACATAACATGTAATTGGTTTACTGTTCATTGTTTCTCTCTAATTCTTCAACTGACATACTTGCTACACCTGGGGAGACTAATAGCCAACACAGATGCACAACATAACATGTAATTGGTTTAGTATTCATTGGTTCTCTCTAATTCTTCAACTGACTTACTTGCTACACCTGGCAAGACTAATAACCAACACAGATGCACAACATAACAGGTAATTGGTTTACTGTTCATTAGTTTTCTCTAATTCTTCAACTGAAATACTTGCTACACCTGGGGAGACTAATAGCCAACACAGATGCACAACATAACAGGTAATTGGTTTACTGTTCATTCGTTCTCTCTAATTCTTCAACTGACATACTTGCTACACCTGGGGAGACTAATAGCCAACACAGATGCACAACATAACAGGAATGTGGTTTATTGTTCATTGGTTCTCTCTAATTCTTCAACTGACTTACTTGCTACACTTGGGGAGACAAATAGCCAACACAGATGCACAACATAACAGGTAATTGGTTACTGTTCATTGGTTCTCTCGAATTCTTCGACTGACTTACTTGCTACACCTGGGGAGACTAATAACCAACACAGATGCACAATATAATAGGTAATTGGTTTACAGTTCATTGGTTCTCTCTAATTCTTCAACTGACTTACTTGCTACACCTGGGGAGACTAATAACCAACAAAGATGCACAATAAAACAGGTAATTGGTTTACTGTTCATTTGTTCTCTCTAATTCTTCAACTGACTTGCTTGCTACACGTGGGGAGGCTAATAACCGACACAGATCGACAACATAACAGGTAATTCGTTTACTGTTCATTGGTTTTCTCCAATTCTTCAACTGACTTACTTGCTACACCTGGGGAGACTAATAACCAACACAGATGCACAATATAACAGGTAATTAGTTTACTGTTCACTGGTTCTCTTAAATTCTTCAATTGACTTACTTGCTACACCTGGGGAGACTAATAACCATCATAGATGCACAACATATCACGTAATTGGTTTACTGTTCATTGGTTCTCTCTAATTCTTCAGCTGACTTACTTGCTACACATGAGGAGACTAATAACCAACACAGATGCACAACATAACAGGTAATTGGTTTACTGTTGATTAGTTTTCTCTAATTCTTCAACTAACTTACTTGCTACACCTGGGGAGACTAATTAGCCAACATAGATGCACAACATAACAGGTAATTGGTTTACTATTCATTGGTTCTCTCTAATTCTTCAACTGACTTACTTGCTACACCTAGGGAGACTAATAACCAACACAGATGCACAACATAACAGGTAATTGGTTTACTGTTCATTAGTTTTCTCTAATTCTTCAACTGACTTACTTGCTTCACCTGGGGAGACTAATAACCAACACAGATGCACAACATAACAGGTAATTGGTTTACTGTTCATTAGTTTTCTCTAATTCTTCAACTGACTTACTTGCTACACATGGGGAGACTAATAATGTACACATATGCAAAACATAATATGTATTTGTTTACTATTCATTGGTTCTCTCTAATTCTTCAACTGACTTACTTGCTACACCTGGGGAGACTAATAACCAACACAGATGGACAACATAACAGGTAATTCGTTTACTGTTCATTGGTTTTCTCCAATTCTTCAACTGACTTACTTGCTACACATGGGGAGACTAATAACCAACACAGATGCACAACATAACAGGTAATTGGTTTACTGTTCTTTAGTTTTCTCTAATTCTTAAACTGACTTACTTGCTACACCTGGGGAGACTAATAACCAACACAGATGCACAACATAACAGGTAATTGGTTTACTGTTCATTGGTTCTCTCTAATTCTTCAACTGACTTACTTGCTACACCTGGGGAGACTAATAGCGAACACAGATGCACAATATAACAGGTAATTGGTTTACTGTTCATTGGTTCTCTTGAATTCTTCAATTGACTTACTTGCTACACCTGGGGAGACTAATAACCATCATAGATGCACAACATAACATGTAATTGGTTTACTGTTCATTGGTTCTCTCTAATTCTTCAACTGACTTACTTGCTACACCTGGGGAGACTAATAACCAACACAGATGCACAACATAACATGTAATTGGTTTACAGATCATTAGTTTTCTCTAATTCTTCAACTGACTTACTTGCTACACCTAGGGAGACTAATAACCAACACAGACGCACAACATAAAAGGTAATTGGTTTACGGTTCATTGGTTCTCTCGAATTCTTCAACTGACTTACTTGCTACTCCTGGGGAGACTAATAACCAACACAGATGCACAACATAACATGTAGTTGGTTTACTGTTCATTGGTTCTCTCTAATTCTTCAGCTGACTTACTTGCTACACCTGGGGAGACTAATAACCAACACAGATGCACAACATAACAGGTAATTGGTTTACTGTTCATTAGTTTTCTCTAATTCTTCAACTGACTTACTTGCTACACCTGGGGAGACTAATAACCAACACAGATGCACAACATAACATGTAATTGGTTTACTGTTCATTGGTTCTCTCTAATTCTTCAACTGACTTACTTGATACACCTAAGGAGACTAATAACCAACACAGATGCACAACATAACATGTAATTGGTTTACTGTTCATTGGTTCTCTCTAATTCTTCAACTGACTTACTTGATACACCTGAGGAGACTAATAACCAACACAGATGCACAACATAACAGGTAATTGGTTTACTGTTCATTAGTTTTCTCTAATTCTTCAACTGACTTACTTGCTACACCTGGGGAGACTAATAGCCAACACAGATGCACAACATAATAGGTAATTGGTTTACTATTCATTAGTTCCCTCTAATTCTTCTACTGACTTACTTGCTACACCTAGGGTGACTAATAACCAACACAGATGCACAACATAACAGGTAATTGGTTTACTGTTCATTAGTTTTCTCTAATTCTTCAACTAACTTACTTGCTACAGCTGGGTAGACTAATAACCAACACAAATGCACAACATAACAGGTAATTGGTTTACTGTTCATTGTTTCTCTCTAATTCTTCAACTGATATACTTGCTACACCTGGGGAGACTAATAGCCAACACAGATGCACAACATAACATGTAATTGGTTTAGTATTCATTGGTTCTCTCTAATTCTTCAACTGACATACTTGCTACACCTGGCGAGACTAATAACCAACACAGATGCACAACATAACATGTAATTGGTTTGCTGTTCATTGGTTCTTTCTAATTCTTCAACTGACTTACTTGCTACACTTGGGGAGACTAATAACCAACACAGATGCACAACATAACAGGTAATTGGTTTACTGTTCATTAGTTTTCTCTAATTCTTCAACTGACTTACTTGCTACACTTGGGGAGACTAATAACCAACACAGATGCACAACATAACAGGTAACTGGTTTACTGTTCATTTGTTCTCTATAATTCTTCAACTAACTTACTTGCTACACCTGGGGAGACTAATAACCAACACAGATGGACAACATAACAGGTAATTGGTTTACAGTTCTTTAGTTTTCTCTAATTCTTCAACTGACTTACTTGCTACACCTGAGGAGACTAATAACCAACACAGATGCACAACATAACAGGTAATTGGTTTACTGTTCATTGGTTCTCTCTAATTCTTCAACTGGCTTACTTGCTACACCTGGGGAGACTAATAGCCAACACAGATGCACAACATAACAGGTAATTGGTTTACTATTCATTAGTTCTCTCTAATTCTTCAACTGACTTACTTGCTACTCCTAGGGAGACTAATAACCAACACAGATGCACAACATAACAGGTAATTGGTTTACTGTTCATTAGTTTTCTCTAATTCTTCAACTGACTTACTTGCTACACCTGGGGAGACTAATAACCAACACAGATGCACAACATAACAGGTAATTGGTTTACTGTTCATTAGTTTTCTCTAATTCTTCAACTGACATACTTGCTACACCTGGGGAGACTAATACCCAACAAAGATGCACAACATAACATGTAATTGGTTTAGTATTCATTGGTTCTCTCTAATTCTTCAACTGACTTACTTCCTACACCTGGCGAGACTAATAACCAACACAGATGCACAACATAACAGGTAATTGGTTTACTGTTCATTGTTTCTCTCTAATTCTTCAACTGACATACTTGCTACACCTGGGGAGACTAATACCCAACAAAGATGCACAACATAACATGTGATTGGTTTAGTATTCATTGGTTCTCTCTAATTCTTCAACTGACTTACTTCCTACACCTGGCGAGACTAATAACCAACACAGATGCACAACATAACAGGTAATTGGTTTACTGTTCATTAGTTTTCTCTAATTCTTCAACTGACTTACTTGCTACACTTGGGGAGACTAATAACCAACATAGATGCACAACATAACAGGTAATTGGTTTACTGTTCATTGGTTCTCTCTAATTCTTCAACTGACTTACTTGATACACCTGGGGAGACTAATAACCAACACAGATGCACAACATAACAGGTAATTGGTTTACTGTTCATTAGTTTTCTCTAATTCTTCAACTGACTTACTTGCTACACTTGGGGAGACTAATAACCAACACAGATGCACAACATAACATGTAATTGGTTTACTGTTCATTGGTTCTCTCTAATTCTTCAGCTGACTTACTTGCTACACCTGAGGAGACTAATAACCAACACAGATGCACAACATAACATGTAATTGGTTTACTGTTCATTGTTTCTCTCTAATTCTTCAACTGACTTACTTGCTACACCTGGGGAGACTAATAACCAACACAGATGCACAATATAATAGGTAATTGGTTTACTGTTCATTGGTTCTCTCTAATTCTTCAACTGACTTACTTGCTACACCTGGGGAGACTAATAACCAACACAGATGCACAACATAACAGGTAACTGGTTTACTGTTCATTTGTTCTCTATAATTCTTCAACTAACTTACTTGCTACACCTGGGGAGACTAATAACCAACACAGATGGACAACATAACAGGTAATTGGTTTACAGTTCTTTAGTTTTCTCTAATTCTTCAACTGACTTACTTGCTACACCTGAGGAGACTAATAACCAACACAGATGCACAACATAACAGGTAATTGGTTTACTGTTCATTGGTTCTCTCTAATTCTTCAACTGGCTTACTTGCTACACCTGGGGAGACTAATAGCCAACACAGATGCACAACATAACAGGTAATTGGTTTACTATTCATTAGTTCTCTCTAATTCTTCAACTGACTTACTTGCTACTCCTAGGGAGACTAATAACCAACACAGATGCACAACATAACAGGTAATTGGTTTACTGTTCATTAGTTTTCTCTAATTCTTCAACTGACTTACTTGCTACACCTGGGGAGACTAATAACCAACACAGATGCACAACATAACAGGTAATTGGTTTACTGTTCATTGTTTCTCTCTAATTCTTCAACTGACATACTTGCTACACCTGGGGAGACTAATACCCAACAAAGATGCACAACATAACATGTAATTGGTTTAGTATTCATTGGTTCTCTCTAATTCTTCAACTGACTTACTTCCTACACCTGGCGAGACTAATAACCAACACAGATGCACAACATAACAGGTAATTGGTTTACTGTTCATTGTTTCTCTCTAATTCTTCAACTGACATACTTGCTACACCTGGGGAGACTAATACCCAACAAAGATGCACAACATAACATGTGATTGGTTTAGTATTCATTGGTTCTCTCTAATTCTTCAACTAACTTACTTCCTACACCTGGCGAGACTAATAACCAACACAGATGCACAACATAACAGGTAATTGGTTTACTGTTCATTAGTTTTCTCTAATTCTTCAACTGACTTACTTGCTACACTTGGGGAGACTAATAACCAACATAGATGCACAACATAACAGGTAATTGGTTTACTGTTCATTGGTTCTCTCTAATTCTTCAACTGACTTACTTGATACACCTGGGGAGACTAATAACCAACACAGATGCACAACATAACAGGTAATTGGTTTACTGTTCATTAGTTTTCTCTAATTCTTCAACTGACTTACTTGCTACACCTGGGGAGACTAATAACCAACACAGATGCACAACATAACATGTAATTGGTTTACTGTTCATTGGTTCTCTCTAATTCTTCAGCTGACTTACTTGCTACACCTGAGGAGACTAATAACCAACACAGATGCACAACATAACATGTAATTGGTTTACTGTTCATTGTTTCTCTCTAATTCTTCAACTGACTTACTTGCTACACCTGGGGAGACTAATAACCAACACAGATGCACAATATAATAGGTAATTGGTTTACTGTTCATTGGTTCTCTCTAATTCTTCAACTGACTTACTTGCTACACCTGGGGAGACTAATAACCAACACAAATGCACAACATAACAGGTAACTGGTTTACTGTTCATTTGTTCTCTATAATTCTTCAACTAACTTACTTGCTACACCTGGGGAGACTAATAACCAACACAGATGGACAACATAACAGGTAATTGGTTTACAGTTCTTTAGTTTTCTCTAATTCTTCAACTAACTTACTTGCTACACCTGAGGAGACTAATAACCAACACAGATGCACAACATAACAGGTAATTGGTTTACTGTTCATTGGTTCTCTCTAATTCTTCAACTGGCTTACTTGCTACACCTGGGGAGACTAATAGCCAACACAGATGCACAACATAACAGGTAATTGGTTTACTATTCATTAGTTCTCTCTAATTCTTCAACTGACTTACTTGCTACTCCTAGGGAGACTAATAACCAACACAGATGCACAACATAACAGGTAATTGGTTTACTGTTCATTAGTTTTCTCTAATTCTTCAACTGACTTACTTGCTACACCTGGGGAGACTAATAACCAACACAGATGCACAACATAACAGGTAATTGGTTTACTGTTCATTGTTTCTCTCTAATTCTTCAACTGACATACTTGCTACACCTGGGGAGACTAATACCCAACAAAGATGCACAACATAACATGTAATTGGTTTAGTATTCATTGGTTCTCTCTAATTCTTCAACTGACTTACTTCCTACACCTGGCGAGACTAATAACCAACACAGATGCACAACATAACAGGTAATTGGTTTACTGTTCATTGTTTCTCTCTAATTCTTCAACTGACATACTTGCTACACCTGGGGAGACTAATACCCAACAAAGATGCACAACATAACATGTGATTGGTTTAGTATTCATTGGTTCTCTCTAATTCTTCAACTGACTTACTTCCTACACCTGGCGAGACTAATAACCAACACAGATGCACAACATAACAGGTAATTGGTTTACTGTTCATTGTTTCTCTCTAATTCTTCAACTGACATACTTGCTACACCTGGGGAGACTAATAGCCAACAAAGATGCACAACATGACATGTAATTGGTTTAGTATTCATTGGTTCTCTCTAATTCTTCAACTGACTTACTTGCTACACCTGGCAAGACTAATAACCAACACAGATGCACAACATAACATGTAATTGGTTTACTGTTCATTGGTTCTCTCTAATTCTTCAACTGACATACTTGCTACACCTGGGGAGACTAATAGCCAACACAGATGCACAACATAACATGTAATTGGTTTTGTATTCATTGGTTCTCTCTAATTCTTCAACTGACTTACTTGCTACACCTTGGGAGACTAATAACCAACACAGATGCACAACATAACATGTAATTGGTTTACTGTTCATTGGTTCTCTCTAATTCTTCAGCTGACTTACTTGCTACACCTGAGGAGACTAATAACCAACACAGATGCACAACATAACAGGGAACTGGTTTACTGTTCATTTGGTCTCTATAATTCTTCAACTAACTTACTTGCTACACCTTGGGAGACTAATAACCAACACAGATGGACAACATAACAGGTAATTCGTTTACTGTTCATTGGTTTTCTCTAATTCTTCAACTGACTTACTTGCTACACCTGGGGAGACTAATAACCAACACAGATGCACAACATAACAGGTAATTGGTTTACTGTTCATTAGTTTTCTCTAATTCTTCAACTGACTTACTTGCTACACCTGGGGAGACTAATAACCAACACAGATGCACAACATAACATGTAATTGGTTTACTGTTCATTGCTTCTCTCTAATTCTTCAACTAACTTACTTGCTACACCTGGGGAGACTAATAGCCAACAAAGATGCACAACATAACATGTGATTGGTTTACTGTTCATTGGTTCTCTCTAATTCTTCAGCTGACTTACTTGCTACACCTGAGGAGACTAATAACCAACACAGATGCACAACATAACAGGGAACTGGTTTACTGTTCATTGGTTCTCTCTAATTCTTCAACTGACTTACTTGCTACACCTTGGGAGACTAATAACCAACACAGATGCACAACATAACATGTAATTGGTTTACTGTTCATTGGTTCTCTCTAATTCTTCAGCTGACTTACTTGCTACACCTGAGGAGACTAATAACCAACGCAGATGCACAACCTAACAGGTAATTGGTTTACTGTTCATTAGTTTTTTCTAATTCTTCAACTGACTTACTTGCTACACCTGGGGAGACTAATAACCAACACAGATGCACAACATAATATGTAATTGGTTTACTGTTCATTGGTTCTCTCTAACTCTTCAACTGACTTACTTGATACACCTGGGGAGACTAATAACCAACACAGATGCACAACATAACAGGTAATTGGTATACTGTTCATTAGTTTTCTCTAATTCTTCAACTGACTTACTTGCTACACCTGGGGAGACTAATAACCAACACAGATGCACAACATAACATGTAATTGGTTTACTGTTCATTGGTTCTCTCTAATTCTTCAACTGACTTACTTGCTACACCTGGGGAGACTAATAACCAACACAGATGCACAATATAATAGGTAATTGGTTTACTGTTCATTGGTTCTCTCTAATTCTTCAACTGACTTTCTTGCTACACCTGGGGAGACTAATAACCAACACAGATGCACAATATAACAGGTAACTGGTTTACTGTTCATTTGTTCTCTATAATTCTTCACCTAACTTACTTGCTACACCTGGGGAGACTAATAACCAACACAGATGGACAACATAACAGGTAATTGGTTTACAGTTCTTTAGTTTTCTCTAATTCTTCAACTGACTTACTTGCTACACCTGAGGAGACTAATAACCAACACAGATGCACAACATAATATGTAATTGGTTTACTGTTCATTGGTTCTCTCTAATTCTTCAACTGACTTACTTGATACACCTGGGGAGACTAATAACCAAAACAGATGCACAACATAACAGGTAATTGGTATACTGTTCATTGGTTCTCTCTAATTCTTCAGCTGACTTACTTGCTACACCTGAGGAGACTAATAACCAACACAGATGCACAACATAACATGTAATTGGTTTACTGTTCATTGTTTCTCTCTAATTCTTCAACTGACTTACTTGCTACACCTGGGGAGACTAATAACCAACACAGATGCACAACATAACAGGTAATTGGTTTACTGTTCATTGTTTCTCTCTAATTCTTCAACTGACATACTTGCTACACCTGGGGAGACTAATACCCAACAAAGATGCACAACATAACATGTAATTGGTTTAGTATTCATTGGTTCTCTCTAATTCTTCAACTGACTTACTTGCTACACCTGGCGAGACTAACAACCAACACAGATGCACAACATAACATGTAATTGGTTTACTGTTCATTGGTTCTCTCTAATTCTTCAGCTGACTTACTTGCTACACCTGAGGAGACTAATAACCAACACATATGCACAACATAACAAGTAATTGGTTTACTGTTCATTAGTTTTCTCTAATTCTTCAACTGACTTACTTGCTACACCTGGGGAGACTAATAGCCAACACAGATGCACAACATAATAGGTAATTGGTTTACTATTCATTAGTTCTCTCTAATTCTTCAACTGACTTACTTGCTACACCTAGGGAGACTAATAACCAACACAGATGCACAACATAACAGGTAACTGGTTTACTGTTCATTTGTTCTCTATAATTCTTCAACTAACTTACTTGCTACACCTGGGGAGACTAATAACCAACACAGATGCACAACATAACAGGTAATTGGTATACTGTTCATTGGTTCTCTCTAATTCTTCAGCTGACTTACTTGCTACACCTGAGGAGACTAATAACCAACACAGATGCACAACATAACATGTAATTGGTTTACTGTTCATTGTTTCTCTCTAATTCTTCAACTGACTTACTTGCTACACCTGGGGAGACTAATAACCAACACAGATGCACAACATAACAGGTAATTGGTTTACTGTTCATTGGTTTTCTCTAATTCTTCAACTGACTTACTTGCTACACCTGGGGAGACTAATAACCAACACAGATGCACAACATAACAGGTAATTGGTTTACTGTTCATTGTTTCTCTCTAATTCTTCAACTGACATACTTGCTACACCTGGGGAGACTAATAGCCAACACAGATGCACATCATAACATGTAATTGGTTTTGTATTCATTGGTTCTCTCTAATTCTTCAACTGACTTACTTGCTACACCTGGCGAGACTAATAACCAACACAGATGCACAACATAACATGTCATTGGTTTACTGTTCATTGGTTATCTCTAATTCTTCAACTGACTTACTTGCTACACCTGGGGAGACTAATAACCAACACAGATGCACAACATAACAGGTAATTGGTTTACTGTTCATTAGTTTTCTCTAATTCTTCAACTGACTTACTTGCTACACCTGGGGAGACTAATAACCAACACAGATGCACAACATAACAGGTAATTGGTTTACTGTTCATTGGTTCTCTGTAATTCTTCAACTGACATACTTGCTACACCTGGGGAGACTAATAGCCAACACAGATGCACAACATAACAGGTAATTGGTTTACTGTTCATTGGTTCTCTCGAATTCTTCAACTGACTTACTTGCTACACCTGGGGAGACTAATAACCAACACAGATGCACAACATAACATGTAATTGGTTTACTGTTCATTGGTTCTCTCTAATTCTTCAGCTGACTTACTTGCTACACCTGAGGAGACTAATAACCAACACAGATGCACAACATAACAGGTAATTGGTTTACTGTTCATTAGTTTTCTCTAATTCTTCAACTGACTTACTTGCTACACCTGGAGAGACTAATAACCAACACAGATGCACAACATAATATGTAATTGGTTTACTGTTCATTGGTTCTCTCTAATTCTTCAACTGACTTATTTGATACACCTGGGGAGACTAATAACCAACACAGATGCACAACATAACAGGTAATTGGTATACTGTTCATTAGTTTTCTCTAATTCTTCAACTAACTTACTTGCTACACCTGGGGAGACTAATAACCAACACAGATGCACAACATAACATGTAATTGGTTTACGGTTCATTGGTTCTCTCTAATTCTTCAACTGACATACTTGCTACACCTGGGGAGACTAATAGCCAACAAAGATGCACAACATAACATGTGATTGGTTTAGTATTCATTGGTTCTCTCTAATTCTTCAACTGACTTACTTCCTACACCTGGCGAGACTAATAACCAACACAGATGCACAACATAACAGGTAATTGGTTTACTGTTCATTGTTTCTCTCTAATTCTTCAACTGACATACTTGCTACACCTGGGGAGACTAATAGCCAACAAAGATGCACAACATAACATGTAATTGGTTTAGTATTCATTGGTTCTCTCTAATTCTTCAACTGACTTACTTGCTACACCTGGCAAGACTAATAACCAACACAGATGCACAACATAACATGTAATTGGTTTACTGTTCATTGGTTCTCTCTAATTCTTCAACTGACATACTTGCTACACCTGGGGAGACTAATAGCCAACACAGATGCACAACATAACATGTAATTGGTTTTGTATTCATTGGTTCTCTCTAATTCTTCAACTGACTTACTTGCTACACCTTGGGAGACTAATAACCAACACAGATGCACAACATAACATGTAATTGGTTTACTGTTCATTGGTTCTCTCTAATTCTTCAGCTGACTTACTTGCTACACCTGAGGAGACTAATAACCAACACAGATGCACAACATAACAGGGAACTGGTTTACTGTTCATTTGTTCTCTATAATTCTTCAACTAACTTACTTGCTACACCTGGGGAGACTAATAACCAACACAGATGGACAACATAACAGGTAATTCGTTTACTGTTCATTGGTTTTCTCTAATTCTTCAACTGACTTACTTGCTACACCTGGGGAGACTAATAACCAACACAGATGCACAACATAACAGGTAATTGGTTTACTGTTCATTGTTTCTCTCTAATTCTTCAACTGACATACTTGCTACACCTGGGGAGACTAATAGCCAACACAGATGCACAACATAACATGCAATTGGTTTTGTATTCATTGGTTCTCTCTAATTCTTCAACTGACTTACTTGCTACACCTGGCGAGACTAATAACCAACACAGATGCACAACATAACATGTAATTGGTTTACTGTTCATTGGTTATCTCTAATTCTTCAACTAACTTACTTGCTACACCTGGGGAGACTAATAACCAACACAGATGCACAACATAACAGGTAATTGGTTTACTGTTCATTGTTTCTCTCTAATTCTTCAACTGACTTACTTGCTACACCTGGGGAGACTAATAACCAACACAGATGCACAACATAACAGGTAATTGGTTTACTGTTCATTGGTTCTCTCTAATTCTTCAACTGACTTACTTGCTACACCTGGGGAGACTAATAGCCAACATAGATGCACAACATAACAGGTAATTGGTTTACTGTTCATTGGTTCTCTCAAATTCTTCAATTGACTTACTTGCTACACCTGGGGAGACTAATAACCAACACAGATGCACAACATAACATGTAATTGGTTTACTGTTCATTGGTTCTCTCTAATTCTTCAGCTGACTTACTTGCTACACCTGAGGAGACTAATAACCAACACAGATGCACAACCTAACAGGTAATTGGTTTACTGTTCATTAGTTTTTTCTAATTCTTCAACTGACTTACTTGCTACACCTGGGGAGACTAATAACCAACACAGATGCACAACATAATATGTAATTGGTTTACTGTTCATTGGTTCTCTCTAATTCTTCAACTGACTTACTTGATACACCTGGGGAGACTAATAACCAACACAGATGCACAACATAACAGGTAATTGGTATACTGTTCATTAGTTTTCTCTAATTCTTCAACTGACTTACTTGCTACACCTGGGGAGACTAATAACCAACACAGATGCACAATATAATAGGTAATTGGTTTACTGTTCATTGGTTCTCTCTAATTCTTCAACTGACTTTCTTGCTACACCTGGGGAGACTAATAACCAACACAGATGCACAATATAACAGGTAACTGGTTTACTGTTCATTTGTTCTCTATAATTCTTCACCTAACTTACTTGCTACACCTGGGGAGACTAATAACCAACACAGATGGACAACATAACAGGTAATTGGTTTACAGTTCTTTAGTTTTCTCTAATTCTTCAACTGACTTACTTGCTACACCTGAGGAGACTAATAACCAACACAGATGCACAACATAATATGTAATTGGTTTACTGTTCATTGGTTCTCTCTAATTCTTCAACTGACTTACTTGATACACCTGGGGAGACTAATAACCAAAACAGATGCACAACATAACAGGTAATTGGTATACTGTTCATTGGTTCTCTCTAATTCTTCAGCTGACTTACTTGCTACACCTGAGGAGACTAATAACCAACACAGATGCACAACATAACATGTAATTGGTTTACTGTTCATTGTTTCTCTCTAATTCTTCAACTGACTTACTTGCTACACCTGGGGAGACTAATAACCAACACAGATGCACAACATAACAGGTAATTGGTTTACTGTTCATTGTTTCTCTCTAATTCTTCAACTGACATACTTGCTACACCTGGGGAGACTAATACCCAACAAAGATTCACAACATAACATGTAATTGGTTTAGTATTCATTGGTTCTCTCTAATTCTTCAACTGACTTACTTGCTACACCTGGCGAGACTAACAACCAACACAGATGCACAACATAACATGTAATTGGTTTACTGTTCATTGGTTCTCTCTAATTCTTCAGCTGACTTACTTGCTACACCTGAGGAGACTAATAACCAACACATATGCACAACATAACAAGTAATTGGTTTACTGTTCATTAGTTTTCTCTAATTCTTCAACTGACTTACTTGCTACACCTGGGGAGACTAATAGCCAACACAGATGCACAACATAATAGGTAATTGGTTTACTATTCATTAGTTCTCTCTAATTCTTCAACTGACTTACTTGCTACACCTAGGGAGACTAATAACCAACACAGATGCACAACATAACAGGTAACTGGTTTACTGTTCATTTGTTCTCTATAATTCTTCAACTAACTTACTTGCTACACCTGGGGAGACTAATAACCAACACAGATGGACAACATAACAGGTAATTGGTTTACTGTTCATTGGTTTTCTCTAATTCTTCAACTGACTTACTTGCTACACCTGGGGAGACTAATAACCAACACAGATGCACAACATAACAGGTAATTGGTTTACTGTTCATTGTTTCTCTCTAATTCTTCAACTGACATACTTGCTACACCTGGGGAGACTAATAGCCAACACAGATGCACATCATAACATGTAATTGGTTTTGTATTCATTGGTTCTCTCTAATTCTTCAACTGACTTACTTGCTACACCTGGCGAGACTAATAACCAACACAGATGCACAACATAACATGTCATTGGTTTACTGTTCATTGGTTATCTCTAATTCTTCAACTGACTTACTTGCTACACCTGGGGAGACTAATAACCAACACAGATGCACAACATAACAGGTAATTGGTTTACTGTTCATTAGTTTTCTCTAATTCTTCAACTGACTTACTTGCTACACCTGGGGAGACTAATAACCAACACAGATGCACAACATAACAGGTAATTGGTTTACTGTTCATTGGTTCTCTGTAATTCTTCAACTGACATACTTGCTACACCTGGGGAGACTAATAGCCAACACAGATGCACAACATAACAGGTAATTGGTTTACTGTTCATTGGTTCTCTCGAATTCTTCAACTGACTTACTTGCTACACCTGGGGAGACTAATAACCAACACAGATGCACAACATAACATGTAATTGGTTTACTGTTCATTGGTTCTCTCTAATTCTTCAGCTGACTTACTTGCTACACCTGAGGAGACTAATAACCAACACAGATGCACAACATAACAGGTAATTGGTTTACTGTTCATTAGTTTTCTCTAATTCTTTAACTGACTTACTTGCTACACCTGGGGAGACTAATAACCAACACAGATGCACAACATAATATGTAATTGGTTTACTGTTCATTGGTTCTCTCTAATTCTTCAACTGACTTATTTGATACACCTGGGGAGACTAATAACCAACACAGATGCACAACATAACAGGTAATTGGTATACTGTTCATTAGTTTTCTCTAATTCTTCAACTAACTTACTTGCTACACCTGGGGAGACTAATAACCAACACAGATGCACAACATAACATGTAATTGGTTTACGGTTCATTGGTTCTCTCTAATTCTTCAACTGACATACTTGCTACACCTGGGGAGACTAATAGCCAACAAAGATGCACAACATAACATGTGATTGGTTTAGTATTCATTGGTTCTCTCTAATTCTTCAACTGACTTACTTCCTACACCTGGCGAGACTAATAACCAACACAGATGCACAACATAACAGGTAATTGGTTTACTGTTCATTGTTTCTCTCTAATTCTTCAACTGACATACTTGCTACACCTGGGGAGACTAATAGCCAACAAAGATGCACAACATAACATGTAATTGGTTTAGTATTCATTGGTTCTCTCTAATTCTTCAACTGACTTACTTGCTACACCTGGCAAGACTAATAACCAACACAGATGCACAACATAACATGTAATTGGTTTACTGTTCATTGGTTCTCTCTAATTCTTCAACTGACATACTTGCTACACCTGGGGAGACTAATAGCCAACACAGATGCACAACATAACATGTAATTGGTTTTGTATTCATTGGTTCTCTCTAATTCTTCAACTGACTTACTTGCTACACCTTGGGAGACTAATAACCAACACAGATGCACAACATAACATGTAATTGGTTTACTGTTCATTGGTTCTCTCTAATTCTTCAGCTGACTTACTTGCTACACCTGAGGAGACTAATAACCAACACAGATGCACAACATAACAGGGAACTGGTTTACTGTTCATTTGTTCTCTATAATTCTTCAACTAACTTACTTGCTACACCTGGGGAGACTAATAACCAACACAGATGGACAACATAACAGGTAATTCGTTTACTGTTCATTGGTTTTCTCTAATTCTTCAACTGACTTACTTGCTACACCTGGGGAGACTAATAACCAACACAGATGCACAACATAACAGGTAATTGGTTTACTGTTCATTGTTTCTCTCTAATTCTTCAACTGACATACTTGCTACACCTGGGGAGACTAATAGCCAACACAGATGCACAACATAACATGCAATTGGTTTTGTATTCATTGGTTCTCTCTAATTCTTCAACTGACTTACTTGCTACACCTGGCGAGACTAATAACCAACACAGATGCACAACATAACATGTAATTGGTTTACTGTTCATTGGTTATCTCTAATTCTTCAACTGACTTACTTGCTACACCTGGGGAGACTAATAACCAACACAGATGCACAACATAACAGGTAATTGGTTTACTGTTCATTGGTTCTCTGTAATTCTTCAACTGACATACTTGCTACACCTGGGGAGACTAATAGCCAACACAGATGCACAACATAACAGGTAATTGGTTTACTGTTCATTGGTTCTCTCGAATTCTTCAACTGACTTACTTGCTACACCTGGGGAGACTAATAACCAACACAGATGCACAACATAACATGTAATTGGTTTACTGTTCATTGGTTCTCTCTAATTCTTCAGCTGACTTACTTGCTACACCTGAGGAGACTAATAACCAACACAGATGCACAACATAACAGGTAATTGGTTTACTGTTCATTAGTTTTCTCTAATTCTTCAACTGACTTACTTGCTACACCTGGGGAGACTAATAACCAACACAGATGCACAACATAATATGTAATTGGTTTACTGTTCATTGGTTCTCTCTAATTCTTCAACTGACTTATTTGATACACCTGGGGAGACTAATAACCAACACAGATGCACAACATAACAGGTAATTGGTATACTGTTCATTAGTTTTCTCTAATTCTTCAACTAACTTACTTGCTACACCTGGGGAGACTAATAACCAACACAGATGCACAACATAACATGTAATTGGTTTACGGTTCATTGGTTCTCTCTAATTCTTCAACTGACATACTTGCTACACCTGGGGAGACTAATAGCCAACAAAGATGCACAACATAACATGTGATTGGTTTAGTATTCATTGGTTCTCTCTAATTCTTCAACTGACTTACTTCCTACACCTGGCGAGACTAATAACCAACACAGATGCACAACATAACAGGTAATTGGTTTACTGTTCATTGTTTCTCTCTAATTCTTCAACTGACATACTTGCTACACCTGGGGAGACTAATAGCCAACAAAGATGCACAACATAACATGTAATTGGTTTAGTATTCATTGGTTCTCTCTAATTCTTCAACTGACTTACTTGCTACACCTGGCAAGACTAATAACCAACACAGATGCACAACATAACATGTAATTGGTTTACTGTTCATTGGTTCTCTCTAATTCTTCAACTGACATACTTGCTACACCTGGGGAGACTAATAGCCAACACAGATGCACAACATAACATGTAATTGGTTTTGTATTCATTGGTTCTCTCTAATTCTTCAACTGACTTACTTGCTACACCTTGGGAGACTAATAACCAACACAGATGCACAACATAACATGTAATTGGTTTACTGTTCATTGGTTCTCTCTAATTCTTCAGCTGACTTACTTGCTACACCTGAGGAGACTAATAACCAACACAGATGCACAACATAACAGGGAACTGGTTTACTGTTCATTTGTTCTCTATAATTCTTCAACTAACTTACTTGCTACACCT
The DNA here is from genome assembly GCF_000230855.2 of Cajanus cajan. Taxonomy (NCBI): domain Eukaryota; kingdom Viridiplantae; phylum Streptophyta; class Magnoliopsida; order Fabales; family Fabaceae; genus Cajanus; species Cajanus cajan. Next base: position 38,919,607 of record NC_138524.1, read on the forward strand.
GGGGAGACTAATAACCAACACAGATGGACAACATAACAGGTAATTCGTTTACTGTTCATTGGTTTTCTCTAATTCTTCAACTGACTTACTTGCTACACCTGGGGAGACTAATAACCAACACAGATGCACAACATAACAGGTAATTGGTTTACTGTTCATTGTTTCTCTCTAATTCTTCAACTGACATACTTGCTACACCTGGGGAGACTAATAGCCAACACAGATGCACAACATAACATGCAATTGGTTTTGTATTCATTGGTTCTCTCTAATTCTTCAACTGACTTACTTGCTACACCTGGCGAGACTAATAACCAACACAGATGCACAACATAACATGTAATTGGTTTACTGTTCATTGGTTATCTCTAATTCTTCAACTGACTTACTTGCTACACCTGGGGAGACTAATAACCAACACAGATGCACAACATAACAGGTAATTGGTTTACTATTCATTGGTTATCTCTAATTCTTCAACTGACTTACTTGCTACTCCTGGGGAGACTAATAACCAACACAGATGCACAACATAACAGGTAATTGGTTTACTGTTCATTGTTTCTCTCTAATTCTTCAACTGACTTACTTGCTACACCTGGGGAGACTAATAACCAACACAGATGCACAACATAACAGGTAATTGGTTTACTGTTCATTGGTTCTCTCTAATTCTTCAACTGACTTACTTGCTACACCTGGGGAGACTAATAGCCAACACAGATGCACAACATAACAGGTAATTGGTTTACTGTTCATTGGTTCTCTCAAATTCTTCAACTGACTTACTTGCTACACCTGGGGAGACTAATAACCAACACAGATGCACAACATAACATGTAATTGGTTTACTGTTCATTGGTTCTCTCTAATTCTTCAGCTGACTTACTTGCTACACCTGAGGAGACTAATAACCAACACAGATGCACAACCTAACAGGTAATTGGTTTACTGTTCATTAGTTTTTTCTAATTCTTCAACTGACTTACTTGCTACACCTGGGGAGACTAATAACCAACACAGATGCACAACATAATATGTAATTGGTTTACTGTTCATTGGTTCTCTCTAATTCTTCAACTGACTTACTTGATACACCTGGGGAGACTAATAACCAACACAGATGCACAACATAACAGGTAATTGGTATACTGTTCATTAGTTTTCTCTAATTCTTCAACTGACTTACTTGCTACACCTGGGGAGACTAATAACCAACACAGATGCACAACATAACATGTAATTGGTTTACTGTTCATTGGTTCTCTCTAATTCTTCAACTGACTTACTTGATACACCTGGGGAGACTAATAACCAAAACAGATGCACAACATAACAGGTAATTGGTATACTGTTCATTGGTTCTCTCTAATTCTTCAGCTGACTTACTTGCTACACCTGAGGAGACTAATAACCAACACAGATGCACAACATAACATGTAATTGGTTTACTGTTCATTGTTTCTCTCTAATTCTTCAACTGACTTACTTGCTACACCTGGGGAGACTAATAACCAACACAGATGCACAACATAACAGGTAATTGGTTTACTGTTCATTGTTTCTCTCTAATTCTTCAACTGACATACTTGCTACACCTGGGGAGACTAATACCCAACAAAGATGCACAACATAACATGTAATTGGTTTAGTATTCATTGGTTCTCTCTAATTCTTCAACTGACTTACTTGCTACACCTGGCGAGACTAATAACCAACACAGATGCACAACATAACATGTAATTGGTTTACTGTTCATTGGTTCTCTCTAATTCTTCAACTAACTTACTTGCTACACCTGAGGAGACTAATAACCAACACATACGCACAACATAACAAGTAATTGGTTTACTGTTCATTAGTTTTCTCTAATTCTTCAACTGACTTACTTGCTACACCTGGGGAGACTAATAGCCAACACAGATGCACAACATAATAGGTAATTGGTTTACTATTCATTAGTTCTCTCTAATTCTTCAACTGACTTACTTGCTACACCTAGGGAGACTAATAACCAACACAGATGCACAACATAACAGGTAACTGGTTTACTGTTCATTTGTTCTCTATAATTCTTCAACTAACTTACTTGCTACACCTGGGGAGACTAATAACCAACACAGATGGACAACATAACAGGTAATTCATTTACTGTTCATTGGTTTTCTCTAATTGTTCAACTGACTTACTTGCTACACCTGGGGAGACTAATAACCAACACAGATGCACAACATAACAAGTAATTGGTTTACTGTTCATTGTTTCTCTCTAATTCTTCAACTGACATACTTGCTACACCTGGGGAGACTAATAGCCAACACAGATGCACATCATAACATGTAATTGGTTTTGTATTCATTGGTTCTCTCTAATTCTTCAACTGACTTACTTGCTACACCTGGCGAGACTAATAACCAACACAGATGCACAACATAACATGTCATTGGTTTACTGTTCATTGGTTATCTCTAATTCTTCAACTGACTTACTTGCTACACCTGGGGAGACTAATAACCAACACAGATGCACAACATAACAGGTAATTGGTTTACTGTTCATTAGTTTTCTCCAATTCTTCAACTGACTTACTTGCTACACCTGGGGAGACTAATAACCAACACAGATGCACAACATAACAGGTAATTGGTTTACTGTTCATTGGTTCTCTCTAATTCTTCAACTGACATACTTGCTACACTTGGGGAGACTAATAGCCAACACAGATGCACATCATAACAGGTAATTGGTTTACTGTTCATTGGTTCTCTCGAATTCTTCAACTGACTTACTTGCTACACCTGGGGAGACTAATAACCAACACAGATGCACAACATAACATGTAATTGGTTTACTGTTCATTGGTTCTCTCTAATTCTTCAGCTGACTTACTTGCTACACCTGAGGAGACTAATAACCAACACAGATGCACAACATAACAGGTAATTGGTTTACTGTTCATTAGTTTTCTCTAATTCTTCAACTGACTTACTTGCTACACCTGGGGAGACTAATAACCAACACAGATGCACAACATAATATGTAATTGGTTTACTGTTCATTGGTTCTCTCTAATTCTTCAACTGACTTATTTGATAAACCTGGGGAGACTAATAACCAACACAGATGCACAACATAACAGGTAATTGGTATACTGTTCATTAGTTTTCTCTAATTCTTCAACTAACTTACTTGCTACACCAGGGGAGACTAATAACCAACACAGATGCACAACATAACATGTAATTGGTTTACTGTTCATTGGTTCTCTCTAATTCTTCGACTGACATACTTGCTACACCTGGGGAGACTAATAGCCAACAAAGATGCACAACATAACATGTGATTGGTTTAGTATTCATTGGTTCTCTCTAATTCTTCAACTGACTTACTTCCTACACCTGGCGAGACTAATAACCAACACATATGCACAACATAACAGGTAATTGGTTTACTGTTCATTGTTTCTCTCTAATTCTTCAACTGACATACTTGCTACACCTGGGAGACTAATAGCCAACAAAGACGCACAACATAACATGTAATTGGTTTAGTATTCATTGGTTCTCTCTAATTCTTCAACTGACATACTTGCTACACCTGGCAAGACTAATAACCAACACAGATGCACAACATAACATGTAATTGGTTTACTGTTCATTGGTTCTCTCTAATTCTTCAACTGACATACTTGCTACACCTAGGGAGACTAATAGCCAACACAGATGCACAACATAACATGTAATTGGTTTTGTATTCATTGGTTCTCTCTAATTCTTCAACTGACTTACTTGCTACACCTTGGGAGACTAATAACCAACACAGATGCACAACATAACATGTAATTGGTTTACTGTTCATTGGTTCTCTATAATTCTTCAGCTGACTTACTTGCTACACCTGGGGAGACTAATAACCAACACAGATGGACAACATAACAGGGAATTGGTTTACAGTTCTTTAGTTTTCTCTAATTCTTCAACTGACTTACTTGCTACACCTGAGGAGACTAATAACCAACACAGATGCACAACATAACATGTAATTGGTTTACTGTTCATTGGTTCTCTCTAATTCTTCAACTGACATACTTGCTACACCTAGGGAGACTAATAGCCAACACAGATGCACATCATAACATGTAATTGGTTTTGTATTCATTGGTTCTCTCTAATTCTTCAACTGACTTACTTGCTACACCTGGCGAGACTAATAACCAACACAGATGCACAACATAACAGGTCATTGGTTTACTGTTCATTGGTTCTCTCTAATTCTTCAACTGACTTACTTGCTACACCTGGGGAGACTAATAACCAACACAGATGCACAACATAACAGGTAATTGGTATACTGTTCATTGGTTCTCTCTAATTCTTCAGCTGACTTACTTGCTACACCTGAGGAGACTAATAACCAACACAGATGCACAACATAACATGTAATTGGTTTACTGTTCATTGTTTCTCTCTAATTCTTCAACTGACTTACTTGCTACACCTGGGGAGACTAATAACCAACACAGATGCACAACATAACATGTAATTTGTTTACTGTTCATTGGTTCTCTCTAATTCTTAAACTGACTTACTTGAGACACCTGGGGAGACTAATAACCAACACAGATGCACAACATAACAGGTAATTGGTATACTGTTCATTAGTTTTCTCTAATTCTTCAACTGACTTACTTGCTACACCTGGGGAGACTAATAACCAACACAGATGCACAACATAACATGTAATTGGTTTACTGTTCATTGGTTCTCTCTAATTCTTCAACTGACTTACTTGCTACACCTGGGGAGACTAATAACCAACACAGATGCACAACATAACATGTAATTGGTTTACTGTTCATTGGTTCTCTCTAATTCTTCAACTGACTTACTTGCTACACCTGGGGAGACTAATAACCAACACAGATGCACAATATAATAGGTAATTGGTTTACTGTTCATTGGTTCTCTCTAATTCTTCAACTGACTTACTTGCTACACCTGGGGAGACTAATAACCAACACAGATGCACAACATAACAGGTAACTGGTTTACTGTTCATTTGTTCTCTATAATTCTTCAACTAACTTACTTGCTACACCTGGGGAGACTAATAACCAACATAGATGGACAACATAACAGGTAATTGGTTTACAGTTCTTTAGTTTTCTCTAATTCTTCAACTGACTTACTTGCTACACCTGAGGAGACTAATAACCAACACAGATGCACAACATAATATGTAATTGGTTTACTGTTCATTGGTTCTCTCTAATTCTTCAACTGACTTACTTGATACACCTGGGGAGACTAATAACCAACACAGATGCACAACATAACAGGTAATTGGTATACTGTTCATTGGTTCTCTCTAATTCTTCAGCTGACTTACTTGCTACACCTGAGGAGACTAATAACCAACACAGATGCACAACATAACATGTAATTGGTTTACTGTTCATTGGTTCTCTCTAATTCTTCAACTGACTTACTTGCTACACCTGGGGAGACTAATAACCAACACAGATGCACAATATAATAGGTAATTGGTTTACTGTTCATTGGTTCTCTCTAATTCTTCAACTGACTTACTTGCTACACCTGGGGAGACTAATAACCAACACAGATGCACAACATAACAGGTAACTGGTTTACTGTTCATTTGTTCTCTATAATTCTTCAACTAACTTACTTGCTACACCTGGGGAGACTAATAACCAACACAGATGGACAACATAACAGGTAATTGGTTTACAGTTCTTTAGTTTTCTCTAATTCTTCAACTGACTTACTTGCTACACCTGAGGAGACTAATAACCAACACAGATGCACAACATAACAGGTAATTGGTTTACTGTTCATTGGTTCTCTCTAATTCTTCAACTGGCTTACTTGCTACACCTGGGGAGACTAATAGCCAACACAGATGCACAACATAACAGGTAATTGGTTTACTATTCATTAGTTCTCTCTAATTCTTCAACTGACTTACTTGCTACTCCTAGGGAGACTAATAACCAACACAGATGCACAACATAACAGGTAATTGGTTTACTGTTCATTAGTTTTCTCTAATTCTTCAACTGACTTACTTGCTACACCTGGGGAGACTAATAACCAACACAGATGCACAACATAACAGGTAATTGGTTTACTGTTCATTGTTTCTCTCTAATTCTTCAACTGACATACTTGCTACACCTGGGGAGACTAATACCCAACAAAGATGCACAACATAACATGTAATTGGTTTAGTATTCATTGGTTCTCTCTAATTCTTCAACTGACTTACTGGCTACACCTGGCGAGACTAATAACCAACACAGATGCACAACATAACATGTAATTGGTTTACTGTTCATTGGTTCTCTCTAATTCTTCAGCTGACTTACTTGCTACACCTGAGGAGACTAATAACCAACACATATGCACAACATAACAAGTAATTGGTTTACTGTTCATTAGTTTTCTCTAATTCTTCAACTGACTTACTTGCTACACCTGGGGAGACTAATAGCCAACACAGATGCACAACATAATAGGTAATTGGTTTACTATTCATTAGTTCTCTCTAATTCTTCAACTGACTTACTTGCTACACCTAGGGAGACTAATAACCAACACAGATGCACAACATAACAGGTAACTGGTTTACTGTTCATTTGTTCTCTATAATTCTTCAACTAACTTACTTGCTACACCTGGGGAGACTAATAACCAACACAGATGGACAACATAACAGGTAATTCGTTTACTGTTCATTGTTTCTCTCTAATTCGTCAACTGACATACTTGCTACACCTGGGGAGACTAATAGCCAACACAGATGCCCATCATAACATGTAATTGGTTTTGTATTCATTGGTTCTCTCTAATTCTTCAACTGACTTACTTGCTACACCTGGCGAGACTAATAACCAACACAGATGCACAACATAACATCTCATTGGTTTACTGTTCATTGGTTATCTCTAATTCTTCAACTGACTTACTTGCTACACCTGGGGAGACTAATAACCAACACAGATGCACAACATTACAGGTAATTGGTTTACTGTTCATTAGTTTTCTCTAATTCTTCAACTGACTTACTTGCTACACCTGGGGAGACTAATAACCAACACAGATGCACAACATAATAGGTAATTGGTTTACTATTCATTAGTTCTCTCTAATTCTTCAACTGACTTACTTGCTACACCTAGGGAGACTAATAACCAACACAGATGCACAACATAACAGGTAACTGGTTTACTGTTCATTTGTTCTCTATAATTCTTCAACTAACTTACTTGCTACACCTGGGAAGACTAATAACCAACACAGATGGACAACATAACAGGTAATTCGTTTACTGTTCATTGTTTCTCTCTAATTCTTCAACTGACATACTTGCTACACCTGGGGAGACTAATAACCAACACAAATGCACAACATAACATGTAATTGGTTTACTGTTCATTGGTTCTCTCTAATTCTTCAACTGACTTACTTGCTACACCAGAGGAGACTAATAACCAACACAGATGCACAACATAACAGGTAATTGGTTTACTGTTCATTAGTTTTCTCTAATTCTTCAACTGACTTACTTGCTACACCTGGGGAGACTAATAACCAACACAGATGCACAACATAATATGTAATTGGTTTACTGTTCATTGGTTCTCTCTAATTCTTCAACTGACTTATTTGATACACCTGGGGAGACTAATAACCAACACAGATGCACAACATAACAGGTAATTGGTATACTGTTCATTAGTTTTCTCTAATTCTTCAACTAACTTACTTGCTACACCTGGGGAGACTAATAACCAACACAGATGCACAACATAACATGTAATTGGTTTACTGTTCATTGGTTCTCTCTAATTCTTCAACTGACATACTTGCTACACCTGGGGAGACTAATAGCCAACAAAGATGCACAACATAACATGTGATTGGTTTAGTATTCATTGGTTCTCTCTAATTCTTCAACTGACTTACTTCCTACACCTGGCGAGACTAATAACCAACACAGATGCACAACATAACATGTAATTGGTTTACTGTTCATTGGTTCTCTCTAATTCTTCAACTGACATACTTGCCACACCTGGGGAGACTAATAGCCAACACAGATGCACAACATAACATGTAATTGGTTTTGTATTCATTGGTTCTCTCTAATTCTTCAACTGACTTACTTGCTACACCTGGGGAGACTAATAACCAACACAGATGCACAACATAACAGGTAATTGGTTTACTGTTCATTGTTTCTCTCTAATTCTTCAACTGACATACTTGCTACACCTGGGGAGACTAATAGCCAACACAGATGCCCATCATAACATGTAATTGGTTTTGTATTCATTGGTTCTCTCTAATTCTTCAACTGACTTACTTGCTACACCTGGCGAGACTAATAACCAACACAGATGCACAACATAACATGTCATTGGTTTACTGTTCATTGGTTATCTCTAATTCTTCAACTGACTTACTTGCTACACCTGGGGAGACTAATAACCAACACAGATGCACAACATTACAGGTAATTGGTTTACTGTTCATTAGTTTTCTCTAATTCTTCAACTGACTTACTTGCTACACCTGGGGAGACTAATAACCAACACAGATGCACAACATAACAGGTAATTGGTTTACTGTTCATTGGTTCTCTCTAATTCTTCAACTGACATACTTGCTACACCTGGGGAGACTAATAGCCAACACAGATGCACAACATAACAGGTAATTGGTTTACTGTTCATTGGTTCTCTCGAACTCTTCAACTGACTTACTTGCTACACCTGGGGAGACTAATAACCAACACAGATGCACAACATAACATGTAATTGGTTTACTGTTCATTGGTTCTCTCTAATTCTTCAGCTGACTTACTGGCTACACCAGAGGAGACTAATAACCAACACAGATGCACAACATAACAGGTAATTGGTTTACTGTTCATTAGTTTTCTCTAATTCTTCAACTGACTTACTTGCTACACCTGGGGAGACTAATAACCAACACAGATGCACAACATAATATGTAATTGGTTTACTGTTCATTGGTTCTCTCTAATTCTTCAACTGACTTATTTGATACACCTGGGGAGACTAATAACCAACACAGATGCACAACATAACAGGTAATTGGTATACTGTTCATTAGTTTTCTCTAATTCTTCAACTAACTTACTTGCTACACCTGGGGAGACTAATAACCAACACAGATGCACAACATAACATGTAATTGGTTTACTGTTCATTGGTTCTCTCTAATTCTTCAACTGACATACTTGCTACACCTGGGGAGACTAATAGCCAACAAAGATGCACAACATAACATGTGATTGGTTTAGTATTCATTGGTTCTCTCTAATTCTTCAACTGACTTACTTCCTACACCTGGCGAGACTAATAACCAACACAGATGCACAACATAACATGTAATTGGTTTACTGTTCATTGGTTCTCTCTAATTCTTCAACTGACATACTTGCCACACCTGGGGAGACTAATAGCCAACACAGATGCACAACATAACATGTAATTGGTTTTGTATTCATTGGTTCTCTCTAATTCTTCAACTGACTTACTTGCTACACCTTGGGAGACTAATAATCAGCACAGATGCACAACATAACATGTAATTGGTTTACTGTTCATTGGTTCTCTCTAATTCTTCAGCTGACTTACTTGCTACACCTGAGGAGACTAATAACCAACACAGATGCACAACATAACAGGGAACTGGTTTACTGTTCATTAGTTTTCTATAATTCTTCAACTAACTTACTTGCTACACCTGGGGAGACTAATAACCAACACAGATGGACAACATAACAGGTAATTCGTTTACTGTTCATTGGTTTTCTCTAATTCTTCAACTGACTTACTTGCTACACCTGGGGAGACTAATAACCAACACAGATGCACAACATAACAGGTAATTGGTTTACTGTTCATTGTTTCTCTCTAATTCTTCAACTGACATACTTGCTACACCTGGGGAGACTAATAGCCAACACAGATGCCCATCATAACATGTAATTGGTTTTGTATTCATTGGTTCTCTCTAATTCTTCAACTGACTTACTTGCTACACCTGGCGAGACTAATAACCAACACAGATGCACAACATAACATGTCATTGGTTTACTGTTCATTGGTTATCTCTAATTCTTCAACTGACTTACTTGCTACACCTGGGGAGACTAATAACCAACACAGATGCACAACATTACAGGTAATTGGTTTACTGTTCATTAGTTTTCTCTAATTCTTCAACTGACTTACTTGCTACACCTGGGGAGACTAATAACCAACACAGATGCACAACATAACAGGTAATTGGTTTACTGTTCATTGGTTCTCTCTAATTCTTCAACTGACATACTTGCTACACCTGGGGAGACTAATAGCCAACACAGATGCACAACATAACAGGTAATTGGTTTACTGTTCATTGGTTCTCTCGAATTCTTCAACTGACTTACTTGCTACACCTGGGGAGACTAATAACCAACACAGATGCACAACATAACATGTAATTGGTTTACTGTTCATTGGTTCTCTCTAATTCTTCAGCTGACTTACTTGCTACACCTGAGGAGACTAATAACCAACACAGATGCACAACATAACAGGTAATTGGTTTACTGTTCATTAGTTTTCTCTAATTCTTCAACTGACTTACTTGCTACACCTGGGGAGACTAATAACCAACACAGATGCACAACATAATATGTAATTGGTTTACTGTTCATTGGTTCTCTCTAATTCTTCAACTGACTTATTTGATACACCTGGGGAGACTAATAACCAACACAGATGCACAACATAACAGGTAATTGGTATACTGTTCATTAGTTTTCTCTAATTCTTCAACTAACTTACTTGCTACACCTGGGGAGACTAATAACCAACACAGATGCACAACATAACATGTAATTGGTTTACTGTTCATTGGTTCTCTCTAATTCTTCAACTGACATACTTGCTACACCTGGGGAGACTAATAGCCAACAAAGATGCACAACATAACATGTGATTGGTTTAGTATTCATTGGTTCTCTCTAATTCTTCAACTGACTTACTTCCTACACCTGGCGAGACTAATAACCAACACAGATGCACAACATAACATGTAATTGGTTTACTGTTCATTGGTTCTCTCTAATTCTTCAACTGACATACTTGCTACACCTGGGGAGACTAATAGCCAACACAGATGCACAACATAACATGTAATTGGTTTTGTATTCATTGGTTCTCTCTAATTCTTCAACTGACTTACTTGCTACACCTTGGGAGACTAATAACCAACACAGATGCACAACATAACATGTAATTGGTTTACTGTTCATTGGTTCTCTCTAATTCTTCAGCTGACTTACTTGCTACACCTGAGGAGACTAATAACCAACACAGATGCACAACATAACAGGGAACTGGTTTACTGTTCATTAGTTTTCTATAATTCTTCAACTAACTTACTTGCTACACCTGGGGAGACTAATAACCAACACAGATGGACAACATAACAGGTAATTCGTTTACTGTTCATTGGTTTTCTCTAATTCTTCAACTGACTTACTTGCTACACCTGGGGAGACTAATAACCAACACAGATGCACAACATAACAGGTAATTGGTTTACTGTTCATTGTTTCTCTCTAATTCTTCAACTGACATACTTGCTACACCTGGGGAGACTAATAGCCAACACAGATCAACAACATAACATGTAATTGGTTTTGTATTCATTGGTTCTCTCTAATTTTTCAACTGACTTACTTGCTACACCTGGCGAGACTAATAACGAACACAGATGCACAACATAACATGTAATTGGTTTACTGTTCATTGGTTATCTCTAATTCTTCAACTGACTTACTTGCTACACCTGGGGAGACTAATAACCAACATAGATGCACAACATAACAGGTAATTGGTTTACTGTTCATTGGTTCTCTCTAATTCTTCAACTGACTTACTTGCTACACCTGGGGAGACTAATAACCAACACAGATGCACAACATAACAGGTAATTGGTTTACTGTTCATTGGTTCTCTCTAATTCTTCAACTGACTTACTTGCTACACCTGGGGAGACTAATAGCCAACACAGATGCACAACATAACAGGTAATTGGTTTACTGTTCATTGGTTCTCTCAAATTCTTCAACTGACTTACTTGCTACACCTGGGGAGACTAATAACCAACACAGATGCACAACATAACATGTAATTGGTTTACTGTTCATTGGTTCTCTCGAATTCTTCAACTGACTTACTTGCTACACCTGGGGAGACTAATAACCATCACAGATGCACCACATAACATGTAATTGGTTTACTGTTCATAAGTTCTCTCTAATTCTTCAACTGACTTACTTGCTACACCTGGGGAGACTAATAACCATCACAGATACACAATATAACTGGTAATTGGTTTACTGTTCATTGGTTCTCTCTAATCTTCAACTGACTTACTTGCTACACCTGGGGTGACTGATAACCAACACAGATGCACAACATAACATGTAATTGATTTACTGTTCATTGGTTCTCTCTAATTCTTTAGCTGACTTACTTGCTACACCTGAGGAGACTAATAACCAACACAGATGAACAACATAACATGTAATTGGTTTACTGTTCATAAGTTCTCTCTAATTCTTCAACTGACTTACTTGCTACACCTGGGGAGACTAATAACCAACACAGATGCACAACATAGCAGGTAATTGGTTTACTGTTCATTGGTTATCTCTAATTCTTCAACTGACTTACTTGCTACACCTGGCGAGACTAATAACCAACACAGATGCACAACATAACATGTAATTGGTTTACTGTTCATTGGTTCTCTCTAATTCTTCAGCTGACTTTCTTGCTACACCTGAGGAGACTAATAACCAACACTGATGCACAACATAACAGGTAGTTGGTTTACTGTTCATTAGTTTTCTCTAATTCTTCAACTGACTTACTTGCTACACCTGGGGAGACTAATAACCAACACAGATGCACAACATAACAGGTAATTGGTTTACTGTTCATTAGTTTTCTCTAATTCTTCAACTGACTTACTTGCTACACCTCGGGAGACTAATAACCAACACAGATGCACAACATAACAGGTAATCGGTTTACTGTTCATTAGTTTTCTCTAATTCTTCAAGTGACTTACTTGCTACACCTGGGGAGACTAATAGCCAACACAGATGCACAACATAACAGGTAATTGGTTTACTGTTCATTGGTTCTCTCTAATTCTTCAGCTGACTTACTTGCTACACCTGAGGAGACTAATAACCAACACAGATGCACAACATAACAGGTAATTGGTTTACTGTTCATTGGTTCCCTCTAATTCTTCAACTGACATACTTGCTACACCTGGGGAGACTAATAGCCAACACAGATGCACAACATAACAGGTAATTGGTTTACTGTTCATTGGTTCTCTCTAATTCTTCAACTGACTTACTTGCTACACCTAGGGAGACTAATAACCAACACAGATGCACAACATAACAGGTAATTGGTTTACTATTCATTGGTTCTCTCTAATTCTTCAACTGACTTACTTGCTACACCTGGGGAGACTAATAACCAACACAGATGCACAACAAAACAGGTAATTGGTTTACTGTTCATTTGTTCTCTCTAATTCTTCAACTGACTTACTTGCTACACCTGGGGAGACTAATACCCAACACAGATGGACAATATTACAGGTAACTGGTTTCCTGTTCATTAGTTTTCTCTAATTCTTCAACTGACTTACTTGCTACACCTGGGGAGACTAATAACCAACACATATGCACAACATAACAGGTAATTGGTTTACTATTCATTAGTTTTCTCTAATTCTTCAACTGACTTACATGCTACACCTGGGGAGACTAATAACCAACACAGATGCACAACATAACAGGTAATTGGTTTACTCTTCATTGGATCTCTCTAATTCTTCAACTGACTTACTTGCTACACCTGGGGAGACTAACAGCCAACACAGATGCACAATATAACAGGTAATTGGTTTACTGTTCATTGGTTCTCTCGAATTCTTCAACTGACTTACTTGCTACACCTGGGGAGACTAATAACCATCACAGATGCACCACATAACATGTAATTGGTTTACTTTTCATTGGTTCTCTCTAATTCTTCAGCTGACTTACTTGCTACACCTGAGAAGACTAATAACCAACACAGATGCACAACATAACAGGTAATCGGTTTACTGTTCATTAGTTTTCTCTAATTCTTCAAGTGACTTACTTGCTACACCTGGGGAGACTAATAGCCAACACAGATGCACAACATAACAGGTAATCGGTTTACTATTCATTGGTTCTCTCTAATTGTTCAACTGACTTACTTGCTACACCTAGGGAGACTAATAACCAACACAGATGCACAACATAACAAGTAATTGGTTTACTGTTCATTAGTTTTCTCTAATTCTTCAACTGACTTACTTGCTACACCTGGGGAGACTAATAACCAACACAGATGCACAACATAACAGGTAATTGGTTTACTATTCATTGGTTCTCTCTAATTCTTCAACTGACTTACTTGCTACAGCTGGGGAGACTAATAACCAACACAGATGCACAAGAAAACAGGTAATTGGTTTACTATTCATTTGTTTTCTCTAATTCTTCAACTGACTTACTTGCTACACCTGGGGAGACTAATAACCAACACAGATGCACAACAAAACAGGTAATTGGTTTACTGTTCATTGGTTCTCTTTAATTCTTCAACTGACATACTTGCTACACCTGGGGAGACTAATAGCCAACACAGATGCACAACATAACAGGTAATTGGTTTACTGTTCATTGGTTCTCTCTAATTCTTCAACTGACATACTTGCTACACCTGGGGAGACTAATAGCCAACACAGATGCACAACATAACAGGTAATTGGTTTACTGTTCATTGGTTCTCTCGAATTCTTCAATTGACTTACTTGCTACACCTGGGGAGACTAATAACCGACACAGATGCACAATATAACAGGTAATTGGTTTACTGTTCATTAGTTCTCTCTAATTCTTCAACTGACTTACTTGCTATACCTGGGGAGACTAATAACTAACACAGCTGCACAACATAACAGGTAATTGGTTTACTGTTTATTGGTTATCTCGAATTCTTCAACTGACTTACTTGCTACACCTGGGGAGACTAATAACCAACACAAATGCACAACATAACAGGTAATTGGTTTACTGTTCATTAGTTCTCTCTAATTCTTCAACTGACTTACTTGCTATACCTGGGGAGACTAATAACCAACACAGATGCACAACATAACAGGTAATTGGTTTACTGTTCATTGGTTCTCTCTAATTCTTCAACTGACTTACTTGCTACACCTGGGGAGACTAATAACCAACACAAATGCACAACATAACAGGTAATTGGTTTACTGTTCATTAGTTCTCTCTAATTCTTCAACTGACTTACTTGCTATACCTGGGGAGACTAATAACTAACACAGCTGCACAACATAACAGGTAATTGGTTTACTGTTTATTGGTTATCTCGAATTCTTCAACTGACTTACTTGCTACACCTAGGGAGACTAATAACCAACACAGATGCACAATATAACAGGTAATTGGTTTACTGTTCATTGGTTCTCTCTAATTCTTCAACTGACTTACTTGCTACACATGGGGAGACTAATAACCAACACAGATGCACAACAGAACAGGTAATTGGTTTACTGTTCATTGGTTCTCTCTAATTCTTCAACTGACTTACTTGCTACACCTGGGGAGACTAATAACCAACACAGATGCACAACATAACATGTAATTGGTTTACTGTTCATTGGTTCTCTCTAATTCTTCAACTGACTTACTTGCTACACCTAGGGAGACTAATAACCAACACAGATGCACAACATAACAAGTAATTGGTTTACTCTTCATTAGTTTTCTCTAATTCTTCAACTGACTTACTTGCTACACCTGGGGAGACTAATAACCAACACAGATGCACAACATAACAGGTAATTGGTTTACTATTCATTGGTTCTCTCTAATTCTTCAACTGACTTACTTGCTACAGCTGGGGAGACTAATAACCAACAGAGATGCACAAGAAAACAGGTAATTGGTTTACTGTTCATTTGTTTTCTCTAATTCTTCAACTGACTTACTTGCCACACCTGGGGAGACTAATAGCCAACACAGATGCACAACATAACATGTAATTGGTTTTGTATTCATTGGTTCTCTCTAATTCTTCAACTGACTTACTTGCTACACCTTGGGAGACTAATAATCAACACAGATGCACAACATAACATGTAATTGGTTTACTGTTCATTGGTTCTCTCTAATTCTTCAGCTGACTTACTTGCTACACCTGAGGAGACTAATAACCAACACAGATGCACAACATAACAGGGAACTGGTTTACTGTTCATTAGTTTTCTATAATTCTTCAACTAACTTACTTGCTACACCTGGGGAGACTAATAACCAACACAGATGGACAACATAACAGGTAATTCGTTTACTGTTCATTGGTTTTCTCTAATTCTTCAACTAACTTACTTCCTACACCTGGGGAGACTAATAACCAACACAGATGCACAACATAACAGGTAATTGGTTTACTGTTCATTGTTTCTCTCTAATTCTTCAACTGACATACTTGCTACACCTGGGGAGACTAATAGCCAACACAGATGCCCATCATAACATGTAATTGGTTTTGTATTCATTGGTTCTCTCTAATTCTTCAACTGACTTACTTGCTACACCTGGCGAGACTAATAACCAACACAGATGCACAACATAACATGTCATTGGTTTACTGTTCATTGGTTATCTCTAATTCTTCAACTGACTTACTTGCTACACCTGGGGAGACTAATAACCAACACAGATGCACAACATTACAGGTAATTGGTTTACTGTTCATTAGTTTTCTCTAATTCTTCAACTGACTTACTTGCTACACCTGGGGAGACTAATAACCAACACAGATGCACAACATAACAGGTAATTGGTTTACTGTTCATTGGTTCTCTCTAATTCTTCAACTGACATACTTGCTACACCTGGGGAGACTAATAGCCAACACAGATGCACAACATAACAGGTAATTGGTTTACTGTTCATTGGTTCTCTCGAATTCTTCAACTGACTTACTTGCTACACCTGGGGAGACTAATAACCAACACAGATGCACAACATAACATGTAATTGGTTTACTGTTCATTGGTTCTCTCTAATTCTTCAGCTGACTTACTTGCTACACCTGAGGAGACTAATAACCAACACAGATGCACAACATAACAGGTAATTGGTTTACTGTTCATTAGTTTTCTCTAATTCTTCAACTGACTTACTTGCTACACCTGGGGAGACTAATAACCAACACAGATGCACAACATAATATGTAATTGGTTTACTGTTCATTGGTTCTCTCTAATTCTTCAACTGACTTATTTGATACACCTGGGGAGACTAATAACCAACACAGATGCACAACATAACAGGTAATTGGTATACTGTTCATTAGTTTTCTCTAATTCTTCAACTAACTTACTTGCTACACCTGGGGAGACTAATAACCAACACAGATGCACAACATAACATGTAATTGGTTTACTGTTCATTGGTTCTCTCTAATTCTTCAACTGACATACTTGCTACACCTGGGGAGACTAATAGCCAACAAAGATGCACAACATAACATGTGATTGGTTTAGTATTCATTGGTTCTCTCTAATTCTTCAACTGACTTACTTCCTACACCTGGCGAGACTAATAACCAACACAGATGCACAACATAACATGTAATTGGTTTACTGTTCATTGGTTCTCTCTAATTCTTCAACTGACATACTTGCTACACCTGGGGAGACTAATAGCCAACACAGATGCACAACATAACATGTAATTGGTTTTGTATTCATTGGTTCTCTCTAATTCTTCAACTGACTTACTTGCTACACCTTGGGAGACTAATAACCAACACAGATGCACAACATAACATGTAATTGGTTTACTGTTCATTGGTTCTCTCTAATTCTTCAGCTGACTTACTTGCTACACCTGAGGAGACTAATAACCAACACAGATGCACAACATAACAGGGAACTGGTTTACTGTTCATTAGTTTTCTATAATTCTTCAACTAACTTACTTGCTACACCTGGGGAGACTAATAACCAACACAGATGGACAACATAACAGGTAATTCGTTTACTGTTCATTGGTTTTCTCTAATTCTTCAACTGACTTACTTGCTACACCTGGGGAGACTAATAACCAACACAGATGCACAACATAACAGGTAATTGGTTTACTGTTCATTGTTTCTCTCTAATTCTTCAACTGACATACTTGCTACACCTGGGGAGACTAATAGCCAACACAGATCAACAACATAACATGTAATTGGTTTTGTATTCATTGGTTCTCTCTAATTTTTCAACTGACTTACTTGCTACACCTGGCGAGACTAATAACGAACACAGATGCACAACATAACATGTAATTGGTTTACTGTTCATTGGTTATCTCTAATTCTTCAACTGACTTACTTGCTACACCTGGGGAGACTAATAACCAACATAGATGCACAACATAACAGGTAATTGGTTTACTGTTCATTGGTTCTCTCTAATTCTTCAACTGACTTACTTGCTACACCTGGGGAGACTAATAACCAACACAGATGCACAACATAACAGGTAATTGGTTTACTGTTCATTGGTTCTCTCTAATTCTTCAACTGACTTACTTGCTACACCTGGGGAGACTAATAGCCAACACAGATGCACAACATAACAGGTAATTGGTTTACTGTTCATTGGTTCTCTCAAATTCTTCAACTGACTTACTTGCTACACCTGGGGAGACTAATAACCAACACAGATGCACAACATAACATGTAATTGGTTTACTGTTCATTGGTTCTCTCGAATTCTTCAACTGACTTACTTGCTACACCTGGGGAGACTAATAACCATCACAGATGCACCACATAACATGTAATTGGTTTACTGTTCATAAGTTCTCTCTAATTCTTCAACTGACTTACTTGCTACACCTGGGGAGACTAATAACCATCACAGATACACAATATAACTGGTAATTGGTTTACTGTTCATTGGTTCTCTCTAATCTTCAACTGACTTACTTGCTACACCTGGGGTGACTGATAACCAACACAGATGCACAACATAACATGTAATTGATTTACTGTTCATTGGTTCTCTCTAATTCTTTAGCTGACTTACTTGCTACACCTGAGGAGACTAATAACCAACACAGATGAACAACATAACATGTAATTGGTTTACTGTTCATAAGTTCTCTCTAATTCTTCAACTGACTTACTTGCTACACCTGGGGAGACTAATAACCAACACAGATGCACAACATAGCAGGTAATTGGTTTACTGTTCATTGGTTATCTCTAATTCTTCAACTGACTTACTTGCTACACCTGGCGAGACTAATAACCAACACAGATGCACAACATAACATGTAATTGGTTTACTGTTCATTGGTTCTCTCTAATTCTTCAGCTGACTTTCTTGCTACACCTGAGGAGACTAATAACCAACACTGATGCACAACATAACAGGTAGTTGGTTTACTGTTCATTAGTTTTCTCTAATTCTTCAACTGACTTACTTGCTACACCTGGGGAGACTAATAACCAACACAGATGCACAACATAACAGGTAATTGGTTTACTGTTCATTAGTTTTCTCTAATTCTTCAACTGACTTACTTGCTACACCTCGGGAGACTAATAACCAACACAGATGCACAACATAACAGGTAATCGGTTTACTGTTCATTAGTTTTCTCTAATTCTTCAAGTGACTTACTTGCTACACCTGGGGAGACTAATAGCCAACACAGATGCACAACATAACAGGTAATTGGTTTACTGTTCATTGGTTCTCTCTAATTCTTCAGCTGACTTACTTGCTACACCTGAGGAGACTAATAACCAACACAGATGCACAACATAACAGGTAATTGGTTTACTGTTCATTGGTTCCCTCTAATTCTTCAACTGACATACTTGCTACACCTGGGGAGACTAATAGCCAACACAGATGCACAACATAACAGGTAATTGGTTTACTGTTCATTGGTTCTCTCTAATTCTTCAACTGACTTACTTGCTACACCTAGGGAGACTAATAACCAACACAGATGCACAACATAACAGGTAATTGGTTTACTATTCATTGGTTCTCTCTAATTCTTCAACTGACTTACTTGCTACACCTGGGGAGACTAATAACCAACACAGATGCACAACAAAACAGGTAATTGGTTTACTGTTCATTTGTTCTCTCTAATTCTTCAACTGACTTACTTGCTACACCTGGGGAGACTAATACCCAACACAGATGGACAATATTACAGGTAACTGGTTTCCTGTTCATTAGTTTTCTCTAATTCTTCAACTGACTTACTTGCTACACCTGGGGAGACTAATAACCAACACATATGCACAACATAACAGGTAATTGGTTTACTATTCATTAGTTTTCTCTAATTCTTCAACTGACTTACATGCTACACCTGGGGAGACTAATAACCAACACAGATGCACAACATAACAGGTAATTGGTTTACTCTTCATTGGATCTCTCTAATTCTTCAACTGACTTACTTGCTACACCTGGGGAGACTAACAGCCAACACAGATGCACAATATAACAGGTAATTGGTTTACTGTTCATTGGTTCTCTCGAATTCTTCAACTGACTTACTTGCTACACCTGGGGAGACTAATAACCATCACAGATGCACCACATAACATGTAATTGGTTTACTTTTCATTGGTTCTCTCTAATTCTTCAGCTGACTTACTTGCTACACCTGAGAAGACTAATAACCAACACAGATGCACAACATAACAGGTAATCGGTTTACTGTTCATTAGTTTTCTCTAATTCTTCAAGTGACTTACTTGCTACACCTGGGGAGACTAATAGCCAACACAGATGCACAACATAACAGGTAATCGGTTTACTATTCATTGGTTCTCTCTAATTGTTCAACTGACTTACTTGCTACACCTAGGGAGACTAATAACCAACACAGATGCACAACATAACAAGTAATTGGTTTACTGTTCATTAGTTTTCTCTAATTCTTCAACTGACTTACTTGCTACACCTGGGGAGACTAATAACCAACACAGATGCACAACATAACAGGTAATTGGTTTACTATTCATTGGTTCTCTCTAATTCTTCAACTGACTTACTTGCTACAGCTGGGGAGACTAATAACCAACACAGATGCACAAGAAAACAGGTAATTGGTTTACTATTCATTTGTTTTCTCTAATTCTTCAACTGACTTACTTGCTACACCTGGGGAGACTAATAACCAACACAGATGCACAACAAAACAGGTAATTGGTTTACTGTTCATTGGTTCTCTTTAATTCTTCAACTGACATACTTGCTACACCTGGGGAGACTAATAGCCAACACAGATGCACAACATAACAGGTAATTGGTTTACTGTTCATTGGTTCTCTCTAATTCTTCAACTGACATACTTGCTACACCTGGGGAGACTAATAGCCAACACAGATGCACAACATAACAGGTAATTGGTTTACTGTTCATTGGTTCTCTCGAATTCTTCAATTGACTTACTTGCTACA
This sequence comes from Cajanus cajan, assembly GCF_000230855.2. Lineage (NCBI taxonomy): Eukaryota > Viridiplantae > Streptophyta > Magnoliopsida > Fabales > Fabaceae > Cajanus > Cajanus cajan. The sequence goes on from NC_138524.1 coordinate 38,941,301, forward strand.
CCTGGGGAGACTAATAACCGACACAGATGCACAATATAACAGGTAATTGGTTTACTGTTCATTAGTTCTCTCTAATTCTTCAACTGACTTACTTGCTATACCTGGGGAGACTAATAACTAACACAGCTGCACAACATAACAGGTAATTGGTTTACTGTTTATTGGTTATCTCGAATTCTTCAACTGACTTACTTGCTACACCTGGGGAGACTAATAACCAACACAAATGCACAACATAACAGGTAATTGGTTTACTGTTCATTAGTTCTCTCTAATTCTTCAACTGACTTACTTGCTATACCTGGGGAGACTAATAACCAACACAGATGCACAACATAACAGGTAATTGGTTTACTGTTCATTGGTTCTCTCTAATTCTTCAACTGACTTACTTGCTACACCTGGGGAGACTAATAACCAACACAAATGCACAACATAACAGGTAATTGGTTTACTGTTCATTAGTTCTCTCTAATTCTTCAACTGACTTACTTGCTATACCTGGGGAGACTAATAACTAACACAGCTGCACAACATAACAGGTAATTGGTTTACTGTTTATTGGTTATCTCGAATTCTTCAACTGACTTACTTGCTACACCTAGGGAGACTAATAACCAACACAGATGCACAATATAACAGGTAATTGGTTTACTGTTCATTGGTTCTCTCTAATTCTTCAACTGACTTACTTGCTACACATGGGGAGACTAATAACCAACACAGATGCACAACAGAACAGGTAATTGGTTTACTGTTCATTGGTTCTCTCTAATTCTTCAACTGACTTACTTGCTACACCTGGGGAGACTAATAACCAACACAGATGCACAACATAACATGTAATTGGTTTACTGTTCATTGGTTCTCTCTAATTCTTCAACTGACTTACTTGCTACACCTAGGGAGACTAATAACCAACACAGATGCACAACATAACAAGTAATTGGTTTACTCTTCATTAGTTTTCTCTAATTCTTCAACTGACTTACTTGCTACACCTGGGGAGACTAATAACCAACACAGATGCACAACATAACAGGTAATTGGTTTACTATTCATTGGTTCTCTCTAATTCTTCAACTGACTTACTTGCTACAGCTGGGGAGACTAATAACCAACAGAGATGCACAAGAAAACAGGTAATTGGTTTACTGTTCATTTGTTTTCTCTAATTCTTCAACTGACTTACTTGCTACACCTGGGGAGACTAAAAACCAACACAGATGCACAACAAAACAGGTAATTGGTTTAATGTTCATTGGTTCTCTCTAATTCTTCAACTGACATACTTGCTACACCTGGGGAGACTAATAGCCAACACAGATGCACAACATAACAGGTAATTGGTTTACTGTTCATTGGTTCTCTCTAATTCTTCAACTGACATACTTGCTACACCTGGGGAGACTAATAGCCAACACAGATGCACAACATAACAGGTAATTGGTTTACTGTTCATTGGTTCTCTCGAATTCTTCAATTGACTAACTTGCTACACCTGGGGAGACTAATAACCGACACAGATGCACAATATAACAGGTAATTGGTTTACTGTTCATTGGTTCTCTCTAATTCTTCAACTGACTTACTTGCTACACCTGGGGAGACTAATAACCAACACAGATGCACAATATAACAGGTAATTGGTTTACTGTTCATTGGTTCTCTGTAATTCTTCAACTGACTTACTTGCTACACCTGGGGAGACTAATAACCAACACAGATGCACAACATAACAGGTAATTGGTTTACTGTTCATTGGTTCTCTCTAATTCTTCAACTGACTTACTTGATACACCTGGGGAGACTAATAACCAACACAGATGCACAACATAACATGTAATTTGTTTACTGTTCATTGGTTCTCTCTAATTCTTCAACTGACTTACTTGCTACACCTGGGGAGACTAATAACCAACACAGATGCACAACATAACAGGTAATTGGTTTACTGTTCATTGGTTCTCTCTAATTCTTCAACTGTCTTACTTGCTACACCTGGGGAGACTAATAACCAACACAGATGCACAACATAACAGGTAATTGGTTTACTGTTCATTGGTTCTCTCTAATTCTTCAACAGATTTACTTGCTATACTTGGGGAGACTAATAACTAACACAGCTGCACAACATAACATGTAATTGGTTTACTGTTCATTGGTTATATAGAATTCTTCAACTGACTTACTTGCTACACCTAGGGAGACTAATAACCAACGCAGATGCACAATATAACAGGTAATTGGTTTACTGTTCATTGGTTCTCTCTATTTCTTCAACTGACTTACTTGCTACACATGGGGAGACTAATAACCAACAAAGATGCACAACATAAGAGGTAATGGGTTTACTGTTCATTGGTTCTCTATAATTCTTCGACTGACATACTTTCAACACCTGGGGAGACTAATAACCAACACAGACGCACAACATAACAGGTAATTGGTTTACTATTCAGTGGTTTTCTCTAATTCTTCAACTGACATACTTGCTACACCTGGGGAGACTAATAGCCAACACAAATGCACAACATAACAGGTAATTGGTTTACTGTTCATTGGTTCTCTCTAATTCTTCAACTGACTTACTTGCTACACCTAGGGAGACTAATAACCAACACAGATGCACAACATAACAGGTAATTGGTTTACTGTTCATTGGTTCTCTCTAATTCTTCAACTGACTTACTTGCTACTCCTGGGGAGACTAATAACCAACACAGATGCACAACATAACAGGTAATTGGTTTACTGTTCATTGATTCTCTCTAATTCTTCGACTGACATACTTTCAACACCTGGGGAGACTAATAAACAACACAGATGCACAACATAACAGGTAATTGGTTTACTGTTCATTGGTTCTCTCTAATTCTTCAACTGACTTACTTGATACACCTGGGGAGACTAATAACCAACACAGATGCACAACATAACATGTAATTTGTTTACTGTTCATTGGTTCTCTCTAATTCTTCAACTGACTTACTTGCTACACCTGGGGAGACTAATAACCAACACAGATGCACAACATAACAGGTAATTGGTTTACTGTTCATTGGTTCTCTCTAATTCTTCAACTGTCTTACTTGCTACACCTGGGGAGACTAATAACCAACACAGATGCACAACATAACAGGTAATTGGTTTACTGTTCATTGGTTCTCTCTAATTCTTCAACTGACTTACTTGCTATACCTGGGGAGACTAATAACTAACACAGCTGCACAACATAACATGTAATTGGTTTACTGTTCATTGGTTATATAGAATTCTTCAACTGACTTACTTGCTACACCTAGGGAGACTAATAACCAACGCAGATGCACAATATAACAGGTAATTGGTTTACTGTTCATTGGTTCTCTCTATTTCTTCAACTGACTTACTTGCTACACATGGGGAGACTAATAACCAACAAAGATGCACAACATAAGAGGTAATGGGTTTACTGTTCATTGGTTCTCTATAATTCTTCGACTGACATACTTTCAACACCTGGGGAGACTAATAACCAACACAGACGCACAACATAACAGGTAATTGGTTTACTATTCAGTGGTTTTCTCTAATTCTTCAACTGACATACTTGCTACACCTGGGGAGACTAATAACAAACACAAATGCACAACATAACAGGTAATTGGTTTACTGTTCATTGGTTCTCTCTAATTCTTCAACTGACTTACTTGCTACACCTAGGGAGACTAATACCTAACACAGATGGACAACATAACAGGTAACTGGTTTACTGTTTATTGGTTCTCTCTAATTCTTTAACTGACTTACTTGCTACGCCTGGGGAGACTAATAACCAACACAGATGCACAACAAAACAGGTAATTGGTTTACTGTTCATTGGTTCTATTCTTCAACTGACTTACTTGCTACACCTGGGGAGACTAATACCTAACACAGATGGACAACATAACAGGTAACTGGTTTACTGTTTATTGGTTTTCTCTAATTCTTCAACTAACTTACTTGCTACACCTGGGGAGACTAATAACCAACACATATGCACAACATAACAGGTAATTGGTTTACTATTCATTAGTTTTCTCTAATTCTTCAACTGACTTACATGCTACACCTGGGGAGACTAATAACCAACACAAATGCACAACATAACAGGTAATTGGTTTACTCTTCATTGGATCTCTCTAATTCTTCAACTGACTTACTTGCTACACCTGGGGAGACTAATAGCCAACACAGATGCACAATATAACAGGTAATTGGTTTACTGTTCATTGGTTGTCTCGAATTCTTCAACTGACTTACTTGCTACACATGGGGAGACTAATAACCATCACAAATGCACAACATAACATGTAATTGGTTTACTGTTCATTGGTTCTCTCTAATTCTTCAGCTGACTTACTTGCTACACCTGAGAAGACTAATAACCAACACAGATGCACAACATAACAGGTAATCGGTTTACTGTTCATTAGTTTTCTCTAATTCTTCAAGTGACTTACTTGCTACACCTGGGGAGACTAATAGCCAACACAGATGCACAACATAACAGGTAATCGGTTTACTATTCATTGGTTCTCTCTAATTGTTCAACTGACTTACTTGCTACACCTAGGGAGACTAATAACCAACACAGACGCACAACATATCAAGTAATTGGTTTACTGTTCATTAGTTTTCTCTAATTCTTCAACTGACTTACTTGATACACCTGGGGAGACTAATAACCAACACAGATGCACAACATAACAGGTAATTGGTTTACTATTCATTGGTTCTCTCTAATTCTTCAACTGACTTACTTGCTACAGCTGGGGAGACTAATAACCAACCCAGATGCACAACAAAACAGGTAATTGGTTTACTGTTCATTTGTTTTCTCTAATTCTTCGACTGACTTACTTGCTACACCTGGGGAGACTAATAACCAACACAGATGCACAACAAAACAGGTAATTGGTTTACTGTTCATTGGTTCTCTCTAATTCTTCAACTGACATACTTGCTACACATGGGGAGACTAATAGCCAACACAGATGCACAACATAACAGGTAATTGGTTTACTGTTCATTGGTTCTCTCTAATTCTTCAACTGACATACTTGCTACACCTGGGGAGACTAATAGCCAACACAGATGCACAACATAACAGGTAATTGGTTTACTGTTCATTGGTTCTCTCGAATTCTTCAATTGACTTACTTGCTACACCTGGGGAGACTAATAACCAACACAGATGCACAATATAACAGGTAATTGGTTTACTGTTCATTGGTTCTCTCTAATTCTTCAACTGACTTACTTGCTACACCTGGGGAGACTAATAACCAACACAGATGCACAACATAACAGGTAATTGGTTTACTATTCATTGGTTCTCTCTAATTCTTCAACTGACTTACTTGCTACAGCTGGGGAGACTAATAACCAACAGAGATGCACAAGAAAACAGGTAATTGGTTTACTGTTCATTTGTTTTCTCTAATTCTTCAACTGACTTACTTGCTACACCTGGGGAGACTAAAAACCAACACAGATGCACAACAAAACAGGTAATTGGTTTAATGTTCATTGGTTCTCTCTAATTCTTCAACTGACATACTTGCTACACCTGGGGAGACTAATAGCCAACACAGATGCACAACATAACAGGTAATTGGTTTACTGTTCATTGGTTCTCTCTAATTCTTCAACTGACATACTTGCTACACCTGGGGAGACTAATAGCCAACACAGATGCACAACATAACAGGTAATTGGTTTACTGTTCATTGGTTCTCTCGAATTCTTCAATTGACTTACTTGCTACACCTGGGGAGACTAATAACCGACACAGATGCACAATATAACAGGTAATTGGTTTACTGTTCATTGGTTCTCTCTAATTCTTCAACTGACTTACTTGCTACACCTGGGAAGACTAATAACCAACACAGATGCACAGATGCACAACATAACAGTTAATTGGTTTACTGTTCATTAGTTCTCTCTAATTCTTCAACTAACTTACTTGCTATACCTGGGGAGACTAATAACTAACACAGCTGCACAACATAACAGGTAATTGGTTTACTGTTCATTGGTTCTCTCTAATTCTTCAACTGACTTACTTGCTACACCTGGGGAGACTAATAACCAACACAGATGCACAATATAACAGGTAATTGGTTTACTGTTCATTGGTTCTCTCTAATTCTTCAACTGACTTACTTGCTACACCTGGGGAGACTAATAACCAACACAGATGCACAACATAACAGGTAATTGGTTTACTGTTCTTTGGTTCTCTCTAGTTCTTCAACTGACTTACTTGCTACACCTGGGGAGACTAATAACCAACACAGATGCACAACATAACAGGTAATTGGTTTACTGTTCATTGGTTCTCTCTAATTCTTCAACTGACTTACTTGCTACACCTGGGGAGACTAATAACCAACACAAATGCACAACATAACAGGTAATTGGTTTACTGTTCATTAGTTCTCTCTAATTCTTCAACTGACTTACTTGCTATACCTGGGGAGACTAATAACTAACACAGCTGCACAACATAACAGGTAATTGGTTTACTGTTTATTGGTTATCTCGAATTCTTCAACTGACTTACTTGCTACACCTAGGGAGACTAATAACCAACACAGATGCACAATATAACAGGTAATTGGTTTACTGTTCATTGGTTCTCTCTAATTCTTCAACTGACTTACTTGCTACACATGGGGAGACTAATAACCAACACAGATGCACAACAGAACAGGTAATTGGTTTACTGTTCATTGGTTCTCTCTAATTCTTCAACTGACTTACTTGCTACACCTGGGGAGACTAATAACCAACACAGATGCACAACATAACATGTAATTGGTTTACTGTTCATTGGTTCTCTCTAATTCTTCAACTCACTTACTTGCTACACCTAGGGAGACTAATAACCAACACAGATGCACAACATAACAAGTAATTGGTTTACTCTTCATTAGTTTTCTCTAATTCTTCAACTGACTTACTTGCTACTCCTGGGGAGACTAATAACCAACACAGATGCACAACATAACAGGTAATTGGTTTACTATTCATTGGTTCTCTCTAATTCTTCAACTGACTTACTTGCTAAAGCTGGGGAGACTAATAACCAACAGAGATGCACAAGAAAACAGGTAATTGGTTTACTGTTCATTTGTTTTCTCTAATTCTTCAACTTACTTACTTGCTACACCTGGGGAGACTAAAAACCAACACAGATGCACAACAAAACAGGTAATTGGTTTAATGTTCATTGGTTCTCTCTAATTCTTCAACTGACATACTTGCTACACCTGGGGAGACTAATAGCCAACACAGATGCACAACATAACAGGTAATTGGTTTACTGTTCATTGGTTCTCTCTAATTCTTCAACTGACATACTTGCTACACCTGGGGAGACTAATAGCCAACACAGATGCACAACATAACAGGTAATTGGTTTACTGTTCATTGGTTCTCTCGAATTCTTCAATTGACTTACTTGCTACACCTGGGGAGACTAATAACCGACACAGATGCACAATATAACAGGTAATTGGTTTACTGTTCATTGGTTCTCTCTAACTCTTCAACTGACTTACTTGCTACACCTGGGGAGACTAATAACCGACACAGATGCACAATATAACAGGTAATTGGTTTACTGTTCATTGGTTCTCTCTAACTCTTCAACTGACTTACTTGCTACACCTGGGGAGACTAATAACCAACACAGATGCACAATATAACAGGTAATTGGTTTACTGTTCATTGGTTCTCTCTAATTCTTCAACTGACTTACTTGCTACACCTGGGGAGACTAATAACCAACACAGATGCACAACATAACAGGTAATTGGTTTACTGTTCATTAGTTCTCTCTAATTCTTCAACTGACTTACTTGCTACACCTGGGGAGACTAATAACCAACACAGATGCACAACATAACATGTAATTTGTTTACTGTTCATTGGTTCTCTCTAATTCTTCAACTGACTTACTTGCTACACCTGGGGAGACTAATAACCAACACAGATGCACAACATAACAGGTAATTGGTTTACTGTTCATTGGTTCTCTCTAATTCTTCAACTGTCTTACTTGCTACACCTGGGGAGACTAATAACCAACACAGATGCACAACATAACAGGTAATTGGTTTACTGTTCATTGGTTCTCTCTAATTCTTCAACTGACTTACTTGCTACACCTGGGGAGACTAATAACCAACACAGATGCACAACATAACAGGTAATTGGTTTACTGTTCATTAGTTCTCTCTAATTTTTCAACTGACTTACTTGCTATACCTGGGGAGACTAATAACTAACACAGCTGCACAACATAACATGTAATTGGTTTACTGTTCATTGGTTATATAGAATTCTTCAACTGACTTACTTGCTACACCTAGGGAGACTAATAACCAACACAGATGCACAATATAACAGGTAATTGGTTTACTGTTCATTGGTTCTCTCTATTTCTTCAACTGACTTACTTGCTACACATGGGGAGACTAATAACCAACAAAGATGCACAACATAAGAGGTAATGGGTTTACTGTTCATTGGTTCTCTATAATTCTTCGACTGACATACTTTCAACACCTGGGGAGACTAATAACCAACACAGACGCACAATATAACAGGTAATTGGTTTACTATTCAGTGGTTTTCTCTAATTCTTCAACTGACATACTTGCTACACCTGGGGAGACTAATAGCCAACACAAATGCACAACATAACAGGTAATTGGTTTACTGTTCATTGGTTCTCTCTAATTCTTCAACTGACTTACTTGCTACACCTAGGGAGACTAATAACCAACACAGATGCACAACATAACAGGTAATTGGTTTACTGTTCATTGGTTCTCTCTAATTCTTCAACTGACTTACTTGCTACTCCTGGGGAGACTAATAACCAACACAGATGCACAACATAACAGGTAATTGGTTTACTGTTCATTGATTCTCTCTAATTCTGCGACTGACATACTTTCAACACCTGGGGAGACTAATAAACAACACAGATGCACAACATAACAGGTAATTCGTTTACTGTTCATTGGTTCTCTCTAATTCTTCAACTGACTTACTTGCTACACCTGGGGAGACTAATAACCAACACAGATGCACAACATAACAGGTAATTGGTTTACTATTCATTGGTTCTCTCTAATTCTTCAACTGACTTACTTGCTACACCTGGGGAGACTAATAACCAACACAGATGCACAACAAAACAGGTAACTGGTTTACTGTTCATTTGTTCTCTCTAATTCTTCAACTGACTTACTTGCTACACCTGGGGAGACTAATACCTAACACAGATGGACAACATAACAGGTAACTGGTTTACTGTTTATTGGTTTTCTCTAATTCTTCAACTGACTTACTTGCTACACCTGGGGAGACTAATAACCATCACATATGCACAACATAACAGGTAATTGGTTTACTATTCATTAGTTTTCTCTAATTCTTCAACTGACTTACATGCTACACCTGGGGAGACTAATAACCAACACAGATGCACAACATAACAGGTAATTGGTTTACTCTTCATTGGATCTCTCTAATTCTTCAACTGACTTACTTGCTACACCTGGGGAGACTAATAGCCAACACAGATGCACAATATAACAGGTAATTGGTTTACTGTTCATTGGTTGTCTCGAATTCTTCAACTGACTTACTTGCTACACATGGGGAGACTAATAACCATCACAAATGCACAACATAACATGTAATTGGTTTACTGTTCATTGGTTCTCTCTAATTCTTCAGCTGACTTACTTGCTACACCTAAGAAGACTAATAACCAACACAGATGCACAACATAACAGGGAATCGGTTTACTGTTCATTAGTTTTCTCTAATTCTTCAAGTGACTTACTTGCTACACCTGGGGAGACTAATAGCCAACACAGATGCACAACATAACAGGTAATCGGTTTACTATTCATTGGTTCTCTCTAATTGTTCAACTGACTTACTTGCTACACCTAGGGAGACTAATAACCAACACAGACGCACAACATAACAAGTAATTGGTTTACTGTTCATTAGTTTTCTCTAATTCTTCAACTGACTTACTTGCTACACCTGGGGAGACTAATAACCAACACAGATGCACAACATAACAGGTAATTGGTTTACTATTCATTGGTTCTCTCTAATTCTTCAACTGACTTACTTGCTACAGCTGGGGAGACTAATAACCAACCCAGATGCACAACAAAACAGGTAATTGGTTTACTGTTCATTCGTTTTCTCTAATTCTTCAACTGACTTACTTGCTACACCTGGGGAGACTAATAACCAACACAGATGCACAACAAAACAGGTAATTGGTTTACTGTTCATTGGTTCTCTCTAATTCTTCAACTGACATACTTGCTACACATGGGGAGACTAATAGCCAACACAGATGCACAACATAACAGGTAATTGGTTTACTGTTCATTGGTTCTCTCTAATTCTTCAACTGACATACTTGCTACACCTGGGGAGACTAATAGCCAACACAGATGCACAACATAACAGGTAATTGGTTTACTGTTCATTGGTTCTCTCGAATTCTTCAATTGACTTACTTGCTACACCTGGGGAGACTAATAACCAACACAGATGCACAATATAACAGGTAATTGGTTTACTGTTCATTGGTTCTCTCTAATTCTTCAACTGACTTACTTGCTACACCTGGGGAAACTAATAACCAACACAGATGCACAGTATAACAGGTAATTGGTTTACTGTTCATTGGTTCTCTCTAATTCTTCAACTGACTTACTTGCTACACCTGAGAAGACTAATAACCAACACAGATGCACAACATAATAGGTAATTGGTTTACTGTTCATTAGTTTTCTCTAATTCTTCAAGTGACTTACTTGCTACACCTGGGGAGACTAATAGCCAACACAGATGCACAACATAACAGGTAATCGGTTTACTATTCATTGGTTCTCTCTAATTCTTCAACTGACTTACTTGCTACACCTAGGGAGACTAATAACCAACACAGATGCACAACATAACAAGTAATTGGTTTACTGTTCATTAGTTTTCTCTAATTCTTCAACTGACTTACTTGCTACACCTGGGGAGACTAATAACCAACACAGATGCACAACATAACAGGTAATTGGTTTACTCTTCATTGGATCTCTCTAATTCTTCAACTGACTTACTTGCTACACCTGGGGAGACTAATAGCCAACACAGATGCACAATATAACAGGTAATTGGTTTACTGTTCATTGGTTGTCTCGAATTCTTCAACTGACTTACTTGCTACACATGGGGAGACTAATAACCATCACAAATGCACAACATAACATGTAATTGGTTTACTGTTCATTGGTTCTCTCTAATTCTTCAGCTGACTTACTTGCTACACCTAAGAAGACTAATAACCAACACAGATGCACAACATAACAGGGAATCGGTTTACTGTTCATTAGTTTTCTCTAATTCTTCAAGTGACTTACTTGCTACACCTGGGGAGACTAATAGCCAACACAGATGCACAACATAACAGGTAATCGGTTTACTATTCATTGGTTCTCTCTAATTGTTCAACTGACTTACTTGCTACACCTAGGGAGACTAATAACCAACACAGACGCACAACATAACAAGTAATTGGTTTACTGTTCATTAGTTTTCTCTAATTCTTCAACTGACTTACTTGCTACACCTGGGGAGACTAATAACCAACACAGATGCACAACATAACAGGTAATTGGTTTACTATTCATTGGTTCTCTCTAATTCTTCAACTGACTTACTTGCTACAGCTGGGGAGACTAATAACCAACCCAGATGCACAACAAAACAGGTAATTGGTTTACTGTTCATTTGTTTTCTCTAATTCTTCAACTGACTTACTTGCTACACCTGGGGAGACTAATAACCAACACAGATGCACAACAAAACAGGTAATTGGTTTACTGTTCATTGGTTCTCTCTAATTCTTCAACTGACATACTTGCTACACATGGGGAGACTAATAGCCAACACAGATGCACAACATAACAGGTAATTGGTTTACTGTTCATTGGTTCTCTCTAATTCTTCAACTGACATACTTGCTACACCTGGGGAGACTAATAGCCAACACAGATGCACAACATAACAGGTAATTGGTTTACTGTTCATTGGTTCTCTCGAATTCTTCAATTGACTTACTTGCTACACCTGGGGAGACTAATAACCAACACAGATGCACAATATAACAGGTAATTGGTTTACTGTTCATTGGTTCTCTCTAATTCTTCAACTGACTTACTTGCTACACCTGGGGAAACTAATAACCAACACAGATGCACAGTATAACAGGTAATTGGTTTACTGTTCATTGGTTCTCTCTAATTCTTCAACTGTCTTACTTGCTACACCTGGGGAGACTAATAACCAACACAGATGCACAACATAACAGGTAATTGGTTTACTGTTCATTGGTTCTCTCTAATTCTTCAACTGACTTACTTGCTACACCTGGGGAGACTAATAACCAACACAGATGCACAACATAACAGGTAATTGGTTTATTGTTCATTGGTTCACTCTAATTGTTCAACTGACTTTCTTGCTACACTTGGGGAGACTAATAACCAACACAGTTGCACAACATAACAGGTAATTGGTTTACTGTTCATTGGTTCTCTCTAATTCTTCAACTGACTTTCTTGCTACACCTGGGGAGACTAATAACCAACACAGATGCACAACATAATAGGTAATCGGTTTACTGTTCATTGGTTCTCTCTAATTCTTCAACTGACTTACTTGTTACACCTGGGGAGACTAATAACCAACACAGATGCACAACATAACAGGTAATTGGTTTACTGTTCATTGGTTCTCTCTAATTCTTCAACTGAGTTACTTGCTACAACTGGGGAGACTAATAACCAACACAGATGCACAGATGCACAACATAACAGGTAATTGGTTTACTGTTCATTAGTTCTCTCTAATTCTTCAACTAACTTACTTGCTATACCTGGGGAGACTAATAACTAACACAGCTGCACAACATAACAGGTAATTGGTTTACTGTTCATTGGTTATCTCGAATTCTTCAACTGACTTACTTGCTACACCTAGGGAGACTAATAACCAACACAGATGCACAATATAACAGGTAATTGGTTTACTGTTCATTGGTTCTCTCTAATTCTTCAACTGACTTACTTGCTACACATGGGGAGACTAATAACCAACACAGATGCACAACATAAGAGGTAATTGGTTTACTGTTCATTGGTTCTCTCTAATTCTTCGATTGACATACTTTCAACATCTGGGGAGACTAATAACCAACACAGACGCACAACATAACAGGTAATTGGTTTACTATTCAGTGGTTTTCTCTAATTCTTCAACTGACATACTTGCTACACCTAGGGAGACTAATAGCCAACACAAATGCACAACATAACAGGTAATTGGTTTACTGTTCATTGGTTCTCTCTAATTCTTCAACTGACTTACTTGCTACACCTGGGGAGACTAATAACCAACACAGATGCACAACATAACAGGTAATTGGTTTACTGTTCATTGGTTCTCTCTAATTCTTCAACTGACTTACTTGCTACTCCTGGGGAGACTAATAACCAACACAGATGCACAACATAACAGGTAATTGGTTTACTGTTCATTGGTTCTCTCTAATTCTTCGACTGACATACTTTCAACACCTGGGGAGACTAACAAACAACACAGATGCACAACATAACAGGTAATTGGTTTACTATTCATTGGTTCTCTCTAATTCTTCAACTGACTTACTTGCTACACCTGGGGAGACTAATAACCAACACAGATGCACAACAAAATAGGTAATTGGTTTACTGTTCATTTGTTCTCTCTAATTCTGCAACTGACTTACTTGCTACACCTGGGGAGACTAATACCCAACACTGATGGACAACATAACAGGTAACTGGTTTACTGTTCATTGGTTTTCTCTAATTCTTCAACTGACTTACTTGCTACACCTGGGGAGACTAATAACCAACACATATGCACAACATAACAGTAATTGGTTTACTATTCATTAGTTTTCTCTAATTCTTCAACTGACTTACATGCTACACCTGGGGAGACTAATAACCAACACAGATGCACAACATAACAGGTAATTGGTTTACTCTTCATTGGATCTCTCTAATTCTTCAACTGACTTACTTGCTACACCTGGGGAGACTAATAGCCAACACAGATGCACAATATAACAAGTAATTGGTTTACTGTTCATTGGTTCTCTCGAATTCTTCAACTAACTTACTTGCTACACCTGGGGAGACTAATAACCATCACAGATGCACAACATAACATGTAATTGGTTTACTGTTCATTGGTTCTCTCTAATTCTTCAACTGACTTACTTGCTACACCTGAGAAGACTAATAACCAACACAGATGCACAACATAATAGGTAATTGGTTTACTGTTCATTAGTTTTCTCTAATTCTTCAAGTGACTTACTTGCTACACCTGGTGAGACTAATAGCCAACACAGATGCACAACATAACAGGTAATCGGTTTACTATTCATTGGTTCTCTCTAATTCTTCAACTGACTTACTTGCTACACCTAGGGAGACTAATAACCAACACAGATGCACAACATAACAAGTAATTGGTTTACTGTTCATTAGTTTTCTCTAATTCTTCAACTGACTTACTTGCTACACCTGGGGAGACTAATAACCAACACAGATGCACAATATAACAGGTAATTGGTTTTCTGTTCATTGGTTCTCTCTAATTCTTCAACTGACTTACTTGCTAAACCTGGGGAGACTAATAACCAACACAGATGCACAACATAACATGTAATTGGTTTACTGTTCTTTTGTTCTCTCTAATTCTTCAACTGACTTACTTGCTACACCTGGGGAGACTAATAACCAACACAGATGCACAACATAACAGGTAATTGGTTTACTGTTCATTGGTTCTCTCTAATTCTTCAACTGACTTACTTGCTACACATGGGGAGACTAATAATGTACACATATGCAAAATGTATTTGTTTACTATTCATTGGTTCTCTCTAATTCTTCAACTGGCTTACTTGCTACACCTGGGGAGACTAATAACCAACACAGATGCACAACATAACACGTAATTGGTTTATTGTTCATTGGTTCTCTCTAATTCTTCAACTGACATACTTGCTACACCTGGGGAGACTAATAACCAACACAGATGCACAACAAAACAGGTAATTGGTTTACTATTCATTGGTTCTCTCTAATTCTTCAACTGACTTACTTGCTACAGCTGGGGAGACTAATAACCAACACAGATGCACAACAAAACAGGTAATTGGTTTACTGTTCATTTGTTTTCTCTAATTCTTCAACTGACTTACTTGCTACACTTGGGGAGACTAATAACCAACACAGATGCACAACAAAACAGGTAATTGGTTTACTGTTCATTTGTTCTCTCTAATTCTTCAACTAACTTACTTGCTACACCTGGGGCGACTAATAACCAACACAGATGCATAACATAACAGGTAATTGGTTTACTGTTCATTGGTTCTCTCTAATTCTTCAACTGACATACTTGCTACACCTGGGGAGACTAATAGCCAACACAGATTGATGGAGGTGAGTAGAAGAAATGAAACACAAACTCCTCCTAAGCTCCTCCTAGGCTCGGATCCTCTTCAATGGAGATTGAAATGCACTTGGAGAACTTATGAAGATGAAACACAATTGCGGAAATGGAAGAAGGAAGTATCCAAGCTCAAGAACTCAAAGGATTACACACTTCAAAGTGAAGGAAAAACTAGGGTTTCCTAAGGTGTTTGAAGGCATTCTCTTAAGGTTCTCTCTTGGAAGATTTTCGGTGACTCTTGAGGGAATAAGCTGAAATCAAAGTTCAGAAATTCTCATATATTCAAAAGTGTGTTACAAGGTGAGAAAGGTTACACTTATAGGAAAAATTAGGGTAACTTGGCGGCACCTTTAGTGAACCAAAGTGGCGCCAAGTTTGAATTTCAAATTTGAATTTGAAATTCAAACTTTGGCCACCTCACCTAGTCACATGGATGCTACCTTCATTTGATTGTCATTTGGAAGTGATTTGAGATGAATTTGGAGCTCACATGGCCGGATCCACTCCATGCCATCCATGTGACTCAAATTCAATTCAAATTACTTCTAAATGATAATTAAATGAAACCTAATTTTCCTATTAATGTATACTTCCTATAATCCTATGCTAATGACCGAAATACATTGGTCCAATGAATACAATGAATAGAAAAAAATATAAGAAGAAGAATGAGCCCAATATTGGGTATCAAAAGCCCAAAGTTCAAGAAGCCCAAAATTAAGCCCAAGACACCTAAACCCTAATCTATGGTCAAAATACAAGACCAACAACCAAGTAAATTCCTATACTAAGAAAATACAATTAAACATGGTGTTCAATCAATTAAAGCCCAAGTGAGAAGCACCCTAGGCCCACCAAGCCCATTGGGCCCACTAAGCTCTGAAGCAGTCAAATCTTCAAGTAACCTCCTGGCCATAGCTCTAGTGGTTGGGCCTTTAGCCCATGCTCTTCCATCATTCCCTCCCTCTTGAGAAGGATTCGACCTCGAATCTGAAGGCTCCTCCTCATCATCACTAGCACCTACAAAAGGTTTAAGATCACTCACATTAAAAGTAGTGCTGACTCCATAATCAGAGGGTAAATCAAGTCTGTAAGCGTTATCATTGATACGCTGTAAGACCTGAAAGGGACCATCTCCTCTAGGACTGAGTTTGGACTTCCTTTGTTGTGGAAAACGTTCTTTTCTTAGATGAAGCCAAACCCAATCTCCTTCCTCGAAGATCATAGCTTTCTTGCCTTTATTTCCTTGTTTTGCATACTTCTCATTTTGATTTTGAATATGAATTTTAATCCTTTCATGTAATTTCTTGATAAAGTCAGCCCTTGAAGCCCCTTCCTTATGAATGAAATGCTCAACATTAGGAAGAGGTATCAAGTCTAGAGGGGTCAAAGGATTAAACCCATACACAGCCTCAAAAGGAGAAATATTGGTAGTTTTATGAACTACCCTATTGTAGGCAAATTCAATATGGGGTAAAAACTCATCCTAAGATTTGTGATTACCCTTTAGGACTGCCCTAAGCATAGTAGACAGAGATCTATTCACTACCTCAGTTTGGCCATCTGTTTGAGGATGACAAGTAGTTGAAAAGAGGAGTTTAGTTCCTAGTCTTGACCATAAGACACGCCAAAAGTGGCTTAGGAACTTTGTATCTCTATCTGAAACTATAGTCCTAGGAAGCCCATGAAGTTTAACCACATCTCTAAAGAAGAGTTTTGCAATGTTGCTTGCATCATCTACTTTGTGGCATGGAATAAAATGAGCCATTTTACTGAAACGGTCCACTACCACAAAAATAGAATCCATTCCCCTTTGGGTTCTAGGTAAACCTAGCACAAAATCCATGCTAATATCTACCCAAGGGGAAGAAGCAACAGGCAAAGGTGTGTATGTTCCATGAGGCATTACTTTAGACTTAGCTTGTAAACAAGCTAAACATCTAAAACAATGCCTTTGGACATCCTTTCGCATATGGGGCCAATAGAATTTTTCTTTTAGCAAACTAAGGGTTTTATCAACTCCAAAGTGCCCCATAAGCCCACCTTCATGACTCTCTTTAATTAACAGTTTTCGAATGGATCCTTGGGGTATACACAATCTTCCTTCTTTGTATAAATACCCCTCAGCCATATAAAAACCATCAAAAGCTTTTTGTTGACATTTTTTATAATTATCACCAAGTTCAAGATCTTCTTCATACAATTCCCTAATATTATCAAATCCAAGAATTTGAGTTCCTAGGGACACAAGCAAGGTATGTCTCCTAGATAAAGCATCAGCTACAACATTGGATTTTCCTTTCTTGAATTTAATAATATATGGAAATTGTTCAAGAAACTCTAACCACTTGGCATGTCTCTTATTTAATTTACCTTGACCTCTTAAATGTTTAAGTGACTCATGGTCACTATGGATGACAAACTCTTTGGACACAAGATAGTGCTCCCAAGTTTGTAAAGCTCTAACCAAAGCATACAACTCCTTATCATAGGTAGGGTAATTGAGGGAGGCACCTTTTAGTTTTTCACTAAAATATGCAATGGGGTGTCCTCCTTGCAATAACACTGCTCCTATGCCAACTCCTGATGCATCACACTCTAGCTCAAAAGTCTTTTCAAAATTAGGTAGAGCTAAAATGGGTGCATTAGTAAGTTGATCTTTAAGTAATTGAAATGCTTGGTCATGCTTTGAAGTCCATTCAAATACAATATCTTTTTTGACAAGCTCATTCAAGGGTGAAGCAATGCTAGAGAAGTTAGGCACAAATCTTCTATAAAAACTTGCTAAACCATGAAAACTCCTAACTTCACTAACATTTTTAGGCTTGGGCCACTCTTGAATGGCTTTAATTTTCTCGGGATCCACTTGGACCCCATTTTTGCTTACAATGAACCCTAGGAAAACCACATGATCCACACAAAAAGTACATTTTTCAAGATTTGCAAATAATTGGTTTTCCCTAAGGATCATCATAACTTCTCTAAGATGTCCTATGTGATCATCTTGAGACCTACTATAGATTAATATGTCATCAAAATAAACAACAACAAATTTTCCTATACATTCTCTCAAGACATGATTCATAAGCCTCATGAATGTACTTGGTGCATTAGTTAAACCAAAAGGCATAACTAACCATTCATACAATCCAAATTTGGTCTTAAAAGCAGTTTTCCATTCATCACCCTTTTTAATTCTTATTTGATGATAACCACTTTTAAGATCAATTTTAGAAAATATGGAAGCACCATGTAACTCATCAAGCATATCATCAAGTCTAGGGATTGGGTGCCTGTACTTGATTGTGATATTGTTAATAGCCCTACAATCACAACACATTCTCCATTTTCCATCTTTCTTGGGCACTAACAATACAGGCACAGCACAGGGACTCAAACTCTTTTGAACCCACCCCTTATTCAATAATTCATGAACTTGATTCTCTATCCCCTTAGTTTCTTGGGGATTTGTCCTATAGGCTGGTCTATTGGGTAGACTAGCCCCAGGCACAAAATCAATTTGATGTTCTATACCCCTAAAAGGAGGAAGGCCTTTTGGACCTTCACTAGGGAATATATCATCAAATTCTTTTAATAATTGAGAAACTAGAGGAGGTAAAGAACTAAGCTCAATGCTTAAATTATGACACTGAAGCACACTTTTACAAAGAAGAAGGTAAGAAGGCTTTTCAACATTTAGAGTTTGTTTTAGAGTTTCTTGTTGAATTCCTTCTAAAGATTTCTCTTCCTTCTTCTTTGAAGAATTATGCTTCTTTTCCTTTTTGTTTTTTTTTTTTAATCAAGTTTTTTTTTCTTCTTCTCTTTTCTTTTTCATTTGTACTTGATCCTCTATCACTTGTGAAGGAGACAAAGGATGAAGTACAAACTTCTTTTCTTTATGAGTGAAAGTAATTTCATTGGTAAGGCCATTGTGCATTGTTTTCTTGTCAAATTGCCATGGCCTTCCCAACAAAATATGACAAGCTTCCATTGGAACTATGTCACAAACCACTTGGTCTTCATAGTTACCAATAGAGAACTTGACTTTCACTTGTTGATTAACATTAATATCCCCATCTTCATTAATCCAATGAAGTTGATATGGTTTCGGATGGGGAATAATAGTAAGACCAAGCTTCTCTACCAACCTTGTGCTACAACAATTGCAACAAGACCCACTATCCACAATGAGAGAACAAGCATTGTTTAAAACTTTACACCTTGTGTGAAATATGTTCTCCCTTTGTGAAAGATGGGACTCATGAGGTTGGCTTCCTAGAAGCCTTCTAACCATGAGAAGTTGACCATCATAAGGATATGCACTTTCAATGTGATGGTCTTCTTCACTAGTTTCACTATCACTTGAAGTGGTAGTACTAGTTTCATCAACACTACTATAAACGTCTTCCCCTTTCAAAATCATCACCTTTTTAGTGGGGCATTGAGATGCTATATGGTCTCTCCCTAGACATTTAAAGCATTTGATGTCACTAGTCTTACTACTAGAAGTGACATTATTTTTGTTTTTCTCTTTTTCATTTTCTTTTTCTATTTCAAGACCTTTGCCAAATTTCTTAGAAGAATCAAATTGACCCTCCCTCTTGTAGTCTTTCTTAACATAAGAACTAGATTGAGTTTTTCCTTTAAAAGAAGATTTTCTCAAATTTTGTTGTTCCACCCTTATACAAAGTTGGACCAAATCATCAAGGTCCCTATAAGGGAGTAACTCAACTCTATCTCTTATGTCAAAATTAAGACCACTTAGAAATCTAGCAATGGTCAATCTTTCTTCTTCCTTTATCCCAGCCCTCATGAGATATAACTCCATCTTTTGCCTATACTCCTCAACACTCATACCCTTTTGTTGGAGCCTTTGGAGCTTATCCATAAGCTCCCTACTATAATAAGAAGGTATGTGCCTTCTTCTCATAGCACTCCTCAACTCATTCCAATAAGTGATGGGAGGATCATTGTGAAGTCTTCTCTCTCTTTCCAAGGATGTCCACCAATACATGGCTTGTCCTTGAAAAGCTAGGGTGGCCAAAGGAACTTTTCTTTCCTCACCTACTTGATGACAAGTGAAGATTTGCTCCACTTTCATCTCCCAATCCAAGTAGGTGTCCACATTATCTTTTCCATGAAAGTAAGGGAGATCAACCCTTGATTCCCTCACTTTGTGTTCTTTAATGACTCTCCTAGGTGTGGGTTGATAGTAAGCATCCATTTGGATACTACCATCATTATTTAGACTTTGAGAATCATGGGAGCTCTTGGTTGAGCTCCTTGAGGAATTTTTTTGACTTTTTGGTTTATTCAATTTTTTTAAAAGTTTTTCTTCCCTTTGCTTAATTTTTTGGATCTCTTGTTCCAAAGCCATGATTTGTACTTCCTTTTCAAGTTTTTCTTTTTGTTTTTGAAGTATCTCATCATCTTTCCAAAGTTTTAGTGCTTCAACCTCCTTAACAATTCTTTCAAAACTTTTAGGAGTATTAAAGTCACTACTACTTTGAGAATGATGACTCATGGTTAAGCAAAAGAAAATTATATGCTATGCAAAAAGATATAAAATATTTTTGAGATTTTCTAGGAATGAAAATAGCACTTGGAAGTCTAAGTGTACAAGTTGCACTATCAAGGGAGGTGAGCTACAAAGAGCCACTTAATAACCAAGCCTTTTCAAGTGGAAATCACTAAACTCCTTTGTGGTATTTCCAAACCCCAAAACTTTTCACAAATTTTTTTTGAATGTTTTTCACAAATTTGTTTGTTTTTGACACCTAACTAAGCGTGAGCAATTGAACTACACAATTCTAGACGAAATAGGGCAGCAAAGTAAACACAAATATGAACAAGAAAACTTAAAGAAAGCAAGATAAGCAACTAGTCGGATATCCTAAGTGGAAGCTTGAAACATATGAAATTTCCAAGCCACTTCCACTAGTACTACACGTGAGAATCTATTAAGGATGTAGATATACCTGACCAGCTTCTTAATACTCCCTCCAAGCTTTACAAATTGGTTTAAAAATACAAGAGAATTGACAAAAATTAAACTAGCCTAGAAAGCAATAAAGTGGCGGCTTTGGTGACCAATAAGTGGCAGTTTTGTGTTCAACTTTTCTAACACTTGTTTAAGTGTCTTAATCCGCCACTAATCCTTCAAATGGATGCTACTGGACCTGCAAAAGAAACACAACAAAGAGGTTAATGGTGGCTGCCTCACAAGGTGAAGGAAAAGGTCACTCAAGTGAAGGAAGTTCAGGAGAAGTTTTGGTCACTAAATTAGGTCAAATTTTTATGTCTTAGTGTCCAAACTTTTCCTACTCTTTGTTGAGCAATGTTTGATCCTTGAGCAAGGATTTGAGGCCACTTCCAGCACAGGAAATTATTGAAAGAAAACTAGACAAGCAATAAAAGCACAATTTGGAAAGCTTATACCAAAAGTTAAGATTGATATATGTATATGACAAGACTCAAAGAGGTTCAACAAGTAAAACTGAAAATTAAGACTCCAATAAAGGCTAGCACTCAGAGAGAATAGTTCCTAGATAGGTACTAGAATAGATGAACAAAACAAAAAAAGTTTGAAGACAATTGGATAAGTATAGCAAAAGTAATAGCCAAAACAATAACAAGGAATCAAGTAGGTTTTCAACTTGTATACCTCTCGGCTTTTTCCTTTTAATTTTATTTCTCTATTTTTTTTTATAATTCTTTCTTTTTCTATCTTCAAGTTAAGAGTCCAGAGAGTATATTTGCCTTTTGTTTCAAATTTTTATATGATTCCAAGCTATAGAAAATGAGAAAACAAAACAGCCAAAAATTAGGTCAAATTCCAAGTGAAAATGAGAAACTAGTGCACTAGTTTTAGGTTTTTGTTTTGGATTCTTTTTGTACTCTTTTCTTTTGAACTTTAGGTCTTTTTCTTTTGTTTTAGGCTCTGTTTTATCTCTGTTTTCAGCCTCTAAAATTTTTTTTTTAAAATTGAATCCACAAGAAGAGTGCACTAGAAGTAGGTTTACACTTGAAATTTAAGTCACAAAAATTTTTTAGAAGATTTGCAATGGAAATGTGATTTGAAAACTTAAGACACAATGGAAACCTAACTCTAAAGAAACTTACTAGAACTAATAACAAGTTATGAACACAATAAGGTAAAAGAAAAAGCACATATAGGAGGCAAGAACAAAAGCAATCCGAGAGCAACAAATTGATGAACAAGATACTAAGGAAATTTTAGGTCAACATGCTATTCAAGGAATTTTAAGACATAAGAACTACACAAACATACTAAGACAAAACATGGATTAAAAACCAAAATCTAAATGCAATGCATGCAGTCCAATCACGGACACATATTAGGAATGGAGAGACTCAAAAATTAAAATAAAAAACAAGCACAAGCTAATAGGTCCTAAACATGTTGATTGTGGAAGAAATTCAAAAGCAATCAACAAAGGATCTATGAACAACAATTATGCAACAATATAGATCCGGAAATTGAAACTCAAATGAGACAATAAGAACACAAAAACAACACAAGAACACAAGAAGAACACGGATACAAAAATTTGAGCACACTTATCTCCTTGAAGAAACCTTGCTCTTGATACCAAAATTGATGGAGGTGAGTAGAAGAAATGAAACACAAACTCCTCCTAAGCTCCTCCTAGGCTCGGATCCTCTTCAATGGAGATTGAAATGCACTTGGAGAACTTATGAAGATGAAACACAATTGCGGAAATGGAAGAAGGAAGTATCCAAGCTCAAGAACTCAAAGGATTGCACACTTCAAAGTGAAGGAAAAACTAGGGTTTCCTAAGGTGTTTGAAGGCATTCTCTTAAGGTTCTCTCTTGGAAGATTTTCGGTGACTCTTGAGGGAATAATGATGGAGGAGGCCCATGGGCTAAGGGCCCAACTACTAGAGCAATGGCAAGAAGGATGCATGAAGAGTGGGCCCAAGCCCAAGGAAAGCCCACCACTTTATTTTGTTGGGCCTTGAATCAAGCCCAATTAGATTAGGGCTAGTATAGGAGTAGGCCTTAGTGCCATGTATTTCTTTTGGGGCCTTGTATTTTCGGCCTAGTAGCATAGGAGTTTCATTTGAAGGTCATTTGAATTTAGGTTAATTAGAGTTACATGTGGAATTACATTAGCATTTAATTAGTAGCACATTTGGTGTGCATTTCGGCCATGTGCAACACATGCACATGGTGTGATCCGAAATGCAACTCAAATGGCTTTCTAATTACATGCCAAATGTGTGCACATGGGAGGGTGACCGGTTGGCACCAAAATTTGAATTTTAGAATTCAAATTTTGGCGCCTAGAGTTAAGATAACCATACCATGGTTTTACTTAACTCTAGGTAAACCCAACTTAAACCCTTAACCTAATTTAGCCTATAAACTTCCTTATGACCGAGTTTTGTAGACACTTTGGACATTATTGAATGAGTATTCTTCTCAAAGAAATCTCTCCTCCGAAGTCATTTTGCTCCTAGCCTCTACCCTCCTTGAGAGCTTCTCCTTGTAGAGCTAGGACACCTTACCTTCTTAGAACTTAGCTTGTATGCAAGCCTAGGTCACCTTGCTCCTTTGAGGCGTCTCTAATCCTTGAAGAATCATCTAAGGAATCCGAGAAGGAGTGAAGAATCCATGTGCATCCAAGTGGAAGCACATCAAGTGGTATCAAGAGCTTCGGTCTTCAAGAGATAAGTTCATCTTCTTGAATTTTGATCCGTGGTTCCAAATTGTTCTTGAGTTCATCTTGAGTTTCATCTTGTTAAATTTTTGAGTTCATGTCACAATTGAGTTGATTCTTTCCTAGATCTAGTTTTTGTTTCAAAATTTGATGGATCTAGTTTGTATTGCTTGAATGATTCATATGCGCCTATGTTATATGCTTTCATGAATCATGCTAATTTCTTCTTGTGTTCAATTAGGAATTTTCTGCCTAATAGCTTTTGATTTTGTTTGAGTCTTCTTTGCATCTTATTCGGTCATTTAAATGCTTGAGTCTTTTATTTTTAAATCCATGTCTAGTAGGTTTGTGTAGTTCTTATATGTTCATCTATCTTAGCTATGCTTGTTGATCCTTTTTAATTTTTGATTTGCATCTTGAAACAATTTTCTGGATTTGGCCGAGATCCATTTCTTTTCTTTGGTATAAGCTTATGAATTTTGTTTCATTTTTGAGTTCATAAACTACTACTAGATCATTAGTAGTTTTCTTAGAATTTTAGGCTTCCCAAAATTTTATTGAAAATGTCTTACATAAAAATTTCAAATCCGTGAGGTTTGATTTTGTATGAGTTGGAGTGTGCTGAAATTGGAGTTTGGAAATTCAAATTTGAATTTGAGTTGGAGCCTAAAAACCGTGCATGTGCAATTCTAAATTACAAGCATAAAAAGCATGTCACATGTCACTTGAATTTGCACTTAATTTCACTAGTATTTGGCAACTAGTTTGAACCGGTTTTTAGTGCTAATATTAAGGGTGACCGAGAATCATTGGTGACCAATTTTTGTGAGCAACAAAAGGCAACTCCTATTTGATAAAAAAAAAATAGGAAGAAAGATCAAAAGAAATTCAAAGCAACATTAAAAAAAAAAAAAAATGTGCTAAACCTAATTTGAAAAGGAAAAAGCCATTAAGGAGTTAGTTTCTCTATGTGTTTATTCTCGGTTGCTAGTTGATTTTGATTCATAAAAAGAATTTTTCAATTCATCTATTTTGAGTGTTTTGGTTTTGTGCATCTACTCTAGAACTATTCCTAGGTCAATTCCTTCTAGTTCTAGTCAACTATTTCATTGGTGTCATATAAGCTTGTCACTACTTAATCTACTCTTGTCTTCTTCTCCTTCCATATTGTCTTTTGCTGTTTTAATCTTGTGCTAATCAAAGAGTGACCTAAGCTTGACCTAGCCTATCTTCTTGGAAGCTAGTTCTACAAGGGTCATCAAAAGAAGCCTAAGGAAAGGAGGAGGAAGGATAAAAGTGGCTTGCGGTTTTTGAACCCTTAGACACAAACCATAAACACTTCTTGGCTGGAAATTTGGTGGATGCTGGACTGGAAAACCGTGGAGCAGCTTGGAGTTTAATTTCAATTGTATTTGAATTTAAAACAAAAAAAAAATGTATAAGCATTAGTGACGGATTTTTAGTGACCGATTTTTACCTTACTAAATTTGAATTTTGTTGCAAAATTTGGTCACTAATCCATCACTAATTCTTTGTGGCTGTTTTTAATATTTCATTTCAGCCACTTGTTCTTTGTTGTTATACTTTGTATTTGGCCTTTACAAGGAGTGTCTTGGGAGTGTCTTTGGTACACAACCATCTCTCCTTAAGTTTACAATTTTCGTTAGTACTTGGTGGGAGTGGTCCTTTATTGATCTTTGGTATCTCTCAAGCTCTCACCTTAGGATACGTTAGGTAGTTTAATTTTTGTTGTTTAATCCTTGTTTTAATTGCTTTTATACGTCTAGTTTATTATAGTTCACAAAAACATCAAAAATCATTTTCATTGAAAAGAATTTGGTAGAGATTAACTACAAAGGGGATTAGTAATTTTTACTTGAAGAGGCTTGGTTTTTAAGTGGCTCCTAGTAGCTCACCTCCCTCCAAAGTTCAATTTGTATACATAATCCTCTAAGTACTTAGTCTTAACCTTGCATAAAAACAATTGATTTTCAAAAATCATTTCTCAAAAAGCCCCTTTCTCCTATAATGGAAGAGTTTTCTACTCCTCAAAGTGATAGTAATTCAAGTGATTACAATGACTTGTCAAAAGTAACACATGAATTAAGATCACTTAAGCTTTGGAAGAAGCAAGAAGCCAAGCAAAAACTTAAAGAAAAACTTGAAAGAGAGGCTCAACTTGCTACTTTAGAGGAAGAGATTCGAATATTAAAGGAGAAAGAAGAAAAATTACATCACAAGCACCGAAGTAGACATAGCTCCCACCATAGTTCTACTCTAGGAGAGTCAATGAATGATGATAGTCTTGCTTTAGGAGATCATTATCAACCACCTCCTAGAAGAGTGCATAGGGCCCCCAAGCCAAGGGAATCTAGGGTAGATCTCCCTTATTTTCATGGGAAAGATGATGTTGAGGGGTACCTAGATTGGGAAATGAAAGTGGAACAAATTTTCACTTGTCATCAAGTGAATGAAGAAAGAAAAGTCTCCTTAGCAACCCTAAGTTTTCAAGGTCACGCCATGTATTGGTGGACTTCTTTAGTGAGGGATAGGCGTCTCCATAATGACCCTCCAATTCAATATTGGAATGAATTAAGGAGTGCCTTGAGGAGGAGACATATTCCCTCTTACTATACTAGGGAGCTTATCAATAAGCTCCAACGACTCCATCAAAAAAATATGACTGTGGAAGAGTATAGACAAACAATGGAGTTGTACTTAATGAGGGCTGGTATTAGGGAGGAAGAAAATATTACAATTGCTAGGTTTTTGAGTGGGTTGACTTTTGACATAAGAGATAAAGTAGAGCTTCTCCCTTATAGGGATTTAAATGATTTGGTTCAACTTTGCATCAAGGTTGAACAACAAAATTTGCGAAAAGGTTCTAAAAGCTCATACTCATCATCTTTTTCAAAAGTTGACTACAAGAGGGAGGGCAAGAAAAATGATTTCGAAAAAAATACTTTTCCCTCTAAAAACCTAGACAAAGGTAAAGAAAAAGAAAAAGAGAAGAAAACAAACACTTCACACACTAGCACTAAGACTAGTGACATAAAATGCTTTAAGTGTCTTGGGAGAGGCCACATTGCTTCTCAATGCCCTACTAAGAAAGTTATGATTTTAAGGGGCCAAGATATTTATAGTAGCCAAGATGAAGCTACTACTTCTTCATCTTCCAGTGAGGATGAAGAAGAAGCAAGTGAAGAAGAGTCATGTGAGGTTACTTACCCTTATAATGGGGAACTTCTTATGATGAGAAGGATCCTCAATAACCAACCTAGTGATACACAATCCCAAAGAGAGAACATCTTTCATACAAGATGTAACATTTCAAACAAGGCTTGTTCTCTCATAGTGGATAGTGGATCTTGGTGCAATTGTTGTAGCACTAGGATGGTTGAAAAGTTGGGTTTGACTACCACACCCCATCCAAAACCTTATCAACTTCATTGGCTTAATGATGATGGGGATATGGTGGTCAACCAACAAGTGGAAGTAGAGTTTTCCATAGGGAACTATCAAGATAAAGTTAAATGTGATGTAGTTCCTATGGAGGCTTGTCATATTTTATTAGGTAGGCCATGGCAATTTGATAAACAAACTCATCATGATGGCCTAACTAATAAAATAACTTTCACGCATAAGGGTAAAAAGTTTGTGCTTCATCCTTTATCACCTTCACAAGTGAAAGAAGATCAAGTACAAATGAAGGCCAAACGTGAGCAAGAAAAAGGAAAACAAAAAAAAGTTGAAAAAAAAAAAAAAACTTTTAAAAATTGATGAAAAGGAGGATTCTAGAGAGATTAATGTTCCCTCTCTAGAGATAGTTCAAGAAGAGAGTTTTCAATCAAACCCTTTACACAAAACTTCTCTCTTTCTTGAATCATCATCTCATATCCTCATGTGTAGAGGAACATTAACTTGCACTGCCACATCTTCTTTGGAAACTACTCTACCTCTTAAGGTAAAAAATCTTTTAGATGAATTTGATGATATATTTCCCAAAGAAGGTCCAGTTGGACTTCCACCTTTTAGGGGAATAGAGCATCAAATAGATCTTGTGCCTGGGGCTAGTCTTCCAAATAGACCAGCTTATAGGACTAATCCACAAGAAACCAAAGAGATAGAGAAGCAAGTACAAGAGTTGTTGGAGAAGGGCTGGATTCAAAAGAGTCTAAGTCCTTGTGCTGTACCAGTCATATTGGTGCCAAAAAAAGATGGAAAATGGAGGATGTGTTGTGACTGTAGAGCCATCAACAACATCACCATAAAATATAGGCACCCAATTCCTAGGCTTGATGACATGCTTGATGAATTGCATGGGTCATCCATATTTTCCAAAGTAGATCTTAAAAGTGGTTATCACCAAATTCGAATCAAAGAAGGTGATGAATGGAAAACCGCTTTTAAAACTAAATTTGGACTATATGAATGGTTGGTAATGCCTTTTGGGCTTACTAATGCACCTAGCACATTCATGAGGCTCATGAATCATGCCCTTAGGGATTGCATTGGTAGATTTGTAGTTGTTTATTTTGATGATATTTTAATCTATAGCAAAAGTCTAAGTGATCATGTTGATCACCTACGACAAGTTTTCCTTGTCCTTAGGGACAATCATTTGTTTGCCAATGTGGACAAGTGCACTTTTTGTGTGGATAATGTTATATTCTTAGGGTTTGTGGTTAGCAAAAATGGGGTTCATGTGGATCCCGAGAAAATTAAAGCCATCCAAGAATGGTCTATTCCTACTAATGTTAGTGAAGTTAGGAGCTTCCATGGATTGGCAAGCTTTTATAGGAGATTTGTTCCTAACTTCTCTACCTTAGCTTCACCTCTCAATGAGTTGGTGAAGAAGGATGTGGTCTTTGAATGGACGGATAAACATAATTTAGCTTTTCAAGAACTTAAGCAAAAACTTACTCAAGCACCTGTTCTAGCTTTGCCTAATTTTTCTCAAACTTTTGAGCTAGAATGTGATGCTTCAGGTCTTGGCATAGGAGCTGTGTTGTTACAAGGTGGTCATCCCATAGCTTATTTCAGTGAAAAGCTTCATGGGGCTGCCTTGAACTACCCTACCTATGACAAGGAGTTATATGCTTTAGTTCGTGCCCTTCAAACTTGGGAGCATTACCTTGTCACCAAGGAATTTGTTATCCATAGTGACCATGAGTCACTCAAATACTTGAAGGGTCAACATAAATTAAATAAGAGGCATGCAAAATGGGTTGAGTATTTAGAACAATTTCCTTATGTCATCAAATATAAAAAAGGCTCTACAAATGTAGTAGCTGATGCTTTGTCTCGAAGACATGTGCTTTTGAACATCCTAGGTTCTCAAATACTAGGGTTTGATGACATCAAGGAGTTGTATGAGAAAGACCTTGATTTTGCTAACTTTTATTCTTTATGTATTCAAAAACCTTACCAAGGTTACTATATTTCTGAGGGGTTTCTTTTTAAAGAAAACAAACTTTGTATACCCCAAGGATCTATTAGAAAACTTTTGGTTAGGGAGAGCCATGAGGGTGGGCTCATGGGGCATTTTGGAATTGAGAAGACTCTTTCTCTTTTGAGAGAGAAATTCTTTTGGCCTCATATGAAGAGAGATGTCCAACGGTTTTGTAGTAGTTGCATTGCTTGTTTACAAGCAAAGTCTACCACTAAACCTCATGGGCTATACACACCCTTGCCTATATCCTCTTCTCCTTGGGTAGACATTTCCATGGATTTTATCCTTGGTTTGCCTCGAACCCAACGAGGAAAGGATTCCATATTTGTGGTTGTGGACCGTTTTAGCAAAATGGCACATTTTATTCCATGCCACAAAGTGGATGATGCAAGTAACATTGCTAAGTTCTTCTTTCAAGAGATTGTGCGACTCCATGGGTTACCCAAAACTATAGTCTTTGATAGAGATGTTAAGTTTTTAAGCCATTTTTGGAAAACTCTTTGGGCAAGGCTTGGAACTAAACTACTATTTTCTACCACATGTCATCCCCAAACTGATGGGCAAACTGAGGTAGTAAATAGGTCTCTGGGGACTATGTTGAGGGCAATCCTCAAAGGCAATAAGAAGTCATGGGATGACTATCTTCCTCATGTGGAGTTTGCCTACAATAGGGTGGTTCACAAGACCACTAACATGTCTCCATTTGAGGTTGTTTATGGCTTTAATCCTCTTACTCCATTGGATTTATTACCTCTTCCGGATGTTGCTTCCTTTATTCATAAAGAAGGCACATCTAGGGCTGAGTTTGTCAAGAAATTACATGAGAGGGTTCGAGATCATATTCAATCCCAAACAGAAAAATACCAAAAATACAATAATAAGGGTCGGAAGGAAGTTATCTTCAAGGAAGGTGACTGGGTTTGGCTACACCTTAGGAAGGATAGGTTTCCTTCCAAAAGAAAGTCCAAGCTTAGTCCTAGAGGAGATGGACCCTTCCAAATTCTTAGGAAAATCAATAACAATGCCTATGTTCTAGATCTCCCTTCTGAGTATGGTGTTAGTTCTAGTTTCAATGTTTCTGATCTCTCTTTGTTTACAGGACTAGCTACCCTAGAGGAGGATGCTCTGGATTTGAGGTCAAATCCTCTTCAAGAGGGAGGGGATGATGGAGGAGGCCCATGGGCTAAGGGCCCAACTACTAGAGCAATGGCAAGAAGGATGCATGAAGAGTGGGCCCAAGCCCAAGGAAAGCCCACCACTTTATTTTGTTGGGCCTTGAATCAAGCCCAATTAGATTAGGGCTAGTATAGGAGTAGGCCTTAGTGCCATGTATTTCTTTTGGGGCCTTGTATTTTCGGCCTAGTAGCATAGGAGTTTCATTTGAAGGTCATTTGAATTTAGGTTAATTAGAGTTACATGTGGAATTACATTAGCATTTAATTAGTAGCACATTTGGTGTGCATTTCGGCCATGTGCAACACATGCACATGGTGTGATCCGAAATGCAACTCAAATGGCTTTCTAATTACATGCCAAATGTGTGCACATGGGAGGGTGACCGGTTGGCACCAAAATTTGAATTTTAGAATTCAAATTTTGGCGCCTAGAGTTAAGATAACCATACCATGGTTTTACTTAACTCTAGGTAAACCCAACTTAAACCCTTAACCTAATTTAGCCTATAAACTTCCTTATGATCGAGTTTTGTAGACACTTTGGACATTATTGAATGAGTATTCTTCTCAAAGAAATCTCTCCTCCGAAGTCATTTTGCTCCTAGCCTCTACCCTCCTTGAGAGCTTCTCCTTGTAGAGCTAGGACACCTTACCTTCTTAGAACTTAGCTTGTATGCAAGCCTAGGTCACCTTGCTCCTTTGAGGCGTCTCTAATCCTTGAAGAATCATCTAAGGAATCCGAGAAGGAGTGAAGAATCCATGTGCATCCAAGTGGAAGAACATCAAATAAGCTGAAATCAAAGTTCAGAAATTCTCATATATTCAAAAGTGTGTTACAAGGTGAGAAAGGTTACACTTATAGGAAAAATTAGGGTAACTTGGCGGCACCTTTAGTGAACCAAAGTGGCGCCAAGTTTGAATTTCAAATTTGAATTTGAAATTCAAACTTTGGCCACCTCACCTAGTCACACGGATGCTACCTTCATTTGATTGTCATTTGGAAGTGATTTGAGATGAATTTGGAGCTCACATGGCCGGATCCACTCCATGCCATCCATGTGACTCAAATTCAATTCAAATTACTTCTAAATGATAATTAAATGAAACCTAATTTTCCTATTAATGTATACTTCCTATAATCCTATGCTAATGACCGAAATACATTGGTCCAATGAATACAATGAATAGAAAAAAATATAAGAAGAAGAATGAGCCCAATATTGGGTATCAAAAGCCCAAAGCTCAAGAAGCCCAAAATTAAGCCCAAGACACCTAAACCCTAATCTATGGTCAAAATACAAGACCAACAACCAAGTAAATTCCTATACTAAGAAAATACAATTAAACATGGTGTTCAATCAATTAAAGCCCAAGTGAGAAGCACCCTAGGCCCACCAAGCCCATTGGGCCCACTAAGCTCTGAAGCAGTCAAATCTTCAAGTAACCTCCTGGCCATAGCTCTAGTGGTTGGGCCTTTAGCCCATGCTCTTCCATCATTCCCTCCCTCTTGAGAAGGATTCGACCTCGAATCTGAAGGCTCCTCCTCATCATCACTAGCACCTACAAAAGGTTTAAGATCACTCACATTAAAAGTAGTGCTGACTCCATAATCAGAGGGTAAATCAAGTCTATAAGCGTTATCATTGATACGCTGTAAGACCTGAAAGGGACCATCTCCTCTAGGACTGAGTTTGGACTTCCTTTGTTGTGGAGACTAATAACCAACACAGATGCACAACAAAACAGGTAATTGGTTTACTGTTCATTGGTTCTCTCTAATTCTTCAACTGACATACTTGCTACACTTGGGGAGACTAATAGCCAACACAAATGCACAACATAACAAGTAATTCGTTTACTGTTCATTGGTTCTCTCTAATTCTTCAACTGACTTACTTGCTACACCTGGGGAGACTAATAACCAACACAGATGCATAACATAACATGTAATTGGTTTACTGTTCATTGGTTCTCTCTAATTCTTCAACTGACTTACCTGCTACACCTGGGGAGACTAATACCCAACACAGATGCACAACATAACATGTAATTGGTTTACTGTTCATTGGTTCTCTCTAATTCTTTAACTGACTTACTTGCTACACCTGGGGAGACTAATAACCAACACAGATGCGCAACATAACAGGTAATTGGTTTACTGTTCATTGGTTCTCTCTAATTCTTCAACTGACTTACTTGCTACACCTGGGGAGACTAATAACCAACACAGATGCACAACATAACGGGTAATTGGTTTACTATTCATTGGTTCTCTCTAATTCTTCAACTGAATTACTTGCTACACCTGGGGAGACTAATAACCAACACAGGTGCACAACAAAATAGGTAATTGGTTTATTGTTCATTGGTTCTCTCTAATTCTTCAACTGACTTACTTGCTACACCTGGGGAGACTAATAACCAACAAAGATGCACAACATAACATGTAATTGGTTTACTGTTCATTGGTTCTCTCTAATTCTTCAACTGACTTACTTGCTACACCTGGGAAGACTAATAACCAACCCAGATGCAAAACATAACAGGTAATTGGTTTACTGTTCATTGGTTCTCTCTAATTCTTCAACTGACTTACTTGCTATAGCTGGGGAGACTAATAACCAACACAGATGCACAACAAAATAGGTAATTGGTTTACTGTTCAATGGTTCTCTCTAATTCTTTAACTGACTTACTTGCTACGCCTGGGGAGACTAATAACCAACACAGATGCACAACAAAACAGGTAATTGGTTTACTGTTCATTTGTTCTCTCTAATTCTTCAACTGACTTACTTGCTACACCTGGGGAGACTAATAACCAACACAGATGCACAACGTAACAGGTAATAGGTTTGCTGTTCATTAGTTCTCTCTAATTCTTCAACGGACTTACTTGTTATACCTGGGGAGACTAATAACTAACACAGCTGCACAACATAACAGGTAATTGGTTTTCTGTTCATTGGTTCTCTCGAATTCTTCAACTGACTTAATTGCTAAACCTGGGGACACTAATAACCAACACAAATGCACAATATAACAGGTAATTGGTTTACTATTCATTGTTTCTCTCTAATTCTTCAACTGACTTACTTGCTACACCTGGGGAGACTAATAACCAACACAGATGCACAACATAAGAGGTAATTGGTTTACTGTTCATTGGTTCTCTCTAATTCTTCAACTGACATACTTTCAACACCTGGGGAGGCTAATAACCAACACAGATGCACAACATAACAGGTAATTGGTTTACTGTTCATTGGTTCTTTCTAATTCTTCAACTAACTTACTTGCTACAGCTGGGGAGACTAATAACCATCACAGATGCACAACAAAATAGGTAATTGGTTTACTGTTCATTTGTTCTCTCTAATTCTTCAACTGACTTACTTGCTACACCTGGCGAGACTAATAACCAACACAGATGCACAACAAAACAGGTAATTGTTTTACTGTTCATTTGTTCTCTCTAATTCTTCAACAGACTTACTTGCTACACCTGGGGAGACTAATAACCAACACAGATGCACAATATAACAGGTAATTGGTTTACTGTTCATTGGTTCTCTCTAATTCTTCAACTGACTTACTTGCTACACCTGGGGAGACTAATAACCAACACAGATGCATAATATAACAGGTAATTGGTTTACTGTTCATTGGTTCTCTCTAATTCTTCAACTGACTTACTTTCTGTACCTGGGGAGACTAATAACTAACACAGCTGCACAACATAACAGGTAATTGGTTTACTGTTCATTGGTTCTCTCGAATTCTTCAACTGACTTAATTGCTAAACCTGGGGAGACTAATAACCAACACAGATGCACAACAAAACAGGTAATTGGATTACTGTTCATTTGTTCTCTCTAATTCTTCAACTGACATAGTTGATACACCTGGGGAGACTAATAGCCAACACAAATGCACAACATAACAGGTAATTGGTTTACTGTTCATTGGTTCTCTCTAATTCTTCAACTGACTTACTTGCTACACCTGGGGAGACTAATAACCAACACAGATGCATAAAATAACAGGTAATTGGTTTACTGTTCATTGGTTCTCTCTAATTCTTCAACTGACTTACTTTCTATACCTGGGGAGACTAATAACTAACACAGCTGCACAACATAACAGGTAATTGGTTTACTGTTCATTGGTTCTCTCGAATTCTTCAACTGACTTAATTGCTAAACCTGGGGAGACTAATCACCAACACAGATGCACAATATAACAGGTATTTGGTTTACTGTTCATTGGTTCTCTCTAATTCTTCAACTGACTTACTTGCTACACCTGGGGAGACTAATAACCAACATAGATGCACAACATAAGAGGTAATTGGTTTACTGTTCATTGGTTCTCTCTAATTCCTCGACTGACATACTTTCAACACCTGGGGAGACTAATAAACAACACAGATGCACAACATAACAGGTAATTCGTTTACTGTTCATTGGTTCTCTCTAATTCTTCAACTGACATACTTGCTACACCTGGGGAGACTAATAGCCAACACAAATGCACAACATAACAGGTAATTGGTTTACTGTTCATTGGTTCTCTCTAATTCTTCAACTGACTTACTTGCTACACCTGGGGAGACTAATAACCAACACAGATGCACAACATAACAGGTAATTGGTTTACTATTCATTAGTTCTCTCTAATTCTTCAACTGAATTACTTGCTACACCTGGGGAGACTAATAACCAACACAGATGCACAACAAAATAGGTAATTGGTTTACTGTTCATTTGTTCTCTCTAATTCTTCAACTGACTTACTTGCTACACCTGGGGAGACTAATAACCAACACAGATGCATAACATAACAGGTAATTGGTTTACTGTTCGTTGGTTCTCTCTATCTCTTCAACTGACTTACTTGCTACACTTGGGGAGACTAATAACCAACACAGATGCACAACGTAACAGGTAATTGGTTTGTTGTTCATTAGTTCTCTCTAATTCTTCAACTGACTTACTTGCTACACCTGGGGAGACTAATAACCAACACAGATGCACAACTTAACAGGTAATTGGTTTACTATTCATTGGTTCTCTCTAATTCTTCAACTGAATTACTTGCTACACCTGGGGAGACTAATAACCAACACAGTTGCACAACAAAATAGGTAATTGGTTTACTGTTCATTTGTTCTCTCTAATTCTTCAACTGACTTACTTGCTACACCTGGGGAGACTAATAACCAACACAGATGCACAACATAACATGTAATTGGTTTACTGTTCATTGGTTCTCTCTAATTCTTCAACTGACTTACTTGGTACACCTGGGGAGACTAATAACCGACACAGATTCACAACATAGCAGGTAATTGGTTTACTGTTCATTGGTTCTCTCTAATTCTTCAACTGACTTACTTGCTACAGCTGGGGAGACTAATAACCAACACAGGTGCACCACAAAATAGGTAATTGGTTTATTGTTCATTGGTTCTCTGTAATTCTTTAACTGACTTGCTTGCTACACCTGGGGAGACTAATTACCAACACACATGCACAACAAAACAGGTAATTGGTTTACTGTTCATTTGTTCTCTCTAATTCTTCAACTGACTTACTTGCTACACCTGGGGAGACTAATAACCAACACAGATGCACAACATAAGAGGTAATTGGTTTACTGTTCATTGGTTCTCTCTAATTCTTCGACTGACATACTTTCAACACCTGGGGAGACCAATAACCAACACAGATGCACAACATAACAGGTAATTGGTTTACTGTTCATTGGTTCTCTCTAATTCTTCAACTGACTTACTTGCTACACCTGGAGAGACTAATAACCAACACAGATGCACAACAAAATAGGTAATTGGTTTACTGTTCATTTGTTCTCTCTAATTCTTCAACTGACTTACTTGCTACACCTGGGGAGACTAATAACCAACACAGATGCACAACATAACATGTAATTGGTTTACTGTTCATTGGTTCTCTCTAATTCTTCAACTGACTTACTTGGTACACCTGGGGAGACTAATAACCGACACAGATTCACAACATAGCAGGTAATTGGTTTACTGTTCATTGGTTCTCTCTAATTCTTCAACTGACTTACTTGCTACAGCTGGGGAGACTAATAACCAACACAGGTGCACAACAAAATAGGTAATTGGTTTATTGTTCATTGGTTCTCTGTAATTCTTTAACTGACTTGCTTGCTACACCTGGGGAGACTAATAACCAACACACATGCACAACAAAACAGGTAATTGGTTTACTGTTCATTTGTTCTCTCTAATTCTTCAACTGACTTACTTGCTACACCTGGGGAGACTAATAACCAACACAGATGCACAACATAAGAGGTAATTGGTTTACTGTTCATTGGTTCTCTCTAATTCTTCGACTGACATACTTTCAACACCTGGGGAGACCAATAACCAACACAGATGCACAACATAACAGGTAATTGGTTTACTGTTCATTGGTTCTCTCTAATTCTTCAACTGACTTACTTGCTACACCTGGGGAGACTAATAACCAACACAGATGCATAACATAACATGTAATTGGTTTACTGTTCATTGGTTCTCTCTAATTCTTCAACTGACTTACTTGCTACACCTGGGGAGACTAATACCCAACACAGATGCACAACAAAACAGGTAATTGGTTTACTGTTCATTTGTTCTCTCTAATTCTTCAACTGACTTACTTGCTACACCTGGGGAGACTAATAACCAACACAGATGCACAACGTAACAGGTAATTGGTTTGTTGTTCATTAGTTCTCTCTAATTCTTCAACTGACTTACTTGCTACACCTGGGGAGACTAATAACCAACACAGATGCACAACTTAACAGGTAATTGGTTTACTATTCATTGGTTCTCTCTAATTCTTCAACTGAATTACTTGCTACACCTGGGGAGACTAATAACCAACACAGATGCACAACAAAATAGGTAATTGGTTTACTGTTCATTTGTTCTCTCTAATTCTTCAACTGACTTACTTGCTACACCTGGGGAGACTAATAACCAACACAGATGCACAACATAACATGTAATTGGTTTACTGTTCATTGGTTCTCCCTAATTCGTCAACTGACTTACTTGCTACACATGGGGAGACTAGTAACCAACACAGATGCACAACATAACATGTAATTGGTTTACTGTTCATTGGTTCTCTCTAATTCTTCGACTGACTTACTTGGTACACCTGGGGAGACTAATAACCGACACAGATTCACAACATAGCAGGTAATTGGTTTACTGTTCATTGGTTCTCTCTAATTCTTCAACTGACTTACTTGCTACAGCTGGGGAGACTAATAACCAACACAGGTGCACAACAAAATAGGTAATTGGTTTATTGTTCATTGGTTCGCTGTAATTCTTTAACTGACTTGCTTGCTACACCTGGGGAGACTAATAACCAACACACATGCACAACAAAACAGGTAATTGGTTTACTTTTCATTTGTTCTCTCTAATTCTTCAACTGACTTACTTGCTACACCTGGGGAGACTAATAACCAACACAGATGCACAACATAAGAGGTAATTAGTTTACTGTTCATTAGTTCTCTCTAATTCTTCGACTGACATACTTTCAACACCTGGGGAGACCAATAACCAACACAGATGCACAACATAACAGGTAATTGGTTTACTGTTCATTGGATCTCTCTAATTCTTCAACTGACTTACTTGCTACACCTGGGAAGACTAATAACCAACCCAGATGCAAAACATAACAGGTAATTGGTTTACTGTTCATTGGTTCTCTCTAATTCTTCAACTGACTTACTTGCTACAGCTGGGGAGACTAATAACCAACACAGATGCACAACAAAATAGGTAAT
The DNA here is from genome assembly GCF_000230855.2 of Cajanus cajan. NCBI lineage: Eukaryota > Viridiplantae > Streptophyta > Magnoliopsida > Fabales > Fabaceae > Cajanus > Cajanus cajan. The sequence continues at coordinate 38,980,131 of NC_138524.1, forward strand.
TGGTTTACTGTTCAATGGTTCTCTCTAATTCTTTAACTGACTTACTTGCTACACCTGGGGAGACTAATAACCAACACAGATGCACAACAAAACAGGTAATTGGTTTACTGTTCATTTGTTCTCTCTAATTCTTCAACTGACTTACTTGCTACACTTGGGGAGACTAATAACCAACACAGATGCACAACGTAACAGGTAATAGGTTTGCTGTTCATTAGTTCTCTCTAATTCTTCAACTGACTTACTTGCTATACCTGGGGAGACTAATAACTAACACAGCTGCACAACATAACATGTAATTGGTTTTCTGTTCATTGGTTCTCTCGAATTCTTCAACTGACTTAATTGCTAAACCTGGGGACACTAATAACCAACACAAATGCACAATATAACAGGTAATTGGTTTACTATTCATTGTTTCTCTCTAATTCTTCAACTGACTTACTTGCTACACCTGGGGAGACTAACAACCAACACAGATGCACAACATAAGAGGTAATTGGTTTACTGTTCATTGGTTCTCTCTAATTCTTCAACTGACATACTTTCAACACCTGGGGAGACTAATAACCAACACAGATGCACAACATAACAGGTAATTGGTTTACTGTTCATTGGTTCTCTCTAATTCTTCAACTGACATACTTGCTACACCTGGGGAGACTAATAGCCAACACAAATGCACAACATAACATGTAATTGGTTTACTGTTCATTGGTTCTCTCTAATTTTTTAGCTGACTTACTTGCTACACTTGGGGAGACTAATAACCAACACAGATGCACAACATAACAGGTAATTGGTTTACTGTTCATTGGTTCTCTCGAATTCCTCAACAGACTTACTTGCTACACCTGGGGAGACTAATAACCAACACAGATGCACAACATAACAGGTAATTGGTTTACTGTTCATTGGTTCTCTCTAATTCTTTAACTGACTTACTTGCTACACCTGGGGAGACTAATAACCAACACAGATGCACAACATAACAGGTAATTGGTTTACTGTTCATTAGTTCTCTCTAATTCTTCAACTGACTTACTCGCTACACCTGGGGAGACTAATAGCCAACACAGATGCACAACATAACAGGTAATTGGTTTACAGTTCATTGGTTCTCTCTAATTCTTCAACTGACTTACTCGCTACACCTGGGGAGACTAATAGCCAACACAGATGCACAACATAACAGGTAATTGGTTTACTGTTCATTGGTTCTCTCTAATTCTTCAACTGACTTACTTGCTACAGCTGGGGAGACTAATAACCAACACAGATGCACAACAAAATAGGTAATTGGTTTACTGTTCATTTGTTCTCTCTAATTCTTCAACTGACTTACTTGCTGCACCTTGCGAGACTAATAACCAACACAGATGCACAACAAAACAGGTAATTGGTTTAGTGTTCATTTGTTCTCTCTAATTCTTCAACAGACTTACTTGCTACACCTGGGGAGACTAATAACCAACACAGATGCACAATATAACAGGTAATTGGTTTACTGTTCATTGGTTCTCTCTAATTCTTCAACTGACTTACTTGCTACACCTGGGGAGACTAATAACCAACACAGATGCATAATATAACAGGTAATTGGTTTACTGTTCATTGGTTCTCTCTAATTCTTCAACTGACTTACTTTCTGTACCTGGGGAGACTAATAACTAACACAGCTGCACAACATAACAGGTAATTGGTTTATTGTTCATTGGTTCTCTCGAATTCTTCAACTGACTTAATTGCTAAACCTGGGGAGACTAATAACCAACACATATGCACAACAAAACAGGTAATTGGATTACTGTTCATTTGTTCTCTCTAATTCTTCAACTGACATAGTTGATACACCTGGGGGGACTAATAGCCAACACAAATGCACAACATAACAGGTAATTGGTTTACTGTTCATTGGTTCTCTCTAATTCTTCAACTGACTTACTTGCTACACCTGGGGAGACTAATAACCAACACAGATGCATAATATAACAGGTAATTGGTTTACTGTTCATTGGTTCTCTCTAATTCTTCAACTGACTTACTTTCTATACCTGGGGAGACTAATAACTAACACAGCTGCACAACATAACAGGTAATTGGTTTACTGTTCATTGGTTCTCTCGAATTCTTCAACTGACTTAATTGCTAAACCTGGGGAGACTAATCACCAACACAGATGCACAATATAACAAGTATTTGGTTTACTGTTCATTGGTTCTCTCTAATTCTTCAACTGACTTACTTGCTACACCTGGGGAGACTAATAACCAACATAGATGCACAACATAAGAGGTAATTGGTTTACTGTTCATTGGTTCTCTCTAATTCCTCGACTGACATACTTTCAACACCTGGGGAGACTAATAAACAACACAGATGCACAACATAACAGGTAATTCGTTTACTGTTCATTGGTTCTCTCTAATTCTTCAACTGACATACTTGCTACACCTGGGGAGACTAATAGCCAACACAAATGCACAACATAACAGGTAATTGGTTTACTGTTCATTGGTTCTCTCTAATTCTTCAACTGACTTACTTGCTACACCTGGGGAGACTAATAACCAACACAGATGCACAACATAACAGGTAATTGGTTTACTATTCATTAGTTCTCTCTAATTCATCAACTGAATTACTTGCTACACCTGGGGAGACTAATAACCAACACAGATGCACAACAAAATAGGTAATTGGTTTACTGTTCATTTGTTCTCTCTAATTCTTCAACTGACTTACTTGCTACACCTGGGGAGACTAATAACCAACACAGATGCACAACATAACATGTAATTGGTTTACTGTTCATTGGTTCTCTCTAATTCTTCAACTGACTTACTTGGTACACCTGGGGAGACTAATAACTGACACAGATTCACAACATAGCAGGTAATTGGTTTACTGTTCATTGGTTCTCTCTAATTCTTCAACTGACTTACTTGCTACAGCTGGGGAGACTAATAACCAACACAGGTGCACAAGAAAATAGGTAATTGGTTTATTGTTCATTGGTTCTCTGTAATTCTTTAACTGACTTGCTTGCTACACCTGGGGAGACTAATAACCAACACACATGCACAACAAAACAGGTAATTGGTTTACTGTTCATTTGTTCTCTCTAATTCTTCAACTGACTTACTTGCTACACCTGGGGAGACTAATAACCAACACAGATGCACAACATAAGAGGTAATTGGTTTACTGTTCATTGGTTCTCTCTAATTCTTCGACTGACATACTTTCAACACCTGGGGAGACCAATAACCAACACAGATGCACAACATAACAGGCAATTGGTTTACTGTTCATTGGTTCTCTCTAATTCTTCAACTGACTTACTTGCTACACCTGGGGAGACTAATAACCAACACAGATGCATAACATAACATGTAATTGGTTTACTGTTCATTGGTTCTCTCTAATTCTTCAACTGACTTACTTGCTACACCTGGGGAGACTAATACCCAACACAGATGCACAACAAAACAGGTAATTGGTTTACTGTTCATTTGTTCTCTCTAATTCTTCAACTGACTTACTTGCTACACCTGGGGAGACTAATAACCAACACAGATGCACAACATAACATGTAATTGGTTTACTGTTCATTGGTTCTCTCTAATTCTACAACTGACTTACCTGCTACACCTTGGGAGACTAATAACCAACACAGAGGCACAACATAACAAGTAATTGGTTTACTGTTCATTGGTTCTCTCTAATTCTTCAACTGACTTACTTGCTACACCTGGGGAGACTAATAACCAACATAGATGCACAACATAAGAGGTAATTGGTTTACTGTTCATTGGTTCTCTCTAATTCCTCGACTGACATACTTTCAACACCTGGGGAGACTAATAAACAACACAGATGCACAACATAACAGGTAATTCGTTTACTGTTCATTGGTTCTCTCTAATTCTTCAACTGACATACTTGCTACACCTGGGGAGACTAATAGCCAACACAAATGCACAACATAACAGGTAATTGGTTTACTGTTCATTGGTTCTCTCTAATTCTTCAACTGACTTACTTGCTACACCTGGGGAGACTAATAACCAACACAGATGCACAACATAACAGGTAATTGGTTTACTATTCATTAGTTCTCTCTAATTCATCAACTGAATTACTTGCTACACCTGGGGAGACTAATAACCAACACAGATGCACAACAAAATAGGTAATTGGTTTACTGTTCATTTGTTCTCTCTAATTCTTCAACTGACTTACTTGCTACACCTGGGGAGACTAATAACCAACACAGATGCACAACATAACATGTAATTGGTTTACTGTTCATTGGTTCTCTCTAATTCTTCAACTGACTTACTTGGTACACCTGGGGAGACTAATAACTGACACAGATTCACAACATAGCAGGTAATTGGTTTACTGTTCATTGGTTCTCTCTAATTCTTCAACTGACTTACTTGCTACAGCTGGGGAGACTAATAACCAACACAGGTGCACAAGAAAATAGGTAATTGGTTTATTGTTCATTGGTTCTCTGTAATTCTTTAACTGACTTGCTTGCTACACCTGGGGAGACTAATAACCAACACACATGCACAACAAAACAGGTAATTGGTTTACTGTTCATTTGTTCTCTCTAATTCTTCAACTGACTTACTTGCTATACCTGGGGAGACTAATAACCAACACAGATGCACAACATAAGAGGTAATTGGTTTACTGTTCATTGGTTCTCTCTAATTCTTCGACTGACATACTTTCAACACCTGGGGAGACCAATAACCAACACAGATGCACAACATAACAGGCAATTGGTTTACTGTTCATTGGTTCTCTCTAATTCTTCAACTGACTTACTTGCTACACCTGGGGAGACTAATAACCAACACAGATGCATAACATAACATGTAATTGGTTTACTGTTCATTGGTTCTCTCTAATTCTTCAACTGACTTACTTGCTACACCTGGGGAGACTAATACCCAACACAGATGCACAACAAAACAGGTAATTGGTTTACTGTTCATTTGTTCTCTCTAATTCTTCAACTGACTTACTTGCTACACCTGGGGAGACTAATAACCAACACAGATGCACAACATAACATGTAATCGGTTTACTGTTCATTGGTTCTCTCTAATTCTACAACTGACTTACCTGCTACACCTTGGGAGACTAATAACCAACACAGAGGCACAACATAACAAGTAATTGGTTTACTGTTCATTGGTTCTCTCTAATTCTTCAACTGACTTACTTGCTACACCTGGGGAGATTAATAACCAACACAGATGCACAACATAACAGGTAATTGGTTTACTATTCATTGTTCTCTCTAATTCTTCAACTGAATTACTTGCTACACCTGGGGAGACTAATAACCAACACAGTTGCACAACTTAACAGGTAATTGGTTTACTATTCATTGGTTCTCTCTAATTCTTCAACTGAATTACTTGCTACACCTGGGGAGACTAATAACCAACACAGTTGCACAACAAAATAGGTAATTGGTTTACTGTTCATTTGTTCTCTCTAATTCTTCAACTGACTTACTTGCCACACCTGGGGAGACTAATAACCAACACAGATGCACAACATAACATGTAATTGGTTTACTGTTCATTGGTTCTCTCTAATTCTTCAACTGACTTACTTGGTACACCTGGGGAGACTAATAACCGACACAGATTCACAACATAGCAGGTAATTGGTTTACTGTTCATTGGTTCTCTCTAATTCTTCAACTGACTTAATTGCTACAGCTGGGGAGACTAATAACCAACACAGGTGCACCACAAAATAGGTAATTGGTTTATTGTTCATTGGTTCTCTGTAATTCTTTAACTGACTTGCTTGCTACACCTAGGGAGACTAATAACCAACACACATGCACAACAAAACAGGTAATTGGTTTACTGTTCATTTGTTCTCTCTAATTCTTCAACTGACTTACTTGCTACACCTGGGGAGACTAATAACCAACACAGATGCACAACATAAGAGGTAATTGGTTTACTGTTCATTGGTTCTCTCTAATTCTTCGACTGACATACTTGCTACACCTGGGGAGACTAATAACCAACACAGATGCATAACATAACATGTAATTGGTTTACTGTTCATTGGTTCTCTCTAATTCTTCAACTGACTTACTTGGTACACCTGGGGAGACTAATAACCGACACAGATTCACAACATAGCAGGTAATTGGTTTACTGTTCATTGGTTCTCTCTAATTCTTCAACTGACTTACTTGCTACAGCTGGGGAGACTAATAACCAACACAGGTGCACAACAAAATAGGTAATTGGTTTATTGTTCATTGGTTCTCTGTAATTCTTTAACTGACTTGCTTGCTACACCTGGGGAGACTAATAACCAACACACATGCACAACAAAACAGGTAATTGGTTTACTGTTCATTTGTTCTCTCTAATTCTTCAACTGACTTACTTGCTACACCTGGGGAGACTAATAACCAACACAGATGCACAACATAAGAGGTAATTGGTTTACTGTTCATTGGTTCTCTCTAATTCTTCGACTGACATACTTTCAACACCTGGGGAGACCAATAACCAACACAGATGCACAACATAACAGGTAATTGGTTTACTGTTCATTGGTTCTCTCTAATTCTTCAACTGACTTACTTGCTACACCTGGGGAGACAAATAACCAACACAGATGCATAACATAACATGTAATTGGTTTATTGTTCATTGGTTCTCTCTAATTCTTCAACTGACTTACTTGCTACACCTGGGGAGACTAATAACCAACACAGATGCATAATATAACAGGTAATTGGTTTACTGTTCATTGGTTCTCTCTAATTCTTCAACTGACTTACTTTCTATACCTAGGGAGACTAATAACTAACACAGCTGCACAACATAACAGGTAATTGGTTTTCTGTTCATTGGTTCTCTTGAATTCTTCAACTGACTTACTTGCTACACCTAGGGAGACTAATAACCAACACAAATGCACAATATAACAGGTAATTGGTTTACTGTTCATTGGTTCTCTCTAATTCTTCAACTGACTTACTTGCTACACCTGGGGAGACTAATAACCAACACAAATGCACAACATCACAAGTAATTGGTTTACTGTTCATTGGTTCTCTCTAATTCTTCGACTGACATACTTTCAACACCTGGGGAGACTAGTAACCAACACAGACGCACAACATAACAGGTAATTGGTTTTCTGTTCATTGGTTCTCTTTAATTCTTCAACTGACTTACTTGCTACACCTGGCGAGACTAATAACCAACATAGATGCACAACAAAACAGGTAATTGGTTTACTGTTCATTTGTTCTCTCTAATTCTTCAACTGACTTACTTGCTACACCTGGGGAGACTAATAACCAACACAGATGCATAACATAACATGTAATTGGTTTACTGTTCATTGGTTCTCTCTAATTCTTCAACTGACTTACTTGCTACACCTGGGGAGACTAATACCCAACACAGATGCACAACATAACATGTAATTGGTTTACTGTTCATTGGTTCTCTCTAATTCTTTAACTGACTTACTTGCTACACCTGGGGAGACTAATAACCAACACAGATGCGCAACATAACAGGTAATTGGTTTACTGTTCATTGGTTCTCTCTAATTCTTCAACTGACTTACTTGCTACACCTGGGGAGACTAATAACCAACACAGATGCACAACATAACAGGTAATTGGTTTACTGTTCATTGGTTCTCTCTAATTCTTCAACTGACTTACTTGCTACCCCTGGGGAGACTAATAACCAACACAGATGCACAACATAACATGTAATTGATTTACTGTTCATTGGATCTCTCTAATTCTTCAACTGACTTACTTGCTACACCTGGGAAGACTAATAACCAACCCAGATGCAAAACATAACAGGTAATTGGTTTACTGTTCATTGGTTCTCTCTAATTCTTCAACTGACTTACTTGCTACAGCTGGGGAGACTAATAACCAACACAGATGCACAACAAAATAGGTAATTGGTTTGCTGTTCAATGGTTCTCTCTAATTCTTTAACTGACTTACTTGCTACACCTGGGGAGACTAATAACCAACACAGATGCACAACAAAACAGGTAATTGGTTTACTGTTCATTTTTTCTCTCTAATTCTTCAACTGACTTACTTGCTACACTTGGGGAGACTAATAACCAACACAGATGCACAACGTAACAGGTAATAGGTTTGCTGTTCATTAGTTCTCTCTAATTCTTCAACTGACTTACTTGCTATACCTGGGGAGACTAATAACTAATACAGCTGCACAACATAACATGTAATTGGTTTTCTGTTCATTGGTTCTCTCGAATTCTTCAACTGACTTAATTGCTAAACCTGGGGACACTAATAACCAACACAAATGCACAATATAACAGGTAATTGGTTTACTATTCATTGTTTCTCTCTAATTCTTCAACTGACTTACTTGCTACACCTGGGGAGACTAATAACCAACACAGATGCACAACATAAGAGGTAATTGGTTTACTGTTCATTGGTTCTCTCTAATTCTTCAACTGACATACTTTCAACACCTGGGGAGACTAATAACCAACACAGATGCACAACATAACAGGTAATTGGTTTACTGTTCATTGGTTCTCTCTAATTCTTCAACTGACATACTTGCTACACCTGGGGAGACTAATAGCCAACACAAATGCACAACATAACATGTAATTGGTTTACTGTTCATTGGTTCTCTCTAATTTTTTAGCTGACTTACTTGCTACACTTGGGGAGACTAATAACCAACACAGATGCACAACATAACAGGTAATTGGTTTACTGTTCATTGGTTCTCTCGAATTCCTCAACAGACTTACTTGCTACACCTGGGGAGACTAATAACCAACACAGATGCACAACATAACAGGTAATTGGTTTACTGTTCATTGGTTCTCTCTAATTCTTCAACTGACTTACTTGCTACACCTGGGGAGACTAATAACCAACACAGATGCACAACATAACAGGTAATTGGTTTACTGTTCATTAGTTCTCTCTAATTCTTCAACTGACTTACTCGCTACACCTGGGGAGACTAATAGCCAACACAGATGCACAACAAAATAGGTAATTGGTTTATTGTTCATTGGTTCTCTGTAATTCTTTAACTGACTTGCTTGCTACACCTGGGGAGACTAATAACCAACACACATGCACAACAAAATAGGTAATTGGTTTACTGTTCATTTTTCTCTCTAATTCTTCAACTGACTTACTTGCTACACCTGGGGAGACTAATAACCAACACAGATGCACAACATAACAGGTAATTGGTTTGCTGTTCATTAGTTCTCTCTAATTCTTCAACTAACTTACTTGCTATACCTGGGGACACTAATAACTAACACAGCTGCACAACATAACAGGTAATTGGTTTACTGTTCATTGGTTCTCTCTAATTCTTCAACTGACTTTCTTGCTACACTTGGGGAGACTAATAACCAACACAGATGCACAACATAAGAGGTAATTGGTTTACTGTTCATTGGTTCTCTCTAATTCTTCGACTGACATACTTTCAACACCTGGGGAGACCAATAACCAACACAGATGCACAACATAACAGGTAATTGGTTTACTGTTCATTGGTTCTCTCTAATTCTTCAACTGACATACTTGCTACACCTGGGGAGACTAATAGCCAACACAAATGCACAACATAACAGGTAATTGGTTTACTGTTCATTGGTTCTCTCTAATTTTTTAGCTGACTTACTTGCTACACCTGGGGAGACTAATAACCAACACAGATGCACAACATAACAGGTAATTGGTTTACTGTTCATTGGTTCTCTCGAATTCCTCAACAGACTTACTTGCTACACCTGGGGAGACTAATAACCAACACAGATGCACAATATAACAGGTAATTGGTATACTGTTCATTGGTTCTCTCTAATTCTTCAACTGACTTACTTGCTACACCTGGGGAGACTAATAACCAACACAGATGCACAACATAACCGGTAATTGGTTTACTGTTCATTGGTTCTCTCTAATTCTTCTACTGACATAGTTGCTACACCTGGGGAGACTAATAGCCAACACAAATGCACAACATAACAGGTAATTGGTTTACTGTTCATTGGTTCTCTCTAATTCTTCAACTGACATACTTTCAACACCTGGGGAGACTAATAACCAACACAGATGCACAATATAACAGGTAATTGGTTTACTATTCATTGGTTCTCTCTAATTCTTCAACTGACTTACTTGCTACACCTGGGGAGACTAATAACCAACACAGATGCACAACATAAGAGGTAATTGGTTTACTGTTCATTGGTTCTCTCTAATTCTTCAACTGACATACTTTCAACACCTGGGGAGACTAATAACCAACACAGATGCACAACATAACAGGTAATTGGTTTACTGTTCATTGGTTCTCTCTAATTCTTCAACTGACATACTTGCTACACCTGGGGAGACTAATAGCCAACACAAATGCACAACATAACATGTAATTGGTTTACTGTTCATTGGTTCTCTCTAATTTTTTAGCTGACTTACTTGCTACACTTGGGGAGACTAATAACCAACACAGATGCACAACATAACAGGTAATTGGTTTACTGTTCATTGGTTCTCTCGAATTCCTCAACAGACTTACTTGCTACACCTGGGGAGACTAATAACCAACACAGATGCACAACATAACAGGTAATTGGTTTACTGTTCATTGGTTCTCTCTAATTCTTCAACTGACTTACTTGCTACACCTGGCGAGACTAATAACCAACACAGATGCACAACATAACAGGTAATTGGTTTACTGTTCATTAGTTCTCTCTAATTCTTCAACTGACTTACTCGCTACACCTGGGGAGACTAATAGCCAACACAGATGCACAACATAACAGGTAATTGGTTTACTGTTCATTGGTTCTCTCTAATTCTTCAACTGACTTACTTGCTACACCTGGGGAGACTAATAACCAACACAGATGCACAATATAACAGGTAATTTGTTTACTGTTCATTAGTTCTCTCTAATTCTTCAACTCACTTACTTGCTACAGCTGGGGAGACTAATAACCAACACAGATGCACAACAAAATAGGTAATTGGTTTACTGTTCATTTGTTCTCTCTAATTCTTCAACTGACTTACTTGCTACACCTGGCGAGACTAATAACCAACACAGATGCACAACAAAACAGGTAATTTGTTTAGTGTTCATTTGTTCTCTCTAATTCTTCAACAGACTTACTTGCTACACCTGGGGAGACTAATAACCAACACAGATGCACAATATAACAGGTAATTGGTTTACTGTTCATTGGTTCTCTCTAATTCTTCAACTGACTTACTTGCTACACCTGGGGAGACTAATAACCAACACAGATGCATAATATAACAGGTAATTGGTTTACTGTTCATTGGTTCTCTCTAATTCTTCAACTGACTTACTTTCTGTACCTGGGGAGACTAATAACTAACACAGCTGCGCAACATAACAGGTAATTGGTTTACTGTTCATTGGTTCTCTCGAATTCTTCAACTGACTTAATTGCTAAACCTGGGGAGACTAATAACCAACACAGATGCACAACAAAACAGGTAATTGGATTACTGTTCATTTGTTCTCTCTAATTCTTCAACTGACATACTTGATACACCTGGGGAGACTAATAGCCAACACAAATGCACAACATAACAGGTAATTGGTTTACTGTTCATTGGTTCTCTCTAATTCTTCAACTGACTTACTTGCTACACCTGGGGAGACTAATAACCAACACAGATGCATAATATAACAGGTAATTGGTTTACTGTTCATTGGTTCTCTCTAATTCTTCAACTGACTTACTTTCTATACCTGGGGAGACTAATAACTAACACAGTTGCACAACATAACAGGTAATTGGTTTACTGTTCATTGGTTCTCTCGAATTCTTCAACTGACTTAATTGCTAAACCTGGGGAGACTAATCACCAACACAGATGCACAATATAACAGGTATTTGGTTTACTGTTCATTGGTTCTCTCTAATTCTTCAACTGACTTACTTGCTACACCTGGGGAGACTAATAACCAACATAGATGCACAACATAAGAGGTAATTGGTTTACTGTTCATTGGTTCTCTCTAATTCCTCGACTGACATACTTTCAACACCTGGGGAGACTAATAAACAACACAGATGCACAACATAACAGGTAATTCGTTTACTGTTCATTGGTTCTCTCTAATTCTTCAACTGACATACTTGCTACACCTGGGGAGACTAATAGCCAACACAAATGCACAACATAACAGGTAATTGGTTTACTGTTCATTGGTTCTCTCTAATTCTTCAACTGAATTACTTGCTACACCTGGGGAGACTAATAACCAACACAGATGCACAACAAAGTAGGTAATTGGTTTACTGTTCATTTGTTCTCTCTAATTCTTCAACTGACTTACTTGCTACACCTGGGGAGACTAATAACCAACATAGATGCACAACATAACATGTAATTGGTTTACTGTTCATTGGTTCTCTCTAATTCTTCAACTGACTTACTTGGTACACCTGGGGAGACTAATAACCGACACAGATTCACAACATAGTAGGTAATTGGTTTACTGTTCATTGGTTCTCTCTAATTCTTCAACTGACTTACTTGCTACAGCTGGGGAGACTAATAACCAACACAGGTGCACAACAAAATAGGTAATTGGTTTATTGTTCATTGGTTCTCTGTAATTCTTTAACTGACTTGCTTGCTACACCTGGGGAGACTAATAACCAACACACATGCACAACAAAATAGGTAATTGGTTTACTGTTCATTTTTCTCTCTAATTCTTCAACTGACTTACTTGCTACACCTGGGGAGACTAATAACCAACACAGATGCACAACATAACAGGTAATTGGTTTGCTGGTCATTAGTTCTCTCTAATTCTTCAACTAACTTACTTGCTATACCTGGGGACACTAATAACTAACACAGCTGCACAACATAACAGGTAATTGGTTTACTGTTCATTGGTTCTCTCGAATTCTTCAACTGACTTAATGGCTAAACCTGGGGAGACTAATAACCAACACAGATGCACAATATAACAGGTAATTGGTTTACTGTTCATTGGTTCTCTCTAATTCTTCAACTGACTTTCTTGCTACACTTGGGGAGACTAATAACCAACACAGATGCACAACATAAGAGGTAATTGGTTTACTGTTCATTGGTTCTCTCTAATTCTTCGACTGACATACTTTCAACACCTGGGGAGACCAATAACCAACACAGATGCACAACATAACAGGTAATTGGTTTACTGTTCATTGGTTCTCTCTAATTCTTCAACTGACATACTTGCTACACCTGGGGAGACTAATAGCCAACACAAATGCACAACATAACAGGTAATTGGTTTACTGTTCATTGGTTCTCTCTAATTTTTTAGCTGACTTACTTGCTACACCTGGGGAGACTAATAACCAACACAGATGCACAACATAACAGGTAATTGGTTTACTGTTCATTGGTTCTCTCGAATTCCTCAACAGACTTACTTGCTACACCTGGGGAGACTAATAACCAACACAGATGCACAATATAACAGGTAATTGGTATACTGTTCATTGGTTCTCTCTAATTCTTCAACTGACTTACTTGCTACACCTGGGGAGACTAATAACCAACACAGATGCACAACATAACCGGTAATTGGTTTACTGTTCATTGGTTCTCTCTAATTCTTCTACTGACATAGTTGCTACACCTGGGGAGACTAATAGCCAACACAAATGCACAACATAACAGGTAATTGGTTTACTGTTCATTGGTTCTCTCTAATTCTTCAACTGACATACTTTCAACACCTGGGGAGACTAATAACCAACACAGATGCACAATATAACAGGTAATTGGTTTACTATTCATTGGTTCTCTCTAATTCTTCAACTGACTTACTTGCTACACCTGGGGAGACTAATAACCAACACATATGCACAACATAAGAGGTAATTGGTTTACTGTTCATTGGTTCTCTCTAATTCTTCAACTGACATACTTTCAACACCTGGGGAGACTAATAACCAACACAGATGCACAACATAACAGGTAATTGGTTTACTGTTCATTGGTTCTCTCTAATTCTTCAACTGACATACTTGCTACACCTGGGGAGACTAATAGCCAACACAAATGCACAACATAACATGTAATTGGTTTACTGTTCATTGGTTCTCTCGAATTCCTCAACAGACTTACTTGCTACACCTGGGGAGACTAATAACCAACACAGATGCACAACATAACAGGTAATTGGTTTACTGTTCATTGGTTCTCTCTAATTCTTCAACTGACTTACTTGCTACACCTGGGGAGACTAATAACCAACACAGATGCACAACATAACAGGTAATTGGTTTACTGTTCATTAGTTCTCTCTAATTCTTCAACTGACTTACTCGCTACACCTGGGGAGACTAATAGCCAACACAGATGCACAACATAACAGGTAATTGGTTTACTGTTCATTGGTTCTCTCTAATTCTTCAACTGACTTACTTGCTACACCTGGGGAGACTAATAACCAACACAGATGCACAATATAACAGGTAATTGGTTTACTGTTCATTAGTTCTCTCTAATTCTTCAACTCACTTACTTGCTACAGCTGGGGAGACTAATAACCAACACAGATGCACAACAAAATAGGTAATTGGTTTACTGTTCATTTGTTCTCTCTAATTCTTCAACTGACTTACTTGCTACACCTGGCGAGACTAATAACCAACACAGATGCACAACAAAACAGGTAATTGGTTTAGTGTTCATTTGTTCTCTCTAATTCTTCAACAGACTTACTTGCTACACCTGGGGAGACTAATAACCAACACAGATGCACAATATAACAGGTAATTGGTTTACTGTTCATTGGTTCTCTCTAATTCTTCAACTGACTTACTTTCTGTACCTGGGGAGACTAATAACTAACACAGCTGCGCAACATAACAGGTAATTGGTTTACTGTTCATTGGTTCTCTCGAATTCTTCAACTGACTTAATTGCTAAACCTGGGGAGACTAATAACCAACACAGATGCACAACAAAACAGGTAATTGGATTACTGTTCATTTGTTCTCTCTAATTCTTCAACTGACATACTTGATACACCTGGGGAGACTAATAGCCAACACAAATGCACAACATAACAGGTAATTGGTTTACTGTTCATTGGTTCTCTCTAATTCTTCAACTGACTTACTTTCTGTACCTGGGGAGACTAATAACTAACACAGATGCACAACATAACAGGTAATTGGTTTACTGTTCATTGGTTCTCTCGAATTCCTCAACAGACTTACTTGCTACACCTGGGGAGACTAATAACCAACACAGATGCACAACATAACAGGTAATTGGTTTACTGTTCATTGGTTCTCTCTAATTCTTCAACTGACTTACTTTCTGTACCTGGGGAGACTAATAACTAACACAGCTGCGCAACATAACAGGTAATTGGTTTACTGTTCATTGGTTCTCTCGAATTCTTCAACTGACTTAATTGCTAAACCTGGGGAGACTAATAACCAACACAGATGCACAACATAACAGGTAATTGGTTTACTGTTCATTGGTTCTCTCTAATTCTTCAACTGACTTACTTTCTGTACCTGGGGAGACTAATAACTAACACAGCTGCGCAACATAACAGGTAATTGGTTTACTGTTCATTGGTTCTCTCGAATTCTTCAACTGACTTAATTGCTAAACCTGGGGAGACTAATAACCAACACAGATGCACAACATAACAGGTAATTGGTTTACTGTTCATTGGTTCTCTCTAATTCTTCGACTGACATACTTTCAACACCTGGGGAGACCAATAACCAACACAGATGCACAACATAACAGGTAATTGGTTTACTGTTCATTGGTTCTCTCTAATTCTTCAACTGACATACTTGCTACACCTGGGGAGACTAATAGCCAACACAAATGCACAACATAACAGGTAATTGGTTTACTGTTCATTGGTTCTCTCTAATTTTTTAGCTGACTTACTTGCTACACCTGGGGAGACTAATAACCAACACAGATGCACAACATAACAGGTAATTGGTTTACTGTTCATTGGTTCTCTCGAATTCCTCAACAGACTTACTTGCTACACCTGGGGAGACTAATAACCAACACAGATGCACAACATAACAGGTAATTGGTTTACTGTTCATTGGTTCTCTCTAATTCTTCAACTGACTTACTTTCTGTACCTGGGGAGACTAATAACTAACACAGCTGCGCAACATAACAGGTAATTGGTTTACTGTTCATTGGTTCTCTCGAATTCTTCAACTGACTTAATTGCTAAACCTGGGGAGACTAATAACCAACACAGATGCACAACAAAACAGGTAATTGGATTACTGTTCATTTGTTCTCTCTAATTCTTCAACTGACATACTTGATACACCTGGGGAGACTAATAGCCAACACAAATGCACAACATAACAGGTAATTGGTTTACTGTTCATTGGTTCTCTCTAATTCTTCAACTGACTTACTTGCTACACCTGGGGAGACTAATAACCAACACAGATGCATAATATAACAGGTAATTGGTTTACTGTTCATTGGTTCTCTCTAATTCTTCAACTGACTTACTTTCTATACCTGGGGAGACTAATAACTAACACAGTTGCACAACATAACAGGTAATTGGTTTACTGTTCATTGGTTCTCTCGAATTCTTCAACTGACTTAATTGCTAAACCTGGGGAGACTAATCACCAACACAGATGCACAATATAACAGGTATTTGGTTTACTGTTCATTGGTTCTCTCTAATTCTTCAACTGACTTACTTGCTACACCTGGGGAGACTAATAACCAACATAGATGCACAACATAAGAGGTAATTGGTTTACTGTTCATTGGTTCTCTCTAATTCCTCGACTGACATACTTTCAACACCTGGGGAGACTAATAAACAACACAGATGCACAACATAACAGGTAATTCGTTTACTGTTCATTGGTTCTCTCTAATTCTTCAACTGACATACTTGCTACACCTGGGGAGACTAATAGCCAACACAAATGCACAACATAACAGGTAATTGGTTTACTGTTCATTGGTTCTCTCTAATTCTTCAACTGAATTACTTGCTACACCTGGGGAGACTAATAACCAACACAGATGCACAACAAAGTAGGTAATTGGTTTACTGTTCATTTGTTCTCTCTAATTCTTCAACTGACTTACTTGCTACACCTGGGGAGACTAATAACCAACATAGATGCACAACATAACATGTAATTGGTTTACTGTTCATTGGTTCTCTCTAATTCTTCAACTGACTTACTTGGTACACCTGGGGAGACTAATAACCGACACAGATTCACAACATAGTAGGTAATTGGTTTACTGTTCATTGGTTCTCTCTAATTCTTCAACTGACTTACTTGCTACAGCTGGGGAGACTAATAACCAACACAGGTGCACAACAAAATAGGTAATTGGTTTATTGTTCATTGGTTCTCTGTAATTCTTTAACTGACTTGCTTGCTACACCTGGGGAGACTAATAACCAACACACATGCACAACAAAATAGGTAATTGGTTTACTGTTCATTTTTCTCTCTAATTCTTCAACTGACTTACTTGCTACACCTGGGGAGACTAATAACCAACACAGATGCACAACATAACAGGTAATTGGTTTGCTGTTCATTAGTTCTCTCTAATTCTTCAACTAACTTACTTGCTATACCTGGGGACACTAATAACTAACACAGCTGCACAACATAACAGGTAATTGGTTTACTGTTCATTGGTTCTCTCGAATTCTTCAACTGACTTAATGGCTAAACCTGGGGAGACTAATAACCAACACAGATGCACAATATAACAGGTAATTGGTTTACTGTTCATTTGTTCTCTCTAATTCTTCAACTGACTTACTTGCTACACCTGGGGAGACTAATAACCAACACAGATGCACAACATAACATGTAATTGGTTTACTGTTCATTGGTTCTCTCTAATTCTTCAACTGACTTACTTGGTACACCTGGGGAGACTAATAACCGACACAGATTCACAACATAGTAGGTAATTGGTTTACTGTTCATTGGTTCTCTCTAATTCTTCAACTGACTTACTTGCTACAGCTGGGGAGACTAATAACCAACACAGGTGCACAACAAAATAGGTAATTGGTTTATTGTTCATTGGTTCTCTGTAATTCTTTAACTGACTTGCTTGCTACACCTGAAGAGACTAATAACCAACACACATGCACAACAAAATAGGTAATTGGTTTACTGTTCATTTGTTCTCTCTAATTCTTCAACTGACTTACTTGCTACACCTGGGGAGACTAATAACCAACACAGATGCACAACATAACAGGTAATTGGATTGCTGTTCATTAGTTCTCTCTAATTCTTCAACTAACTTACTTGCTATACCTGGGGACACTAATAACTAACACAGCTGCACAACATAACAGGTAATTGGTTTACTGTTCATTGGTTCTCTCGAATTCTTCAACTGACTTAATGGCTAAACCTGGGGAGACTAATAACCAACACAGATGCACAATATAACAGGTAATTGGTTTACTGTTCATTGGTTCTCTCTAATTCTTCAACTGACTTTCTTGCTACACTTGGGGAGACTAATAACCAACACAGATGCACAACATAAGAGGTAATTGGTTTACTGTTCATTGGTTCTCTCTAATTCTTCGACTGACATACTTTCAACACCTGGGGAGACCAATAACCAACACAGATGCACAACATAACAGGTAATTGGTTTACTGTTCATTGGTTCTCTCTAATTCTTCAACTGACATACTTGCTACACCTGGGGAGACTAATAGCCAACACAAATGCACAACATAACAGGTAATTGGTTTACTGTTCATTGGTTCTCTCTAATTTTTTAGCTGACTTACTTGCTACACCTGGGGAGACTAATAACCAACACAGATGCACAACATAACAGGTAATTGGTTTACTGTTCATTGGTTCTCTCGAATTCCTCAACAGACTTACTTGCTACACCTGGGGAGACTAATAACCAACACAGATGCACAACATAACAGGTAATTGGTTTACTGTTCATTGGTTCTCTCTAATTCTTCAACTGACTTACTTTCTGTACCTGGGGAGACTAATAACTAACACAGCTGCGCAACATAACAGGTAATTGGTTTACTGTTCATTGGTTCTCTCGAATTCTTCAACTGACTTAATTGCTAAACCTGGGGAGACTAATAACCAACACAGATGCACAACAAAACAGGTAATTGGATTACTGTTCATTTGTTCTCTCTAATTCTTCAACTGACATACTTGATACACCTGGGGAGACTAATAGCCAACACAAATGCACAACATAACAGGTAATTGGTTTACTGTTCATTGGTTCTCTCTAATTCTTCAACTGACTTACTTGCTACACCTGGGGAGACTAATAACCAACACAGATGCATAATATAACAGGTAATTGGTTTACTGTTCATTGGTTCTCTCTAATTCTTCAACTGACTTACTTTCTATACCTGGGGAGACTAATAACTAACACAGTTGCACAACATAACAGGTAATTGGTTTACTGTTCATTGGTTCTCTCGAATTCTTCAACTGACTTAATTGCTAAACCTGGGGAGACTAATCACCAACACAGATGCACAATATAACAGGTATTTGGTTTACTGTTCATTGGTTCTCTCTAATTCTTCAACTGACTTACTTGCTACACCTGGGGAGACTAATAACCAACATAGATGCACAACATAAGAGGTAATTGGTTTACTGTTCATTGGTTCTCTCTAATTCCTCGACTGACATACTTTCAACACCTGGGGAGACTAATAAACAACACAGATGCACAACATAACAGGTAATTCGTTTACTGTTCATTGGTTCTCTCTAATTCTTCAACTGACATACTTGCTACACCTGGGGAGACTAATAGCCAACACAAATGCACAACATAACAGGTAATTGGTTTACTGTTCATTGGTTCTCTCTAATTCTTCAACTGAATTACTTGCTACACCTGGGGAGACTAATAACCAACACAGATGCACAACAAAGTAGGTAATTGGTTTACTGTTCATTTGTTCTCTCTAATTCTTCAACTGACTTACTTGCTACACCTGGGGAGACTAATAACCAACATAGATGCACAACATAACATGTAATTGGTTTACTGTTCATTGGTTCTCTCTAATTCTTCAACTGACTTACTTGGTACACCTGGGGAGACTAATAACCGACACAGATTCACAACATAGTAGGTAATTGGTTTACTGTTCATTGGTTCTCTCTAATTCTTCAACTGACTTACTTGCTACAGCTGGGGAGACTAATAACCAACACAGGTGCACAACAAAATAGGTAATTGGTTTATTGTTCATTGGTTCTCTGTAATTCTTTAACTGACTTGCTTGCTACACCTGGGGAGACTAATAACCAACACACATGCACAACAAAATAGGTAATTGGTTTACTGTTCATTTTTCTCTCTAATTCTTCAACTGACTTACTTGCTACACCTGGGGAGACTAATAACCAACACAGATGCACAACATAACAGGTAATTGGTTTGCTGTTCATTAGTTCTCTCTAATTCTTCAACTAACTTACTTGCTATACCTGGGGACACTAATAACTAACACAGCTGCACAACATAACAGGTAATTGGTTTACTGTTCATTGGTTCTCTCGAATTCTTCAACTGACTTAATGGCTAAACCTGGGGAGACTAATAACCAACACAGATGCACAATATAACAGGTAATTGGTTTACTGTTCATTTGTTCTCTCTAATTCTTCAACTGACTTACTTGCTACACCTGGGGAGACTAATAACCAACACAGATGCACAACATAACATGTAATTGGTTTACTGTTCATTGGTTCTCTCTAATTCTTCAACTGACTTACTTGGTACACCTGGGGAGACTAATAACCGACACAGATTCACAACATAGTAGGTAATTGGTTTACTGTTCATTGGTTCTCTCTAATTCTTCAACTGACTTACTTGCTACAGCTGGGGAGACTAATAACCAACACAGGTGCACAACAAAATAGGTAATTGGTTTATTGTTCATTGGTTCTCTGTAATTCTTTAACTGACTTGCTTGCTACACCTGAAGAGACTAATAACCAACACACATGCACAACAAAATAGGTAATTGGTTTACTGTTCATTTGTTCTCTCTAATTCTTCAACTGACTTACTTGCTACACCTGGGGAGACTAATAACCAACACAGATGCACAACATAACAGGTAATTGGATTGCTGTTCATTAGTTCTCTCTAATTCTTCAACTAACTTACTTGCTATACCTGGGGACACTAATAACTAACACAGCTGCACAACATAACAGGTAATTGGTTTACTGTTCATTGGTTCTCTCGAATTCTTCAACTGACTTAATGGCTAAACCTGGGGAGACTAATAACCAACACAGATGCACAATATAACAGGTAATTGGTTTACTGTTCATTGGTTCTCTCTAATTCTTCAACTGACTTTCTTGCTACACTTGGGGAGACTAATAACCAACACAGATGCACAACATAAGAGGTAATTGGTTTACTGTTCATTGGTTCTCTCTAATTCTTCGACTGACATACTTTCAACACCTGGGGAGACCAATAACCAACACAGATGCACAACATAACAGGTAATTGGTTTACTGTTCATTGGTTCTCTCTAATTCTTCAACTGACATACTTGCTACACCTGGGGAGACTAATAGCCAACACAAATGCACAACATAACAGGTAATTGGTTTACTGTTCATTGGTTCTCTCTAATTTTTTAGCTGACTTACTTGCTACACCTGGGGAGACTAATAACCAACACAGATGCACAACATAACAGGTAATTGGTTTACTGTTCATTGGTTCTCTCGAATTCCTCAACAGACTTACTTGCTACACCTGGGGAGACTAATAACCAACACAGATGCACAACATAACAGGTAATTGGTTTACTGTTCATTGGTTCTCTCTAATTCTTCAACTGACTTACTTTCTGTACCTGGGGAGACTAATAACTAACACAGCTGCGCAACATAACAGGTAATTGGTTTACTGTTCATTGGTTCTCTCGAATTCTTCAACTGACTTAATTGCTAAACCTGGGGAGACTAATAACCAACACAGATGCACAACAAAACAGGTAATTGGATTACTGTTCATTTGTTCTCTCTAATTCTTCAACTGACATACTTGATACACCTGGGGAGACTAATAGCCAACACAAATGCACAACATAACAGGTAATTGGTTTACTGTTCATTGGTTCTCTCTAATTCTTCAACTGACTTACTTGCTACACCTGGGGAGACTAATAACCAACACAGATGCATAATATAACAGGTAATTGGTTTACTGTTCATTGGTTCTCTCTAATTCTTCAACTGACTTACTTTCTATACCTGGGGAGACTAATAACTAACACAGTTGCACAACATAACAGGTAATTGGTTTACTGTTCATTGGTTCTCTCGAATTCTTCAACTGACTTAATTGCTAAACCTGGGGAGACTAATCACCAACACAGATGCACAATATAACAGGTATTTGGTTTACTGTTCATTGGTTCTCTCTAATTCTTCAACTGACTTACTTGCTACACCTGGGGAGACTAATAACCAACATAGATGCACAACATAAGAGGTAATTGGTTTACTGTTCATTGGTTCTCTCTAATTCCTCGACTGACATACTTTCAACACCTGGGGAGACTAATAAACAACACAGATGCACAACATAACAGGTAATTCGTTTACTGTTCATTGGTTCTCTCTAATTCTTCAACTGACATACTTGCTACACCTGGGGAGACTAATAGCCAACACAAATGCACAACATAACAGGTAATTGGTTTACTGTTCATTGGTTCTCTCTAATTCTTCAACTGAATTACTTGCTACACCTGGGGAGACTAATAACCAACACAGATGCACAACAAAGTAGGTAATTGGTTTACTGTTCATTTGTTCTCTCTAATTCTTCAACTGACTTACTTGCTACACCTGGGGAGACTAATAACCAACATAGATGCACAACATAACATGTAATTGGTTTACTGTTCATTGGTTCTCTCTAATTCTTCAACTGACTTACTTGGTACACCTGGGGAGACTAATAACCGACACAGATTCACAACATAGTAGGTAATTGGTTTACTGTTCATTGGTTCTCTCTAATTCTTCAACTGACTTACTTGCTACAGCTGGGGAGACTAATAACCAACACAGGTGCACAACAAAATAGGTAATTGGTTTATTGTTCATTGGTTCTCTGTAATTCTTTAACTGACTTGCTTGCTACACCTGGGGAGACTAATAACCAACACACATGCACAACAAAATAGGTAATTGGTTTACTGTTCATTTTTCTCTCTAATTCTTCAACTGACTTACTTGCTACACCTGGGGAGACTAATAACCAACACAGATGCACAACATAACAGGTAATTGGTTTGCTGTTCATTAGTTCTCTCTAATTCTTCAACTAACTTACTTGCTATACCTGGGGACACTAATAACTAACACAGCTGCACAACATAACAGGTAATTGGTTTACTGTTCATTGGTTCTCTCGAATTCTTCAACTGACTTAATGGCTAAACCTGGGGAGACTAATAACCAACACAGATGCACAATATAACAGGTAATTGGTTTACTGTTCATTGGTTCTCTCTAATTCTTCAACTGACTTTCTTGCTACACTTGGGGAGACTAATAACCAACACAGATGCACAACATAAGAGGTAATTGGTTTACTGTTCATTGGTTCTCTCTAATTCTTCGACTGACATACTTTCAACACCTGGGGAGACCAATAACCAACACAGATGCACAACATAACAGGTAATTGGTTTACTGTTCATTGGTTCTCTCTAATTCTTCAACTGACATACTTGCTACACCTGGGGAGACTAATAGCCAACACAAATGCACAACATAACAGGTAATTGGTTTACTGTTCATTGGTTCTCTCTAATTTTTTAGCTGACTTACTTGCTACACCTGGGGAGACTAATAACCAACACAGATGCACAACATAACAGGTAATTGGTTTACTGTTCATTGGTTCTCTCGAATTCCTCAACAGACTTACTTGCTACACCTGGGGAGACTAATAACCAACACAGATGCACAATATAACAGGTAATTGGTATACTGTTCATTGGTTCTCTCTAATTCTTCAACTGACTTACTTGCTACACCTGGGGAGACTAATAACCAACACAGATGCACAACATAACCGGTAATTGGTTTACTGTTCATTGGTTCTCTCTAATTCTTCTACTGACATAGTTGCTACACCTGGGGAGACTAATAGCCAACACAAATGCACAACATAACAGGTAATTGGTTTACTGTTCATTGGTTCTCTCTAATTCTTCAACTGAATTACTTGCTACACCTGGGGAGACTAATAACCAACACAGATGCACAACAAAATAGGTAATTGGTTTACTGTTCATTTGTTCTCTCTAATTCTTCAACTGACTTACTTGCTACACCTGGGGAGACTAATAACCAACACAGATGCACAACATAACATGTAATTGGTTTACTGTTCATTGGTTCTCTCTAATTTTTCAACTGACTTACTTGGTACACCTGGGGAGACTAATAACCGACACAGATTCACAACATAGTAGGTAATTGGTTTACTGTTCATTGGTTCTCTCTAATTCTTCAACTGACTTACTTGCTACAGCTGGGGAGACTAATAACCAACACAGGTGCACAACAAAATAGGTAATTGGTTTATTGTTCATTGGTTCTCTGTAATTCTTTAACTGACTTGCTTGCTACACCTGAAGAGACTAATAACCAACACACATGCACAACAAAATAGGTAATTGGTTTACTGTTCATTTGTTCTCTCTAATTCTTCAACTGACTTACTTGCTACACCTGGGGAGACTAATAACCAACACAGATGCACAACATAACAGGTAATTGGATTGCTGTTCATTAGTTCTCTCTAATTCTTCAACTAACTTACTTGCTATACCTGGGGACACTAATAACTAACACAGCTGCACAACATAACAGGTAATTGGTTTACTGTTCATTGGTTCTCTCGAATTCTTCAACTGACTTAATGGCTAAACCTGGGGAGACTAATAACCAACACAGATGCACAATATAACAGGTAATTGGTTTACTGTTCATTGGTTCTCTCTAATTCTTCAACTGACTTTCTTGCTACACTTGGGGAGACTAATAACCAACACAGATGCACAACATAAGAGGTAATTGGTTTACTGTTCATTGGTTCTCTCTAATTCTTCGACTGACATACTTTCAACACCTGGGGAGACCAATAACCAACACAGATGCACAACATAACAGGTAATTGGTTTACTGTTCATTGGTTCTCTCTAATTCTTCAACTGACATACTTGCTACACCTGGGGAGACTAATAGCCAACACAAATGCACAACATAACAGGTAATTGGTTTACTGTTCATTGGTTCTCTCTAATTTTTTAGCTGACTTACTTGCTACACCTGGGGAGACTAATAACCAACACAGATGCACAACATAACAGGTAATTGGTTTACTGTTCATTGGTTCTCTCGAATTCCTCAACAGACTTACTTGCTACACCTGGGGAGACTAATAACCAACACAGATGCACAATATAACAGGTAATTGGTATACTGTTCATTGGTTCTCTCTAATTCTTCAACTGACTTACTTGCTACACCTGGGGAGATTAATAACCAACACAGATGCACAACATAACCGGTAATTGGTTTACTGTTCATTGGTTCTCTCTAATTCTTCTACTGACATACTTGCTACACCTGGGGAGACTAATAGCCAACACAAATGCACAACATAACAGGTAATTGGTTTACTGTTCATTGGTTCTCTCTAATTCTTCAACTGAATTACTTGCTACACCTGGGGAGACTAATAACCAACACAGATGCACAACAAAATAGGTAATTGGTTTACTGTTCATTTGTTCTCTCTAATTCTTCAACTGACTTACTTGCTACACCTGGGGAGACTAATAACCAACACAGATGCACAACATAACATGTAATTGGTTTACTGTTCATTGGTTCTCTCTAATTCTTCAACTGACTTACTTGGTACACCTGGGGAGACTAATAACCGACACAGATTCACAACATAGTAGGTAATTGGTTTACTGTTCATTGGTTCTCTCTAATTCTTCAACTGACTTACTTGCTACAGCTGGGGAGACTAATAACCAACACAGGTGCACAACAAAATAGGTAATTGGTTTATTGTTCATTGGTTCTCTGTAATTCTTTAACTGACTTGCTTGCTACACCTGAAGAGACTAATAACCAACACACATGCACAACAAAATAGGTAATTGGTTTACTGTTCATTTGTTCTCTCTAATTCTTCAACTGACTTACTTGCTACACCTGGGGAGACTAATAACCAACACAGATGCACAACATAACAGGTAATTGGATTGCTGTTCATTAGTTCTCTCTAATTCTTCAACTAACTTACTTGCTATACCTGGGGACACTAATAACTAACACAGCTGCACAACATAACAGGTAATTGGTTTACTGTTCATTGGTTCTCTCGAATTCTTCAACTGACTTAATGGCTAAACCTGGGGAGACTAATAACCAACACAGATGCACAATATAACAGGTAATTGGTTTACTGTTCATTGGTTCTCTCTAATTCTTCAACTGACTTTCTTGCTACACTTGGGGAGACTAATAACCAACACAGATGCACAACATAAGAGGTAATTGGTTTACTGTTCATTGGTTCTCTCTAATTCTTCGACTGACATACTTTCAACACCTGGGGAGACCAATAACCAACACAGATGCACAACATAACAGGTAATTGGTTTACTGTTCATTGGTTCTCTCTAATTCTTCAACTGACATACTTGCTACACCTGGGGAGACTAATAGCCAACACAAATGCACAACATAACAGGTAATTGGTTTACTGTTCATTGGTTCTCTCTAATTTTTTAGCTGACTTACTTGCTACACCTGGGGAGACTAATAACCAACACAGATGCACAACATAACAGGTAATTGGTTTACTGTTCATTGGTTCTCTCGAATTCCTCAACAGACTTACTTGCTACACCTGGGGAGACTAATAACCAACACAGATGCACAATATAACAGGTAATTGGTATACTGTTCATTGGTTCTCTCTAATTCTTCAACTGACTTACTTGCTACACCTGGGGAGACTAATAACCAACACAGATGCACAACATAACCGGTAATTGGTTTACTGTTCATTGGTTCTCTCTAATTCTTCTACTGACATACTTGCTACACCTGGGGAGACTAATAGCCAACACAAATGCACAACATAACAGGTAATTGGTTTACTGTTCATTGGTTCTCTCTAATTCTTCAACTGACTTACTTGCTACACCTGGGGAGACTAATAACCAACACAGATGCACAACAAAATAGGTAATTGGTTTACTGTTCATTTGTTCTCTCTAATTCTTCAACTGACTTACTTGCTACACCTGGGGAGACTAATAACCAACACAGATGCACAACATAACATGTAATTGGTTTACTGTTCATTGGTTCTCTCTAATTCTTCAACTGACTTACTTGGTACACCTGGGGAGACTAATAACCGACACAGATTCACAACATAGTAGGTAATTGGTTTACTGTTCATTGGTTCTCTCTAATTCTTCAACTGACTTACTTGCTACAGCTGGGGAGACTAATAACCAACACAGGTGCACAACAAAATAGGTAATTGGTTTATTGTTCATTGGTTCTCTGTAATTCTTTAACTGACTTGCTTGCTACACCTGGGGACACTAATAACCAACACACATGCACAACAAAATAGGTAATTGGTTTACTGTTCATTTGTTCTCTCTAATTCTTCAACTGACTTACTTGCTACACCTGGGGAGACTAATAACCAACACAGATGCACAACATAACAGGTAATTGGTTTGCTGTTCATTAGTTCTCTCTAATTCTTCAACTAACTTACTTGCTATACCTGGGGACACTAATAACTAACACAGCTGCACAACATAACAGGTAATTGGTTTACTGTTCATTGGTTCTCTCGAATTCTTCAACTGACTTAATGGCTAAACCTGGGGAGACTAATAACCAACACAGATGCACAATATAACAGGTAATTGGTTTACTGTTCATTGGTTCTCTCTAATTCTTCAACTCACTTTCTTGCTACACCTGGGGAGACTAATAACCAACACAGATGCACAATATAACAGGTAATTGGTATACTGTTCATTGGTTCTCTCTAATTCTTCAACTGACTTACTTGCTACACCTGGGGAGACTAATAACCAACACAGATGCACAACATAACCGGTAATTGGTTTACTGTTCATTGGTTCTCTCTAATTCTTCTACTGACTTACTTGCTACACCTGGGGAGACTAATAGCCAACACAGATGCACAACATAACAGGTAATTGGTTTACTGTTCATTGGTTCTCTCTGATTCTTCAACTGACTTACTTGCTACACCTGGGGAGACTAATAACCAACACAGATGCACAACATAACATGTAATTGGTTTACTGTTCACTGGTTCTCTCTAATTCTTTAACTGACTTACTTGCTACACCTGGGGAGACTAATAACCAACACAGATGCACAACATAACAGGTAATTGGTTTACTGTTCATTGGTTCTCTCTAATTCTTCAACTGACTTACTTGCTACACCTGGGGAGACTAATAGCCAACACAGATGCACAACATAACAGGTAATTGGTTTACTGTTCATTGGTTCTCTCTAATTCTTCAACTGACTTACTTGCTACAGCTGGGGAGACTAATAACCAACACAGGTGCACAACAAAATAGGTAATTGTTTTACTGTTCATTGGTTCTCTCTAATTCTTTAACTGACTTACTTGCTACACCGGGGGAGACTAATAACCAACACAGATGCACAACAAAATAGGTAATTGGTTTACTGTTCATTTATTCTCTCTAATTCTTCAACTGAGTTACTTGCTACATCTGGCGAGACTATTAACCAACACAGATGCACAACAAAACAGGTAATTGGTTTACTGTTCATTTGTTCTCTCTAATTCTTCAACAGACTTACTTGCTACACCTGGGGAGACTAATAACCAACACAGATGCACAACATAACAGGTAATTGGTTTACTGTTCATTAGTTCTCTCTAATTCTTCAACTGAGTTACTTGCTATACCTGGGGAGACTAATAACTAACACAGCTGCACAACATAACAGGTAATTGGTTTACTGTTCATTGGTTCTCTCGAATTCTTCAACTAACTTACTTGCTACACTTGGGGAGACTAATAACCAGCACAAATGCACAATATAACAGGTAATTGGTTTACTGTTCATTGGTTCTCTCTAATTCTTCAACTGACTTACTTGCTACACCTGGGGAGACTAATAACCAACACAGATGCACAACATAACAGGTAATTAGTTTACTGTTCATTGGTTCTCTCTAATTCTTCAACTGACTTACTTGCTACACCTGGGGAGACTAATAGCCAACACAGATGCACAACATAACAGGTAATTGGTTTACTGTTCATTGGTTCTCTCTAATTCTTCAACTGACATACTTGCAACACCTGGGGAGACTAATAACCAACACAGATGCACAACATAACAGGTAATTAGTTTACTATTCATTGGTTCTCTCTAATTCTTGAACTGACATACTTGCTACACCTGGGGAGACTAATAGCCAACACAGATGCACAACATAACAGGTAATTGGTTTATTGTTCATTGGTTCTCTCTAATTCTTCGACTGACATACTTGCTACACCTGGGGAGACTAATAGCCAACACAGATGCACAACATAACAAGTCATTGGTTTACTGTTCATTGGTTCTCTCTAATTCTTCGACTGACTTACTTACTACACATGGGGAGACTAATAACCAACACAGATGCACAACATAACAGGTAATTGGTTTACTGTTCATTGGTTCTCTCTAATTCTTCAACTGACTTACTTGCTACACCTGGGGAGACTAATAACCAACATAGATGCATAACATAACAGCAATTAGTTTACTGTTCATTGGTTCTCTCTAATTCTTCAACTGACTTACTTGCTACACTTGGGGAGACTAATAACCAACACAGATGGACAACATAACAGGTAATTAGTTTACTGTTCATTGGTTCTCTCTAATTCTTCAACTGACTTATTTGCTACACCTGGGGAGACTAATAGCCAACACAGATGCACAACATAACAGGTAATTGGTTTACTGTTCATTGGTTCTCTCTAATTCTTCAACTGACTTACTTGCTACACCTGGGGAGACTAATAACCAACACAGATGCACAACATAACAGGAAATTGGTGTACTGTTCATTGGTTCTCTCTAATTCTTCAACTGACATACTTTCTACACCTGGGGACACTAATAGCCAACACAGATGCACAACATAACAGGTAATTGGTTTACTGTTCATTGGTTCTCTCGAATTCTTCAACTAACTTACTTGCTACACCTGGGGAGACTAATAACCAACACAGATGCAGAACATAACAGGTAATTGTTTTACTGTTCATTGGTTCTCTCTAATTCTTCAACTGACTTACTTGCTACACCAGGGGAGACTAATAACCAACACAGATGCACAACATAACAGGTAATTGGTTTATTGTTCATTAGTTCTCTCTAATTCTTCAACTGACTTACTTGCTATACCTGGGGAGACTAATAACTAACACAGATGCACAACATAACATGTAATTGGTTTACTGTTCATTGGTTCTCTCGAATTCTTCAACTGACTTACTTGCTACACCTGGGGAGACTAATAACCAACACAGATGCACAATATAACAGGTAATTGGTTTACTATTCATTGGTTCTCTCTAATTCTTCAACTGACTTACTTGCTACACCTGGGGAGACTAATAACCAACACAGATGCACAACATAAGAGGTAATTGGTTTACTGTTCATTGGTTCTCTCTAATTCTTCAACTGACATACTTGCTACACCTGGGGAGACTAATTGCCAACACAGATGGACAACATAACAGGTAATTGGTTTACTGTTCATTGGTTCTCTCTAATTCTTCAACTGACATACTTGCTACACCTTGGGAGACTAATAGCCAACACAAATGCACAACATGACATGTAATTGGTTTACTGTTCATTGGTTCTCTCTAATTTTTTAGCAGACTTACTTGCTACACCTGGGGAGACTAATAACCAACACAGATGCACAACATAACACGTAATTGGTTTACTGTTCATTGGTTCTCTCTAATTCTTCAACTGACATACTTGCTACACCTGGGGAGACTAATTGCCAACACAGATGGACAACATAACAGGTAATTGGTTTACTGTTCATTGGTTCTCTCTAATTCTTCTACTGACTTACTTGCTACACCTGGGGAGACTAATAACCAACACATATGGACAACATAACAGGTAATTGGTTTACTGTTCATTAGTTCTCTCTAATTCTTCAACTCACTTACTTGCTACAGCTGGGGAGACTAATAACCAACACAGATGCACAACAAAATAGGTAATTGGTTTACTGTTCATTTGTTCTCTCTAATTCTTCAACTGACTTACTTGCTACACCTGGCGAGACTAATTACCAACACAGATGCACAACAAAACAGGTAATTGGTTTAGTGTTCATTTGTTCTCTCTAATTCTTCAACAGACTTACTTGCTACACCTGGGGAGACTAATAACCAACACAGATGCACAATATAACAGGTAATTGGTTTACTGTTCATTGGTTCTCTCTAATTCTTCAACTGACATACTTGCTACACCTGGGGAGACTAATAGCCAACACAGATGCACAATATAACAGGTAATTGGTTTACTGTTCGTTGGTTCTCTCTAATCCTTCAACTGACTTACTTGCTACACTTGGGGAGACTAATAACCAACACAGATGCACAACATAAGAGGTAATTGGTTTACTGTTCATTGGTTCTCTCTAATTCTTCGACTGACATACTTTCAACACCTAGGGAGACTAATAACCAACACAGATGCACAACATAACAGGTAATTGGTTTACTGTTCATTGGTTCTCTCTAATTCTTCAACTGACAAACTTGCTACACCTGGGGAGACTAATAGCCAACACAAATGCACAACATGACAGGTAATTGGTTTACTGTTCATTGGTTCTCTCTAATTTTTTAGCTGACTTACTTGCTACACCTGGGGAGACTAATAACCAACACAGATGCACAACATAACAAGTCATTGGTTTACTGTTCATTGGTTCTCTCTAATTCTTCAACTGACTTACTTGCTACACCTGGGGAGACTAATAACCAACACAGATGCACAACATAACAGGTAATTGGTTTACTGTTCATTGGTTCTCTCTAATTCTTCAACTGACATACTTGCTACACCTGGGAAGACTAATAGCCAACACAGATGCACAACATAACAGGTAATTGGTTTACTGTTCATTGGTTCTCTCTAATTCTTCGACTGACATACTTGCTACACCTGGGGAGACTAATAGCCAACACAGATGCACAACATAACAAGTCATTAGTTTACTGTTCATTGGTTCTCTCTAATTCTTCGATTGACTTACTTGCTACACATGGCGAGACTAATAATCAACACAGATGCACAACATAACAGGTAATTGGTTTATTGTTCATTGGTTCTCTCTATTTCTTCAACTGACTTACATGTTACACCTGGGGAGACAAATAACCAACACAGATACATAACATAACAGCAATTGGTTTACTGTTCATTGGTTCTCTCTAATTCTTCAACTGACTTACTTGCTACACTTGGGGAGACTAATAACCAACACAGATGCACAACATAACATGTAATTGGTTTACTGTTCATTGGTTCTCTCTAATTCTTCAACTGACTTACTTGCTACACCTGGGGAGACTAATAACCAACACAGATGGACAACATAACAGGTAATTGGTTTACTGTTCATTGGTTCTCTCTAATTCTTCAACTGACTTACTTGCTACACCTGGGGAGACTAATAGCCAACACAGATGCACAACATAACAGGTAATTGGTTTACTGTTCATTGGTTCTCTCTAATTCTTCAACTGACTTACTTGCTACACTTGGGGAGACTAATAACCAACACAGATGCACAACATAACAGGAAAATGGTTTACTGTTCATTGCTTCTCTCTAATTCTTCAACTGACATACTTGCTACACCTGGGGAGACTAATAGCCAACACAGATGCACAACATAACAGGTAATTGGTTTACTGTTCATTGGTTCTCTCGAATTCTTCAACTGACTTACTTGCTACACCTGCGGAGACTAATAACCAACACAGATGCAGAACATAACAGGTAATTGGTTTACTGTTCATTGGTTCTCTCTAATTCTTCAACTGACTTACTTGCTACACCTGGGGAGACTAATAACCAACATAGATGAACAACATAACAGGTAATTGGTTTGTTGTTCATTAGTTCTCTCTAATGCTTCAACTGACTTACTTGCTATACCTGGGGAGACTAATAACTAACACAGCTGCACAACATAACAGGTAATTGGTTTACTGTTCATTGGTTCTCTCTAATTCTTCAACTGACATACTTGCTACACCTGGGAAGACTAATAGCCAACACAGATGCACAACATAACAGGTAATTGGTTTACTGTTCATTGGTTCTCTCTAATTCTTCGACTGACATACTTGCTACACCTGGGGAGACTAATAGCCAACACAGATGCACAACATAACAAGTCATTGGTTTACTGTTCATTGGTTCTATCTAATTCTTCGATTGACTTACTTGCTACACATGGGGAGACTAATAACCAACACAGATGCACAACATAACAGGTAATTGGTTTATTGTTCATTGGTTCTCTCTAATTCTTCAACTGACTTACATGCTACACCTGGGGAGACTAATAACCAACACAGATACATAACATAACAGCAATTGGTTTACTGTTCATTGGTTCTCTCTAATTCTTCAACTGACTTACTTGCTACACTTGGGGAGACTAATAACCAACACAGATGCACAACATAACATGTAATTGGTTTACTGTTCATTGGTTCTCTCTAATTCTTCAACTGACTTACTTGCTACACCTGGGGAGACTAATAACTAACACAGATGGACAACATAACAGGTAATTGGTTTACTGTTCATTGGTTCTCTCTAATTCTTCAACTGACTTACTTGCTACACCTGGGGAGACTAATAGCCAACACAGATGCACAACATAACAGGTAATTGGTTTACTGTTCATTGGTTCTCTCTAATTCTTCAACTGACTTACTTGCTACACTTGGGGAGACTAATAACCAACACAGATGCACAACATAACAGGTAATTGGTTTATTGTTCATTGGTTCTCTCTAATTCTTCAACTGACTTACATGCTACACCTGGGGAGACTAATAACCAACACAGATGCATAACATAACATCAATTGGTTTACTGTTCATTGGTTCTCTCTAATTCTTCAACTGACTTACTTGCTACACTTGGGGAGACTAATAACCAACACAGATGCACAACATAACATGTAATTGGTTTACTGTTCATTGGTTCTCTCTAATTCTTCAACTGACTTACTTGCTACACCTGGGGAGACTAATAACCAACACAGACGGACAACATAACAGGTAATCGGTTTACTGTTCATTGGTTCTCTCTAATTCTTCAACTGACTTACTTGCTACACCTGGGGAGACTAATAGCCAACACAGATGCACAACATAACAGGAAATTGGTTTACTGTTCATTGGTTCTCTCTAATTCTTCAACTGACTTACATGCTACACCTGGGGAGACTAATAACCAACACAGATACATAACATAACAGCAATTGGTTTACTGTTCATTGGTTCTCTCTAATTCTTCAACTGACTTACTTGCTACACTTGGGGAGACTAATAACCAACACAGATGCACAACATAACATGTAATTGGTTTACTGTTCATTGGTTCTCTCTAATTCTTCAACTGACTTACTTGCTACACCTGGGGAGACTAATAACCAACACAGATGCACAACATAACAGGTAATTGGTTTATTGTTCATTGGTTCTCTCTAATTCTTCAACTGACTTACATGCTACACCTGGGGAGACTAATAACCAACACAGATGCATAACATAACATCAATTGGTTTACTGTTCATTGGTTCTCTCTAATTCTTCAACTGACTTACTTGCTACACTTGGGGAGACTAATAACCAACACAGATGCACAACATAACATGTAATTGGTTTACTGTTCATTGGTTCTCTCTAATTCTTCAACTGACTTACTTGCTACACCTGGGGAGACTAATAACCAACACAGATGCACAACATAACAGGTAATTGGTTTATTGTTCATTGGTTCTCTCTAATTGGTCAACTGACTTACATGCTACACCTGGGGAGACTAATAACCAACACAGATGCATAACGTAACATCAATTGGTTTACTGTTCATTGGTTCTCTCTAATTCTTCAACTGACTTACTTGCTACACTTGGGGAGACTAATAACCAACACAGATGCACAACATAACATGTAATTGGTTTACTGTTCATTGGTTCTCTCTAATTCTTCAACTGACTTACTTGCTACACCTGGGGAGACTAATAACCAACACAGACGGACAACATAACAGGTAATCGGTTTACTGTTCATTGGTTCTCTCTAATTCTTCAACTGACTTACTTGCTACACCTGGGGAGACTAATAGCCAACACAGATGCACAACATAACAGGAAATTGGTTTACTGTTCATTGGTTCTCTCTAATTCTTCAACTGACTTACTTGCTACACTTGGGGAGACTAATAACCAACACAGATGCACAACATAACAGGAAATTGGTTTACTGTTCATTGCTTCTCTCTGATTCTTCAACTGACATACTTGCTACACCTGGGGAGACTAATAGCCAACACAGATGCACAACATAACAGGTAATTGGTTTAGTGTTCATTGGTTATCTCGAATTCTTCAACTGACTTACTTGCTACACCTGCGGAGACAAATAACCAACACAGATGCAGAACATAACAGGTAATTGGTTTACTGTTCATTGTTTCTCTCTAATTCTTCAACTGACTTACTTGCTACACCTGGGGAGACTAATAACCAACATAGATGAACAACATAAGAGATAATTGGTTTATTGTTCATTAGTTCTCTCTAATGCTTCAACTGACTTACTTGCTATATCTGGGGAGACTAATAACTAACACAGCTTCACAACATAACAGGTAATTGGTTTACTGTTCATTGGTTCTCTTGAATTCTTCAACTGACTTACTTGCTAAACCTGGGGAGACTAATAACCAACACAGATGCATAATATAACAGGTAATTGGTTTACTGTTCATTGGTTCTCTCTAATTCTTCATTTGACTTACTTGCTACACCTGGGGAGACTAATAACCAACACAGATGCACAACATAAGAGATAATTGGTTTACTGTTCATTGGTTCTCTCTAATTCTTCGACTGACATACTTTCAACACCTGGGGAGACTAATAACCAACACAGATGCACAACATAACAGGTAATTGGTTTACTGTTAATTGGTTCTCCCTAATTCTTCAACTGACATACTTGCTATACCTGGGGAGACTAATAGCCAACACAAATGCACAACATGACAGGTAATTGGTTTACTGTTCATTGGTTCTCTCTAATTTTTTAGCTGACTTACTTGCTACACCTGGGGAGACTAATAACCAACACAGATGCACAACATAACAGGTAATTGGTTTACTGTTCATTGGTTCTCTCGAATTCCTCAACTCACTTACTTGCTACACCTGGGGAGACTAATAACCAACACAGATGCACAATATAACAGGTAATTGGTTTACTGTTCATTGGTTCTCTCTAATTCTTCAACTGACTTACTTGCTACACCTGGGGAGACTAATAACCAACACAGATGCACAACATAACAGGTAATTGGTTTACTGTTCATTGGTTCTCTCTAATTCTTCAACTGACTTACTTGCTACAGCTGGGGAGACTAATAACCAACACAGATGCACAACAAAATAGGTAATTGGTTTACTGTTCATTTGTTCTCTCTAATTCTTCAACTGACTTACTTGCTACACTTGGGGAGACTAATAACCAACACAGATGAACAACATAACAGGTAATTGGTTTACTGTTTATTGGTTCTCTCTAATTCTTCAACTGACTTACTTGCTACACCTGGGGAGACTAATAACCAACACAGATGCACAACATAAGAGGTAATTGGTGTACTGTTCACTGGTTCTCACTAATTCTTCGACTGACATACTTGCAACACCTGGGGAGACTAATAACCAACCTAGATGCACAATATAACAGGTAATTGGTTTACTGTTCATTGGTTCTCTCTAATTCTTCAACTGAATTACTTGCTACACCTGGGGAGACTAATAGCCAACAAAGATGCACAACATAACAGGTAATTGGTTTACTGTTCATTGGTTCTCTCTAATTCTTCAACTGACATACTTGCTATACCTGGGGAGACTAATAGCCAACACAAATGCACAACATGACAGCTAATTGGTTTACTGTTCATTGGTTCTCTCTAATTTTTTAGCTGACTTACTTGCTACTCCTGGGGAGACTAATAACCAACACAGATGCACAACATAACAGGTAATTGGTTTACTGTTCATTGGTTCACTCGAATTCCTCAACTCACTGACTTGCTACACCTGGGGAGACTAATAACCAACACAGATGCACAATATAACAGGTAATTGGTTTACTGTTCATTGGTTCTCTCTAATTCTTCAACTGACTTACTTGCTACACCTGGGGAGACTAATAGCCAACACAGATGCACAACATAACAGGTAATTGGTTTACTGTTCATTGGTTCTCTCTAATTCTTCAACTGACTTACTTGCTACACCTGGGGAGACTAATAACCAACACAGATGCACAACATAACATGTAATTGGTTTACTGTTCATTGGTTCTCTCCAATTCTCCAACTGACTTACTTGCTACACCTGGGGAGACTAATAACCAACACAGATGCCCAACATAACAGGTAATTGGTTTATTGTTCATTGGTTCTCTCTAATTCTTCAACTGACTTACTTGCTACACCTAGGGAGACTAATAACCAACACAGATGCATAACATAACAGGTAATTGGTTTACTGTTCGTTGGTTCTCTCTATCTCTTCAACTGACTTACTTGCTACACTTGGGGAGACTAATAACCAACACAGATGCACAATATGACAGGTAATTGGTTTACTGCTCATTGGTTCTCTCTAATTCTTCAACTGACTTACTTGCTACACCTAGGGAGACTAATAGCCAACACAGATGCACAACATAACAGGTAATTGGTTTACTGTTCATTGGTTCTCTCTAATTCTTCAACTGACTTACTTGCTACACCTGGGGAGACTAATAACCAACACAGATGCACAATATAACAGGTAATTGGTTTACTGTTCATTGGTTCTCTCTAATTCTTCAACTGACATACTTGCTACACCTGGGGAGACTAATAGCTAACACAGATTCACAACATAATAGGTAATTGGTTTACTGTTCATTGGTTCTCTCTAATTCTTCGACTGACATACTTTCAACACCTGGGGAGACTAATAACCAACACAGATGCACAACATAACAGGTAATTGGTTTACTGTTCATTGGTTCTCCCTAATTCTTCAACTGACATACTTGCTATACCTGGGGAGACTAATAGCCAACACAAATGCACAACATGACAGGTAATTGGTTTACTGTTCATTGGTTCTCTCTAATTTTTTAGCTGACTTACTTGCTACACCTGGGGAGACTAATAACCAACACAGATGCACAACATAACAGGTAATTGGTTTACTGTTCATTGGTTCTCTCGAATTCCTCAACTCACTTACTTGCTACACCTGGGGAGACTAATAACCAACACAGATGCACAATATAACAGGTAATTGGTTTACTGTTCATTGGTTCTCTCTAATTCTTCAACTGACTTACTTGCTACACCTGGGGAGACTAATAACCAACACAGATGCACAACATAACAGGTAATTGGTTTACTGTTCATTGGTTCTCTCTAATTCTTCAACTGACTTACTTGCTACAGCTGGGGAGACTAATAACCAACACAGATGCACAACAAAATAGGTAATTGGTTTACTGTTCATTTGTTCTCTCTAATTCTTCAACTGACTTACTTGCTACACCTGGGGAGACTAATAACCAACACAGATGAACAACATAACAGGTAATTGGTTTACTGTTCATTGGTTCTCTCTAATTCTTCAACTGACTTACTTGCTACACCTGGGGAGACTAATAACCAACACAGATGCACAACATAAGAGGTAATTGGTGTACTGTTCACTGGTTCTCACTAATTCTTCGACTGACATACTTGCAACACCTGGGGAGACTAATAACCAACCCAGATGCACAATATAACAGGTAATTGGTTTACTGTTCATTGGTTCTCTCTAATTCTTCAACTGAATTACTTGCTACACCTGGGGAGACTAATAGCCAACAAAGATGCACAACATAACAGGTAATTGGTTTACTGTTCATTGGTTCTCTCTAATTCTTCAACTGACATACTTGCTATACCTGGGGAGACTAATAGCCAACACAAATGCACAACATGACAGCTAATTGGTTTACTGTTCATTGGTTCTCTCTAATTTTTTAGCTGACTTACTTGCTACTCCTGGGGAGACTAATAACCAACACAGATGCACAACATAACAGGTAATTGGTTTACTGTTCATTGGTTCACTCGAATTCCTCAACTCACTGACTTGCTACACCTGGGGAGACTAATAACCAACACAGATGCACAACATAACAGGTAATTGGTTTACTGTTCATTGGTTCTCTCGAATTCCTCAACTCACTTACTTGCTACACCTGGGGAGACTAATAACCAACACAGATGCACAATATAACAGGTAATTGGTTTACTGTTCATTGGTTCTCTCTAATTCTTCAACTGACTTTCTTGCTACACTTGGGGAGACTAATAACCAACACAGATGCACAACATAAGAGGTAATTGGTTTACTGTTCATTGGTTCTCTCTAATTCTTCGACTGACATACTTTCAACACCTGGGGAGACCAATAACCAACACAGATGCACAACATAACAGGTAATTGGTTTACTGTTCATTGGTTCTCTCTAATTCTTCAACTGACATACTTGCTACACCTGGGGAGACTAATAGCCAACACAAATGCACAACATAACAGGTAATTGGTTTACTGTTCATTGGTTCTCTCTAATT
This sequence comes from Cajanus cajan, assembly GCF_000230855.2. Taxonomy (NCBI): domain Eukaryota; kingdom Viridiplantae; phylum Streptophyta; class Magnoliopsida; order Fabales; family Fabaceae; genus Cajanus; species Cajanus cajan. Next base: position 39,020,448 of record NC_138524.1, read on the forward strand.
TTTTAGCTGACTTACTTGCTACACCTGGGGAGACTAATAACCAACACAGATGCACAACATAACAGGTAATTGGTTTACTGTTCATTGGTTCTCTCGAATTCCTCAACAGACTTACTTGCTACACCTGGGGAGACTAATAACCAACACAGATGCACAATATAACAGGTAATTGGTATACTGTTCATTGGTTCTCTCTAATTCTTCAACTGACTTACTTGCTACACCTGGGGAGACTAATAACCAACACAGATGCACAACATAACCGGTAATTGGTTTACTGTTCATTGGTTCTCTCTAATACTTCTACTGACATAGTTGCTACACCTGGGGAGACTAATAGCCAACACAAATGCACAACATAACAGGTAATTGGTTTACTGTTCATTGGTTCTCTCTAATTCTTCAACTGAATTACTTGCTACACCTGGGGAGACTAATAACCAACACAGATGCACAACAAAATAGGTAATTGGTTTACTGTTCATTTGTTCTCTCTAATTCTTCAACTGACTTACTTGCTACACCTGGGGAGACTAATAACCAACACAGATGCACAACATAACATGTAATTGGTTTACTGTTCATTGGTTCTCTCTAATTCTTCAACTGACTTACTTGCTACACCTGGGGAGACTAATAACCAACACAGATGCACAATATAACAGGTAATTGGTTTACTGTTCATTGGTTCTCTCTAATTCTTCAACTGACATACTTGCTACACCTGGGGAGACTAATAGCTAACACAGATTCACAACATAATAGGTAATTGGTTTACTGTTCATTGGTTCTCTCTAATTCTTCGACTGACATACTTTCAACACCTGGGGAGACTAATAACCAACACAGATGCACAACATAACAGGTAATTGGTTTACTGTTCATTGGTTCTCTCGAATTCCTCAACAGACTTACTTGCTACACCTGGGGAGACTAATAACCAACACAGATGCACAATATAACAGGTAATTGGTATACTGTTCATTGGTTCTCTCTTATTCTTCAACTGACTTACTTGCTACACCTGGGGAGACTAATAACCAACACAGATGCACAACATAACCGGTAATTGGTTTACTGTTCATTGGTTCTCTCTAATACTTCTACTGACATAGTTGCTACACCTGGGGAGACTAATAGCCAACACAAATGCACAACATAACAGGTAATTGGTTTACTGTTCATTGGTTCTCTCTAATTCTTCAACTGACTTACTTGCTACACCTGGGGAGACTAATAACCAACACAGATGCACAACATAACAGGTAATTGGTTTACTGTTCATTGGTTCTCTCTAATTCTTCAACTGACTTACTTGCTACAGCTGGGGAGACTAATAACCAACACAGATGCACAACAAAATAGGTAATTGGTTTACTGTTCATTTGTTCTCTCTAATTCTTCAACTGACTTACTTGCTACACCTGGGGAGACTAATAACCAACACAGATGAACAACATAACAGGTAATTGGTTTACTGTTCATTGGTTCTCTCTAATTCTTCAACTGACTTACTTGCTACACCTGGGGAGACTAATAACCAACACAGATGCACAACATAAGAGGTAATTGGTGTACTGTTCACTGGTTCTCACTAATTCTTCGACTGACATACTTGCAACACCTGGGGAGACTAATAACCAACCTAGATGCACAATATAACAGGTAATTGGTTTACTGTTCATTGGTTCTCTCTAATTCTTCAACTGAATTACTTGCTACACCTGGGGAGACTAATAGCCAACAAAGATGCACAACATAACAGGTAATTGGTTTACTGTTCATTGGTTCTCTCTAATTCTTCAACTGACATACTTGCTATACCTGGGGAGACTAATAGCCAACACAAATGCACAACATGACAGCTAATTGGTTTACTGTTCATTGGTTCTCTCTAATTTTTTAGCTGACTTACTTGCTACTCCTGGGGAGACTAATAACCAACACAGATGCACAACATAACAGGTAATTGGTTTACTGTTCATTGGTTCACTCGAATTCCTCAACTCACTGACTTGCTACACCTGGGGAGACTAATAACCAACACAGATGCACAACATAACAGGTAATTGGTTTACTGTTCATTGGTTCTCTCGAATTCCTCAACTCACTTACTTGCTACACCTGGGGAGACTAATAACCAACACAGATGCACAATATAACAGGTAATTGGTTTACTGTTCATTGGTTCTCTCTAATTCTTCAACTGACTTTCTTGCTACACTTGGGGAGACTAATAACCAACACAGATGCACAACATAAGAGGTAATTGGTTTACTGTTCATTGGTTCTCTCTAATTCTTCGACTGACATACTTTCAACACCTGGGGAGACCAATAACCAACACAGATGCACAACATAACAGGTAATTGGTTTACTGTTCATTGGTTCTCTCTAATTCTTCAACTGACATACTTGCTACACCTGGGGAGACTAATAGCCAACACAAATGCACAACATAACAGGTAATTGGTTTACTGTTCATTGGTTCTCTCTAATTTTTTAGCTGACTTACTTGCTACACCTGGGGAGACTAATAACCAACACAAATGCACAACATAACAGGTAATTGGTTTACTGTTCATTGGTTCTCTCGAATTCCTCAACAGACTTACTTGCTACACCTGGGGAGACTAATAACCAACACAGATGCACAATATAACAGGTAATTGGTATACTGTTCATTGGTTCTCTCTAATTCTTCAACTGACTTACTTGCTACACCTGGGGAGACTAATAACCAACACAGATGCACAACATAACCGGTAATTGGTTTACTGTTCATTGGTTCTCTCTAATACTTCTACTGACATAGTTGCTACACCTGGGGAGACTAATAGCCAACACAAATGCCCAACATAACAGGTAATTGGTTTACTGTTCATTGGTTCTCTCTAATTCTTCAACTGAATTACTTGCTACACCTGGGGAGACTAATAACCAACACAGATGCACAACAAAATAGGTAATTGGTTTACTGTTCATTTGTTCTCTCTAATTCTTCAACTGACTTACTTGCTACACCTGGGGAGACTAATAACCAACACAGATGCACAACATAACATGTAATTGGTTTACTGTTCATTGGTTCTCTCTAATTCTTCAACTGACTTACTTGGTACACCTGGGGAGACTAATAACCGACACAGATTCACAACATAGTAGGTAATTGGTTTACTGTTCATTGGTTCTCTCTAATTCTTCAACTGACTTACTTGCTACAGCTGGGGAGACTAATAACCAACACAGGTGCACAACAAAATAGGTAATTGGTTTATTGTTCATTGGTTCTCTGTAATTCTTTAACTGACTTGCTTGCTACACCTGAAGAGACTAATAACCAACACACATGCACAACAAAATAGGTAATTGGTTTACTGCTCATTTGTTCTCTCTAATTCTTCAACTGACTTACTTGCTACACCTGGGGAGACTAATAACCAACACAGATGCACAACATAACAGGTAATTGGATTGCTGTTCATTAGTTCTCTCTAATTCTTCAACTAACTTACTTGCTATACCTGGGGACACTAATAACTAACACAGCTGCACAACATAACAGGTAATTGGTTTACTGTTCATTGGTTCTCTCGAATTCTTCAACTGACTTAATGGCTAAACCTGGGGAGACTAATAACCAACACAGATGCACAATATAACAGGTAATTGGTTTACTGTTCATTGGTTCTCTCTAATTCTTCAACTGACTTTCTTGCTACACTTGGGGAGCCTAATAACCAACACAGATGCACAACATAAGAGGTAATTGGTTTACTGTTCATTGGTTCTCTCTAATTCTTCGAATGACATACTTTCAACACCTGGGGAGACCAATAACCAACACAGATGCACAACATAACAGGTAATTGGTTTACTGTTCATTGGTTCTCTGTAATTCTTCAACTGACATACTTGCTACACCTGGGGAGACTAATAGCCAACACAAATGCACAACATAACAGGTAATTGGTTTACTGTTCATTGGTTCTCTCTAATTTTTTAGCTGACTTACTTGCTACACCTGGGGAGACTAATAACCAACACAGATGCACAACATAACAGGTAATTGGTTTACTGTTCATTGGTTCTCTCGAATTCCTCAACAGACTTACTTGCTACACCTGGGGAGACTAATAACCAACACAGATGCACAATACAACAGGTAATTGGTATACTGTTCATTGGTTCTCTCTAATTCTTCAACTGACTTACTTGCTACACCTGGGGAGACTAATAACCAACACAGATGCACAACATAACCGGTAATTGGTTTACTGTTCATTGGTTCTCTCTAATTCTTCTACTGACATACTTGCTACACCTGGGGAGACTAATAGCCAACACAAATGCACAACATAACAGGTAATTGGTTTACTGTTCATTGGTTCTCTCTAATTCTTCAACTGAATTACTTGCTACACCTGGGGAGACTAATAACCAACACAGATGCACAACAAAATAGGTAATTGGTTTACTGTTCATTTGTTCTCTCTAATTCTTCAACTGACTTACTTGCTACACCTGGGGAGACTAATAACCAACACAGATGCACAACATAACAGGTAATTGGTTTGCTGTTCATTAGTTCTCTCTAATTCTTCAACTAACTTACTTGCTATACCTGGGGACACTAATAACTAACACAGCTGCACAACATAACAGGTAATTGGTTTACTGTTCATTGGTTCTCTCGAATTCTTCAACTGACTTAATGGCTAAACCTGGGGAGACTAATAACCAACACAGATGCACAATATAACAGGTAATTGGTTTACTGTTCATTGGTTCTCTCTAATTCTTCAACTCACTTTCTTGCTACACCTGGGGAGACTAATAACCAACACAGATGCACAATATAACAGGTAATTGGTATACTGTTCATTGGTTCTCTCTAATTCTTCAACTGACTTACTTGCTACACCTGGGGAGACTAATAACCAACACAGATGCACAACATAACCGGTAATTGGTTTACTGTTCATTGGTTCTCTCTAATTCTTCTACTGACTTACTTGCTACACCTGGGGAGACTAATAGCCAACACAGATGCACAACATAACAGGTAATTGGTTTACTGTTCATTGGTTCTCTCTGATTCTTCAACTGACTTACTTGCTACACCTGGGGAGACTAATAACCAACACAGATGCACAACATAACATGTAATTGGTTTACTGTTCATTGGTTCTCTCTAATTCTTTAACTGACTTACTTGCTACACCTGGGGAGACTAATAACCAACACAGATGCACAACATAACAGGTAATTGGTTTACTGTTCATTGGTTCTCTCTAATTCTTCAACTGACTTACTTGCTACACCTGGGGAGACTAATAGCCAACACAGATGCACAACATAACAGGTAATTGGTTTACTGTTCATTGGTTCTCTCTAATTCTTCAACTGACTTACTTGCTACAGCTGGGGAGACTAATAACCAACACAGGTGCACAACAAAATAGGTAATTGTTTTACTGTTCATTGGTTCTCTCTAATTCTTTAACTGACTTACTTGCTACACCGGGGGAGACTAATAACCAACACAGATGCACAACAAAATAGGTAATTGGTTTACTGTTCATTTATTCTCTCTAATTCTTCAACTGAGTTACTTGCTACATCTGGCGAGACTATTAACCAACACAGATGCACAACAAAACAGGTAATTGGTTGACTGTTCATTTGTTCTCTCTAATTCTTCAACAGACTTACTTGCTACACCTGGGGAGACTAATAACCAACACAGATGCACAACATAACAGGTAATTGGTTTACTGTTCATTAGTTCTCTCTAATTCTTCAACTGAGTTACTTGCTATACCTGGGGAGACTAATAACTAACACAGCTGCACAACATAACAGGTAATTGGTTTACTGTTCATTGGTTCTCTCGAATTCTTCAACTGACTTACTTGCTACACTTGGGGAGACTAATAACCAGCACAAATGCACAATATAACAGGTAATTGGTTTACTGTTCATTGGTTCTCTCTAATTCTTCAACTGACTTACTTGCTACACCTGGGGAGACTAATAACCAACACAGATGCACAACATAACAGGTAATTAGTTTACTGTTCATTGGTTCTCTCTAATTCTTCAACTGACTTACTTGCTACACCTGGGGAGACTAATAACCAACACAGATGCACAACATAACAGGTAATTGGTTTACTGTTCATTAGTTCTCTCTAATTCTTCAACTGAGTTACTTGCTATACCTGGGGAGACTAATAACTAACACAGCTGCACAACATAACAGGTAATTGGTTTACTGTTCATTGGTTCTCTCTAATTCTTCAACTGAGTTACTTGCTACATCTGGCGAGACTATTAACCAACACAGATGCACAACAAAACAGGTAATTGGTTTACTGTTCATTTGTTCTCTCTAATTCTTCAACAGACTTACTTGCTACACCTGGGGAGACTAATAACCAACACAGATGCACAACATAACAGGTAATTGGTTTACTGTTCATTAGTTCTCTCTAATTCTTCAACTGAGTTACTTGCTATACCTGGGGAGACTAATAACTAACACAGCTGCACAACATAACAGGTAATTGGTTTACTGTTCATTGGTTCTCTCGAATTCTTCAACTGACTTACTTGCTACACTTGGGGAGACTAATAACCAGCACAAATGCACAATATAACAGGTAATTGGTTTACTGTTCATTGGTTCTCTCTAATTCTTCAACTGACTTAGTTGCTACACCTGGGGAGACTAATAACCAACACAGATGCACAACATAACAGGTAATTAGTTTACTGTTCATTGGTTCTCTCTAATTCTTCAACTGACTTACTTGCTACACTTGGGGAGACTAATAACCAACACAGATGGACAACATAACAGGTAATTAGTTTACTGTTCATTGGTTCTCTCTAATTCTTCAACTGACTTATTTGCTACACCTGGGGAGACTAATAGCCAACACAGATGCACAACATAACAGGTAATTGGTTTACTGTTCATTGGTTCTCTCTAATTCTTCAACTGACTTACTTGCTACACCTGGGGAGACTAATAACCAACACAGATGCACAACATAACAGGAAATTGGTGTACTGTTCATTGGTTCTCTCTAATTCTTCAACTGACATACTTTCTACACCTGGGGACACTAATAGCCAACACAGATGCACAACATAACAGGTAATTGGTTTACTGTTCATTGGTTCTCTCGAATTCTTCAACTAACTTACTTGCTACACCTGGGGAGACTAATAACCAACACAGATGCAGAACATAACAGGTAATTGTTTTACTGTTCATTGGTTCTCTCTAATTCTTCAACTGACTTACTTGCTACACCAGGGGAGACTAATAACCAACACAGATGCACAACATAACAGGTAATTGGTTTATTGTTCATTAGTTCTCTCTAATTCTTCAACTGACTTACTTGCTATACCTGGGGAGACTAATAACTAACACAGATGCACAACATAACATGTAATTGGTTTACTGTTCATTGGTTCTCTCGAATTCTTCAACTGACTTACTTGCTACACCTGGGGAGACTAATAACCAACACAGATGCACAATATAACAGGTAATTGGTTTACTATTCATTGGTTCTCTCTAATTCTTCAACTGACTTACTTGCTATACCTGGGGAGACTAATAACCAACACAGATGCACAACATAAGAGGTAATTGGTTTACTGTTCATTGGTTCTCTCTAATTCTTCAACTGACATACTTGCTACACCTGGGGAGACTAATTGCCAACACAGATGGACAACATAACAGGTAATTGGTTTACTGTTCATTGGTTCTCTCTAATTCTTCAACTGACATACTTGCTACACCTTGGGAGACTAATAGCCAACACAAATGCACAACATGACATGTAATTGGTTTACTGTTCATTGGTTCTCTCTAATTTTTTAGCAGACTTACTTGCTACACCTGGGGAGACTAATAACCAACACAGATGCACAACATAACACGTAATTGGTTTACTGTTCATTGGTTCTCTCTAATTCTTCAACTGACATACTTGCTACACCTGGGGAGACTAATTGCCAACACAGATGGACAACATAACAGGTAATTGGTTTACTGTTCATTGGTTCTCTCTAATTCTTCTACTGACTTACTTGCTACACCTGGGGAGACTAATAACCAACACATATGGACAACATAACAGGTAATTGGTTTACTGTTCATTAGTTCTCTCTAATTCTTCAACTCACTTACTTGCTACAGCTGGGGAGACTAATAACCAACACAGATGCACAACAAAATAGGTAATTGGTTTACTGTTCATTTGTTCTCTCTAATTCTTCAACTGACTTACTTGCTACACCTGGCGAGACTAATAACCAACACAGATGCACAACAAAACAGGTAATTGGTTTAGTGTTCATTTGTTCTCTCTAATTCTTCAACAGACTTACTTGCTACACCTGGGGAGACTAATAACCAACACAGATGCACAATATAACAGGTAATTGGTTTACTGTTCATTGGTTCTCTCTAATTCTTCAACTGACATACTTGCTACACCTGGGGAGACTAATAGCCAACACAGATGCACAATATAACAGGTAATTGGTTTACTGTTCGTTGGTTCTCTCTAATCCTTCAACTGACTTACTTGCTACACTTGGGGAGACTAATAACCAACACAGATGCACAACATAAGAGGTAATTGGTTTACTGTTCATTGGTTCTCTCTAATTCTTCGACTGACATACTTTCAACACCTAGGGAGACTAATAACCAACACAGATGCACAACAAAATAGGTAATTGGTTTACTGTTCATTTGTTCTCTCTAATTCTTCAACTGACTTACTTGCTACACCTGGGGAGACTAATAACCAACACAGATGCACAACATAACAGGTAATTGGTTTACTGTTCATTAGTTCTCTCTAATTCTTCAACTGAGTTACTTGCTATACCTGGGGAGACTAATAACTAACACAGCTGCACAACATAACAGGTAATTGGTTTACTGTTCATTGGTTCTCTCTAATTCTTCAACTGAGTTACTTGCTACATCTGGCGAGACTATTAACCAACACAGATGCACAACAAAACAGGTAATTGGTTTACTGTTCATTTGTTCTCTCTAATTCTTCAACAGACTTACTTGCTACACCTGGGGAGACTAATAACCAACACAGATGCACAACATAACAGGTAATTGGTTTACTGTTCATTAGTTCTCTCTAATTCTTCAACTGAGTTACTTGCTATACCTGGGGAGACTAATAACTAACACAGCTGCACAACATAACAGGTAATTGGTTTACTGTTCATTGGTTCTCTCGAATTCTTCAACTGACTTACTTGCTACACTTGGGGAGACTAATAACCAGCACAAATGCACAATATAACAGGTAATTGGTTTACTGTTCATTGGTTCTCTCTAATTCTTCAACTGACTTACTTGCTACACCTGGGGAGACTAATAACCAACACAGATGCACAACATAACAGGTAATTAGTTTACTGTTCATTGGTTCTCTCTAATTCTTCAACTGACTTACTTGCTACACTTGGGGAGACTAATAACCAACACAGATGGACAACATAACAGGTAATTAGTTTACTGTTCATTGGTTCTCTCTAATTCTTCAACTGACTTATTTGCTACACCTGGGGAGACTAATAGCCAACACAGATGCACAACATAACAGGTAATTGGTTTACTGTTCATTGGTTCTCTCTAATTCTTCAACTGACTTACTTGCTACACCTGGGGAGACTAATAACCAACACAGATGCACAACATAACAGGAAATTGGTGTACTGTTCATTGGTTCTCTCTAATTCTTCAACTGACATACTTTCTACACCTGGGGACACTAATAGCCAACACAGATGCACAACATAACAGGTAATTGGTTTACTGTTCATTGGTTCTCTCGAATTCTTCAACTAACTTACTTGCTACACCTGGGGAGACTAATAACCAACACAGATGCAGAACATAACAGGTAATTGTTTTACTGTTCATTGGTTCTCTCTAATTCTTCAACTGACTTACTTGCTACACCAGGGGAGACTAATAACCAACACAGATGCACAACATAACAGGTAATTGGTTTATTGTTCATTAGTTCTCTCTAATTCTTCAACTGACTTACTTGCTATACCTGGGGAGACTAATAACTAACACAGATGCACAACATAACATGTAATTGGTTTACTGTTCATTGGTTCTCTCGAATTCTTCAACTGACTTACTTGCTACACCTGGGGAGACTAATAACCAACACAGATGCACAATATAACAGGTAATTGGTTTACTATTCATTGGTTCTCTCTAATTCTTCAACTGACTTACTTGCTATACCTGGGGAGACTAATAACCAACACAGATGCACAACATAAGAGGTAATTGGTTTACTGTTCATTGGTTCTCTCTAATTCTTCAACTGACATACTTGCTACACCTGGGGAGACTAATTGCCAACACAGATGGACAACATAACAGGTAATTGGTTTACTGTTCATTGGTTCTCTCTAATTCTTCAACTGACATACTTGCTACACCTTGGGAGACTAATAGCCAACACAAATGCACAACATGACATGTAATTGGTTTACTGTTCATTGGTTCTCTCTAATTTTTTAGCAGACTTACTTGCTACACCTGGGGAGACTAATAACCAACACAGATGCACAACATAACACGTAATTGGTTTACTGTTCATTGGTTCTCTCTAATTCTTCAACTGACATACTTGCTACACCTGGGGAGACTAATTGCCAACACAGATGGACAACATAACAGGTAATTGGTTTACTGTTCATTGGTTCTCTCTAATTCTTCTACTGACTTACTTGCTACACCTGGGGAGACTAATAACCAACACATATGGACAACATAACAGGTAATTGGTTTACTGTTCATTAGTTCTCTCTAATTCTTCAACTCACTTACTTGCTACAGCTGGGGAGACTAATAACCAACACAGATGCACAACAAAATAGGTAATTGGTTTACTGTTCATTTGTTCTCTCTAATTCTTCAACTGACTTACTTGCTACACCTGGCGAGACTAATAACCAACACAGATGCACAACAAAACAGGTAATTGGTTTAGTGTTCATTTGTTCTCTCTAATTCTTCAACAGACTTACTTGCTACACCTGGGGAGACTAATAACCAACACAGATGCACAATATAACAGGTAATTGGTTTACTGTTCATTGGTTCTCTCTAATTCTTCAACTGACATACTTGCTACACCTGGGGAGACTAATAGCCAACACAGATGCACAATATAACAGGTAATTGGTTTACTGTTCGTTGGTTCTCTCTAATCCTTCAACTGACTTACTTGCTACACTTGGGGAGACTAATAACCAACACAGATGCACAACATAAGAGGTAATTGGTTTACTGTTCATTGGTTCTCTCTAATTCTTCGACTGACATACTTTCAACACCTAGGGAGACTAATAACCAACACAGATGCACAACATAACAGGTAATTGGTTTACTGTTCATTGGTTCTCTCTAATTCTTCAACTGACAAACTTGCTACACCTGGGGAGACTAATAGCCAACACAAATGCACAACATGACAGGTAATTGGTTTACTGTTCATTGGTTCTCTCTAATTTTTTAGCTGACTTACTTGCTACACCTGGGGAGACTAATAACCAACACAGATGCACAACATAACAAGTCATTGGTTTACTGTTCATTGGTTCTCTCTAATTCTTCAACTGACTTACTTGCTACACCTGGGGAGACTAATAACCAACACAGATGCACAACATAACAGGTAATTGGTTTATTGTTCATTGGTTCTCTCTATTTCTTCAACTGACTTACATGTTACACCTGGGGAGACAAATAACCAACACAGATACATAACATAACAGCAATTGGTTTACTGTTCATTGGTTCTCTCTAATTCTTCAACTGACTTACTTGCTACACTTGGGGAGACTAATAACCAACACAGATGCACAACATAACATGTAATTGGTTTACTGTTCATTGGTTCTCTCTAATTCTTCAAATGACTTACTTGCTACACCTGGGGAGACTAATAACCAACACAGATGGACAACATAACAGGTAATTGGTTTACTGTTCATTGGTTCTCTCTAATTCTTCAACTGACTTACTTGCTACACCTGGGGAGACTAATAGCCAACACAGATGCACAACATAACAGGTAATTGGTTTACTGTTCATTGGTTCTCTCTAATTCTTCAACTGACTTACTTGCTACACTTGGGGAGACTAATAACCAACACAGATGCACAACATAACAGGAAAATGGTTTACTGTTCATTGCTTCTCTCTAATTCTTCAACTGACATACTTGCTACACCTGGGGAGACTAATAGCCAACACAGATGCACAACATAACAGGTAATTGGTTTACTGTTCATTGGTTCTCTCGAATTCTTCAACTGACTTACTTGCTACACCTGCGGAGACTAATAACCAACACAGATGCAGAACATAACAGGTAATTGGTTTACTGTTCATTGGTTCTCTCTAATTCTTCAACTGACTTACTTGCTACACCTGGGGAGACTAATAACCAACATAGATGAACAACATAACAGGTAATTGGTTTGTTGTTCATTAGTTCTCTCTAATGCTTCAACTGACTTACTTGCTATACCTGGGGAGACTAATAACTAACACAGCTGCACAACATAACAGGTAATTGGTTTACTGTTCATTGGTTCTCTCTAATTCTTCAACTGACATACTTGCTACACCTGGGAAGACTAATAGCCAACACAGATGCACAACATAACAGGTAATTGGTTTACTGTTCATTGGTTCTCTCTAATTCTTCGACTGACATACTTGCTACACCTGGGGAGACTAATAGCCAACACAGATGCACAACATAACAAGTCATTGGTTTACTGTTCATTGGTTCTATCTAATTCTTCGATTGACTTACTTGCTACACATGGGGAGACTAATAACCAACACAGATGCACAACATCACAGGTAATTGGTTTATTGTTCATTGGTTCTCTCTAATTCTTCAACTGACTTACATGCTACACCTGGGGAGACTAATAACCAACACAGATACATAACATAACAGCAATTGGTTTACTGTTCATTGGTTCTCTCTAATTCTTCAACTGACTTACTTGCTACACTTGGGGAGACTAATAACCAACACAGATGCACAACATAACATGTAATTGGTTTACTGTTCATTGGTTCTCTCTAATTCTTCAACTGACTTACTTGCTACACCTGGGGAGACTAATAACTAACACAGATGGACAACATAACAGGTAATTGGTTTACTGTTCATTGGTTCTCTCTAATTCTTCAACTGACTTACTTGCTACACCTGGGGAGACTAATAGCCAACACAGATGCACAACATAACAGGTAATTGGTTTACTGTTCATAGGTTCTCTCTAATTCTTCAACTGACTTACTTGCTACACTTGGGGAGACTAATAACCAACACAGATGCACAACATAACAGGTAATTGGTTTATTGTTCATTGGTTCTCTCTAATTCTTCAACTGACTTACATGCTACACCTGGGGAGACTAATAACCAACACAGATGCATAACATAACATCAATTGGTTTACTGTTCATTGGTTCTCTCTAATTCTTCAACTGACTTACTTGCTACACTTGGGGAGACTAATAACCAACACAGATGCACAACATAACATGTAATTGGTTTACTGTTCATTGGTTCTCTCTAATTCTTCAACTGACTTACTTGCTACACCTGGGGAGACTAATAACCAACACAGACGGACAACATAACAGGTAATCGGTTTACTGTTCATTGGTTCTCTCTAATTCTTCAACTGACTTACTTGCTACACCTGGGGAGACTAATAGCCAACACAGATGCACAACATAACAGGTAATTGGTTTACTGTTCATTGGTTCTCTCTAATTCTTCAACTGACTTACTTGCTACACTTGGGGAGACTAATAACCAACACAGATGCACAACATAACAGGAAATTGGTTTACTGTTCATTGCTTCTCTCTGATTCTTCAACTGACATACTTGCTACACCTGGGGAGACTAATAGCCAACACAGATGCACAACATAACAGGTAATTGGTTTAGTGTTCATTGGTTATCTCGAATTCTTCAACTGACTTACTTGCTACACCTGCGGAGACAAATAACCAACACAGATGCAGAACATAACAGGTAATTGGTTTACTGTTCATTGTTTCTCTCTAATTCTTCAACTGACTTACTTGCTACACCTGGGGAGACTAATAACCAACATAGATGAACAACATAAGAGATAATTGGTTTATTGTTCATTAGTTCTCTCTAATGCTTCAACTGACTTACTTGCTATATCTGGGGAGACTAATAACTAACACAGCTTCACAACATAACAGGTAATTGGTTTACTGTTCATTGGTTCTCTTGAATTCTTCAACTGACTTACTTGCTAAACCTGGGGAGACTAATAACCAACACAGATGCATAATATAACAGGTAATTGGTTTACTGTTCATTGGTTCTCTCTAATTCTTCATTTGACTTACTTGCTACACCTGGGGAGACTAATAACCAACACAGATGCACAACATAAGAGATAATTGGTTTACTGTTCATTGGTTCTCTCTAATTCTTCGACTGACATACTTTCAACACCTGGGGAGACTAATAACCAACACAGATGCACAACATAACAGGTAATTGGTTTACTGTTAATTGGTTCTCCCTAATTCTTCAACTGACATACTTGCTATACCTGGGGAGACTAATAGCCAACACAAATGCACAACATGACAGGTAATTGGTTTACTGTTCATTGGTTCTCTCTAATTTTTTAGCTGACTTACTTGCTACACCTGGGGAGACTAATAACCAACACAGATGCACAACATAACAGGTAATTGGTTTACTGTTCATTGGTTCTCTCGAATTCCTCAACTCACTTACTTGCTACACCTGGGGAGACTAATAACCAACACAGATGCACAATATAACAGGTAATTGGTTTACTGTTCATTGGTTCTCTCTAATTCTTCAACTGACTTACTTGCTACACCTGGGGAGACTAATAACCAACACAGATGCACAACATAACAGGTAATTGGTTTACTGTTCATTGGTTCTCTCTAATTCTTCAACTGACTTACTTGCTACAGCTGGGGAGACTAATAACCAACACAGATGCACAACAAAATAGGTAATTGGTTTACTGTTCATTTGTTCTCTCTAATTCTTCAACTGACTTACTTGCTACACTTGGGGAGACTAATAACCAACACAGATGAACAACATAACAGGTAATTGGTTTACTGTTTATTGGTTCTCTCTAATTCTTCAACTGACTTACTTGCTACACCTGGGGAGACTAATAACCAACACAGATGCACAACATAAGAGGTAATTGGTGTACTGTTCACTGGTTCTCACTAATTCTTCGACTGACATACTTGCAACACCTGGGGAGACTAATAACCAACCTAGATGCACAATATAACAGGTAATTGGTTTACTGTTCATTGGTTCTCTCTAATTCTTCAACTGAATTACTTGCTACACCTGGGGAGACTAATAGCCAACAAAGATGCACAACATAACAGGTAATTGGTTTACTGTTCATTGGTTCTCTCTAATTCTTCAACTGACATACTTGCTATACCTGGGGAGACTAATAGCCAACACAAATGCACAACATGACAGCTAATTGGTTTACTGTTCATTGGTTCTCTCTAATTTTTTAGCTGACTTACTTGCTACTCCTGGGGAGACTAATAACCAACACAGATGCACAACATAACAGGTAATTGGTTTACTGTTCATTGGTTCACTCGAATTCCTCAACTCACTGACTTGCTACACCTGGGGAGACTAATAACCAACACAGATGCACAATATAACAGGTAATTGGTTTACTGTTCATTGGTTCTCTCTAATTCTTCAACTGACTTACTTGCTACACCTGGGGAGACTAATAGCCAACACAGATGCACAACATAACAGGTAATTGGTTTACTGTTCATTGGTTCTCTCTAATTCTTCAACTGACTTACTTGCTACACCTGGGGAGACTAATAACCAACACAGATGCACAACATAACATGTAATTGGTTTACTGTTCATTGGTTCTCTCCAATTCTCCAACTGACTTACTTGCTACACCTGGGAAGACTAATAACCAACACAGATGCCCAACATAACAGGTAATTGGTTTATTGTTCATTGGTTCTCTCTAATTCTACAACTGACTTACTTGCTACACCTAGGGAGACTAATAACCAACACAGATGCATAACATAACAGGTAATTGGTTTACTGTTCGTTGGTTCTCTCTATCTCTTCAGCTGACTTACTTGCTACACTTGGGGAGACTAATAACCAACACAGATGCACAATATGACAGGTAATTGGTTTACTGCTCATTGGTTCTCTCTAATTCTTCAACTGACTTACTTGCTACACCTAGGGAGACTAATAGCCAACACAGATGCACAACATAACAGGTAATTGGTTTACTGTTCATTGGTTCTCTCTAATTCTTCAACTGACTTACTTGCTAAACCTGGGGAGACTAATAACCAACACAGATGCACAATATAACAGGTAATTGGTTTACTGTTCATTGGTTCTCTCTAATTCTTCAACTGACTTTCTTGCTACACTTGGGGAGCCTAATAACCAACACAGATGCACAACATAAGAGGTAATTGGTTTACTGTTCATTGGTTCTCTCTAATTCTTCGACTGACATACTTTCAACACCTGGGGAGACTAATAACCAACACAGATGCACAACATAACAGGTAATTGGTTTACTGTTCATTGGTTCTCCCTAATTCTTCAACTGACATACTTGCTATACCTGGGGAGACTAATAGCCAACACAAATGCACAACATGACAGGTAATTGGTTTACTGTTCATTGGTTCTCTCTAATTTTTTAGCTGACTTACTTGCTACACCTGGGGAGACTAATAACCAACACAGATGC
The DNA here is from genome assembly GCF_000230855.2 of Cajanus cajan. NCBI lineage: Eukaryota > Viridiplantae > Streptophyta > Magnoliopsida > Fabales > Fabaceae > Cajanus > Cajanus cajan. Next base: position 39,037,398 of record NC_138524.1, read on the forward strand.
ACAACATAACAGGTAATTGGTTTACTGTTCATTGGTTCTCTCGAATTCCTCAACTCACTTACTTGCTACACCTGGGGAGACTAATAACCAACACAGATGCACAATATAACAGGTAATTGGTTTACTGTTCATTGGTTCTCTCTAATTCTTCAACTGACTTACTTGCTACACCTGGGGAGACTAATAACCAACACAGATGCACAACATAACAGGTAATTGGTTTACTGTTCATTGGTTCTCTCTAATTCTTCAACTGACTTACTTGCTACAGCTGGGGAGACTAATAACCAACACAGATGCACAACAAAATAGGTAATTGGTTTACTGTTCATTTGTTCTCTCTAATTCTTCAACTGACTTACTTGCTACACCTGGGGAGACTAATAACCAACACAGATGAACAACATAACAGGTAATTGGTTTACTGTTCATTGGTTCTCTCTAATTCTTCAACTGACTTACTTGCTACACCTGGGGAGACTAATAACCAACACAGATGCACAACATAAGAGGTAATTGGTGTACTGTTCACTGGTTCTCACTAATTCTTCGACTGACATACTTGCAACACCTGGGGAGACTAATAACCAACCTAGATGCACAATATAACAGGTAATTGGTTTACTGTTCATTGGTTCTCTCTAATTCTTCAACTGAATTACTTGCTACACCTGGGGAGACTAATAGCCAACAAAGATGCACAACATAACAGGTAATTGGTTTACTGTTCATTGGTTCTCTCTAATTCTTCAACTGACATACTTGCTATACCTGGGGAGACTAATAGCCAACACAAATGCACAACATGACAGCTAATTGGTTTACTGTTCATTGGTTCTCTCTAATTTTTTAGCTGACTTACTTGCTACTCCTGGGGAGACTAATAACCAACACAGATGCACAACATAACAGGTAATTGGTTTACTGTTCATTGGTTCACTCGAATTCCTCAACTCACTGACTTGCTACACCTGGGGAGACTAATAACCAACACAGATGCACAACATAACAGGTAATTGGTTTACTGTTCATTGGTTCTCTCGAATTCCTCAACTCACTTACTTGCTACACCTGGGGAGACTAATAACCAACACAGATGCACAATATAACAGGTAATTGGTTTACTGTTCATTGGTTCTCTCTAATTCTTCAACTGACTTACTTGCTACACCTGGGGAGACTAATAACCAACACAGATGCACAATATAACAGGTACTTGGTATACTGTTCATTGGTTCTCTCTAATTCTTCAACTGACTTACTTGCTACACCTGGGGAGACTAATAACCAACACAGATGAACAACATAACAGGTAATTGGTTTATTGTTCATTAGTTCTCTCTAATGCTTCAACTGACTTACTTGCTATATCTGGGGAGACTAATAACTAACACAGCTTCACAACATAACAGGTAATTGGTTAACTGTTCATTGGTTCTCTTGAATTCTTCAACTGACTTACTTGCTAAACCTGGGGAGACTAATAACCAACACAGATGCACAATATAACAGGTAATTGGTTTACTGTTCATTGGTTCTCTCTAATTCTTCAACTGACTTACTTGCTACACCTGGGGAGACTAATAACCAACACAGATGCACAACAAAATAGGTAATTGGTTTACTGTTCATTTGTTCTCTCTAATTCTTCAACTGACTTACTTGCTACACCTGGGGAGACTAATAACCAACACAGATGAACAACATAACAGGTAATTGGTTTACTGTTCATTGGTTCTCTCTAATTCTTCAACTGACTTACTTGCTACACCTGGGGAGACTAATAACCAACACAGATGCATAACATAAGAGGTAATTGGTGTACTGTTCACTGGTTCTCTCTAATTCTTCGACTGACATACTTGCAACACCTGGGGAGACTAATAACCAACACAGATGCACAATATAACAGGTAATTGGTTTACTGTTCATTGGTTCTCTCTAATTCTTCAACTGAATTACTTGCTACACCTGGGGAGACTAATAGCCAACAAAGATGCACAACATAACAGGTAATTGGTTTACTGTTCATTGGTTCTCTCTAATTCTTCAACTGACATACTTGCTATACCTGGGGAGACTAATAGCCAACACAAATGCACAACATGACAGCTAATTGGTTTACTGTTCATTGGTTCTCTCTAATTTTTTAGCTGACTTACTTGCTACTCCTGGGGAGACTAATAACCAACACAGATGCACAACATAACAGGTAATTGGTTTACTGTTCATTGGTTCACTCGAATTCCTCAACTCACTGACTTGCTACACCTGGGGAGACTACTAACCAACACAGATGCACAATATAACAGGTAATTGGTTTACTGTTCATTGGTGTTCTCTAATTCTTCAACTGACTTACTTGCTACACCTGGGGAGACTAATAGCCAACACAGATGCACAACATAACAGGTAATTGGTTTACTGTTCATTGGTTCTCTCTAATTCTTCAACTGACTTACTTGCTACACCTGGGGAGACTAATAACCAACACAGATGCACAACATAACATGTAATTGGTTTACTGTTCATTGGTTCTCTCCAATTCTCCAACTGACTTACTTGCTACACCTGGGGAGACTAATAACCAACACAGATGCCCAACATAACAGGTAATTGGTTTATTGTTCATTGGTTGCCTCTAATTCTTCAACTGACTTACTTGCTACACCTAGGGAGACTAATAACCAACACAGATGCATAACATAACAGGTAATTGGTTTACTGTTCGTTGGTTCTCTCTATCTCTTCAACTGACTTACTTGCTACACCTGGGGAGACTAATAACCAACACAGATGCACAATATTACAGGTAATTGGTTTACTGCTCATTGGTTCTCTCTAATTCTTCAACTGACTTACTTGCTACACCTAGGGAGACTAATAACCAACACAGATGCATAACATAACAGGTAATTGGTTTACTGTTCGTTGGTTCTCTCTATCTCTTCAACTGACTTACTTGCTACACCTGGGGAGACTAATAACCAACACAGATGCACAACAAAATAGGTAATTGCTTTACTGTTCATTTGTTCTCTCTAATTCTTCAACTGACTTACTTGCTACACCTGGGGAGACTAATAACCAACACAGATGAACAACAAAACAGGTAATTAGTTTACTGTTCATTTGTTCTCTCTAATTCTTCGACTGACAAACTTTCAACACCTGGGGAGACTAATAACCAACACAGATGCACAACATAACAGGTAATTGGTTTACTGTTCATTGGTTCTCTCTAATTCTACAATTGACATACTTGCTACACCTGGGGAGACTAATAGCCAACACAGATGCAAAACATAACAGGTAATTAGTTTACTGTTCATTGGTTCTCTCTAATTCTTCAACTGACTTACTTGCTACACCTGGGGCGACTAATAACCAACACAGATGCACAACATAACATGTAATTGGTTTACTGTTCATTGGTTCTCTCTAATTCTTCAACTGACTTACTTGCTACACCTGGGGAGACTAATAACCAACACAGATGCACAACATAACAGGTAATTGGTTTACTGTTCATTGGTTCTCTCTAATTCTTTAACTGACTTACTTGCTACAGCTGGGGAGACTAATAACCAACACAGATGCACAACAAAATAGGTAATTGGTTTACTGTTCATTTGTTCTCTCTAATTCTTCAACTGACTTACTTGCTACACCTGGGGAGACTAATAACCAACACAGATGAACAACAAAACAGGTAATTAGTTTACTGTTCATTTGTTCTCTCTAATTCTTCAACAGACTTACTTGCTACACCTGGGGCGACTAATAACTAACACAGATGCACAACATAACAGGTAATTGGTTTACTGTTCATTAGTTCTCTCTAATTCTTCAACTGACTTACTTGCTATACCTGGGGAGACTAATAACTAACACAGCTGCACAACATAGCAGGTAATTGGTTTACTATTCATTGGTTCTCTCGAATTCTTCAACTGACTTACTTGCTACACCTGGGGAGACTAATAACCAACACAGATGCACAATATAACAGGTAATTGGTTTACTGTTCATTGGTTCTCTCTAATTCTTCAACTGAATTACTTGCTACACCTGGGGAGACTAATAACCAACACAGATGCACAACATAACAGGTAATTGGTTTACTGTTCATTGGTTCTCTCTAATTCTTCAACTGACTTACTTGCTACACCTGGGGAGACTAATAACCAACACAGATGCACAACATAAGAGGTAATTGGTGTACTGTTCACTGGTTCTCTCTAATTCTTCGACTGACATACTTGCAACACCTCGGGAGACTAATAACCAACACAGATGCACAACATAATAGGTAATTGGTTTACTGTTCATTGGTTCTCTCTAATTCTTCAACTGACATACTTGCTATACCTGGGGAGACTAATAGCCAACACAAATGCACAACATGACAGCTAATTGGTTTACTGTTCATTGGTTCTCTCTAATTTTTTAGCTGACTTACTTGCTACTCCTGGGGAGACTAATAACCAACACAGATGCACAACATAACAGGTAATTGGTTTACTGTTCATTGGTTCACTCGAATTCCTCAACTCACTTACTTGCTACACCTGGGGAGACTAATAACCAACACAGATGCACAATATAACAGGTAATTGGTTTACTGTTCATTGGTTCTCTCTAATTCTTGAACTGACTTACTTGCTACACCTTGGGAGACTAATAGCCAACACAGATGCACAACATAACAGGTAATTGGTTTACTGTTCATTGGTTCTCTCTAATTTTTTAGCTGACTTACTTGCTACTCCTGGGGAGACCAATAACCAACACAGATGCACAACATAACAGGTAATTGGTTTACTGTTCATTGGTTCACTCGAATTCCTCAACTCACTGACTTGCTACACCTGGGGAGACTACTAACCAACACAGATGCACAATATAACAGGTAATTGGTTTACTGTTCATTGGTGTTCTCTAATTCTTCAACTGACTTACTTGCTACACCTGGGGAGACTAATAGCCAACACAGATGCACAACATAACAGGTAATTGGTTTACTGTTCATTGGTTCTCTCTAATTCTTCAACTTACTTACTTGCTACACCTGGGGAGACTAATAACCAACACAGATGCACAACATAACATGTAATTGGTTTACTGTTCATTGGTTCTCTCCAATTCTCCAACTGACATACTTGCTACACCTGGGGAGACTAATAACCAACACAGATGAACAACAAAACAGGTAATTAGTTTACTGTTCATTGGTTCTCTCTAATTCTTCGACTGACAAACTTTCAACACCTGGGGAGACTAATAACCAACACAGATGCACAACATAATAGGTAATTGGTTTACTGTTCATTGGTTCTCTCTAATTCTTCAACTGACTTACTTGCTACACCTGGGGCAACTAATAACCAACACAGATGCACAACATAACATGTAATTGGTTTACTGTTCATTGGTTCTCTCTAATTCTTTAACTGACTTACTTGCTACACCTGGGGAGACTAATAACCAACACAGATGCACAACATAACAGGTAATTGGTTTACTGTTCATTGGTTCTCTCTAATTCTTTAACTGACTTACTTGCTACAGCTGGGGAGACTAATAACCAACACAGATGCACAACAAAATAGGTAATTGGTTTACTGTTCTTTTGTTCTCTCTAATTCTTCAACTGACTTACTTGCTACACCTGGGGAGACTAATAACCAACACAGATGAACAACAAAACAGGTACTTAGTTTACTGTTCATTTGTTCTCTCTAATTCTTCAACAGACTTACTTGCTACACTTGGGGCGACTAATAACTAACACAGATGCACAACATAACAGGTAATTGGTTTACTGTTCATTAGTTCTCTCTATTTCTTCAACTGACTTACTTGCTATACCTGGGGAGACTAATAACTAACACAGCTGCACAACATAGCAGGTAATTGGTTTACTGTTCATTGGTTCTCTCGAATTCTTCAACTGACTTACTTGCTACACCTGGGGAGACTAATAACCAACACAGATGCACAATATAACAGGTAATTGGTTTACTGTTCATTGGTTCTCTCTAATTCTTCAACTGAATTACTTGCTACACCTGGGGAGACTAATAACCAACACAGATGCACAACATAACAGGTAATTGGTGTACTGTTCATTGGTTCTCTCTAATTCTTCAACTGACTTACTTGCTACACCTGGGGAGACTAATAACCAACACAGATGCACAACATAAGAGGTAATTGGTGTACTGTTCACTGGTTCTCTCTAATTCTTCGACTGACATACTTGCAACACCTCGGGAGACTAATAACCAACACAGATGCACAACATAATAGGTAATTGGTTTACTGTTCATTGGTTCTCTCTAATTCTTCAACTGACATACTTGCTATACCTGGGGAGACTAATAGCCAACACAAATGCACAACATGACAGCTAATTGGTTTACTGTTCATTGGTTCTCTCTAATTTTTTAGCTGACTTACTTGCTACTCCTGGGGAGACTAATAACCAACACAGATGCACAACATAACAGGTAATTGGTTTACTGTTCATTGGTTCTCTCTAATTCTTCAACTGACTTACTTGCTACACCTGGGGAGACTAATAACCAACACAGATGCACAACATAACATGTAATTGGTTTACTGTTCATTGGTTCTCTCCAATTCTCCAACTGACATACTTGCTACACCTGGGGAGACTAATAACCAACACAGATGAACAACAAAACAGGTAATTAGTTTACTGTTCATTGGTTCTCTCTAATTCTTCGACTGACAAACTTTCAACACCTGGGGAGACTAATAACCAACACAGATGCACAACATAATAGGTAATTGGTTTACTGTTCATTGGTTCTCTCTAATTCTTCAACTGACTTACTTGCTACACCTGGGGCAACTAATAACCAACACAGATGCACAACATAACATGTAATTGGTTTACTGTTCATTGGTTCTCTCTAATTCTTTAACTGACTTACTTGCTACACCTGGGGAGACTAATAACCAACACAGATGCACAACATAACAGGTAATTGGTTTACTGTTCATTGGTTCTCTCTAATTCTTTAACTGACTTACTTGCTACAGCTGGGGAGACTAATAACCAACACAGATGCACAACAAAATAGGTAATTGGTTTACTGTTCTTTTGTTCTCTCTAATTCTTCAACTGACTTACTTGCTACACCTGGGGAGACTAATAACCAACACAGATGAACAACAAAACAGGTAATTAGTTTACTGTTCATTTGTTCTCTCTAATTCTTCAACAGACTTACTTGCTACACCTGGGGCGACTAATAACTAACACAGATGCACAACATAACAGGTAATTGGTTTACTGTTCATTAGTTCTCTCTATTTCTTCAACTGACTTACTTGCTATACCTGGGGAGACTAATAACTAACACAGCTGCACAACATAGCAGGTAATTGGTTTACTGTTCATTGGTTCTCTCGAATTCTTCAACTGACTTACTTGCTACACCTGGGGAGACTAATAACCAACACAGATGCACAATATAACAGGTAATTGGTTTACTGTTCATTGGTTCTCTCTAATTCTTCAACTGAATTACTTGCTACACCTGGGGAGACTAATAACCAACACAGATGCACAACATAACAGGTAATTGGTGTACTGTTCATTGGTTCTCTCTAATTCTTCAACTGACTTACTTGCTACACCTGGGGAGACTAATAACCAACACAGATGCACAACATAAGAGGTAATTGGTGTACTGTTCACTGGTTCTCTCTAATTCTTCGACTGACATACTTGCAACACCTCGGGAGACTAATAACCAACACAGATGCACAACATAATAGGTAATTGGTTTACTGTTCATTGGTTCTCTCTAATTCTTCAACTGACATACTTGCTATACCTGGGGAGACTAATAGCCAACACAAATGCACAACATGACAGCTAATTGGTTTACTGTTCATTGGTTCTCTCTAATTTTTTAGCTGACTTACTTGCTACACCTGGGGAGACTAATAACCAACACAGATGGACAATATAACAGGTAATTGGTTTACTGTTCATTGGTTCTCTCTAATTCTTGAACTGACTTACTTGCTACACCTGGGGAGACTAATAGCCAACACAGATGCACAACATAACAGGTAATTGGTTTACTGTTCATTGGTTCTCTTGAATTCTTCAACTGACTTACTTGCTAAACCTGGGGAGACTAATAACCAACACAGATGCACAATATAACAGGTAATTGGTTTACTGTTCATTGGTTCTCTCTAATTCTTCAACTGACTTACTTGCTACACCTGGGGAGACTAATAACCAACACAGATGCACAACAAAATAGGTAATTGGTTTACTGTTCATTTGTTCTCTCTAATTCTTCAACTGACTTACTTGCTACACCTGGGGAGACTAATAACCAACACAGATGAACAACATAACAGGTAATTGGTTTACTGTTCATTGGTTCTCTCTAATTCTTCAACTGACTTACTTGCTACACCTGGGGAGACTAATAACCAACACAGATGCACAACATAAGAGGTAATTGGTGTACTGTTCACTGGTTCTCTCTAATTCTTCGACTGACATACTTGCAACACCTGGGGAGACTAATAACCAACACAGATGCACAATATAACAGGTAATTGGTTTACTGTTCATTGGTTCTCTCTAATTCTTCAACTGAATTACTTGCTACACCTGGGGAGACTAATAGCCAACAAAGATGCACAACATAACAGGTAATTGGTTTACTGTTCATTGGTTCTCTCTAATTCTTCAACTGACATACTTGCTATACCTGGGGAGACTAATAGCCAACACAAATGCACAACATGACAGCTAATTGGTTTACTGTTCATTGGTTCTCTCTAATTTTTTAGCTGACTTACTTGCTACTCCTGGGGAGACTAATAACCAACACAGATGCACAACATAACAGGTAATTGGTTTACTGTTCATTGGTTCACTCGAATTCCTCAACTCACTGACTTGCTACACCTGGGGAGACTACTAACCAACACAGATGCACAATATAACAGGTAATTGGTTTACTGTTCATTGGTGTTCTCTAATTCTTCAACTGACTTACTTGCTACACCTGGGGAGACTAATAGCCAACACAGATGCACAACATAACAGGTAATTGGTTTACTGTTCATTGGTTCTCTCTAATTCTTCAACTGACTTACTTGCTACACCTGGGGAGACTAATAACCAACACAGATGCCCAACATAACAGGTAATTGGTTTATTGTTCATTGGTTCTCTCTAATTCTTCAACTGACTTACTTGCTACACCTAGGGAGACTAATAACCAAAACAGATGCATAACATAACAGGTAATTGGTTTACTGTTCGTTGGTTCTCTCTATCTCTTCAACTGACTTACTTGCTACACCTGGGGAGACTAATAACCAACACAGATGCACAATATGACAGGTAATTGGTTTACTGCTCATTGGTTCTCTCTAATTCTTCAACTGACTTACTTGCTACACCTAGGGAGACTAATAACCAACACAGATGCATAACATAACAGGTAATTGGTTTACTGTTCATTGGTTCTCTCTAATTCTTCGACTGACATACTTGCTACACCTGGGGAGACTAATAGCCAACACAGATGCACAACATAACAAGTCATTGGTTTACTGTTCATTGGTTCTCTCTAATTCTTCGATTGACTTACTTGCTACACATGGGGAGACTAATAACCAACACAGATGCACAATATAACAGGTAATTGGTTTACTGTTCATTGGTTCTCTCTAATTCTTCAACTGACTTACTTGCTACACCTGGGGAGACTAATAACCAAGACAGATGCACAACATAAGAGGTAATTGGTTTACTGTTCATTGGTTCTATCTAATTCTTCGACTGACAAACTTTCAACACCTGGGGAGACTAATAACCAACACAGATGCACAACATAACAGGTAATTGGTTTACTGTTCATTGGTTCTCTCTAATTCTTCAATTGACATACTTGCTACACCTGGGGAGACTAATAGCCAACACAAATGCACAACATGACAGGTAATTGGTTTACTGTTCACTGGTTCTCTCTAATTTTTTAGCTGACTTACTTGCTACACCTGGGGAGACTAATAACCAACACAGATGCACAACATAACAAGTCATTGGTTTACTGTTCATTGGTTCTCTCTAGTTCTTAAACTGACTTACTTGCTACCCCTGGGGAGACTAATAACCAACACAGATGCACAATCTAACAGGTAATTGGTTTATTGTTCATTAGTTCTCTCTAATTCTTCAACTGACTTACTTGCTATACCTGGGGAGACTAATAACTAACATAGTTGCACAACATAACAAGTAATTGGTTTACTGTTCATTGGTTCTCTTGAATTCTTCAACTGACTTACTTGCTAAACCTGGGGAGACTAATAACCAACACAGATGCACAATATAACAGGTAATTGGTTTACTGTTCATTGGTTCTCTCTAATTCTTCAACTGACTTACTTGCTACACCTGGGGAGACTAATAACCAACACAGATGAACAACATAACAGATAATTGGTTTATTGTTCATTAGTTCTCTCTAATGCTTCAACTGACTTACTTGCTATATCTGGGGAGACTAATAACTAACACAGCTTCACAACATAACAGGTAATTGGTTTACTGTTCATTGGTTCTCTCTAATTCTTCAACTGAATTACTTGCTACACCTGGGGAGACTAATAACCAACACAGATGCACAACATAACAGGTAATTGGTGTACTGTTCATTGGTTCTCTCTAATTCTTCAACTGACTTACTTGCTACACCTGGGGAGACTAATAACCAACACAGATGCACAACATAAGAGGTAATTGGTGTACTGTTCACTGGTTCTCTCTAATTCTTCGACTGACATACTTGCAACACCTCGGGAGACTAATAACCAACACAGATGCACAACATAATAGGTAATTGGTTTACTGTTCATTGGTTCTCTCTAATTCTTCAACTGACATACTTGCTATACCTGGGGAGACTAATAGCCAACACAAATGCACAACATGACAGGTAATTGGTTTACTGTTCATTGGTTCTCTCTAATTTTTTAGCTGACTTACTTGCTACTCCTGGGGAGACTAATAACCAACACAGATGCACAACATAACAGGTAATTGGTTTACTGTTCATTGGTTCACTCGAATTCCTCAACTCACTTACTTGCTACACCTGGGGAGACTAATAACCAACACAGATGGACAATATAACAGGTAATTGGTTTACTGTTCATTGGTTCTCTCTAATTCTTGAACTGACTTACTTGCTACACCTGGGGAGACTAATAGCCAACACAGAGGCACAACATAACAGGTAATTGGTTTACTGTTCATTGGTTCTCTCTAATTCTTCAACTGACTTACTTGCTACACCTGGGGAGACTAATAACCAACACAGATGCACAACATAACATGTAATTGGTTTACTGTTCATTGGTTCTCTCCAATTCTCCTACTGACTTACTTGCTACACCTGGGGAGACTAATAACCAACACAGATGCCCAACATAACAGGTAATTGGTTTACTATTCGTTGGTTCTCTCTAATTCTTCAACTGACTTACTTGCTACACCTAGGGAGACTAATAACCAACACAAATGCATAACATAACAGGTAATTGGTTTACTGTTCGTTGGTTCTCTCTATCTCTTCATCTAACTTACTTGCTACACCTGGGGAGACTAATAACCAACACAGATGCACAATATGACAGGTAATTGGTTTACTGCTCATTGGTTCTCTCTAATTCTTCAACTGACTTACTTGCTACACCTAGGGAGACTAATAGCCAACACAGATGCACAACATAAAAGGTAATTGGTTTACTGTTCATTGGTTCTCTCTAATTCTTCAACTGACTTACTTGCTACACCTGGGGAGACTAATAACCAACACAGATGCACAATATAACAGGTAATTGGTTTACTGTTCATTGGTTCTCTCTAATTCTTCAACTGACATACTTGCTACACCTGGGGAGACTAATAGCTAACACAGATGCACAACATAATAGGTAATTGGTTTACTGTTCATTGGTTCTCTCTAATTCTTCGACTGACATACTTGCTACACCTGGGGAGACTAATAGCCAACACAGATGCACAACATAACAAGTCATTGGTTTACTATTCATTGGTTCTCTCTAATTCTTCGATTGACTTACTTGCTACACCTGGGGAGACTAATAACCAACACAGATGCACAACATAACAGGTAATTGGTTTATTGTTCATTAGTTCTCTCTAATTCTTCAACTGACTTACTTGCTATACCTGGGGAGACTAATAACTAACACAGTTGCACAACATAACAGGTAATTGGTTTACTGTTCATTGGTTCTCTTGAATTCTTCAACTGACTTACTTGCTAAACCTGGGCAGACTAATAACCAACACAGATGCACAATATAACTGGTAATTGGTTTACTGTTCATTGGTTCTCTCTAATTCTTCAACTGACTTACTTGCTACACCTGGGGAGACTAATAACCAACACAGATGCACAACATAAGAGATAATTGGTTTACTGTTCATTGGTTCTCTCTAATTCTTCGACTGACATACTTTCAACACCTGGGGAGACTAATAGCTAACACAGATGCACAACATAACAGGTAATTGGTTTACTGTTCATTGGTTCTCTCTAATTCTTCGACTGACATACTTGCTACACTTGGGGAGACTAATAGCCAACACAGATGCACAACATAACAAGTCATTGGTTTACTGTTCATTGGTTCTCTCTAATTCTTCGATTGACTTACTTGCTACACATGGGGAGACTAATAACCAACACAGATGCACAATATAACAGGTAATTGGTTTACTGTTCATTGGTTCTCTCTAATTCTTCAACTGACTTACTTGCTACACCTGGGGAGACTAATAACCAAGACAGATGCACAACATAAGAGGTAATTGGTTTACTGTTCATTGGTTCTATCTAATTCTTCGACTGACAAACTTTCAACACCTGGGGAGACTAATAACCAACACAGATGCACAACATAACAGGTAATTGGTTTACTGTTCATTGGTTCTCTCTAATTCTTCAATTGACATACTTGCTACACCTGGGGAGACTAATAGCCAACACAAATGCACAACATGACAGGTAATTGGTTTACTGTTCACTGGTTCTCTCTAATTTTTTAGCTGACTTACTTGCTACACCTGGGGAGACTAATAACCAACACAGATGCACAACATAACAAGTCATTGGTTTACTGTTCATTGGTTCTCTCTAGTTCTTCAACTGACTTACTTGCTACACCTGGGGAGACTAATAACCAACACAGATGCACAATCTAACAGGTAATTGGTTTATTGTTCATTAGTTCTCTCTAATTCTTCAACTGACTTACTTGCTATACCTGGGGAGACTAATAACTAACATAGTTGCACAACATAACAGGTAATTGGTTTACTGTTCATTGGTTCTCTTGAATTCTTCAACTGACTTACTTGCTAAACCTGGGGAGACTAATAACCAACACAGATGCACAATATAACAGGTAATTGGTTTACTGTTCATTGGTTCTCTCTAATTCTTCAACTGACTTACTTGCTACATCTGGGGAGACTAATAACCAACACAGATGAACAACATAACAGATAATTGGTTTATTGTTCATTAGTTCTCTCTAATGCTTCAACTGACTTGCTATATCTGGGGAGACTAATAACTAACACAGCTTCACAACATAACAGGTAATTGGTTTACTGTTCATTGGTTCTCTCTAATTCTTCAACTGAATTACTTGCTACACCTGGGGAGACTAATAACCAACACAGATGCACAACATAACAGGTAATTGGTGTACTGTTCATTGGTTCTCTCTAATTCTTCAACTGACTTACTTGCTACACCTGGGGAGACTAATAACCAACACAGATGCACAACATAAGAGGTAATTGGTGTACTGTTCACTGGTTCTCTCTAATTCTTCGACTGACATACTTGCAACACATCGGGAGACTAATAACCAACACAGATGCACAACATAATAGGTAATTGGTTTACTGTTCATTGGTTCTCTCTAATTCTTCAACTGACATACTTGCTATACCTGGGGAGACTAATAGCCAACACAAATGCACAACATGACAGCTAATTGGTTTACTTTTCATTGGTTCTCTCTAATTTTTTAGCTGACTTACTTGCTACTCCTGGGGAGACTAATAACCAACACAGATGCACAACATAACAGGTAATTGGTTTACTGTTCATTGGTTCACTCGAATTCCTCAACTCACTTACTTGCTACACCTGGGGAGACTAATAACCAACACAGATGGACAATATAACAGGTAATTGGTTTACTGTTCATTGGTTCTCTCTAATTCTTGAACTGACTTACTTGCTACACCTGGGGAGACTAATAGCCAACACAGATGCACAACATAACAGGTAATTGGTTTACTGTTCATTGGTTCTCTCTAATTCTTCAACTGACTTACTTGCTACACCTGGGGAGACTAATAACCAACACAGATGCACAACATAACATGTAATTGGTTTACTGTTCATTGGTTCTCTCCAATTCTCCTACTGACTTACTTGCTACACCTGGGGAGACTAATAACCAACACAGATGCCCAACATAACAGGTAATTGGTTTACTATTCGTTGGTTCTCTCTAATTCTTCAACTGACTTACTTGCTACACCTAGGGAGACTAATAACCAACACAGATGCATAACATAACAGGTAATTGGTTTACTGTTCGTTGGTTCTCTCTATCTCTTCATCTGACTTACTTGCTACACCTGGGGAGACTAATAACCAACACAGATGCACAATATGACAGGTAATTGGTTTACTGCTCATTGGTTCTCTCTAATTCTTCAACTGACTTACTTGCTACACCTAGGGAGACTAATAGCCAACACAGATGCACAACATAAAAGGTAATTGGTTTACTGTTCATTGGTTCTCTCTAATTCTTCAACTGTCTTACTTGCTACACCTGGGGAGACTAATAACCAACACAGATGCACAATATAACAGGTAATTGGTTTACTGTTCATTGGTTCTCTCTAATTCTTCAACTGACATACTTGCTACACCTGGGGAGACTAATAGCTAACACAGATGCACAACATAATAGGTAATTGGTTTACTGTTCATTGGTTCTTTCTAATTCTTCGACTGACATACTTGCTACACCTGGGGAGACTAATAGCCAACACAGATGCACAACATAACAAGTCATTGGTTTACTATTCATTGGTTCTCTCTAATTCTTCGATTGACTTACTTGCTACACCTGGGGAGACTAATAACCAACACAGATGCACAACATAACAGGTAATTGGTTTATTGTTCATTAGTTCTCTCTAATTCTTCAACTGACTTACTTGCTATACCTGGGGAGACTAATAACTAACACAGTTGCACAACATAACAGGTAATTGGTTTACTGTTCATTGGTTCTCTTGAATTCTTCAACTGACTTACTTGCTAAACCTGGGGAGACTAATAACCAACACAGATGCACAATATAACTGGTAATTGGTTTACTGTTCATTGGTTCTCTCTAATTCTTCAACTGACTTACTTGCTACACCTGGGGAGACTAATAACCAACACAGATGCACAACATAAGAGATAATTGGTTTACTGTTCATTGGTTCTCTCTAATTCTTCGACTGACATACTTTCAACACCTGGGGAGACTAATAGCTAACACAGATGCACAACATAACAGGTAATTGGTTTACTGTTCATTGGTTCTCTCTAATTCTTCGACTGACATACTTGCTACACCTGGGGAGACTAATAGCCAACACAGATGCACAACATAACAAGTCATTGGTTTACTGTTCATTGGTTCTCTCTAATTCTTCGATTGACTTACTTGCTACACATGGGGAGACTAATAACCAACACAGATGCACAATATAACAGGTAATTGGTTTGCTGTTCATTGGTTCTCTCTAATTCTTCAACTGACTTACTTGCTACACCTGGGGAGACTAATAACCAAGACAGATGCACAACATAAGAGGTAATTGGTTTACTGTTCATTGGTTCTCTCTAATTCTTCGACTGACAAACTTTCAACACCTGGGGAGACTAATAACCAACACAGATGCACAACATAACAGGTAATTGGTTTACTGTTCATTGGTTCTCTCTAATTCTTCAATTGACATACTTGCTACACCTGGGGAGACTAATAGCCAACACAAATGCACAACATGACAGGTAATTGGTTTACTGTTCACTGGTTCTCTCTAATTTTTTAGCTGACTTACTTGCTACACCTGGGGAGACTAATAACCAACACAGATGCACAACATAACAAGTCATTGGTTTACTGTTCATTGGTTCTCTCTAGTTCTTCAACTGACTTACTTGCTACACCTGGGGAGACTAATAACCAACACAGATGCACAATCTAACAGGTAATTGGTTTATTGTTCATTAGTTCTCTCTAATTCTTCAACTGACTTACTTGCTATACCTGGGGAGACTAATAACTAACATAGTTGCACAACATAACAGGTAATTGGTTTACTGTTCATTGGTTCTCTTGAATTCTTCAACTGACTTACTTGCTAAACCTGGGGAGACTAATAACCAACACAGATGCACAATATAACAGGTAATTGGTTTACTGTTCATTGGTTCTCTCTAATTCTTCAACTGACTTACTTGCTACACCTGGGGAGACTAATAACCAACACAGATGCACAACATAAGAGGTAATTGGTTTACTGTTCATTGGTTCTCTCTAATTTTTTAGCTGACTTACTTGCTACACCTGGGGAGACTAATAACCAACACAGATGCACAACATAACAAGTCATTGGTTTACTGTTCATTGGTTCTCTCTAATTCTTCAAGTGACTTACTTGCTACACCTGGGGAGACTAATAACCAACACAGATGCACAATATAACAGGTAATTGGTTTACTGTTCATTGGTTCTCTCTAATTCTTCAACTGACATACTTGCTACACCTGGGGAGACTAATAGCTAACACAGATGCACAACATAACAGGTAATTGGTTTACTGTTCATTGGTTCTCTCTAATTCTTCGACTGACATACTTGCTACACCTGGGAAGACTAATAGCCAACACAGATGCACAACATAACAAGTCATTGGTTTACTGTTCATTGGTTCTCTCTAATTCTTCGATTGACTTACTTGCTACACATGGGGAGACTAATAACCAACACAGATGCACAACATAACAGGTAATTGGTTTACTGTTCATTAGTTCTCTCTAATTCTTCAACTGACTTACTTGCTACACCTGGGGAGACTAATAACCAACACAGATGCATAACATAACAGCAATTGGTTTACTGTTCATTGGTTCTCTCTAATTCTTCAACTGACTTACTTGCTACACTTGGGGAGACTAATAACCAACACAGATGCACGACATAACATCTAATTGGTTTACTGTTCATTGGTTCTCTCAAATTCTTCAACTGACTTACTTGCTACACCTGGGGAGACTAATAACCAACACAGATGGACAACATAACAGGTAATTGGTTTACTGTTCATTGGTTCTCTCTAATTCTTCAACTGACTTACTTGCTACACCTGGGGAGACTAATAGCCAACACAGATGCACAACATAACATGTAATTGGTTTACTCTTCATTGGTTCTCTCTAATTCTTCAACTGACTTACTTGCTACACCTGGGGAGACTAATAACCAACACAGATGGACAACATAACAGGTAATTGGTTTACTGTTCATTGGTTCTCTCTAATTCTTCAACTGACTTACTTGCTACACTTGGGGAGACTAATAGCCAACACAGATGCACAACATAACAGGTAATTGGTTTACTGTTCATTGGTTCTCTCTAATTCTTCAACTGACTTACTTGCTACACTCGGGGAGACTAATAACCAACACAGATGCACAACATAACAGGAAATCGGTTTACTGTTCATTGGTTCTCTCTAATTCTTCAACTGACATACTTGCTACACCTAGGGAGACTAATAGCCAACACAGATACACAACATAACAGGTAATTGGTTTACTGTTCATTGGTTCTCTCGAATTCTTCAACTGACTTACTTGCTACACCTGCGGAGACTAATAACCAACACAGATGCAGAACATAACAGGTAATTGGTTTACTGTTCATTGGTTCTCTTGAATTCTTCAACTGACTTACTTGCTAAACCTGGGGAGACTAATAACCAACACAGATGCACAATATAACAGGTAATTGGTTTACTGTTCATTGGTTCTCTCTAATTCTTCAGCTGACTTACTTGCTACACCTGGGGAGACTAATAACCAACACAGATGCACAACGTAATATGTAATTGTTTACTGTTCATTGGTTCTCTCTAATTCTTCAATTGACTTACTTGCTACACCTGGGTAGACTAATAACCAACACAGATGCAGAACATAACAGGTAATTGGTTTACTGTTCATTGGTTCTCTCTAATTCTTCAACTAACTTACTTGCTACACCTGGGGAGACTAATAACCAACACAGATGGACAACATAACAGGTAATAGGTTTACTGTTCATTAGTTCTCTCTAATTCTTCAACTGACTTACTTGCTACACCTGGGGAGACTAATAACCAACACAGATGCACAACATAACAGGTAATTTGTTTACTGTTCATTGGTTCTCTCTAATTCTTAAAGTGACTTACTTGCTACACCCGGGGAGACTAATAACCAACACAGATGTACAACATAACAGGTAATTGGTTTACTGTTCATTGGTTCTCTCTAATTTTTTAGCTGTCTTACTTGCTACACCTGGGGAGACTAATAACCAACACAGATGCACAACATAACAAGTCATTGGTTTACTGTTCATTGGTTCTCTCTAATTCTTCAAGTGACTTACTTGCTACACCTGGGGAGACTAATAACCAACACAGATGCACAACATAACAGGTAATTGGTTTATTGTTCATTAGTTCTCTCTAATTCTTCAAGTGACTTACTTGCTATACCTGGGGAGACTAATAACTAACACAGCTGCACAACATAACAGGTAATTGGTTTACTGTTCATTGGTTCTCTTGAATTCTTCAACTGACTTACTTGCTAAACCTGGGGAGACTAATAACCAACACAGATGCACAACATAAGAGATAATTGGTTTACTGTTCATTGGTTCTCTCTAATTCTTCGACTGACATACTTTCAACACCTGGGGAGACTAATAACCAACACAGATGCACAACATAACAGGTAATTGGTTTACTGTTTATTGGTTCTCTCTAATTCTTCAACTGACTTACTTGCTACACCTGGGGAGACTAATAGCCAACACAGATGGAAAACATAACAGGTAATTGGTTTACTGTTCATTGGTTCTCTCTAATTCTTCAACTGACTTACTTGCTACACCTGGGGTGACTAATAGCCAACACAGATGGAAAACATAACATGTAATTGGTTTATTGTTCATTGGTTCTCTCTAATTCTTCAACTGACTTACTTGCTACACCTGGGGAGACTAATAACCAACACAGATGCACAACATAACAGGTAATTGGTTTACTGTTCATTAGTTCTCTCTAATTCTTCAACTGACTTACTTGCTACACCTGGGGAGACTAATAACCAACACAGATGCATAACATAACAGCAATTGGTTTACTGTTCATTGGTTCTCTCTAATTCTTCAACTGACTTACTTGCTACACTTGGGGAGACTAATAACCAACACAGATGGACAACATAACATGTAATTGGTTTACTGTTCATTGGTTCTCTCTAATTCTTCAAGTGACTTACTTGCTACACCTGGGGAGACTAATAACCAACACAGATGGACAACATAACAAGTAATAGGTTTACTGTTCATTGGTTCTCTCTAATTCTTCAACTGACTTACTTGCTACACCTGGGGAGACTAATAGCCAACACAGATGCACAACATAACAGGTAATTGGTTTACTGTTCATTGGTTCTCTCTAATTCTTCAACTGACTTCCTTGCTACACCCGGGGAGACTAATAACCAACACAGATGCACAACCTAACAGGAAATTGGTTTACTGTTCATTGGTTCTCTCTAATTCTTCAACTGACATACTTGCTACACCTGGGGAGACTAATAGCCAACACAGATACACAACATAACAGGTAATTGGTTTACTGTTCATTGGTTCTCTCGAATTCTTCAACTGACTTACTTGCTACACCTACGGAGACTAATAACCAACACAGATGCAGAACATAACAGGTAATTGGTTTACTGTTCATTGGTTCTCTCTAATTCTTCAACTGACATACTTGCTACACCTGGGAAGACTAATAGCCAACACAGATACACAACATAACAGGTAATTGGTTTACTGTTCATTGGTTCTCTCGAATTCCTCAACTGACTTACTTGCTACACCTGCGGAGACTAATAACCAACACAGATGCAGAACATAACAGGTAATTGGTTTACTGTTCATTGGTTCTCTCTAATTCTTCAACTGACTTACTTGCTACACCTGGGGAGACTAATAACCAACACAAATGCACAACATAACAGGTAATTGGTTTACTGTTCATTGGTTCTCTCTAATTCTTCAACTGACTTACTTGCTACACCCGGGGAGACTAATAACCAACATAGATGCACAACATAACAGGAAATTGGTTTACTGTTCATTGGTTCTCTCTAATTCTTCAACTGACATACTTGCTACACCTGGGGAGACTAATAGCCAACACAGATGCACAACATAACAGGTAATTGGTTTACTGTTCATTGGTTCTCTCTAATTCTTCAACTGACTTACTTGCTACACCTGGGGAGACTAATAACCAACACAGATGCACAACATAAGAGGTAATTGGTTTACTGTTCATTGGTTCTCTCTAATTCTTCGACTGACATACTTTCAACACCTGGGGAGACTAATAACCAACACAGATGCAGAACATAAGAGGTAATTGGTGTACTGTTCACTGGTTCTCTCGAATTCTTCAACTTACTTACTTGCTACACCTGCGGAGACTAATAACCAACACAGATGCAGAACATAACAGGTAATTGGTTTACTGTTCATTGGTTCTCTCTAATTCTTCAACTGACTTACTTGCTACACCTGGGGAGACTAATAACCAACACAGATGCACAACATAACAGGTAATTGGTTTATTTTTCATTAGTTCTCTCTAATTCTTCGACTGACATACTTTCAACACCTGGGGAGACTAATAACCAACACAGATGCACAACATAACAGGTAATTGGTTTACTGTTTATTGGTTCTCTCTAATTCTTCAACTGACTTACTTGCTACACCTGGGGAGACTAATAGCCAACACAGATGGAAAACATAACAGGTAATTGGTTTACTGTTCATTGGTTCTCTCTAATTGTTCAACTGACTTACTTGCTACACCTGGGGAGACTAATAACCAACACAGATGCATAACATAACAGCAATTGGTTTACTGTTCATTGGTTCTCTCTAATTCTTCAACTGACTTACTTGCTACACTTGGGGAGACTAATAACCAACACAGATGGACAACATAACATGTAATTGGTTTACTGTTCATTGGTTCTCTCTAATTCTTCAAGTGACTTACTTGCTACACCTGGGGAGACTAATAACCAACACAGATGGACAACATAACAGGTAATAGGTTTACTGTTCATTGGTTCTCTCTAATTCTTCAACTGACTTACTTGCTACACCTGGGGAGACTAATAGCCAACACAGATGCACAACATAACAGGTAATTGGTTTACTGTTCATTGGTTCTCTCTAATTCTTCAACTGACTTACTTGCTACACCCGGGGAGACTAATAACCAACACAGATGCACAACATAACAGGAAATTGGTTTACTGTTCATTGGTTCTCTCTAATTCTTCAACTGACATACTTGCTACACCTGGGGAGACTAATAGCCAACACAGATACACAACATAACAGGTAATTGGTTTACTGTTCATTGGTTCTCTCGAATTCTTCAACTGACTTACTTGCTACACCTGCGGAGACTAATAACCAACACAGATGCAGAACATAACAGGTAATTGGTTTACTGTTCATTGGTTCTCTCTAATTCTTCAGCTGACATACTTGCTACACCTGGGGAGACTAATAGCCAACACATATACACAACATAACAGGTAATTGGTTTACTGTTCATTGGTTCTCTCGAATTCCTCAACTGACTTACTTGCTACACCTGCGAAGACTAATAACCAACCCAGATGCAGAACATAACAGGTAATTGGTTTACTGTTCATTGGTTCTCTCTAATTCTTCAACTGAGTTACTTGCTACACCTGGGGAGATTAATAACCAACACAGATGCACAACATAACAGGTAATTGGTTTACTGTTCATTGGTTCTCTCTAATTCTTCAACTGACTTACTTGCTACACCCGGGGAGACTAATAACCAACACAGATGCACAACATAACAGGAAATTGGTTTACTGTTCATTGGTTCTCTCTAATTCTTCAACTGACATACTTGCTACACCTGGGGAGACTAATAGCCAACACAGATACACAACATAACAGGTAATTGGTTTACTGTTCATTGGTTCTCTCGAATTCTTCAACTGACTTACTTGCTACACCTGCGGAGACTAATAACCAACACAGATGCAGAACATAACAGGTAATTGGTTTACTGTTCATTGGTTCTCTCTAATTCTTCAACTGACATACTTGCTACACCTGGGGAGACTAATAGCCAACACAGATACACAACATAACAGGTAATTGGTTTACTGTTCATTGGTTCTCTCGAATTCCTCAACTGACTTACTTGCTACACCTGCGGAGACTAATAACCAACACAGATGCAGAACATAACAGGTAATTGGTTTACTGTTCATTGGTTCTCTCTAATTCTTCAACTGACTTACTTGCTACACCTGGGGAGACTAATAACCAACATAAATGCACAACATAACAGGTAATTGGTTTACTGTTCGTTGGTTCTCTCTAATTCTTCAACTGACTTACTTGCTACACCCGGGGAGACTAATAACCAACACAGATGCACAACATAACAGGAAATTGGTTTACTGTTCATTGGTTCTCTCTAATTCTTCAACTGACATACTTGCTACACCTGGGGAGACTAATAGCCAACACAGATGCACAACATAACAGGTAATTGGTTTACTGTTCATTGGTTCTCTCTAATTCTTCAACTGACTTACTTGCTACACCTGGGGAGACTAATAACCAACACAGATGCACAACATAAGAGGTAATTGGTTTACTGTTCATTGGTTCTCTCTAATTCTTCGACTGACATACTTTCAACACCTGGGGAGACTAATAACCAACACAGATGCACAACATAAGAGGTAATTGGTGTACTGTTCACTGGTTCTCTCGAATTCTTCAACTTACTTACTTGCTACACCTGCGGAGACTAATAACCAACACAGATGCAGAACATAACAGGTAATTGGTTTACTGTTCATTGGTTCTCTCTAATTCTTCAACTAACTTACTTGCTACACCTGGGGAGACTAATAACCAACACAGATGCACAACATAACAGGTAATTGGTTTATTTTTCATTAGTTCTCTCTAATTCTTCGACTGACATACTTTCAACACCTGGGGAGACTAATAACGAACACAGATGCACAACATAACAGGTAATTGGTTTACTGTTTATTGGTTCTCTCTAATTCTTCAACTGACTTACTTGCTACACCTGGGGAGACTAATAGCCAACACAGATGGAAAACATAACAGGTAATTGGTTTACTGTTCATTGGTTCTCTCTAATTGTTCAACTGACTTACTTGCTACACCTGGGGAGACTAATAACCAACACAGATGCATAACATAACAACAATTGGTTTACTGTTCATTGGTTCTCTCTAATTCTTCAACTGACTTACTTGCTACACTTGGGGAGACTAATAACCAACACAGATGGACAACATAACATGTAATTGGTTTACTGTTCATTGGTTCTCTCTAATTCTTCAAGTGACTTACTTGCTACACCTGGGGAGACTAATAACCAACACAGATGGACAACATAACAGGTAATAGGTTTACTGTTCATTGGTTCTCTCTAATTCTTCAACTGACTTACTTGCTACACCTGGGGAGACTAATAGCCAACACAGATGCACAACATAACAGGTAATTGGTTTACTGTTCATTGGTTCTCTCTAATTCTTCAACTGACTTACTTGCTACACCCGGGGAGACTAATAACCAACACAGATGCACAACATAACAGGAAATTGGTTTACTGTTCATTGGTTCTCTCTAATTCTTCAACTGACATACTTGCTACACCTGGGGAGACTAATAGCCAACACAGATACACAACATAACAGGTAATTGGTTTACTGTTCATTGGTTCTCTCGAATTCTTCAACTGACTTACTTGCTACACCTGCGGAGACTAATAACCAACACAGATGCAGAACATAACAGGTAATTGGTTTACTGTTCATTGGTTCTCTCTAATTCTTCAGCTGACATACTTGCTACACCTGGGGAGACTAATAGCCAACACAGATACACAACATAACAGGTAATTGGTTTACTGTTCATTGGTTCTCTCGAATTCCTCAACTGACTTACTTGCTACACCTGCGAAGACTAATAACCAACCCAGATGCAGAACATAACAGGTAATTGGTTTACTGTTCATTGGTTCTCTCTAATTCTTCAACTAAGTTACTTGCTACACCTGGGGAGACTAATAACCAACACAGATGCACAACATAACAGGTAATTGGTTTACTGTTCATTGGTTCTCTCTAATTCTTCAACTGACTTACTTGCTACACCCGGGGAGACTAATAACCAACACAGATGCACAACATAACAGGAAATTGGTTTACTGTTCATTGATTCTCTCTAATTCTTCAACTGACATACTTGCTACACCTGGGGAGACTAATAGCCAACACAGATACACAACATAACAGGTAATTGGTTTACTGTTCATTGGTTCTCTCGAATTCTTCAACTGACTTACTTGCTACACCTGCGGAGACTAATAACCAACACAGATGCAGAACATAACAGGTAATTGGTTTACTGTTCATTGGTTCTCTCTAATTCTTCAACTGACATACTTGCTACACCTGGGGAGACTAATAGCCAACACAGATACACAACATAACAGGTAATCGGTTTACTGTTCATTGGTTCTCTCGAATTCCTCAACTGACTTACTTGCTACACCTGCGGAGACTAATAACCAACACAGATGCAGAACATAACAGGTAATTGGTTTACTGTTCATTGGTTCTCTCTAATTCTTCAACTGACTTACTTGCTACACCTGGGGAGACTAATAACCAACATAAATGCACAACATAACAGGTAATTGGTTTACTGTTCATTGGTTCTCTCTAATTCTTCAACTGACTTACTTGCTACACCCGGGGAGACTAATAACCAACACAGATGCACAACATAACAGGAAATTGGTTTACTGTTCATTGGTTCTCTCTAATTCTTCAACTGACATACTTGCTACACCTGGGGAGACTAATAGCCAACACAGATGCACAACATAACAGGTAATTGGTTTACTGTTCATTGGTTCTCTCGAATTCTTCAACTGACTTACTTGCTACACCTGGGGAGACTAATAACCAACACAGATGCACAACATAAGAGGTAATTGGTTTACTGTTCATTGGTTCTCTCTAATTCTTCGACTGACATACTTTCAACACCTGGGGAGACTAATAACCAACACAGATGCACAACATAAGAGGTAATTGGTGTACTGTTCACTGGTTCTCTCGAATTCTTCAACTTACTTACTTGCTACACCTGCGGAGACTAATAACCAACACAGATGCAGAACATAACAGGTAATTGGTTTACTGTTCATTGGTTCTCTCTAATTCTTCAACTGACTTACTTGCTACACCTGGGGAGACTAATAACCAACACAGATGCACAACATAACAGGTAATTGGTTTATTTTTCATTAGTTCTCTCTAATTCTTCGACTGACATACTTTCAACACCTGGGGAGACTAATAACCAACACAGATGCACAACATAACAGGTAATTGGTTTACTGTTTATTGGTTCTCTCTAATTCTTCAACTGACTTACTTGCTACACCTGGGGAGACTAATAGCCAACACAGATGGAAAACATAACAGGTAATTGGTTTACTGTTCATTGGTTCTCTCTAATTCTTCAACTGACTTACTTGCTACACCTGGGGAGACTAATAACCAACACAGATGCATAACATAACAGCAATTGGTTTACTGTTCATTGGTTCTCTCTAATTCTTCAACTGACTTACTTGCTACACTTGGGGAGACTAATAACCAACACAGATGGACAACATAACATGTAATTGGTTTACTGTTCATTGGTTCTCTCTAATTCTTCAAGTGACTTACTTGCTACACCTGGGGAGACTAATAACCAACACAGATGGACAACATAACAGGTAATAGGTTTACTGTTCATTGGTTCTCTCTAATTCTTCAACTGACTTACTTGCTACACCTGGGGAGACTAATAGCCAACACAGATGCACAACATAACAGGTAATTGGTTTACTGTTCATTGGTTCTCTCTAATTCTTCAACTGACTTACTTGCTACACCCGGGGAGACTAATAACCAACACAGATGCACAACATAACAGGAAATTGGTTTACTGTTCATTGGTTCTCTCTAATTCTTCAACTGACATACTTGCTACACCTGGGGAGACTAATAGCCAACACAGATACACAACATAACAGGTTATTGGTTTACTGTTCATTGGTTCTCTCGAATTCTTCAACTGACTTACTTGCTACACCTGCGGAGACTAATAACCAACACAGATGCAGAACATAACAGGTAATTGGTTTACTGTTCATTGGTTCTCTCTAATTCTTCAGCTGACATACTTGCTACACCTGGGGAGACTAATAGCCAACACAGATACACAACATAACAGGTAATTGGTTTACTGTTCATTGGTTCTCTCGAATTCCTCAACTGACTTACTTGCTACACCTGCGAAGACTAATAACCAACCCAGATGCAGAACATAACAGGTAATTGGTTTACTGTTCATTGGTTCTCTCTAATTCTTCAACTGAGTTACTTGCTACACCTGGGGAGACTAATAACCAACACAGATGCACAACATAACAGGTAATTGGTTTACTGTTCATTGGTTCTCTCTAATTCTTCAACTGACTTACTTGCTACACCCGGGGAGACTAATAACCAACACAGATGCACAACATAACAGGAAATTGGTTTACTGTTCATTGGTTCTCTCTAATTCTTCAACTGACATACTTGCTACACCTGGGGAGACTAATAACCAACCCAGATGCAGAACATAACAGGTAATTGGTTTACTGTTCATTGGTTCTCTCGAATTCTTCAACTGACTTACTTGCTACACCTGGGGAGACTAATAACCAACACAGATGCACAACATAAGAGGTAATTGGTTTACTGTTCATTGGTTCTCTCTAATTCTTCGACTGACATACTTTCAACACCTGGGGAGACTAATAACCAACACAGATGCACAACATAAGAGGTAATTGGTGTACTGTTCACTGGTTCTCTCGAATTCTTCAACTTACTTACTTGCTACACCTGCGGAGACTAATAACCAACACAGATGCAGAACATAACAGGTAATTGGTTTACTGTTCATTGGTTCTCTCTAATTCTTCAACTGACTTACTTGCTACACCTGGGGAGACTAATAACCAACACAGATGCACAACATAACAGGTAATTGGTTTATTTTTCATTAGTTCTCTCTAATTCTTCGACTGACATACTTTCAACACCTGGGGAGACTAATAACCAACACAGATGCACAACATAACAGGTAATTGGTTTACTGTTTATTGGTTCTCTCTAATTCTTCAACTGACTTACTTGCTACACCTGGGGAGACTAATAGCCAACACAGATGGAAAACATAACAGGTAATTGGTTTACTGTTCATTGGTTCTCTCTAATTCTTCAACTGACTTACTTGCTACACCTGGGGAGACTAATAACCAACACAGATGCATAACATAACAGCAATTGGTTTACTGTTCATTGGTTCTCTCTAATTCTTCAACTGACTTACTTGCTACACTTGGGGAGACTAATAACCAACACAGATGGACAACATAACATGTAATTGGTTTACTGTTCATTGGTTCTCTCTAATTCTTCAAGTGACTTACTTGCTACACCTGGGGAGACTAATAACCAACACAGATGGACAACATAACAGGTAATAGGTTTACTGTTCATTGGTTCTCTCTAATTCTTCAACTGACTTACTTGCTACACCTGGGGAGACTAATAGCCAACACAGATGCACAACATAACAGGTAATTGGTTTACTGTTCATTGGTTCTCTCTAATTCTTCAACTGACTTACTTGCTACACCCGGGGAGACTAATAACCAACACAGATGCACAACATAACAGGAAATTGGTTTACTGTTCATTGGTTCTCTCTAATTCTTCAACTGACATACTTGCTACACCTGGGGAGACTAATAGCCAACACAGATACACAACATAACAGGTTATTGGTTTACTGTTCATTGGTT
This sequence comes from Cajanus cajan, assembly GCF_000230855.2. Classification (NCBI taxonomy): domain Eukaryota; kingdom Viridiplantae; phylum Streptophyta; class Magnoliopsida; order Fabales; family Fabaceae; genus Cajanus; species Cajanus cajan. The sequence continues at coordinate 39,065,924 of NC_138524.1, forward strand.
CTCTCGAATTCTTCAACTGACTTACTTGCTACACCTGCGGAGACTAATAACCAACACAGATGCAGAACATAACAGGTAATTGGTTTACTGTTCATTGGTTCTCTCTAATTCTTCAGCTGACATACTTGCTACACCTGGGGAGACTAATAGCCAACACAGATACACAACATAACAGGTAATTGGTTTACTGTTCATTGGTTCTCTCGAATTCCTCAACTGACTTACTTGCTACACCTGCGAAGACTAATAACCAACCCAGATGCAGAACATAACAGGTAATTGGTTTACTGTTCATTGGTTCTCTCTAATTCTTCAACTGAGTTACTTGCTACACCTGGGGAGACTAATAACCAACACAGATGCACAACATAACAGGTAATTGGTTTACTGTTCATTGGTTCTCTCTAATTCTTCAACTGACTTACTTGCTACACCCGGGGAGACTAATAACCAACACAGATGCACAACATAACAGGAAATTGGTTTACTGTTCATTGGTTCTCTCTAATTCTTCAACTGACATACTTGCTACACCTGGGGAGACTAATAGCCAACACAGATACACAACATAACAGGTAATTGGTTTACTGTTCATTGGTTCTCTCGAATTCTTCAACTGACTTACTTGCTACACCTGCGGAGACTAATAACCAACACAGATGCAGAACATAACAGGTAATTGGTTTACTGTTCATTGGTTCTCTCTAATTCTTCAACTGACATACTTGCTACACCTGGGGAGACTAATAGCCAACACAGATACACAACATAACAGGTAATTGGTTTACTGTTCATTGGTTCTCTCGAATTCCTCAACTGACTTACTTGCTACACCTGCGGAGACTAATAACCAACACAGATGCAGAACATAACAGGTAATTGGTTTACTGTTCATTGGTTCTCTCTAATTCTTCAACTGACTTACTTGCTACACCTGGGGAGACTAATAACCAACACAAATGCACAACATAACAGGTAATTGGTTTACTGTTCATTGGTTCTCTCTAATTCTTCAACTGACTTACTTGCTACACCCGGGGAGACTAATAACCAACACAGATGCACAACATAACAGGAAATTGGTTTACTGTTCATTGGTTCTCTCTAATTCTTCAACTGACATACTTGCTACACCTGGGGAGACTAATAGCCAACACAGATGCACAACATAACAGGTAATTGGTTTACTGTTCATTGGTTCTCTCTAATTCTTCAACTGACTTACTTGCTACACCTGGGGAGACTAATAACCAACACAGATGCACAACATAAGAGGTAATTGGTTTACTGTTCATTGGTTCTCTCTAATTCTTCGACTGACATACTTTCAACACCTGGGGAGACTAATAACCAACACAGATGCACAACATAAGAGGTAATTGGTGTACTGTTCACTGGTTCTCTCGAATTCTTCAACTTACTTACTTGCTACACCTGCGGAGACTAATAACCAACACAGATGCAGAACATAACAAGTAATTGGTTTACTGTTCATTGGTTCTCTCTAATTCTTCAACTGACTTACTTGCTACACCTGGGGAGACTAATAACCAACACAGATGCACAACATAACAGGTAATTGGTTTATTTTTCATTAGTTCTCTCTAATTCTTCGACTGACATACTTTCAACACCTGGGGAGACTAATAACCAACACAGATGCACAACATAACAGGTAATTGGTTTACTGTTTATTGGTTCTCTCTAATTCTTCAACTGACTTACTTGCTACACCTGGGGAGACTAATAGCCAACACAGATGGAAAACATAACAGGTAATTGGTTTACTGTTCATTGGTTCTCTCTAATTCTTCAACTGACTTACTTGCTACACCTGGGGAGACTAATAACCAACACAGATGCATAACATAACAGCAATTGGTTTACTGTTCATTGGTTCTCTCTAATTCTTCAACTGACTTACTTGCTACACTTGGGGAGACTAATAACCAACACAGATGGACAACATAACATGTAATTGGTTTACTGTTCATTGGTTCTCTCTAATTCTTCAAGTGACTTACTTGCTACACCTGGGGAGACTAATAACCAACACAGATGGACAACATAACAGGTAATAGGTTTACTGTTCATTGGTTCTCTCTAATTCTTCAACTGACTTACTTGCTACACCTGGGGAGACTAATAGCCAACACAGATGCACAACATAACAGGTAATTGGTTTACTGTTCATTGGTTCTCTCTAATTCTTCAACTGACTTACTTGCTACACCCGGGGAGACTAATAACCAACACAGATGCACAACATAACAGGAAATTGGTTTATTGTTCATTGGTTCTCTCTAATTCTTCAACTGACATACTTGCTACACCTGGGGAGACTAATAGCCAACACAGATACACAACATAACAGGTAATTGGTTTACTGTTCATTGGTTCTCTCGAATTCTTCAACTGACTTACTTGCTACACCTGCGGAGACTAATAACCAACACAGATGCAGAACATAACAGGTAATTGGTTTACTGTTCATTGGTTCTCTCTAATTCTTCAGCTGACATACTTGCTACACCTGGGGAGACTAATAGCCAACACAGATACACAACATAACAGGTAATTGGTTTACTGTTCATTGGTTCTCTCGAATTCCTCAACTGACTTACTTGCTACACCTGCGAAGACTAATAACCAACCCAGATGCAGAACATAACAGGTAATTGGTTTACTGTTCATTGGTTCTCTCTAATTCTTCAACTGAGTTACTTGCTACACCTGGGGAGACTAATAACCAACACAGATGCACAACATAACAGGTAATTGGTTTACTGTTCATTGGTTCTCTCTAATTCTTCAACTGACTTACTTGCTACACCCGGGGAGACTAATAACCAACACAGATGCACAACATAACAGGAAATTGGTTTACTGTTCATTGGTTCTCTCTAATTCTTCAACTGACATACTTGCTACACCTGGGGAGACTAATAGCCAACACAGATACACAACATAACAGGTAATTGGTTTACTGTTCATTGGTTCTCTCGAATTCTTCAACTGACTTACTTGCTACACCTGCGGAGACTAATAACCAACACAGATGCAGAACATAACAGGTAATTGGTTTACTGTTCATTGGTTCTCTCTAATTCTTCAACTGACATACTTGCTACACCTGGGGAGACTAATAGCCAACACAGATACACAACATAACAGGTAATTGGTTTACTGTTCATTGGTTCTCTCGAATTCCTCAACTGACTTACTTGCTACACCTGCGGAGACTAATAACCAACACAGATGCAGAACATAACAGGTAATTGGTTTACTGTTCATTGGTTCTCTCTAATTCTTCAACTGACTTACTTGCTACACCTGGGGAGACTAATAACCAACACAAATGCACAACATAACAGGTAATTGGTTTACTGTTCATTGGTTCTCTCTAATTCTTCAACTGACTTACTTGCTACACCCGGGGAGACTAATAACCAACACAGATGCACAACATAACAGGAAATTGGTTTACTGTTCATTGGTTCTCTCTAATTCTTCAACTGACATACTTGCTACACCTGGGGAGACTAATAGCCAACACAGATGCACAACATAACAGGTAATTGGTTTACTGTTCATTGGTTCTCTCTAATTCTTCAACTGACTTACTTGCTACACCTGGGGAGACTAATAACCAACACAGATGCACAACATAAGAGGTAATTGGTTTACTGTTCATTGGTTCTCTCTAATTCTTCGACTGACATACTTTCAACACCTGGGGAGACTAATAACCAACACAGATGCACAACATAAGAGGTAATTGGTGTACTGTTCACTGGTTCTCTCGAATTCTTCAACTTACTTACTTGCTACACCTGCGGAGACTAATAACCAACACAGATGCAGAACATAACAGGTAATTGGTTTACTGTTCATTGGTTCTCTCTAATTCTTCAACTGGCTTACTTGCTACACCTGGGGAGACTAATAACCAACACAGATGCACAACATAACAGGTAATTGGTTTATTTTTCATTAGTTCTCTCTAATTCTTCGACTGACATACTTTCAACACCTGGGGAGACTAATAACCAACACAGATGCACAACATAACAGGTAATTGGTTTACTGTTTATTGGTTCTCTCTAATTCTTCAACTGACTTACTTGCTACACCTGGGGAGACTAATAGCCAACACAGATGGAAAACATAACAGGTAATTGGTTTACTGTTCATTGGTTCTCTCTAATTCTTCAACTGACTTACTTGCTACACCTGGGGAGACTAATAACCAACACAGATGCATAACATAACAGCAATTGGTTTACTGTTCATTGGTTCTCTCTAATTCTTCAACTGACTTACTTGCTACACTTGGGGAGACTAATAACCAACACAGATGGACAACATAACATGTAATTGGTTTACTGTTCATTGGTTCTCTCTAATTCTTCAAGTGACTTACTTGCTACACCTGGGGAGACTAATAACCAACACAGATGGACAACATAACAGGTAATAGGTTTACTGTTCATTGGTTCTCTCTAATTCTTCAACTGACTTACTTGCTACACCTGGGGAGACTAATAGCCAACACAGATGCACAACATAACAGGTAATTGGTTTACTGTTCATTGGTTCTCTCTAATTCTTCAACTGACTTACTTGCTACACCCGGGGAGACTAATAACCAACACAGATGCACAACATAACAGGAAATTGGTTTACTGTTCATTGGTTCTCTATAATTCTTCAACTGACATACTTGCTACACCTGGGGAGACTAATAGCCAACACAGATACACAACATAACAGGTAATTGGTTTACTGTTCATTGGTTCTCTCGAATTCTTCAACTGACTTACTTGCTACACCTGCGGAGACTAATAACCAACACAGATGCAGAACATAACAGGTAATTGGTTTACTGTTCATTGGTTCTCTCTAATTCTTCAGCTGACATACTTGCTACACCTGGGGAGACTAATAGCCAACACAGATACACAACATAACAGGTAATTGGTTTACTGTTCATTGGTTCTCTCGAATTCCTCAACTGACTTACTTGCTGCACCTGCGAAGACTAATAACCAACCCAGATGCAGAACATAACAGGTAATTGGTTTACTGTTCATTGGTTCTCTCTAATTCTTCAACTGAGTTACTTGCTACACCTGGGGAGACTAATAACCAACACAGATGCACAACATAACAGGTAATTGGTTTACTGTTCATTGGTTCTCTCTAATTCTTCAACTGACTTACTTGCTACACCCGGGGAGACTAATAACCAACACAGATGCACAAGATAACAGGAAATTGGTTTACTGTTCATTGGTTCTCTCTAATTCTTCAACTGACATACTTGCTACACCTGGGGAGACTAATAGCCAACACAGATACACAACATAACAGGTAATTGGTTTACTGTTCATTGGTTCTCTCGAATTCTTCAACTGATTTACTTGCTACACCTGCGGAGACTAATAACCAACACAGATGCAGAACATAACAGGTAATTGGTTTACTGTTCATTGGTTCTCTCTAATTCTTCAACTGACATACTTGCTACACCTGGGGAGACTAATAGCCAACACAGATACACAACATAACAGGAAATTGGTTTACTGTTCATTGGTTCTCTCTAATTCTTCAACTGACTTACTTGCTACACCTGGGGAGACTAATAACCAACACAAATGCACAACATAACAGGAAATTGGTTTACTGTTCATTGGTTCTCTCTAATTCTTCAACTGACATACTTGCTACACCTGGGGAGACTAATAGCCAACACAGATACACAACATAACAGGTAATTGGTTTACTGTTCATTGGTTCTCTCTAATTCTTCAACTGACATACTTGCTACACCCGGGGAGACTAATAGCCAACACAGATGCACAACATAACAGGTAATTGGTTTACTGTTCATTGGTTCTCTCTAATTCTTCAACTGACTTACTTGCTACACCTGGGGAGACTAATAACCAACACAGATGCACAACATAACAGGTAATTGGTTTACTGTTCATTGGTTCTCTCTAATTCTTCAACTGACTTACTTGCTACACCCGGGGAGACTAATAACCAACACAGATGCACAACATAACAGGAAATTGGTTTACTGTTCATTGGTTCTCTCTAATTCTTCAACTGACTTACTTGCTACACCTGGGGAGACTAATAACCAACACAAATGCACAACATAACAGGTAATTGGTTTACTGTTCATTGGTTCTCTCTAATTCTTCAACTGACATACTTGCTACACCCGGGGAGACTAATAACCAACACAGATGCACAACATAACAGGTAATTGGTTTACTGTTCATTGGTTCTCTCTAATTCTTCAACTGACTTACTTGCTACACCTGGGGAGACTAATAACCAACACAGATGCACAACATAAGAGGTAATTGGTTTACTGTTCATTGGTTCTCTCTAATTCTTCGACTGACATACTTTCAACACCTGGGGAGACTAATAACCAACACAGATGCACAACATAAGAGGTAATTGGTGTACTGTTCACTGGTTCTCTCGAATTCTTCAACTTACTTACTTGCTACACCTGCGGAGACTAATAACCAACACAGATGCAGAACATAACAGGTAATTGGTTTACTGTTCATTGGTTCTCTCTAATTCTTCAACTGACTTACTTGCTACACCTGGGGAGACTAATAACCAACACAGATGCACAACATAACAGGTAATTGGTTTATTTTTCATTAGTTCTCTCTAATTCTTCGACTGACATACTTTCAACACCTGGGGAGACTAATAACCAACACAGATGCACAACATAACAGGTAATTGGTTTACTGTTTATTGGTTCTCTCTAATTCTTCAACTGACATACTTTCAACACCTGGGGAGACTAATAACCAACACAGATACACAACATAACAGGTAATTGGTTTACTGTTCATTGGTTCTCTCGAATTCCTCAACTGACTTACTTGCTACACCTGCGAAGACTAATAACCAACCCAGATGCAGAACATAACAGGTAATTGGTTTACTGTTCATTGGTTCTCTCTAATTCTTCAACTGAGTTACTTGCTACACCTGGGGAGACTAATAACCAACACAGATGGACAACATAACAGGTAATAGGTTTACTGTTCATTGGTTCTCTCTAATTCTTCAACTGACTTACTTGCTACACCTGGGGAGACTAATAGCCAACACAGATGCACAACATAACAGGTAATTGGTTTACTGTTCATTGGTTCTCTCTAATTCTTCAACTGACTTACTTGCTACACTTGGGGAGACTAATAACCAACACAGATGGACAACATAACATGTAATTGGTTTACTGTTCATTGGTTCTCTCTAATTCTTCAAGTGACTTACTTGCTACACCTGGGGAGACTAATAACCAACACAGATGGACAACATAACAGGTAATAGGTTTACTGTTCATTGGTTCTCTCTAATTCTTCAACTGACTTACTTGCTACACCTGGGGAGACTAATAACCAACACAGATGGACAACATAACAGGTAATAGGTTTACTGTTCATTGGTTCTCTCTAATTCTTCAACTGACTTACTTGCTACACCTGGGGAGACTAATAGCCAACACAGATGCACAACATAACAGGTAATTGGTTTACTGTTCATTGGTTCTCTCTAATTCTTCAACTGACTTACTTGCTACACCCGGGGAGACTAATAACCAACACAGATGCACAACATAACAGGAAATTGGTTTACTGTTCATTGGTTCTCTCTAATTTTTCAACTGACATACTTGCTACACCTGGGGAGACTAATAGCCAACACAGATACACAACATAACAGGTGATTGGTTTACTGTTCATTGGTTCTCTCGAATTCTTCAACTGACTTACTTGCTACACCTGCGGAGACTAATAACCAACACAGATGCAGAACATAACAGGTAATTGGTTTACTGTTCATTGGTTCTCTCTAATTCTTCAACTGACTTACTTGCTACACCTGGGGAGACTAATAACCAACACAGATGCACAACATAACAGGTAATTGGTTTATTGTTCATTAGTTCCCTCTAATTCTTCAACTGACTTACTTGCTATACCTGGGGAGACTAATAACTAACACAGCTGCACAACATAACAGGTAATTGGTTTACTGTTCATTGGTTCTCTTGAATTCTTCAACTGACTTACTTGCTAAACCTGGGGAGACTAATAACCAACACAGATGCACAATATAACAGGTAATTGGTTTACTGTTCATTGTTTCTCTCTAATTCTTCAACTGACTTACTTGCTACACCTGGGGAGACTAATAACCAACACAGATGCACAACATAAGAGATAATTGGTTTACTGTTCATTGGTTCTATCTAATTCTTCGACTGACATACTTTCAACACCTGGGGAGACTAATAACCAACACAGATGCACAACATAACAGGTAATTGGTTTACTGTTTATTGGTTCTCTCTAATTCTTCAACTGACTTACTTGCTACACCTGGGGAGACTAATAGCCAACCCAGATGGAAAACATAACAGGTAATTGGTTTACTGTTCATTGGTTCTCTCTAATTCTTCAACTGACTTACTTGCTACACCTGGGGAGACTAATAACCAACACAGATGCATAACATAACAGCAATTGGTTTACTGTTCATTGGTTCTCTCTAATTCTTCAACTGACTTACTTGCTACACTTGGGGAGACTAATAACCAACACAGATGGACAACATAACATGTAATTGGTTTACTGTTCATTGGTTCTCTCTAATTCTTCAAGTGACTTACTTGCTACACCTGGGGAGACTAATAACCAACACAGATGGACAACATAACAGGTAATAGGTTTACTGTTCATTGGTTCTCTCTAATTCTTCAACTGACTTACTTGCTACACCTGGGGAGACTAATAGCCAACACAGATACACAACATAACAGGTGATTGGTTTACTGTTCATTGGTTCTCTCGAATTCTTCAACTGACTTACTTGCTACACCTGCGGAGACTAATAACCAACACAGATGCAGAACATAACAGGTAATTGGTTTACTGTTCATTGGTTCTCTCTAATTCTTCAACTGACTTACTTGCTACACCTGGGGAGACTAATAACCAACACAGATGCACAACATAACAGGTAATTGGTTTATTGTTCATTAGTTCCCTCTAATTCTTCAACTGACTTACTTGCTATACCTGGGGAGACTAATAACTAACACAGCTGCACAACATAACAGGTAATTGGTTTACTGTTCATTGGTTCTCTTGAATTCTTCAACTGACTTACTTGCTAAACCTGGGGAGACTAATAACCAACACAGATGCACAATATAACAGGTAATTGGTTTACTGTTCATTGTTTCTCTCTAATTCTTCAACTGACTTACTTGCTACACCTGGGGAGACTAATAACCAACACAGATGCACAACATAAGAGATAATTGGTTTACTGTTCATTGGTTCTATCTAATTCTTCGACTGACATACTTTCAACACCTGGGGAGACTAATAACCAACACAGATGCACAACATAACAGGTAATTGGTTTACTGTTTATTGGTTCTCTCTAATTCTTCAACTGACTTACTTGCTACACCTGGGGAGACTAATAGCCAACCCAGATGGAAAACATAACAGGTAATTGGTTTACTGTTCATTGGTTCTCTCTAATTCTTCAACTGACTTACTTGCTACACCTGGGGAGACTAATAACCAACACAGATGCATAACATAACAGCAATTGGTTTACTGTTCATTGGTTCTCTCTAATTCTTCAACTGACTTACTTGCTACACTTGGGGAGACTAATAACCAACACAGATGGACAACATAACATGTAATTGGTTTACTGTTCATTGGTTCTCTCTAATTCTTCAAGTGACTTACTTGCTACACCTGGGGAGACTAATAACCAACACAGATGGACAACATAACAGGTAATAGGTTTACTGTTCATTGGTTCTCTCTAATTCTTCAACTGACTTACTTGCTACACCTGGGGAGACTAATAGCCAACACAGATGCACAACATAACAGGTAATTGGTTTACTGTTCATTGGTTCTCTCTAATTCTTCAACTGACTTACTTGCTACACCCGGGGAGACTAATAACCAACACAGATGCACAACATAACAGGAAATTGGTTTACTGTTCATTGGTTCTCTCTAATTCTTCAACTGACATACTTGCTACACCTGGGGAGACTAATAGCCAACACAGATACACAACATAACAGGTAATTGGTTTACTGTTCATTGGTTCTCTCGAATTCTTCAACTGACTTACTTGCTACACCTGCGGAGACTAATAACCAACACAGATGCAGAACATAACAGGTAATTGGTTTACTGTTCATTGGTTCTCTCTAATTCTTCAGATGACATACTTGCTACACCTGGGGAGACTAATAGCCAACACAGATACACAACACAACAGGTAATTGGTTTACTGTTCATTGGTTCTCTCGAATTCCTCAACTGACTTACTTGCTACACCTGCGAAGACTAATAACCAACACAGATGCAGAACATAACAGGTAATTGGTTTACTGTTCATTGGTTCTCTCTAATTCTTCAACTGACTTACTTGCTACACCTGGGGAGACTAATAACCAACACAGATGCACAACATAACATGTAATTGGTTTACTGTTCATTGGTTCTCTCTAATTCTTCAACTGACTTACTTGCTACACCTGGGGAGACTAATAACCAACACAGATGCACAACATAACAGGAAATTGGTTTACTGTTCATTGGTTCTCTCTAATTCTTCAACTGACATACTTGCTACACCTGGGGAGACTAATAGCCAACACAGATACACAACATAACAGGTAATTGGTTTACTGTTCATTGGTTCTCTCGAATTCTTCAACTGACTTACTTGCTACACCTGCGGAGACTAATAACCAACACAGATGCAGAACATAACAGGTAATTGGTTTACTGTTCATTGGTTCTCTCTAATTCTTCGACTGACTTACTTGCTACACCTGGGGAGACTAATAACCAACACAGATGCACAACATAACAGGTAATTGGTTTATTGTTCATTAGTTCCCTCTAATTCTTCAACTGACTTACTTGCTATACCTGGGGAGACTAATAACTAACACAGCTGCACAACATAACAGGTAATTGGTTTACTGTTCATTGGTTCTCTTGAATTCTTCAACTGACTTACTTGCTAAACCTGGGGAGACTAATAACCAACACAGATGCACAATATAACAGGTAATTGGTTTACTGTTCATTGTTTCTCTCTATTCTTCAACTGACTTACTTGCTACACCTGGGGAGACTAATAACCAACACAGATGCACAACATAAGAGATAATTGGTTTACTGTTCATTGGTTCTCTCTAATTCTTCGACTGACATACTTTCAACACCTGGGGAGACTAATAACCAACACAGATGCACAACATAACAGGTAATTGGTTTACTGTTTATTGGTTCTCTCTAATTCTTCAACTGACTTACTTGCTACACCTGGGGAGACTAATAGCCAACACAGATGGAAAACATAACAGGTAATTGGTTTACTGTTCATTGGTTCTCTCTAATTCTTCAACTGACTTACTTGCTACACCTGGGGAGACTAATAACCAACACAGATGCACAACATAACATGTAATTGGTTTACTGTTCATTGGTTCTCTCTAATTCTTCAACTGACTTACTTGCTACACCTGGGGAGACTAATAGCCAACACAGATGCAAAACATAACAGGTAATTGGTTTACTTTTCATTGGTTCTCTCTAATTCTTCAACTGACTTACTTGCTACACCTGGGGCGACTAATAACCAACACAGATGCACAACATAACATGTAATTGGTTTACTGTTCATTGGTTCTCTCTAATTCTTCAACTAACTTACTTGCTACTCCTGGGGAGACTAATAACCAACACAGATGCACAACATAACAGGTAATTGGTTTACCGTTCATTGGTTCTCTCTAATTCTTCAACTGACTTACTTGCTACAGCTGGGGAGACTAATAACCAACACAGATGCACAACAAAATAGGTAATTGGTTTACTGTTCATTTGTTCTCTCTAATTCTTCAACTGACTTACTTGCTACACCTGGGGAGACTAATAACCAACACAGATGAACAACAAAACAGGTAATTGGTTTACTGTTCATTTGTTCTCTCTAATTCTTCAACAGACTTACTTGCTACACCTGGGGCGACTAATAACTAACACAGATGCACAACATAATAGGTAATTGGTTTACTATTCATTAGTTCTCTCTAATTCTTCAACTGACTTACTTGCTATACCTGGGGAGACTAATAACTAACACAGCTGCACAACATAGCAGGTAATTGGTTTACTGTTCATTGGTTCTCTCGAATTCTTCAACTGACTTACTTGCTACACCTGGGGAGACTAATAACCAACACAGATGCACAATATAACAGGTAATTGGTTTACTGTTCATTGGTTCTCTCTAATTCTTCAACTGACTTACTTGCTACAACTGGGGAGACTAATACCCACACACAGATGCACAACATAACAGGTAATTGGTTTACTGTTCATTGGTTCTCTCTAATTCTTCAACTGACTTACTTGCTACACCTGGGGAGACTAATAACCAACACAGATGCACAACATAAGAGGTAATTGGATTACTGTTCATTGGTTCTCTCGAATTCTTCAACTGACTTACTTGCTACACCTGGGGAGACTAATAACCAACACAGATGCACAATATAACAGGTAATTGGTTTACTGTTCATTGGTTCTCTCTAATTCTTCAACTGACTTACTTGCTACAACTGGGGAGACTAATACCCACACACAGATGCACAACATAACATGTAATTGGTTTACTGTTCATTGGTTCTCTCCAATTCTTCAACTGACTTACTTGCTACACCTGGGGAGACTAATAACCAACACAGATGCCCAACATAACAGGTAATTGGTTTACTGTTCATTGGTTCTCTCTAATTCTTCAACTGACTTACTTGCTACACCTAGGTAGACTAATAACCAACACAGATGCATAACATAACAGGTAATTGGTTTACTGTTCATTGGTTCTCTCTATTTCTTCAAATGACTTACTTGCTACACCTGGGGAGACTAATAACAAACAAAGATGCACAATATAACAGGTAATTGGTTTACTGTTCATTGGATCTCTCTAATTCTTCAACTGACTTACTTGCTACACCTGGGGAGACTAATAACCAACACAGATGCACAACATAAGAGGTAATTGGATTACTGTTCATTGGTTCTCTCTAATTCTTCGACTGACATACTTTCAACACCTGGGGAGACTAATAACCAACACAGATGCACAACATAACAGGTAATTGGTTTACTGTTCATTGGTTCTCTCTAATTCTTCAACTGACATACTTGCTACACCTGGGGAGACTAATAGCTAACACAAATGCACAACATGACAGGTAATTGGTTTACTGTTCGCTGGTTCTCTCTAATTTTTTAGCTGACTTACTTGCTACACCTGGGGAGACTAATAACCAACACAGATGCACAACATAACAAGTCATTGGTTTACTGTTCATTGGTTCTCTCTAATTCTTCAACTGACATACTTGCTACACCTGGGGAGACTAATAGCCAACACAAATGCACAACATGACAGGTAATTGGTTTACTGTTCACCGGTTCTCTCTAATTTTTTAGCTGACTTACTTGCTACACCTGGGGAGACTAATAACCAACAAAGATGCACAACATAACAAGTCATTGGTTTACTGTTCATTGGTTCTCTCTAATTCTTCAACTGACTTACTTGCTACACCTGGGGAGACTAATAACCAACACAGATGCACAATATAACAGGTAACAGGTTTACTGTTCATTGGTTCTCTCTAATTCTTCAACTGACATACTTGCTAAACCTGGGGAGACTAATAGCTAACACAGATGCACAACATAACAGGTAATTGGTTTACTGTTCATTGGTTCTCTCTAATTCTTCGACTGACATACTTGCTACACCTGGGGAGACTAATAGCCAACACAGATGCACAACATAACAAGTCATTGGTTTACTGTTCATTGGTTCTCTCTAATTCTTTGATTGACTTACTTGCTACACATGGGGAGACTAGTAACCAACACAGATGCACAACATAACAGGTAATTGGTTTACTGTTCATTGGTTCTCTCTAATTCTTCAACTGACTTACTTGCTACACCTAGGAAGACTAATAACCAACACAGATGCATAACATAACAGCAATTGGTTTACTGTTCATTGGTTCTCTCTAATTCTTCAACTGACTTACTTGCTACACTTGGGGAGAAATAACCAACATAGATGCACAACATAACATGTAATTGGTTTACTGTTCATTGGTTCTCTCTAATTCTTCAACTGACTTACTTGCTACACCTGGGGAGACTAATAACCAACACAGATGGACAACATAACAGGTAATTGGTTTACTGTTCGTTGGTTCTCTCTATTTCTTCAACTGACTTACTTGCTACACCTGGGGAGACTAATAACAAACACAGATGCACAACATAACAGGTAATTGGTTTATTGTTCATTAGTTCCCTCTAATTCTTCAACTGACTTACTTGCTACACCTGGGGAGACTAATAACCAACACAGATGCACAACATAAGAGGTAATTGGATTACTGTTCATTGGTTCTCTCTAATTCTTCGACTGACATACTTTCAACACCTGGGGAGACTAATAACCAACACAGATGCACAACATAACAGGTAATTGGTTTACTGTTCATTTGTTCTCTCTAATTCTTCAACTGACTTACTTGCTACACCTGGGGAGACTAATAACCAACACAGATGCACAATATAACAGGTAATTGGTTTACTGTTCATTGGTTCTCTCTAATTCTTCAACTGACATACTTGCCACACCTGGGGAGACTAATAGCTAACACAGATGCACAACATAACAGGTAATTGGTTTACTGTTCATTGGTTCTCTCTAATTCTTCGACTGACATACTTGCTACACCTGGGGAGACTAATAGCCAACACAGATGCACAACATAACAAGTCATTGGTTTACTGTTCATTGGTTCTCTCTAATTCTTCGATTGACTTACTTGCTACACCTGGGGAGACTAATAACCAACACAGATGCACAACATAACAGGTAATTGGTTTATTGTTCATTAGTTCTCTCTAATTCTTCAACTGACTTACTTGCTATACCTGGGGAGACTAATAACTAACACAGCTGCACAACATAACAGGTAATTGGTTTACTGTTCATTGGTTCTCTTGAATTCTTCAACTGACTTACTTGCAAAACCTGGGGAGACTAATAACCAACACAGATGCACAATATAACAGGTAATTGGTTTACTGTTCATTGGTTCTCTCTAATTCTTCAACTGACTTACTTGCTACACCTGGGGAGACTAATAACCAACACAGATGCACAACATAAGAGATAATTGGTTTACTGTTCATTGGTTCTCTCTAATTCTTCGACTGACATACTTTCAACACCTGGGGAGACTAATAGCTAACACAGATGCACAACATAACAGGTAATTCGTTTACTGTTCATTGGTTCTCTCTAATTCTTCGACTGACTTACTTGCTACACCTAGGGTGACTAATAACCAACACAGATGCATAACATAACATGTAATTGGTTTACTATTCATTGGTTCTCTCTAATTCTTCAACTGACTTACTTGCTACACCTAGGGTGACTAATAACCAACACAGATGCATAACATAACATGTAATTGGTTTACTATTCATTGGTTCTCTCTAATTCTTCAACTGACTTACTTGCTACACCTGGGGAGACTAATAACCAAGACAGATGCACAACATAAGAGGTAATTGGTTTACTGTTCATTGGTTCTCTCTAATTTTTCGACTGACATACTTTCAACACCTGGGGAGACTAATAACCAACACAGATGCACAACATAACAGGTAATTGGTTTACTGTTCATTCGTTCTCTCTAATTCTTCAACTGACATACTTGCTACACCTGGGGAGACTAATAGCCAACACAAATGCACAACATGACAGGTAATTGGTTTACTGTTCACTGGTTCTCTCTAATTTTTTAGCTGACTTACTTGCTACTCCTGGGGAGACTAATAACCAACACAGATGCACAACATAACAGGTAATTGGTTTACTGTTCATTGGTTCACTCGAATTCCTCAACTCACTTTCTTGCTACACCTGGGGAGACTAATAACCAACACAGATGCACAATATAACAGGTAATTGGTTTACTGTTCATTGGTTCTCTCTAATTCTTCAACTGACTTACTTGCTACACCTGGGGAGACTAATAGCCAACACAAATGCACAACATAACAGGTAATTGGTTAACTGTTCATTGGTTCTCTCTAATTCTTCAACTGACTTACTTGCTACACCTGGGGAGACTAATAACCAACACAGATGCACAACATAACATGTAATTGGTTTACTGTTCATTGGTTCCTCCAATTCTTTAACTGACTTACTTGCTACACCTGGGGAGACTAATAACCAACACAGATGCCCAACATAACAGGTAATTGGTTTACTGTTCATTGGTTCTCTCTAATTCTTCAACTGACTTACTTGCTACACCTAGGTAGACTAATAACCAACACAGATGCATAAGATAACAGGTAATTGGTTTGCTGTTCGTTGGTTCTCTCTATTTCTTCAACTGACTTACTTGCTACACCTGGGGAGACTAATAACAAACACAGATGCACAATATAACAGGTAATTGGTTTACTGTTCATTAGATCTCTCTAATTCTTCAACTGACTTACTTGCTACACCTGGGGAGACTAATAACCAACACAGATGCACAACATAAGAGGTAATTGGTTTACTGTTCATTGGTTCTCTCTAATTCTTCGACTGACATACTTTCAACACCTGGGGAGACTAATAACCAACACAGATGCACAACATAACAGGTAATTGGTTTACTGTTCATTGGTTCTCTCTAATTCTTCAACTGACATACTTGCTACACCTGGGGAGACTAATAGCCAACACAAATGCACAACATGACAGGTAATTGGTTTACTGTTCACTGGTTCTCTCTAATTTTTTAGCTGACTTACTTGCTACTCCTGGGGAGACTAATAACCAACACAGATGCACATCATAACAAGTCATTGGTTTACTGTTCATTGGTTCTCTCTTATTCTTCAACTGACTTACTTGCTACACCTGGGGAGACTAATAACCAACACAAATGCACAATATAACAGGTAATTGGTTTACTGTTCATTGGTTCTCTCTAATTCTTCAACTGACATACTTGCTACACCTGGGGAGACTAATAGCTAACACAGATGCACAACATAACAGGTAATTGGTTTACTGTTCATTGGTTCTCTCTAATTCTTCGACTGACATACTTGCTACACCTGGGGAGACTAATAGCCAACACAGATGCACAACATAACAAGTCATTGGTTTACTGTTCATTGGTTCTCTCTAATTCTTCGATTGACTTACTTGCTACACCTGGGGAGACTAATAACCAACACAGATGCACAACATAACAGGTAATTGGTTTATTGTTCATTAGTTCTCTCTAATTCTTCAACTGACTTACTTGCTATACCTGGGGAGACTAATAACTAACACAGCTGCACAACATAACAGGTAATTGGTTTACTGTTCATTGGTTCTCTTGAATTCTTCAACTGACTTACTTGCTAAACCTGGGGAGACTAATAACCAACACAGATGCACAATATAACAGGTAATTGGTTTACTGTTCATTGGTTCTCTCTAATTCTTCAACTGACTTACTTGCTACACCTGGGGAGACTAATAACCAACACAGACGCACAACATAAGAGATAATTGGTTTACTGTTCATTGGTTCTCTCTAATTCTTCGACTGACATACTTTCAACACCTGGGGAGACTAATAGCTAACACAGATGCACAACATAACAGGTAATTCGTTTACTGTTCATTGGTTCTCTCTAATTCTTCGACTGACATACTTGCTACACCTAGGGAGACTAATAGCCAACACAGATGCACAACATAACAAGTCATTGGTTTACTGTTCATTGGTTCTCTCTAATTCTTCGATTGACTTACTTGCTACACATGGGGAGACTAATAACCAACACAGATGCACAATATAACAGGTAATTGGTTTACTGTTCATTGGTTCTCTCTAATTCTTCAACTGACTTACTTGCTACACTTGGGGAGAAATAACCAACATAGATGCACAACATAACATGTAATTGGTTTACTGTTCATTGGTTCTCTCTAATTCTTCAACTGACTTACTTGCTACACCTGGGGAGACTAATAACCAACACAGATGGACAACATAACAGGTAACTGGTTTACTGTTCATTGGTTCTCTCTAATTCTTCAACTGACTTACTTGCTACACCTGGGGAGACTAATAGCCAACACAGATGCACAACATAACAGGTAATTGGTTTACTGTTCATTGGTTCTCTCTAATTCTTCAACTGACTTACTTGCTACACCTAGGGAGACTAATAACCAACACAGATGCACAACATAACAGGAAATTGGTTTACTGTTCATTGGTTCTCTCTAATTCTTCAACTGACATACTTGCTACACCTGGGGAGACTAATAGCCAACACAGATACACAACATAACAGGTAACTGGTTTACTGTTCATTGGTTCTCTTGAATTCTTCAACTGACTTACTTGCTAAACCTGGGGAGACTAATAACCAACACAGATGCACAATATAACAGGTAATTGGTTTACTGTTCATTGGTTCTCTCTAATTCTTCAACTGACTTACTTGCTACACCTGGGGAGACTAATAACCAACACAGATGCACAACATAAGAGATAACTGGTTTACTATTCATTGGTTCTCTCTAATTCTTCGACTAACATACTTTCAACACCTGGGGAGACTAATAGCTAACACAGATGCACAACATAACAGGTAATTCGTTTACTGTTCATTGGTTCTCTCTAATTCTTCGACTGACATACTTGCTACACCTGGGGAGACTAATAGCCAACACAGATGCACAACATAACAAGTCATTGGTTTACTGTTCATTGGTTCTCTCTAATTCCTCGATTGACTTACTTGCTACACATGGGGAGACTAATAACCAACTCAGATGCACAATATAACAGGTAATTGGTTTACTGTTCATTGGTTCTCTCTAATTCTTCAACTGACTTACTTGCTACACCTGGGGAGACTAATAACCAACACAGATGCACAACATAAGAGGTAATTGGTTTACTGTTCATTGGTTCTCTCTATATCTTCGACTGACATACTTTCAACACCTGGGGAGACTAATAACCAACACAGATGCACAACATAACAGGTAATTGGTTTACTGTTCATTGGTTCTCTCTAATTCTTCAACTGACATACTTGCTACACCTGGGGAGACTAATAGCCAACACAAATGCACAACATGACAGGTAATTGGTTTACTGTTCACTGGTTCTCTCTAATTTTTTAGCTGACTTACTTGCTACACCTGGGGAGACTAATAACCAACACAGATGCACAACATAACAAGTCATTGGTTTACTGTTCATTGGTTCTCTCTAATTCTTCAACTGACTTACTTGCTACACCTGGGGAGACTAATAACCAACACAGATGCACAATATAACAGGTAACAGGTTTACTGTTCATTGGTTCTCTCTAATTCTTCAACTGACATACTTGCTACACCTGGGGAGACTAATAGCTAACACAGATGCACAACATAACAGGTAATTGGTTTACTGTTCATTGGTTCTCTCTAATTCTTCGACTGACATACTTGCTACACCTGGGGAGACTAATAGCCAACACAGATGCACAACATAACAAGTCATTGGTTTACTGTTCATTGGTTCTCTCTAATTCTTTGATTGACTTACTTGCTACACATGGGGAGACTAGTAACCAACACAGATGCACAACATAACAGGTAATTGGTTTACTGTTCATTGGTTCTCTCTAATTCTTCAACTGACTTACTTGTTACACCTAGGAAGACTAATAACCAACACAGATGCATAACATAACAGCAATTGGTTTACTATTCATTGGTTCTCTCTAATTCTTCAACTGACTTACTTGCTACACTTGGGGAGAAATAACCAACATAGATGCACAACATAACATGTAATTGGTTTACTGTTCATTGGTTCTCTCTAATTCTTCAACTGACTTACTTGCAACACCTGGGGAGATTAATAACCAACACAGATGGACAACATAACAGGTAATTGGTTTACTGTTCATTGGTTCTCTCTAATTCTTCAACTGACTTACTTGCTACACCTGGGGAGACTAATAGCCAACACAGATGCACAACATAACAGGTAATTGGTTTACTGTTCATTGGTTCTCTCTAATTCTTCAACTGACTTACTTGCTACACCTAGGGAGACTAATAACCAACACAGATTCACAACATAACAGGAAATTGGTTTAATGTTCATTGGTTCTCTCTAATTCTTCAACTGACATACTTGCTACACCTGGGGAGACTAATAGCCAACATAGATACACAACATAACAGCTAACTGGTTTACTGTTCATTGGTTCTCTTGAATTCTTCAACTGACTTACTTGCTAAACCTGGGGAGACTAATAACCAACACAGATGCACAATATGACAGGTAATTGGTTTACTGTTCATTGGTTCTCTCTAATTCTTCAACTGACTTACTTGCTACACCTGGGGAGACTAATAACCAACACAGATGCACAACATAAGAGATAATTGGTTTACTGTTCATTGGTTCTCTCTAATTCTTCGACTGACATACTTTCAACACCTGGGGAGACTAATAGCTAACACAGATGCACAACATAACAGGTAATTCGTTTACTGTTCATTGGTTCTCTCTAATTCTTCGACTAACATACTTGCTACACTTGGGGAGACTAATAGCCAACACAGATGCACAACATAACAAGTCATTGGTTTACTGTTCATTGGTTCTTTCTAATTCTTCGATTGACTTACTTGCTACACATGGGGAGACTAATAACCAACACAGATGCACAATATAACAGGTAATTGGTTTACTGTTCATTGGTTCTCTCTAATTCTTCAACTGACTTACTTGCTACACCTGGGGAGACTAATAACCAACACAGATGCACAACATAAGAGGTAATTGGTTTACTGTTCATTGGTTCTCTCTAATTCTTCGACTGACATACTTTCAACACCTGGGGAGACTAATAACCAACACAGATGCACAACATAACAGGTAATTGGTTTACTGTTCATTGGTTCTCTCTAATTCTTCAACTGACATACTTGCTACACCTGGGGAGACTAATAGCCAACACAAATGCACAACATGACAGGTAATTGGTTTACTGTTCACCGGTTCTCTCTAATTTTTTAGCTGACTTACTTGCTACTCCTGGGGAGACTAATAACCAACACAGATGCACAACATAACAAGTCATTGGTTTACTGTTCATTAGTTCTCTCTAATTCTTCAACTGACTTACTTGCTACACCTGGGGAGACTAATAACCAACACAGATGCACAATATAACAGGTAACAGGTTTACTGTTCATTGGTTCTCTCTAATTCTTCAACTGACATACTTGCTAAACCTGGGGAGACTAATAGCTAACACAGATGCACAACATAACAGGTAATTGGTTTACTGTTCATTGGTTCTCTCTAATTCTTCGACTGACATACTTGCTACACCTGGGGAGACTAATAGCCAACACAGATGCACAACATAACAAGTCATTGGTTTACTGTTCATTGGTTCTCTCTAATTCTTTGATTGACTTACTTGCTACACATGGGGAGACTAGTAACCAACACAGATGCACAACATAACAGGTAATCGGTTTACTGTTCATTGGTTCTCTCTAATTCTTCAACTGACTTACTTGCTACACCTAGGAAGACTAATAACCAACACAGATGCATAACATAACAGCAATTGGTTTACTGTTCATTGGTTCTCTCTAATTCTTCAACTGACTTACTTGCTACACTTGGGGAGAAATAACCAACATAGATGCACAACATAACATGTAATTGGTTTACTGTTCATTGGTTCTCTCTAATTCTTCAACTGACTTACTTGCTACACCTGGGGAGACTAATAACCAACACAGATGGACAACATAACAGGTAATTGGTTTACTGTTCATTGGTTCTCTCTAATTCTTCAACTGACTTACTTGCTACACCTAGGTAGACTAATAACCAACACAGATGCATAAGATAACAGGTAATTAGTTTACTGTTCGTTGGTTCTCTCTATTTCTTCAACTGACTTACTTGCTACACCTGGGGAGACTAATAACAAACACAGATGCACAACATAAGAGGTAATTGGTTTACTGTTCATTGGATCTCTCTAATTTTTTAGCTGACTTACTTGCTACACCTGGGGAGACTAATAACCAACACAGATGCACAACATAACAAGTCATTGGTTTACTGTTCATTGGTTCTCTCTAATTCTTCAACTGACTTACTTGCTACACCTGGGGAGACTAATAACCAACACAGATGCACAATATAACAGGTAATTGGTTTACTGTTCATTGGTTCTCTCTAATTCTTCAACTGACATACTTGCCACACCTGGGGAGACTAATAGCTAACACAGATGCACAACATAACAGGTAATTGGTTTACTGTTCATTGGTTCTCGCTAATTCTTCGACTGACATACTTGCTACACCTGGGGAGACTAATAGCCAACACAGATGCACAACATAACAAGTCATTGGTTTACTGTTCATTGGTTCTCTCTAATTCTTCGATTGACTTACTTGCTACACCTGGGGAGACTAATAACCAACACAGATGCACAACATAACAGGTAATTGGTTTATTGTTCATTAGTTCTCTCTAATTCTTCAACTGACTTACTTGCTATACCTGGGGAGACTAATAACTAACACAGCTGCACAACATAACAGGTAATTGGTTTACTGTTCATTGGTTCTCTTGAATTCTTCAACTGACTTACTTGCTAAAACTGGGGAGACTAATAACCAACACAGATGCACAATATAACAGGTAATTGGTTTACTGTTCATTGGTTCTCTCTAATTCTTCAACTGACTTACTTGCTACACCTGGGGAGACTAATAACCAACACAGATGCACAACATCAGAGATAATTGGTTTACTGTTCATTGGTTCTCTCTAATTCTTCGACTGACATACTTGCTACACCTAGGGAGACTAATAGCCAACACAGATGCACAACATAACAAGTCATTGGTTTACTGTTCATTGGTTCTCTCTAATTCTTCAACTGACTTACTTGCTACACCTGGGGAGACTAATAACCAACACAGATGCACAATATAACAGGTAATTGGTTTACTGTTCATTGGTTCTCTCTAATTCTTCAACAACATACTTGCCACACCTGGGGAGACTAATAGCTAACACAGATGCACAACATAACAGGTAATTGGTTTACTGTTCATTGGTTCTCTCTAATTCTTCGACTGACATACTTGCTACACCTGGGGAGACTAATAGCCAACACAGATGCACAACATAACAAGTCATTGGTTTACTGTTCATTGGTTCTCTCTAATTCTTCGATTGACTTACTTGCTACACCTGGGGAGACTAATAACCAACACAGATGCACAACATAACAGGTAATTGGTTTATTGTTCATTAGTTCTCTCTAATTCTTCAACTGACTTACCTGCTACACCTAGGGAGACTAATAACCAACACAGATGCACAACATAACAGGAATTTGGTTTACTGTTCATTGGTTCTCTCTAATTCTTCAACTGACATACTTGCTACACCTGGGGAGACTAATAGCCAACACAGATACACAACATAACAGGTAACTGGTTTACTGTTCATTGGTTCTCTTGAATTCTTCAACTGACTTACTTGCTACACCTGGGGAGACTAATAACCAACACAGATGCACAATATAACAGGTAATTGGTTTACTGTTCACTGGTTCTCTCTAATTTTTTAGCTGACTTACTTGCTACACCTGGGGAGACTAATAACCAACACAGATGCACAACATAACAAGTCATTGGTTTACTGTTCATTGGTTCTCTTGAATTCTTCAACTGACTTACTTGCTACACCTGGGGAGACTAATAGCCAACACAAATGCACAACATGACAAGTAATTGGTTTACTGTTCACTGGTTCTCTCTAATTTTTTAGCTGACTTACTTGCTACACCTGGGGAGACTAATAACCAACACAGATGCACAACATAACAAGTCATTGGTTTACTGTTCATTGGTTCTCTCTAATTCTTCAACTGACTTACTTGCTACACCTGGGGAGACTAATAACCAACACAGATGCACAATATAACAGGTAATTGGTTTACTGTTCATTGGTTCTCTCTAATTCTTCAACTGACATACTTGCTACACCTGGGGAGACTAATAGCCAACACAAATGCACAACATAACAAGTCATTGGTTTACTGTTCATTGGTTCTCTCTAATTCTTCGATTGACTTACTTGCTACACCTGGGGAGACTAATAACCAACACAGATGCACAACATAACAGGTAATTGGTTTACTAATCATTAGTTCTCTCTAATTCTTCAACTGACTTACTTGCTACACCTGGGGAGACTAATAACCAACACAGATGCACAACATAACAGGTAATTGGTTTATTGTTCATTAGTTCTCTCTAATTCTTCAACTGACTTACTTGCTATACCTGGGGAGACTAATAACTAACACAGCTGCACAACATAATAGGTAATTGGTTTACTGTTCATTGGTTCTCTTGAATTCTTCAACTGACTTACTTGCTAAGCCTGGGGAGACTAATAACCAACACAGATGCACAATATAACAGGTAATTGGTTTACTGTTCATTGGTTCACTCTAATTCTTCAACTGACTTACTTGCTACACCTGGGGAGACTAATAGCCAACACAGATGCACAACATAACAGGTAATTGGTTTACTGTTCATTGGTTCTCTCTAATTCTTCAACTGACTTACTTGCTACACCTAGGGAGACTAATAACCAACACAGATGCACAACATAACAGGAAATTGGTTTACTGTTCATTGGTTCTCTCTAATTCTTCAACTGACTTACTTGCTACACCTAGGAAGACTAATAACCAACACAGATGCATAACATAACAGCAATTGGTTTACTGTTCATTGGTTCTCTCTAATTCTTCAACTGACTTACTTGCTACACTTGGGGAGAAATAACCAACATAGATGCACAACATAACATGTAATTGGTTTACTGTTCATTGGTTCTCTCTAATTCTTCAACTGACTTACTTGCTACACCTGGGGAGACTAATAACCAACACAGATGGACAACATAACAGGTAATTGGTTTACTGTTCATTGGTTCTCTCTAATTCTTCAACTGACTTACTTGCTACACCTAGGAAGACTAATAACCAACACAGATGCATAACATAACAGCAATTGGTTTACTGTTCATTGGTTCTCTCTAATTCTTCAACTGACTTACTTGCTACACTTGGGGAGAAATAACCAACATAGATGCACAACATAACATGTAATTGGTTTACTGTTCATTGGTTCTCTCTAATTCTTCAACTGACTTACTTGCTACACCTGGGGAGACTAATAACCAACACAGATGGACAACATAACAGGTAATTGGTTTACTGTTCATTGGTTCTCTCTAATTCTTCAACTGACTTACTTGCTACACCTGAGGAGACTAATAGCCAACACAGATGCACAACATAACAGGTAATTGGTTTACTGTTCATTGGTTCTCTCTAATTCTTCAACTGACTTACTTGCTACACCTAGAGAGACTAATAACCAACACAGATGCACAACATAACAGGAAATTGGTTTACTGTTCATTGGTTCTCTCTAATTCTTCAACTGACATACTTGCTACACCTGGGGAGACTAATAGCCAACACAGATACACAACATAACAGGTAACTGGTTTACTGTTCATTGGTTCTCTTGAATTCTTCAACTGACTTACTTGCTACACCTGGGGAGACTAATAACCAACACAGATGCACAATATAACAGGTAATTGGTTTACTGTTCACTGGTTCTCTCTAATTTTTTAGCTGACTTACTTGCTACACCTGGGGAGACTAATAACCAACACAGATGCACAACATAACAAGTCATTGGTTTACTGTTCATTGGTTCTCTCTAATTCTTCAACTGACTTACTTGCTACACCTGGGGAGACTAATAACCAACACAGATGCACAATATAACAGGTAACAGGTTTACTGTTCATTGGTTCTCTCTAATTCTTCAACTGACATACTTGCTACACCTGGGGAGACTAATAGCTAACACAGATGCACAACATAACAGGTAATTGGTTTACTGTTCATTGGTTCTCTCTAATTCTTCGACTGACATACTTGCTAAACCTGGGGAGACTAATAGCCAACACAGATGCACAACATAACAAGTCATTGGTTTACTGTTCATTGGTTCTCTCTAATTCTTTGATTGACTTACTTGCTACACATGGGGAGACTAGTAACCAACACAGATGCACAACATAACAGGTAATTGGTTTACTGTTCATTGGTTCTCTCTAATTCTTCAACTGACTTACTTGCTACACCTAGGAAGACTAATAACCAACACAGATGCATAACATAACAGCAATTGGTTTACTGTTCATTGGTTCTCTCTAATTCTTCAACTGACTTACTTGCTACACTTGGGGAGAAATAACCAACATAGATGCACAACATAACATGTAATTGGTTTACTGTTCATTGGTTCTCTCTAATTCTTCAACTGACTTACTTGCTACACCTGGGGAGACTAATAACCAAAAAAGATGGACAACATAACAGGTAATTGGTTTACTGTTCATTGGTTCTCTCTAATTCTTCAACTGACTTACTTGCTACACTTGGGGAGACTAATAGCCAACACAGATGCACAACATAACAGGTAATTGGTTTACTGTTCATTGGTTCTCTCTAATTCTTCAACTGACTTACTTGCTACACCTAGGGAGACTAATAACCAACACAGATGCACAACATAACAGGAAATTGGTTTACTGTTCATTGGTTCTCTCTAATTCTTCAACTAACATACTTGCTACACCAGGGGAGACTAATAGCCAACACAGATACACAACATAACAGGTAACTGGTTTACTGTTCATTGGTTCTCTCGAATTCTTCAACTGACTTACTTGCTACACCTGCGGAGACTAATAACCAACACAGATGCAGAACATAACAGGTAATTGGTTTACTGTTTATTGGTTCTCTCTAATTCTTCAACTGACTTACTTGCTACACCTGGGGAGACTAATAACCAACCCAGATGCACAACATAACATGTAACTGGTTTACTGTTCATTGGTTCTCACTAATTCTTCAAATGACTTACTTGCTACACCTGGGGAGACTAATAACCAACACAGATGCACAACATAACAGGTAATTGGTTTACTGTTCATTGGTTCTCTCTAATTCTTCAACTGACTTACTTGCTACAGCTGGGGAGACTAATAACCAACACAAATGCACAACATGACAGGTAATTGGTTTACTGTTCATTGGTTCTCTCTAATTTTTTAGCTGACTTACTTGCTACACCTGGGGAGACTAATAACCAACACAGATGCACAACATAACAGGTAATTGATTTACTGTTCATTGGTTCTCTCGAATTCCTCAACTCACTTACTTGCTACACCTGGGGAGACTAATAACCAACACAGATGCACAATATAACAGGTAATTGGTTTACTGTTCATTGGTTCTCTCTAATTCTTCAACTGACTTACTTGCTACACCTGGGGAGACTAATAACCAACACAGATGCACAATATAACAGGTAATTGGTTTACTGTTCATTGGTTCTCTCTAATTCTTCAACTGACTTACTTGCTACACCTGGGGAGACTAATAACCAACACAGATGCACAATATAACAGGTAATTGGTTTACTGTTCATTGGTTCTCTCGAATTCCTCAACTCACTTACTTGCTACACCTGGGGAGACTAACAACCAACACAGATGCACAATATAACAGGTAATTGGTTTACTGTTCATTGGTTCTCTCTAATTCTTCAACTGACTTACTTGCTACAGCTGGGGAGACTAATAACCAACACAAATGCACAACATGACAGGTAATTGGTTTACTGTTCATTGGCTCTCTCTAATTTTTTAGCTGACTTACTTGCTACACCTGGGGAGACTAATAACCAACACAGATGCACAACATAACAGGTAATTGATTTACTGTTCATTGGTTCTCTCGAGTTCCTCAACACACTTACTTGCTACACCTGGGGAGACTAATAACCAACACAGATGCACAATATAACAGGTAATTGGTTTACTGTTCATTGGTTCTCTCGAATTCTTCAACTGACATAGTTGCTACACCTGGAGAGACTAATAGCCAACAGAGATGCACAACATAACAAGTCATTGGTTTACTGTTCATTGGTTCTCTCAAATTCTTCGACTGACTTACTTGCTACACATGGGGAGACTAATAACCAACATAGATGCACAACATAACAGGTAATTGGTTTACTGTTCATTGGTTCTCTCTAATTCTTCAACTGACTTACTTGCTACACCTGGGGAGACTAATAACCAATACAGATGCACAACATAAGAGATAATTGGTTTACTGTTCATTGGTTCTCTCTAATTCTTCGACTGACATACTTTCAACACCTGGGGAGACTAATAACCAACACAGGTGCACAATATAACAGGTAATTGGTTTACTGTTTATTGGTTCTCTCTAATTCTTCAACTGACTTACTTGCTACACCTGGGGAGACTAATAGCCAACACAGATGGAAAACATAACAGGTAATTGGTTTACTGTTCATTGGTTCTCTCTAATTCTTCAACTGACTTACTTGCTACACCTGGGGAGACTAATAACCAACACAGATGCACAACATAACATGTAACTGGTTTACTGTTCATTGGTTCTCTCTAATTCTTCAAATGACTTACTTGCTACACCTGGGGAGACTAATAACCAACACAGATGCACAACATAACAGGTAATTGGTTTACTGTTCATTGGTTCTCTCTAATTCTTCAACTGACTTACTTGCTACAGCTGGGGAGACTAATAACCAACACAAATGCACAACATGACAGGTAATTGGTTTACTGTTCATTGGTTCTCTCTAATTTTTTAGCTGACTTACTTGCTACACCTGGGGAGACTAATAGCCAACACAGATGCACAACATAACAGGTAATTGGTTTACTGTTCATTGGTTCTCTCGAATTCTTCAACTGACATAGTTGCTACACCTGGAGAGACTAATAGCCAACAGAGATGCACAACATAACAAGTCATTGGTTTACTGTTCATTGGTTCTCTCAAATTCTTCGACTGACTTACTTGCTACACATGGGGAGACTAATAACCAACATAGATGCACAACATAACAGGTAATTGGTTTACTGTTCATTGGTTCTCTCTAATTCTTCAACTAACATACTTGCTACACCAGGGGAGACTAATAGCCAACACAGATACACAACATAACAGGTAACTGGTTTACTGTTCATTGGTTCTCTCGAATTCTTCAACTGACTTACTTGCTACACCTGCGGAGACTAATAACCAACACAGATGCAGAACATAACAGGTAATTGGTTTACTGTTCATTGGTTCTCTCTAATTCTTCAACTGACTTACTTGCTACACCTGGGGAGACTAATAACCAACACAGATGCACAACATAACATGTAACTGGTTTACTGTTCATTGGTTCTCTCTAATTCTTCAAATGACTTACTTGCTACACCTGGGGAGACTAATAACCAACACAGATGCACAATATAACAGGTAATTGGTTTACTGTTCATTGGTTCTCTCTAATTTTTTAGCTGACTTACTTGCTACACCTGGGGAGACTAATAACCAACACAGATGCACAACATGACAGGTAATTGGTTTACTGTTCATTGGTTCTCTCTAATTCTTCAACTGACTTACTTGCTACACCTGGGGAAACTAATAACCAACACAGATGCACAATATAACAGGTAATTGGTTTACTGTTCATTGGTTCTCTCTAATTCTTCAACTGACTTACTTGCTACACCTGGGGAGACTAATAACTAACACAGCTGCTCAACATAACAGGTAATTGGTTTACTGTTCATTGGTTCTCTTGAATTCTTCAACTGACTTACTTGCTAAACCTGGGGAGACTAATAACCAACACAGATGCACAATATAACAGGTAATTGGTTTACTGTTCATTGGTTCTCTCTAATTCTTCAACTGACTTACTTGCTACACCTGGGGAGACTAATAACCAACACAGATGCACAACATAACAGGTAATTGGTTTACTGTTCATTGGTTTTCTCTAATTCTTCAACTGACTTACTTGCTACACCTGGGGAGACTAATAGCCAACACAGATGCACAACATAACAGGTAATTGGTTTACTGTTCATTGGTTCTCTCTAATTCTTCAACTGACTTACTTGCTACACCTGGGGAGACTAATAAATAACACAGATGCACAACATAACATGTAATTGGTTTACTGTTCATTGGTTCTCTCTAATTCTTCAACTGACTTACTTGCTACACCTGGGGAGACTAATAACCAACACAGATGCACAATATAACAGGTAATTGGTTTACTGTTCATTGGTTCTCTCTAATTTTTCGACTGACATACTTGCTACACATGGGGAGACTAATAGCCAACACAGATGCACAACAAAACAAGTCATTGGTTTACTGTTCATTGGTTCTCTCTAATTCTTCGACTGACATACTTGCTACACCTGGGGAGACTAATAGCCAACACAGATGCACAACATAACATGTAATTGGTTTACTGTTCATTGGTTCTCTCTAATTCTTCAACTGACTTACTTGCTACACCTGGGGAGACTAATAACCAACACAGATGCACAACATTACAGGTAATTGGTTTACTGTTCATTGGTTCTCTGTAATTCTTCAACTGACTTACTTGCTACACCTAGGGAGACTAATAACCAACACAGATGCACAACATAACAGGTAATTGGTTTACTGTTCATTGGTTCTCTCGAATTCTTCAACTGACATAGTTGCTACACCTGGGGAGACTAATAGCCAACACAGATGCACAACATAACAAGTCATTGGTTTACTGTTCATTGGTTCTCTCAAATTCTTCGACAGACTTACTTGCTACACATGGGGAGACTAATAACCAACATAGATGCACAACATAACAGGTAATTCGTTTTTTGTTCATTGGTTCTCTCTAATTCTTCAACTGACTTACTTGCTACACCTGGGGAGACTAATAACCAACACAGATGCACAACAAAACAAGTCATTGGTTTACTGTTCATTGGTTCTCTCTAATTCTTCAACTGACTTACTTGCTACACTTGGGGAGACTAATAACCAACACAGATGCACAACATAACATGTAATTGGTTTACTGTTCATTGGTTCTCTCTAATTCTTCAATTGATTTACTTGCTACACTAGGGGGGACTAATAACCAACACAGATGCACAACATAACATGTAATTGGTTTACTGTTCATTGGTTCTCTCTAATTCTACAACTGACTTACTTGCTACACCTGGGGAGACTAATAACCAACACAGATGCACAACATAACAGGTAATCGGTTTACTGTTCATTGGTTCTCTCTAATTCTTCAACTGACTTACTTGCTACACCTGGGGAGACTAATAACCAACACAGATGCACAACATAACAGGTAATTGGTTTACTATTCATTGGTTCTCTCTAATTCTTCAACAAACTTACTTGCTACACCTGGGGAGACTAATAGCCAACACAGATGCACAACATAACTGGTAATTGGTTTACTGTTCATTGGTTCTCTGTAATTCTTCAACTGACTTACTTGCTACACCTGGGGAGACTAATAACCAACACAGATGCACAACATAACAGGTAATTGGTTTACTGTTCATTGGTTCTCTCTAATTCTTCAATTGACTTACTTGCTACAGCTGGGGAGACTAATAACCAACACAGATGCACAACAAAATAGGTAATTGGTTTGCTGTTCATTTGTTCTCTCTAATTCTTCAACTGACTTACTTGCTACACCTGGGGAGACTAATAGCCAACACAGATGCACAACATAACAGGTAATTGGTTTACTGTTCATTGGTTCTCTCGAATTCTTCAACTGACATAGTTGCTACACCTGGAGAGACTAATAGCCAACAGAGATGCACAACATAACAAGTCATTGGTTTACTGTTCATTGGTTCTCTCAAATTCTTCGACTGACTTACTTGCTACACATGGGGAGACTAATAACCAACATAGATGCACAACATAACAGGTAATTGGTTTACTGTTCATTGGTTCTCTCTAATTCTTCAACTGACTTACTTGTTACACCTGGGGAGACTAATAACCAACACAGATGCACAACAAAATAGGTAATTGGTTTACTGTTCATTTGTTCTCTCTAATTCTTCAACTGACTTACTTGCTACACCTGGGGAGACTAATAACCAACACAGATGAACAACAAAAAAGGTAATTGGTTTACTGTTCATTTGTTCTCTCTAATTCTTCAACAGACTTACTTGCTACACCTGGGGCGACTAATAACCAACACAGATGCACAACTTAACAGGTAATTGTTTTACTGTTCATTAGTTCTCTCTAATTCTTCAACTGACTTACTTGCTATACCTGGGGAGACTAATAACTAACACAGCTGCACAACATAGCAGGTAATTGATTACTGTTCATTGGTTCTCTCTAATTCTTCAACTGACATACTTGCTACACCTGGGCAGACTAATAGCCAACACAGATGCACAACATAACAGGTAATTGGTTTACTGTTCATTGGTTCTCTCTAATTCTTCGACTGACATACTTGCTACACCTGGGGAGACTAATAGCCAACACAGATGCACAACATAACAAGTCATTGGTTTACTGTTCATTGGTTCTCTCTAATTCTTCGACTGACTTACTTGCTACACATGGGGAGACTAATAACCAACACAGATGCACAACATAACAGGTAATTGGTTTACTGTTCATTGGTTCTCTCTAATTCTTCAACTGACTTACTTGCTACACCTGGGGAGACTAATAACCAACACAGATGCACAACAAAACAGGTAATTGGTTTACTGTTCATTTATTCTCTCTAATTCTTCAACTGACTTACTTGCTACACCTGGGGAGACTAATAACCAACACAGATGCACAACATAACAGGTAATTCGTTTTTTGTTCATTGGTTCTCTCTAATTCTTCAACTGACTTACTTGCTACACCTGGGGAGACTAATAACCAACACAGATGCACAACAAAACAAGTCATTGGTTTACTGTTCATTGGTTCTCTCTAATTCTTCAACTGACTTACTTGCTACACTTGGGGAGACTAATAACCAACACAGATGCACAACATAACATGTAATTGGTTTACTGTTCATTGGTTCTCTCTAATTCTTCAATTGATTTACTTGCTACACTAGGGGGGACTAATAACCAACACAGATGCACAACATAACATGTAATTGGTTTACTGTTCATTGGTTCTCTCTAATTCTACTACTGACTTACTTGCTACACCTGGGGAGACTAATAACCAACACAGATGCACAACATAACAGGTAATCGGTTTACTGTTCATTGGTTCTCTCTAATTCTTCAACTGACTTACTTGCTACACCTGGGGAGACTAATAACCAACACAGATGCACAACATAACAGGTAATTGGTTTACTATTCATTGGTTCTCTCTAATTCTTCAACAAACTTACTTGCTACACCTGGGGAGACTAATAGCCAACACAGATGCACAACATAACTGGTAATTGGTTTACTGTTCATTGGTTCTCTGTAATTCTTCAACTGACTTACTTGCTACACCTGGGGAGACTAATAACCAACACAGATGCTCAACATAACATGTAATTGGTTTACTGTGCATTGGTTCTCTCTAATTCTTCAACTGACTTACTTGCTACACCTGGGGAGACTAATAACCAACACAGATGCACAACATAACAGGTAATTGGTTTACTGTTCATTGGTTCTCACTAATTCTTCAATTGACTTACTTGCTACAGCTGGGGAGACTAATAACCAACATAGATGCACAACAAAATAGGTAATTGGTTTGTTGTTCATTTGTTCTCTCTAATTCTTCAACTGACTTACTTGCTACACCTGGGGAGACTAATAGCCAACACAGATGCACAACATAACAGGTAATTGGTTTACTGTTCATTGGTTCTCTCGAATTCTTCAACTGACATAGTTGCTACACCTGGAGAGACTAATAGCCAACAGAGATGCACAACATAACAAGTCATAGGTTTACTGTTCATTGGTTCTCTCAAATTCTTCGACTGACTTACTTGCTACACATGGGGAGACAAATAACCAACATAGATGCACAACATAACAGGTAATTGGTTTACTGTTCATTGGTTCTCTCTAATTCTTCAACTGACTTACTTGCTACACCTGGGGAGACTAATAACCAACACAGATGCACAACATAACAGCAATTGGTTTACTGTTCATTGGTTCTCTCTAATTCTTCAACTGACCTACTTGCTACACTTGGGGAGACTAATAACCAACACAGATGCACAACATAACATGTAATTGGTTTACTGTTCATTGGTTCTCTCTAATTCTTCAATTGATTTACTTGCTACACTAGGGAAGACTAATAACCAACACAGATGCACAACATAACATGTAATTGGTTTACTGTTCATTGGTTCTCTCTAATTCTTCAACTGACTTACTTGCTACACCTGGGGAGACTAATAACCAACACAGATGCACAACATAACAGGTAATTGGTTTACTGTTCATTGGTTCTCTCTAATTCTTCAACTGACTTACTTGCTACACCTGGGGAGACTAATAACCAACACAGATGCACAACATAACATGTAATTGGTTTACTGTTCATTGGTTCTCTCTAATTCTTCAACTGACTTACTTGCTACACCTGGGGAGACTAATAACCAACACAGATGCACAACATAACAGGTAATTGGTTTACTGTTCATTGGTTCTCTCTAATTCTTCAATTGACTTACTTGCAACAGCTGGGGAGACTAATAACCAACCCAGATGCACAACAAAATAGGTAATTGGTTTACTGTTCATTTGTTCTCTCTAATTCTTCAACTGACTTACTTGCTACACCTGGGGAGACTAATAACCAACACAGATGAACAACAAAAAAGGTAATTGGTTTACTGTTCATTTGTTCTCTCTAATTCTTCAACAGACTTACTTGCTACACCTGGGGCGACTAATAACCAACACAGATGCACAACTTAACAGGTAATTGTTTTACTGTTCATTAGTTCTCTCTAATTCTTCAACTGACTTACTTGCTATACCTGGGGAGACTAATAACTAACACAGCTGCACAACATAGCAGGTAATTGATTACTGTTCATTGGTTCTCTCTAATTCTTCAACTGACATACTTGCTACACCTGGGCAGACTAATAGCCAACACAGATGCACAACATAACAGGTAATTGGTTTACTGTTCATTGGTTCTCTCTAATTCTTCGACTGACATACTTGCTACACCTAGGGAGACTAATAGCCAACACAGATGCACAACATAACAAGTCATTGGTTTACTGTTCATTGGTTCTCTCTAATTCTTCGACTGACTTACTTGCTACACATGGGGAGACTAATAACCAACACAGATGCACAACATAACAGGTAATTGGTTTACTGTTCATTGGTTCTCTCTAATTCTTCAACTGACTTACTTGCTACACCTGGGGAGACTAATAACCAACACAGATGCACAACAAAACAGGTAATTGGTTTACTGTTCATTTATTCTCTCTAATTCTTCAACTGACTTACTTGCTACACCTGGGGAGACTAATAACCAACACAGATGCACAACATAACAGGAAATTGGTTTACTGTTCATTGGTTCTCTCTAATTCTTGAACTGACATACTTGCTACACCTGGGGAGAATAATAGCCAACACAGATGCACAACATAACAGGTAATTGGTTTACTGTTCATTGGTTCTCTCGAATTCTTCAACTGACTTACTTGCTACACCTGGGGAGACTAATAACCAACACAGATGCACAACATTACAGGTAATTGGTTTACTGTTCATTGGTTCTCTCTAATTCTTCAACTGACTTACTTGCTACACCTGGGGAGACTAATAACCAACACAGATGCACAACATAACAGGTAATTGGTTTACTGTTCATTGGTTCTCTCGAATTCTTAAACTGACATAGTTGCTACACCTGGGGAGACTAATAGCCAACACAGATGCACAACATAACAAGTCATTGGTTTACTGTTCATTGGTTCTCTCAAATTCTTTGACTGACTTACTTGCTACACATGGGGAGACTAATAACTAACATAGATGCACAACATAACAGGTAATTGGTTTACTGTTCATTGGTTCTCTCTAATTCTTCAACTGACTTACTTGCTACACCTGGGGAGCTAATAACCAACACAGATGCACAACATAACAACAAATGTTTACTGTTCATTGGTTCTCTCTAATTCTTCAACTGACTTACTTGCTACAATTGGGGAGACTAATAACCAACACAGATGCACAACATAACGTGTAATTGGTTTACTGTTCATTGGTTCTCTCTAATTCTTCGACTGACATACTTGCAACACCTGGGGAGACTAATAACCAACACAGATGCACAACATAACATGTAATTGGTTTACTGTTCATTGGTTCTCTCTAATTCTTCGACTGACATACTTGCAACACCTGGGGAGACTAATAACCAACACAGATGCACAACATAACAGGTAATTGGTTTACTGTTCATTGGTTCTCTCTAATTCTTCAACTGACATACTTGCTACACCTGGGGAGACTAATAGCCAACATAGATGCACAACATAACAGGTAATTGGTTTACTACTATTCATTGGTTCTCTCTAATTCTTCGACTGACTTACTTGCTACACCTGGGGAGACTAATAACCAACACAGATGCACAACATAACAGGTAATTAGTTTACTGTTCATTGGTTCTCTCTAATTCTTCAACTGACTTACTTGCTACACCTGGGGAGACTAATAGCCAACACAGATGCACAACATAACAGGTAATTGGTTTACTGTTCATTGGTTCTCTCTAATTCTTCAACTGACTTACTTGCGACACCTGGGGAGACTAATAACCAACACAGATGCACAACATAACATGTAATTGGTTTACAGTTCATTGGTTCTCTCTAATTCTTCAACTGACTTACTTGCTACACCTGGGGAGACTAATAACCAACACAGATGCACAACATAACAGGTAATTGGTTTACTGTTCATTGGTTCTCTCTAATTCTTCAATTGACTTACTTGCTACAGCTGGGGAGACTAATAACCAACACAGATGCACAACAAAATAGGTAATTGGTTTACTGTTCATTTGTTCTCTCTAATTCTTCAACTGACTTACTTGCTACACCTGGGGAGACTAATAACCAACACAGATGAACAACAAAAAAGGTAATTGGTTTACTGTTCATTTGTTCTCTCTAATTCTTCAACTGACTTACTTGCTACACCTGGGGCGACTAATAACCAACACAGATGCACAACTTAACAGGTAATTGTTTTACTGTTCATTAGTTCTCTCTAATTCTTCAACTGACTTACTTGCTATACCTGGGGAGACTAATAACTAACACAGCTGCACAACATAGCAGGTAATTGATTACTGTTCATTGGTTCTCTCTAATTCTTCAACTGACTTACTTGCTACACCTTGGGAGACTAATAACCAACACAGATGCACAACATAAGAGGTAATTGGTTTACTGTTCATTGGTTCTCTCTAATTCTTCGACTGACATACTTGCAACACCTAGGGAGACTAATAACCAACACAGATGCACAACATAACAGGTAATTGGTTTACTGTTCATTGGTTCTCTCTAATTCTTCAACTGACATACTTGCTACACCTGGGGAGACTAATAGCCAACACAGATGCACAACATAACAGGTAATTGGTTTACTGTTCATTGGTTCTCTCTAATTCTTCGACTGACATACTTGCTACACCTGGGGAGACTAATAGCCAACACAGATGCACAACATAACAAGTCATTGGTTTACTGTTCATTGGTTCTCTCTAATTCTTCGACTGACTTACTTGCTACACATGGGGAGACTAATAACCAACACAGATGCACAACATAACAGGTAATTGGTTTACTGTTCATTGGTTCTCTCTAATTCTTCAACTGACTTACTTGCTACACCTGGGGAGACTAATAACCAACACAGATGCACAACATAACAGGAAATTGGTTTACTGTTCATTGGTTCTCTCTAATTCTTGAACTGACATACTTGTTACACCTGGGGAGAATAACAGCCAACACAGATGCACAACATAACAGGTAATTGGTTTACTGTTCATTGGTTCTCTCGAATTCTTCAACTGACTTACTTGCTACACCTGGGGAGACTAATAACCAACACAGATGCACAACATTACAGGTAATTGGTTTACTGTTCATTGGTTCTCTCTAATTCTTCAACTGACTTACTTGCTACACCTGGGGAGACTAATAACCAACCCAGATGCACAACATAACAGGTAATTGGTTTACTGTTCATTGGTTCTCTCGAATTCTTCAACTGACATAGTTGCTACACCTGGGGAAACTAATAGCCAACATAGATGCACAACATAACAAGTCATTGGTTTACTGTTCATTGGTTCTCTCAAATTCTTTGACTGACTTACTTGCTACACATGGGGAGACTAATAACTAACATAGATGCACAACATAACAGGTAATTGGTTTACTGTTCATTGGTTCTCTCTAATTCTTCAACTGACTTACTTGCTACACCTGGGGAGACTAATAACCAACACAGATGTACAACATAACAACAATTGGTTTACTGTTCATTGGTTCTCTCTAATTCTTCAACTGACTTTCTTGCTACAATTGGGGAGACTAATAACCAACACAGATGCACAACATAACGTGTAATTGGTTTACTGTTCATTGGTTCTCTCTAATTCTTCGACTGACATACTTGCAACACCTGGGGAGACTAATAACCAACACAGATGCACAACATAACATGTAATTGGTTTACTGTTCATTGGTTCTCTCTAATTCTTCGACTGACATACTTGCAACACCTGGGGAGACTAATAACCAACACAGATGCACAACATAACAGGTAATTGGTTTACTGTTCATTGGTTCTCTCTAATTCTTCAACTGACATACTTGCTACACCTGGGGAGACTAATAGCCAACACAGATGCACAACATAACAGGTAATTGGTTTACTGTTCATTGGTTCTCTCTAATTCTTCGACTGACATACTTGCAACACCTGGGGAGACTAATAACCAACACAGATGCACAACATAACAGGTAATTGGTTTACTGTTCATTGGTTCTCTCTAATTCTTCAACTGACATACTTGCTACACCTGGGGAGACTAATAGCCAACACAGATGCACAACATAACAGGTAATTGGTTTACTGTTCATTGGTTCTCTCTAATTCTTCGACTGACATACTTGCTTCACCTGGGGAGACTAATAGCCAACACAGATGCACAACATAACAAGTCATTGGTTTACTGTTCATTGGTTCTCTCTAATTCTTCGACTGACTTACTTGCTACACATGGGGAGACTAATAACCAACACAGATGCACAACATAACAGGTAATTGGTTTACTGTTCATTGGTTCTCTCTAATTCTTCAACTGACTTACTTGCTACACCTGGGGAGACTAATAACCAACACAGATGCACAACAAAACAGGTAATTGGTTTACTGTTCATTTATTCTCTCTAATTCTTCAACTGACTTACTTGCTACACCTGGGGAGACTAATAACCAACACAGATGCACAACATAACAGGAAATTGGTTTACTGTTCATTGGTTCTCTCGAATTCTTGAACTGACATACTTGCTACACCTGGGGAGAATAATAGCCAACACAGATGCACAACATAACAGGTAATTGGTTTACTGTTCATTGGTTCTCTCGAATTCTTCAACTGACTTACTTGCTACACCTGGGGAGACTAATAACCAACACAGATGCACAACATTACAGGTAATTGGTTTACTGTTCATTGGTTCTCTCTAATTCTTCAACTGACTTACTTGCTACACCTGGGGAGACTAATAACCAACACAGATGCACAACATAACAGGTAATTGGTTTACTGTTCATTGGTTCTCTCGAATTCTTCAACTGACATAGTTGCTACACCTGGGGAAACTAATAGCCAACACAGATGCACAACATAACAAGTCATTGGTTTACTGTTCATTGGTTCTCTCAAATTCTTTGACTGACTTACTTGCTACACACGGGGAGACTAATAACTAACATAGATGCACAACATAACAGGTAATTGGTTTACTGTTCATTGGTTCTCTCTAATTCTTCAACTGACTTACTTGCTACACCTGGGGAGACTAATAACCAACACAGATGCACAACATAACAACAATTGGTTTACTGTTCATTGGTTCTCTCTAATTCTTCAACTGACTTTCTTGCTACAATTGGGGAGACTAATAACCAACACAGATGCACAACATAACGTGTAATTGGTTTACTGTTCATTGGTTCTCTCTAATTCTTCGACTGACATACTTGCAACACCTGGGGAGACTAATAACCAACACAGATGCACAACATAACATGTAATTGGTTTACTGTTCATTGGTTCTCTCTAATTCTTCGACTGACATACTTGCAACACCTGGGGAGACTAATAACCAACACAGATGCACAACATAACAGGTAATTGGTTTACTGTTCATTGGTTCTCTCTAATTCTTCAACTGACATACTTGCTACACCTGGGGAGACTAATAGCCAACATAGATGCACAACATAACAGGTAATTGGTTTACTACTATTCATTGGTTCTCTCTAATTCTTCGACTGACTTACTTGCTACACCTGGGGAGACTAATAACCAACACAGATGCACAACATAACAGGTAATTAGTTTACTGTTCATTGGTTCTCTCTAATTCTTCAACTGACTTACTTGCTACACCTGGGGAGACTAATAGCCAACACAGATGCACAACATAACAGGTAATTGGTTTACTGTTCATTGGTTCTCTCTAATTCTTCAACTGACTTACTTGCTACACCTGGGGAGACTAATAACCAACACAGATGCACAACATAACATGTAATTGGTTTACAGTTCATTGGTTCTCTCTAATTCTTCAACTGACTTACTTGCTACACCTGGGGAGACTAATAACCAACACAGATGCACAACATAACAGGTAATTGGTTTACTGTTCATTGGTTCTCTCTAATTCTTCAATTGACTTACTTGCTACAGCTGGGGAGACTAATAACCAACACAGATGCACAACAAAATAGGTAATTGGTTTACTGTTCATTTGTTCTCTCTAATTCTTCAACTGACTTACTTGCTACACCTGGGGAGACTAATAACCAACACAGATGAACAACAAAAAAGGTAATTGGTTTACTGTTCATTTGTTCTCTCTAATTCTTCAACTGACTTACTTGCTACACCTGGGGCGACTAATAACCAACACAGATGCACAACTTAACAGGTAATTGTTTTACTGTTCATTAGTTCTCTCTAATTCTTCAACTAACTTACTTGCTATACCTGGGGAGACTAATAACTAACACAGCTGCACAACATAGCAGGTAATTGATTACTGTTCATTGGTTCTCTCTAATTCTTCAACTGACTTACTTGCTACACCTTGGGAGACTAATAACCAACACAGATGCACAACATAAGAGGTAATTGGTTTACTGTTCATTGGTTCTCTCTAATTCTTCGACTGACATACTTGCAACACCTAGGGAGACTAATAACCAACACAGATGCACAACATAACAGGTAATTGGTTTACTGTTCATTGGTTCTCTCTAATTCTTCAACTGACATACTTGCTACACCTGGGGAGACTAATAGCCAACACAGATGCACAACATAACAGGTAATTGGTTTACTGTTCATTGGTTCTCTCTAATTCTTCGACTGACATACTTGCTACACCTGGGGAGACTAATAGCCAACACAGATGCACAACATAACAAGTCATTGGTTTACTGTTCATTGGTTCTCTCTAATTCTTCGACTGACTTACTTGCTACACATGGGGAGACTAATAACCAACACAGATGCACAACATAACAG
Organism: Cajanus cajan; assembly: GCF_000230855.2. Taxonomy (NCBI): domain Eukaryota; kingdom Viridiplantae; phylum Streptophyta; class Magnoliopsida; order Fabales; family Fabaceae; genus Cajanus; species Cajanus cajan. Next base: position 39,108,070 of record NC_138524.1, read on the forward strand.
GTAATTGGTTTACTGTTCATTGGTTCTCTCTAATTCTTCAACTGACTTACTTGCTACACCTGGGGAGACTAATAACCAACACAGATGCACAACATAACAGGAAATTGGTTTACTGTTCATTGGTTCTCTCTAATTCTTGAACTGACATACTTGTTACACCTGGGGAGAATAACAGCCAACACAGATGCACAACATAACAGGTAATTGGTTTACTGTTCATTGGTTCTCTCGAATTCTTCAACTGACTTACTTGCTACACCTGGGGAGACTAATAACCAACACAGATGCACAACATTACAGGTAATTGGTTTACTGTTCATTGGTTCTCTCTAATTCTTCAACTGACTTACTTGCTACACCTGGGGAGACTAATAACCAACACAGATGCACAACATAACAGGTAATTGGTTTACTGTTCATTGGTTCTCTCGAATTCTTCAACTGACATAGTTGCTACACCTGGGGAAACTAATAGCCAACATAGATGCACAACATAACAAGTCATTGGTTTACTGTTCATTGGTTCTCTCAAATTCTTTGACTGACTTACTTGCTACACATGGGGAGACTAATAACTAACATAGATGCACAACATAACAGGTAATTGGTTTACTGTTCATTGGTTCTCTCTAATTCTTCAACTGACTTACTTGCTACACCTGGGGAGACTAATAACCAACACAGATGTACAACATAACAACAATTGGTTTACTGTTCATTGGTTCTCTCTAATTCTTCAACTGACTTTCTTGCTACAATTGGGGAGACTAATAACCAACACAGATGCACAACATAACGTGTAATTGGTTTACTGTTCATTGGTTCTCTCTAATTCTTCGACTGACATACTTGCAACACCTGGGGAGACTAATAACCAACACAGATGCACAACATAACATGTAATTGGTTTACTGTTCATTGGTTCTCTCTAATTCTTCGACTGACATACTTGCAACACCTGGGGAGACTAATAACCAACACAGATGCACAACATAACAGGTAATTGGTTTACTGTTCATTGGTTCTCTCTAATTCTTCAACTGACATACTTGCTACACCTGGGGAGACTAATAGCCAACACAGATGCACAACATAACAGGTAATTGGTTTACTGTTCATTGGTTCTCTCTAATTCTTCGACTGACATACTTGCAACACCTGGGGAGACTAATAACCAACACAGATGCACAACATAACAGGTAATTGGTTTACTGTTCATTGGTTCTCTCTAATTCTTCAACTGACATACTTGCTACACCTGGGGAGACTAATAGCCAACACAGATGCACAACATAACAGGTAATTGGTTTACTGTTCATTGGTTCTCTCTAATTCTTCGACTGACATACTTGCTTCACCTGGGGAGACTAATAGCCAACACAGATGCACAACATAACAAGTCATTGGTTTACTGTTCATTGGTTCTCTCTAATTCTTCGACTGACTTACTTGCTACACATGGGGAGACTAATAACCAACACAGATGCACAACATAACAGGTAATTGGTTTACTGTTCATTGGTTCTCTCTAATTCTTCAACTGACTTACTTGCTACACCTGGGGAGACTAATAACCAACACAGATGCACAACAAAACAGGTAATTGGTTTACTGTTCATTTATTCTCTCTAATTCTTCAACTGACTTACTTGCTACACCTGGGGAGACTAATAACCAACACAGATGCACAACATAACAGGAAATTGGTTTACTGTTCATTGGTTCTCTCGAATTCTTGAACTGACATACTTGCTACACCTGGGGAGAATAATAGCCAACACAGATGCACAACATAACAGGTAATTGGTTTACTGTTCATTGGTTCTCTCGAATTCTTCAACTGACTTACTTGCTACACCTGGGGAGACTAATAACCAACACAGATGCACAACATTACAGGTAATTGGTTTACTGTTCATTGGTTCTCTCTAATTCTTCAACTGACTTACTTGCTACACCTGGGGAGACTAATAACCAACACAGATGCACAACATAACAGGTAATTGGTTTACTGTTCATTGGTTCTCTCGAATTCTTCAACTGACATAGTTGCTACACCTGGGGAAACTAATAGCCAACACAGATGCACAACATAACAAGTCATTGGTTTACTGTTCATTGGTTCTCTCAAATTCTTTGACTGACTTACTTGCTACACACGGGGAGACTAATAACTAACATAGATGCACAACATAACAGGTAATTGGTTTACTGTTCATTGGTTCTCTCTAATTCTTCAACTGACTTACTTGCTACACCTGGGGAGACTAATAACCAACACAGATGCACAACATAACAACAATTGGTTTACTGTTCATTGGTTCTCTCTAATTCTTCAACTGACTTTCTTGCTACAATTGGGGAGACTAATAACCAACACAGATGCACAACATAACGTGTAATTGGTTTACTGTTCATTGGTTCTCTCTAATTCTTCGACTGACATACTTGCAACACCTGGGGAGACTAATAACCAACACAGATGCACAACATAACATGTAATTGGTTTACTGTTCATTGGTTCTCTCTAATTCTTCGACTGACATACTTGCAACACCTGGGGAGACTAATAACCAACACAGATGCACAACATAACAGGTAATTGGTTTACTGTTCATTGGTTCTCTCTAATTCTTCAACTAACATACTTGCTACACCTGGGGAGACTAATAGCCAACACAGATGCACAACATAACAGGTAATTGGTTTACTACTGTTCATTGGTTCTCTCTAATTCTTCGACTGACTTACTTGCTACACCTGGGGAGACTAATAACCAACACAGATGCACAACATAACAGGTAATTAGTTTACTGTTCATTGGTTCTCTCTAATTCTTCAACTGACTTACTTGCTACACCTGGGGAGACTAATAGCCAACACAGATGCACAACATAATAGGTAATTGGTTTACTGTTCATTGGTTCTCTCTAATTCTTCAACTGACTTACTTGCTACACCTGGGGAGACTAATAACCAACACAGATGCACAACATAAGAGGTAATTGGTTTACTGTTCATTGGTTCTCTCTAATTCTTCGACTGACATACTTGCAACACCTGGGGAGACTAATAACCAACACAGATGCACAACATAACAGGTAATTGGTTTACTGTTCATTGGTTCTCTCTAATTCTTCAACTCACTTACTTGCTACACCTGGGGAGACTAATAACCAACACAGATGCACAACAAAACAGGTAATTGGTTTACTGTTCATTTATTCTCTCTAATTCTTCAACTGACTTACTTGCTACACCTGGGGAGACTAATAACCAACACAGATGCACAACATAACAGGTAATTAGTTTACTGTTCATTGGTTCTCTCTAATTCTTCAACTGACTTACTTGCTACACCCGGGGAGACTAATAACCAACCCAGATGCACAACATAACAGGTAATTGGTTTACTGTTCATTGGTTCTCTCTAATTCTTCAACTGACTTACTTGCTACACCTGGGGAGACTAATAACCAACACAGATGCACAACAAACGCAGGTAATTGGTTTACTGTTCATTTATTCTCTCTAATTCTTCAACTGACTTACTTGCTACACCTGGGGAGACTAATAACCAACACAGATGCACAACATAACAGGAAATTGGTTTACTGTTCATTGGTTCTCTCTAATTCTTGAACTGACATACTTGCTACACCTGGGGAGACTAATAGCCAACACAGATGCACAACATAACAGGTAATTGGTTTACTGTTCATTGGTTCTCTCGAATTCTTCAACTGAATTACTTGCTACACCTGGGGAGACTAATAACCAACACAGATGCACAACATTACAGGTAATTGGTTTACTGTTCATTGGTTCTCTCTAATTCTTCAACTGACTTACTTGCTACACCTGGGGAGACTAATAACCAACACAGATGCACAACATAACAGGTAATTGGTTTACTGTTCATTGGTTCTCTCGAATTCTTCAACTGACATAGTTGCTACACCTGGGGAAACTAATAGCCAACACAGATGCACAACATAACAAGTCATTGGTTTACTGTTCATTGGTTCTCTCAAATTCTTTGACTGACTTACTTGCTACACATGGGGAGACTAATAACTAACATAGATGCACAACATAACAGGTAATTGGTTTACTGTTCATTGGTTCTCTCTAATTCTTCAACTGACTTAGTTGCTACACCTGGGGAGACTAATAACCAACACAGATGCACAACATAACAACAATTGGTTTACTGTTCATTGGTTCTCTCTAATTCTTCAACTGACTTTCTTGCTACAATTGGGGAGACTAATAACCAACACAGATGCACAACATAACGTGTAATTGGTTTACTGTTCATTGGTTCTCTCTAATTCTTCGACTGACATACTTGCAACACCTGGGGAGACTAATAACCAACACAGATGCACAACATAACATGTAATTGGTTTACTGTTCATTGGTTCTCTCTAATTCTTCGACTGACATACTTGCAACACCTAGGGAGACTAATAACCAACACAGATGCACAACATAACAGGTAATTGGTTTACTGTTCATTGGTTCTCTCTAATTCTTCAACTGACATACTTGCTACACCTGGGGAGACTAATAGCCAACACAGATGCACAACATAACAGGTAATTGGTTTACTGTTCATTGGTTCTCTCTAATTCTTCGACTGACATACTTGCTACACCTGGGGAGACTAATAGCCAACACAGATGCACAACATAACAAGTCATTGGTTTACTGTTCATTGGTTCTCTCTAATTCTTCGACTGACTTACTTGCTACACATGGGGAGACTAATAACCAACACAGATGCACAACATAACAGGTAATTGGTTTACTGTTCATTGGTTCTCTCTAATTCTTCAACTGACTTACTTGCTACACCTGGGGAGACTAATAACCAACACAGATGCAGAACATAACAGGAAATTGGTTTACTGTTCATTGGTTCTCTCTAATTCTTGAACTGACATACTTGTTACACCTGGGGAGAATAACAGCCAACACAGATGCACAACATAACAGGTAATTGGTTTACTGTTCATTGGTTCTCTCGAATTCTTCAACTGACTTACTTGCTACACCTGGGGAGACTAATAACCAACACAGATGCACAACATTACAGGTAATTGGTTTACTGTTCATTGGTTCTCTCTAATTCTTCAACTGACTTACTTGCTACACCTGGGGAGACTAATAACCAACACAGATGCACAACATAACAGGTAATTGGTTTACTGTTCATTGGTTCTCTCGAATTCTTCAACTGACATAGTTGCTACACCTGGGGAAACTAATAGCCAACATAGATGCACAACATAACAAGTCATTGGTTTACTGTTCATTGGTTCTCTCAAATTCTTTGACTGACTTACTTGCTACACATGGGGAGACTAATAACTAACATAGATGCACAACATAACAGGTAATTGGTTTACTGTTCATTGGTTCTCTCTAATTCTTCAACTGACTTACTTGCTACACCTGGGGAGACTAATAACCAACACAGATGTACAACATAACAACAATTGGTTTACTGTTCATTGGTTCTCTCTAATTCTTCAACTGACTTTCTTGCTACAATTGGGGAGACTAATAACCAACACAGATGCACAACATAACGTGTAATTGGTTTACTGTTCATTGGTTCTCTCTAATTCTTCGACTGACATACTTGCAACACCTAGGGAGACTAATAACCAACACAGATGCACAACATAACATGTAATTGGTTTACTGTTCATTGGTTCTCTCTAATTCTTCGACTGACATACTTGCAACACCTAGGGAGACTAATAACCAACACAGATGCACAACATAACAGGTAATTGGTTTACTGTTCATTGGTTCTCTCTAATTCTTCAACTGACATACTTGCTACACCTGGGGAGACTAATAGCCAACACAGATGCACAACATAACAGGTAATTGGTTTACTGTTCATTGGTTCTCTCTAATTCTTCGACTGACATACTTGCTACACCTGGGGAGACTAATAGCCAACACAGATGCACAACATAACAAGTCATTGGTTTACTGTTCATTGGTTCTCTCTAATTCTTCGACTGACTTACTTGCTACACATGGGGAGACTAATAACCAACACAGATGCACAACATAACAGGTAATTGGTTTACTGTTCATTGGTTCTCTCTAATTCTTCAACTGACTTACTTGCTACACCTGGGGAGACTAATAACCAACACAGATGCAGAACATAACAGGAAATTGGTTTACTGTTCATTGGTTCTCTCTAATTCTTGAACTGACATACTTGTTACACCTGGGGAGAATAACAGCCAACACAGATGCACAACATAACAGGTAATTGGTTTACTGTTCATTGGTTCTCTCGAATTCTTCAACTGACTTACTTGCTACACCTGGGGAGACTAATAACCAACACAGATGCACAACATTACAGGTAATTGGTTTACTGTTCATTGGTTCTCTCTAATTCTTCAACTGACTTACTTGCTACACCTGGGGAGACTAATAACCAACACAGATGCACAACATAACAGGTAATTGGTTTACTGTTCATTGGTTCTCTCGAATTCTTCAACTGACATAGTTGCTACACCTGGGGAAACTAATAGCCAACATAGATGCACAACATAACAAGTCATTGGTTTACTGTTCATTGGTTCTCTCAAATTCTTTGACTGACTTACTTGCTACACATGGGGAGACTAATAACTAACATAGATGCACAACATAACAGGTAATTGGTTTACTGTTCATTGGTTCTCTCTAATTCTTCAACTGACTTACTTGCTACACCTGGGGAGACTAATAACCAACACAGATGTACAACATAACAACAATTGGTTTACTGTTCATTGGTTCTCTCTAATTCTTCAACTGACTTTCTTGCTACAATTGGGGAGACTAATAACCAACACAGATGCACAACATAACGTGTAATTGGTTTACTGTTCATTGGTTCTCTCTAATTCTTCGACTGACATACTTGCAACACCTGGGGAGACTAATAACCAACACAGATGCACAACATAACATGTAATTGGTTTACTGTTCATTGGTTCTCTCTAATTCTTCGACTGACATACTTGCAACACCTGGGGAGACTAATAACCAACACAGATGCACAACATAACAGGTAATTGGTTTACTGTTCATTGGTTCTCTCTAATTCTTCAACTGACATACTTGCTACACCTGGGGAGACTAATAGCCAACACAGATGCACAACATAACAGGTAATTGGTTTACTGTTCATTGGTTCTCTCTAATTCTTCGACTGACATACTTGCAACACCTGGGGAGACTAATAACCAACACAGATGCACAACATAACAGGTAATTGGTTTACTGTTCATTGGTTCTCTCTAATTCTTCAACTGACATACTTGCTACACCTGGGGAGACTAATAGCCAACACAGATGCACAACATAACAGGTAATTGGTTTACTGTTCATTGGTTCTCTCTAATTCTTCGACTGACATACTTGCTTCACCTGGGGAGACTAATAGCCAACACAGATGCACAACATAACAAGTCATTGGTTTACTGTTCATTGGTTCTCTCTAATTCTTCGACTGACTTACTTGCTACACATGGGGAGACTAATAACCAACACAGATGCACAACATAACAGGTAATTGGTTTACTGTTCATTGGTTCTCTCTAATTCTTCAACTGACTTACTTGCTACACCTGGGGAGACTAATAACCAACACAGATGCACAACAAAACAGGTAATTGGTTTACTGTTCATTTATTCTCTCTAATTCTTCAACTGACTTACTTGCTACACCTGGGGAGACTAATAACCAACACAGATGCACAACATAACAGGAAATTGGTTTACTGTTCATTGGTTCTCTCGAATTCTTGAACTGACATACTTGCTACACCTGGGGAGAATAATAGCCAACACAGATGCACAACATAACAGGTAATTGGTTTACTGTTCATTGGTTCTCTCGAATTCTTCAACTGACTTACTTGCTACACCTGGGGAGACTAATAACCAACACAGATGCACAACATTACAGGTAATTGGTTTACTGTTCATTGGTTCTCTCTAATTCTTCAACTGACTTACTTGCTACACCTGGGGAGACTAATAACCAACACAGATGCACAACATAACAGGTAATTGGTTTACTGTTCATTGGTTCTCTCGAATTCTTCAACTGACATAGTTGCTACACCTGGGGAAACTAATAGCCAACACAGATGCACAACATAACAAGTCATTGGTTTACTGTTCATTGGTTCTCTCAAATTCTTTGACTGACTTACTTGCTACACACGGGGAGACTAATAACTAACATAGATGCACAACATAACAGGTAATTGGTTTACTGTTCATTGGTTCTCTCTAATTCTTCAACTGACTTACTTGCTACACCTGGGGAGACTAATAACCAACACAGATGCACAACATAACAACAATTGGTTTACTGTTCATTGGTTCTCTCTAATTCTTCAACTGACTTTCTTGCTACAATTGGGGAGACTAATAACCAACACAGATGCACAACATAACGTGTAATTGGTTTACTGTTCATTGGTTCTCTCTAATTCTTCGACTGACATACTTGCAACACCTGGGGAGACTAATAACCAACACAGATGCACAACATAACATGTAATTGGTTTACTGTTCATTGGTTCTCTCTAATTCTTCGACTGACATACTTGCAACACCTGGGGAGACTAATAACCAACACAGATGCACAACATAACAGGTAATTGGTTTACTGTTCATTGGTTCTCTCTAATTCTTCAACTGACATACTTGCTACACCTGGGGAGACTAATAGCCAACACAGATGCACAACATAACAGGTAATTGGTTTACTACTGTTCATTGGTTCTCTCTAATTCTTCGACTGACTTACTTGCTACACCTGGGGAGACTAATAACCAACACAGATGCACAACATAACAGGTAATTAGTTTACTGTTCATTGGTTCTCTCTAATTCTTCAACTGACTTACTTGCTACACCTGGGGAGACTAATAGCCAACACAGATGCACAACATAATAGGTAATTGGTTTACTGTTCATTGGTTCTCTCTAATTCTTCAACTGACTTACTTGCTACACCTGGGGAGACTAATAACCAACACAGATGCACAACATAAGAGGTAATTGGTTTACTGTTCATTGGTTCTCTCTAATTCTTCGACTGACATACTTGCAACACCTGGGGAGACTAATAACCAACACAGATGCACAACATAACAGGTAATTGGTTTACTGTTCATTGGTTCTCTCTAATTCTTCAACTCACTTACTTGCTACACCTGGGGAGACTAATAACCAACACAGATGCACAACAAAACAGGTAATTGGTTTACTGTTCATTTATTCTCTCTAATTCTTCAACTGACTTACTTGCTACACCTGGGGAGACTAATAACCAACACAGATGCACAACATAACAGGTAATTAGTTTACTGTTCATTGGTTCTCTCTAATTCTTCAACTGACTTACTTGCTACACCCGGGGAGACTAATAACCAACCCAGATGCACAACATAACAGGTAATTGGTTTACTGTTCATTGGTTCTCTCTAATTCTTCAACTGACTTACTTGCTACACCTGGGGAGACTAATAACCAACACAGATGCACAACAAACGCAGGTAATTGGTTTACTGTTCATTTATTCTCTCTAATTCTTCAACTGACTTACTTGCTACACCTGGGGAGACTAATAACCAACACAGATGCACAACATAACAGGAAATTGGTTTACTGTTCATTGGTTCTCTCTAATTCTTGAACTGACATACTTGCTACACCTGGGGAGACTAATAGCCAACACAGATGCACAACATAACAGGTAATTGGTTTACTGTTCATTGGTTCTCTCGAATTCTTCAACTGAATTACTTGCTACACCTGGGGAGACTAATAACCAACACAGATGCACAACATTACAGGTAATTGGTTTACTGTTCATTGGTTCTCTCTAATTCTTCAACTGACTTACTTGCTACACCTGGGGAGACTAATAACCAACACAGATGCACAACATAACAGGTAATTGGTTTACTGTTCATTGGTTCTCTCGAATTCTTCAACTGACATAGTTGCTACACCTGGGGAAACTAATAGCCAACACAGATGCACAACATAACAAGTCATTGGTTTACTGTTCATTGGTTCTCTCAAATTCTTTGACTGACTTACTTGCTACACATGGGGAGACTAATAACTAACATAGATGCACAACATAAGAGGTAATTGGTTTACTGTTCATTGGTTCTCTCTAATTCTTCAACTGACTTAGTTGCTACTCCTGGGGAGACTAATAACCAACACAGATGCACAACATAACAACAATTGGTTTACTGTTCATTGGTTCTCTCTAATTCTTCAACTGACTTTCTTGCTACAATTGGGGAGACTAATAACCAACACAGATGCACAACATAACGTGTAATTGGTTTACTGTTCATTGGTTCTCTCTAATTCTTCGACTGACATACTTGCAACACCTGGGGAGACTAATAACCAACACAGATGCACAACATAACATGTAATTGGTTTACTGTTCATTGGTTCTCTCTAATTCTTCGACTGACATACTTGCAACACCTGGGGAGACTAATAACCAACACAGATGCACAACATAACAGGTAATTGGTTTACTGTTCATTGGTTCTCTCTAATTCTTCAACTGACATACTTGCTACACCTGGGGAGACTAATAGCCAACATAGATGCACAACATAACAGGTAATTGGTTTACTACTATTCATTGGTTCTCTCTAATTCTTCGACTGACTTACTTGCTACACCTGGGGAGACTAATAACCAACACAGATGCACAACATAACAGGTAATTAGTTTACTGTTCATTGGTTCTCTCTAATTCTTCAACTGACTTACTTGCTACACCTGGGGAGACTAATAGCCAACACAGATGCACAACATAATAGGTAATTGGTTTACTGTTCATTGGTTCTCTCTAATTCTTCAACTGACTTACTTGCTACACCTGGGGAGACTAATAACCAACACAGATGCACAACATAACAGGTAATTGGTTTACTGTTCATTGGTTCTCTCTAATTCTTCGACTGACATACTTGCAACACCTGGGGAGACTAATAACCAACACAGATGCACAACATAACAGGTAATTGGTTTACTGTTCATTGGTTCTCTCTAATTCTTCAACTCACTTACTTGCTACACCTGGGGAGACTAATAACCAACACAGATGCACAACAAAACAGGTAATTGGTTTACTGTTCATTTATTCTCTCTAATTCTTCAACTGACTTACTTGCTACACCTGGGGAGACTAATAACCAACACAGATGCACAACATAACAGGTAATTAGTTTACTGTTCATTGGTTCTCTCTAATCCTTCAACTGACTTACTTGCTACACCTGGGGAGACTAATAACCAACACAGATGCACAACATAACAGGTAATTGGTTTACTGTTCATTGGTTCTCTCTAATTCTTCAACTGACTTACTTGCTACACCTGGGGAGACTAATAACCAACACGGATGCACAACAAACGCAGGTAATTTGGTTTACTGTTCATTTATTCTCTCTAATTCTTCAACTGACTTACTTGCTACACCTGGGGAGACTAATAACCAACACAGATGCACAACATAACAGGAAATTGGTTTACTGTTCATTGGTTCTCTCTAATTCTTGAACTGACATACTTGCTACACCTGGGGAGACTAATAGCCAACACAGATGCACAACATAACAGGTAATTGGTTTACTGTTCATTGGTTCTCTCGAATTCTTCAACTGAATTACTTGCTACACCTGGGGAGACTAATAACCAACATAGATGCACAACATTACAGGTAATTGGTTTACTGTTCATTGGTTCTCTCTAATTCTTCAACTGACTTACTTGCTACACCTGGGGTGACTAATAACCAACACAGATGCACAACATAACAGGTAATTGGTTTACTGTTCAATGGTTCTCTCGAATTCTTCAACTGACATAGTTGCTACACCTGGGGAAACTAATAGCCAACACAGATGCACAACATAACAAGTCATTGGTTTACTGTTCATTGGTTCTCTCAAATTCTTTGACTGACTTACTTGCTACACATGGGGAGACTAATAACTAACATAGATGCACAACATAACAGGTAATTGGTTTACTGTTCATTGGTTCTCTCTAATTCTTCAACTGACTTACTTGCTACACCTGGGGAGACTAATAACCAACACAGATGCACAACATAACAACAATTGGTTTACTGTTCGTTGGTTCTCTCTAATTCTTCAACTGACTTTCTTGCTACAATTGGGGAGACTAATAACCAACACAGATGCACAACATAACGTGTAATTGGTTTACTGTTCATTGGTTCTCTCTAATTCTTCGACTGACATACTTGCAACACCTGGGGAGACTAATAACCAACACAGATGCACAACATAACAGGTAATTGGTTTACTGTTCATTGGTTCTCTCTAATTCTTCAACTGACATACTTGTTACACCTGGGGAGACTAATAGCCAACACAGATGCACAACATAACAGGTAATTGGTTTACTACTGTTCATTGGTTCTCTCTAATTCTTCGACTGACTTACTTGCTACACCTGGGGAGACTAATAACCAACACAGATGCACAACATAACAGGTAATTAGTTTACTGTTCATTGGTTCTCTCTAATTCTTCAACTGACTTACTTGCTACACCTGGGGAGACTAATAGCCAACACAAATGCACAACATAATAGGTAATTGGTTTACTGTTCATTGGTTCTCTCTAATTCTTCAACTGACTTACTTGCTACACCTGGGGAGACTAATAACCAACACAGATGCACAACATAAGAGGTAATTGGTTTACTGTTCATTGGTTCTCTCTAATTCTTCGACTGACATACTTGCAACACCTGGGGAGACTAATAACCAACACAGATGCACAACATAACAGGTAATTGGTTTACTGTTCATTGGTTCTCTCTAATTCTTCAACTCACTTACTTGCTACACCTGGGGAGACTAATAACCAACACAGATGCACAACAAAACAGGTAATTGGTTTACTGTTCATTTATTCTCTCTAATTCTTCAACTGACTTACTTGCTACACCTGGGGAGACTAATAACCAACACAGATGCACAACATAACAGGAAATTGGTTTACTGTTCATTGGTTCTCTCTAATTCTTGAACTGACATACTTGCTACACCTGGGGAGACTAATAGCCAACACAGATGCACAACATAACAGGTAATTGGTTTACTGTTCATTGGTTCTCTCGAATTCTTCAACTGAATTACTTGCTACACCTGGGGAGACTAATAACCAACACAGATGCACAACATTACAGGTAATTGGTTTACTGTTCATTGGTTCTCTCGAATTCTTCAACTAACATAGTTGCTACACCTGGGGAGACTAATAGCCAACACAGATGCACAACATAACAAGTCTTTGGTTTACTGTTCATTGGTTCTCTCAAATTCTTCGACTGACTTACTTGCTACACATGGGGAGACTAATAACCAACATAGATGCACAACATAACAGGTAATTGGTTTACTGTTCATTGGTTCTCTCCAATTCTTCAACTGACTTACTTGCTACACCTGGGGAGACTAATAACCAACACAGATGCACAACATAACGTGTAATTGGTTTACTGTTCATTGGTTCTCTCTAATTCTTCGACTGACATACTTGCAACACCTGGGGAGACTAATAACCAACACAGATGCACAACATAACATGTAATTGGTTTACTGTTCATTGGTTCTCTCTAATTCTTCGACTGACTTACTTGCTACACCTGGGGAGACTAATAACCAACACAGATGCACAACATAACAGGTAATTAGTTTACTGTTCATTGGTTCTCTCTAATTCTTCAACTGACTTACTTGCTACACCTGGGGAGACTAATAGCCAACACAGATGCACAACATAATAGGTAATTGGTTTACTGTTCATTGGTTCTCTCTAATTCTTCAACTGACTTACTTGCTACACCTGGGGAGACTAATAACCAACACAGATGCACAACATAAGAGGTAATTGGTTTACTGTTCATTGGTTCTCTCTAATTCTTCGACTGACATACTTGCAACACCTGGGGAGACTAATAACCAACACAGATGCACAACATAACATGTAATTGGTTTACTGTTCATTGGTTCTCTCTAATTCTTCGACTGACTTACTTGCTACACCTGGGGAGACTAATAACCAACACAGATGCACAACATAACAGGTAATTAGTTTACTGTTCATTGGTTCTCTCTAATTCTTCAACTGACTTACTTGCTACACCTGGGGAGACTAATAGCCAACACAGATGCACAACATAATAGGTAATTGGTTTACTGTTCATTGGTTCTCTCTAATTCTTCAACTGACTTACTTGCTACACCTGGGGAGACTAATAACCAACACAAATGCACAACATAAGAGGTAATTGGTTTACTGTTCATTGGTTCTCTCTAATTCTTCGACTGACATACTTGCAACACCTGGGGAGACTAATAACCAACACAGATGCACAACATAACATGTAATTGGTTTACTGTTCATTGGTTCTCTCTAATTCTTCGACTGACATACTTGCAACACCTGGGGAGACTAATAACCAACACAGATGCACAACATAACAGGTAATTGGTTTACTGTTCATTGGTTCTCTCTAATTCTTCAACTGACATACTTGCTACACCTGGGGAGACTAATAGCCAACACAGATGCACAACATAACAGGTAATTGGTTTACTACTGTTCATTGGTTCTCTCTAATTCTTCGACTGACTTACTTGCTACACCTGGGGAGACTAATAACCAACACAGATGCACAACATAACAGGTAATTAGTTTACTGTTCATTGGTTCTCTCTAATTCTTCAACTGACTTACTTGCTACACCTGGGGAGACTAATAGCCAACACAGATGCACAACATAATAGGTAATTGGTTTACTGTTCATTGGTTCTCTCTAATTCTTCAACTGACTTACTTGCTACACCTGGGGAGACTAATAACCAACACAGATGCACAACATAAGAGGTAATTGGTTTACTGTTCATTGGTTCTCTCTAATTCTTCGACTGACATACTTGCAACACCTGGGGAGACTAATAACCAACACAGATGCACAACATAACAGGTAATTGGTTTACTGTTCATTGGTTCTCTCGAATTCTTCAACTGAATTACTTGCTACACCTGGGGAGACTAATAACCAACACAGATGCACAACATTACAGGTAATTGGTTTACTGTTCATTGGTTCTCTCTAATTCTTCAACTGACTTACTTGCTACACCTGGGGAGACTAATAACCAACACAGATGCACAACATAACAGGTAATTGGTTTACTGTTCATTGGTTCTCTCTAATTCTTCAACTGACATACTTGCTACACCTGGGGAGACTAATAGCCAACACAGATGCACAACATAACAGGTAATTGGTTTACTACTGTTCATTGGTTCTCTCTAATTCTTCGACTGACTTACTTGCTACACCTGGGGAGACTAATAACCAACACAGATGCACAACATAACAGGTAATTAGTTTACTGTTCATTGGTTCTCTCTAATTCTTCAACTGACTTACTTGCTACACCTGGGGAGACTAATAGCCAACACAGATGCACAACATAATAGGTAATTGGTTTACTGTTCATTGGTTCTCTCTAATTCTTCAACTGACTTACTTGCTACACCTGGGGAGACTAATAACCAACACAGATGCACAACATAAGAGGTAATTGGTTTACTGTTCATTGGTTCTCTCTAATTCTTCGACTGACATACTTGCAACACCTGGGGAGACTAATAACCAACACAGATGCACAACATAACAGGTAATTGGTTTACTGTTCATTGGTTCTCTCGAATTCTTCAACTGAATTACTTGCTACACCTGGGGAGACTAATAACCAACACAGATGCACAACATTACAGGTAATTGGTTTACTGTTCATTGGTTCTCTCTAATTCTTCAACTGACTTACTTGCTACACCTGGGGAGACTAATAACCAACACAGATGCACAACATAACAGGTAATTGGTTTACTGTTCATTGGTTCTCTCGAATTCTTCAACTAACATAATTGCTACACCTGGGGAGACTAATAGCCAACACAGATGCACAACATAACAAGTCTTTGGTTTACTGTTCATTGGTTCTCACAAATTCTTCGGCTGACTTACTTGCTACACATGGGAAGACTAATAACTAACATAGACGCACAACATAACAGGTAATTGGTTTACTGTTCATTGGTTCTCTCTAATTCTTCAACTGACTTACTTGCTACACCTGGGGAGACTAATAACCAACACAGATGCACAACATAACAGCAATTGGTTTACTGTTCATTGGTTCTCTCTAATTCTTCAACTGACTTACTTGCTACACTTGGGGAGACTAATAACCAACACAGATGCACAACATAACATGTAATTGGTTTACTGTTCATTGGTTCTCTCTAATTCTTCAACTGACTTACTTGCTACACCTGGGGAGACTAATAACCAACACAGACGAACAACATAACAGGTAATTGGTTTACTGTTCATGGGTTCTCTCTAATTCTTCAACTGACTTACTTGCTACACCTGGGGAGCCTAATAGCCAACACAGATGCACAACATAACAGGTAATTGGTTTACTGTTCATTGGTTCTCTCTAATACTTCAACTAACTTACTTGCTACACCTGGGGAGACTAATAACCAATACAGATGCACAATATAACAGGAAATTGGTTTACTGTTCATTGGTTCTCTCTAATTCTTCGACTGACATACTTGCTACACCTGGGGAGACTAATAGCCAACATAGATGCACAACATAACAAGTCATTGGTTTACTGTTCATTGGTTCTCTCTAATTCTTCGACTGACTTACTTGCTACACATGGGGAGACTAATAACCAACACAGATGCACAACATAACAGGTAATTGGTTTACTGTTCATTGGTTCTCTCTAATTCTTCAACTGACTTACTTGCTACACCTGGGGAGACTAATAACAAACACAGATGCACATCAAAACAGGTAATTGGTTTACTGTTCATTTATTCTCTCTAATTCTTCAACTGACTTAACTGCTACACCTGGGGAGACTAATAACCAACACAGATGCACAACATAACAGGAAATTGGTTTACTGTTCATTGGTTCTCTCTAATTCTTGAACTGACATACTTGCTACACCTGGGGAGACTAATAGCCAACACAGATGCACAACATAACAGGTAATTGGTTTACTGCTCATTGGTTCTCTCGAATTCTTCAACTGACTTACTTGCTACACCTGGGGAGACTAATAACCAACACAGATGCACAACATTACAGGTAATTGGTTTACTGTTCATTGGTTCTCTCTAATTCTTCAACTGACATAGTTGCTACACCTGGGAAGACTAATAGCAACCACAGATGCACAACATAACAAGTCATTGGTTTACTGTTCATTGGTTCTCTCAAATTCTTCGACTGACTTACTTGCTACACATGGGGAGACTAATAACTAACATAGATGCACAACATAACAGGTAATTGGTTTACTGTTCATTTGTTCTCTCTAATTCTTCAGCTGACTTACTTGCTACACCTGGGGAGACCAATAACCAACACAGATGCACAACATAACAGCAATTGGTTTACTGTTCATTGGTTCTCTCTAATTCTTCAACTGACTTACTTGCTACACCTGGGGAGACTAATAACCAACACAGATGCACAACATAACAGGTAATTGGTTTACTGTTCATTAGTTCTCTCTAATTCTTGAACTGACTTGCTTGCTATACCTGGGGAGACTAATAACTAACACAGCTGCACAACATAGCAGGTAATTGGTTTACTGTTCATTGGTTCTCTCGAATTCTTCAACTGACATACTTGCTACCCCTGGGGAGACTAATAGCCAACACAGATGCATAACATAACAGGTAATTGGTTTACTGTTCATTGGTTCTCTCTAATACTTCAACTGACTTACTTGCTACACCTGGGGAGACTAATAACCAACACAGATGCACAACATAACAGGAAATTGGTTTACTGTTCATTGGTTCTCTCTAATTCTTCAACTGACATACTTGCTACACCTGGGGAGACTAATAGCCAACACAGAGGCACAACATAACAGGTAATTGGTTTACTGTTCATTGGTTCTCTCTAATTCTTCGACTGACATACTTGCTACACCTGGGGAGACTAATAGCCAACACAGATGCAAAACATAACAAGTCATTGGTTTACTGTTCATTGGTTCTCTCAAATTCTTTGACTGACTTACTTGCTACACATGGGGAGACTAATAACTAACATAGATGCACAACATAACAGGTAATTGGTTTACTGTTCATTGGTTCTCTCTAATTCTTCAACTGACTTACTTGCTACACCTGGGGAGACTAATAACCAACACAGATGCACAACATAACAACAATTGGTTTACTGTTCATTGGTTCTCTCTAATTCTTCAACTGACTTACTTGCTACAATTGGGGAGACTAATAACCAACACAGATGCACAACATAACGTGTAATTGGTTTACTGTTCATTGGTTCTCTCTAATTCTTCGACTGACATACTTGCAACACCTGGGGAGACTAATAACCAACACAGATGCACAACATAACATGTAATTGGTTTACTGTTCATTGGTTCTCTCTAATTCTTCGACTGACATACTTGCAACACCTGGGGAGACTAATAACCAACACAGATGCACAACATAACAGGTAATTGGTTTACTGTTCATTGGTTCTCTCTAATTCTTCAACTGACATACTTGCTACACCTGGGGAGACTAATTGCCAACACAGATGCACAACATAACAGGTAATTGGTTTATTACTGTTCATTGGTTCTCTCTAATTCTTCGACTGACTTACTTGCTACACCTGGGGAGACTAATAACCAACACAGATGCACAACATAACAGGTAATTAGTTTACTGTTCATTGGTTCTCTCTAATTCTTCAACTGACTTACTTGCTACACCTGGGGAGACTAATAGCCAACACAGATGCACAACATAATAGGTAATTGGTTTACTGTTCATTGGTTCTCTCTAATTCTTCAACTGACTTACTTGCTACACCTGGGGAGACTAATAACCAACACAGATGCACAACATAACAGGTAATTGGTTTACTGTTCATTGGTTCTCTCTAATTCTTCAACTGACTTACTTGCTACACCTGGGGAGACTAATAACCAACACAGATGCACAACAAACGCAGGTAATTGGTTTACTGTTCATTTATTCTCTCTAATTCTTCAACTGACTTACTTGCTACACCTGGGGAGACTAATAACCAACACAGATGCACAACATAACAGGAAATTGGTTTACTGTTCATTGGTTCTCTCTAATTCTTGAACTGACATACTTGCTACACCTGGGGAGACTAATAGCCAACACAGATGCACAACATAACATGTAATTGGTTTACTGTTCATTGGTTCTCTCGAATTCTTCAACTGAATTACTTGCTACACCTGGGGAGACTAATAACCAACACAGATGCACAACATTACAGGTAATTGGTTTACTGTTCATTGGTTCTCTCTAATTCTTCAACTGACTTACTTGCTACACCTGGGGAGACTAATAACCAACACAGATGCACAACATAACAGGTAATTGGTTTACTGTTCATTGGTTCTCTCGAATTCTTCAACTGACATAGTTGCTACACCTGGGGAAACTAATAGCCAACACAGATGCACAACATAACAAGTCATTGGTTTACTGTTCATTGGTTCTCTCAAATTCTTTGACTGACTTACTTGCTACACATGGGGAGACTAAAAACTAACATAGATGCACAACATAACAGGTAATTGGTTTATTGTTCATTGGTTCTCTCTAATTCTTCAACTGACTTACTTGCTACACCTGGGGAGACTAATAACCAACACAGATGCACAACATAACAACAATTGGTTTACTGTTCATTGGTTCTCTCTAATTCTTCAACTGACTTTCTTGCTACAATTGGGGAGACTAATAACCAACACAGATGCACAACATAACGTGTAATTGGTTTACTGTTCATTGGTTCTCTCTAATTCTTCGACTGACATACTTGCAACACCTGGGGAGACTAATAACCAACACAGATGCACAACATAACATGTAATTGGTTTACTGTTCATTGGTTCTCTCTAATTCTTCGACTGACATACTTGCAACACCTGGGGAGACTAATAACCAACACAGATGCACAACATAACAGGTAATTGGTTTACTGTTCATTGGTTCTCTCTAATTCTTCAACTGACATACTTGCTACACCTGGGGAGACTAATAGCCAACACAGATGCACAACATAACAGGTAATTGGTTTACTACTGTTCATTGGTTCTCTCTAATTCTTCGACTGACTTACTTGCTACACCTGGGGAGACTAATAACCAACACAGATGCACAACATAACAGGTAATTAGTTTACTGTTCATTGGTTCTCTCTAATTCTTCAACTGACTTTCTTGCTACAATTGGGGAGACTAATAACCAACACAGATGCACAACATAACGTGTAATTGGTTTACTGTTCATTGGTTCTCTCTAATTCTTCGACTGACATACTTGCAACACCTGGGGAGACTAATAACCAACACAGATGCACAACATAACATGTAATTGGTTTACTGTTCATTGGTTCTCTCTAATTCTTCGACTGACATACTTGCAACACCTGGGGAGACTAATAACCAACACAGATGCACAACATAACAGGTAATTGGTTTACTGTTCATTGGTTCTCTCTAATTCTTCAACTGACATACTTGCTACACCTGGGGAGACTAATAGCCAACACAGATGCACAACATAACAGGTAATTGGTTTACTACTGTTCATTGGTTCTCTCTAATTCTTCGACTGACTTACTTGCTACACCTGGGGAGACTAATAACCAACACAGATGTACAACATAACTGGTAATTGGTTTACTGTTCATTGGTTCTCTCTAATTCTTCAACTGACTTACTTGCTACACCTGGAGAGACTAATAACCAACACAGATGCACAACATAAGAGGTAATTGGTTTACTGTTCATTGGTTCTCTCTAATTCTTCGACTGACATACTTGCAACACCTGGGGAGACTAATAACCAACACAGATGCACAACATAACAGGTAATTGGTTTACTGTTCATTGGTTCTCTCTAATTCTTCAACTCACTTACTTGCTACACCTGGGGAGACTAATAACCAACACAGATGCACAACAAAACAGGTAATTGGTTTACTGTTCATTTATTCTCTCTAATTCTTCAACTGACTTACTTGCTACACCTGGGGAGACTAATAACCAACACAGATGCACAACATAACAGGTAATTAGTTTACTGTTCATTGGTTCTCTCTAATTCTTCAACTGACTTACTTGCTACACCTGGGGAGACTAATAACCAACACAGATGCACAACATAACAGGTAATTGGTTTACTGTTCATTGGTTCTCTCTAATTCTTCAACTGACTTACTTGCTACACCTGGGGAGACTAATAACCAACACAGATGCACAACAAACGCAGGTAATTGGTTTACTGTTCATTTATTCTCTCTAATTCTTCAACTGACTTACTTGCTACACCTGGGGAGACTAATAACCAACACAGATGCACAACATAACAGGAAATTGGTTTACTGTTCATTGGTTCTCTCTAATTCTTGAACTGACATACTTGCTACACCTGGGGAGACTAATAGCCAACACAGATGCACAACATAACAGGTAATTGGTTTACTGTTCATTGGTTCTCTCGAATTCTTCAACTGAATTACTTGCTACACCTGGGGAGACTAATAACCAACACAGATGCACAACATTACAGGTAATTGGTTTACTGTTCATTGGTTCTCTCTATTTCTTCAACTGACTTACTTGCTACACCTGGGGAGACTAATAACCAACACAGATGCACAACATAACAGGTAATTGGTTTACTGTTCATTGGTTCTCTCGAATTCTTCAACTGACATAGTTGCTACGCCTGGGGAGACTAATAGCCAACACAGATGCACAACATAACAAGTCTTTGGTTTACTGTTCATTGGTTCTCTCAAATTCTTCGACTGACTTACTTGCTACACATGGGGAGACTAATAACTAACATAGATGCACAACATAACAGGTAATTGGTTTACTGTTCATTGGTTCTCTCTAATTCTTCAACTGACTTACTTGCTACACCTGGGGAGACTAATAACCAACACAGATGCACAACATAACAGCAATTGGTTTACTGTTCATTGGTTCTCTCTAATTCTTCAACTGACTTACTTGCTACACTTGGGGAGACTAATAACCAACACAGATGCACAACATAACATGTAATTGGTTTACTGTTCATTGGTTCTCTCTAATTCTTCAACTGACTTACTTGCTACACCTGGGGAGACTAATAACCAACACAGATGGACAACATAACAGGTAATTGGTTTACTGTTCATGGGTTCTCTCTAATTCTTCAACTGACTTACTTGCTACACCTGGGGAGCCTAATAGCCAACACAGATGCACAACATAACAGGTAATTGGTTTACTGTTCATTGGTTCTCTCTAATACTTCAACTAACTTACTTGCTACACCTGGGGAGACTAATAACCAATACAGATGCACAACATAACAGGAAATTGGTTTACTGTTCATTGGTTCTCTCTAATTCTTCGACTGACATACTTGCTACACCTGGGGAGACTAATAGCCAACATAGATGCACAACATAACAAGTCATTGGTTTACTGTTCATTGGTTCTCTCTAATTCTTCGACTGACTTACTTGCTACACATGGGGAGACTAATAACCAACACAGATGCACAACAAAACAGGTAATTGGTTTACTGTTCATTTATTCTCTCTAATTCTTCAACTGACTTACTTGCTACACCTGGGGAGACTAATAACCAACACAGATGCACAACAAAACAGGTAATTGGTTTACTGTTCATTTATTCTCTCTAATTCTTCAACTGACTTACTTGCTACACCTGGGGAGACTAATAACCAACACAGATGCACAACATAACAGGAAATTGGTTTACTATTCATTGGTTCTCTCTAATTCTTGAACTGACATACTTGCTACACCTGGGGAGACTAATAGCCAACACAGATGCACAACATAACAGGTAATTGGTTTACTGCTCATTGGTTCTTTCTAATTCTTCGACTGACTTACTTGTTACACCTGGGGAGACTAATAACCAACACAGATGCACAACATTACAGGTAATTGGTTTACTGTTCATTGGTTCTCTCTAATTCTTCAACTGACATAGTTGCTACACCTGGGGAGACTAATAGCCAACACAGATGCACAACATAACAAGTCATTGGTTTACTGTTCATTGGTTCTCTCAAATTCTTCGAATGACTTACTTGCTACACATGGGGAGACTAATAACTAACATAGATGCACAACATAACAGGTAATTGGTTTACTGTTCATTTGTTCTCTCTAATTCTTCAACTGACTTACTTGCTACACATGGGGAGACCAATAACCAACACAGATGCACAACATAACAGCAATTGGTTTACTGTTCATTGGTTCTCTCTAATTCTTCAACTGACTTACTTGCTACACCTGGGGAGACTAATAACAAACACAGATGCACAACAAAACAGGTAATTGGTTTACTGTTCATTTATTCTCCCTAATTCTTCAACTGACTTACTTGCTACACCTGGGGAGACTAATAACCAACACAGATGCACAACATAACAGGAAATTGGTTTACTGTTCATTGGTTCTCTCTAATTCTTGAACTGACATACTTGCTACACCTGGGGAGACTAATAGCCAACACAGATGCAAAACATAACAAGTCATTGGTTTACTGTTCATTGGTTCTCTCTAATTCTTCGACTGACTTACTTGCTACACATGGGGAGACTAATAACCAACACAGATGCACAACAAAACAGGTAATTGGTTTACTGTTCATTGGTTCTCTCTAATTCTTCGACTGACATACTTGCAACACCTGGGGAGACTAATAACCAACACAGATGCACAACATAACAGGTAATTGGTTTACTGTTCATTGGTTCTCTCTAATTCTTCAACTCACTTACTTGCTACACCTGGGGAGACTAATAACCAACACAGATGCACAACAAAACAGGTAATTGGTTTACTGTTCATTTATTCTCTCTAATTCTTCAACTGACTTACTTGCTACACCTGGGGAGACTAATAACCAACACAGATGCACAACATAACAGGTAATTAGTTTACTGTTCATTGGTTCTCTCTAATTCTTCAACTGACTTACTTGCTACACCTGGGGAGACTAATAACCAACACAGATGCACAACATAACAGGTAATTGGTTTACTGTTCATTGGTTCTCTCTAATTCTTCAACTGACTTACTTGCTACACCTGGGGAGACTAATAACCAACACAGATGCACAACAAACGCAGGTAATTGGTTTACTGTTCATTTATTCTCTCTAATTCTTCAACTGACTTACTTGCTACACCTGGGGAGACTAATAACCAACACAGATGCACAACATAACAGGAAATTGGTTTACTGTTCATTGGTTCTCTCTAATTCTTGAACTGACATACTTGCTACACCTGGGGAGACTAATAGCCAACACAGATGCACAACATAACAGGTAATTGGTTTACTGTTCATTGGTTCTCTCGAATTCTTCAACTGAATTACTTGCTACACCTGGGGAGACTAATAACCAACACAGATGCACAACATTACAGGTAATTGGTTTACTGTTCATTGGTTCTCTCTAATTCTTCAACTGACTTACTTGCTACACCTGGGGAGACTAATAACCAACACAGATGCACAACATAACAGGTAATTGGTTTACTGTTCATTGGTTCTCTCGAATTCTTCAACTGACATAGTTGCTACGCCTGGGGAGACTAATAGCCAACACAGATGCACAACATAACAAGTCTTTGGTTTACTGTTCATTGGTTCTCTCAAATTCTTCGACTGACTTACTTGCTACACATGGGGAGACTAATAACTAACATAGATGCACAACATAACAGGTAATTGGTTTACTGTTCATTGGTTCTCTCTAATTCTTCAACTGACTTACTTGCTACACCTGGGGAGACTAATAACCAACACAGATGCACAACATAACAGCAATTGGTTTACTGTTCATTGGTTCTCTCTAATTCTTCAACTGACTTACTTGCTACACTTGGGGAGACTAATAACCAACACAGATGCACAACATAACATGTAATTGGTTTACTGTTCATTGGTTCTCTCTAATTCTTCAACTGACTTACTTGCTACACCTGGGGAGACTAATAACCAACACAGATGGACAACATAACAGGTAATTGGTTTACTGTTCATGGGTTCTCTCTAATTCTTCAACTGACTTACTTGCTACACCTGGGGAGCCTAATAGCCAACACAGATGCACAACATAACAGGTAATTGGTTTACTGTTCATTGGTTCTCTCTAATACTTCAACTAACTTACTTGCTACACCTGGGGAGACTAATAACCAATACAGATGCACAACATAACAGGAAATTGGTTTACTGTTCATTGGTTCTCTCTAATTCTTCGACTGACATACTTGCTACACCTGGGGAGACTAATAGCCAACATAGATGCACAACATAACAAGTCATTGGTTTACTGTTCATTGGTTCTCTCTAATTCTTCGACTGACTTACTTGCTACACATGGGGAGACTAATAACCAACACAGATGCACAACAAAACAGGTAATTGGTTTACTGTTCATTTATTCTCTCTAATTCTTCAACTGACTTACTTGCTACACCTGGGGAGACTAATAACCAACACAGATGCACAACAAAACAGGTAATTGGTTTACTGTTCATTTATTCTCTCTAATTCTTCAACTGACTTACTTGCTACACCTGGGGAGACTAATAACCAACACAGATGCACAACATAACAGGAAATTGGTTTACTATTCATTGGTTCTCTCTAATTCTTGAACTGACATACTTGCTACACCTGGGGAGACTAATAGCCAACACAGATGCACAACATAACAGGTAATTGGTTTACTGCTCATTGGTTCTTTCTAATTCTTCGACTGACTTACTTGTTACACCTGGGGAGACTAATAACCAACACAGATGCACAACATTACAGGTAATTGGTTTACTGTTCATTGGTTCTCTCTAATTCTTCAACTGACATAGTTGCTACACCTGGGGAGACTAATAGCCAACACAGATGCACAACATAACAAGTCATTGGTTTACTGTTCATTGGTTCTCTCAAATTCTTCGAATGACTTACTTGCTACACATGGGGAGACTAATAACTAACATAGATGCACAACATAACAGGTAATTGGTTTACTGTTCATTTGTTCTCTCTAATTCTTCAACTGACTTACTTGCTACACATGGGGAGACCAATAACCAACACAGATGCACAACATAACAGCAATTGGTTTACTGTTCATTGGTTCTCTCTAATTCTTCAACTGACTTACTTGCTACACCTGGGGAGACTAATAACAAACACAGATGCACAACAAAACAGGTAATTGGTTTACTGTTCATTTATTCTCTCTAATTCTTCAACTGACTTACTTGCTACACCTGGGGAGACTAATAACCAACACAGATGCACAACATAACAGGAAATTGGTTTACTGTTCATTGGTTCTCTCTAATTCTTGAACTGACATACTTGCTACACCTGGGGAGACTAATAGCCAACACAGATGCAAAACATAACAAGTCATTGGTTTACTGTTCATTGGTTCTCTCTAATTCTTCGACTGACTTACTTGCTACACATGGGGAGACTAATAACCAACACAGATGCACAACAAAACAGGTAATTGGTTTACTGTTCATTTATTCTCTCTAATTCTTCAACTGACTTACTTGCTACACCTGGGGAGACTAATAACCAACACAGATGCACAACAAAACAAGTAATTGGTTTACTGTTCATTTATTCTCTCTAATTCTTCAACTGACTTACTTGCTACACCTGGGGAGACTAATAACCAACACAGATGCACAACATAACAGGAAATTGGTTTACTGTTCATTGGTTCTCTCTAATTCTTGAACTGACATACTTGCTACACCTGGGGAGACTAATAGCCAACACAGATGCACAACATAACAGGTAATTGGTTTACTGCTCATTGGTTCTCTCGAATTCTTCAACTGACTTACTTGCTACACCTGGGGAGACTACTAGCCAACATAGATGCACAACATAACAAGTCATTGGTTTACTGTTCATTGGTTCTCTCTAATTCTTCGACTGACTTACTTGCTACACCTGGGGAGACTAATAACCAACACAGATGCACAACAAAACAAGTAATTGGTTTACTGTTCATTTATTCTCTCTAATTCTTCAACTGACTTACTTGCTACACCTGGGGAGACTAATAACCAACACAGATGCACAACATAACAGGAAATTGGTTTACTGTTCATTGGTTCTCTCTAATACTTCAACTAACTTACTTGCTACACCTGGGGAGACTAATAACCAATACAGATGCACAACATAACAGGAAATTGGTTTACTGTTCATTGGTTCTCTCTAATTCTTCGACTGACATACTTGCTACACCTGGGGAGACTAATAGCCAACATAGATGCACAACATAACAAGTCATTGGTTTACTGTTCATTGGTTCTCTCTAATTCTTCGACTGACTTACTTGCTACACATGGGGAGACTAATAACCAACACAGATGCACAACAAAACAGGTAATTGGTTTACTGTTCATTTATTCTCTCTAATTCTTCAACTGACTTACTTGCTACACCTGGGGAGACTAATAACCAACACAGATGCACAACAAAACAGGTAATTGGTTTACTGTTCATTTATTCTCTCTAATTCTTCAACTGACTTACTTGCTACACCTGGGGAGACTAATAACCAACACAGATGCACAACATAACAGGAAATTGGTTTACTGTTCATTGGTTCTCTCTAATTCTTGAACTGACATACTTGCTACACCTGGGGAGACTAATAGCCAACACAGATGCACAACATAACAGGTAATTGGTTTACTGCTCATGGGTTCTTTCTAATTCTTCGACTGACTTACTTGTTACACCTGGGGAGACTAATAACCAACACAGATGCACAACATTACAGGTAATTGGTTTACTGTTCATTGGTTCTCTCTAATTCTTCAACTGACATAGTTGCTACACCTGGGGAGACTAATAGCCAACACAGATGCACAACATAACAAGTCATTGGTTTACTGTTCATTGGTTCTCTCAAATTCTTCGACTGACTTACTTGCTACACATGGGGAGACTAATAACTAACATAGATGCACAACATAACAGGTAATTGGTTTACTGTTCATTTGTTCTCTCTAATTCTTCAACTGACTTACTTGCTACACCTGGGGAGACCAATAACCAACACAGATGCACAACATAACAGCAATTGGTTTACTGTTCATTGGTTCTCTCTAATTCTTCAACTGACTTACTTGCTACACCTGGGGAGACTAATAACAAACACAGATGCACAACAAAACAGGTAATTGGTTTACTGTTCATTTATTCTCTCTAATTCTTCAACTGACTTACTTGCTACACCTGGGGAGACTAATAACCAACACAGATGCACAACATAACAGGAAATTGGTTTACTGTTCATTGGTTCTCTCTAATTCTTGAACTGACATACTTGCTACACCTGGGGAGACTAATAGCCAACACAGATGCAAAACATAACAAGTCATTGGTTTACTGTTCATTGGTTCTCTCTAATTCTTCGACTGACTTACTTGCTACACATGGGGAGACTAATAACCAACACAGATGCACAACAAAACAGGTAATTGGTTTACTGTTCATTTATTCTCTCTAATTCTTCAACTGACTTACTTGCTACACCTGGGGAGACTAATAACCAACACAGATGCACAACAAAACAAGTAATTGGTTTACTGTTCATTTATTCTCTCTAATTCTTCAACTGACTTACTTGCTACACCTGGGGAGACTAATAACCAACACAGATGCACAACATAACAGGAAATTGGTATACTGTTCATTGGTTCTCTCTAATTCTTGAACTGACATACTTGCTACACCTGGGGAGACTAATAGCCAACACAGATGCACAACATAACAGATAATTGGTTTACTGCTCATTGGTTCTCTCGAATTCTTCAACTGACTTACTTGCTACACCTGGGGAGACTAATAACCAACACAGATGCACAACATTACAGGTAATTGGTTTACTGTTCATTGGTTCTCTCTAATTCTTCAACTGACATAGTTGCTACACCTGGGGAGACTAATAGCCAACACAGATGCACAACATAACAAGTCATTGGTTTACTGTTCATTGGTTCTCTCAAATTCTTCGACTGACTTACTTGCTACACATGGGGAGACTAATAACTAACATAGATGCACAACATAACAGGTAATTGGTTTACTGTTCATTTGTTCTCTCTAATTCTTCAACTGACTTACTTGCTACACCTGGGGAGACCAATAACCAACACAGATGCACAACATAACAGCAATTGGTTTACTGTTCATTGGTTCTCTCTAATTCTTCAACTGACTTACTTGCTACACCTGGGGAGACTAATAACCAACACAGATGCACAACATAACAGGTAATTGGTTTACTGTTCATTAGATCTCTCTAATTCTTCAACTGACTTACTTGCTATACCTGGGGAGACTAATAACTAACACAGCTGCACAACATAGCAGGTAATTGGTTTACTGTTCATTGGTTCTCTCGAATTCTTCAACTGACATACTTGCTACCCCTGGGGAGACTAATAGCCAACACAGATGCACAACATAACAGGTAATTGGTTTACTGTTCATTGGTTCTCTCTAATACTTCAACTGACTTACTTGCTACACCTGGGGAGACTAATAACCAACATAGATGCACAACATAACAGGAAATTGGTTTACTGTTCATTGGTTCTCTCTAATTCTTCAACTGACATACTTGCTACACCTGGGGAGACTAATAGCCAACACAGATGCACAACATAACAGGTAATTGGTTTACTGTTCATTGGTTCTCTCTAATTCTTCGACTGACATACTTGTTACACCTGGGGAGACTAATAGCCAACACAGATGCACAACATAACAAGTCATTGGTTTACTGTTCATTGGTTCTCTCTAATTCTTCGACTGACTTACTTGCTACACATGGGGAGACTAATAACCAACACAGATGCACAACATAACAGGTAATTGGTTTACTGTTCATTGGTTCTCTCTAATTCTTCAACTGACTTACTTGCTACACCTGGGGAGACTAATAACCAACACAGATGCACAACAAACGCAGGTAATTGGTTTACTGTTCATTGGTTCTCTCTAATTCTTGAACTGACATACTTGCTACACCTGGGGAGACTAATAGCCAACACAGATGCACAACATAACAGGTAATTAGTTTACTGTTCATTGGTTCTCTCTAATTCTTCAACTGACTTACTTGCTACACCTGGGGAGACTAATGGCCAACACAGATGCACAACATAATAGGTAATTGGTTTACTGTTCATTGGTTCTCTCTAATTCTTCAACTGACTTACTTGCTACACATGGGGAGACTAATAACTAACACAGATGCACAACATAACAGGTAATTAGTTTACAGTTCATTGGTTCTCTCTAATTCTTCAACTGACTTACTTGCTACACCTGGGGAGACTAATAGCCAACACAGATGCACAACATAATAGGTAATTGGTTTACTGTTCATTGGTTCTCTCTAATTCTTCAACTGACTTACTTGCTACACCTGGGGAGACTAATAACCAACACAGATGCACAACATAAGAGGTAATTGGTTTACTGTTCATTGGTTCTCTCTAATTTTTCGACTGACATACTTTCAACACCTGGGGAGACTAATAACCAACACAGATGCACAACATAACAGGTAATTGGTTTACTGTTCATTGGTTCTCTCTAATTCTTCGACTGACTTACTTGCTACACATGGGGAGACTATAACCAACACAGATGCACAACATAACAGGTAATTGGTTTACTGTTCATTGGTTCTCTCTAATTCTTCAACTGACTTACTTGCTACACCTGGGGAGACTAATAACCAACACAGATGCACAACAAACGCAGGTAATTGGTTTACTGTTCATTTATTCTCTCTAATTCTTCAACTGACTTACTTACTACACCTGGGGAGACTAATAACCAACACAGATGCACAACATAACAGGAAATTGGTTTACTGTTCATTGGTTCTCTCTAATTCTTGAACTGACATACTTGCTACACCTGGGGAGACTAATAGCCAACACAGATGCACAACATAACAGGTAATTGGTTTACTGTTCATTGGTTCTCTCGAATTCTTCAACTGAATTACTTGCTACACCTGGGGAGACTAATAACCAACACAGATGCACAACATTACAGGTAATTCGTTTACTGTTCATTGGTTCTCTCTAATTCTTCAACTGACTTACTTGCTACACCTGGGGAGACTAATAACCAACACAGATGCACAACAAAACAAGTAATTGGTTTACTGTTCATTTATTCTCTCTAATTCTTCAACTGACTTACTTGCTACACTTGGGGAGACTAATAACCAACACAGATGCACAACATAACAGGAAATTGGTTTACTGTTCATTGGTTCTCTCTAATTCTTGAACTGACATACTTGCTACACCTGGGGAGACTAATAGCCAACACAGATGCACAACATAACAGGTAATTGGTTTACTGCTCATTGGTTCTCTCGAATTCTTCAACTGACTTACTTGCTACACCTGGGGAGACTACTAGCCAACATAGATGCACAACATAACAAGTCATTGGTTTACTGTTCATTGGTTCTCTCTAATTCTTCGACTGACTTACTTGCTACACCTGGGGAGACTAATAACCAACACAGATGCACAACAAAACAAGTAATTGGTTTACTGTTCATTTATTCTCTCTAATTCTTCAACTGACTTACTTGCTACACCTGGGGAGACTAATAACCAACACAGATGCACAACATAACAGGAAATTGGTTTACTGTTCATTGGTTCTCTCTAATACTTCAACTAACTTACTTGCTACACCTGGGGAGACTAATAACCAATACAGATGCCCAACATAACAGGAAATTGGTTTACTGTTCATTGGTTCTCTCTAATTCTTCGACTGACATACTTGCTACACCTGGGGAGACTAATAGCCAACATAGATGCACAACATAACAAGTCATTGGTTTACTGTTCATTGGTTCTCTCTAATTCTTCGACTGACTTACTTGCTACACATGGGGAGACTAATAACCAACACAGATGCACAACAAAACAGGTAATTGGTTTACTGTTCATTTATTCTCTCTAATTCTTCAACTGACTTACTTGCTACACCTGGGGAGACTAATAACCAACACAGATGCACAACAAAACAGGTAATTGGTTTACTGTTCATTAATTCTCTCTAATTCTTCAACTGACTTACTTGCTACACCTGGGGAGACTAATAACCAACACAGATGCACAACATAACAGGAAATTGGTTTACTGTTCATTGGTTCTCTCTAATTCTTGAACTGACATACTTGCTACACCTGGGGAGACTAATAGCCAACACAGATGCACAACATAACAGGTAATTGGTTTACTGCTCATGGGTTCTTTCTAATTCTTCGACTGACTTACTTGTTACACCTGGGGAGACTAATAACCAACACAGATGCACAACATTACAGGTAATTGGTTTACTGTTCATTGGTTCTCTCTAATTCTTCAACTGACATAGTTGCTACACCTGGGGAGACTAATAGCCAACACAGATGCACAACATAACAAGTCATTGGTTTACTGTTCATTGGTTCTCTCAAATTCTTCGACTGACTTACTTGCTACACATGGGGAGACTAATAACTAACATAGATGCACAACATAACAGGTAATTGGTTTACTGTTCATTTGTTCTCTCTAATTCTTCAACTGACTTACTTGCTACACCTGGGGAGACCAATAACCAACACAGATGCACAACATAACAGCAATTGGTTTACTGTTCATTGGTTCTCTCTAATTCTTCAACTGACTTACTTGCTACACCTGGGGAGACTAATAACAAACACAGATGCACAACAAAACAGGTAATTGGTTTACTGTTCATTTATTCTCTCTAATTCTTCAACTGACTTACTTGCTACACCTGGGGAGACTAATAACCAACACAGATGCACAACATAACAGGAAATTGGTTTACTGTTCATTGGTTCTCTCTAATTCTTGAACTGACATACTTGCTACACCTGGGGAGACTAATATCCAACACAGATGCAAAACATAACAAGTCATTGGTTTACTGTTCATTGGTTCTCTCTAATTCTTCGACTGACTTACTTGCTACACATGGGGAGACTAATAACCAACACAGATGCACAACAAAACAGGTAATTGGTTTACTGTTCATTTATTCTCTCTAATTCTTCAACTGACTTACTTGCTACACCTGGGGAGACTAATAACCAACACAGATGCACAACAAAACAAGTAATTGGTTTACTGTTCATTTATTCTCTCTAATTCTTCAACTGACTTACTTGCTACACCTGGGGAGACTAATAACCAACACAGATGCACAACATAACAGGAAATTGGTTTACTGTTCATTGGTTCTCTCTAATTCTTGAACTGACATACTTGCTACACCTGGGGAGACTAATAGCCAACACAGATGCACAACATAACAGGTAATTGGTTTACTGCTCATTGGTTCTCTCGAATTCTTCAACTGACTTACTTGCTACACCTGGGGAGACTAATAACCAACACAGATGCACAACATTACAGGTAATTGGTTTACTGTTCATTGGTTCTCTCTAATTCTTCAACTGACATAGTTGCTACACCTGGGGAGACTAATAGCCAACACAGATGCACAACATAACAAGTCATTGGTTTACTGTTCATTGGTTCTCTCAAATTCTTCGACTGACTTACTTGCTACACATGGGGAGACTAATAACTAACATAGATGCACAACATAACAGGTAATTGGTTTACTGTTCATTTGTTCTCTCTAATTCTTCAACTGACTTACTTGCTACACCTGGGGAGACCAATAACCAACACAGATGCACAACATAACAGCAATTGGTTTACTGTTCATTGGTTCTCTCTAATTCTTCAACTGACTTACTTGCTACACCTGGGGAGACTAATAACCAACACAGATGCACAACATAACAGGTAATTGGTTTACTGTTCATTAGATCTCTCTAATTCTTCAACTGACTTACTTGCTATACCTGGGGAGACTAATAACTAACACAGCTGCACAACATAGCAGGTAATTGGTTTACTGTTCATTGGTTCTCTCGAATTCTTCAACTGACATACTTGCTACCCCTGGGGAGACTAATAGCCAACACAGATGCACAACATAACAGGTAATTGGTTTACTGTTCATTGGTTCTCTCTAATACTTCAACTGACTTACTTGCTACACCTGGGGAGACTAATAACCAACATAGATGCACAACATAACAGGAAATTGGTTTACTGTTCATTGGTTCTCTCTAATTCTTCAACTGACATACTTGCTACACCTGGGGAGACTAATAGCCAACACAGATGCACAACATAACAGGTAATTGGTTTACTGTTCATTGGTTCTCTCTAATTCTTCGACTGACATACTTGTTACACCTGGGGAGACTAATAGCCAACACAGATGCACAACATAACAAGTCATTGGTTTACTGTTCATTGGTTCTCTCTAATTCTTCGACTGACTTACTTGCTACACATGGGGAGACTAATAACCAACACAGATGCACAACATAACAGGTAATTGGTTTACTGTTCATTGGTTCTCTCTAATTCTTCAACTGACTTACTTGCTACACCTGGGGAGACTAATAACCAACACAGATGCACAACAAACGCAGGTAATTGGTTTACTGTTCATTGGTTCTCTCTAATTCTTGAACTGACATACTTGCTACACCTGGGGAGACTAATAGCCAACACAGATGCACAACATAACAGGTAATTAGTTTACTGTTCATTGGTTCTCTCTAATTCTTCAACTGACTTACTTGCTACACCTGGGGAGACTAATGGCCAACACAGATGCACAACATAATAGGTAATTGGTTTACTGTTCATTGGTTCTCTCTAATTCTTCAACTGACTTACTTGCTACACATGGGGAGACTAATAACTAACACAGATGCACAACATAACAGGTAATTAGTTTACAGTTCATTGGTTCTCTCTAATTCTTCAACTGACTTACTTGCTACACCTGGGGAGACTAATAGCCAACACAGATGCACAACATAATAGGTAATTGGTTTACTGTTCATTGGTTCTCTCTAATTCTTCAACTGACTTACTTGCTACACCTGGGGAGACTAATAACCAACACAGATGCACAACATAAGAGGTAATTGGTTTACTGTTCGTTGGTTCTCTCTAATTTTTCGACTGACATACTTTCAACACCTGGGGAGACTAATAACCAACACAGATGCACAACATAACAGGTAATTGGTTTACTGTTCATTGGTTCTCTCTAATTCTTCGACTGACTTACTTGCTACACATGGGGAGACTATAACCAACACAGATGCACAACATAACAGGTAATTGGTTTACTGTTCATTGGTTCTCTCTAATTCTTCAACTGACTTACTTGCTACACCTGGGGAGACTAATAACCAACACAGATGCACAACAAACGCAGGTAATTGGTTTACTGTTCATTTATTCTCTCTAATTCTTCAACTGACTTACTTACTACACCTGGGGAGACTAATAACCAACACAGATGCACAACATAACAGGAAATTGGTTTACTGTTCATTGGTTCTCTCTAATTCTTGAACTGACATACTTGCTACACCTGGGGAGACTAATAGCCAACACAGATGCACAACATAACAGGTAATTGGTTTACTGTTCATTGGTTCTCTCGAATTCTTCAACTGAATTACTTGCTACACCTGGGGAGACTAATAACCAACACAGATGCACAACATTACAGGTAATTCGTTTACTGTTCATTGGTTCTCTCTAATTCTTCAACTGACTTACTTGCTACACCTGGGGAGACTAATAACCAACACAGATGCACAACATAACAGGTAATTGGTTTACTGTTCATTGGTTCTCTCGAATTCTTCAACTGACATAGTTGCTACACCTGGGGAGACTAATAGCCAACACAGATGCACAACATAACAAGTCATTGGTTTACTGTTCATTGGTTCAATCAAATTCTTCGACTGACTTACTTGCTACACATGGGGAGACTAATAACTAACATAGATGCACAACATAACAGGTAATTGGTTTACTGTTCATTGGTTCTCTCTAATTCTTCAACTGACTTACTTACTACACCTGGGGAGACTAATAACCAACACAGATGCACAACATAACAGCAATTGGTTTACTGTTCATTGGTTCTCTCTATTTCTTCAACTGACTTACTTGCTACACTTGGGGAGACTAATAACCAACACAGATGCACAACATATCATGTAATTGGTTTACTGTTCATTGGTTCTCTCTAATTCTTCAACTGACTTACTTGCTACACCTGGGGAGACTAATAACCAACACAGATGGACAACATAACAGGTAATTGGTTTACTGTTCATGGGTTCTCTCTAATTCTTCAACTGACTTACTTGCTACACCTGGGGAGCCTAATAGCCAACACAGATGCACAACATAACAGGTAATTGGTTTACTGTTCATTGGTTCTCTCTAATACTTCAACTAACTTACTTGCTACACCTGGGGAGACTAATAACCAATACAGATGCACAACATAACAGGAAATTGGTTTACTGTTCATTGGTTCTCTCTAATTCTTCGACTGACATACTTGCTGCACCTGGGGAGACTAATAGCCAACATAGATGCACAACATAACAAGTCATTGGTTTACTGTTCATTGGTTCTCTCTAATTCTTCGACTGACTTACTTGCTACACATGGGGAGACTAATAACCAACACAGATGCACAACATAACATGTAACTGGTTTACTGTTCATTGGTTCTCTCTAATTCTTCAACTGACTTACTTGCTACTCCTGGGGAGACTAATAACAAACACAGATGCACAACAAAACAGGTAATTGGTTTACTGTTCATTTGTTCTCTCTAATTCTTCAACAGACTTACTTGCTACACCTGGGGAGACTAATAACCAACACAAATGCACAACATAACAGGAAATTGGTTTACTGTTCATTGGTTCTCTCTAATTCTTGAACTGACATACTTGCTACACCTGGGGAGACTAATAACCAACACAGATGCACAACATAACAGGAAATTGGTTTACTGTTCATTGGTTCTCTCTAATTCTTGAACTGACATACTTGCTACACCTGGGGAGAATAATAGCCAACACAGATGCACAACATAACAGGTAATTGGTTTACTGTTCATTGGTTCTCTCGAATTCTTCAACTGACTTACTTGCTACACCTGGGGAGACTAATAACCAACACAGATGCACAACATTACAGGTAATTGGTTTACTGTTCATTGGTTCTCTCTAATTCTTCAACTGACTTACTTGCTACACCTGGGGAGACTAATAACCAACACAGATGCACAACATAACAGGTAATTGGTTTACTGTTCATTGGTTCTCTCGAATTCTTCAACTGACATAGTTGCTACACCTGGGGAAACTAATAGCCAACACAGATGCACAACATAACAAGTCATTGGTTTACTGTTCATTGGTTCTCTCAAATTCTTTGACTGACTTACTTGCTACACATGGGGAGACTAATAACTAACATAGATGCACAACATAACAGGTAATTGGTTTACTGTTCATTGGTTCTCTCTAATTCTTCAACTGACTTACTTGCTACACCTGGGGAGACTAATAACCAACACAGATGCACAACATAACAACAATTGGTTTACTGTTCATTGGTTCTCTCTAATTCTTCAACTGACTTTCTTGCTACAATTGGGGAGACTAATAACCAACACAGATGCACAACATAACGTGTAATTGGTTTACTGTTCATTGGTTCTCTCTAATTCTTCGACTGACATACTTGCAACACCTGGGGAGACTAATAACCAACACAGATGCACAACATAACATGTAATTGGTTTACTGTTCATTGGTTCTCTCTAATTCTTCGACTGACATACTTGCAACACCTGGGGAGACTAATAACCAACACAGATGCACAACATAACAGGTAATTGGTTTACTGTTCATTGATTCTCTCTAATTCTTCAACTGACATACTTGCAACACCTGGGGAGACTAATAACCAACACAGATGCACAACATAACAGGTAATGGTTTACTGTTCATTGGTTCTCTCTAATTCTTCAACTCACTTACTTGCTACACCTGGGGAGACTAATAACCAACACAGATGCACAACAAAACAGGTAATTGGTTTACTGTTCATTTATTCTCTCTAATTCTTCAACTGACTTACTTGCTACACCTGGGGAGACTAATAACCAACACAGATGCACAACATAAGAGGTAATTGGTTTACTGTTCATTGGTTCTCTCTAATTCTTCGACTGACATACTTGCAACACCTGGGGAGACTAATAACCAACACAGATGCACAACATAACAGGTAATGGTTTACTGTTCATTGGTTCTCTCTAATTCTTCAACTCACTTACTTGCTACACCTGGGGAGACTAATAACCAACACAGATGCACAACAAAACAGGTAATTGGTTTACTGTTCATTTATTCTCTCTAATTCTTCAACTGACTTACTTGCTACACCTGGGGAGACTAATAACCAACACAGATGCACAACATAACAGGTAATTAGTTTACTGTTCATTGGTTCTCTCTAATTCTTCAACTGACTTACTTGCTACACCTGGAGAGACTAATAACCAACACAGATGCACAACATAACAGGTAATTGGTTTACTGTTCATTGGTTCTCTCTAATTCTTCAACTGACTTACTTGCTACACCTGGGGAGACTAATAACCAACACAGATGCACAACAAACGCAGGTAATTGGTTTACTGTTCATTTATTCTCTCTAATTCTTCAACTGACTTACTTGCTACACCTGGGGAGACTAATAACCAACACAGATGCACAACATAACAGGAAATTGGTTTACTGTTCATTGGTTCTCTCTAATTCTTGAACTGACATACTTGCTACACCTGGGGAGACTAATAGCCAACACAGATGCACAACATAACAGGTAATTGGTTTACTGTTCATTGGTTCTCTCGAATTCTTCAACTGAATTACTTGCTACACCTGGGGAGACTAATAACCAACACAGATGCACAACATTACAGGTAATTGGTTTACTGTTCATTGGTTCTCTCTAATTCTTCAACTGACTTACTTGCTACACCTGGGGAGACTAATAACCAACACAGATGCACAACATAACAGGTAATTGGTTTACTGTTCATTGGTTCTCTCGAATTCTTCAACTGACATAGTTGCTACACCTGGGGAAACTAATAGTCAACACAGATGCACAACATAACAAGTCATTGGTTTACTGTTCATTGGTTCTCTCAAATTCTTTGACTGACTTACTTGCTACACATGGGGAGACTAATAACTAACATAGATGCACAACATAACAGGTAATTGGTTTACTGTTCATTGGTTCTCTCTAATTCTTCAACTGACTTAGTTGCTACACCTGGGGAGACTAATAACCAACACAGATGCACAACATAACAACAATTGGTTTACTGTTCATTGGTTCTCTCTAATTCTTCAACTGACTTTCTTGCTACAATTGGGGAGACTAATAACCAACACAGATGCACAACATAACGTGTAATTGGTTTACTGTTCATTGGTTCTCTCTAATTCTTCGACTGACATACTTGCAACACCTGGGGAGACTAATAACCAACACAGATGCACAACATAACATGTAATTGGTTTACTGTTCATTGGTTCTCTCTAATTCTTCGACTGACATACTTGCAACACCTGGGGAGACTAATAACCAACACAGATGCACAACATAACAGGTAATTGGTTTACTGTTCATTGGTTCTCTCTAATTCTTCAACTGACATACTTGCTACACCTGGGGAGACTAATAGCCAACACAGATGCACAACATAACAGGTAATTGGTTTACTACTATTCATTGGTTCTCTCTAATTCTTCGACTGACTTACTTGCTACACCTGGGGAGACTAATAACCAACACAGATTCACAACATAACAGGTAATTAGTTTACTGTTCATTGGTTCTCTCTAATTCTTCAACTGACTTACTTGCTACACCTGGGGAGACTAATATCCAACACAGATGCACAACATAATAGGTAATTGGTTTACTGTTCATTGGTTCTCTCTAATTCTTCAACTGACTTACTTGCTACACCTGGGGAGACTAATAACCAACACAGATGCACAACATAAGAGGTAATTGGTTTACTGTTCATTGGTTCTCTCTAATTCTTCGACTGACATACTTGCAACACCTGGGGAGACTAATAACCAAC
Organism: Cajanus cajan; assembly: GCF_000230855.2. Taxonomy (NCBI): domain Eukaryota; kingdom Viridiplantae; phylum Streptophyta; class Magnoliopsida; order Fabales; family Fabaceae; genus Cajanus; species Cajanus cajan. The sequence goes on from NC_138524.1 coordinate 39,148,565, forward strand.
ACAGATGCACAACATAACAGGTAATTGGTTTACTGTTCATTGGTTCTCTCTAATTCTTCAACTCACTTACTTGCTACACCTGGGGAGACTAATAACCAACACAGATGCACAACAAAACAGGTAATTGGTTTACTGTTCATTTATTCTCTCTAATTCTTCAACAGACTTACTTGCTACACCTGGGGAGACTAATAACCAACACAGATGCACAACATAACAGGTAATTAGTTTACTGTTCATTGGTTCTCTCTAATTCTTCAACTGACTTACTTGCTACACCTGGGGAGACTAATAACCAACACAGATGCACAACATAACAGGTAATTGGTTTACTGTTCATTGGTTCTCTCTAATTCTTCAACTGACTTACTTGCTACACCTGGGGAGACTAATAACCATCACAGATGCACAACAAACGCAGGTAATTGGTTTACTGTTCATTTATTCTCTCTAATTCTTCAACTGACTTACTTGCTACACCTGGGGAGACTAATAACCAACACAGATGCACAACATAACAGGAAATTGGTTTACTGTTCATTGGTTCTCTCTAATTCTTGAACTGACATACTTGCTACACCTGGGGAGACTAATAGCCAACACAGATGCACAACATAACAGGTAATTGGTTTACTGTTCATTGGTTCTCTCGAATTCTTCAACTGAATTACTTGCTACACCTGGGGAGACTAATAACCAACACAGATGCACAACATTACAGGTAATTGGTTTACTGTTCATTGGTTCTCTCTAATTCTTCAACTGACTTACTTGCTACACCTGGGGAGACTAATAACCAACACAGATGCACAACATAACAGGTAATTGGTTTACTGTTCATTGGTTCTCTCGAATTCTTCAACTGACATAGTTGCTACACCTGGGGAAACTAATAGCCAACACAGATGCACAACATAACAAGTCATTGGTTTACTGTTCATTGGTTCTCTCAAATTCTTTGACTGACTTACTTGCTACACATGGGGAGACTAATAACTAACATAGATGCACAACATAACAGGTAATTGGTTTACTGTTCATTGGTTCTCTCTAATTCTTCAACTGACTTACTTGCTACACCTGGGGAGACTAATAACCAACACAGATGCACAACATAACAACAATTGGTTTACTGTTCATTGGTTCTCTCTAATTCTTCAACTGACTTTCTTGCTACAATTGGGGAGACTAATAACCAACACAGATGCACAACATAACCTGTAATTGGTTTACTGTTCATTGGTTCTCTCTAATTCTTCGACTGACATACTTGCAACACCTGGGGAGACTAATAACCAACACAGATGCACAACATAACATGTAATTGGTTTACTGTTCATTGGTTCTCTCTAATTCTTCGACTGACATACTTGCAACACCTGGGGAGACTAATAACCAACACAGATGCACAACATAACAGGTAATTGGTTTACTGTTCATTGGTTCTCTCTAATTCTTCAACTGACATACTTGCTACACCTGGGGAGACTAATAGCCAACACAGATGCACAACATAACAGGTAATTGGTTTACTACTGTTCATTGGTTCTCTCTAATTCTTCGACTGACTTACTTGCTACACCTGGGGAGACTAATAACCAACACAGATGCACAACATAACAGGTAATTAGTTTACTGTTCATTGGTTCTCTCTAATTCTTCAACTGACTTACTTGCTACACCTGGGGAGACTAATAGCCAACACAGATGCACAACATAATAGGTAATTGGTTTACTGTTCATTGGTTCTCTCTAATTCTTCAACTAACTTACTTGCTACACCTGGGGAGACTAATAACCAACACAGATGCACAACATAAGAGGTAATTGGTTTACTGTTCATTGGTTCTCTCTAATTCTTCGACTGACATACTTGCAACACCTGGGGAGACTAATAACCAACACAGATGCACAACATAACAGGTAATTGGTTTACTGTTCATTGGTTCTCTCTAATTCTTCAACTCACTTACTTGCTACACCTGGGGAGACTAATAACCAACACAGATGCACAACAAAACAGGTAATTGGTTTACTGTTCATTTATTCTCTCTAATTCTTCAACTGACTTACTTGCTACACCTGGGGAGACTAATAACCAACACAGATGCACAACATAACAGGAAATTGGTTTACTGTTCATTGGTTCTCTCTAATTCTTGAACTGACATACTTGCTACACCTGGGGAGACTAATAGCCAACACAGATGCACAACATAACAGGTAATTGGTTTACTGTTCATTGGTTCTCTCGAATTCTTCAACTGAATTACTTGCTACACCTGGGGAGACTAATAACCAACACAGATGCACAACATTACAGGTAATTGGTATACTGTTCATTGGTTCTCTCGAATTCTTCAACTAACATAGTTGCTACACCTGGGGAGACTAATAGCTAACACAGATGCACAACATAACAAGTCTTTGGTTTACTGTTCATTGGTTCTCTCAAATTCTTCGACTGACTTACTTGCTACACATGGGGAGACTAATAACCAACATAGATGCACAACATAACAGGTAATTGGTTTACTGTTCATTGGTTCTCTCTAATTCTTCGACTGACTTACTTGCTACACCTGGGGAGACTAATAACCAACACAGATGCACAACATAACAGGTAATTAGTTTACTGTTCATTGGTTCTCTCTAATTCTTCAACTGACTTACTTGCTACACCTGGGGAGACTAATAGCCAACACAGATGCACAACATAATAGGTAATTGGTTTACTGTTCATTGGTTCTCTCTAATTCTTCAACTGACTTACTTGCTACACCTGGGGAGACTAATAACCAACACAGATGCACAACATAAGAGGTAATTGGTTTACTGTTCATTGGTTCTCTCTAATTCTTCGACTGACATACTTGCAACACCTGGGGAGACTAATAACCAACACAGATGCACAACATAACAGGTAATTGGTTTACTGTTCATTGGTTCTCTCTAATTCTTCAACTCACTTACTTGCTACACCTGGGGAGACTAATAACCAACACAGATGCACAACAAAACAGGTAATTGGTTTACTGTTCATTTATTCTCTCTAATTCTTCAACTGACTTACTTGCTACACCTGGGGAGACTAATAACCAACACAGATGCACAACATAACAGGAAATTGGTTTACTGTTCATTGGTTCTCTCTAATTCTTGAACTGACATACTTGCTACACCTGGGGAGACTAATAGCCAACACAGATGCACAACATAACAGGTAATTGGTTTACTGTTCATTGGTTCTCTCGAATTCTTCAACTGAATTACTTGCTACACCTGGGGAGACTAATAACCAACACAGATGCACAACATTACAGGTAATTGGTTTACTGTTCATTGGTTCTCTCGAATTCTTCAACTAACATAGTTGCTACACCTGGGGAGACTAATAGCCAACACAGATGCACAACATAACAAGTCTTTGGTTTACTGTTCATTGGTTCTCTCAAATTCTTCGACTGACTTACTTGCTACACATGGGGAGACTAATAACCAACATAGATGCACAACATAACAGGTAATTGGTTTACTGTTCATTGGTTCTCTCCAATTCTTCAACTGACTTACTTGCTACACCTGGGGAGACTAATAACCAACACAGATGCACAACATAACGTGTAATTGGTTTACTGTTCATTGGTTCTCTCTAATTCTTCGACTGACATACTTGCAACACCTGGGGAGACTAATAACCAACACAGATGCACAACATAACATGTAATTGGTTTACTGTTCATTGGTTCTCTCTAATTCTTCGACTGACTTACTTGCTACACCTGGGGAGACTAATAACCAACACAGATGCACAACATAACAGGTAATTAGTTTACTGTTCATTGGTTCTCTCTAATTCTTCAACTGACTTACTTGCTACACCTGGGGAGACTAATAGCCAACACAGATGCACAACATAATAGGTAATTGGTTTACTGTTCCTTGGTTCTCTCTAATTCTTCAACTGACTTACTTGCTACACCTGGGGAGACTAATAACCAACACAGATGCACAACATAAGAGGTAATTGGTTTACTGTTCATTGGTTCTCTCTAATTCTTCGACTGACATACTTGCAACACCTGGGGAGACTAATAACCAACACAGATGCACAACATAACATGTAATTGGTTTGCTGTTCATTGGTTCTCTCTAATTCTTCGACTGACATACTTGCAACACCTGGGGAGACTAATAACCAACACAGATGCACAACATAACAGGTAATTGGTTTACTGTTCATTGGTTCTCTCTAATTCTTCAACTGACATACTTGCTACACCTGGGGAGACTAATAGCCAACACAGATGCACAACATAACAGGTAATTGGTTTACTACTGTTCATTGGTTCTCTCTAATTCTTCGACTGACTTACTTGCTACACCTGGGGAGACTAATAACCAACACAGATGCACAACATAACAGGTAATTAGTTTACTGTTCATTGGTTCTCTCTAATTCTTCAACTGACTTACTTGCTACACCTGGGGAGACTAATAGCCAACACAAATGCACAACATAATAGGTAATTGGTTTACTGTTCATTGGTTCTCTCTAATTCTTCAACTGACTTACTTGCTACACCTGGGGAGACTAATAACCAACACAGATGCACAACATAAGAGGTAATTGGTTTACTGTTCATTGGTTCTCTCTAATTCTTCGACTGACATACTTGCAACACCTGGGGAGACTAATAACCAACACAGATGCACAACATAACAGGTAATTGGTTTACTGTTCATTGGTTCTCTCGAAATCTTCAACTGAATTACTTGCTACACCTGGGGAGACTAATAACCAACACAGATGCACAACATTACAGGTAATTGGTTTACTGTTCATTGGTTCTCTCTAATTCTTCAACTGACTTACTTGCTACACCTGAGGAGACTAATAACCAACACAGATGCACAACATAACAGGTAATTGGTTTACTGTTCATTGGTTCTCTCGAATTCTTCAACTAACATAATTGCTACACCTGGGGAGACTAATAGCCAACACAGATGCACAACATAACAAGTCTTTGGTTTACTGTTCATTGGTTCTCACAAATTCTTCGGCTGACTTACTTGCTACACATGGGGAGACTAATAACTAACATAGATGCACAACATAACAGGTAATTGGTTTACTGTTCATCGGTTCTCTCTAATTCTTCAACTGACTTACTTGCTACACCTGGGGAGACTAATAACCAACACAGATGCACAACATAACAGCAATTGGTTTACTGTTCATTGGTTCTCTCTAATTCTTCAACTGACTTACTTGCTACACTTGGGGAGACTAATAACCAACACAGATGCACAACATAACATGTAATTGGTTTACTGTTCATTGGTTCTCTCTAATTCTTCAACTGACTTACTTGCTACACCTGGGGAGACTAATAACCAACACAGATGGACAACATAACAGGTAATTGGTTTACTGTTCATGGGTTCTCTCTAATTCTTCAACTGACTTACTTGCTACACCTGGGGAGCCTAATAGCCAACACAGATGCACAACATAACAGGTAATTGGTTTACTGTTCATTGGTTCTCTCTAATACTTCAACTAACTTACTTGCTACACCTGGGGAGACTAATAACCAATACAGATGCACAATATAACAGGAAATTGGTTTACTGTTCATTGGTTCTCTCTAATTCTTCGACTGACATACTTGCTACACCTGGGGAGACTAATAGCCAACATAGATGCACAACATAACAAGTCATTGGTTTACTGTTCATTGGTTCTCTCTAATTCTTCGACTGACTTACTTGCTACACATGGGGAGACTAATAACCAACACAGATGCACAACATAACAGGTAATTGGTTTACTGTTCATTTGTTCTCTCTAATTCTTCAACTGACTTACTTGCTACACCTGGGGAGACTAATAACAAACACAGATGCACATCAAAACAGGTAATTGGTTTACTGTTCATTTATTCTCTCTAATTCTTCAACTGACTTAACTGCTACACCTGGGGAGACTAATAACCAACACAGATGCACAACATAACAGGAAATTGGTTTACTGTTCATTGGTTCTCTCTAATTCTTGAACTGACATACTTGCTACACCTGGGGAGACTAATAGCCAACACAGATGCACAACATAACAGGTAATTGGTTCACTGCTCATTGGTTCTCTCGAATTCTTCAACTGACTTACTTGCTACACCTGGGGAGACTAATAACCAACACAGATGCACAACATTACAGGTAATTGGTTTACTGTTCATTGGTTCTCTCTAATTCTTCAACTGACATAGTTGCTACACCTGGGGAGACTAATAGCCAACACAGATGCACAACATAACAAGTCATTGGTTTACTGTTCATTGGTTCTCTCAAATTCTTCGACTGACTTACTTGCTACACATGGGGAGACTAATAACTAACATAGATGCACAACATAACAGGTAATTGGTTTACTGTTCATTTGTTCTCTCTAATTCTTCAGCTGACTTACTTGCTACACCTGGGGAGACCAATAACCAACACAGATGCACAACATAACAGCAATTGGTTTACTGTTCATTGGTTCTCTCTAATTCTTCAACTGACTTACTTGCTACACCTGGGGAGACTAATAACCAACACAGATGCACAACATAACAGGTAATTGGTTTACTGTTCATTAGTTCTCTCTAATTCTTGAACTGACTTGCTTGCTATACCTGGGGAGACTAATAACTAACACAGCTGCACAACATAGCAGGTAATTGGTTTACTGTTCATTGGTTCTCTCGAATTCTTCAACTGACATACTTGCTACCCCTGGGGAGACTAATAGCCAACACAGATGCACAACATAACAGGTAATTGGTTTACTGTTCATTGGTTCTCTCTAATACTTCAACTGACTTACTTGCTACACCTGGGGAGACTAATAACCAACACAGATGCACAACATAACAGGAAATTGGTTTACTGTTCATTGGTTCTCTCTAATTCTTCAACTGACATACTTGCTACACCTGGGGAGACTAATAGCCAACACAGATGCACAACATAACAGGTAATTGGTTTACTGTTCATTGGTTCTTTCTAATTCTTCGACTGACATACTTGCTACACCTGGGGAGACTAATAGCCAACACAGATGCAAAACATAACAAGTCATTGGTTTACTGTTCATTGGTTCTCTCAAATTCTTTGACTGACTTACTTGCTACACATGGGGAGACTAATAACTAACATAGATGCACAACATAACAGGTAATTGGTTTACTGTTCATTGGTTCTCTCTAATTCTTCAACTGACTTACTTGCTACACCTGGGGAGACTAATAACCAACACAGATGCACAACATAACAACAATTGGTTTACTGTTCATTGGTTCTCTCTAATTCTTCAACTGACTTACTTGCTACAATTGGGGAGACTAATAACCAACACAGATGCACAACATAACGTGTAATTGGTTTACTGTTCATTGGTTCTCTCTAATTCTTCGACTGACATACTTGCAACACCTGGGGAGACTAATAACCAACACAGATGCACAACATAACATGTAATTGGTTTACTGTTCATTGGTTCTCTCTAATTCTTCGACTGACATACTTGCAACACCTGGGGAGACTAATAACCAACACAGATGCACAACATAACAGGTAATTGGTTTACTGTTCATTGGTTCTCTCTAATTCTTCAACTGACATACTTGCTACACCTGGGGAGACTAATAGCCAACACAGATGCACAACATAACAGGTAATTGGTTTATTACTGTTCATTGGTTCTCTCTAATTCTTCGACTGACTTACTTGCTACACCTGGGGAGACTAATAACCAACACAGATGCACAACATAACAGGTAATTAGTTTACTGTTCATTGGTTCTCTCTAATTCTTCAACTGACTTACTTGCTACACCTGGGGAGACTAATAGCCAACACAGATGCACAACATAATAGGTAATTGGTTTACTGTTCATTGGTTCTCTCTAATTCTTCAACTGACTTACTTGCTACACCTGGGGAGACTAATAACCAACACAGATGCACAACATAACAGGTAATTGGTTTACTGTTCATTGGTTCTCTCTAATTCTTCAACTGACTTACTTGCTACACCTGGGGAGACTAATAACCAACACAGATGCACAACAAACGCAGGTAATTGGTTTACTGTTCATTTATTCTCTCTAATTCTTCAACTGACTTACTTGCTATACCTGGGGAGACTAATAACCAACACAGATGCACAACATAACAGGAAATTGGTTTACTGTTCATTGGTTCTCTCTAATTCTTGAACTGACATACTTGCTACACCTGGGGAGACTAATAGCCAACACAGATGCACAACATAACAGGTAATTGGTTTACTGTTCATTGGTTCTCTCGAATTCTTCAACTGAATTACTTGCTACACCTGGGGAGACTAATAACCAACACAGATGCACAACATTACAGGTAATTGGTTTACTGTTCATTGGTTCTCTCCAATTCTTCAACTGACTTACTTGCTACACCTGGGGAGACTAATAACCAACACAGATGCACAACATAACAGGTAATTGGTTTACTGTTCATTGGTTCTCTCGAATTCTTCAACTGACATAGTTGCTACACCTGGGGAAACTAATAGCCAACACAGATGCACAACATAACAAGTCATTGGTTTACTGTTCATTGGTTCTCTCAAATTCTTTGAGTGACTTACTTGCTACACATGGGGAGACTAAAAACTAACATAGATGCACAACATAACAGGTAATTGGTTTACTGTTCATTGGTTCTCTCTAATTCTTCAACTGACTTACTTGCTACACCTGGGGAGACTAATAACCAACACAGATGCACAACATAACAACAATTGGTTTACTGTTCATTGGTTCTCTCTAATTCTTCAACTGACATACTTGCTACACCTGGGGAGACTAATAGCCAACACAGATGCACAACATAACAGGTAATTGGTTTATTACTGTTCATTGGTTCTCTCTAATTCTTCAACTGACATACTTGCTACACCTGGGGAGACTAATAACCAACACAGATGCACAACATAACAGGTAATTAGTTTACTGTTCATTGGTTCTCTCTAATTCTACAACTGACTTACTTGCTACACCTGGGGAGACTAATAGCCAACACAGATGCACAACATAATAGGTAATTGGTTTACTGTTCATTGGTTCTCTCTAATTCTTCAACTGACTTACTTGCTACACCTGGGGAGACTAATAACCAACACAGATGCACAACATAACAGGTAATTGGTTTACTGTTCATTGGTTCTCTCTAATTCTTCAACTGACTTACTTGCTACACCTGGGGAGACTAATAACCAACACAGATGCACAACAAACGCAGGTAATTGGTTTACTGTTCATTTATTCTCTCTAATTCTTCAACTGACTTACTTGCTACACCTGGGGAGATTAATAACCAACACAGATGCACAACATAAGAGGTAATTGGTTTACTGTTCATTGGTTCTCTCTAATTCTTCGACTGACATACTTGCAACACCTGGGGAGACTAATAACCAACACAGATGCACAACATAACATGTAATTGGTTTACTGTTCATTGGTTCTCTCTAATTCTTCGACTGACATACTTGCAACACCTGGGGAGACTAATAACCAACACAGATGCACAACATAACAGGTAATTGGTTTACTGTTCATTGGTTCTCTCTAATTCTTCAACTGACATACTTGCTACACCTGGGGAGACTAATAGCCAACACAGATGCACAACATAACAGGTAATTGGTTTACTACAGTTCATTGGTTCTCTCTAATTCTTCGACTGACTTACTTGCTACACCTGGGGAGACTAATAACCAACACAGATGCACAACATAACAGGTAATTAGTTTACTGTTCATTGGTTCTCTCTAATTCTTCAACTGACTTACTTGCTACACCTGGGGAGACTAATAGCCAACACAGATGCACAACATAATAGGTAATTGGTTTACTATTCATTGGTTCTCTCTAATTCTTCAACTGACTTACTTGCTACACCTGGGGAGACTAATAACCAACACAGATGCACAACATAAGAGGTAATTGGTTTACTGTTCATTGGTTCTCTCTAATTCTTCGACTGACATACTTGCAACACCTGGGGAGACTAATAACCAACACAGATGCACAACATAACAGGTAATTGGTTTACTGTTCATTGGTTCTCTCTAATTCTTCAACTCACTTACTTGCTACACCTGGGGAGACTAATAACCAACACAGATGCACAACAAAACAGGTAATTGGTTTACTGTTCATTTATTCTCTCTAATTCTTCAACTGACTTACTTGCTACACCTGGGGAGACTAATAACCAACACAGATGCACAACATAACAGGTAATTAGTTTACTGTTCATTGGTTCTCTCTAATTCTTCAGCTGACTTACTTGCTACACCTGGGGAGACTAATAACCAACACAGATGCACAACATAACAGGTAATTGGTTTACTGTTCATTGGTTCTCTCTAATTCTTCAACTGACTTACTTGCTACACCTGGGGAGACTAATAACCAACACAGATGCACAACAAACGCAGGTAATTGGTTTACTGTTCATTTATTCTCTCTAATTCTTCAACTGACTTACTTGCTACACCTGGGGAGACTAATAACCAACACAGATGCACAACATAACAGGAAATTGGTTTACTGTTCATTGGTTCTCTCTAATTCTTGAACTGACATACTTGCTACACCTGGGGAGACTAATAGCCAACACAGATGCACAACATAACAGGTAATTGGTTTACTGTTCATTGGTTCTCTCGAATTCTTCAACTGAATTACTTGCTACACCTGGGGAGACTAATAACCAACACAGATGCACAACATTACAGGTAATTGGTTTACTGTTCATTGGTTCTCTCTAATTCTTCAACTGACTTACTTGCTACACCTGGGGAGACTAATAACCAACACAGATGCACAACATAACAGGTAATTGGTTTACTGTTCATTGGTTCTCTCGAATTCTTCAACTGACATAGTTGCTACGCCTGGGGAGACTAATAGCCAACACAGATGCACAACATAACAAGTCTTTGGTTTACTGTTCATTGGTTCTCTCAAATTCTTAGACTGACTTACTTGCTACACATGGGGAGACTAATAACTAACATAGATGCACAACATAACAGGTAATTGGTTTACTGTTCATTGGTTCTCTCTAATTCTTCAACTGACTTACTTGCTACACCTGGGGAGACTAATAGCCAACACAGATGCACAACATAACAGGTAATTGGTTTACTACTGTTCATTGGTTCTCTCTAATTCTTCGACTGACTTACTTGCTACACCTGGGGAGACTAATAACCAACACAGATGCACAACATAACAGGTAATTAGTTTACTGTTCATTGGTTCTCTCTAATTCTTCAACTGACTTACTTGCTACACCTGGGGAGACTAATAGCCAACACAGATGCACAACATAACAGGTAATTGGTTTACTGTTCATTGGTTCTCTCGAATTCTTCAACTGAATTACTTGCTACACCTGGGGAGACTAATTACCAACACAGATGCACAACATTACAGGTAATTGGTTTACTGTTCATTGGTTCTCTCTAATTCTTCAACTGACTTACTTGCTACACCTGGGGAGACTAATAACCAACACAGATGCACAACATAACAGGTAATTGGTTTACTGTTCATTGGTTCTCTCGAATTCTTCAACTGACATAGTTGCTACACCTGGGGAAACTAATAGCCAACACAGATGCACAACATAACAAGTCATTGGTTTACTGTTCATTGGTTCTCTCTAATTCTTCAACTGACATACTTGCTACACCTGGGGAGACTAATAGCCAACACAGATGCACAACATAACAGGTAATTGGTTTATTACTGTTCATTGGTTCTCTCTAATTCTTCAACTGACATACTTGCTACACCTGGGGAGACTAATAACCAACACAGATGCACAACATAACAGGTAATTGGTTTACTGTTCATTGGTTCTCTCTAATTCTTCGACTGACTTACTTGCTACACCTAGGGAGACTAATAGCCAACACAGATGCACAACATAACAGGTAATTGGTTTACTGTTCATTGGTTCTCTCGAATTCTTCAACTGAATTACTTGCTACACCTGGGGAGACTAATAACCAACACAGATGCACAACATTACAGGTAATTGGTTTACTGTTCATTGGTTCTCTCTAATTCTTCAACTGACTTACTTGCTACACATGGGGAGACTAAAAACTAACATAGATGCACAACATAACAGGTAATTGGTTTACTGTTCATTGGTTCTCTCTAATTCTTCAACTGACTTACTTGCTACACCTGGGGAGACTAATAACCAACACAGATGCACAACATAACAACAATTGGTTTACTGTTCATTGGTTCTCTCTAATTCTTCAACTGACATACTTGCTACACCTGGGGAGACTAATAGCCAACACAGATGCACAACATAACAGGTAATTGGTTTATTACTGTTCATTGGTTCTCTCTAATTCTTCGACTGACTTACTTGCTACACCTGGGGAGACTAATAACCAACACAGATGCACAACATAACAGGTAATTAGTTTACTGTTCATTGGTTCTCTGTAATTCTACAACTGACTTACTTGCTACACCTGGGGAGACTAATAGCCAACACAGATGCACAACATAATAGGTAATTGGTTTACTGTTCATTGGTTCTCTCTAATTCTTCAACTGACTTACTTGCTACACCTGGGGAGACTAATAACCAATACAGATGCACAACATAACAGGTAATTGGTTTACTGTTCATTGGTTCTCTCTAATTCTTCAACTGACTTACTTGCTACACCTGGGGAGACTAATAACCAACACAGATGCACAACAAACGCAGGTAATTGGTTTACTGTTCATTTATTCTCTCTAATTCTTCAACTGACTTACTTGCTACACCTGGGGAGATTAATAACCAACACAGATGCACAACATAAGAGGTAATTGGTTTACTGTTCATTGGTTCTCTCTAATTCTTCGACTGACATACTTGCAACACCTGGGGAGACTAATAACCAACACAGATGCACAACATAACATGTAATTGGTTTACTGTTCATTGGTTCTCTCTAATTCTTCGACTGACATACTTGCAACACCTGGGGAGACTAATAACCAACACAGATGCACAACATAACAGGTAATTGGTTTACTGTTCATTGGTTCTCTCTAATTCTTCAACTGACATACTTGCTACACCTGGGGAGACTAATAGCCAACACAGATGCACAACATAACAGGTAATTGGTTTACTACTGTTCATTGGTTCTCTCTAATTCTTCGACTGACTTACTTGCTACACCTGGGGAGACTAATAACCAACACAGATGCACAACATAACAGGTAATTAGTTTACTGTTCATTGGTTCTCTCTAATTCTTCAACTGACTTACTTGCTACACCTGGGGAGACTAATAACCAACACAGATGCACAACATAACAGGTAATTGGTTTACTGTTCATTGGTTCTCTCTAATTCTTCAACTGACGTACTTGCTACACCTGGGGAGACTAATAACCAACACAGATGCACAACAAACGCAGGTAATTGGTTTACTGTTCATTTATTCTCTCTAATTCTTCAACTGACTTACTTGCTACACCTGGGGAGACTAATAACCAACACAGATGCACAACATAACAGGAAATTGGTTTACTGTTCATTGGTTCTCTCTAATTCTTGAACTGACATACTTGCTACACCTGGGGAGACTAATAGCCAACACAGATGCACAACATAACAGGTAATTGGTTTACTGTTCATTGGTTCTCTCGAATTCTTCAACTGAATTACTTGCTACACCTGGGGAGACTAATAACCAACACAGATGCACAACATTACAGGTAATTGGTTTACTGTTCATTGGTTCTCTCTAATTCTTCAACTGACTTACTTGCTACACCTGGGGAGACTAATAACCAACACAGATGCACAACATAACAGGTAATTGGTTTACTGTTCATTTATTCTCTCTAATTCTTCAACTGACTTACTTGCAACACCTGGGGAGACTAATAACCAACACAGATGCACAACATAACAGGTAATTAGTTTATTGTTCATTGGTTCTCTCTAATTCTTCAACTGACTTACTTGCTACACCTGGGGAGACTAATAACCAACACAGATGCACAACATAACAGGTAATTGGTTTACTGTTCATTGGTTCTCTCTAATTCTTCAACTGACGTACTTGCTACACCTGGGGAGACTAATAACCAACACAGATGCACAACACACGCAGGTAATTGGTTTACTGTTCATTTATTCTCTCTAATTCTTCAACTGACTTACTTGCTACACCTGGGGAGACTAATAACCAACACAGATGCACAACATAACAGGAAATTGGTTTACTGTTCATTGGTTCTCTCTAATTCTTGAACTGACATACTTGCTACACCTGGGGAGACTAATAGCCAACACAGATGCACAACATAACAGGTAATTGGTTTACTGTTCATTGGTTCTCTCGAATTCTTCAACTGAATTACTTGCTACACCTGGGGAGACTAATAACCAACACAGATGCACAACATTACAGGTAATTGGTTTACTGTTCATTGGTTCTCTCTAATTCTTCAACTGACTTACTTGCTACACCTGGGGAGACTAATAACCAACACAGATGCACAACATAACAGGTAATTGGTTTACTGTTCATTGGTTCTCTCGAATTCTTCAACTGACATAGTTGCTACGCCTGGGGAGACTAATAGCCAACACAGATGCACAACATAACAAGTCTTTGGTTTACTGTTCATTGGTTCTCTCAAATTCTTAGACTGACTTACTTGCTACACATGGGGAGACTAATAACTAACATAGATGCACAACATAACAGGTAATTGGTTTACTGTTCATTGGTTCTCTCTAATTCTTCAACTGACTTACTTGCTACACCTGGGGAGACTAATAACCAACACAGATGCACAACATAACAGCAATTGGTTTACTGTTCATTGGTTCTCTCTAATTCTTCAACTGACTTACTTGCTACACTTGGGGAGACTAATAACCAACACAGATGCACAACATAACATGTAATTGGTTTACTGTTCATTGGTTCTCTCTAATTCTTCAACTGACTTACTTGCTACACCTGGGGAGACTAATAACCAACACAGATGGACAACATAACAGGTAATTGGTTTACTGTTCATGGGTTCTCTCTAATTCTTCAACTGACTTACTTGCTACACCTGGGGAGCCTAATAGCCAACAAAGATGCACAACATAACAGGTAATTGGTTTACTGTTCATTGGTTCTCTCTAATACTTCAACTAACTTACTTGCTACACCTGGGGAGACTAATAACCAATACAGATGCACAACATAACTGGAAATTGGTTTACTGTTCATTGGTTCTCTCTAATTCTTCGACTGACATACTTGCTACACCTGGGGAGACTAATAGCCAACATAGATGCACAACATAACAAGTCATTGGTTTACTGTTCATTGGTTCTCTCTAATTCTTCGACTGACTTACTTGCTACACATGGGGAGACTAATAACCAACACAGATGCACAACAAAACAGGTAATTGGTTTACTGTTCATTTATTCTCTCTAATTCTTCAACTGACTTACTTGCTACACCTGGGGAGACTAATAACCAACACAGATGCACAACAAAACAGGTAATTGGTTTACTGTTCATTTATTCTCTCTAATTCTTCAACTGACTTACTTGCTACACCTGGGGAGACTAATAACCAACACAGATGCACAACATAACAGGAAATTGGTTTACTGTTCATTGGTTCTCTCTAATTCTTGAACTGACATACTTGCTACACCTGGGGAGACTAATAGCCAACACAGATGCACAACATAACAGGTAATTGGTTTACTGCTCATTGGTTCTCTCTAATTCTTCGACTGACTTACTTGTTACACCTGGGGAGACTAATAACCAACACAGATGCACAACATTACAGGTAATTGGTTTACTGTTCATTGGTTCTCTCTAATTCTTCAACTGACATAGTTGCTACACCTGGGGAGACTAATAGCCAACACAGATGCACAACATAACAAGTCATTGGTTTACTGTTCATTGGTTCTCTCAAATTCTTCGACTGACTTACTTGCTACACATGGGGAGACTAATAACTAACATAGATGCACAACATAACAGGTAATTGGTTTACTGTTCATTTGTTCTCTCTAATTCTTCAACTGACTTACTTGCTACACCTGGGGAGACCAATAACCAACACAGATGCACAACATAACAGCAATTGGTTTACTGTTCATTGGTTCTCTCTAATTCTTCAACTGACTTACTTGCTACACCTGGGGAGACTAATAACAAACACAGATGCACAACAAAACAGGTAATTGGTTTACTGTTCATTTATTCTCTCTAATTCTTCAACTGACTTACTTGCTACACCTGGGGAGACTAATAACCAACACAGATGCACAACATAACAGGAAATTGGTTTACTGTTCATTGGTTCTCTCTAATTCTTGAACTGACATACTTGCTACACCTGGGGAGACTAATAGCCAACACAGATGCACAACATAACAGGTAATTGGTTTACTGCTCATTGGTTCTCTCGAAGTCTTCAACTGACTTACTTGCTACACCTGGGGAGACTAATAACCAACACAGATGCACAACATTACAGGTAATTGGTTTACTGTTCATTGGTTCTCTCTAATTCTTCAACTGACATAGTTGCTACACCTGGGGAGACTAATAGCCAACACAGATGCACAACATAACAAGTCATTGGTTTACTGTTCATTGGTTCTCTCAAATTCTTCGACTGACTTACTTGCTACACATGGGGAGACTAATAACTAACATAGATGCACAACATAACAGGTAATTGGTTTACTGTTCATTTGTTCTCTCTAATTCTTCAACTGACTTACTTGCTACACCTGGGGAGACCAATAACCAACACAGATGCACAACATAACAGCAATTGGTTTACTGTTCATTGGTTCTCTCTAATTCTTCAACTGACTTACTTGCTACACCTGGGGAGACTAATAACCAACACAGATGCACAACATAACAGGTAATTGGTTTACTGTTCATTAGATCTCTCTAATTCTTCAACTGACTTACTTGCTATACCTGGGGAGACTAATAACTAACACAGCTGCAAAACATAGCAGGTAATTGGTTTACTGTTCATTGGTTCTCTCGAATTCTTCAACTGACATACTTGCTACCCCTGGGGAGACTAATAGCCAACACAGATGCACAACATAACAGGTAATTGGTTTACTGTTCATTGGTTCTCTCTAATACTTCAACTGACTTACTTGCTACACCTGGGGAGACTAATAACCAACACAGATGCACAACATAACAGGAAATTGGTTTACTGTTCATTGGTTCTCTCTAATTCTTCAACTGACATACTTGCTACACCTGGGGAGACTAATAGCCAACACAGATGCACAACATAACAGGTAATTGGTTTACTGTTCATTGGTTCTCTCTAATTCTTCGACTGACATACTTGCTACACCTGGGGAGACTAATAGCCAACACAGATGCACAACATAACAAGTCATTGGTTTACTGTTCATTGGTTCTCTCTAATTCTTCGACTGACTTACTTGCTACACATGGGGAGACTAATAACCAACACAGATGCACAACATAACAGGTAATTGGTTTACTGTTCATTGGTTCTCTCTAATTCTTCAACTGACTTACTTGCTACACCTGGGGAGACTAATAACCAACACAGATGCACAACAAACGCAGGTAATTGGTTTACTGTTCATTGGTTCTCTCTAATTCTTGAACTGACATACTTGCTACATCTGGGGAGACTAATAGCCAACACAGATGCACAACATAACAGGTAATTAGTTTACTGTTCATTGGTTCTCTCTAATTCTTCAACTGACTTACTTGCTACACCTGGGGAGACTAATGGCCAACACAGATGCACAACATAATAGGTAATTGGTTTACTGTTCATTGGTTCTCTCTAATTCTTCAACTGACTTACTTGCTACACATGGGGAGACTAATAACTAACACAGATGCACAACATAACAGGTAATTAGTTTACAGTTCATTGGTTCTCTCTAATTCTTCAACTGACTTACTTGCTACACCTGGGGAGACTAATAGCCAACACAGATGCACAACATAATAGGTAATTGGTTTACTGTTCATTGGTTCTCTCTAATTCTTCAACTGACTTACTTGCTACACCTGGGGAGACTAATAACCAACACAGATGCACAACATAACAGGTAATTGGTTTACTGTTCATTGGTTCTCTCTAATTCTTCGACTGACTTACTTGCTACACATGGGGAGACTATAACCAACACAGATGCACAACATAACAGGTAATTGGTTTACTGTTCATTGGTTCTCTCTAATTCTTCAACTGACTTACTTGCTACACCTGGGGAGACTAATAACCAACACAGATGCACAACAAACGCAGGTAATTGGTTTACTGTTCATTTATTCTCTCTAATTCTTCAACTGACTTACTTGCTACACCTGGGGAGACTAATAGCCAACACAGATGCACAACATAACAGGTAATTAGTTTACTGTTCATTGGTTCTCTCTAATTCTTCAACTGACTTACTTGCTACACCTGGGGAGACTAATGGCCAACACAGATGCACAACATAATAGGTAATTGGTTTACTGTTCATTGGTTCTCTCTAATTCTTCAACTGACTTACTTGCTACACATGGGGAGACTAATAACTAACACAGATGCACAACATAACAGGTAATTAGTTTACAGTTCATTGGTTCTCTCTAATTCTTCAACTGACTTACTTGCTACACCTGGGGAGACTAATAGCCAACACAGATGCACAACATAATAGGTAATTGGTTTACTGTTCATTGGTTCTCTCTAATTCTTCAACTGACTTACTTGCTACACCTGGGGAGACTAATAACCAACACAGATGCACAACATAAGAGGTAATTGGTTTACTGTTCATTGGTTCTCTCTAATTTTTCGACTGACATACTTTCAACACCTGGGGAGACTAATAACCAACACAGATGCACAACATAACAGGTAATTGGTTTACTGTTCATTGGTTCTCTCTAATTCTTCGACTGACTTACTTGCTACACATGGGGAGACTATAACCAACACAGATGCACAACATAACAGGTAATTGGTTTACTGTTCATTGGTTCTCTCTAATTCTTCAACTGACTTACTTGCTACACCTGGGGAGACTAATAACCAACACAGATGCACAACAAACGCAGGTAATTGGTTTACTGTTCATTTATTCTCTCTAATTCTTCAACTGACTTACATGCTACACCTGGGGAGACTAATAACCAACACAGATGCACAACATAACAGGAAATTGGTTTACTGTTCATTGGTTCTCTCTAATTCTTGAACTGACATACTTGCTACACCTGGGGAGACTAATAGCCAACACAGATGCACAACATAACAGGTAATTGATTTACTGTTCATTGGTTCTCTCGAATTCTTCAACTGAATTACTTGCTACACCTGGGGAGACTAATAACCAACACAGATGCACAACATTACAGGTAATTCGTTTACTGTTCATTGGTTCTCTCTAATTCTTCAACTGACTTACTTGCTACACCTGGGGAGACTAATAACCAACACAGATGCACAACATAACAGGTAATTGGTTTACTGTTCATTGGTTCTCTCGAATTCTTCAACTGACATAGTTGCTACACCTGGGGAGACTAATAGCCAACACAGATGCACAACATAACAAGTCATTGGTTTACTGTTCATTGGTTCAATCAAATTCTTCGACTGACTTACTTGCTACACATGGGGAGACTAATAACTAACATAGATGCACAACATAACAGGTAATTGGTTTACTGTTCATTGGTTCTCTCTAATTCTTCAACTGACTTACTTACTACACCTGGGGAGACTAATAACCAACACAGATGCACAACATAACAGCAATTGGTTTACTGTTCATTGGTTCTCTCTAATTCTTCAACTGACTTACTTGCTACACTTGGGGAGACTAATAACCAACACAGATGCACAACATAACATGTAATTGGTTTACTGTTCATTGGTTCTCTCTAATTCTTCAACTGACTTACTTGCTACACCTGGGGAGACTAATAACCAACACAGATGCACAACATAACAGCAATTGGTTTACTGTTCATTGGTTCTCTCTAATTCTTCAACTGACTTACTTGCTACACTTGGGGAGACTAATAACCAACACAGATGCACAACATAACATGTAATTGGTTTACTGTTCATTGGTTCTCTCTAATTCTTCAACTGACTTACTTGCTACACCTGGGGAGACTAATAACCAACACAGATGGACAACTTAACAGGTAATTGGTTTACTGTTCATGGGTTCTCTCTAATTCTTCAACTGACTTACTTGCTACACCTGGGGAGCCTAATAGCCAACACAGATGCACAACATAACAGGTAATTGGTTTACTGTTCATTGGTTCTCTCTAATACTTCAACTAACTTACTTGCTACACCTGGGGAGACTAATAACCAATACAGATGCACAACATAACAGGAAATTGGTTTACTGTTCATTGGTTCTCTCTAATTCTTCGACTGACATACTTGCTGCACCTGGGGAGACTAATAGCCAACATAGATGCACAACATAACAAGTCATTGGTTTACTGTTCATTGGTTCTCTCTAATTCTTCGACTGACTTACTTGCTACACATGGGGAGACTAATAACCAACACAGATGCACAACATAACATGTAACTGGTTTACTGTTCATTGGTTCTCTCTAATTCTTCAACTGACTTACTTGCTACACCTGGGGAGACTAATAACAAACACAGATGCACAACAAAACAGGTAATTGGTTTACTGTTCATTTGTTCTCTCTAATTCTTCAACAGACTTACTTGCTACACCTGGGGAGACTAATAACCAACACAAATGCACAACATAACAGGTAATTGGTTTACTGTTCATTAGTTCTCTCTAATTCTTCAACTGACTTACTTGCTATACCTGGGGAGACTAATAACTAACACAGCTGCACAACATAGCAGGTAATTGGTTTACTGTTCATTGGTTCTCTCGAATTCTTCAACTGACATACTTGCTACACCTGGGGAGACTAATAACAAACACAGATGCACAATATAACAGGTAATTGGTTTACTGTTCAATGGTTCTCTCTAATTCTTCAACTGACTTACTTGCTACACATGGGGAGACTAATAACTGTCGCCACCCGCCGAAACGGACGTTTGCATTCGCGACGATGGTTGGACTCTTTTTAGTTTTGAAAAGTGATGGATTGTTAGAACGACTTATTCTCAAACTGAGACCTCATCGAACTAACAATTTTATTAAATGATTCTCACCAATCCATGTTAATCCCAAGCGGGACCCTCCATGGATTAGTGGTTTTCGCAAAAGGGGTTCTTGGAGTGGCCACCAATGTTTTACTCAAAACATTGGAAAAAGAAATAAGGCAATTGATTTTCGCAAATCAACTTAGGACATTACAACCAGAGTTGGGTAGGGGAGTCGATTACGTGTGGGGAAGGTGTTAGCACCCCACAACGCCCCTTTCGAGTTCCCTATGACGGATTATTTCATAAATAATAGCGTAGAATTACTAAATTACCCCTATTTATTAGAACGATTATGAGTAAACTATCTACATTGTGAAAGCTTTAAACGTGCAATGCAACAATCAAAAAGCGAAAAATGAAAGCGGTAAAAGAAAGGTTTTGGAAAGAAACCTTTGAAGCGTGCTTTTATATATTCGAAAAGAAGAGTTAGGAGGCTTTTTGGCGCTCCTTCCCACTACACGCTCGCTTGCTCCTTTCCCTAAAATAAATTTTTACTATGGAAATCAAAGAGATTTCCCTTCGACTTGTTCGAGTCTCAAGCTTCAAGGCTCATGACTCAAGAACTTCGTCGGATCAGCTCTCGGAGAGGTTCCTAGGGCAGAGAATAGCTCAAAAACCCAAGAATCCTCAGCCAGAGGGTCCAGAATGTGTGGAAAAGTGTGGGAGAACGTGCCAAGCACGTCCTATTTATAGGATTGAGGCGCAGTACGGCCTAGGAGGTCAATACGGCCCGTACTGAATTTTTGAACTACAGTACGGCCGTATTGAATTTAGTACGGCCGTACTGAAGTTCAAAAACTTCAGTATGGCCGTATTGATTTCACTACGGCCCGTACTGAGTTTTGAACTACAGTACGGCCGTACTGAATTTAGTACGGCCGTACTGAAGTTCAAAAACTTCAGTACGGCCGTATTGATTTCAGTGTGGCCGTATTGTAGTTCAAATTGCTCAGTACGGCTGTACTGAACCTCCAGGAGGGTGTACTGAGCTCCAATCCTCACACACCCTTATTCTAAGCTACTCTAAGACTTCTAGACCTACAAAGAGTCATCCTAGGGTCTTCCAGGGGTCCTTCCGGCTGACTTTCCTTCGGTCTTCGAGAGTCTTCGAGTCTTATTTCCGACCCGGACAATTTTAGGGGTCTACAGCTGCCCCCCCTTTACTTAGTCGAACGGCTTTTTGGTGTACCGGTTGACAAGTAAAGGAGTTGACCCTATTGTCCGGGGAGTAAGCCATCCTTCCGACTTGTAGTGTCTTCCGGTGGGAAAATTGTTGGGTAGCCTCTCCAGGGTTGCATACCTCCGTGCTTCCGGTCACTTTGGTAGCGCGAGTTTGCCCTCTCCAGGGTCTGCGGTTTGCCCTCCCCAGGGTTGCATACCTCCGTGCTTCTGGTCACTTTGGTAGCGCGAGTTTGCCCTCTCCAGGGTCTGCGGTTTGCCCTCCCCAGGGTTGCATACCTCCGTGCTTCTGGTCACTTTGGTAGCGTGAGTTTGCCCTCTCCAGGGTCTGCGGTTTTCCCTCCCCAGGGTGAGTATTAGTCGTCGCCTCTCCAGGCTCGTGCATACTTCGGTGTTTCTGACGACCTCAGTAGCGTGAGTTTGCCCTCTCCAGGGTCTGCATGCCTCCGTGTTTCTGACGACGTTGACAGCTGCATACCTCCGTGTTTCTGACGACGTCGGTAGCTGAGTATTAGTCGTCACCTCTCCAGGCTCGTGCATACCTCGGTGTTTCTGACAACCTTGGTAGCGTGAGTTTTCCCTCTCCAGGGTCTGCGGTTTGCCCTCCCCAGGGTTGCATACCTCCGTGCTTCTGGTCACTTTGGTAGCGTGAGTTTGCCCTCTCCAGGGTTGCATACCTCCGTGCTTCTGGTCACTTTGGTAGCGTGAGCTTGCCCTCTCCAGGGATTTGTGATGATTTTGTCTCCACAGTCCATGATGCTGCTTCGACGGTTGTTTTTGATTTTGGTGCCGCTGAGGGCTGGATAACGCAGGGATCCGTCTAGGGGATGTGCAGTTACTCATAGGTTCTTGTGTCCCAACTTTCCATTGCGTAGTTGGTGCCCACTGGGGAAATTCTGATTCCTTGGGGATGCAGACACAAAGATGCTCTTTCTGAGGTGAGCGATGTCGTATGATTGGCTGACGTCCTTTCGACGTTGGTGGAGTATCCCGGTTATCCTTATTCGGGTGACTCTTTTGATTTTCTGGTTTTGTTGCCTCTGCGTAGGCTGTTATCCGCTGGAGGATTTTGTCGTATTGATCTTGATTGGCCTCTTCTGTTAGGCAGATTATCTTGATGTTTGGTGTTCGGCTGAGTGCCGGATTCCGCTTGGGGAATGATTGTTGATCTTTTTGGATTTTCTCTTTTTGAAGGAGTGCCTCTGAGTAGGCTGTTATCCGCTGGGGGATTCTGTCGTATTGATTTTGATTGGCCTCTTCTGTTAGGCGGATTATCTTGACGTTCGGTGTTTGGCTGAATGCCGGATTCTGCTTGGGGAATGGTTATTGATGTTTTTTGGATTTTCTCTTTTTGAAGGAGTGCCTCTGAGTAGGCGAATGGGGATTTGAGGATCTTATGTATCCCAGAGTATTATTTAGAAAGCCTCTTCAGGCTTAGCTTCACTCGTCGCTCGAGTTGGAAAGCTATCTTCCACTGAGGAAGTCTAAGTCCTTTGACTCGGATATTCTGTTTGGATGATCATGCTTCCATTGGGGAATCTTGCTGATCTTACTTTGATAGCTTTCACTGGGAGTTCGGCCCAAGAGTGCAAGCTGAGATGTCTCTGGGGAGTATTATTTCGGCAAGCCTCTCCAGGCTCAGTTATTCTGTACGATGCGGTTGATTTTCTGATTTTTGCCTTTTTTTTTGTCGATTTCGGCTTTTTCTGTTATTGATTGCCCCTTTTTTTTTTTTTTTTTTTTTTCGATTTTCGGCTTTTTCTGTACATAAATTAAAGTGCTAAAGAATTTTGAATTTTGAAAGTGAAAAATTTCATTAATCAACTAGAATGAAATTTGTACAGTGATGATTAAAAAAGTGGGGCGCAGCCCGATCAATCAAAATAAACAAAAACAGGAAAACAAAGCAAATGGCCGGTCTTCATTCCTCTGCCGGCGGATCCTGTGGAGGGTCTGGGAAGCGACGATGCAGCCAGACTGACAGGTTGTCAAAATCCTGTCTCAGGGCGTCAATGCCGTGCTGTGCAGTGTCGAATCGAGCGTCGATGCTCTGCTGCAACGCGTCGAAACGAGCATCAAAGTAGGCCCTGTCTTGCTGCGAGGGGCCGGCCTCTGTCTGCGGGTCCACGTCACCCGGGAGCTCAATGTTCTCGAAAAGCTCACTGAAGGTGTCGTGGGTGGTCGCACGTACATACTGCCTCCCTGCCCTAGCAATGATCTTCATATTGATCAGGGTGGCAGCATTGATAGGCTTGGGCGCCAACTCACCCGCATCTACGCCATCGGGGCACCCCCAAGTCTCGGCGAGTCGTGAAAGAAGCGTAGAGACCATAATGTATCCTCGCCGAGCGTCGCTACCCTCTCTTGCCCCCAGATTCTTTATATGTTTGAGAAAAAAGAATCCGGGGTTGGCCTTCTGCCCGGTGGCCATGCAGTAAAGAGCCAGCAGATCCTGCCGCGTTACTGACTCTAGACTCTTCGGCCTGGTGTGGATAGAGCCGGTAATCAGCTTGTGGCAAATCCGGAGCGCAGTCGGGAGCCGAGTACCCTTTACTCCAGCGTGATAATCCAGCTGACCCGTGACCTCTCTCCACATATTGGTCGGGGACAGATTATCAGGGCACTCACAGACGGCGTCCCGATATTCCAGCTGATCGGCTCGCTGAAAGAAACCAGCCTGGACGTTGAATTCATCTAGTGTCAGGGAGCGGTATCCTCCCTGCATCCAGAAGTCCACAGAGTAGACCGTCGCGCCATAACTGTTCGTTGACTCTGTGATGCCGACGGTAGTCAGAAATTCCTTCGTCGCGGTCGGATAGATCTTAGGGTGGGGATCAAGGAGGAACCCCCATCCTATGGCATCAATGTAGCCTCTGACCTCATCTTCCCATTCCATTGCCCGAAGGATGCTGAAGTCGAGCACCCTCGACGGCTGGAAGACGAACGACTCAAGGAAATCCAACCTCTCTCGGTGCCGCGCGGTCATCTCAAGTTGCGCGGGGACCCTTTGCCTCTTTCTTGAAGACTCGGCCATTTTTGAAATTGGAGAGATCTCAAACACACTCACAGAAAAAGTATGCAGAGGAATGAAGATGTTGTGATGAATGAGAGGAGGGGGGACGTATTTATAGGAAAAATCAGGTCAGTACGGCCCGTACTGAATTCAGTACGGCCGTACTGACTTTGCCGTTAATGTATAAAATAATGGACCAATACGGGCCGTATTGAATTCAATATGCCCGTATTGGTGTGGACGTTAGGGCCAATACGGCCGTAACCATTTCAATACGCCCGTATTGAGTTAAAAAATTGTTCATAACCCTAATTTCAGTACGGGCGTACTGAACCTGGTACGGGCGTATTGAAGTTTTTTTTTTTTTTTTTTTTTTTTTTTTTAATAAACAGAGAATAAGTGATCTTCCAGTACACCTATCATCTGTATGCATGTATGCGGTATGATGCACCTAATTCTATTTGATTTATTTTTCAAAAGAATTAACCGATGCGTTTCTTTGCTTGGATTTTGCCATTCCTCTAGACGGGCTGTGCGCTGCCGATTTCTGTAACCGAGGAATGATGCGTGTTATATCGAGATTGGTGTCATCAACCAAGTGATCCTTTCCTTCCTTTAGAAGACATGTCAACCCTCCTATTGACCACTATATCTCCATGTTTCCACTAGATTATTCTAAAATCGTTTGGGACAAGAGAAAAGAAAGGAAAGATATTTTTGTTCAAAAGTTTGTGTTTTAGAGGGGATTATTATTATTTTGAAAGCGGTTTTTGTAAGAATGGCTGGCCAAGGTAGGCTTATGTGTTTAGGCTTGTTTGATTAAACACTTATGAAGTTAAGAAAGTCTTGTTATTGACGTTGTGATTCGACAACTTAGATAGCTTCCCTTGAACCTTTCTTTTTGAATTCAGCTCATGGTACCATCATGGATTTCTTTTGCTTTTTTGATTGTCCTTATTTTTGCCTGAAACACCCCTTTGTGGTGTCTCAGCGGACCTTTGTTTTTGTTCATTTTTGCAACCCTAATTTTTGCCTAGGTCACCCTTTTGTGGGATTCCTAGCGGGTTCTTTGCCCTTATTTTTGCGCAGCCCCCTTTTTGGGTTTCCTGCCGAGCTTTTTGTTTTTAGGACTTTGTCCTTAAAGGATTTCTTTTTTATCCATGATGGCACTTGTCGAGGCCAAGGAAAGGTGCTCCAAGTTGTCACACACACTTCCACATAAAAATGATGCGGGTTTATTGTTATTAAGACGATTTTAACCTCATTCATGCTTATTCAAACAGGGTTAAAAATAATGTGGTCTAGAAATTTATTGCAAGCGAGAAAAGAAGCAATAAGAAATAATAAAGAATGATTTTATTATAATTTTAGTGGAAACATGTGCCCTATCGAGGCTCGGGGGTCGGGCTGTCCCCGAGGAGTGATCTCTAATAGTCATCAGGTCTATACATCCCTATCGGAAGAAAAAGAGCACTTGATGACGACGACCGGCCTTGACGCTTGTGAACCGGCCTTCCTAAAGATCTGGCTTAAAGAACGTCGAGAAGGATCTTGGTTCCTCTTCGTCCTTTGATCTTTAATAGGGTTGTATCCTAACCCTTGTTTCCCCGGATTATCCTTAATGATGGGTAGCTCGGGAATTCCTTGGGAATACTTGCCAAGTCCTTGTCCAGGCAAGTATCCGTTCTTGGTGAGCATGTAGGCTACCTTCTTCATTTCTCGGGGAAACGTTTCGACATTGGCAATCTCCAATGCTTGGAAGGCGGTCTCTATAGCTTCCTCTGCTGCATCCACGTAAGGTATGGCAGATGGCTTGCTGATGAGTATGTCATCTTCAGCTTGTACGGTCACCAGCTTGTCACCCATTATGAATTTGACTTTCTGGTGGAGCGTAGAGGGAACAGCTTTCGCATCATGAATCCAAGGTCGGCCGAGGAGACAGCTGTACGCGGGAGTAATGTCCATCACTTGAAATTCGACATTAAAGACAGTGGGTCCAATTTGGATTGGAAGATTGATTTCTCCCACTACTTCTCTTTTAGAACCGTCGAAAGCTCGAACGATCATGTTGCTCGGGCGCATTTGGATTCCCTTGATTGCCACTTGATCAAGCGTTCTTTTTGGCATCACATTCAAGGAAGATCCATTATCCACCAAGACTTTAGCGATGTGATATTCCTTGCACTTTACAGAGATGTGCAAGGGCTTGTTGTGATTTGGTCCCTCAGCGGGGATTTCTTCATCGGTGAAAGTGAGGTGATCATTAGCCGTGATGTGACTAACAATCCCCTCAAACTTGTCTTGGGAGATAGTGTGCGACACGTACGCCTCGTTCAAGACTTTCAAGAGAGATTGCCGATGCAGTTCGGAGCTTAGGATCAACGACAACAGAGTAATCTTTGCTGGCGTCCTATGAAGTTGATCCACGATGGAGTACTCGCTTTGTCGGATATATTTTAACAGCTCGTCAGTCTCCTCCTCGGATTCTTTATTTTCCTCGGTTTTCTCCTTTTCTTTTTCCTTTCCTTTATTCTTGGGAGCTTTATCATGAAGATCTTCGGGAGTGTAGATCCTGCCACTCCTAGTCATGCCCCCAAGTCCAGCGATGTTAGAGATATCGCTGTCGGTAGAAGAATGGATGTCGTATATCCATGGCACAGCTTTATTCGATTCGTAGGAAAAAGGTCTTGGAGCAGTGATCTTTAACGGTGTCGGACCTTCCCCTTTATTCGTCTTGATTACCAACAACGGAGTTGATGTGCGTTCGCTTGGCGCGGTTGTTGGCTTACACTTAATAACGAACGGTGTGCGATCCATCTTGAACATACGCATCGGTTAATTCTTTCTTTTTATTAATGTTATTAATGAATTACTAGGAGGGATGTATGCAAATGAATGACTACCTAGATCCCTCCATGATCTATAATAAGAATGCATGATATGAGATGATGGCGTTGAATATGCATGCATTGTGTTTATTCAACTAAGCATTATCATGTTTTGAGGATGTTCCTAAGATGATGCATGATATTGCTTGGTTTGGATAAATAACTATATTTTTTTGGGTATTTTGTTTTTTGTATTTTTTTGGGTGAAAAGGGAAACTACCTACATGAATGTGATGAGGGTAGATGTTAACACCATGTAATGGAAGATTCTTATTCCCATTTATTCTTATTTTAAAAAAGGAATGTTGTATGTTTAAAGAATGCAATGTATGCTCAAACAATGTCACATAAACAATGCACAAACAATTCACTCATCCACGAACAGTCACGAGCGAATCACGAGGTAGGGGTATCCTGCAGACAAGTGCATATTCAAGGAGGTTCTAACTGTTCTCACCGGTCTAAGGCCCCCAAGGTGCCCCCATTATAGGGACCCAATCCCTCTCGTCGTAAGTCGATGGAAAGTTCCAACGCACTGTCGGACTTGAGTTCATGGTTTTCACCTTGAGTGATGCTTTCCGACAACGGTCTACGGGCACCTATAGACCCATTCGACAACCGGCCGTACTAACATCCACTCCCTATGGCTTTCCACTCATGCCCCCGGGTATAGAGGGAACTGTTGTGTGCAAAGGTTCATGTGCAGTTTGTATTTCAAACAATTGCGAAAATTTAAACATACAACAGTTATTAAAAGCCACATAGATAAAGCATATTATAATACAAGCGAGGGGTAATGAAGTAATTTTAAACTATCATTTTAGAAATAATCCATCACTAAATGGGACTGACTCTCGAGACTTCCCCAGTGGAGTCGCCATCTGTCGCCACCCGCCGAAACGGACGTTTGCATTCGCGACGATGGTTGGACTCTTTTTAGTTTTGAAAAGTGATGGATTGTTAGAACGACTTATTCTCAAACTGAGACCTCATCGAACTAACAATTTTATTAAATGATTCTCACCAATCCATGTTAATCCCAAGCGGGACCCTCCATGGATTAGTGGTTTTCGCAAAAGGGGTTCTTGGAGTCGCCACCAATGTTTTACTCAAAACATTGGAAAAAGAAATAAGGCAATTGATTTTCGCAAATCAACTTAGGCCATTACAACCAGAGTTGGGTAAGGGAGTCGATTACGTGTGGGGAAGGTGTTAGCACACCACAACGCCCCTTTCGAGTTCCCTATGACGGATTATTTCATAAATAATAGCGTAGAATTACTAAATTACCCCTATTTATTAGAACGATTATGAGTAAACTATCTACATTGTGAAAGCTTTAAACGTGCAATGCAACAATCAAAAAGCGATAAACGAAAGCGGTAAAAGAAAGGTTTTGGAAAGAAACCTTTGAAGCGTGCTTTTATATATTCGAAAAGAAGAGTTAGGAGGCTTTTTGGCGCTCCTTCCCACTACACGCTCGCTTGCTCCTTTCCCTAAAATAAATTTTTACAATGGAAATCAAAGAGATTTCCCTTCGACTTGTTCGAGTCTCAAGCTTCAAGGCTCATGACTCAAGAACTTCGTCGGATCAGCTCTCGGAGAGGTTCCTAGGGCAGAGAATAGCTCAAAAACCCAAGAATCCTCAGCCAGAGGGTCCAGAATGTGTGGAAAAGTGTGGGAGAACGTGCCAAGCACGTCCTATTTATAGGATTGAGGCGCAGTATGGCCTAAGAGGTCAATACGGCCCGTACTGAATTTTTGAACTATAGTACGGCCGTATTGAATTTAGTACGGCCGTACTGAAGTTCAAAAACTTCAGTACGGCCGTATTGATTTCACTACGGCCCGTACTGAGTTTTTGAACTACAGTACGACCGTATTGAATTTAGTACGGCCGTACTGAAGTTCAAAAACTTCAGTACGGCCGTATTGATTTCAGTGTGGCCGTGTTGTAGTTCAAATTGCTCAGTACGGCTGTACTGAACCTCCAGGAGGGTGTACTGAGCTCCAATCCTCACACACCCTTATTCTAAGCTACTCTAAGACTTCTAGACCTACAAAGAGTCATCCTAGGGTCTTCCAGGGGTCCTTACGGCTGACTTTCCTTCGGTCTTCGAGAGTCTTCGAGTCTTATTTCCGACCCGGACAATTTTAGGGGTCTACAATAACCAACACAGATGCACAACATAACAGGTAATTAGTTTACTGTTCATTGGTTCTCTCTAATTCTTCAACTGCCTTACTTGCTACACCTGGGGAGACTAATAGCCAACACAGATGCACAACATAACAGGTAATTGGTTTACTGTTCATTGGTTCTCTCTAATTCTTCAACTGACTTACTTGCTACACCTGGGGAGACTAATAACCAACACAGATGCACAACATAAGAGGTAATTGGCTTACTGTTCATTGGTTCTCTCTAATTCTTCGACTGACATACTTGCAACACCTGGGGAGACTAATAACCAACACAGATGCACAATATAACAGGTAATTGGTTTACTGTTCATTGGTTCTCTCTAATTCTTCGACTGACATACTTGCTACACCTGGGGAGACTAATAGCCAACACAGATGCACAACATAACAAGTCATTGGTTTACTGTTCATTGGTTCTCTCTAATTCTTCGACTGACATACTTGCTACACCTGGGGAGACTAATAGCCAACACAGATGCACAAGATAACATGTAATTGGTTTACTGTTCATTGGTTCTCTCTATTTCTTCAACTGACTTACTTGCTACACCTGGGGAGACTAATAGCCAACACAGATGCACAACATAACAGGTAATTGGTTTACTGTTCATTGGTTCGCTCTAATTCTTCAACTGACTTACTTGCTACACCTGGGGAGACTAATAACCAACACAGATGCACAACATAACAGGAAATTGGTTTACTGTTCATTGGTTCTCTCTAATTCTTGAACTGACATACTTGCTACACCTGGGGAGACTAATAGCCAACACAGATGCACAACATAACAGGTAATTGGTTTACTGTTCATTGGTTCTCTCTAATTCTTCAACTGACTTACTTGCTACACCTGGGGAGATTAATAACCAACACAGATGCACAACATAAGAGGTAATTGGTTTACTGTTCATTGGTTCTCTCTAATTCTTCGACTGACATACTTTCAACACCTGGGGAGACTAATAACCAACACAGATGCACAATATAACAGGTAATTGGTTTACTGTTCATTGGTTCTCTCTAATTCTTCGACTGACATACTTGCTACACCTGGGGAGACTAATAGCCAACACAGATGCACAACATAACAAGTCATTGGTTTACTGTTCATTGGTTCTCTCTAATTCTTCGACTGACATACTTGCTACACCTGGGGAGACTAATAGCCAACACAAATGCACAAGATAACATGTAATTGGTTTACTGTTCATTGGTTCTCTCTATTTCTTCAACTGACTTACTTGCTACACCTGGGGAGACTAATAGCCAACACAGATGCACAACATAACAGGTAATTGGTTTACTGTTCATTGGTTCTCTCTAATTCTTCAACTGACTTACTTGCTACACCTGGGGAGACTAATAGCCAACACAGATGCACAACATAACAGGTAATTGGTTTACTGTTCATTGGTTCTCTCAAATTCTTCGACTGACTTACTTGCTACACATGGGGAGACTAATAACCAACATAGATGCACAACATAACATGTAATTGGTTTACTGTTCATTGGTTCTCTCTAATTCTGCAACCGACTTACTTGCTACACCTGGAGAGACTAATAACCAACACAGATGCACAACATAACAGGTAATTGGTTTACAGTTCATTGGTTCTCTCTAATTCTTCAACTGACTAACTTGCTACACTTAGGGAGACTAATAACCAACACAGATGCATAACATAACAGGTAATTGGATTACTGTTCATTGGTTCTCTCTAATTCTTCAACTGACTTACTTGCTACACCTAGGGAGACTAATAACCAACACAGATGCACAACATAACAGGTAATTGGTTTACTATTCATTGGTTCTCTCTAATTCTTCAACTGACTTACTTGCTACACCTGGGGAGACTAATAGCCAACACAGATGCACAACATAACAGGTAATTGGTTTACTGTTCATTGGTTCTCTCTAATTCTTCAACTGACTTACTTGCTACACCTGGGGAGACTAATAACCAACAAAGATGCACAACATAACATGTAATTGGTTTACTATTCATTGGTTCTCTCTAATTCTTCAACTGACTTACTTGCTACACTTGGGGAGACTAATAACCAACACAGATGCACAACATAACATGTAATTGGTTTACTGTTCATTGGTTCTCTCTAATTCTTCAACTGACTTACTTGTTTCACCTGGGGAGACTAATAACCAACACAGATGGACAACATAACAGGTAATTGGTTTACTATTCATTGGTTCTCTCTAATTCTTCAACTGACTTACTTGCTACACCTGGGGAGCCTAATAGCCAACACAGATGCACAACATAACAGGTAATTCGTTTACTGTTCATTGGTTCTCTCTAATACTTCAACTAACTTACTTGCTACACTCGGGGAGACTAATAACCAACACAGATGCACAACATAACAGGAAATTGGTTTACTGTTCATTGGTTCTCTCTAATTCTTCAACTGACATACTTGCTACACCTGGGGAGACTAATAGCCAACACAGATGCACAACATAACAGGTAATTGGTTTACTGTTCATTGGTTTTCTCGAATTCTTCAACTGACTTACTTGCTACAGCTGGGGAGACTAATAACCAACAAAGATGCAGAACATAACAGGTAATTGGTTTACTGTTGATTGGTTCTCTCTAATTCTTCAACTGACTTACTTGCTACACCTGGGGAGACTAATAACCAACACAGATGCACAACATAACAGGTAATTGGTTTATTGTTCATTAGTTCTCTCTAATTCTTCAACTGACTTACTTGCTATACCTGGGGAGACTAATAACTAACACAGCTGCACAACATAACAGGTAATTGGTTTACTATTCATTGGTTCTCTTGAATTCTTCAACTAACTTACTTGCTAAACCCTGGGGAGACTACTAACCAACACAGATGCAGAATATAATAGGTAATTGGTTTACTGTTCATTGGTTCTCTCTAATTCTTCAACTGACTTACTTGCTACACCTGGGGAGATTAATAACCAACACAGATGCACAACATAAGAGGTAATTGGTTTACTGTTCATTGGTTCTCTCTAATTCTTCGACTGACATACTTTCAACACCTGGGGAGACTAATAACCAACACAGATGCACAACATAACAGGTAATTGGTTTACTGTTCATTGGTTCTCTCTAATTCTTCAACTGACATACTTGCTACACCTGGGGAGACTAATAGCCAACACAAATGCACAACATGACAAGTAATTGGTTTACTGTTCATTGGTTCTCTCTAATTTTTTAGCTGACTTACTTGCTACACCTGGGGAGACTAATAACCAACACAGATGCACAACATAATAGCTTATTGGTTTACTGTTTATTGGTTCTCTCGAATTCCTCAACTCACTTACTTGCTACACCTAGGGAGACTAATAACCAACACAGATGCACAATATAACAGGTAATTGGTTTATTGTCCATTGGTTCTCTCTAATTCTTCAACTGACTTACTTGTAACACCTAGGGAGACTAATAACCAACACCGATGCACAACATAACAGGTAATTGGTTTACTATTCATTGGTTCTCTCTAATTCTTCAACTGACTTACTTGCTACACCTGGGGAGACTAATAGCCAACACAGATGCAGAACATAACAGGTAATTGGTTTACTGTTCATTGGTTCTCTCTAATTCTTCAACGGACTAACTTGCTACACCTGGGGAGACTAATAACCAACACAGATGCGCAACATAACAGGAAATTGGTTTACTGTTCATTGGTTCTCTCGAATTCTTCAACTGACACACTTGCTACACCTGGGGAGACTAATAGCCAACACAGATGCACAACATAACAGGTAATTGGTTTACTGTTCATTGGTTCTCTCCAATTCTTCAACTGACTTACTTGCTACACCTGGGGAGACTAATAACCAACACAGATGCACAACATAACATGTAATTGGTTTACTGTTCATTGGTTCTCTCTAATTCTTCAACTGACTTACTTGTTTCACCTGGGGAGACTAATAACCAACACAGATGGACAACATAACAGGTAATTGGTTTACTGTTCATTGGTTCTCTCTAATTCTTCAACTGACTTACTTGCTACACCTAGGGAGCCTAATAGCCAACACAGATGCACAACATAACAGGTAATTGGTTTACTGTTCATTGGTTCTCTCTAATACTTCAACTAACTTACTTGCTACACTCGGGGAGACTAATAACCAACACAGATGCACAACATAACAGGAAATTGGTTTACTGTTCATTGGTTCTCTCTAATTCTTCAACTGACATACTTGCTACACCTGGGGAGACTAATAGCCAACACAGATGCACAACATAACAGGTAATTGGTTTACTGTTCATTGGTTCTCTCGAATTCTTCAACTAACTTACTTGCGACACCTGGGGAGACTAATAACCAACACAGATGCAGAACATAACAGGTAATTGGTTTACTGTTCATTGGTTCTCTCTAATTCTTCAACTGACTTACTTGCTACACCTGGGGAGACTAATAACCAACACACATGCACAACATAATAGGTAATTGGTTTACTGTTCATTGGTTCTCTCTAATTCTTCAACTGACTTACTTGCTATACCTGGGGAGACTAATAACCAACACAGATGCACAACATAAGAGGTAATTGGTTTACTGTTCATTGGTTCTCTCTAATTCTTCGACTGACATACTTGCAACACCTGGGGAGACTAATAACCAACACAGATGCACAATATAACAGGTAATTGATTTACTATTCATTGGTTCTCTCTAGTTCTTCAACTGACTTACTTGCTACAC
This sequence comes from Cajanus cajan, assembly GCF_000230855.2. Classification (NCBI taxonomy): domain Eukaryota; kingdom Viridiplantae; phylum Streptophyta; class Magnoliopsida; order Fabales; family Fabaceae; genus Cajanus; species Cajanus cajan. The sequence continues at coordinate 39,183,957 of NC_138524.1, forward strand.
CTAGGGAGACTAATAACCAACACAGATGCACAACATAACCTGTGATTGGTTTACTGTTCATTCGTTCTCTCTAATTCTTCAACTGACTTACTTGCTACACCTGGGGAGACTAATAACCAACACAGATGGACAACATAACAGGTAATTGGTTTACTGTTCATTGGTTCTCTCTAATTCTTCAACTGACTTACTTTCTACACCTGGGGAGACTAATAACCAACACAGATGCACAACATAACAGGTAATTGCTTTACTGTTCATTGGTTCTCTCTAATTCTTTAACTGACTTACTTGCTACACCTGGGGAGACTAATAACCAACACAGATGCACAACATAATAGGTAATTGGTTTACTGTTCATTGGTTCTCTCTAATTCTTCAACTTACTTACTTGCTATACCTGGGGAGACTAATAACCAACACAGATGCACATCATAACTGGTAATTGGTTTACTATTCATTGGTTCTCTCTAATTCTTCAACTGACTTACTTGGTATACAATGGGAGACTAATAACCAATGAACAGTAAAGCAATTACCTGTTATGTTGTGCATCTGTGTTGGTTATTAGTCTCCCTAGGTGTAGCAAGTAAGTCAGTTGAAGAATTAGAGAGAACCAATGAACAGTAAACCAATTACCTGTTATGTTGTCCATCTGTGTTGGTTATTAGTCTCCCCAGGTGTAGCAAGTAAGTCAGTTGAAGAATTAGAGAGAACGAATGAACAGTAAACCAATCACAGGCTATGTTGTGCATCTGTGTTGGTTATTAGTCTCCCTAGGTGTAGCAAGTAAGTCAGTTGAAGAATTAGAGAGAACCAATGAATAGTAAATCAATTACCTATTATATTGTGCATCTGTGTTGGTTATTAGTCTCCCCAGGTGTAGCAAGTAAGTCAGTTGAAGAATTAGAGAGAACCAATGAACAGTAAACCAATCACACGTTATGTTGTGCATCTGTGTTGGTTATTAGTTTCCGTAGTTGTAGCAAGTAAGTCAGTTGAAGAATTAGAGAGAACCAATGAATAGTAAACCAATTACCTGTTATGTTGTGCATCTGTGTTGGTTATTAGTCTCCCCAGGTGTAGCAAGTAAGTCAGTTGAAGAATTCGAGAGAACCAATGAACAGTAAACGAATTAGTTGTTATGTTGTGCATCTGTGTTGGTTATTAGTCTCCCCAGGTGTAGCAAGTAAGTTAGTTGAAGAATTAGAGAAAACCAATGAACAGTAAACCAATTACATGTTATGTTGTGCATCTGTGTTGGTTATTAGTCTCCCCTGGTGTAGCAAGTAAGTCAATTGAAGAATTAGAGAGAACCAATGAACAGTAAAGCAATTACCTGTGATGTTGTGCATCTGTGTTGGTTATTAGTCTCCCCAGGTGTAGCAAGTAAGTCAGTTGAAGAATTAGAGAGAACCAATGAACAGTAAACCAATTACCTGTTATGTTGTGCATCTGTGTTGGTTATTAGTCTCCCCAGGTGTAGCAAGTAAGTCAGTTGAAGAATTAGAGAGTACCAATGAACAGTAAACCAATTACATGTTATGTTGTCCATCTGTGTTGGTTATTAGTCTCCCCAAGTGTAGCAAGTAAGCCTGTTGAAGAATTAGAGAGAACCAATGAACAGTAAACCAATTACATGTTATGTTGTGCATCTGTATTGGTTATTAGACTCCCATTGTATACCAAATAAGTCATTTGAAGAATTAGATAGAACCAATGAACAGTAAACCAATTACCAGTTATGATGTGCATCTGTGTTGGTTATTAGTCTCCCCAGGTATAGCAAGTAAGTCAGTTGAAGAATTAGAGAGAACCAATGAACTGTAAACCAATTACCTATTATCTTGTGCATCTGTGTTGGTTATTAGTCTCCCCAGGTGTAGCAAGTAAGTCAGTTAAAGAATTAGAGAGAACCAATGAACAGTAAAGCAATTACCTGTTATGTTGTGCATCTGTCTTGGTTATTAGTCTCCCCAGGTGTAGCAATTAAGTCAGTTGAAGAATTAGAGAGAACCAATGAACAGTAAACCAATTACCTGTTATGTTGTGCATCTGTGTTGGTTATTAGTCTCCCCAGGTGTAGCAAGTAAGTCGGTTGAAGAATTAGAGAGAACCAAAGAACAGTAAACCAATTACCTGTTATGTTGTGCATCTGTTTTGGTTATTAGTCTCCCCAGGAGTAGCAAGTAAGTCAGTTAAAGAATTAGAGAGAACCAATGAACAGTAAATCAATTACCTGTTATGTTGTGCATCTGTGTTAGTTATTAGTATCGCCAGGTGTAGCAAGTAAGTCAGTTGAAGAATTAGAGAGAACCAATGAACAGTAAACCAATTACCTGTTATGTTGTGCATCTGTATTGGTTATTAGTCTCCCCAGGTGTAGCAAGTAAGTCAGTTGAAGAATTAGAGAGAACCAATGAACAGTAAACCAATCACACGTTATGTTGTGCATCTGTGTTGGTTATTAGTCTCCCTAGGTGTAGCAAGTAAGTCAGTTGAAGAATTAGAGAGAACCAATGAACAGTAAACCAATTACATGTTATGTTGTGCGTCTGTGTTGGTTATTAGTCTCCCCTGGTCTAGCAAGTAAGTCAGTTGAAGAATTAGAGAGAACCAATGAACAGTAAAGCAATTACCTGTTATGTTGTGCATCTGTGTTAGTTATTAGTCTCCCCAGGTGTAGCAAGTAAGTCAGTTGAAGAATTAGAGAGAACCAATGAACAGTAAACCAATTACATGTTATGTTGTGCATCTGTGTTGGTTATTAGTCTCCCCTGGTGTAGCAAGTAAGTCAGTTGAAGAATTAGAGAGAACCAATGAACAGTAAATCAATTACCTGTTATGTTGTGCATCTGTGTTGGTTATTAGTCTCCCCAGGTGTAGCAAGTAAGTCCGTTGAAGAATTAGAGAGAACCAATGAACACTAAACCAATTACCTGTTATGTTGTGTACCTGTGTTGGTTATTAGTCTCCCCAGGTGTAGCAAGTAAGTCGGTTGAAGAATTAGAGAGTACCAATGAACAGTAAACCAATTACATGTTATGTTGTCCATCTGTGTTGGTTATTAGTCTCCCTAGGTGTAGCAAGAAAGTCAGTTGAAGAATTAGAGAGAACCAATGAACAGTAAACCAATTACCTGTTATGTTGTGTATCTGTGTTGGTTATTAGTCTCCCCAGGTGTAGCAAGTAAGTCAGTTGAAGAATTAGAGAGAACCAATGAACAGTAAACCAATCACACGTTATGTTGTGCATCTGTGTTGGTTATTAGTCTCCCCAGGTGTAGCAAGTAAGTCGGTTGAAGAATTAGAGAGAACCAATGAACAGTAAACCAATTACCTGTTATGTTGTGCATCTGTTTTGGTTATTAGTCTCCCCAGTTGTAGCAAGTAAGTCAGTTGAAGAATTAGAGAGAAACAATGAACAGTAAACCAATTACATGTTATGTTGTGCATCTGTGTTGGTTATTAGTCTCCCCTGGTGTGGCAAGTAAGTCAGTTGAAGAATGAGAGAGAACCAATGAACAGTAAAGCAATTACCTGTTATGTTGTGCATCTGTTTTGGTTATTAGTCTCCCCAGGTGTAGCAAGTAAGTCAGTTGAAGAATTAGAGAGAACCAATGAACAGTAAACCAATTACCTGTTATGTTGTGCATCTGTGTTGGTTATTAGTCTCCCCAGGTGTAGCAAGTAAGTCAATTGAAGAATTAGAGAGAACCAATGAATAGTAAATCAATTACCTGTTATGTTGTGCATCTGTGTTGGTTATTAGTCTCCCCAGGTGTAGCAAGTAAGTCAGTTAAAGAATTAGAGAGAACCAATGAACAGTAAACCAATCACACGTTATGTTGTGCATCTGTGTTGGTTATTGGTATCCCTAGGTGTAGCAAGTAAGTCAATTGAAGAATTAGAGAGAACCAATGAATAGTAAACTGATTACCTGTTATGTTGTGCATCTGTGTTGGTTATTAGTCTCCCCAGGTGTAGCAAGTAAGTCAGTTGAAGAATTAGAGAGAACCAATGAACAGTAAATGAATTAGTTGTTATGTTGTGCATCTGTGTTGGTTATTAGTCTCCCCAGGTGTAGCAAGTAAGTCAGTTGAAGAAATAGAGAGAACCAATGAACAGTAAACCAATTACATGTTATGTTGTGCATCTGTGTTGGTTATTAGTCTCCCCTGGTGTGGCAAGTAAGTCAATTGAAGAATTAGAGAGAACCAATGAACAGTAAAGCAATTACCTGTTATGTTGTGCATCTGTGTTGGTTATCAGTCTCCCCAGGTGTAGCAAGTAAGTCAATTCAAGAATTAGAGAGTACCAACAAACAGTAAAGCAATTACTTGTTATGTTGTGCATCTGTGTTGGTTATTAGTCTCCCCTGGTGTAGCAAGAAAGTCAGTTGAAGAATTAGAGAGAACCAATGAACAATAAACCAACTACCTGTTATGTTGTGCATCTGTGTTGGTTATTAGTCTCCCCTGGTGTAGCAAGTAAGTCAGTTGAAGAATTAGAGAGAACCAATGAACAATAAACCAACTACATGTTATGTTGTGCATCTGTGTTGGTTATTAGTCTCCCTAGGTGTAGCAAGTAAGTCAGTTGAAGAATTAGAGAGAACCAATGAATAGTAAATCAATTACCTGTTATGTTGTGCATCTGTGTTGGTTATTAGTCTCCCCAAGTGTAGCAAGTAAGTCAGTTGAAGAATTAGAGAGAACCAATGAACAGTAAACCAATCACACGTTATGTTGTGCATCTGTGTTGGTTATTAGTCTCCCTAGGTGTAGCAAGTAAGTCAGTTGAAGAATTAGAGAGAACCAATGAATAGTAAACCAATTACCTGTTATGTTGTGCATCTGTGTTGGTTATTAGTCTCCCCAGGTGTAGCAAGAAAGTCAGTTGAAGAATTAGAGAGAACCAATGAACAGTAAACGAATTAGTTGTTATGTTGTGCATCTGTGTTGGTTATTAGTCTCCCCAGGTGTAGCAAGTAAGTCAGTTGAAGAATTAGAGAGAACCAATGAACAGTAAACCAATTACATGTTATGTTGTGCATCTGTGTTGGTTATTAGTCTCCCCTGGTGAGGCAAGTAAGTCAATTGAAGAATTAGAGAGAACCAATGAACAGTAAAGCAATTACCTGTTATGTTGTGCATCTGTGTTGGTTATTAGTCTCCCCAGGTGTAGCAAGTAAGTCAGTTGAAGATTTAGAGAGAACCAATGAACAGTAAACCAATTACCTGTTATGTTGTGCATCTGTGTTGGTTATTAGTCTCCCCAGGTGTAGCAAGTAAGTCAGTTGAAGAATTAGAGAGAACCAATGAATAGTAAATCAATTACCTGTTATGTTGTGCATCTGTGTTGGTTATTAGTCTCCCCAGGTGTAGCAAGTAAGTCAGTTGAAGTATTAGAGAGAACCAATGAACAGTAAACCAATCACACGTTATGTTGTGCATCTGTGTTGGTTATTAGTCTCCCCAGGTGTAGCAAGTAAGTCGGTTGAAGAATTAGAGAGAACCAATGAACAGTAAACCAATTACCTGTTATGTTGTGCATCTGTGTTGGTTATTAGTCTCCCCAGGTGTAGCAAGTAAGTCAGTTAAAGAATTAGAGAGAACCAATGAACAGTAAATCAATTACCTGTTATGTTGTGCATCTGTGTTAGTTATTAGTATCGCCAGGTGTAGCAAGTAAGTCAGTTGAAGAATTAGAGAGAACCAATGAACAGTAAACCAATTACCTGTTATGTTGTGCATCTGTGTTGGTTATTAGTCTCCCCAGGTGTAGCAAGTAAGTCAGTTGAAGAATTAGAGAGAACCAATGAACAGTAAACCAATCACACGTAATGTTGTGCATCTGTGTTGGTTATTAGTCTCCCTAGGTGTAGCAAGTAAGTCAGTTGAAGAATTAGAGAGAACCAATGAACAGTAAACCAATTACATGTTATGTTGTGCATCTGTGTTGGTTATTAGTCTCCCCTGGTCTAGCAAGTAAGTCAGTTGAAGAATTAGAGAGAACCAATGAACAGTAAGGCAAAATTCAGAAAATCCAACAAATATACAGAATAATTGAGCCTGGAGAGGCTTGCCGAAATAATACTCCCACATCATACAGAATAACTGAGCTTGGAGAGGCTTGCCGAAATAATACTCGTACAGAATAATTGAGCCTGGAGAGGCTTGCGAAAATAATACTCCCTCATCACACAGAATAATTGAGCCTGGAGAGGCTTGTCGAAATAATACTCCCCAAGAGACATCTCCGCTTACACTCTTGGGCTGAACAAAAAATCAATAAAAACGTACAAGAATAACCGAGCCTGGAGAGGCTTGCCGAAATAATACTCCCACAGAATAATTGAGCCTGGAGAGGCTTGCCGAAATAATACTCCCTCATCACACAGAATAATTGAGCCTGGAGAGGCTTGTCGAAATAATACTCCCCAGAGATATCTCAGCTTCCACGCTCGGACTAAATTCCCCAGTGAAAGCTATCAAAGCAAGATCAGCAAGATTCCCCAAGGGAGGCTTGATCATCCAAACACGAAAAATCCGAGTCAAAGGACTCAGACTTCCTCAGTGGAAGGTAGCTTTCCAACTCAAGCGATGAGTGAAGCTAAGCCTGCAGAGGCTTCCTAAATAATACTCTGGGATACATAAAATCCTCAATCCACATTTGCCTACTCAGAGGCACTCCTTCAAAAAGAGAAAAATCAAAAAGATCAATAACCATTCCCCAAGCGGAATCCGGCACTCAGCCGAACACTGAACATCAAGATCATTCGCCTACTTAGAGGCACTCCTTCAAAAAGGAAAATTATAAAGATCAATAAATCATTCCCCAAGCGGAATTCGGCATTCAGCCAATCATTGAACGTCAAGATGATCCGCCTAACAGAAGAGGCTAATCAAAATTAACGATAGAATCCCCCAGCGGATAACAGCCTACGCAGAGGCAACAAAACCAAGAAAATCAAAAAGAGTCACCCGAATAAGGATAACCGGGATACTCCACCAACGTCGAAAGGACGTCAGCCAATCATAAGGCATCGCTCACCTCAAAAGGAGCATCTTTGTGTCTACACCCCCAAGGAATCAGAAATTCCCCAATGGGCACCAACTACGCAATGAAAGTTGGGACACAAGAACCTATGAGTAACTGCACATCCCATAGACGGATCCCTGCATTATCCAGCCCTCCGCGACATCAAAATCGAAAACAAACCGTCGAAACAGCATCGTGGACTGTGGAGACAAAACCATCATTAATCCCTGGAGAGGGCAAACTCACACTGCCACCGTCGTCAGAAACACGGAGGTATGCAGCGGCCAACGTCGTCAGAAACACGGTAACCGCAGACCCTGGAGAGGGCAAACTCAGCTGCCAAGGTTGTCAGAAACACCGAGGCAGACCCTAGAGAGGGCAAACTCACACTGCCACCGTCGTCAGAAACAACGGAGGTATGCAACTGCCAATGTCGTCAGAAACACAGAGGTAGAGCTTGGAGAGGCGGTACTCAGCTACCCCGTTGTCAGAAACACGGAGGTATGCAGCAGCCAACGTCGTCAGAAACACGGTAACCGCAGACCCTGGAGAGGGCAAACTCAGCTGCCAAGGTTGTCAGAAACACCGAGGCAGAGCCTGGAGAGGCGTTACTCAGCTACCCCGTCGTCAGAAACAACGGAGGTATGCAACTGCCAATGTTGTCAGAAACACAAAGGCAGGGCCTGGAGAGGCGGTACTCAGCCACCAACGTCGTCAGAAACACGGAGGTGTGCAACTGCCAATGTCGTCAGAAACACAAAGGCAGGGCCTGGAGAGGCGGTACTCAGCCACCAACGTCGTCAGAAACACGGAGGTGTGCAACTGCTAACGTCGTCAGAAACACGGAGGCAGAGCCTGGAGAGGCGTTACTCAGCTACCCCGTCGTCAGAAACAACGGAGGTATGCAACTGCCAATGTCGTCAGAAACACAAAGGCAGGGCCTGGAGAGGCGGTACTCAGCCACCAACGTCGTCAGAAACACGGAGGTGTGCAACTGCCAATGTCGTCAGAAACACAAAGGCAAGGCCTGGAGAGGCGGTACTCAGCCACCAACGTCGTCAGAAACACGGAGGTGTGCAACTGCTAACGTCGTCAGAAACACGGAGGCAGAGCCTGGAGAGGCGTTACTCAGCTACCCCGTCGTCAGAAACAACGGAGGTATGCAACTGCCAATGTCGTCAGAAACACAAAGGCAGGGCCTGGAGAGGCGGTACTCAGCCACCAACGTCGTCAGAAACACGGAGGTGTGCAACTGCTAACGTCGTCAGAAACACGGAGGCAGAGCCTGGAGAGGTGGTACTCAGCTATCGAGGTTGTCAGAAACACCGAGGTATGCACGAGCCTGGAGAGGCGACGACTAATACTCAACCTGGAGAGGCTACTCAACAATTTTCCACCGGAAGACACTACAAGTCGGAAGGATGGCTTATTCCCCGGACAATTGGGTCAACTCCTTTACTTGTCAACCGGTACACCAAAAAGCCGTTTGACTAAGTAAAGGGGGGGCAGCTGTAGACTCCTAAAATTGTCCGGGTCGGAAATAAGACTCGAAGACTCTCGAAGACCGAAGGAAAGTCAGCCAGAAGGACTCCTGGAAGACCCTAGGATGATTATCTGTAGGTTTAGAGGTCTTAGAGTAGCTTAAAATAAGGATGTGGGAGGATTGAAGCTCAATACGGCCTCCTAGAAGTTCAGTACGGCCGTACTGAACAATTTGAACTACAATACGGCCGTACTGAACCCAATACGGCCGTACTGAAGTTTTTGAACTTCAGTACGGCCGTACCAAAACCAATACGGTCGTACTGAAGTTTTTGAAACTTCAGTACGGCCGTACTGAATTCAATACGGCCGTACTGTAGTTCAAATCTTCAGTACGGGCCGTATTGATGTCAGAGGCCGTACTGCGCCTCACTCCTATATATAGGACATCATTTGGACGTCATTCCACACTTTTCCACACTTCTTGGACTCTCTTCTTGAGTATTCTGGGGTTTTTGAGCAGTGTTCTGCCCTAGAATTCTCTCCGAGAGCCGATCCGACGAAGTTCTTGAGTTCTGAGCATTTAGCTTGAGAATTCGAACTAGTCGAAGGGAAATCTTTTTGATTTCCATAGTAAAGATTAATTTTTAGGGAAGGAGCGAGCGAGCGTGTAGTGGGAGGGAGCGCCAAAAAGCCTCCTAACATTTGAATATATAAAAGCACGCTTCAAAGGTTTCTTCTTCAAAATCCTTCCTTTTACTGCTTTCTGATTGTTGCATCGCATGTTTAATTTATTCATCATGTAGATATCTTATTCATAGTCGTTTCTAATAAATAGGGGTAATTTAGTAATTTTACACTGTTATTTATAAAATAATCCGTCATAGGGAACCCGAAAGGGGCGTTGTGGGGTGCTAACACCTTCCCCGCACGTAACCGACTCCCTTACCCAACTCTGGTTGTAATGGCCAAGGTTGATTTGCGAAAATCAATTGCCTTATTCCTTTTTCCAATGTTTTGAGTAAAACATTGGTGGCGACTCCAAGAACCCTACTTTGCGAAAACCACTAATCCATGGAGGGTCCCGCTTGGGATTAACATGGATTGGTGAATCATTTAATAAAATTGTTAGTTCGATGAGGTCTCAGTTTGAGAATAAGTCGTTCTAACAATCCACCACTTTTCAAACTCTTAAAACGAGTCCGACCATCGTCGCGAATGCCAAGCTCCGTTTCGGCGGGTGGCGACAGTACCTAGATTGGGAAATGAAGGTGGAACAAATTTTCACTTGTCATCAAGTGAATGAAGAAAGAAAAGTCTCCTTAGCAACCCTAAGTTTTCAAGGTCACGCCATGTATTGGTGGACTTCTTTAGTGAGGGATAGGCGTCTCCGTAATGACCCTCCAATTCAATATTGGAATGAATTAAGGAGTGCCTTGAGGAGGAGACATATTCCCTCTTACTATACTAGGGAGCTTATCAATAAGCTCCAACGACTCCATCAAAAAAATATGACTGTGGAAGAGTATAGACAAACAATGGAGTTGTACTTAATGAGGGCTGGTATTAGGGAGGAAGAAAATATTACCATTGCTAGGTTTTTGAGTGGGTTGACTTTTGACATAAGAGATAAAGTAGAGCTTCTCCCTTATAGGGATTTAAATGATTTGGTTCAACTTTGCATCAAGGTTGAACAACAAAATTTGCGAAAAGGTTCTAAAAGCTCATACTCATCATCTTTTTCAAAAGTTGACTACAAGAGGGAGGGCAAGAAAAATGATTTAGAAAAAAATACTTTTCCCTCTAAAAACCTAGACAAAGGTAAAGAAAAAGAAAAAGAGAAGAAAACAAACACTTCACACACTAGCACTAAGACTAGTGACATAAAATGCTTTAAGTGTCTTGGGAGAGGCCACATTGCTTCTCAATGCCCTACTAAGAAAGTTATGATTTTAAGGGGCCAAGATATTTATAGTAGCCAAGATGAAGCTACTACTTCTTCATCTTCCAGTGAGGATGAAGAAGAAGCAAGTGAAGAAGAGTCATGTGAGGTTACTTACCCTTATAATGGGGAACTTCTTATGATGAGAAGGATCCTCAATAACCAACCTAGTGATACACAATCCCAAAGAGAGAACATCTTTCATACAAGATGTAACATTTCAAACAAGGCTTGTTCTCTCATAGTGGATAGTGGATCTTGGTGCAATTGTTGTAGCACTAGGATGGTTGAAAAGTTGGGTTTGACTACCACACCCCATCCAAAACCTTATCAACTTCATTGGCTTAATGATGATGGGGATATGGTGGTCAACCAACAAGTGGAAGTAGAGTTTTCCATAGGGAACTATCAAGATAAAGTTAAATGTGATGTAGTTCCTATGGAGGCTTGTCATATTTTATTAGGTAGGCCATGGCAATTTGATAAACAAACTCATCATGATGGCCTAACTAATAAAATAACTTTCACACATAAGGGTAAAAAGTTTGTGCTTCATCCTTTATCACCTTCACAAGTGATAGAAGATCAAGTACAAATGAAGGCCAAACGTGAGCAAGAAAAAGGAAAACAAAAAAAAGTTGAAAAAAAAAAAAAACTTCTAAAAATTGATGAAAAGGAGGATTCTAGAGAGATTAATGTTCCCTCTCTAGAGATAGTTCAAGAAGAGAGTTTTCAATCAAAACCTTTACACAAAACTTCTCTCTTTCTTGAATCATCATCTCATATCCTCATGTGTAGAGGAACATTAACTTGCACTGCCACATCTTCTTTGGAAACTACTCTACCTCTTGAGGTGAAAAATCTTTTAGATGAATTTGATGATATATTTCCCAAAGAAGGTCCAGTTGGACTTCCACCTTTTAGGGGAATAGAGCATCAAATAGATCTTGTGCCTGGGGCTAGTCTTCCAAATAGACCAGCTTATAGGACTAATCCACAAGAAACCAAAGAGATAGAGAAGCAAGTACAAGAGTTGTTGGAGAAGGGCTGGATTCAAAAGAGTCTAAGTCCTTGTGCTGTACCTGTCATTTTGGTGCCAAAAAAAGATGGAAAATGGAGGATGTGTTGTGACTGTAGAGCCATCAACAACATCACCATAAAATATAGGCACCCAATTCCTAGGCTTGATGACATGCTTGACGAATTGCATGGGTCATCCATATTTTCCAAGGTAGATCTTAAGAGTGGATATCACCAAATTAGAATCAAAGAAGGTGATGAGTGGAAAACCGCTTTTAAGACTAAGTTTGGATTATATGAATGGTTAGTAATGCCTTTTGGGCTTACTAATGCACCTAGCACATTCATGAGGTTGATGAATCATGCCCTTAGGGATTGCATTGGTAAGTTTGTAGTTGTTTATTTTGATGATATTCTAATCTATAGCCAAAGTCTAAGTGATCATGTGGATCACCTAAGACAAGTATTTCTTGTTCTTAGAGACAATCACTTGTTTGCCAATGTAGACAAGTGCACTTTTTGTGTAGATAATGTTATCTTTTTAGGTTTTGTGGTGAGTAAAAAGGGGGTTCATGTGGATCCCGAGAAAATCAAAGCCATCCAAGAATGGCCTATTCCTACTAATGTAAGTGAAGTTAGGAGCTTCCATGGATTGGCAAGCTTTTATAGGAGATTTGTTCCTAACTTCTCTACATTAGCTTCACCTCTCAATGAGTTGGTGAAGAAGGATGTGGTCTTTGAAGGGACGGACAAACATAACTTAGCTTTCCAAGATCTAAAGCATAAGCTCACTTAAGCACCTGTTCTAGCTCTGCCTGATTTTTCTAAAACTTTTGAGCTAGAATGTGATGCTTCAGGACTTGGCATAGGAGCTGTGTTGTTACAAGGTGGCCATCCAATAGCTTATTTCAGTGAAAAGCTTCATGGGGCTGCCTTGAACTACCCTACCTATGACAAGGAGTTATATGCTTTAGTTCGTGCCCTTCAAACTTGGGAGCATTACCTTGTCACCAAGGAATTTGTTATCCATAGTGACCATGAGTCACTCAAATACTTGAAGGGTCAACATAAATTAAATAAGAGGCATGCAAAATGGGTTGAGTATTTAGAACAATTTCCTTATGTCATCAAATATAAAAAAGGCTCTACAAATGTAGTAGCTGATGCTTTGTCTCGAAGACATGTGCTTTTGAACATCCTAGGTTCTCAAATACTAGGGTTTGATGACATCAAGGAGTTGTATGAGAAAGACCTTGATTTTGCTAACTTTTATTCTTTATGTATTCAAAAACCTTACCAAGGTTACTATATTTCTGAGGGGTTTCTTTTCAAAGAAAATAAACTTTGCATACCCCAAGGATCTATTAGGAAACTCTTGGTTAAGGAGAGCCATGAGGGTGGGCTCATGGGGCATTTTGGAATTGAGAAGACTCTTTCTTTTTTGAGAGAGAAATTCTTTTGGCCTCATATGAAGAGAGATGTCCAACGGTTTTGTAGTAGTTGCATTGCTTGTTTACAAGCAAAGTCTACCACTAAACCTCATGGGCTATACACACCCTTGCCTATATCCTCTTCTCCTTGGGTAGACATTTCCATGGATTTTATCCTTGGTTTGCCTCGAACCCAACGAGGAAAGGATTCCATATTTGTGGTTGTGGACCGTTTTAGCAAAATGGCACATTTTATTCCATGGCACATTTTATTCCATGCCACAAAGTGGATGATGCAAGTAACATTGCTAAGTTATTCTTTCAAGAGATTGTGCGACTCCATGGGTTACCCAAAACTATAGTCTCTGATAGAGATGTTAAGTTTTTAAGCCATTTTTGGAAAACTCTTTGGGCAAGGCTTGGAACTAAACTACTATTTTCTACCACATGTCATCCCCAAACTGATGGGCAAACTGAGGTAGTAAATAGGTCTCTGGGGACTATGTTGAGGGCAATCCTCAAAGGCAATAAGAAGTCATGGGATGACTATCTTCCTCATGTGGAGTTTGCCTACAATAGGGTGGTTCACAAGACCACTAACATGTCTCCATTTGAGATTGTTTATGGCTTTAATCCTCTTACTCCATTGGATTTATTACCTCTTCCGGATGTTGCTTCCTTTATTCATAAAGAAGGCACATCTCGGGCTGACTTTGTCAAGAAATTACATGAGAGGGTTCGAGATCATATTCAATCCCAAACAGAAAAATACCAAAAATACAATAATAAGGGTCGGAAGGAAGTTATCTTCAAGGAGGGTGACTGGGTTTGGCTACACCTTAGGAAGGATAGGTTTCCTTCCAAAAGAAAGTCCAAGCTTAGTCCTAGAGGAGATGGACCCTTCCAAATTCTTAGGAAAATCAATAACAATGCCTATGTTCTAGATCTCCCTTCTGAGTATGGTGTTAGTTCTAGTTTCAATGTTTCTGATCTCTCTTTGTTTACAGGACTAGCTACCCTAGAGGAGGATGCTCTGGATTTGAGGTCAAATCCTCTTCAAGCGGGAGGGGATGATGGAGGAGGCCCATGGGCTAAGGGCCCAACTACTAGAGCAATGGCAAGAAGGATGCATGAAGAGTGGGCCCAAGCCCAAGGAAAGCCCACCACTTTATTTTGTTGGGCCTTGAATCAAGCCCAATTAGATTAGGGCTAGTATAGGAGTAGGCCTTAGTGCCATGTATTTCTTTTGGGGCCTTGTATTTTCGGCCTAGTAGCATAGGAGTTTCATTTGAAGGTCATTTGAATTTAGGTTAATTAGAGTTACATGTGGAATTACATTAGCATTTAATTAGTAGCACATTTGGTGTGCATTTCGGCCATGTGCAACACATGCACATGGTGTGATCCGAAATGCAACTCAAATGGCTTCCTAATTACATGCCAAATGTGTGCACATGGGAGGGTGACCGGTTGGCACCAAAATTTGAATTTTAGAATTCAAATTTTGGCGCCTAGAGTTAAGATAACCATACCATGGTTTTACTTAACTCTAGGTAAACCCAACTTAAACCCTTAACCTAATTTAGCCTATAAACTTCCTTATGACCGAGTTTTGTAGACACTTTGGACATTATTGAATGAGTATTCTTCTCAAAGAAATCTCTCCTCCGAACTCAATTTGCTCCTAGCCTCTACCCTCCTTGAGAGCTTCTCCTTGTAGAGCTAGGACACCTTACCTTCTTAGAACTTAGCTTGTATGCAAGCCTAGGTCACCTTGCTCCTTTGAGGCGTCTCTCATCCTTGAAGAATCATCTAAGGAATCCGAGAAGGAGTGAAGAATCCATGTGCATCCAAGTGGAAGCACAACAATTAGTCTCCCCAGGTGTAGCAAGTAAGTCAGTTGAAGAATTAGAGAGAACCAATGAACAGTAAACCAATTAGTTGTTATATTGTGCATCTGTGTTGGTTATTAGTCTCCCCAGGTGTAGCAAGTAAGTCAGTTAAAGAATTAGAGAGAACCAATGAACAGTAAACCAATTACCTGTTATGTTGTGCATCTGTGTTGGTTATTAGTCTCTCCAGGTGTAGCAAGTAAGTCGGTTGAAGAATTAGAGAGAACCAATTAACAGTAAACCAATTACATGTTATGTTGTGCATCTGTGTTGGTTATTAGTCTCCCAAGGTGTAGCAAGTTAGTCAGTTGAAGAATTAGAGAGAACTAATGAACAGTAAACCAATTACATGTTATGTTGTCCATCTGTGTTGGTTATTAGTCTCCCCATGTATAACAAGTAAGTCAGTTGAAGAATTAGAGAGAACCAATGAACAGTAAACCAATTACCTGTTATGTTTTGCATCTGCGTTGGTTATTAGTCTCCCCAGGTGAAGCAAGTAAGTTGGTTGAAGAATTAGGGAGAACCAATGAACAGTAAACCAATTACCTGTTATGTTGTGCATCTGTGTTGCTTATTAGTCTCCCCAGGTGTAGCAAGCAAGTCAATTGAAGAATTAGAGAGAACCATTGAACAGTAAACCAATTACCTGTTATGTTGTGCATCTGTGTTGGTTATTAGTCTCCCTAGGTGTAGCAAGTAAGTCGGTTAAAGAATTAGAGAGAACCAATGAACAGTAAATCAATTACTTGTTATGTTGTGCATCTGTGTTAGTTGTTAGTATCGCCAGGTGTAGCAAGTAAGTCAGTTGAAGAATTAGAGAGAACCAATGAACAGTAAACCAATTACCTGTTATGTTGTGCATCTGTGTTGGTTATTAGTCTCCCCACGTGTAGCAAGTAAGTCAGTTGAAGAATTAGAGAGAACCAATGAACAGTAAACCAATTACCTGTTATGTTGTGCATCTGTGTTGGTTATTAGTCTCCCCAGGTGTAGCAAGTAAGTCAGTTAAAGAATTAGAGAGAACCAATGAACTGTAAATCAATTACTTGATATGTTGTGCATCTGTGTTAGTTATTAGTATCGCCAGGTGTAGCAAGTAAGTCGGTTAAAGAATTAGAGAGAACCAATGAACAGTAAATCAATTACTTGTTATGTTGTGCATCTGTGTTAGTTGTTAGTATCGCCAGGTGTAGCAAGTAAGTCAGTTGAAGAATTAGAGAGAACCAATGAACAGTAAACCAATTACCTGTTATGTTGTGCATCTGTGTTGGTTATTAGTCTCCCCACGTGTAGCAAGTAAGTCAGTTGAAGAATTAGAGAGAACCAATGAACAGTAAACCAATTACCTGTTATGTTGTGCATCTGTGTTGGTTATTAGTCTCCCCAGGTGTAGCAAGTAAGTCAGTTAAAGAATTAGAGAGAACCAATGAACAGTAAATCAATTACTTGTTATGTTGTGCATCTGTGTTAGTTATTAGTATCGCCAGGTGTAGCAAGTAAGTCAGTTGAAGAATTAGAGAGAACCAATGAACAGTAAACCAATTACCTGTTATGTTGTGCATCTGTTTTGGTTATTAGTCTCCCCAGGTGTAGCAAGTAAGTCAGTTGAAGAATTAGAGAGAACCAATGAACAGTAAACCAATCACACGTTATGTTGTGCATCTGTGTTGGTTATTAGTCTCCCTAGGTGTAGCAAGTAAGTCAGTTGAAGAATTAGAAAGAACCAATGAATAGTAAACCAATTACCTGTTATGTTGTGCATCTGTGTTGGTTATTAGTCTCCCCAGGTGTAGCAAGTAAGTCAGTTGAAGAATTAGAGAGAACCAATGAACAATAAACCAATTAGTTGTTATATTGTGCATCTGTGTTGGTTATTAGTCTCCCCAGGTGTAGCAAGTAAGTCAGTTGAAGAATTAGAGAGAACCAATGAACAGTAAACCAGTTACATGTTATGTTGTGCATCTGTGTTGGTTATTAGTCTCCCCAGGTGTAGCAAGTAAGTCAGTTGAAGAATTAGAGAGATCTAATGAATAGTAAACTAATTACCTATTATGTTGTGCATCTGTGTTGGTTATTAGCCTCCCCAGGTGTAGCAAGTAAGTCAGTTGAAGAATTAGAGAGAACCAATGAACAGTAAACCAATTAGTTGTTATATTGTGCATCTGTGTTAATTATTAGTCTCCCCAGGTGTAGCAAGTAAGTCAGTTAAAGAATTAGAGAGAACCAATGAACAGTAAACCAATTACCTGTTATGTTGTGCATCTGTGTTGGTTATTAGTCTCCCCAAGTGTAGCAAGTAAGTCAGTTGAAGAATTAGAGAGAACCAATGAACTGTAAACCAATTACCTATTATGTTGTGCATCTGTGTTGGTTATTAGTCTCTCCAGGTGTAGCAAGTAAGTCGGTTGAAGAATTAGAGAGAACCAATGAACAGTAAACCAATTACATGTTATGTTGTGCATCTGTGTTGGTTATTAGTCTCCCAAGGTGTAGCAAGTTAGCCAGTTGAAGAATTAGAGAGAACTACTGAACAGTAAACCAGTTACATGTTATGTTGTGCATCTGTGTTGGTTATTAGTCTCCCCATGTATAGCAAGTAAGTCAGTTGAAGAATTAGAGAGAACCAATGAACAGTAAACCAATTACCTGTTATGTTTTGCATCTGTGTTGGTTATTAGTCTCCCCAGGTGTAGCAAGTAAGTTGGTTGAAGAATTTGGGAGAACCAATGAACAGTAAACGAATTACCTGTTATGTTGTGCATCTGTGTTGCTTATTAGTCTCCCCAGGTGTAGCAAGCAAGTCAGTTGAAGAATTAGAGAGAACCATTGAACAGTAAACCAATTACCTGTTATGTTGTGCATCTGTGTTGGTTATTAGTCTCCCTAGGTGTAGCAAGTAAGTCAGTTGAAGAATTAGAGAGAACCAATGAACAGTAAACCAATTACTTGTTATGTTGTGCCTCTGTATTGGTTATTAGTCTCCCCAGGTGTAGCAAGTAAGTCAGTTGAAGAATTAGAGAGAACCAATGAACAGTAAACCAGTTACATGTTATGTTGTGCATCTGTGTTGGTTATTAGTCTCCCCAGGTGTAGCAAGTAAGTCAGTTGAAGAATTAGAGAGAACTAATGAATAGTAAACTAATTACCTATTATGTTGTGCATCTGTGTTGGTTATTAGCCTCCCCAGGTGTAGCAAGTAAGTCAGTTGAAGAATTAGAGAGAACCAATGAACAGTAAACCAATTAGTTGTTATATTGTGCATCTGTGTTAATTATTAGTCTCCCCAGGTGTAGCAAGTAAGTCAGTTAAAGAATTAGAGAGAACCAATGAACAGTAAACCAATTACCTGTTATGTTGTGCATCTGTGTTGGTTATTAGTCTCCCCAGGTGTAGCAAGTAAGTCAGTTGAAGAATTAGAGATAACCAATGAACAGTAAACCAATCACACGTTATGTTGTGCATCTGTGTTGGTTATTAGTCTCCCTAGGTGTAGCAAGTAAGTCAGTTGAAGAATTAGAAAGAACCAATGAATAGTAAACCAATTACCTGTTATGTTGTGCATCTGTGTTGGTTATTAGTCTCCCCGGGTGTAGCAAGTAAGTCAGTTGAAGAATTAGAGAGAACCAATGAACAATAAACCAATTAGTTGTTATATTGTTCATCTGTGTTGGTTATTAGTCTCCCCAGGTGTAGCAAGTAAGTCAGTTGAAGAATTAGAGAGAACCAATGAACAGTAAACCAGTTACATGTTATGTTGTGCATCTGTGTTGGTTATTAGTCTCCCCAGGTGTAGCAAGTAAGTCAGTTGAAGAATTAGAGAGAACTAATGAATAGTAAACTAATTACCTATTATGTTGTGCATCTGTGTTGGTTATTAGTCTCCCCAGGTGTAGCAAGTAAGTCAGTTGAAGAATTAGAGAGAACCAATGAACAGTAAACCAATTAGTTGTTATATTGTGCATCTGTGTTGGTTATTAGTCTCCCCAGGTGTAGCAAGTAAGTCAGTTAAAGAATTAGAGAGAACCAATGAACAGTAAACCAATTACCTGTTATGTTGTGCAACTGTGTTGGTTATTAGTCTCCCCAAGTGTAGCAAGTTAGTCAGTTGAAGAATTAGAGAGAACAAATGAAATGTAAACCAATTACCTGTTATGTTGTGCATCTGTGTTGGTTATTAGTCTCTCCAGGTATAGCAAGTAAGTCGGTTGAAGAATTAGAGAGAACCAATGAACAGTAAACCAATTACATGTTATGTTGTGCATATGTGTTGGTTATTAGTCTCCCCAGGTGTAGCAAGTAAGTCAGTTGAAGAATTAGAGAGAACCAATGAACAGTAAACCAGTTACATGTTATGTTGTGCATCTGTGTTGGTTATTAGTCTCCCCAGGTGTAGCAAGTAAGTCAGTTGAAGAATTAGAGAGAACTAATGAATAGTAAACTAATTACCTATTATGTTGTGCATCTGTGTTGGTTATTAGTCTCCCCAGGTGTAGCAAGTAAGTCAGTTGAAGAATTAGAGAGAACCAATGAACAGTAAACCAATTAGTTGTTATATTGTGCATCTGTGTTGGTTATTAGTCTCCCCAGGTGTAGCAAGTAAGTCAGTTAAAGAATTAGAGAGAACCAATGAACAGTAAACCAATTACCTGTTATGTTGTGCATCTGTGTTGGTTATTAGTCTCCCCAAGTGTAGCAAGTAAGTCAGTTGAAGAATTAGAGAGAACCAATGAACTGTAAACCAATTACCTGTTATGTTGTGCATCTGTGTTGGTTATTAGTCTCTCCAGGTGATGTGCTTCCACTTGGATGCACATAGAATTTCTTCAAGTCTCCACGGTTCCTTGGAAGGATGATCAAGGAAGGATGCTCCAAAGAGACTCAAGGTGGCCGAAGCTTGCTTCCTAGCTAAGGTCCAAAGAAGGTAGGCAACCTAACTCTACAAAGGGAAGCACTCAAGGAGGGTAGAGTAGGGTGCAAGGTGACTTTCGGAGGGTGAGGATTCAAATGAAGAATACTCATTCAATAATTCCAAAAGTATCTCACAAGTCTCGGCCATATTGAATATATAGGGAAAATTAGGTTAAAGTGAGACCTTGGGTTAGCCTAAGGTTAAGTAAACCATGGTATGGTTACTTAACCTTAGGCGCCTAGAATTTGAATTCAAAATTCAAATTCTAGGAGCCAAACCCGGAACCTCCATGTGATTAGTTCATTTGGCATGTGATTAGAGAGGCATTTGAGTTGCATTTCGGATCACACCATGTGCATGTGTTGCACATGGCCGAAATGCACACCAAATGTGCTCCTAATTACATGCTAATGTAACTACACATGTAACCTTAATTCACCCCAAATTCACATGACCTCTAAATGTAAATCCTACACTACAAGGCTGGAAATACAAGGCCCAAAGAAAATACAAGGCACCAAGGCCCAATCCTATACTAACCCTAATCTAATGGGCTTGAGATAAAGCCCAACAAAATAAAGTGGTGGGCTTCTCTGGGGCTTGGGCCCACTCTTCATGCATCCTCCTAGCCATAGCCCTAGTAGTTGGCCCTTAGCCCATGGGCCTCCTCCATCATCCCCTCCCTCTTGAAGAGGATTTGTCCTCAAATCCAAAGCGTTGTCCTCAGAATGAGCTAGTCCTGTAAAAAGATATAAGTCAGAGACATTGAAACTAGAACTAACACCATACTCCGAAGGAAGATCTAGGACATAGGCATTATTATTGATTTTCCTAAGGATTTGGAAAGGACCGTCCCCTCTAGGACTGAGTTTTGACTTTCTTTTGGAAGGAAACCTATCCTTCCTAAGGTGAAGCCAAACCCAGTCACCTTCCTTGAAGATAACCTCTTTCCTACCCTTATTATTATATTTTTGATATATTTCAGTTTGGGATTGAATATGATCTCTAACCCTCTCATGTAATTTTTTGACAAAATCAGCCCTGGATGTCCCTTCTTTATGAATAAAAGAAACAACATCTGGTAGGGGTAATAAATCTAAAGGAGAAAGAGGATTAAAGCCATAAACAATCTCAAAAGGAGACATGTTAGTGGTCTTGTGAACCACTCTGTTATAGGCAAACTCCACATGAGGGAGATAGTCATCCCATGACTTTTTATTGCCTTTGAGGATTGCCCTCAACATAGTCCCGAGAGATCCATTGACTACCTCAGTTTGTCCATCCGTTTGTGGATGACATGTGGTAGAAAATAAGAGTTTAGTTCCTAGCCTTGCCCAAAGAGTTTTCCAAAAATGGCTTAGGAACTTAACATCTCTATCGGAAACTATAGTTTTAGGTAACCCATGTAGTCTCACAATTTCTTGAAAGAATAATTTAGCAATGTGACTTGCATCATCCACTTTGTGGCATGGAATAAAGTGTGCCATTTTGCTAAAACGGTCCACTACCACAAAGATGGAATCCTTTCCTCTTTGGGTTCTAGGCAAGCCAAGGATAAAATCCATGGAAATGTCCACCCAAGGAGAAGAGGATATGGGTAAGGGGGTGTAAAGTCCATGAGGTTTTGTGGTAGACTTTGCTTGTAAACAAGCAATGCAACTACTACAAAATCGTTGAACATCTCTCTTCATATGAGGCCAAAAGAATTTCTCCTTCAAAAGAGAAAGAGTCTTCTCAATTCCAAAATGCCCCATGAGCCCACCCTCATGGCTCTCCTTAACCAAGAGTTTCCTAATAGATCCTTGGGGTATGCAAAGTTTATTTTCTTTAAAAAGAAACCCCTCAGAAATATAGTAACCTTGGTAAGGTTTTTGAATACATAAAGAATAAAAGTTAGCAAAATCAAGGTCTTTCTCATACAACTCCTTGATGTCATCAAACCCTAGTATTTGAGAACCTAGGATGTTCAAAAGCACATGTCTTCGAGACAAAGCATCAGCTACTACATTTGTAGAGCCTTTTTTATATTTGATGACATAAGGAAATTGTTCTAAATACTCAACCCATTTTGCATGCCTCTTATTTAATTTATGTTGTCCCTTCAAATATTTGAGTGACTCATGATCACTATAGATAACAAATTCCTTGGTGACAAGGTAATGCTCCCAAGTTTGAAGGGCACGAACTAAAGCATATAACTCCTTGTCATAGGTAGGGTAGTTCAAGGCAGCCCCATGAAGCTTTTCACTGAAATAAGCTATGGGATGACCACCTTGTAACAACACAGCTCCTATGCCAAGACCTGAAGCATCACATTCTAGCTCAAAAGTTTGAGAAAAATTAGGCAAAGCTAGAACAGGTGCTTGAGTAAGTTTTTGCTTAAGTTCTTGAAAAGCTAAATTATGTTTATCCGTCCATTCAAAGACCACATCCTTCTTCACCAACTCATTGAGAGGTGAAGCTAATGTAGAGAAGTTAGGAACAAATCTCCTATAAAAGCTGGCCAATCCATGGAAGCTCCTAACTTCACTAACATTAGTAGGAATAGGCCATTCTTGGATGGCTTTAATTTTCTCGGGGTCCACATGAACCCCATTTTTGCTAACCACAAACCCTAAGAATATAACATTATCCACACAAAAAGTGCACTTGTCCACATTGGCAAACAAGTGATTGTCCCTAAGGACAAGGAAAACTTGTCTTAGGTGATCAACATGATCACTTAGACTTTTGCTATAGATTAAAATATCATCAAAATAAACAACTACAAATCTACCAATGCAATCCCTAAGGGCATGATTCATGAGCCTCATGAATGTGCTAGGTGCATTAGTAAGCCCAAAAGGCATTACTAACCATTCATATAGTCCAAATTTAGTTTTAAAAGCGGTTTTCCACTCATCACCTTCTTTGATTCGAATTTGGTGATAACCACTCTTAAGATCTACTTTGGAAAATATGGATGACCCATGCAATTCATCAAGCATGTCATCAAGCCTAGGAATTGGGTGCCTATATTTTATGGTGATGTTGTTGATGGCTCTACAGTCACAACACATCCTCCATTTTCCATCTTTTTTTGGCACCAAGATGACTGGTACAGCACAAGGACTTAGACTCTTTTGAATCCAGCCCTTCTCCAACAACTCATGTACTTGCTTCTCTATCTCCTTGGTTTCTTGTGGATTGGTCCTATAGGCTGGTCTATTTGGAAGACTAGCCCCAGGCACAAGATCTATTTGATGTTCTATTCCCCTAAAAGGAGGAAGTCCAATTGGGCCTTCCTTGGGAAATATATCATCAAACTCTTGTAAAAGGTTTTTAACCACAAGAGGGAGAGAAGTTTCCAAAGATGTGGCAGTGCAAGTTAGTGTTCCTCTACACATGAGGATATGAGAAGATGGTTCAATGAAGAGAGAAGTTTTATGTAAAGGTTTTGAATCAAAATTCTCTTCGTGAACTATCTCTAGAGAGGGAACACTAGTCTCTCTAGGATCCTCTTTTTCATCAATTTTTAGAATGTTTTTTTTTTTTTCCTTTTTTTTTTGTTTTTCTTTTTCTTGGTCACGTTTGGTCTTCATTTGTACTTGGTCCTCCTTCACTTGTGAAGGTGATAGAGGATGAAGTACAAACTTTTTACCCTTATGAGTGAAAGTAATTTTATTAGTGAGGCCATCATGGTGTGTTTGTTTGTCAAATTGCCATGGCCTTCCTAATAGAATATGACAAGCTTCCATGGGAACTACATCACATTGAACTTTATCTTTATAGTTCCCAATAGAAAACTCAACTTCCACTTGTTGGTTGACTACCATATCCCCATCATCATTAAGCCAATGAAGTTGATAAGGTTTTGGATGTGGTGTGGTAGTCAAACCTAACTTCTCAACCATCCTAGTGCTACAACAGTTGCACCAAGATCCACTATCCACAATGAGAGAACAAGCCTTGCTTGAAATGTTACATCTTGTATGAAAGATGTTCTTTCTTTGGGATTGTGTATCACTAGGTTGGTTGTTGAGGACCCTTCTCATCATAAGAAGTTCCCCATTATAAGGGTAAGTAACCTCACATGACTCTTCTTCACTTGTTTCTTCTTCATTTTCACTTGAAGATGAAGAAGAAGTAGCTTCATCTTGGCTACTATAAATGTCTTGACCCCTTAAAATCATTATTTTTTTGTTAGGGCATTGAGAAGCAATGTGGCCTCTCCCAAGACACTTAAAGCATTTGATGTCACTAGACTTGGTGCTAGTGTTTGTTTTTGTCTCTTTTTCTTTACCTTTATCTAGATTTTTGGAGGGAAAAGTATCTTTCTTTTCAAAATTATTTTTCCTACCCTCCCTCTTGTAGCTATCCTTAGACAAAGAAGATGAGTATGAGCTTGCTTTATAACCTTTTCTCAAATTTTGTTGTTCAACCTTTATGCAAAGTTGAACCAAGTCATCCAAATCCCTATAAGGGAGAAGCTCAACCTTATCTCTTATGTCAAAAGATAAACCACTCAAAAATCTAGCTATGGTAAGATTTTCTTCTTCCCTAATACCCGCCCTCATGATATACAACTCCATTGTTTGTCTATATTCTTCAACAGTCAATTTTTTTTGTTGGAGTCGTTGGAGCTTATTGATAAGCTCCCTAGTATAATAAGAGGGTATGTGTCTCCTTCTCAAGGCACTCCTTAATTCATTCCAATATTGAATTGGAGGTTCATTATGGAGACGCCTATCTCTCACAAGAGAGGTCCACCAATACATGGCATGACCTTGGAAACTCAAGGTAGCTAGGGGCACTTTTCTTTCCTCACTCACTTGATGGCAAGTGAAAATTTGTTCCACTTTCATTTCCCAGTCTAGATACCCCTCCACATCATCTTTACCATGAAAATAAGGGAGATCTACCCTAGATTCCCTTGGCTTAGAGGTTCTATGAGTTCTCCTAGGAGGTGGTTGATAGTGATCTCCTAAAACTAGGCTATCATGCATGGACTCTCCTAAAGTAGAACTATGGGCGTATGAACTATGTGGACCATGATGGTGTTTTCTTTTGTCTTTCTCCTTTAATAAACGAATTTCTTCCTCCAAAAGAGCAAATTGAGCTTCTTTTTCACGTTTTTCTTGTAATTCTTGCTCTTTCCATAACTTTAGTGATCTTAATTCACGTGACAATCTAGAAACACTTTTGTTGTCACTTGAATTAGTATCACTATGAGGAGTAGAAAATTCTTCCATTATAGGTGAAAGATCTTTTTTTATGAATGAACTTTTAAAAGCAATTTTGTTTTTGTGCAAGGTTAAGACTAAGTACTAGGAGGATTATGTATACAAATTGAACTTTGGAGGGAGGTGAGCTACTAAGAGCCACTTAAAAACCAAGCCTCTTCAAGTAAAAATTACTAATCCCCTTTGTAGTTAATCTCTACCAAATTCTTTTCAATGAAAATGGTTTTTTTTTTTTTTTGATGTTTGATGAACTAAAACATGCTAGTCGTGAAAGCAAGTAAACAAGTATTAAGCAACAATTTAAACTATCTAAACGGTTCCTAGGGTGAGAGCTTGAAAGATACCAAAGATCAATCAAGGACCACTCCCACCAAAGTGCTAACGAAAATTCTATCCCTAAGGAGAGATGGTTGTGTACCAAAGACACCCCCAAGACACTCCTTTAATGGCCAAAAATACAAGTATAACAAAGACTAAACAGCAACTACAAAGTGGCTTTAAATTGTAACCAAAACAGCCACCAAAATTAGTGATGAATTAGTGACCAATTTTGCAACAAAAATTTCAATTAGAAATGAAAATTTGGTCTCTAAATCCGTCACTAATCCCCTGTTTTTTTTTTATAAAAATTTTGCAATTACAAATCAAATGAAATCTTCCAAGTCTTCACGGTTTGGTGCAGTCCAGCAAGCACAAAATTCCAGCAAAGTATGTATAGTATTTTGGTGTTTAGGTATCCAATTCCGAATGCCTCCTAGCTTCCTTTCTCCTCCTTTCCTTAGGCTTCCTTTGATAACCCTTGTAGAACTAGCTTCTAGGAAGATAGACTAGGTCAAACTTAGGCCACACTTTGAGTTAAATCCAATATAGTATAAACCAAGAATAGAAAAGGAATGGAAAGACAAGAGTAGATTAGAAATGACAAATTTAGATGACAATTAAGTAGATGACTAGAACAAGAAGGAATTGCACCTAAAATTGGTTCTAGAATGGATGCTCAAAACCAAAACACTCAAGAATAGAATAGCTGAAAATTTAATGACTTCAAAACCAATACAAACCGAGAAGAAATAAAGCAACAAGAGATGAGAATTCAAAAACTCCTTAATTGGCTTTTGCTTTTCAAATTTTGATTTAGCACTTTTTTTTTTTAAATCACTTTTGTTCTAAATTTTCTTTTGATCTTTCTTCTAAATTTTTTTTTTTTTTTTTTAATCAAATAGGAGTTGCCTTTTTCTTTCAATTATGATTGTGTCACAATAAGTCTCGGTCACTTTTAAGTAAACACTAAAACCGGATTCAAAGTTTAAGGTACCAAATGACAAGCAAATTAGGTTCAAATTCAAACCAAATTAGACATGCTTTTTATGCTTGTAAATTTAGAAGGCACATGCACGGTTTTAGGCTCCACAAATTCAAATTCAAATTTGAAACACAAACACAATTTCCAGCACTCCTTTCAACAAACAAGATCAAACCTCACGGATTTAAGAAAAATTTTGAAGACATTTTAGAATTTTTGGAAACCTAAAATTTCTAAGAAAACTACTAATGATCTAATAGTAGTTTATGAACTCAAAAAATCAAAAATGATGAGCTTATACCATAGGAAATTAGATCTCGGCCAAATCCAGAAAAATGAAACAAGATTCACTTAAACAAAATTCAAACGGTTGACTTAAGCATAACTAAGATGTATGAACATCATAAGAACTACACATGACTACTAAACATGGATTTCAAAAATAAAATGACTCAACCATTCAAATTGACCGAATAAAATTGCAAATATGACTCAAGGAAAGTAAAATGATCATAGGCAGAAAATTCCTAATAGGTAAAAGAAATAATGGAGCATGATTCATGGAAGCATTTAACATAGGCGCATATATGAATCATTCAAACAACAAGAAACTAGATCCATCAATTTTAAGACAAAAAATAGATCTAGGAAGGAATAAACTCTAAAATGACATGAACAAAATGATGAACACAAAATGAATTAAGAAGAACAATGAACCACGGATCACTAGAAATCAAAAGATAAGAATTAAGACTTATCTCTTGAAGACCAAAAACCGGATGCTCTGATACCACTTGATGTGCTTCCACTTGGATGCACATAGAATTTCTTCAAGTCTCCACGGTTCCTTGGAAGGATGATCAAGGAAGGATGCTCCAAAGAGACCGAAGCTTGCTTCCTAGCTAAGGTCCAAAGAAGGTAGGCAACCTAACTCTACAAAGGGAAGCACTCAAGGAGGGTAGAGTAGGGTGCAAGGTGACTTTCAGAGGGAGAGGATTCAAATGAAGAATACTCATTCAATAATTCCAAAAGTATCTCACAAGTCTCGGCCATATTGAATATATAGGGAAAATTAGGTTAAAGTGAGACCTTGGGTTAGCCTAAGGTTAAGTAAACCATGGTATGGTTACTTAACCTTAGGCACCTAGAATTTGAATTCAAAATTCAAATTCTAGGAGCCAAACCCGGAACCTCCATGTGATTAGTTCATTTGGCATGGGATTAGAGAGGCATTTGAGTTGCATTTCGGATCACACCATGTGCATGTGTTGCACATGGCCTAAATGCACACCAAATGTGCTCCTAATTACATGCTAATGTAACTACACATGTAACCTTAATTCACCCCAAATTCACATGACCTCTAAATGTAAATCCTACACTACAAGGCCGGAAATACAAGGCCCAAAGAAAATACAAGGCACCAAGGCCCAATCCTATACTAACCCTAATCTAATGGGCTTGAGATAAAGCCCAACAAAATAAAGTGGTAGGCTTCTCTGGGGCTTGGGCCCACTCTTCATGCATCCTCCTAGCCATAGCCCTAGTAGTTGGGCCCTTAGCCCATGGGCCTCCTCCATCACCAGGTGTAGCAAGTAAGTCGGTTGAAGAATTAGAGAGAACCAATGAACAGTAAACCAATTACATGTTATGTTGTGCATCTGTGTTGGTTATTAGTCTCCCAAGGTGTAGCAAGTTAGTCAGTTGAAGAATTAGAGAGAACTAATGAACAGTAAACCAATTACATGTTATGTTGTCCATCTGTGTTGGTTATTAGTCTCCCCTTGTATAGCAAGTAAGTTAGTTGAAGAATTAGAGAGAACCAATGAACAGTAAACCAATTACCTGTTATGTTTTGCATCTGTGTTGGTTATTAGTCTCCCCAGGTGTAGCAAGTAAGTCGGTTGAAGAATTAGGGAGAACCAATGAACAGTAAACCAATTACCTGTTATGTTGTGCATCTGTGTTGCTTATTAGTCTCCCCAGGTGTAGCAAGCAAGTCAGTTGAAGAATTAGAGAGAACCATTGAACAGTAAACCAATTACCTGTTATGTTGTGCATCTGTGTTGGTTATTAGTCTCCCCAGGTGTAGCAAGTAAGTCGGTTGAAGAATTAGAGAGAACCAATAAACAGTAAACCAATTACCTGTTATGTTGTGCATCTGTGTTGGTTATTAGTCTCCCCAGGTGTAGCAAGTAAGTCAGTTAAAGAATTCGAGGGAACCAATGAACAGTAAATCAATTACCTGTTATGTTGTGCATCTGTGTTAGTTATTAGTATCGCCAGGTGTAGCAAGTAAGTCAGTTGAAGAATTAGAGAGAACCAATGAATAGTAAACCAATTACTAGTTATGTTGTGCGTCTGTGTTGGTTATTAGTCTCCCCAGGTGTAGCAAGTAAGTCAGTTGAAGAATTAGAGAGAACCAATGAACAATAAACCAATTACTAGTTGTGTTGTGCGTCTGTGTTGGTTATTAGTCTCCCCAGGTGTAGCAAGTAAGTCAGTTGAAGAATTAGAAAGAACCAATGAATAGTAAACCAATTACCTGTTATGTTGTGCATCTGTGTTGGTTATTAGTCTCCCCAGGTGTAGCAAGTATGTCAGTTGAAGAATTAGAGAGAACCAATGAATAGTAAACCAATTACGTGTTATGTTGTGCATCTGTGTTGGTTATTAGTCTCCCCAGGTGTAGCAAGTAAGTCAAGTGAAGAATTAGAGAGAACCAATGAACAGTAAACCAATTAGTTGTTATATTGTGCATCTGTGTTGGTTATTAGTCTCCCCAAGTGTAGCAAGTAAGTCAGTTGAAGAATTAGAGAGAACAAATGAACAATAAACCAATTACTAGTTATGTTGTGCGTCTGTGTTGGTTATTAGTCTCCCCAGGTGTAGCAAGTAAGTCAGTTGAAGAATTAGAGAGAACCAATGAATAGTAAACCAATTACCTGTTATGTTAAGCATCTGGGTTGGTTATTAGTCTCCCCAGGTGTACCAAGTAAGTCAAGTGAAGAATTAGAGAGAACCAATGAACAGTAAACCAATTAGTTGTTATATTGTGCATCTGTGTTGGTTATTAGTCTCCCCAGGTGTAGCAAGTAAGTCAGTTGAAGAATTAGAGAGAACAAATGAACAATAAACCAATTACTAGTTATGTTGTGCGTCTGTGTTGGTTATTAGTCTCCCCAGGTGTAGCAAGTAAGTCAGTTGAAGAATTAGAGAGAACCAATGAACAGTAAACCAATTACATGTTATGTTGTGCATCTGTGTTGGTTATTAGTCTCCCCAGGTGTAGCAAGTAAGTCAGTTGAAGAATTAGAGAGATCTAATGAATAGTAAACTAATTACCTATTATGTTGTGCATCTGTGTTGGTTATTAGTCTCCCCAGGTGATGGAGGAGGCCCATGGGCTAAGGGCCCAACTACTAGGGCTATGGCTAGGAGGATGCATGAAGAATGGGCCCAAGCCCAAGAGAAGCCTGCCACTTTATTTTCCTATTCTAATGACCTAATTACATTGGTCAAACAATTACAATGGAAAGGAAAAATTACAAGAATGAAAATGAGCCCAATATTGGGTACCAAAAGCCCAAAGGCCCATGAAGCCCAAAACTAGGCCCAACAAGCCTAAAACCTAAAATGCTACTCTATGTGGTCCAAAATACAAGACCA
This sequence comes from Cajanus cajan, assembly GCF_000230855.2. Lineage (NCBI taxonomy): Eukaryota > Viridiplantae > Streptophyta > Magnoliopsida > Fabales > Fabaceae > Cajanus > Cajanus cajan. The sequence goes on from NC_138524.1 coordinate 39,213,872, forward strand.
AAATATATGATACCTATACTAACATGATGTATACAAAACATATGAAAATAGCTATAACAAAATATGGCCCATGAAAAGTTCAACTTGGGCCTTCCCAGGCCCATCAGCCCATTGGGCCCTGATTGACCCAAACCTTCATGTCTAGCCAACTCCTCTTGGCTCCTTCAATATGTCACCTCTTGCCTTCCTAGGCATGATTCCATCAATTAGAGAGAACCAATGAACAGTAAACCAATTACCTGTTATGTTGTGCATCTGTGTTGGTTATTAGTCTCCCCAGGTGTAGCAAGTAAGTCAGTTGAAGAATTAGAGAGAACCAATGAACAGTAAACCTATTACCAGTTATGTTGTACATCTGTGTTGGTTATTAGTCTCCCCAGGTGCAGCAAGTAAGTCAGTTGAAGAATTAGAGAGAACCAATGAACAGTAAACCAATTACTTCTTATGTTGTGCCTCTGTGTTAGTTATTAGTCTCCCAAGGTGTAGCAGGTAAGTCATTTGTAGAATTAGAGAGAACCAATGAACAGTAAATCGATTACATGTTATGTTGTGCATCTGTGTTGGTTATTAGTCTCCCCAGGTGTAGCAAGTAAGTCAGTTGAAGAATTAGAGAGAACCAATGAACAGTAAAACAATTACCTGTTATGTTGTGCATCTGTGTTGGTTATTAGTCTCCTTAGGTGTAGCAAGTAAGTCAGTTGTAGAATTAGAGAGAACCAATGAACAGTAAACCAATTACTTGTTATGTTGTGCCTCTGTGTTGGTTATTAGTCTCCCAAGATGTAACAGGTAAGTCAGTTGTAGAATTAGAGAGAACCAATGAACAGTAAACCGATTACATGTTATGTTGTGCATCTGTGTTAGTTATTTGTCTCCCCAGGTGTAGCAAGTAAGTCAGTTGAAGAATTAGAGAGAACCAATGAACAGTAAAACAATTACCTGTTATGTTGTGCATCTGTGTTGGTTATTAATCTCCCCAGGTGTAGCAAGTAAGTCAGTTGAAGAATTAGATAGAACCAATGAACAGTAAGCCATTTACATGTTATGTTGTGCATCTGAGTTGGTTATTAGTCTCCCTAGGTGTAGCAAGTAAGTCAATTGAAGAATTTGAGAGAACCAATGAACAGTAAACCAATTACATGTTATGTTGTGCATCTGTGTTGGTTATTAGTCTCCCAGGTGTTGGAAGAAAGTCAGTTGAAGAATTAGGGAGAACCAATGAACAGTAAACCAATTAACTGTTATGTTGTGCATCTTTGTTAGTTATTAGTCTCCCCAGGTGTAGCAAGTAAGTCAGTTGAAGAATTTGAGAGAACCAATGAACAATAAACCAATTACCTGTTATGTTGTGCATCTGTGTTGGTTATTAGTCTCCCTAGGTGTTGCAAGTGTGTCAGTTGAAGAATTAGAGAGAACCAATGAACAGTAATCCAATTACATGTTATGTTGTGCATCTGTGTTGGTTATTAGTCTCCCCAGGTGTAGCACGTGTGTCAGTTGAAGAATTAGAGAGAACCAATGAACAGTAAACCAATTACCTATTATGTTGTGCATCTGTGTTGGTTATTAGTCTCCCCAGGTGTAGCAAGTAAGTCAGTTGAAGAATTAGAGAGAACCAATGAACAGTAAACCAATTACCAGTTATGTTGTACATGTGTGTTGGTTATTTGTCTCCCCAGGTGTAGCAAGTAAGTCAGTTGAAGAATTAGAGAAAACCAATGAACAGTAAACCAATTACTTGTTATGTTGTGCCTCTGTGTTGGTTATTAGTCTCTCAAGGTGTTGCAGGTAAGTCAGTTGTAGAATTAGAGAGAACCAATGAACAGTAAATCGATTACATGTTATGTTGTGCATATGTGTTGGTTATTAGTCTCCCCAGGTGTAGCAAGTAAGTCAGTTGAAGAATTAGAGAGAACCAATGAACAGTAAAACAATTACCTGTTATGTTGTGCATCTGTGTTGGTTATTAGTCTCCCCAGGTGTAGCAAGTAAGTCAGTTGTAGAATTAGAGAGAACCAATGAACAATAAACCAATTACCTGTTATGTTGTGCATCTTTGTTTGTTATTAGTCTCCCCAGGTGTAGCAAGTAAGTCAGTTGAAGAATTAGAGAGAACCAATGAACAATAAACCAATTACCTGTTATGTTGTGCATCTGTGTTGGTTATTAGTCTCCCTAGGTGTTGCAAGTGTGTCAGTTGAAGAATTAGAGAGAACCAATGAACAGTACTCCAATTACATGTTATGTTGTGCATCTGTGTTGGTTATTAGTCTCCCCAAATGTAGCAAGTGAGTCAGTTGAAGAATTAGAGAGAACCAATGAACAGTAAACCAATTACCTGTTATGTTGTGCATCTGTGTTGGTTATTAGTCTCCCCAGGTGTTGCAAGTAAGTCAGTTGAAGAATTAGGGAGAACCAATGAACAGTAAACCAATTAACTGTTATGTTGTGCATCTTTGTTGGTTATTAGTCTCCCCAGGTGTAGCAAGTGTGTCAGTTGAAGAATTAGAGAGAACCAATGAACACTAAGCCATTTACATTTTATGTTGTGCATCTGTGTTGGTTATTAGTCTCTCCAGGTGTAGCAAGTAAGTCAGTTGTAGAATTAAAGAGAACCAATGAACAGTAAACCAATTAACTGTTATGTTGTGCATCTTTGTTAGTTATTAGTCTCCCCAGGTGTAGCAAGTAAGTCAGTTGAAGAATTAGAGAGAACCAATGAACAATAAACCAATTACCTGTTATGTTGTGCATCTGCGTTGGTTATTAGTCTCCCTAGGTGTTGCAAGTGTGTCAGTTGAAGAATTAGAGAGAACCAATGAACAGTAATCCAATTACATGTTATGTTGTGCATCTGTGTTGGTTATTAGTCTCCCCAGGTGTAGCACGTGTGTCAGTTGAAGAATTAGAGAGAACCAATGAACAGTAAACCAATTACCTATTATGTTGTGCATCTGTGTTGGTTATTAGTCTCCCCAGGTGTAGCAAGTAAGTCAGTTGAAGAATTAGAGAGAACCAATGAACAGTAAACCAATTACCAGTTATGTTGTACATGTGTGTTGGTTATTTGTCTCCCCAGGTGTAGCAAGTAAGTCAGTTGAAGAATTAGAGAAAACCAATGAACAGTAAACCAATTACTTGTTATGTTGTGCCTCTGTGTTGGTTATTAGTCTCCCAAGGTGTTGCAGGTAAGTCAGTTGTAGAATTAGAGAGAACCAATGAACAGTAAATCGATTACATGTTATGTTGTGCATATGTGTTGGTTATTAGTCTCCCCAGGTGTAGCAAGTAAGTCAGTTGAAGAATTAGAGAGAACCAATGAACAGTAAAACAATTACCTGTTATGTTGTGCATCGGTGTTGGTTATTAGTCTCCCCAGGTGTAGCAAGTAAGTCAGTTGTAGAATTAGAGAGAACCAATGAACAGTAAACCAATTACTTGTTATGTTGTGCCTCTGTGTTGGTTATTAGTCTCCCAAGGTGTAACAGGTAAGTCAGTTGTAGAATTAGAGAGAACCAATGAACAATAAACCGATTACATGTTATGTTGTGCATCTGTGTTGGTTGTTAGTCTCCCCAGGTGTAGCAAGTAAGTCAGTTGAAGAATTAGAGAGAACCAATGAACAGTAAAACAATTACCTGTTATGTTGTGCATCTGTGTTGGTTATTAATCTCCCCAGGTGTAGCAAGTAAGTCAGTTGAAGAATTAGAGAGAACCAATGAACTGTAAACCAATTACTTGTTATGTTGTGCCTCTGTGTTGGTTATTAGTCTCCCAAGGTGTAGCAGGTATGTCAGTTGTAGAATTAGAGAGAACCAATGAACAGTAAACTGATTACATGTTATGTTGTGCATCTGTGTTGGTTATTAGTCTCCCCAGGTGTAGCAAGTAAGTCAGTTGAAGAATTAGAGAGAACCAATGAACAGTAAACCAATTACCTGTTATGTTGTGCATCTGTGTTGGTTATTAGTCTCCCCAGGTGTAGCAAGTAAGTCAGTTGAAGAATTAGGGAGAACCAATGAACAGTAAACCAATTACCTGTTATGTTGTGCATCTTTGTTTGTTATTAGTCTCCCCAGGTGTAGCAAGTAAGTCAGTTGAAGAATTAGAGAGAACCAATGAACAATAAACCAATTACCTGTTATGTTGTGCATCTGTGTTGGTTATTAGTCTCCCTAGGTGTTGCAAGTGTGTCAGTTGAAGAATTAGAGAGAACCAATGAACAGTACTCCAATTACATGTTATGTTGTGCATCTGTGTTGGTTATTAGTCTCCCCAGATGTAGCAAGTGAGTCAGTTGAAGAATTAGAGAGAACCAATGAACAGTAAACCAATTACCTGTTATGTTGTGCATCTGTGTTGGTTATTAGTCTCCCCAGGTGTAGCAAGTAAGTCAGTTGAAGAATTAGGGAGAACCAATGAATAGTAATCCAATTACATGTTATGTTGTGCATCTGTGTTGGTTATTAGTCTCCCCAGGTGTAGCAAGTAAGTCAGTTGAAGAATTAGAGAGAACCAATGAACTGTAAACCAATTACTTGTTATGTTGTGCCTCTGTGTTGGTTATTTGTCTCCCAAGGTGTTGCAGGTAAGTTAGTTGTAGAATTAGAGAGAACCAATGAACAGTAAATCGATAACATGTTATGTTGTGCATCTGTGTTGGTTATTAGACTCCCCAGGTGTAGCAAGTAAGTCAGTTGAAGAATTAGAGAGAACCAATGAACAGTAAAACAATTACCTGTTATGTTGTGCATCTCTGTTGGTTATTAGTCTCCTCAGGTGTAGCAAGTAAGTCAGTTGTAGAATTAGAGAGAACCAATGAACAGTAAACCAATTACTTGTTATGTTGTGCCTCTGTGTTGGTTATTAGTCTCCCAAGGTGTAGCAGGTAAGTCAGTTGTAGAATTAGAGAGAACCAATGAACAGTAAACCAATTACATGTTATGTTGTGCATCTGTGTTGGTTATTAGTCTCCCCAGGTGTTGCAAGTAAGTCAGTTGAAGAATTAGGGAGAACCAATGAACAGTAAACCAATTAACTGTTATGTTGTGCATCTTTGTTGGTTATTAGTCTCCCCAGGTGTAGCAAGTGTGTCAGTTGAAGAATTAGAGAGAACCAATGAACACTAAGCCATTTACATTTTATGTTGTGCATCTGTGTTGGTTATTAGTCTCTCCAGGTGTAGCAAGTAAGTCAGTTGTAGAATTAGAGAGAACCAATGAACAGTAAACCAATTACTTGTTATGTTGTGCCTCTGTGTTGGTTATTAGTCTCCCCAGGTGTTGCAGGTAAGTCAGTTGTAGAATTAGAGAGAACCAATGAACAGTAAACCGATTACATGTTATGTTGTGCATCTGTGTTGGTTATTAGTCTCCCCAGGTGTAGCAAGTAAGTCAGTTGAAGAATTAGAGAGAACCAATGAACAGTAAACCAATTACCAGTTATGTTGTGCATCTGTGTTGGTTATTAGTCTCCCCAGGTGTAGCAAGTAAGTCAGTTGAAGAATTAGGGAGAACCAATGAATAGTAATCCAATTACATGTTATGTTGTGCATCTGTGTTGGTTATTAGTCTCCCCAGGTGTAGCAAGTAAGTCAGTTGAAGAATTAGAGAGAACCAATGAACTGTAAACCAATTACTTGTTATGTTGTGCCTCTGTGTTGGTTATTTGTCTCCCAAGGTGTTGCAGGTAAGTTAGTTGTAGAATTAGAGAGAACCAATGAACAGTAAATCGATTACATGTTATGTTGTGCATCTGTGTTGGTTATTAGACTCCCCAGGTGTAGCAAGTAAGTCAGTTGAAGAATTAGAGAGAACCAATGAACAGTAAAACAATTACCTGTTATGTTGTGCATCTCTGTTGGTTATTAGTCTCCTCAGGTGTAGCAAGTAAGTCAGTTGTAGAATTAGAGAGAACCAATGAACAGTAAACCAATTACTTGTTATGTTGTGCCTCTGTGTTGGTTATTAGTCTCCCAAGGTGTAGCAGGTAAGTCAGTTGTAGAATTAGAGAGAACCAATGAACAGTAAACCAATTACATGTTATGTTGTGCATCTGTGTTGGTTATTAGTCTCCCCAGGTGTTGCAAGTAAGTCAGTTGAAGAATTAGGGAGAACCAATGAACAGTAAACCAATTAACTGTTATGTTGTGCATCTTTGTTGGTTATTAGTCTCCCCAGGTGTAGCAAGTGTGTCAGTTGAAGAATTAGAGAGAACCAATGAACACTAAGCCATTTACATTTTATGTTGTGCATCTGTGTTGGTTATTAGTCTCTCCAGGTGTAGCAAGTAAGTCAGTTGTAGAATTAGAGAGAACCAATGAACAGTAAACCAATTACTTGTTATGTTGTGCCTCTGTGTTGGTTATTAGTCTCCCCAGGTGTTGCAGGTAAGTCAGTTGTAGAATTAGAGAGAACCAATGAACAGTAAACCGATTACATGTTATGTTGTGCATCTGTGTTGGTTATTAGTCTCCCCAGGTGTAGCAAGTAAGTCAGTTGAAGAATTAGAGAGAACCAATGAACAGTAAACCAATTACCAGTTATGTTGTGCATCTGTGTTGGTTATTAGTCTCCCTAGGTGTTGCAAGTGTGTCAGTTGAAGAATTAGAGAGAACTAATGAACAGTAAAGCAATTACCTGTTATGTTGTGCATCTGTGTTGGTTATTAGTCTCCCCAGGTGTAGCATGTGTGTCAGTTGAAGAATTAGAGAGAACCAATGAACAGTAAACCTATTACCAGTTATGTTGTACATCTGTGTTGGTTATTAGTCTCCCCAGGTGTAGCAAGTAAGTCAGTTGAAGAATTAGAGAGAACCAATGAACAGTAAACCAATTTCCAGTTATGTTGTACCTCTGTGTTGGTTATTAGTCTCCCAAGGTGTAGCAGGTAAGTCATTTGTAGAATTAGAGAGAACCAATGAACAGTAAATCGATTACATGTTATGTTGTGCCTCTGTGTTGGTTATTAGTCTCCCCAGGTGTAGCAAGTAAGTCAGTTGAAGAATTAGAGAGAACCAATGAACAGTAAAACAATTACCTGTTATGTTGTGCATCTGTGTTGGTTATTAGTCTCTCCAGGTGTAGCAAGTAAGTCAGTTGTAGAATTAGAGAGAACCAATGAACAGTAAACCAATTACTTGTTATGTTGTGCCTCTGTGTTGGTTATTAGTCTCCCAAGGTGTAGCAGGTATGTCAGTTGTAGAATTAGAGAGAACCAATGAACAGTAAACTGATTACATGTTATGTTGTGCATCTGTGTTGGTTATTAGTCTCCCCAGGTGTAGCAAGTAAGTCAGTTGAAGAATTAGAGAGAACCAATGAACAGTAAACCAATTACCTGTTATGTTGTGCATCTGTGTTGGTTATTAGTCTCCCCAGGTGTAGCAAGTAAGTCAGTTGAAGAATTAGGGAGAACCAATGAACAGTAAACCAATTACCTGTTATGTTGTGCATCTTTGTTTGTTATTAGTCTCCCCAGGTGTAGCAAGTAAGTCAGTTGAAGAATTAGAGAGAACCAATGAACAATAAACCAATTACCTGTTATGTTGTGCATCTGTGTTGGTTATTAGTCTCCCTAGGTGTTGCAAGTGTGTCAGTTGAAGAATTAGAGAGAACCAATGAACAGTACTCCAATTACATGTTATGTTGTGCATCTGTGTTGGTTATTAGTCTCCCCAGATGTAGCAAGTGAGTCAGTTGAAGAATTAGAGAGAACCAATGAACAGTAAACCAATTACCTGTTATGTTGTGCATCTGTGTTGGTTATTAGTCTCCCCAGGTGTAGCAAGTAAGTCAGTTGAAGAATTAGAGAGAACCAATGAACAGTAAACCAATTACTTGTTATGTTGTGCCTCTGTGTTGGTTATTTGTCTCCCAAGGTGTTGCAGGTAAGTCAGTTGTAGAATTAGAGAGAACCAATGAACAGTAAATCGATTACATGTTATGTTGTGCATCTGTGTTGGTTATTAGTCTCCCCAGGTGTAGCAAGTAACTCAGTTGAAGAATTAGAGAGTACCAATGAACAGTAAACCAATTACATGTTATGTTGTGCATCTGTATTGGTTATTAGTCTCCCATTGTATAGCAAGTAAGTCAGTTGAAGAATTAGAGAGAACCGATGAACAGTAAACCAATTACCAGTTATGTTGTGCCTCTATTTTTGTTATTAGTCTCACCAGGTGTAGCAAGTAAGTCAGTTGTAGAATTAGAGAGAACCAATGAACAGTAATCCAATTACTTGTTATGTTGTGCCTCTGTGTTGGTTATTAGTCTCCCAAGGTGTAGCAGGTAAGTCAGTTGTAGAATTAGAGAGAACCAATGAACAGTAAACCGATTACATGTTATGTTGTGCATCTGTGTTGGTTATTAGTCTCCCCAGGTGTAGCAAGTAAGTCAGTTGAAGAATTAGAGAGAACCAATGAACAGTAAACCAATTACCTGTTATGTTGTGCATCTGTGTTGGTTATTAGTCTCCCCAGGTGTAGCAAGTAAGTCAGTTGAAGAATTAGGGAGAACCAATGAATAGTAATCCAATTACATGTTATGTTGTGCATCTGTGTTGGTTATTAGTCTCCCCAGGTGTAGCAAGTAAGTCAGTTGAAGAATTAGAGAGAACCAATGAACTGTAAACCAATTACTTGTTATGTTGTGCCTCTGTGTTGGTTATTTGTCTCCCAAGGTGTTGCAGGTAAGTTAGTTGTAGAATTAGAGAGAACCAATGAACAGTAAATCGATTACATGTTATGTTGTGCATCTGTGTTGGTTATTAGACTCCCCAGGTGTAGCAAGTAAGTCAGTTGAAGAATTAGAGAGAACCAATGAACAGTAAAACAATTACCTGTTATGTTGTGCATCTCTGTTGGTTATTAGTCTCCTCAGGTGTAGCAAGTAAGTCAGTTGTAGAATTAGAGAGAACCAATGAACAGTAAACCAATTACTTGTTATGTTGTGCCTCTGTGTTGGTTATTAGTCTCCCAAGGTGTAGCAGGTAAGTCAGTTGTAGAATTAGAGAGAACCAATGAACAGTAAACCGATTACATGTTATGTTGTGCATCTGTGTTGGTTATTAGTCTCCCCAGGTGTAGCAAGTAAGTCAGTTGAAGAATTAGAGAGAACCAATGAACAGTAAACCTATTACCAGTTATGTTGTACATCTGTGTTGGTTATTAGTCTCCCCAGGTGTAGCAAGTAAGTCAGTTGAAGAATTAGAGAGAACCAATGAACAGTAAACCAATTACTTGTTATGTTGTGGCTCTGTGTTGGTTATTAGTCTCCCCAGGTGTAGCAAGTAAGTCAGTTGAAGAATTAGAGAGAACCAATGAACAGTAAACCAATTACTTGTTGTGTTGTGCATCTGTGTTGGTTATTAGTCTCCCCAGGTGTAGCAAGTAAGTTAGTTGAAGAATTAGGGAGAACCAATGAACAGTAAACCAATTAACTGTTATGTTGTGCATCTTTGTTAGTTATTAGTCTCCCCAGGTGTAGCAAGTAAGTCAGTTGAAGAATTAGAGAGAACCAATGAACAATAAACCAATTACCTGTTATGTTGTGCATCTGTGTTGGTTATTAGTCTCCCTAGGTGTTGCAAGTGTGTCAGTTGAAGAATTAGAGAGAACCAATGAACAGTAATCCAATTACATGTTATGTTGTGCATCTGTGTTGGTTATTAGTCTCCCCAGGTGTAGCAAGTGTGTCAGTTGAAGAATTAGAGAGAACCAATGAACAGTAAACCTATTACCAGTTATGTTGTACATCTGTGTTGGTTATTAGTCTCCCCAGGTGTAGCAAGTAAGTCAGTTGAAGAATTAGAGAGAACCAATGAACAGTAAACCAATTACCAGTTATGTTGTACGTCTGTGTTGGTTATTAGTCTCCCAAGGTGTAGCAGGTAAGTCATTTGTAGAATTAGAGAGAACCAATGAACAGTAAATCGATTACATGTTATGTTGTGCCTCTGTGTTGGTTATTAGTCTCCCCAGGTGTAGCAAGTAAGTCAGTTGAAGAATTAGAGAGAACCAATGAACAGTAAAACAATTACCTGTTATGTTGTGCATCTGTGTTGGTTATTAGTCTCCTCAGGTGTAGCAAGTAAGTCAGTTGTAGAATTAGAGAGAACCAATGAACAGTAAACCAATTACTTGTTATGTTGTGCCTCTGTGTTGGTTATTAGTCTCCCAAGGTGTTGCAGGTACGTCAGTTGTAGAATTAGAGAGAACCAATGAACAGTAAAACAATTACCTGTTATGTTGTGCATCTGTGTTGGTTATTAGTCTCCCTAGGTGTAGCAAGTAAGTCAGTTGTAGAATTAGAGAGAACCAATGAACAGTAAACCAATTACTTGTTATGTTGTGCCTCTGTGATGGATATTAGTCTCCCAAGGTGTAACAGGTAAGTCAGTTGTAGAATTAGAGAGAACCAATGAACAGTAAACTGATTACATGTTATGTTGTGCATCTGTGTTGGTTATTAGTCTCCCCAGGTGTAGCAAGTAAGTCAGTTGAAGAATTAGAGAGAACCAATGAACAGTAAAACAATTACCTGTTATGTTGTGCATCTGTGTTGGTTATTAGTCTCCCAAGGTGTAGCAAGTAAGTCAGTTGTAGAATTAGAGAGAACCAATGAACAGTAAACCAATTACTTGTTATGTTGTGCATCTGTGTTGGTTATTAGTCTCCCAAGGTGTAACAGGTAAGTCAGTTGTAGAATTAGAGAGAACCAATGAACAGTAAACCGATTACATGTTATGTTGTGCATCTGTGTTGGTTATTAGTCTCCCCAGGTGTAGCAAGTAAGTCAGTTGAAGAATTAGAGAGAACAATGAATAGTAAACCAATTACCTGTTATGTTGTGCATCTGTGTTGGTTATTAATCTCCCCAGGTGTAGCAAGTAAGTCAGTTGAAGAATTAGAGAGAACCAATGAACAGTAAACCAATTACTTGTTATGTTGTGCCTCTGTGTTGGTTATTAGTCTCCCAAGGTGTAGCAGGTAAGTCAGTTGTAGAATTAGAGAGAACCAATGAACAGTAAACCGATTACATGTTATGTTGTGCATCTGTGTTGGTTATTAGTCTCCCCAGGTGTAGCAAGTAAGTCAGTTGAAGAATTAGAGAGAACCAATGAACAGTAAATCAATTACCTGTTATGTTGTGCATCTGTGTTGGTTATTAGTCTCTCCAGGTGTAGCAAGTAAGTCAGTTGTAGAATTAGAGAGAACCAATGAACAGTAAACCAATTACTTGTTATGTTGTGCCTCTGTGTTGGTTATTAGTCTCCCAAGGTGTAGCAGGTAAGTCAGTTGTAGAATTAGAGAGAACCAATGAACAGTAAACCGATTACATGTTATGTTGTGCATCTGTGTTGGTTATTAGTCTCCCCAGGTGTAGCAAGTAAGTCAGTTGAAGAATTAGAGAGAACCAATGAACAGTAAATCGATTACATGTTATGTTGTGCATCTGTGTTGGTTATTAGTCTCCCCAGGTGTAGCAAGTAAGTCAGTTGAAGAATTAGAGAGAACCAATGAACAGTAAAACAATTACCTGTTATGTTGTGCATCTGTGTTGGTTATTAATCTCCCCGGGTGTAGCAAGTAAGTCAATTGAAGAATTAGAGAGAACCAATGAACAGTAAGCCATTTACATGTTATGTTGTGCATCTGTGTTGGTTATTAGTCTCCCCAGGTGTAGCAAGTAAGTCAATTGAAGAACTAGAGAGAACCAATGAACAGTAAACCAATTACATGTTATGTTGTGCATCTGTGTTGGTTATTAGTCTCCCCAGGTGTAGCAAGTAAGTCAATTGAAGAATTAGAGAGAACCAATGAACAGTAAACCAATTACTTGTTATGTTGTGCCTCTGTGATGGATATTAGTCTCCCAAGGTGTAACAGGTAAGTCAGTTGTAGAATTAGAGAGAACCAATGAACAGTAAACTGATTACATGTTATGTTGTGCATCTGTGTTGGTTATTAGTCTCCCCAGGTGTAGCAAGTAAGTCAGTTGAAGAATTAGAGAGAACCAATGAACAGTAAAACAATTACCTGTTATGTTGTGCATCTGTGTTGGTTATTAGTTTCTCCAGGTGTAGCAAGTAAGTCAGTTGTAGAATTAGAGAGAACCAATGAACAGTAAACCAAATACTTGTTATGTTGTGCCTCTGTGTTGGTTATTAGTCTCCCAAGGTGTAGCAGGTAAGTCAGTTGTAGAATTAGAGAGAACCAATGAACAGTAAACCGATTACATGTTATGTTGTGCATCTGTGTTGGTTATTAGTCTCCCCAGGTGTAGCAAGTAAGTCAGTTGAAGAATTAGAGAGAACCAATGAACAGTAAACAAATTACCGGTTATGTTGTGCATCTGTGTTGGTTATTAGTCTCCCAGGTGTAGCAAGTAAGTCAGTTGAAGAATTAGAGAGAACCAATGAACAGTAAACCAATTACCTGTTATGTTGTGCATCTGTGTTGGTTATTAGTCTCCCCAGGTGTAGCAAGTAAGTCAGTTGAAGAATTAGAGAGAACCAATGAACAGTAAACCTATTACCAGTTATGTTGTACATCTGTGTTGGTTATTAGTCTCCCCAGGTGTAGCAAGTAAGTCAGTTGAAGAATTAGAGAGAACCAATGAACAGTAAACCAATTACTTGTTATGTTGTGCCTCTGTGTTGGTTATTAGTCTCCCCAGGTGTAGCAAGTAAGTCAGTTGAAGAATTAGAGAGAACCAATGAACAGTAAACCAATTACTTGTTATGTTGTGCATCTGTGTTGGTTATTAGTCTCCCCAGGTGTAGCAAGTAAGTCAGTTGAAGAATTAGGGAGAACCAATGAACAGTAAACCAATTAACTGTTATGTTGTGCATCTTTGTTAGTTATTAGTCTCCCCAGGTGTAGCAAGTAAGTCAGTTGAAGAATTAGAGAGAACCAATGAACAATAAACCAATTACCTGTTATGTTGTGCATCTGTGTTGGTTATTAGTCTCCCTAGGTGTTGCAAGTGTGTCAGTTGAAGAATTAGAGAGAACCAATGAACAGTAATCCAATTACATGTTATGTTGTGCATCTGTGTTGGTTATTAGTCTCCCCAAGTGTAGCAAGTGTGTCAGTTGAAGAATTAGAGAGAACCAATGAACAGTAAACGAATTACCTGTTATGTAGTGCATCTGTGTTGGTTATTAGTCTCCCCAAGGTGTAGCAGGTAAGTCAGTTGAAGAATTAGAGAGAACCAATGAACAATAAACCAATTACCAGTTATGTTGTACATCTGTGTTGGTTATTAGTCTCCCCGGGTGTAGCAAGTAAGTCAGTTGAAGAATTAGAGAGAACCAATGAACAGTAAACCAATTACTTGTTATGTTGTACCTCTGTGTTGGTTATTAGTCTCCCAAGGTGTTGCAGGTACGTCAGTTGTAGAATTAGAGAGAACCAATGAACAGTAAATCGATTACATGTTATGTTGTGCATCTGTGTTGGTTATTAGTCTCCCCAAGTGTAGCAAGTAAGTTAGTTGAAGAATTAGAGAGAACCAATGAACAGTAAGCCATTTACATGTTATGTTGTGCATCTGTGTTGGTTATTAGTCTCTCCAGGTGTAGCAAGTAAGTCAGTTGTAGAATTAGAGAGAACCAATGAACAGTAAACCAATTACTTGTTATGTTGTGCCTCTGTGTTGGTTATTAGTCTCCCCAGGTGTTGCAGGTAAGTCAGTTGTAGAATTAGAGAGAACCAATGAACAGTAAACCGATTACATGTTATCTTGTGCATCTGTGTTGGTTATTAGTCTCCCCAGGTGTACCAAGTAAGTCAGTTGAAGAATTAGAGAGAACCAATGAACAGTAAACCAATTACCAGTTATGTTGTGCATCTGTGTTGGTTATTAGTCTCCCTAGGTGTTGCAAGTGTGTCAGTTGAATAATTAGAGAGAACCAATGAACAGTAAACCAATTACCTGTTATGTTGTGCATCTGTGTTGGTTATTAGTCTCCCCAGGTGAGCAAGTGTGTCAGTTGAAGAATTAGAGAGAACCAATGAACAGTAAACCTATTACCAGTTATGTTGTACATCTGTGTTGGTTATTAGTCTCCTCAGGTGTAGCAAGTAAGTCAGTTGAAGAATTAGATAGAACCAATGAACAGTAAACCAATTACCAGTTATGTTGTACCTCTGTTTTGGTTATTAGTCTCCCAAGGTGTAGCAGGTAAGTCATTTGTAGAATTAGAGAGAACCAATGAACAGTAAAACAATTACCTGTTATGTTGTGCATCTGTGTTGGTTATTAATCTCTCCAGGTGTAGCAAGTAAGTCAGTTGTAGAATTAGAGAGAACCAATGAACAGTAAACCAATTACTTGTTATGTTGTGCCTCTGTGTTGGTTATTAGTCTCCCAAGGTGTAGCAGGTAAGTCAGTTGTAGAATTAGAGAGAACCAATGAACAGTAAACCGATTACATGTTATGTTGTGCCTCTGTGTTGGTTATTAGTCTCCCCAGGTGTAGCAGGTAAGTCAGTTGTAGAATTAGAGAGAACCAATGAACAGTAAAACAATTACCTGTTATGTTGTGCATCTGTGTTGGTTATTAATCTCTCCAGGTGTAGCAAGTAAGTCAGTTGTAGAATTAGAGAGAACCAATGAACAGTAAACCAATTACTTGTTATGTTGTGCCTCTGTGTTGGTTATTAGTCTCCCAAGGTGTAGCAGGTAAGTCAGTTGTAGAATTAGAGAGAACCAATGAACAGTAAACCGATTACATGTTATGTTGTGCATCTGTGTTGGTTATTAGTCTCCCCAGGTGTAGCAAGTAAGTCAGTTGAAGAATTAGAGAGAACCAATGAACAGTAAACCAATTACCTGTTATGTTGTGCATCTGTGTTGGTTATTAGTCTCCGCAGGTGTAGCAAGTAAGTCAGTTGAAGAATTAGGGAGAACCAATGAACAGTAAACCAATTACCTGTTATGTTGTGCATCTTTGTTAGTTATTAGTCTCCCCAGGTGTAGCAAGTAAGTCAGTTGAAGAATTAGAGAGAACCAATGAACAATAAACCAATTACCTGTTATGTTGTGCATCTGTGTTGGTTATTAGTCTCCCTAGGTGTTGCAAGTGTGTTAGTTGAAGAATTAGAGAGAACCAATGAACAGTAATCCAATTACATGTTATGTTGTGCATCTGTGTTGGTTATTAGTCTCGCCAGGTGTAGCAAGTGTGTCAGTTGAAGAATTAGAGAGAACCAATGAACAGTAAACCAATTACCTATTATGTTGTGCATCTGTGTTGGTTATTAGTCTCCCCAGGTGTAGCAAGTAAGTCAGTTGAAGAATTAGAGAGAACCAATGAACAATAAACCAATTACTTGTTATGTTGTGCCTCTGTGTTGGTTATTTGTCTCCCAAGGTGTTGCAGGTAAGTCAGTTGTAGAATTAGAGAGAACCAATGAACAGTAAATCGATGACATGTTATGTTGTGCTTCTGTGTTGGTTATTAGTCTCACCAGGTGTAGCAAGTAAGTCAGTTGAAGAATTAGAGAGAACAAATGAACAGTAATACAATTACCTGTTATGTTGTGCATCTGTGTTGGTTATTAGTCTCTCCAGGTGTAGCAAGTAAGTCAGTTGTAGAATTAGAGAGAACCAATGAACAGTAAACCAATTACTTGTTATGTTGTGCCTCTGTGTTGGTTATTAGTCTCCCAAGGTGTAGCAGGTAAGTCAGTTGTAGAATTAGAGAGAACCAATGAACAGTAAACCTATTACATGTTATGTTGTGCATCTGTGTTGGTTATTAGTTTCCAAAGGTGTAGCAAATAAGTCAGTTGAAGAATTAGAGAGAACCAATGAACAGTAAACCTATTACCTGTTATGTTGTGCATATGTGTTGGTTATTAGTCTCCCTAGGTGTAGCAAGTAAGTCAGAGGAAGAATTAGAGAGAACCAATGAACAGTAAACCAATTACATGTTATGTTGTGCATCTGTGTTGGTTATTAGTCTCCCCAGGTGTAGCAAGTAAGTCAATTGAAGAATTAGAGAGAACCAATGAACAGTAAGTAAACCAATAACTTGTTATGTTGTGCCTCTGTGATGGATATTAGTCTCCCAAGGTGTAACAGGTAAGTCAGTTGTAGAATTAGAGAGAACCAATGAACAGTAAACTGATTACATGTTATGTTGTGCATCTGTGTTGGTTATTAGTCTCCCCAGGTGTAGCAAGTAAGTCAGTTGAAGAATTAGAGAGAACCAATGAACAGTAAAACAATTACCTGTTATGTTGTGCATCTGTGTTGGTTATTAGTCTCCCAAGGTGTAGCAAGTAAGTCAGTTGTAGAATTAGAGAGAACCAATGAACAGTAAACCAATTACTTGTTATGTTGTGCCTCTGTGTTGGTTATTAGTCTCCCAAGGTGTAACAGGTAAGTCAGTTGTAGAATTAGAGAGAACCAATGAACAGTAAACCGATTACATGTTATGTTGTGCATCTGTGTTGGTTATTAGTCTCCCCAGGTGTAGCAAGTAAGTCAGTTGAAGAATTAGAGAGAACAATGAATAGTAAACCAATTACCTGTTATGTTGTGCATCTGTGTTGGTTATTAATCTCCCCAGGTGTAGCAAGTAAGTCAGTTGAAGAATTAGAGAGAACCAATGAACAGTAAACCAATTACCAGTTATGTTGTACATGTGTGTTGGTTATTTGTCTCCCCAGGTGTAGCAAGTAAGTCAGTTGAAGAATTAGAGAAAACCAATGAACAGTAAACCAATTACTTGTTATGTTGTGCCTCTGTGTTGGTTATTAGTCTCCCAAGGTGTTGCAGGTAAGTCAGTTGTAGAATTAGAGAGAACCAATGAACAGTAAATCGATTACATGTTATGTTGTGCATATGTGTTGGTTATTAGTCTCCCCAGGTGTAGCAAGTAAGTCAGTTGAAGAATTAGAGAGAACCAATGAACAGTAAAACAATTACCTGTTATGTTGTGCATCTGTGTTGGTTATTAGTCTCCCCAGGTGTAGCAAGTAAGTCAGTTGTAGAATTAGAGAGAACCAATGAACAGTAAACCAATTACTTGTTATGTTGTGCCTCTGTGTTGGTTATTAGTCTCCCAAGGTGTAACAGGTAAGTCAGTTGTAGAATTAGAGAGAACCAATGAACAATAAACCGATTACATGTTATGTTGTGCATCTGTGTTGGTTGTTAGTCTCCCCAGGTGTAGCAAGTAAGTCAGTTGAAGAATTAGAGAGAACCAATGAACAGTAAAACAATTACCTGTTATGTTGTGCATCTGTGTTGGTTATTAATCTCCCCAGGTGTAGCAAGTAAGTCAGTTGAAGAATTAGAGAGAACCAATGAACAGTAAGCCATTTACATGTTATGTTGTGCATCTATGTTGGTTATTAGTCTCCCCAGGTGTAGCAACTAAGTCAATTGAAGAATTAGAGAGAACCAATGAACAGTAAACCAATTACATGTTATGTTGTGCATCTGTGTTGGTTATTAGTCTCCCCAGGTGTTGCAAGTAAGTCAGTTGAAGAATTAGGGAGAACCAATGAACAGTAAACCAATTAACTGTTATGTTGTGCATCTTTGTTGGTTATTAGTCTCCCCAGGTGTAGCAAGTGTGTCAGTTGAAGAATTAGAGAGAACCAATGAACACTAAGCCATTTACATTTTATGTTGTGCATCTGTGTTGGTTATTAGTCTCTCCAGGTGTAGCAAGTAAGTCAGTTGTAGAATTAAAGAGAACCAATGAACAGTAAACCAATTAACTGTTATGTTGTGCATCTTTGTTAGTTATTAGTCTCCCCAGGTGTAGCAAGTAAGTCAGTTGAAGAATTAGAGAGAACCAATGAACAATAAACCAATTACCTGTTATGTTGTGCATCTGCGTTGGTTATTAGTCTCCCTAGGTGTTGCAAGTGTGTCAGTTGAAGAATTAGAGAGAACCAATGAACAGTAATCCAATTACATGTTATGTTGTGCATCTGTGTTGGTTATTAGTCTCCCCAGGTGTAGCACGTGTGTCAGTTGAAGAATTAGAGAGAACCAATGAACAGTAAACCAATTACCTATTATGTTGTGCATCTGTGTTGGTTATTAGTCTCCCCAGGTGTAGCAAGTAAGTCAGTTGAAGAATTAGAGAGAACCAATGAACAGTAAACCAATTACCAGTTATGTTGTACATGTGTGTTGGTTATTTGTCTCCCCAGGTGTAGCAAGTAAGTCAGTTGAAGAATTAGAGAAAACCAATGAACAGTAAACCAATTACTTGTTATGTTGTGCCTCTGTGTTGGTTATTAGTCTCCCAAGGTGTTGCAGGTAAGTCAGTTGTAGAATTAGAGAGAACCAATGAACAGTAAATCGATTACATGTTATGTTGTGCATATGTGTTGGTTATTAGTCTCCCCAGGTGTAGCAAGTAAGTCAGTTGAAGAATTAGAGAGAACCAATGAACAGTAAAACAATTACCTGTTATGTTGTGCATCTGTGTTGGTTATTAGTCTCCCCAGGTGTAGCAAGTAAGTCAGTTGTAGAATTAGAGAGAACCAATGAACAGTAAACCAATTACTTGTTATGTTGTGCCTCTGTGTTGGTTATTAGTCTCCCAAGGTGTAACAGGTAAGTCAGTTGTAGAATTAGAGAGAACCAATGAACAATAAACCGATTACATGTTATGTTGTGCATCTGTGTTGGTTGTTAGTCTCCCCAGGTGTAGCAAGTAAGTCAGTTGAAGAATTAGAGAGAACCAATGAACAGTAAAACAATTACCTGTTATGTTGTGCATCTGTGTTGGTTATTAATCTCCCCAGGTGTAGCAAGTAAGTCAGTTGAAGAATTAGAGAGAACCAATGAACAGTAAACCAATTACATGTTATGTTGTGCATCTGTGTTGGTTATTAGTCTCCCCAGGTGTTGCAAGTAAGTCAGTTGAAGAATTAGGGAGAACCAATGAACAGTAAACCAATTAACTGTTATGTTGTGCATCTTTGTTGGTTATTAGTCTCCCCAGGTGTAGCAAGTGTGTCAGTTGAAGAATTAGAGAGAACCAATGAACACTAAGCCATTTACATTTTATGTTGTGCATCTGTGTTGGTTATTAGTCTCTCCAGGTGTAGCAAGTAAGTCAGTTGTAGAATTAGAGAGAACCAATGAACAGTAAACCAATTACTTGTTATGTTGTGCCTCTGTGTTGGTTATTAGTCTCCCCAGGTGTTGCAGGTAAGTCAGTTGTAGAATTAGAGAGAACCAATGAACAGTAAACCGATTACATGTTATGTTGTGCATCTGTGTTGGTTATTAGTCTCCCCAGGTGTAGCAAGTAAGTCAGTTGAAGAATTAGAGAGAACCAATGAACAGTAAACCAATTACCAGTTATGTTGTGCATCTGTGTTGGTTATTAGTCTCCCTAGGTGTTGCAAGTGTGTCAGTTGAAGAATTAGAGAGAACTAATGAACAGTAAAGCAATTACCTGTTATGTTGTGCATCTGTGTTGGTTATTAGTCTCCCCAGGTGTAGCATGTGTGTCAGTTGAAGAATTAGAGAGAACCAATGAACAGTAAACCTATTACCAGTTATGTTGTACATCTGTGTTGGTTATTAGTCTCCCCAGGTGTAGCAAGTAAGTCAGTTGAAGAATTAGAGAGAACCAATGAACAGTAAACCAATTTCCAGTTATGTTGTACCTCTGTGTTGGTTATTAGTCTCCCAAGGTGTAGCAGGTAAGTCATTTGTAGAATTAGAGAGAACCAATGAACAGTAAATCGATTACATGTTATGTTGTGCCTCTGTGTTGGTTATTAGTCTCCCCAGGTGTAGCAAGTAAGTCAGTTGAAGAATTAGAGAGAACCAATGAACAGTAAAACAATTACCTGTTATGTTGTGCATCTGTGTTGGTTATTAGTCTCTCCAGGTGTAGCAAGTAAGTCAGTTGTAGAATTAGAGAGAACCAATGAACAGTAAACCAATTACTTGTTATGTTGTGCCTCTGTGTTGGTTATTAGTCTCCCAAGGTGTAGCAGGTATGTCAGTTGTAGAATTAGAGAGAACCAATGAACAGTAAACTGATTACATGTTATGTTGTGCATCTGTGTTGGTTATTAGTCTCCCCAGGTGTAGCAAGTAAGTCAGTTGAAGAATTAGAGAGAACCAATGAACAGTAAACCAATTACCTGTTATGTTGTGCATCTGTGTTGGTTATTAGTCTCCCCAGGTGTAGCAAGTAAGTCAGTTGAAGAATTAGGGAGAACCAATGAACAGTAAACCAATTACCTGTTATGTTGTGCATCTTTGTTTGTTATTAGTCTCCCCAGGTGTAGCAAGTAAGTCAGTTGAAGAATTAGAGAGAACCAATGAACAATAAACCAATTACCTGTTATGTTGTGCATCTGTGTTGGTTATTAGTCTCCCTAGGTGTTGCAAGTGTGTCAGTTGAAGAATTAGAGAGAACCAATGAACAGTACTCCAATTACATGTTATGTTGTGCATCTGTGTTGGTTATTAGTCTCCCCAGGTGTAGCAAGTGAGTCAGTTGAAGAATTTGAGAGAACCAATGAACAGTAAACCAATTACCTGTTATGTTGTGCATCTGTGTTGGTTATTAGTCTCCCCAGGTGTAGCAAGTAAGTCAGTTGAAGAATTAGAGAGAACCAATGAACAGTAAACCAATTACTTGTTATGTTGTGCCTCTGTGTTGGTTATTTGTCTCCCAAGGTGTTGCAGGTAAGTCAGTTGTAGAATTAGAGAGAACCAATGAACAGTAAATCGATTACATGTTATGTTGTGCATCTGTGTTGGTTATTAGTCTCCCCAGGTGTAGCAAGTAAGTCAGTTGAAGAATTAGAGAGTACCAATGAACAGTAAACCAATTACATGTTATGTTGTGCATCTGTATTGGTTATTAGTCTCCCATTGTATAGCAAGTAAGTCAGTTGAAGAATTAGAGAGAACCGATGAACAGTAAACCAATTACCAGTTATGTTGTGCCTCTATTTTTGTTATTAGTCTCCCCAGGTGTAGCAAGTAAGTCAGTTGTAGAATTAGAGAGAACCAATGAACAGTAATCCAATTACTTGTTATGTTGTGCCTCTGTGTTGGTTATTAGTCTCCCAAGGTGTAGCAGGTAAGTCAGTTGTAGAATTAGAGAGAACCAATGAACAGTAAACCGATTACATGTTATGTTGTGCATCTGTGTTGGTTATTAGTCTCCCCAGGTGTAGCAAGTAAGTCAGTTGAAGAATTAGAGAGAACCAATGAACAGTAAACCAATTACCTGTTATGTTGTGCATCTGTGTTGGTTATTAGTCTCCCCAGGTGTAGCAAGTAAGTCAGTTGAAGAATTAGGGAGAACCAATGAACAGTAATCCAATTACATGTTATGTTGTGCATCTGTGTTGGTTATTAGTCTCCCCAGGTGTAGCAAGTAAGTCAGTTGAAGAATTAGAGAGAACCAATGAACTGTAAACCAATTACTTGTTATGTTGTGCCTCTGTGTTGGTTATTTGTCTCCCAAGGTGTTGCAGGTAAGTTAGTTGTAGAATTAGAGAGAACCAATGAACAGTAAATCGATTACATGTTATGTTGTGCATCTGTGTTGGTTATTAGACTCCCCAGGTGTAGCAAGTAAGTCAGTTGAAGAATTAGAGAGAACCAATGAACAGTAAAACAATTACCTGTTATGTTGTGCATCTCTGTTGGTTATTAGTCTCCTCAGGTGTAGCAAGTAAGTCAGTTGTAGAATTAGAGAGAACCAATGAACAGTAAACCAATTACTTGTTATGTTGTGCCTCTGTGTTGGTTATTAGTCTCCCAAGGTGTAGCAGGTAAGTCAGTTGTAGAATTAGAGAGAACCAATGAACAGTAAACCGATTACATGTTATGTTGTGCATCTGTGTTGGTTATTAGTCTCCCCAGGTGTAGCAAGTAAGTCAGTTGAAGAATTAGAGAGAACCAATGAACAGTAAACCTATTACCAGTTATGTTGTACATCTGTGTTGGTTATTAGTCTCCCCAGGTGTAGCAAGTAAGTCAGTTGAAGAATTAGAGAGAACCAATGAACAGTAAACCAATTACTTGTTATGTTGTGGCTCTGTGTTGGTTATTAGTCTCCCCAGGTGTAGCAAGTAAGTCAGTTGAAGAATTAGAGAGAACCAATGAACAGTAAACCAATTACTTGTTATGTTGTGCATCTGTGTTGGTTATTAGTCTCCCCAGGTGTAGCAAGTAAGTTAGTTGAAGAATTAGGGAGAACCAATGAACAGTAAACCAATTAACTGTTATGTTGTGCATCTTTGTTAGTTATTAGTCTCCCCAGGTGTAGCAAGTAAGTCAGTTGAAGAATTAGAGAGAACCAATGAACAATAAACCAATTACCTGTTATGTTGTGCATCTGTGTTGGTTATTAGTCTCCCTAGGTGTTGCAAGTGTGTCAGTTGAAGAATTAGAGAGAACCAATGAACAGTAATCCAATTACATGTTATGTTGTGCATCTGTGTTGGTTATTAGTCTCCCCAGGTGTAGCAAGTGTGTCAGTTGAAGAATTAGAGAGAACCAATGAGCAGTAAACCTATTACCAGTTATGTTGTACATCTGTGTTGGTTATTAGTCTCCCCAGGTGTAGCAAGTAAGTCAGTTGAAGAATTAGAGAGAACCAATGAACAGTAAACCAATTACCAGTTATGTTGTACCTCTGTGTTGGTTATTAGTCTCCCAAGGTGTAGCAGGTAAGTCATTTGTAGAATTAGAGAGAACCAATGAACAGTAAATCGATTACATGTTATGTTGTGCCTCTGTGTTGGTTATTAGTCTCCCCAGGTGTAGCAAGTAAGTCAGTTGAAGAATTAGAGAGAACCAATGAACAGTAAAACAATTACCTGTTATGTTGTGCATCTGTGTTGGTTATTAGTCTCCTCAGGTGTAGCAAGTAAGTCAGTTGTAGAATTAGAGAGAACCAATGAACAGTAAACCAATTACTTGTTATGTTGTGCCTCTGTGTTGGTTATTAGTCTCCCAAGGTGTTGCAGGTACGTCAGTTGTAGAATTAGAGAGAACCAATGAACAGTAAAACAATTACCTGTTATGTTGTGCATCTGTGTTGGTTATTAGTCTCCCTAGGTGTAGCAAGTAAGTCAGTTGTAGAATTAGAGAGAACCAATGAACAGTAAACCAATTACTTGTTATGTTGTGCCTCTGTGATGGATATTAGTCTCCCAAGGTGTAACAGGTAAGTCAGTTGTAGAATTAGAGAGAACCAATGAACAGTAAACTGATTACATGTTATGTTGTGCATCTGTGTTGGTTATTAGTCTCCCCAGGTGTAGCAAGTAAGTCAGTTGAAGAATTAGAGAGAACCAATGAACAGTAAAACAATTACCTGTTATGTTGTGCATCTGTGTTGGTTATTAGTCTCCCAAGGTGTAGCAAGTAAGTCAGTTGTAGAATTAGAGAGAACCAATGAACAGTAAACCAATTACTTGTTATGTTGTGCATCTGTGTTGGTTATTAGTCTCCCAAGGTGTAACAGGTAAGTCAGTTGTAGAATTAGAGAGAACCAATGAACAGTAAACCGATTACATGTTATGTTGTGCATCTGTGTTGGTTATTAGTCTCCCCAGGTGTAGCAAGTAAGTCAGTTGAAGAATTAGAGAGAACAATGAATAGTAAACCAATTACCTGTTATGTTGTGCATCTGTGTTGGTTATTAATCTCCCCAGGTGTAGCAAGTAAGTCAGTTGAAGAATTAGAGAGAACCAATGAACAGTAAACCAATTACTTGTCATGTTGTGCCTCTGTGTTGGTTATTAGTCTCCCAAGGTGTAGCAGGTAAGTCAGTTGTAGAATTAGAGAGAACCAATGAACAGTAAACCGATTACATGTTATGTTGTGCATCTGTGTTGGTTATTAGTCTCCCCAGGTGTAGCAAGTAAGTCAGTTGAAGAATTAGAGAGAACCAATGAACAGTAAATCAATTACCTGTTATGTTGTGCATCTGTGTTGGTTATTAGTCTCTCCAGGTGTAGCAAGTAAGTCAGTTGTAGAATTAGAGAGAACCAATGAACAGTAAACCAATTACTTGTTATGTTGTGCCTCTGTGTTGGTTATTAGTCTCCCAAGGTGTAGCAGGTAAGTCAGTTGTAGAATTAGAGAGAACCAATGAACAGTAAACCGATTACATGTTATGTTGTGCATCTGTGTTGGTTATTAGTCTCCCCAGGTGTAGCAAGTAAGTCAGTTGAAGAATTAGAGAGAACCAATGAACAGTAAATCGATTACATGTTATGTTGTGCATCTGTGTTGGTTATTAGTCTCCCCAGGTGTAGCAAGTAAGTCAGTTGAAGAATTAGAGAGAACCAATGAACAGTAAAACAATTACCTGTTATGTTGTGCATCTGTGTTGGTTATTAATCTCCCCGGGTGTAGCAAGTAAGTCAATTGAAGAATTAGAGAGAACCAATGAACAGTAAGCCATTTACATGTTATGTTGTGCATCTGTGTTGGTTATTAGTCTCCCCAGGTGTAGCAAGTAAGTCAATTGAAGAACTAGAGAGAACCAATGAACAGTAAACCAATTACATGTTATGTTGTGCATCTGTGTTGGTTATTAGTCTCCCCAGGTGTAGCAAGTAAGTCAATTGAAGAATTAGAGAGAACCAATGAACAGTAAACCAATTACTTGTTATGTTGTGCCTCTGTGATGGATATTAGTCTCCCAAGGTGTAACAGGTAAGTCAGTTGTAGAATTAGAGAGAACCAATGAACAGTAAACTGATTACATGTTATGTTGTGCATCTGTGTTGGTTATTAGTCTCCCCAGGTGTAGCAAGTAAGTCAGTTGAAGAATTAGAGAGAACCAATGAACAGTAAAACAATTACCTGTTATGTTGTGCATCTGTGTTGGTTATTAGTTTCTCCAGGTGTAGCAAGTAAGTCAGTTGTAGAATTAGAGAGAACCAATGAACAGTAAACCAAATACTTGTTATGTTGTGCCTCTGTGTTGGTTATTAGTCTCCCAAGGTGTAGCAGGTAAGTCAGTTGTAGAATTAGAGAGAACCAATGAACAGTAAACCGATTACATGTTATGTTGTGCATCTGTGTTGGTTATTAGTCTCCCCAGGTGTAGCAAGTAAGTCAGTTGAAGAATTAGAGAGAACCAATGAACAGTAAACAAATTACCGGTTATGTTGTGCATCTGTGTTGGTTATTAGTCTCCCAGGTGTAGCAAGTAAGTCAGTTGAAGAATTAGAGAGAACCAATGAACAGTAAACCAATTACCTGTTATGTTGTGCATCTGTGTTGGTTATTAGTCTCCCCAGGTGTAGCAAGTAAGTCAGTTGAAGAATTAGAGAGAACCAATGAACAGTAAACCTATTACCAGTTATGTTGTACATCTGTGTTGGTTATTAGTCTCCCCAGGTGTAGCAAGTAAGTCAGTTGAAGAATTAGAGAGAACCAATGAACAGTAAACCAATTACTTGTTATGTTGTGCCTCTGTGTTGGTTATTAGTCTCCCCAGGTGTAGCAAGTAAGTCAGTTGAAGAATTAGAGAGAACCAATGAACAGTAAACCAATTACTTGTTATGTTGTGCATCTGTGTTGGTTATTAGTCTCCCCAGGTGTAGCAAGTAAGTCAATTGAAGAATTAGGGAGAACCAATGAACAGTAAACCAATTAACTGTTATGTTGTGCATCTTTGTTAGTTATTAGTCTCCCCAGGTGTAGCAAGTAAGTCAGTTGAAGAATTAGAGAGAACCAATGAACAATAAACCAATTACCTGTTATGTTGTGCATCTGTGTTGGTTATTAGTCTCCCTAGGTGTTGCAAGTGTGTCAGTTGAAGAATTAGAGAGAACCAATGAACAGTAATCCAATTACATGTTATGTTGTGCATCTGTGTTGGTTATTAGTCTCCCCAAGTGTAGCAAGTGTGTCAGTTGAAGAATTAGAGAGAACCAATGAACAGTAAACGAATTACCTGTTATGTAGTGCATCTGTGTTGGTTATTAGTCTCCCCAAGGTGTAGCAGGTAAGTCAGTTGAAGAATTAGAGAGAACCAATGAACAATAAACCAATTACCAGTTATGTTGTACATCTGTGTTGGTTATTAGTCTCCCCGGGTGTAGCAAGTAAGTCAGTTGAAGAATTAGAGAGAACCAATGAACAGTAAACCAATTACTTGTTATGTTGTACCTCTGTGTTGGTTATTAGTCTCCCAAGGTGTTGCAGGTACGTCAGTTGTAGAATTAGAGAGAACCAATGAACAGTAAATCGATTACATGTTATGTTGTGCATCTGTGTTGGTTATTAGTCTCCCCAAGTGTAGCAAGTAAGTTAGTTGAAGAATTAGAGAGAACCAATGAACAGTAAGCCATTTACATGTTATGTTGTGCATCTGTGTTGGTTATTAGTCTCTCCAGGTGTAGCAAGTAAGTCAGTTGTAGAATTAGAGAGAACCAATGAACAGTAAACCAATTACTTGTTATGTTGTGCCTCTGTGTTGGTTATTAGTCTCCCCAGGTGTTGCAGGTAAGTCAGTTGTAGAATTAGAGAGAACCAATGAACAGTAAACCGATTACATGTTATCTTGTGCATCTGTGTTGGTTATTAGTCTCCCCAGGTGTACCAAGTAAGTCAGTTGAAGAATTAGAGAGAACCAATGAACAGTAAACCAATTACCAGTTATGTTGTGCATCTGTGTTGGTTATTAGTCTCCCTAGGTGTTGCAAGTGTGTCAGTTGAATAATTAGAGAGAACCAATGAACAGTAAACCAATTACCTGTTATGTTGTGCATCTGTGTTGGTTATTAGTCTCCCCAGGTGAGCAAGTGTGTCAGTTGAAGAATTAGAGAGAACCAATGAACAGTAAACCTATTACCAGTTATGTTGTACATCTGTGTTGGTTATTAGTCTCCTCAGGTGTAGCAAGTAAGTCAGTTGAAGAATTAGATAGAACCAATGAACAGTAAACCAATTACCAGTTATGTTGTACCTCTGTTTTGGTTATTAGTCTCCCAAGGTGTAGCAGGTAAGTCATTTGTAGAATTAGAGAGAACCAATGAACAGTAAAACAATTACCTGTTATGTTGTGCATCTGTGTTGGTTATTAATCTCTCCAGGTGTAGCAAGTAAGTCAGTTGTAGAATTAGAGAGAACCAATGAACAGTAAACCAATTACTTGTTATGTTATGCCTCTGTGTTGGTTATTAGTCTCCCAAGGTGTAGCAGGTAAGTCAGTTGTAGAATTAGAGAGAACCAATGAACAGTAAACCGATTACATGTTATGTTGTGCCTCTGTGTTGGTTATTAGTCTCCCCAGGTGTAGCAGGTAAGTCAGTTGTAGAATTAGAGAGAACCAATGAACAGTAAAACAATTACCTGTTATGTTGTGCATCTGTGTTGGTTATTAATCTCTCCAGGTGTAGCAAGTAAGTCAGTTGTAGAATTAGAGAGAACCAATGAACAGTAAACCAATTACTTGTTATGTTGTGCCTCTGTGTTGGTTATTAGTCTCCCAAGGTGTAGCAGGTAAGTCAGTTGTAGAATTAGAGAGAACCAATGAACAGTAAACCGATTACATGTTATGTTGTGCATCTGTGTTGGTTATTAGTCTCCCCAGGTGTAGCAAGTAAGTCAGTTGAAGAATTAGAGAGAACCAATGAACAGTAAACCAATTACCTGTTATGTTGTGCATCTGTGTTGGTTATTAGTCTCCGCAGGTGTAGCAAGTAAGTCAGTTGAAGAATTAGGGAGAACCAATGAACAGTAAACCAATTACCTGTTATGTTGTGCATCTTTGTTAGTTATTAGTCTCCCCAGGTGTAGCAAGTAAGTCAGTTGAAGAATTAGAGAGAACCAATGAACAATAAACCAATTACCTGTTATGTTGTGCATCTGTGTTGGTTATTAGTCTCCCTAGGTGTTGCAAGTGTGTTAGTTGAAGAATTAGAGAGAACCAATGAACAGTAATCCAATTACATGTTATGTTGTGCATCTGTGTTGGTTATTAGTCTCGCCAGGTGTAGCAAGTGTGTCAGTTGAAGAATTAGAGAGAACCAATGAACAGTAAACCAATTACCTATTATGTTGTGCATCTGTGTTGGTTATTAGTCTCCCCAGGTGTAGCAAGTAAGTCAGTTGAAGAATTAGAGAGAACCAATGAACAATAAACCAATTACTTGTTATGTTGTGCCTCTGTGTTGGTTATTTGTCTCCCAAGGTGTTGCAGGTAAGTCAGTTGTAGAATTAGAGAGAACCAATGAACAGTAAATCGATGACATGTTATGTTGTGCTTCTGTGTTGGTTATTAGTCTCACCAGGTGTAGCAAGTAAGTCAGTTGAAGAATTAGAGAGAACAAATGAACAGTAATACAATTACCTGTTATGTTGTGCATCTGTGTTGGTTATTAGTCTCTCCAGGTGTAGCAAGTAAGTCAGTTGTAGAATTAGAGAGAACCAATGAACAGTAAACCAATTACTTGTTATGTTGTGCCTCTGTGTTGGTTATTAGTCTCCCAAGGTGTAGCAGGTAAGTCAGTTGTAGAATTAGAGAGAACCAATGAACAGTAAACCTATTACATGTTATGTTGTGCATCTGTGTTGGTTATTAGTTTCCAAAGGTGTAGCAAATAAGTCAGTTGAAGAATTAGAGAGAACCAATGAACAGTAAACCTATTAACTGTTATGTTGTGCATATGTGTTGGTTATTAGTCTCCCTAGGTGTAGCAAGTAAGTCAGAGGAAGAATTAGAGAGAACCAATGAACAGTAAACCAATTACATGTTATGTTGTGCATCTGTGTTGGTTATTAGTCTCCCCAGGTGTAGCAAGTAAGTCAATTGAAGAATTAGAGAGAACCAATGAACAGTAAGTAAACCAATAACTTGTTATGTTGTGCCTCTTTGATGGATATTAGTCTCCCAAGGTGTAACAGGTAAGTCAGTTGTAGAATTAGAGAGAACCAATGAACAGTAAACTGATTACATGTTATGTTGTGCATCTGTGTTGGTTATTAGTCTCCCCAGGTGTAGCAAGTAAGTCAGTTGAAGAATTAGAGAGAACCAATGAACAGTAAAACAATTACCTGTTATGTTGTGCATCTGTGTTGGTTATTAGTCTCCCAAGGTGTAGCAAGTAAGTCAGTTGAAGAATTAGAGAGAACAATGAATAGTAAACCAATTACCTGTTATGTTGTGCATCTGTGTTGGTTATTAATCTCCCCAGGTGTAGCAAGTAAGTCAGTTGAAGAATTAGAGAGAACCAATGAACAGTAAACCAATTACTTGTTATGTTGTGCCTCTGTGTTGGTTATTAGTCTCCCAAGGTGTAGCAGGTAAGTCAGTTGTAGAATTAGAGAGAACCAATGAACAGTAAACCGATTACATATTATGTTGTGCATCTGTGTTGGTTATTAGTCTCCCCAGGTGTAGCAAGTAAGTCAGTTGAAGAATTAGAGAGAACCAATGAACAGTAAATCAATTACCTGTTATGTTGTGCATCTGTGTTGGTTATTAGTCTCTCCAGGTGTAGCAAGTAAGTCAGTTGTAGAATTAGAGAGAACCAATGAACAGTAAACCAATTACTTGTTATGTTGTGCCTCTGTGTTGGTTATTAGTCTCCCAAGGTGTAGCAGGTAAGTCAGTTGTAGAATTAGAGAGAACCAATGAACAGTAAACCGATTACATGTTATGTTGTGCATCTGTGTTGCTTATTAGTCTCCCCAGGTGTAGCAAGTAAGTCAGTTGAAGAATTAGAGAGAACCAATGAACAGTAAATCGATTACATGTTATGTTGTGCATCTGTGTTGGTTATTAGTCTCCCCAGGTGTAGCAAGTAAGTCAGTTGAAGAATTAGAGAGAACCAATGAACAGTAAAACAATTACCTGTTATGTTGTGCATCTGTGTTGGTTATTAATCTCCCCGGGTGTAGCAAGTAAGTCAATTGAAGAATTAGAGAGAACCAATGAACAGTAAGCCATTTACATGTTATGTTGTGCATCTGTGTTGGTTATTAGTCTCCCCAGGTGTAGCAAGTAAGTCAATTGAAGAACTAGAGAGAACCAATGAACAGTAAACCAATTACATGTTATGTTGTGCATCTGTGTTGGTTATTAGTCTCCCCAGGTGTAGCAAGTAAGTCAATTGAAGAATTAGAGAGAACCAATGAACAGTAAACCAATTACTTGTTATGTTGTGCCTCTGTGATGGATATTAGTCTCCCAAGGTGTAACAGGTAAGTCAGTTGTAGAATTAGAGAGAACCAATGAACAGTAAACTGATTACATGTTATGTTGTGCATCTGTGTTGGTTATTAGTCTCCCCAGGTGTAGCAAGTAAGTCAGTTGAAGAATTAGAGAGAACCAATGAACAGTAAAACAATTACCTGTTATGTTGTGCATCTGTGTTGGTTATTAGTTTCTCCAGGTGTAGCAAGTAAGTCAGTTGTAGAATTAGAGAGAACCAATGAACAGTAAACCAAATACTTGTTATGTTGTGCCTCTGTGTTGGTTATTAGTCTCCCAAGGTGTAGCAGGTAAGTCAGTTGTAGAATTAGAGAGAACCAATGAACAGTAAACCGATTACATGTTATGTTGTGCATCTGTGTTGGTTATTAGTCTCCCCAGGTGTAGCAAGTAAGTCAGTTGAAGAATTAGAGAGAACCAATGAACAGTAAACAAATTACCAGTTATGTTGTGCATCTGTGTTGGTTATTAGTCTCACAGGTGTAGCAAGTAAGTCAGTTGAAGAATTAGAGAGAACCAATGAACAGTAAACCAATTACCTGTTATGTTGTGCATCTGTGTTGGTTATTAGTCTCCCCAGGTGTAGCAAGTAAGTCAGTTGAAGAATTAGAGAGAACCAATGAACAGTAAACCTATTACCAGTTATGTTGTACATCTGTGTTGGTTATTAGTCTCCCCAGGTGTAGCAAGTAAGTCAGTTGAAGAATTAGAGAGAACCAATGAACAGTAAACCAATTACTTGTTATGTTGTGCCTCTGTGTTGGTTATTAGTCTCCCAAGGTGTAGCAGGTAAGTCATTTGTAGAATTAGAGAGAACCAATGAACAGTAAATCGATTACATGTTATGTTGTGCATCTGTGTTGGTTATTAGTCTCCCCAGGTGTAGCAAGTAAGTCAGTTGAAGAATTAGAGAGAACCAATGAACAGTAAAACAATTACCTGTTATGTTGTGCATCTGTGTTGGTTATTAGTCTCCCTAGGTGTAGCAAGTAAGTCAGTTGTAGAATTAGAGAGAACCAATGAACAGTAAACCAATTACTTGTTATGTTGTGCCTCTGTGATGGATATTAGTCTCCCAAGGTGTAACAGGTAAGTCAGTTGTAGAATTAGAGAGAACCAATGAACAGTAAACTGATTACATGTTATGTTGTGCATCTGTGTTGGTTATTAGTCTCCCCAGGTGTAGCAAGTAAGTCAGTTGAAGAATTAGAGAGAACCAATGAACAGTAAACCAATTACTTGTTATGTTGTGCCTCTGTGTTGGTTATTAGTCTCCCCAGGTGTAGCAAGTAAGTCAATTGAAGAACTAGAGAGAACCAATGAACAGTAAACCAATTACATGTTATGTTGTGCATCTGTGTTGGTTATTAGTCTCCCCAGGTGTAGCAAGTAAGTCAATTGAAGAATTAGAGAGAACCAATGAACAGTAAACCAATTACTTGTTATGTTGTGCCTCTGTGATGGATATTAGTCTCCCAAGGTGTAACAGGTAAGTCAGTTGTAGAATTAGAGAGAACCAATGAACAGTAAACTGATTACATGTTATGTTGTGCATCTGTGTTGGTTATTAGTCTCCCCAGGTGTAGCAAGTAAGTCAGTTGAAGAATTAGAGAGAACCAATGAACAGTAAAACAATTACCTGTTATGTTGTGCATCTGTGTTGGTTATTAGTTTCTCCAGGTGTAGCAAGTAAGTCAGTTGTAGAATTAGAGAGAACCAATGAACAGTAAACCAATTACTTGTTATGTTGTGCCTCTGTGATGGATATTAGTCTCCCAAGGTGTAACAGGTAAGTCAGTTGTAGAATTAGAGAGAACCAATGAACAGTAAACTGATTACATGTTATGTTGTGCATCTGTGTTGGTTATTAGTCTCCCCAGGTGTAGCAAGTAAGTCAGTTGAAGAATTAGAGAGAACCAATGAACAGTAAACCAATTACTTGTTATGTTGTGCCTCTGTGTTGGTTATTAGTCTCCCCAGGTGTAGCAAGTAAGTCAGTTGAAGAATTAGAGAGAACCAATGAACAGTAAACCAATTACTTGTTATGTTGTGCATCTGTGTTGGTTATTAGTCTCCCCAGGTGTAGCAAGTAAGTCAGTTGAAGAATTAGGGAGAACCAATGAACAGTAAACCAATTAACTGTTATGTTGTGCATCTTTGTTAGTTATTAGTCTCCCCAGGTGTAGCAAGTAAGTCAGTTGAAGAATTAGAGAGAACCAATGAACAATAAACCAATTACCTGTTATGTTGTGCATCTGTGTTGGTTATTAGTCTCCCTAGGTGTTGCAAGTGTGTCAGTTGAAGAATTAGAGAGAACCAATGAACAGTAATCCAATTACATGTTATGTTGTGCATCTGTGTTGGTTATTAGTCTCCCCAAGTGTAGCAAGTGTGTCAGTTGAAGAATTAGAGAGAACCAATGAACAGTAAACGAATTACCTGTTATGTAGTGCATCTGTGTTGGTTATTAGTCTCCCCAAGGTGTAGCAGGTAAGTCAGTTGAAGAATTAGAGAGAACCAATGAACAATAAACCAATTACCAGTTATGTTGTACATCTGTGTTGGTTATTAGTCTCCCCGGGTGTAGCAAGTAAGTCAGTTGAAGAATTAGAGAGAACCAATGAACAGTAAACCAATTACTTGTTATGTTGTGCCTCTGTGTTGGTTATTAGTCTCCCAAGGTGTTGCAGGTACGTCAGTTGTAGAATTAGAGAGAACCAATGAACAGTAAATCGATTACATGTTATGTTGTGCATCTGTGTTGGTTATTAGTCTCCCCAAGTGTAGCAAGTAAGTCAGTTGAAGAATTAGAGAGAACCAATGAACAGTAAGCCATTTACATGTTATGTTGTGCATCTGTGTTGGTTATTAGTCTCTCCAGGTGTAGCAAGTAAGTCAGTTGTAGAATTAGAGAGAACCAATGAACAGTAAACCAATTACTTGTTATGTTGTGCCTCTGTGTTGGTTATTAGTCTCCCCAGGTGTTACAGGTAAGTCAGTTGTAGAATTAGAGAGAACCAATGAACAGTAAACCGATTACATGTTATCTTGTGCATCTGTGTTGGTTATTAGTCTCCCCAGGTGTACCAAGTAAGTCAGTTGAAGAATTAGAGAGAACCAATGAACAGTAAACCAATTACCAGTTATGTTGTGCATCTGTGTTGGTTATTAGTCTCCCTAGGTGTTGCAAGTGTGTCAGTTGAAAAATTAGAGAGAACCAATGAACAGTAAACCAATTACCTGTTATGTTGTCCATCTGTGTTGGTTATTAGTCTCCCCAGGTGAGCAAGTGTGTCAGTTGAAGAATTAGAGAGAACCAATGAACAGTAAACCTATTACCAGTTATGTTGTACATCTGTGTTGGTTATTAGTCTCCTCAGGTGTAGCAAGTAAGTCAGTTGAAGAATTAGATAGAACCAATGAACAGTAAACAAATTACCAGTTATGTTGTACCTCTGTTTTGGTTATTAGTCTCCCAAGGTGTAGCAGGTAAGTCATTTGTAGAATTAGAGAGAACCAATGAAGAGTAAATCGATTACATGTTATGTTGTGCCTCTGTGTTGGTTATTAGTCTCCCCAGGTGTAGCAGGTAAGTCAGTTGTAGAATTAGAGAGAACCAATGAACAGTAAAACAATTACCTGTTATGTTGTGCATCTGTGTTGGTTATTAATCTCTCCAGGTGTAGCAAGTAAGTCAGTTGTAGAATTAGAGAGAACCAATGAACAGTAAACCAATTACTTTTTATGTTGTGCCTCTGTGTTGGTTATTAGTCTCCCAAGGTGTAGCAGGTAAGTCAGTTGTAGAATTAGAGAGAACCAATGAACAGTAAACCGATTACATGTTATGTTGTGCATCTGTGTTGGTTATTAGTCTCCCCAGGTGTAGCAAGTAAGTCAGTTGAAGAATTAGAGAGAACCAATGAACAGTAAACCAATTACCTGTTATGTTGTGCATCTGTGTTGGTTATTAGTCTCCCCAGGTGTAGCAAGTAAGTCAGTTGAAGAATTAGGGAGAACCAATGAACAGTAAACCAATTACCTGTTATGTTGTGCATCTTTGTTAGTTATTAGTCTCCCCAGGTGTAGCAAGTAAGTCAGTTGAAGAATTAGAGAGAACCAATGAACAATAAACCAATTACCTGTTATGTTGTGCATCTGTGTTGGTTATTAGTCTCCCTAGGTGTTGCAAGTGTGTTAGTTGAAGAATTAGAGAGAACCAATGAACAGTAATCCAATTACATGTTATGTTGTGCATCTGTGTTGGTTATTAGTCTCGCCAGGTGTAGCAAGTGTGTCAGTTGAAGAATTAGAGAGAACCAATGAACAGTAAACCAATTACCTATTATGTTGTGCATCTGTGTTGGTTATTAGTCTCCCCAGGTGTAGCAAGTAAGTCAGTTGAAGAATTAGAGAGAACCAATGAACAATAAACCAATTACTTGTTATGTTGTGCCTCTGTGTTGGTTATTTGTCTCCCAAGGTGTTGTAGGTAAGTCAGTTGTAGAATTAGAGAGAACCAATGAACAGTAAATCGATGACATGTTATGTTGTGCTTCTGTGTTGGTTATTAGTCTCACCAGGTGTAGCAAGTAAGTCAGTTGAAGAATTAGAGAGAACAAATGAACAGTAATACAATTACCTGTTATGTTGTGCATCTGTGTTGGTTATTAGTCTCTCCAGGTGTAGCAAGTAAGTCAGTTGTAGAATTAGAGAGAACCAATGAACAGTAAACCAATTACTTGTTATGTTGTGCCTCTGTGTTGGTTATTAGTCTCCCAAGGTGTAGCAGGTAAGTCAGTTGTAGAATTAGAGAGAACCAATGAACAGTAAACCTATTACATGTTATGTTGTGCATCTGTGTTGGTTATTAGTTTCCAAAGGTGTAGCAAATAAGTCAGTTGAAGAATTAGAGAGAACCAATGAACAGTAAACCTATTACCTGTTATGTTGTGCATATGTGTTGGTTATTAGTCTCCCTAGGTGTAGCAAGTAAGTCAGAGGAAGAATTAGAGAGAACCAATGAACAGTAAACCAATTACCTGTTATGTTGTGCATCTCTGTTGGTTATTAGTCTCCCCAGGTGTAGCAAGTAAGTCAGTTGAAGAATTAGAGAGAACCAATGAACAGTAAACCTATTACCAGTTATGTTGTACATCTGTGTTGGTTATTAGTCTCCCCAGGTGTAGCAAGTAAGTCAGTTGAAGAATTAGAGAGAACCAATGAACAGTAAACCAATTACTTGTTATGTTGTGCCTCTGTGTTGGTTATTAGTCTCCCCAGGTGTAGCAGGTAAGTCAGTTGTAGAATTAGAGAGAACCAATGAACAGTAAAACAATTACCTGTTATGTTGTGCATCTGTGTTGGTTATTAATCTCTCCAGGTGTAGCAAGTAAGTCAGTTGTAGAATTAGAGAGAACCAATGAACAGTAAACCAATTACTTGTTATGTTGTGCCTCTGTGTTGGTTATTAGTCTCCCAAGGTGTAGCAGGTAAGTCAGTTGTAGAATTAGAGAGAACCAATGAACAGTAAACCGATTACATGTTATGTTGTGCATCTGTGTTGGTTATTAGTCTCCCCAGGTGTACCAAGTAAGTCAGTTGAAGAATTAGAGAGAACAAATGAACAGTAAACCAATTACCTGTTATGTTGTGCATCTGTGTTGGTTATTAGTCTCCCCAGGTGTAGCAAGTAAGTCAGTTGAAGAATTAGGGAGAACCAATGAACAGTAAACCAATTACCTGTTATGTTGTGCATCTTTGTTAGTTATTAGTCTCCCCAGGTGTAGCAAGTAAGTCAGTTGAAGAATTAGAGAGAACCAATGAACAATAAACCCATTACCTGTTATGTTGTGCATCTGTGTTGGTTATTAGTCTCCCTAGGTGTTGCAAGTGTGTTAGTTGAAGAATTAGAGAGAACCAATGAACAGT
Organism: Cajanus cajan; assembly: GCF_000230855.2. NCBI lineage: Eukaryota > Viridiplantae > Streptophyta > Magnoliopsida > Fabales > Fabaceae > Cajanus > Cajanus cajan. The sequence goes on from NC_138524.1 coordinate 39,250,000, forward strand.
AATCCAATTACATGTTATGTTGTGCATCTGTGTTGGTTATTAGTCTCGCCAGGTGTAGCAAGTGTGTCAGTTGAAGAATTAGAGAGAACCAATGAACAGTAAACCAATTACCTGTTATGTTGTGCATCTGTGTTGGTTATTAGTCTCCCCAGGTGTAGCAAGTAAGTCAGTTGAAGAATTAGAGAGAACCAATGAACAATAAACCAATTACTTGTTATGTTGTGCCTCTGTGTTGGTTATTTGTCTCCCAAGGTGTTGCAGGTAAGTCAGTTGTAGAATTAGAGAGAACCAATGAACAGTAAATCGATGACATGTTATGTTGTGCTTCTGTGTTGGTTATTAGTCTCACCAGGTGTAGCAAGTAAGTCAGTTGAAGAATTAGAGAGAACCAATGAACAGTAATACAATTACCTGTTATGTTGTGCATCTGTGTTGGTTATTAGTCTCTCCAGGTGTAGCAAGTAAGTCAGTTGTAGAATTAGAGAGAACCAATGAACAGTAAACCAATTACTTGTTATGTTGTGCCTCTGTGTTGGTTATTAGTCTCCCAAGGTGTAGCAGGTAAGTCAGTTGTAGAATTAGAGAGAACCAATGAACAGTAAACCTATTACATGTTATGTTGTGCATCTGTGTTGGTTATTAGTTTCCAAAAGTGTAGCAAATAAGTCAGTTGAAGAGTTAGAGAGAACCAATGAACAGTAAACCTATTACCTGTTATGTTGTGCATATGTGTTGGTTATTAGTCTCCCTAGGTGTAGCAACTAAGTCAGAGGAAGAATTAGAGAGAACCAATGAACAGTAAACCAATTACCTGTTATGTTGTGCATCTGTGTTGGTTATTAGTCTCCCCAGGTGTAGCAAGTAAGTCAGTTGAAGAATTAGAGAGAACCAATGAACAGTAAACCTATTACCAGTTATGTTGTACATCTGTGTTGGTTATTAGTCTCCCCAGGTGTAGCAAGTAAGTCAGTTGAAGAATTAGAGAGAACCAATGAACAGTAAACCAATTACTTGTTATGTTGTGCCTCTGTGTTGGTTATTAGTCTCCCAAGGTGTAGCAGGTAAGTCATTTGTAGAATTAGAGAGAACCAATGAACAGTAAATCGATTACATGTTATGTTGTGCATCTGTGTTGGTTATTAGTCTCCCCAGGTGTAGCAAGTAAGTCAGTTGAAGAATTAGAGAGAACCAATGAACAGTAAAACAATTACCTGTTATGTTGTGCATCTGTGTTGGTTATTAGTCTCCCTAGGTGTAGCAAGTAAGTCAGTTGTAGAATTAGAGAGAACCAATGAACAGTAAACCAATTACTTGTTATGTTGTGCCTCTGTGATGGATATTAGTCTCCCAAGGTGTAACAGGTAAGTCAGTTGTAGAATTAGAGAGAACCAATGAACAGTAAACTGATTACATGTTATGTTGTGCATCTGTGTTGGTTATTAGTCTCCCCAGGTGTAGCAAGTAAGTCAGTTGAAGAATTAGAGAGAACCAATGAACAGTAAAACAATTACCTGTTATGTTGTGCATCTGTGTTGGTTATTAGTCTCCCAAGGTGTAGCAAGTAAGTCAGTTGTAGAATTAGAGAGAACCAATGAACAGTAAACCAATTACTTGTTATGTTGTGCCTCTGTGTTGGTTATTAGTCTCCCAAGGTGTAACAGGTAAGTCAGTTGTAGAATTAGAGAGAACCAATGAACAGTAAACCGATTACATGTTATGTTGTGCATCTGTGTTGGTTATTAGTCTCCCCAGGTGTAGCAAGTAAGTCAGTTGAAGAATTAGAGAGAACAATGAATAGTAAACCAATTACCTGTTATGTTGTGCATCTGTGTTGGTTATTAATCTCCCTAGGTGTAGCAAGTAAGTCAGTTGAAGAATTAGAGAGAACCAACGAACAGTAAACCAATTACTTGTTATGTTGTGCCTCTGTGTTGGTTATTAGTCTCCCAAGGTGTAGCAGGTAAGTCAGTTGTAGAATTAGAGAGAACCAATGAACAATAAACCGATTACATGTTATGTTGTGCATCTGTGTTGGTTATTAGTCTCCCCAGGTGTAGCAAGTAAGTCAGTTGAAGAATTAGATATAACCAATGAACAGTAAATCGATTACATGTTATGTTGTGCATCTGTGTTGGTTATTAGTCTCCCCAGGTGTAGCAAGTAAGTCAGTTGAAGAATTAGAGAGAACCAATGAACAGTAAAACAATTACCTGTTATGTTGTGCATCTGTGTTGGTTATTACTCTCCCCAGGTGTAGCAAGTAAGTCAATTGAAGAATTAGAGAGAACCAATGAACAGTAAGCCATTTACATGTTATGTTGTGCATCTGTGTTGGTTATTAGTCTCCCCAGGTGTAGCAAGTAAGTCAATTGAAGAATTAGAGAGAACCAATGAACAGTAAACCAATTACTTGTTATGTTGTGCCTCTGTGATGGATATTAGTCTCCCAAGGTGTAACAGGTAAGTCAGTTGTAGAATTAGAGAGAACCAATGAACAGTAAACTGATTACATGTTATGTTGTGCATCTATGTTGGTTATTAGTCTCCCCAGGTGTAGCAAGTAAGTCAGTTGAAGAATTAGAGAGAACCAATGAACAGTAAATCGATTACATGTTATGTTGTGCATCTGTGTTGGTTATTAGTCTCCCCAGGTGTAGCAAGTAAGTCAGTTGAAGAATTAGAGAGAACCAATGAACAGTAAAACAATTACCTGTTATGTTGTGCATCTGTGTTGGTTATTACTCTCCCCAGGTGTAGCAAGTAAGTCAATTGAAGAATTAGAGAGAACCAATGAACAGTAAGCCATTTACATGTTATGTTGTGCATCTGTGTTGGTTATTAGTCTCCCCAGGTGTAGCAAGTAAGTCAATTGAAGAACTAGAGAGAACCAATGAACAGTAAACCAATTACATGTTATGTTGTGCATCTGTGTTGGTTATTAGTCTCCCCAGGTGTAGCAAGTAAGTCAATTGAAGAATTAGAGAGAACCAATGAACAGTAAACCATTTACATGTTATGTTGTGCATCTGTGTTGGTTATTAGTCTCCCCAGGTGTAGCAAGTAAGTCAATTGAAGAATTAGAGAGAACCAATGAACAGTAAACCAATTACTTGTTATGTTGTGCCTCTGTGATGGATATTAGTCTCCCAAGGTGTAACAGGTAAGTCAGTTGTAGAATTAGAGAGAACCAATGAACAGTAAACTGATTACATGTTATGTTGTGCATCTATGTTGGTTATTAGTCTCCCCAGGTGTAGCAAGTAAGTCAGTTGAAGAATTAGAGAGAACCAATGAACAGTAAAACAATTACCTGTTATGTTGTGCATCTGTGTTGGTTATTAGTCTCCCAAGGTGTAGCAAGTAAGTCAGTTGTAGAATTAGAGAGAACCAATGAACAGTAAACCAATTACTTGTTATGTTGTGCCTCTGTGTTGGTTATTAGTCTCCCAAGGTGTAACAGGTAAGTCAGTTGTAGAATTAGAGAGAACCAATGAACAGTAAACCGATTACATGTTATGTTGTTCATCTGTGTTGGTTATTAGTCTCCCCAGGTGTAGCAAGTAAGTCAGTTGAAGAATTAGAGAGAACAATGAATAGTAAACCAATTACCTGTTATGTTGTGCATCTGTGTTGGTTATTAATCTCCCTAGGTGTAGCAAGTAAGTCAGTTGAAGAATTAGAGAGAACCAACGAACAGTAAACCAATTACTTGTTATGTTGTGCCTCTGTGTTGGTTATTAGTCTCCCAAGGTGTAGCAGGTAAGTCAGTTGTAGAATTAGAGAGAACCAATGAACAATAAACCGATTACATGTTATGTTGTGCATCTGTGTTGGTTATTAGTCTCCCCAGGTGTAGCAAGTAAGTCAGTTGAAGAATTAGATAGAACCAATGAACAGTAAATCAATTACCTGTTATGTTGTGCATCTGTGTTGGTTATTAGTCTCTCCAAGTGTAGCAAGTAAGTCAGTTGTAGAATTAGAGAGAACCAATGAACAGTAAACCAATTACTTGTTATGTTGTGCCTCTGTGTTGGTTATTAGTCTCCCAAGGTGTAGCAGGTAAGTCAGTTGTAGAATTAGAGAGAACCAATGAACAGTAAACCGATTACATGTTATGTTGTGCATCTGTGTTGGTTATTAGTCTCCCCAGGTGTAGCAAGTAAGTCAGTTGAAGAATTAGAGAGAACCAATGAACAGTAAATCGATTACATGTTATGTTGTGCATCTGTGTTGGTTATTAGTCTCCCCAGGTGTAGCAAGTAAGTCAGTTGAAGAATTAGAGAGAACCAATGAACAGTAAAACAATTACCTGTTATGTTGTGCATCTGTGTTGGTTATTACTCTCCCCAGGTGTAGCAAGTAAGTCAATTGAAGAATTAGAGAGAACCAATGAACAGTAAGCCATTTACATGTTATGTTGTGCATCTGTGTTGGTTATTAGTCTCCCCAGGTGTAGCAAGTAAGTCAATTGAAGAACTAGAGAGAACCAATGAACAGTAAACCAATTACATGTTATGTTGTGCATCTGTGTTGGTTATTAGTCTCCCCAGGTGTAGCAAGTAAGTCAATTGAAGAATTAGAGAGAACCAATGAACAGTAAACCAATTACTTGTTATGTTGTGCCTCTGTGATGGATATTAGTCTCCCAAGGTGTAACAGGTAAGTCAGTTGTAGAATTAGAGAGAACCAATGAACAGTAAACTGATTACATGTTATGTTGTGCATCTGTGTTGGTTATTAGTCTCCCCAGGTGTAGCAAGTAAGTCAGTTGAAGAATTAGAGAGAACCAATGAACAGTAAAACAATTACCTGTTATGTTGTGCATCTGTGTTGGTTATTAGTCTCCCAAGGTGTAGCAAGTAAGTCAGTTGTAGAATTAGAGAGAACCAATGAACAGTAAACCAATTACTTGTTATGTTGTGCCTCTGTGTTGGTTATTAGTCTCCCAAGGTGTAACAGGTAAGTCAGTTGTAGAATTAGAGAGAACCAATGAACAGTAAACCGATTACATGTTATGTTGTGCATCTGTGTTGGTTATTAGTCTCCCCAGGTGTAGCAAGTAAGTCAGTTGAAGAATTAGAGAGAACAATGAATAGTAAACCAATTACCTGTTATGTTGTGCATCTGTGTTGGTTATTAATCTCCCCAGGTGTAGCAAGTAAGTCAGTTGAAGAATTAGAGAGAACCAATGAACAGTAAACCAATTACTTGTTATGTTGTGCCTCTGTGTTGGTTATTAGTCTCCCCAGGTGTAGCAAGTAAGTCAGTTGAAGAATTAGAGAGAACCAATGAACAGTAAATCAATTACCTGTTATGTTGTGCATCTGTGTTGGTTATTAGTCTCTCCAGGTGTAGCAAGTAAGTCAGTTGTAGAATTAGAGAGAACCAATGAACAGTAAACCAATTACTTGTTATGTTGTGCCTCTGTGTTGGTTATTAGTCTCCCAAGGTGTAGCAGGTAAGTCAGTTGTAGAATTAGAGAGAACCAATGAACAGTAAACCGATTACATGTTATGTTGTGCATCTGTGTTGGTTATTAGTCTCCCCAGGTGTAGCAAGTAAGTCAGTTGAAGAATTAGAGAGAACCAATGAACAGTAAATCGATTACATGTTATGTTGTGCATCTGTGTTGGTTATTAGTCTCCCCAAGTGTAGCAAGTAAGTCAGTTGAAGAATTAGAGAGAACCAATGAACAGTAAAACAATTACCTGTTATGTTGTGCATCTGTGTTGGTTATTAATCTCCCTAGGTGTAGCAAGTAAATCAATTGAAGAATTAGAGAGAACCAATGAAAAGTAAGCCATTTACATGTTATGTTGTGCATCTGTGTTGGTTATTACTCTCCCCAGGTGTAGCAAGTAAGTCAATTGAAAAACTAGAGAGAACCAATGAACAGTAAACCAATTACATGTTATGTTGTGCATCTGTGTTGGTTATTAGTCTCCCCAGGTGTAGCAAGTAAGTCAATTGAAGAATTAGAGAGAACCAATGAACAGTAAATCGATTACATGTTATGTTGTGCATCTGTGTTGGTTATTAGTCTCCCCAGGTGTAGCAAGTAAGTCAGTTGAAGAATTAGAGAGAACCAATGAACAGTAAAACAATTACCTGTTATGTTGTGCATCTGTGTTGGTTATTAGCCTCCCCAGGTGTAGCAAGTAAGTCAGTTGTAGAATTAGAGAGAACCAATGAACAGTAAACCAATTACTTGTTATGTTGTGCCTCTGTGTTGGTTATTAGTCTCCCAAGGTGTAACAGGTAAGTCAGTTGTAGAATTAGAGAGAACCAATGAACAGTAAACCAATTGCATGTTATGTTGTGCATCTGTGTTGGTTATTAGTCTCCCCAGGTGTAGCAAGTAAGTCAGTTGAAGAATTAGAGGGAACCAATGAACAGTAAACCAATTGCATGTTATGTTGTGCATCTGTGTTGGTTATTAGTCTCCCCAGGTGTAGCAAGTAAGTCAGTTGTAGAATTAGAGAGAACCAATGAACAGTAAACCAATTACTTGTTATGTTGTGCCTCTGTGTTGGTTATTAGTCTCCCAAGGTGTAACAGGTAAGTCAGTTGTAGAATTAGAGAGAACCAATGAACAGTAAACCAATTGCATGTTATGTTGTGCATCTGTGTTGGTTATTAGTCTCCCCAGGTGTAGCAAGTAAGTCAGTTGAAGAATTAGAGGGAACCAATGAACAGTAAACCAATTGCATGTTATGTTGTGCATCTGTGTTGGTTATTAGTCTCCCCAGGTGTAGCAAGTAAGTCAGTTGTAGAATTAGAGAGAACCAATGAACAGTAAACCAATTACTTGTTATGTTGTGCCTCTGTGTTGGTTATTAGTCTCCCAAGGTGTAACAGGTAAGTCAGTTGTAGAATTAGAGAGAACCAATGAACAGTAAACCAATTGCATGTTATGTTGTGCATCTGTGTTGGTTATTAGTCTCCCCAGGTGTAGCAAGTAAGTCAGTTGAAGAATTAGAGAGAACCAATGAATAGTAAATCGATTACATATTATGTTGTGCATCTGTGTTGGTCATTAGTCTCCCCAGGTGTAGCAAGTAAGTCAGTTGAAGAATTAGAGAGAACCAATGAACAGTAAAACAATTAGCTGTTATGTTGTGCATCTGTGTTGGTTATTAATCTCCCCAGGTGTAGCAAGTAAGTCAGTTGAAGAATTAGAGAGAACCAATGAACAGTAAGCTATTTACATGTTATGTTGTGCATCTGTGTTGGTTATTAGCCTCCCCAGGTGTAGCAAGTAAGTCAATTGAAGAATTAGAGAGAACCAATGAACAGTAAACCAATTACATGTTATGTTGTGCGTCTGTGTTGGTTATTAGTCTCCCCAGGTGTAGCAAGTAAGTCAATTGAAGAATTAGAGAGAACCAATGAACAGTAAATCGATTACATGTTATGTTGTGCATCTGTTTTGGTTATTAGTCTCCCCAGGTGTAGCAAGTAAGTCAGTTGAAGAATTAGAGAGAACCAATGAACAGTAAACCTATTACCAGTTATGTTGTACATCTGTGTTGGTTATTAGTCTCCCCAGGTGTAGCAAGTAAGTCAGTTGAAGAATTAGAGAGAACCAATGAACAGTAAACCAATTACTTGTTATGTTGTGCCTCTGTGTTGGTTATTAGTCTCCCAAAGTGTTGCAGGTAAGTCATTTGTAGAATTAGAGAGAACCAATGAACAGTAAATCGATTACATGTTATGTTGTGCATCTGTGTTGGTTATTAGTCTCCCCAGGTGTAGCAAGTAAGTCAGTCGAAGAATTAGAGAGAACCAATGAACAGTAAAATAATTACCTGTTATGTTGTGCATCTGTGTTGGTTATTAGTCTCCCTAGGTGTAGCAAGTAAGTCAGTTGTAGAATTAGAGAGAACCAATGAACAGTAAACCAATTACTTGTTATGTTGTGCCTCTGTGAAGGTTATTAGTCTCTCAAGGTGTAACAGGTAAGTCAGTTGTAGAATTAGAGAGAACCAATGAACAGTAAACCGATTACATGTTATGTTGTGCATCTGTGTTGGTTATTAGTCTCCCCAGGTGTAGCAAGTAAGTCAGTTGAAGAATTAGAGAGAACCAATGAACAGTAAAACAATTACCTGTTATGTTGTGCATATGTGTTGGTTATTAATCTCCCCAGGTGTAGCAAGTAAGTCAGTTGAAGAATTAGAGAGAACCAATGAACAGTAAGCCATTTACATGTTATGTTGTGCATCTGTGTTGGTTATTAGTCTCCCCAGGTGTAGGAAGTAAGTCAATTGAAGAATTAGAGAGAACCAATGAACAGTAAACCAATTACATGTTATGTTGTGCATCTGTGTTGGTTATTAGTCTCGCCAGGTGTTGCAAGTAAGTCAGTTGAAGAATTAGGGAGAACGAATGAACAGTAAACCAATTAATTGTTATGTTGTGCATCTTTGTTAGTTATTAGTCTCCCCAGGTGTAGCAAGTAAGTCAGTTGAAGAATTAGAGAGAACCAATGAACAATAAACCAATTACCTGTTATGTTGTGCATCTGTGTTGGTTATTAGTCTCCCTAGGTGTTGCAAGTGTGTCAGTTGAAGAATTAGAGAGAACCAATGAACAGTAATCCAATTACATGTTATGTTGTGCATCTGTGTTGGTTATTAGTCTCCCCAGGTGTGGCAAGTGTGTCAGTTGAAGAATTAGAGAGAACCAATGAACAGTAAACCAATTACCTGTTATGTTGTGCATCTGTGTTGGTTATTAGTCTCCCCAGGTGTAGCAAGTAAGTCAGTTGAAGAATTAGAGAGAACCAATGAACAGTAAACCAATTACTTGTTATGTTGTGCCTCTGTGTTGGTTATTTGTCTCCCAAGGTGTTGCAGGTAAGTCAGTTGTAGAATTAGAGAGAACCAATGAACAGTAAATCGATTACATGTTATGTTGTGCATCTGTGTTGGTTATTAGTCTCCCCAGGTGTAGCAAGTAAGTCAGTTGAAGAATTAGAGAGAACCAATGAACAGTAAAACAATTACCTGTTATGTGGTGCATCTGTGTTGGTTATTAATCTCCCCAGGTGTAGCAAGTAAGTCAGTTGAAGAATTAGAGAGAACCAATGAACAGTAAGCCATTTACATGTTATGTTGTGCATCTGTGTTGGTTATTAGTCTCCCCAGGTGTAGCAAGTAAGTCAATTGAAGAATTAGAGAGAACCAATGAACAGTAAACCAATTACATGTTATGTTGTGCATCTGTGTTGGTTATTAGTCTCCCCAGGTGTAGCAAGTAAGTCAATTGAAGAATTAGAGAGAACCAATGAACAGTAAATCGATTACATGTTATGTTGTGAATCTGTGTTGGTTATTAGTCTCCCCAGGTGTAGCAAGTAAGTCAGTTGAAGAATTAGAGAGAACCAATGAACAGTAAAACAATTACCTGTTATGTTGTGCATCTGTGTTGGTTATTAGTCTCCCCAGGTGTAGCAAGTAAGTCAGTTGTAGAATTAGACAGAACCAATGAACAGTAAACCAATTACTTGTTATGTTGTGCCTCTGTGTTGGTTATTAGTCTCCCAAGGTGTAACAGGTAAGTCAGTTGTAGAATTAGAGAGAACCAATGAACAGTAAACCCATTACATGTTATGTTGTGCATCTGTGTTGGTTATTAGTCTCCTCAGGTGTAGCAAGTAAGTCAGTTGAAGAATTAGAGAGAACCAATGAACAGTAAAACAATTACCTTTTATGTTGTGCATCTGTGTTGGTTATTAATCTCCCCAGGTGTAGCAAGTAAGTCAGTTGAAGAATTAGAGAGAACCAATGAACAGTAAGCCATTTACATGTTATGTTGTGCATCTGTGTTGGTTATTAGCCTCCCCATGTGTAGCAAGTAAGTCAATTGAAGAATTAGAGAGAACCAATGAACAGTAAACCAATTACATGTTATGTTGTGCGTTTGTGTTGGTTATTAGTCTCCCCAGGTGTAGCAAGTAAGTCAATTGAAGAATTAGAGAGAACCAATGAACAGTAAATGGATTACATGTTATGTTGTGCATCTGTGTTGGTTATTAGTCTCCCCAGGTGTAGCAAGTAAGTCAGTTGAAGAATTAGAGAGAACCAATGAACAGTAAACCTATTACCAGTTATGTTGTACATCTGTGTTGGTTATTAGTCTCCCCAGGTGTAGCAAGTAAGTCAGTTGAAGAATTAGAGAGAACCAATGAACAGTAATCCAATTACTTGTTATGTTGTGCCTCTGTGTTGGTTATTAGTCTCCCAAGGTGTTGCAGGTAAGTCATTTGTAGAATTAGAGAGAACCAATGAACAGTAAATCGATTACATGTTATGTTGTGCATCTGTGTTGGTTATTAGTCTCCCCTGGTGTAGCAAGTAAGTCAGTTGAAGAATTAGAGAGAACCAATGAACAGTAAAACAATTACCTGTTATGTTGTGCATCTGTGTTGGTTATTAGTCTCCCTAGGTGTAGCAAGTAAGTCAGTTGTAGAATTAGAGAGAACCAATGAACAGTAAACCAATTACTTGTTATGTTGTGCCTCTGTGATGGTTATTAGTCTCTCAAGGTGTAACAGGTAAGTCAGTTGTAGAATTAGAGAGAACCAATGAACAGTAAACCGATTACATGTTATGTTGTGCATCTGTGTTGGTTATTAGTCTCCCCAGGTGTAGCAAGTAAGTCAGTTGAAGAATTAGAGAGAACTAATGAACAGTAATCCAATTACATGTTATGTTGTGCATCTGTGTTGGTTATTAATCTCCCCAGGTGTAGCAAGTAAGTCAGTTGAAGTATTAGAGAGAACCAATGAACAGTAAGCCATTTACATGTTATGTTGTGCATCTGTGTTGGTTATTAGCCTCCCCAGGTGTAGCAAGTAAGTCAATTGAAGAATTAGAGAGAACCAATGAACAGTAAACCAATTACATGTTATGTTGTGCATCTGTGTTGGTTATTAGTCTCCCCAGGTGTTGCAAGTAAGTCAGTTGAAGAATTAGGGAGAACCAATGAACAGTAAACCAATTAACTGTTATGTTGTGCAACTTTGTTAGTTATTAGTCTCCCCAGGTGTAGCAAGTAAGTCAGTTGAAGAATTAGAGAGAACCAATGAACAATAAACCAATTACCTGTTATGTTGTGCATCTGTGTTGGTTATTACTCTCCCTAGGTGTTGCAAGTGTGTCAGTTGAAGAATTAGAGAGACCCAATGAATAGTAATCCAATTACATGTTATGTTGTGCATCTGTGTTGGTTATTAGTCTCTCCAAGTGTAGCAAGTAAGTCAGTTGAAGAATTAGAGAGAACCAATGAACAGTAAAACAATTACCTGTTATATTGTGCATCTGTGTTGGTTATTAGTCTCCCCAGGTGTAGCAACTAAGTCAGTTGTAGAATTAGACAGAACCAATGAACAGTAAACCAATTACTTGTTATGTTGTGCCTCTGTGTTGGTTATTAGTCTCCCAAGGTGTAACAGGTAAGTCAGTTGTAGAATTAGAGAGAACCAATGAATAGTAAACCCATTACATGTTATGTTGTGCATCTGTGTTGGTTATTAGTCTCCCCAGGTGTAGCAAGTAAGTCAGTTGAAGAATTAGAGAGAACCAATGAACAGTAAAACAATTACCTGTTATGTTGTGCATCTGTGTTGGTTATTAATCTCCCCAGGTGTAGCAAGTAAGTCAGTTGAAGAATTAGAGAGAACCAATGAACAGTAAACCAATTACATGTTATGTTGTGCATCTGTGTTGGTTATTAGTCTCCCCAGGTGTAGCAAGTAAGTCAATTGAAGAATTAGAGAGAACCAATGAACAGTAAATCGATTACATGTTATGTTGTGAATCTGTGTTGGTTATTAGTCTCCCCAGGTGTAGCAAGTAAGTCAGTTGAAGAATTAGAGAGAACCAATGAACAATAAACCAATTACCTGTTATGTTGTGCATCTGTGTTGGTTATTAGTCTCCCTAGGTGTTGCAAGTGTGTCAGTTGAAGAATTAGAGAGAACCAATGAACAGTAATCCAATTACATGTTATGTTGTGCATCTGTGTTGGTTATTAGTCTCCCCAGGTGTAGCAAGTGTGTCAGTTGAAGAATTAGAGAGAACCAATGAATAGTAAACCAATTACCTGTTATGTTGTGCATCTGTGTTGGTTATTAGTCTCCCCAGGTGTAGCAAGTAAGTCAGTTGAAGAATTAGAGAGAACCAATGAACAGTAAACCAAATACGAGTTATGTTGTACATCTGTGTTGGTTATTAGTCTCCCCAGGTGTAGCAAGTAAGTCAGTTGAAGAATTAGAGAGAACCAATGAACAGTAAACCAATTACTTGTTATGTTGTGCCTCTGTGTTGGTTATTAGTCTCCCAAGGTGTTGCAGGTAAGTCAGTTGTAGAATTAGAGAGAACCAATGAACAGTAGATCGATTACATGTTATGTTGTGCATCTGTGTTGGTTATTAGTCTCCCCAGGTGTAGCAAATAAGTCAGTTGAAGAATTAGAGAGAACCAATGAACAGTAAAACAATTACCTGTTATGTTGTGCATCTGTGTGGGTTATTAGTCTCCCCAGGTGTAGCAAGTAAGTCAGTTGAAGAATTAGAGAGAACCAATAAACAGTAAGCCATTTACATGTTATGTTGTGCATCTGTGTTGGTTATTAGTCTCCCCAGGTATAGCAAGTAAGTCAATTGAAGAATTAGACAGAACCAATGAACAGTAAGCCAATTACATGTTATGTTGTGCATCTGTGTTGGTTATTAGTCTCCCCAGGTGTAGCAAGTAAGTCAATTGAAGAATTAGACAGAACCAATGAACAGTAAACCAATTACATGTTATGTTGTGCATCTGTGTTGGTTATTAGTCTCCCCAGGTGTTGCAAGTAAGTCAGTTGAAGAATTAGGGAGAACCAATGAACAGTAAACCAATTAACTGTTATGTTGTGCATCTTTGTTAGTTATTAGTCTCCCCAGGTGTAGCAAGTAAGTCAGTTGAAGAATTAGGGAGAACCAATGAACAGTAAACCAATTAACTGTTATGTTGTGCATCTTTGTTAGTTATTAGTCTCCCCAGGTGTAGCAAGTAAGTCAATTGAAGAATTAGAGAGAACCAAGGAACAGTAAATCGATTACATGTTATGTTGTGCATCTGTGTTGGTTATTAGTCTCCCCAGGTGTAGCAAGTAAGTCAGTTGAAGAATTAGAGAGAACCAATGAACAATAAACCAATTACCTGTTATTTTGTGCATCTGTGTTGGTTATTAGTCTCCCTAGGTGTTGCAAGTGTGTCAGTTGAAGAATTAGAGAGAACCAATGAACAGTAATCCAATTACATGTTATGTTGTGCATCTGTGTTGGTTATTAGTCTCCCCAGGTGTAGCAAGTGTGTCAGTTGAAGAATTAGAGTGAACCAATGAATAGTAAACCAATTACCTGTTATGTTGTGCATCTGTGTTGGTTATTAGTCTCCCCAGGTGTAGCAAGTAAGTCAGTTGAAGAATTAGAGAGAACCAATGAACAGTAAACCAATTACCAGTTATGTTGTACATCTGTGTTGGTTATTAGTCTCCCCAGGTGTAGCAAGTAAGTCAGTTGAAGAATTAGAGAGAACCAATGAACAGTAAACCAATTACTTGTTATGTTGTGCATCTGTGTTGGTTATTAGTCTCCCAAGGTGTTGCAGGTAAGTCAGTTGTAGAATTAGAGAGAACCAATGAACAGTAAATCGATTACATGTTATGTTGTGCATCTGTGTTGGTTATTAGTCTCCCCAGGTGTAGCAAGTAAGTCAGTTGAAGAATTAGAGAGAACCAATGACCAGTAAAACAATTACCTGTTATGTTGTGCATCTGTGTTGGTTATTAGTCTCCCTAGGTGTAGCAAGTAAGTCAGTTGAAGTATTAGAGAGAACCAATGAACAGTAAAACAATTACCTGTTATGTTGTGCATCTGTGTTGGTTATTAGTCTCCCCAGGTGTAGCAAGTAAGTCAGTTGAAGAATTAGAGAGAACCAATGAACAGTAAGCCATTTACATGTTATGTTGTGCATCTGTGTTGGTTATTAGTCTCCCCAGGTGTAGCAAGTAAGTCAATTGAAGAATTAGACAGAACCAATGAACAGTAAACCAGTTACATGTTATGTTGTGCATCTGTGTTGGTTATTAGTCTCCCCAGGTGTTGCAAGTAAGTCAGTTGAAGAATTAGGGAGAACCAATGAACAGTAAACCAATTAACTGTTATGTTGTGCATCTTTGTTAGTTATTAGTCTCCCCAGGTGTAGCAAGTAAGTCAGTTGAAGAATTAGAGAGAACCAATGAACAATAAACCAATTACCTGTTATGTTGTGCATCTGTGTTGGTTATTAGTCTCCCTAGGTGTTGCAAGTGTGTCAGTTGAAGAATTAGAGAGAACCAATGAACAGTAATCCAATTACATGTTATGTTGTGCATCTGTGTTGGTTATTAGTCTCCCCAGGTGTAGCAAGTGTGTCAGTTGAAGAATTAGAGAGAACCAATGAACAGTAAACCAATTACCTGTTATGTTGTGCATCAGTGTTGGTTATTAGTCTCCCCAGGTGTAGCAAGTCTGTCAGTTGAAGAATTAGAGAGAACCAATGAACAGTAAACCAATTACCTGATATGTTGTGCATCAGTGTTGGTTATTAGTCTCCCCAGGTGTAGCAAGTAAGTCAGTTGAAGAATTAGAGAGAACCAATGAACAGTAAACCAATTACCAGTTATGTTGTACATCTGTGTTGGTTATTAGTCTCCCCAGGTGTAGCAAGTAAGTCAGTTGAAGAATTAGAGAGAACCAATGAACAGTAAACCAATTACTTGTTATGTTGTGCCTCTGTGTTGGTTATTAGTCTCCCAAGGTGTTGCAGGTAAGTCAGTTGTAGAATTAGAGAGAACCAATGAACAGTAAATCGATTACATGTTATGTTGTGCATCTGTGTTGGTTATTAGTCTCCCCAGGTGTAGCATGTAAGTCAGTTGAAGAATTAGAGAGAACCAATGAACAGTAAACCAATTACCAGTTATGTTGTACATCTGTGTTGGTTATTAGTCTCCCCATGTGTAGCAAGTAAGTCAGTTGAAGAATTAGAGAGAACCAATGAACAGTAAGCCATTTACATGTTATGTTGTGCATCTGTGTTGGTTATTAGTCTCCCCAGGTGTAGCAAGTAAGTCAATTGAAGAATTAGACAGAACCAATGAACAGTAAACCAATTACATGTTATGTTGTGCATCTGTGTTGGTTATTAGTCTCCCCAGGTGTAGCATGTAAGTCAGTTGAAGAATTAGAGAGAACCAAGGAACAGTAAACCTATTACCAGTTATGTTGTACATCTGTGTTGGTTATTAGTCTCCCCAGGTGTAGCAAGTAAGTCAGTTGAAGAATTAGAGAGAACCAATGAACAGTAAACCAATTACTTGTTATGTTGTGCCTCTGTGTTGGTTATTAGTCTCCCAAGGTGTAGCAGGTAAGTCAATTGTAGAATTAGAGAGAACCAATGAACAGTAAACCGATTACATGTTATATTGTGCATCTGTGTTGGTTATTAGTCTCCCCAGGTTTAGCAAGTAAGTCAGTTGAAGTATTAGAGAGAACCAATGAACAGTAAAACAATTACCTGTTATGTTGTGCATCTGTGTTGGTTATTAGTCTCCCCAGGTCTAGCAAGTAAGTCAGTTGAAGAATTAGAGAGAACCAATGAACAGTAAGCCATTTACATGTTATGTTGTGCATCTGCGTTGGTTATTAGTCTCCCCAGGTGTAGCAAGTAAGTCAATTGAAGAATTAGACAGAACCAACGAACAGTAAACCAATTACATGTTATGTTGTGCATCTGTGTTGGTTATTAGTCTCGAAAGGTGTAGCAAGTAAGTCAGTTGAAGAATTAGAGAGAACCAATGAACAGTAAACCAATTACCAGTTATGTTGTGCATCTGTGTTGGTTAGTAGTCTCCCCAGGTGTTGAAGTAAGTCAGTTGAAGAATTAGGGAGAACCAATGAACAGTAAACCAATTAACTATTATGTTGTGCATCTTTGTTAGTTATTAGTCTCCCCAGGTGTAGCAAGTAAGTTAGGTGAAGAATTAGAGAGAACCAATGAACAATAACCCAATTACCTTTTTTGTTGTGCATCTGTGTTGGTTATTAGTCTCCCTAGGTGTTGCAAGTGTGTCAGTTGAAGAATTAGAGAGAACCAATGAACAGTAATCCAATTACATGTTATGTTGTGCATCTGTGTTGGTTATTAGTCTCCCCAGGTGTAGCAAGTGTGTCAGTTGAAGAATTAGAGAGAACCAATGAACAGTAAACAAATTACCTGTTATGTTGTGCATCTGTGTTGGTTATTAATCTCCACAGGTGTAGCAAGTAAGTTAGTTAAAAAATTTGAGAGAACCAATGAACAGTAAGCCATTTACATGTTATGTTGTGCATCTGTGTTGGTTATTAGTCTCCCCAGGTGTAGCAAGTAAGTCAGTTGAAGAATTAGAGAGAACCAATGAACAGTAAACCAATTACCTGTTATGTTGTGCATCTATGTTGGTTATTAGTCTCCCCTGGTGTAGCAAGTAAGTCAGTTGAAGAATTAGAGAGAACCAATGAACAGTAAACAAATTACCTATTATGTTGTGCATCTGTGTTGGTTATTAGTCTCCCTAGGTGTAGCAAGTAAGTCAGTTGAAGAATTAGAGAGAACCAATGAACAGTAAAACAGTTACCTGTTATGTTGTGCATCTGTGTTGGTTATTAGTCTCCCCAGGTGTAGCATGTAAGTCAGTTGAAGAATTAGAGAGAACCAATGAACAGTAAACCAATTACCAGTTATGTTGTACATCTGTGTTGGTTATTAATCCCCCCAGGTGTAGCAAGTAAGTCAGTTGAAGAATTAGAGAGAACCAATGAACAGTAAACCAATTACTTGTTATGTTGTGCCTCTGTGTTGGTTATTAGTCTCCCAAGGTGTAGCAGGTAAGTCAGTTGAAGAATTAGAGAGAACCAATGAACAGTAAACCGATTACATGTTATGTTGTGCATCTGTGTTGGTTATTAGTCTCGAAAGGTGTAGCAAGTAAGTCAGTTGAAGAATTAGAGAGAACCAACGAAGAGAAAACCAATTACCTGTTATGTTGTGCATCTGTGTTGGTTATTAGTCTCCCCAGGTGTAGCAAGTAAGTCAGTTGAAGAATTAGAGAGAACCAATGAACAGTAATCCAATTACATGTTATGTTGTGCATCTGTGTTGGTTATTAGTCTCCCCAGGTGTAGCAAGTGTGTCAGTTGAAGAATTAGAGAGAACCAATGAACAGTAAACAAATTACCTGTTACGTTGTGCATCTGTGTTGGTTATTAGTCTCCCCAGGTGTAGCAAGTAAGTCAGTTGAAGAATTAGAGAGAACCAATGAACAGTAAACCAATTACCAGTTATGTTGTACATCTGTGTTGGTTATTAGTCTCCCCAGGTGTAGCAAGTAAGTCAGTTGAAGAATTAGAGAGAACCAATGAACAGTAAACCAATTGCATGTTATGTTGTGCATCTGTGTTGGTTATTAGTCTCCCCAGGTGTTGCAAGTAAGTCAGTTGAAGAATTAGGGAGAACCAATGAACAGTAAACCAATTAACTGTTATGTTGTGCAACTTTGTTAGTTATTAGTCTCCCCAGGTGTAGCAAGTAAGTCAGTTGAAGAATTAGAGAGAACCAATGAACAGTAAACAAATTACCTGTTACGTTGTGCATCTGTGTTGGTTATTAGTCTCCCCAGGTGTAGCAAGTAAGTCAGTTGAAGAATTAGAGAGAACCAATGAACAGTAAACCAATTACCAGTTATGTTGTACATCTGTGTTGGTTATTAGTCTCCCCAGGTGTAGCAAGTAAGTCAGTTGAAGAATTAGAGAGAACCAATGAACAGTAAACCAATTGCATGTTATGTTGTGCATCTGTGTTGGTTATTAGTCTCCCCAGGTGTTGCAAGTAAGTCAGTTGAAGAATTAGGGAGAACCAATGAACAGTAAACCAATTAACTGTTATGTTGTGCATCTTTGTTAGTTATTAGTCTCCCCAGGTGTAGCAAGTAAGTCAGTTGAAGAATTAGAGAGAACCAATGAACAATAAACCAATTACCTGTTATGTTGTGCATCTGTGTTGGTTATTAGTCTCCCTAGGTTTTGCAAGTGTGTCAGTTGAAGAATTAGAGAGAACCAATGAACAGTAATCCAATTACATGTTATGTTGTGCATCTGTGTTGGTTATTAGTCTCCCCAGGTGTAGCAAGTGTGTCAGTTGAAGAATTAGAGAGAACCAATGAACAGTAAACCAATTACCTGTTATGTTGTGCATCTGTGTTGGTTATTAGTCTCCCCAGGTGTAGCAAGTAAGTCAGTTGAAGAATTAGAGAGAACCAATGAACAGTAAACCAATTACCAGTTATGTTGTACATCTGTGTTGGTTATTAGTCTCCCCAGGTGTAGCAAGTAAGTCAGTTGAAGAATTAGAGAGAACCAATGAACAGTAAACCAATTACTTGTTATGTTGTGCCTCTGTTTTGGTTATTAGTCTCCCAAGGTGTTGCAGGTAAGTCAGTTGAAGAATTAGAGAGAACCAATGAACAGTAAACCAATTACTTGTTATGTTGTGCCTCTGTGTTGGTTATTAGTCTCCCAAGGTGTTGCAGGTAAGTCAGTTGTAGAATTAGAGAGAACCAATGAACAGTGAATCGATTACAAGTTATGTTGTGCATCTGTGTTGGTTATTAGTCTCCCCAGGTGTAGCAAGTAAGTCAGTTGAAGAATTAGAGACAACCAATGAACAGTAAAACAATTACCTGTTATGTTGTGCATCTGTGTTGGTTATTAGTCTCCCTAGGTGTAGCAAGTAAGTCAGTTGTAGAATTAGAGAGAACCAATGAACAGTAAACCAATTACTTGTTATGTTGTGCCTCTGTGTTGGTTATTAGTCTCCCAAGGTGTAGCAGGTAAGTCAGTTGTAGAATTAGAGAGAACCAATGAACAGTAAACCGATTACATGTTATGTTGTGCATCTGTGTTGGCTATTAGTCTCCCCAGGTGTAGCAAGTAAGTCAGTTGAAGTATTAGAGAGAACCAACGAACAGTAAAACAATTACCTGTTGTGTTGTGCATCTGTGTTGGTTATTAGTCTCCCCAGGTGTAGCAAGTAAGTCAGTTGAAGAATTAGAGAGAATCAATGAACAGTAAGCCATTTACATGTTATGTTGTGCATCTGTGTTGGTTATTAGTCTCCCCAGGTGTAGCAAGTAAGTCAATTGAAGAATTAGAAAGAACCAATGAACAGTAAACCAATTACATGTTATGTTGTGCATCTGTGTTGGTTATTAGTCTCCCCAGGTGTTGCAAGTAAGTCAGTTGAAGAATTAGGGAGAACCAATGAACAGTAAACCAATTAACTGTTATGTTGTGCATCTTTGTTAGTTATTAGTCTCCCCAGGTGTAGCAAGTAAGTCAGTTGAAGAATTAGAGAGAACCAATGAACAATAAACCAATTACTTGTTATGTTGTGCCTCTGTGTTGGTTATTAGTCTCCCAAGGTGTAGCAGGTAAGTCAGTTGAAGAATTAGAGAGAACCAATGAACAGTAAACCGATTACATGTTATGTTGTGCATCTGTGTTGGTTATTAGTCTCCAAAGGTGTAGCAAGTAAGTCAGTTGAAGAATTAGAGAGAACCAATGAAGAGAAAACCAATTACCTGTTATGTTCTGCATCTGTGTTGGTTATTAGTCTCCCCAGGTGTAGCAAGTAAGTCAGTTGAAGAATTAGAGAGAACCAATGAACAGTAAACCAATTACCTGTTATGTTGTGCATCTGTTTTGGTCATTAGTCTCCCCAGGTGTAGAAAGTAAGTCAGTTGAAGAATTAGAGGGAAACAATGAACAGTAATCAATTACCTGTTATGTTGTGCATCTGTGTTGGTTATTAGTCTCCCCAGGTGTAGCAAGTAAGTCAGTTGAAGAATTAGAGAGATCCAATGAACAGTAAGCCATTTACATGTTATGTTGTGCATCTGTGTTGGTCATTAGTCTCCCCAGGTGTAGAAAGTAAGTCAGTTGAAGTATTAGAGAGAACCAATGAACAGTAAACAAATTACCTGTTATGTTGTACATCTGTTTTGGTTATTAGTCTCCCCAGGTGTAGCAAGTAAGTCAGTTGAAGAATTAGAGAGTACCAATGAACAGTAAACCAATTACCTATTATGTTGTGCATCTGTGTTGGTTATTAGTCTCCCCAGGTGTAGCAAGTAAGTCAGTTGAAGAATTAGAGAGAACCAATGAACAGTAAACCAATTACCTGTTATGTTGTGCATCTGTGTTGGTTTTTAGTGTCCCCAAGTGTAGCAAGTAAGTCAGTTGAAGAATTAGAGAGAACCAGTGAACAGTAAACCAATTACCTGTTATGTTGTGCATCTGTGTTGGTTATTAGTCTCCCCAGGTGTAGCAAGTAAGTCAGTTGAAGAATTAGAGAGAACCAATGAATAGTAAACAAATTACCTGTTATGTTGTGCATCTGTGTTGGTTATTAGTCTCCCCAGGTGTAGCAAGTAAGTCAGTTGAAGAATTAGAGAGAACCAATGAATAGTAAACAAATTACCTATTA
The DNA here is from genome assembly GCF_000230855.2 of Cajanus cajan. NCBI lineage: Eukaryota > Viridiplantae > Streptophyta > Magnoliopsida > Fabales > Fabaceae > Cajanus > Cajanus cajan. Next base: position 39,270,612 of record NC_138524.1, read on the forward strand.
TGTTGTGCATCTGTGTTAGTTATTAGTCTCCCCGTGTTGGTTATTAGTCTCCCCAGGTGTAGCAAGTAAGTCAGTTGAAGAATTAGAGAGAACCAATGAACAGTAAACAAATTACCAGATATGTTGTGCATCTGTGTTGGTTATTAGTCTCCCAGGTGTAGCAAGTAAGTCAGTTGAAGAATTAGAGAGAACCAATGAATAGTAAACAAATTACCTGTTATGTTGTGCATCTGTGTTGGTTATTAGTCTCCCCAGGTGTAGCAAGTAAGTCAGTTGAAGAATTAGAGAGAACCAATGAACAGAAAACCAATTACCTGTTATGTTGTGCATCTCTGTTGGTTATTAGTCTCCCCAGGTGTAGCAAGTAAGTCAGTTGAAGAATTAGAGAGAACCAATGAACAGTAAACCAATTACCTGTTATGTTGTGCATCTGTGTTGGTTATTAGTCTCCCCAGGTGTAGCAAGTAAGTCAGTTGAAGAATTAGAGAGAACCAGTGAACAGTAAACCAATTACCTGTCACGTTGTGCATCTGTGTCGGTTATTAGTCTCCCCAGGTGTAGCAAGTAAGTCAGTTGAAGAATCAGAGAGAACCAATGAACAGTAAACCAATTACCTGTTATGTTGTGCATATGTGTTGGTTTTTAGTGTCCCCAGGTGTAGCAAGTAAGTCAGTTGAAGAATTAGAGAGAACCAGTGAACAGTAAACCAATTACTTGTTATGTTGTGCATCTGTGTTGGTTATTAGTCTCCCCAGGTGTAGCAAGTAAGTCAGTTGAAGAATTAGAGAGAACCAATGAATAGTAAACAAATTACCTGTTATGTTGTGCATCTGTGTTGGTTATTGGTCTCCCCAGGTGTAGCAAGTAAGTCAGTTGAAGAATTAGAGAGAACCAATGAATAGTAAACAAATTACCTATTATGTTGAGCATCTGTGTTGGTTATTAGTCTCCCCAGGTGTAGCAAGTAAGTTAGTCGAAGAATTAGAGAGAACCAATGAAGAGAAAACCAATTACCTGTTATGTTGTGCATCTGTGTTGGTTATTAGTCTCCCCAGGTGTAGCAAGTAAGTCAGTTGAAGAATTAGAGAGAACCAATGAACAGTAAACAAATTACCAGTTATGTTGCGCATCTGTGTTGGTTATTAGTCTCCCAGGTGTAGGAAGTAAGTCAGTTGAAGAATTAGAGAGAACCAATGAATAGTAAACAAATTACCTGTTATGTTGTGCATCTGTGTTGGTTATTAGTCTCCCCAGGTGTAGCAAGTAAGTCAGTTGAAGAATTGGAGAGAACCAATGAACAGTAAACCAATTACTTGTTATGTTGTGCCTCTGTGTTGGTTATTAGTCTCCCAACGTGTAGCAGGTAAGTCAGTTGAAGAATTAGAGAGAATCAATGAACAGTAAACCGATTACATGTTATGTTGTGCATCTGTGTTGGTTATTAGTCTCCAAAGGTGTAGCAAGTAAGTCATTTGAAGAATTAGAGAGAACCAATGAAGAGAAAACCAATTACCTGTTATGTTGTGCATCTGTGTTGGTTATTAGTCTCCCCAGGTGTAGGAAGTAAGTCAGTTGAAGAATTAGAGAGAACCAATGAACAGTAAACCAATTACATGTTATGTTGTGCATCTGTGTTGGTTATTAGTCTCCCCAGGTGTAGCAAGTAAGTCAGTTGAAGAATTAGAGAGAACCAATGAACAGTAAATAAATTACCAGTTATGTTGTGCATCTGTGTTGGTTATTAGTCTCCCAGGTGTAGCAAGTAAGTCAGTTGAAGAATTAGAGAGAACCAATGAACAGTAAACCAATTACCTGTTATGTTGTGCATCTGTGTTGGTTATTAGTCTCCCCAGGTGTAGCAAGTAAGTCAGTTGAAGAATTAGAGAGTACCAATGAACAGTAAACCAATTAACTGTTATGTTGTGCATCTTTGTTAATTATTAGTCTCCCCAAGTGTAGCAAGTAAGTCAGTTGAAGAATTAGAGAGAACCAATGAACAGTAAACAAATTACATGTTATGTTGTGCATCTGTGTTGGTTATTAGTCTCGCCAGGAGTAGCAAGTATGTCAGTTGAAGAATTAGAGAGAACCAATGAATAGTAAACAAATTACCTGTTATGTTGTGCATCTGTGTTGGTTATTAGTCTCCCCAGGTGTAGCAAGTAAGTCAGTTGAAGAATTAGAGAGAACCAATGAAGAGAAAACCAATTACCTGTTATGTTGTGCATCTGTGTTGGTTATTAGTCTCCCCAGGTGTAGCAAGTAAGTCAGTTGAAGAATTAGAGAGAACCAATGAACAGTAAGCCATTTACATGTTATGTTGTGCATTTGTGTTGGTTATTAGTCTCCCCAGGTGTAGCAAGTAAGTCAGTTGAAGAATTAGAGAGAACCAATGAACAGAATACCAATTACCTGTTATGTTGTGCATCTATGTTGGTTATTAGTCTCCCCAGGTGTAGCAAGTAAGTCAGTTGAAGAATTAGAGAGAACCAATGAACAGTAAACCAATTACCTGTTATGTTGTGCATCTGTGTTGGTTATTAGTCTCCCCAGGTGTAGCAAGTAAGTCAGTTGAAGAATTAGAGAGAACCAGTGAACAGTAAACCAATTACCTGTTATGTTGTGCATCTGTGTTGGTTATTACTCTCCCCAGGTGTAGCAAGTAAGTCAGTTGAAGAATTAGAGAGAACCAATGAATAGTAAACCAATTACCTGTTATGTTGTGCATCTGTGTTGGTTTTTAGTGTCCCCAGGTGTAGCAAGTAAGTCAGTTGAAGAATTAGAGAGAACCAGTGAACAGTAAACCAATTACCTGTTATGTTGTGCATCTGTGTTGGTTATTAGTCTCCCCAGGTCTAGCAAGTAAGTCAGTTGAAGAATTAGAGAGAACCAATGAATAGTAAACAAATTACCTATTATGTTGTGCATCTGTGTTGGTTATTAGTCTCCCCAGGTGTAGCAAGTAAGTCAGTTGAAGAATTAGAGAGAACCAATGAAGAGAAAACCAATTACCTGTTATGTTGTGCATCTGTGTTGGTTATTAGTCTCCCCAGGTGTAGCAAGTAAGTCAGTTGAAGAATTAGAGAGAACCAATGAACAGTAAACAAATTACCAGTTATGTTGTGCATCTGTGTTGGTTATTAGTCTCCCAGGTGTAGCAAGTAAGTCAGTTGAAGAATTAGAGAGAACCAATGAATAGTAAACAAATTACCTGTTATGTTGTGCATCTGTGTTGGTTATTAGTCTCCCCAGGTGTAGCAAGTAAGTCAGTTGAAGAATTAGAGAGAACCAATGAACAGAAAACCAATTACCTGTTATGTTGTGCATCTATGTTGGTTATTAGTCTCCCAGGTGTAGCAAGTAAGTCAGTTGAAGAATTAGAGAGAACCAATGAACAGTAAACCAATTACCTGTTATGTTGTGCATCTGTGTTGGTTATTAGTCTCCCCAGGTGTAGCAAGTAAGTCAGTTGAAGAATTAGAGAGAACCAATGAACAGTAAACCAATTACCTGTTATGTTGTGCATCTGTGTTGGTTATTAGTCTCCAAAGGTGTAGCAAGTAAGTTAGTTGAAGAATTAGAGAGAACCAATGAAGAGAAAACCAATTACCTGTTATGTTGTGCATCTGTGTTGGTTATTAGTCTCCCTAGGTGAAGCAAGTAAGTCAGTTGAAGAATTAGAGAGAACCAATGAACAGTAAACCAATTACCTGTTATGTTGTGCATCTGTGTTGGTTATTAGTCTCCCCAGGTGTAGCAAGTAAGTCAGTTGAAGAATTAGAGAGAACCAATGAACAATAAATAAATTACCAGTTATGTTGTGCATCTGTGTTGGTTATTAGTCTCCCAGGTGATGGAAGAGCATGGGCTAAAGGCCCAACCACTAGAGCTATGGCCAGGAGGTTACTTGAAGATTTGACTGCTTTAGAGCTTGGTGGGCCCGATGGGCTTGGTGGGCCTAGGGTTCTTCTTACTTGGGCTTAATTGATTATACACCATGTTTAATTGTACTTTCTTAGTTTAGGAATCTATTTTCATGTTGGTCTTGTATTTTGACCATAGATTAGGGTTTAGGCTAGTTGGGCCTAGTTTTGGGCTTCATGGGCCTTTGGGCTTTTGGTACCCAATATTGGGCTCATTATTTTCCTTGTAATATTTCCTATTGATTGTATTCATTAGACCATTGTATTTTGGTCATTAGAATAGGATTATATGAAGAAAACATTAATAGGAGAATTAGGTTTCATTTAGACATCATTTAGAAGTAATTTGAGTTGAATTTGAGTCACATGGTTTGCATGGGATGGATCCGGCCATGTGAGCTCCAAATTCACCTCAAATCACTTCTAAATGACTCCTAAATGAGGGTAGCATCTGAATTAGTCACGTTGGAAGCCAAAGTTTGAATTTCAAATTCAAACTTGAAATTCAAACTAGGCGCCAATTTGGTTGATTTGAAATTGCCGCCCAAAGTTAACCTAATTTCTTCCTATAAGTGTATCTTTTCCCACCTTTTGTAAACACTTTTGAATATATGAGATATCTGAATTGAATTCAGCCATTCAAGAGTCACCGAAATTCCAAGAGAGAGAGCTTTAGAGAGTGCCTTCAAATTCCTTAGGAAAACCTAGTTTCCTTCCCTTTGAAGTGTGCAATCCCTTGTAGCTTGAGCTTGGATACTTCCTTCTATGGATTAGGTCTTCTAATCCGCAATTCCTCATCCATTTTGAGCTTCCATTCATTCGGTCTACATCTCCTTTGAAGAAGATCCGTGCCTAGAAGAAGCTTGGAGGAGTTCACATCTTCATTTCTCCTACTTCTTCTATCATTTTTGGTATCAGAGCAAGGTCTTCAAGGAGATAAGTTCTTCATCTTGTTTTGGTCCGAATATTTTGTGTTCTTTGTGTTCCTATGTTTGTCTTAATTGAGTTTCAATTCGGATCTATATTTTGATGTTATTGAGTTCATAGATCCATTGTTGATTGTCTTGAATTTTTCTTCCATAATCAACTTGTAGGAACTATTTGCTTTGTGCTAATTTTGAGTTTATTTTGAGTCTCTCCATTCCTTGTATGTGTCCGTGATTGGACCTCATGCATTGCATTTAGATTTTGTTTTTAAATCTTTGTTTTGTCTTAGAAGTTTGTGTTTAGTCCTTACTTGTTGCAAATTCCTTGAATAGCATGTTTAACCTAGTTTTATTTTGAGTTTTGTGTCCATATTTTACTTTCGGTTTACCTATTGTTCTTGCCTCCTATATGTGCTTTTTCTTTTGCCTTATTGTGTTCATAACTTGCTATTAGTTCTAGTAAGTTTCTTTAGAGTTAGGTTTCTATTATGTTCTTAAGTTTTCAAATCACATTCCATTGAAAAACTTATAAAAAATTTTGTGATTCAAAAATTTCAAGTGTAAACCTACTTCTAGTGCACTCTTCTTGTGGATTCAAATTTTAAAAAAATTAGAGGCTGAAAACAGAGATAAAACAGAGCCTAAAGTGTTCAAAAGATCAAAAAGAAAAGAGTTCAAAGGAATCCAAACCAAAAACCTAAAGACTAGTGCACTAGTTATTCAAGTTACTTGAAATTTGACCTAATTTTTGGCTGATTTGTATTCTCGGTTTCTATAGCTTGGAATCTTTAAAAATTTTGAAACAAAAGGCAAATTTACTCTCTGGACTCTTAATTTGATACTTAAAAAAAGAAAGAATTAAAAAAAAAATAGAGAAAGAAAATTAAAAGGAAAAAGCCGAGAGGTATACAAGTTGAAAAACCTACTTGATTCCTTGTTATTGTTTTGGCTACTACTTTTGCTATACTTGTCCAATTGTCTTCAAATTTTTTTTTATTTGTTCATCTATTCTAGTACCTATCTAGGAACTCTTCTCTCTGAGTGCTAGCTTTTATTTGGAGTCTTAATTTTCAGTTTTACTTGTTGAACTTCTTTGAGTCTTGTCATATACACATATTACTCTTAATTTTGGTATAAGCTTTCCAAATTGTGCTTTGTTGCTTGTCTAGTTTTCTTTCAATAATTTCCTGTGCTGGAAGTGGCCTTAAATCCTTGCTCAAGGATCAAGCATTGCTCAACAAAGAGTAGGAAAAATTTTGGACACTATAATCACCAAATTTGACCTAATTTAGTGACCAAAATCCTCCTAAATCTCCTTCACTTGAGTGACCAATTCCTTCACCTTGTGAGGCAGCCACCTTAACCTCTTTGTTGTGTTTCTTTTGCAGGTTCAGGAGCAGCATATTGAAGGATTAGTGGCGGATTAAACACTTGGTTAAGTGTTGGAAAAGTTGAACACAAAACCGCCACTAATTGGTCACCAAAGCCGCCACTTTATTGCTTTTTAGGCTAGTTTAATTTTTGTCAATTCTCTTGTATTTTAAACCAATTTGTAAAGCTTGGAGGGAGTATTAAGAAGCTGGTCAGGTATATCCACATCCTTGATAGACTCTCACGTGTAGTACTAGTGGAAGTGGCTTGGAAATTTCATATGTTTCAAGCTTCCACTTAGGATATCCGACTAGTTGCTTAACTTGCTTCTTTTAAGTTTTCTTGTACTTAATTGCTTTACTTTGTTGCCTATAAACGTCTAGAATTGTGTAGTTTTATTTGCTCACGTTTAGTTAAGTGTCAAAAACAAACAAATTGTGAAAAAGCATACAAAAATTTTTGTGAAAAGTTTTGAGGAATTGGAAATACCACAAAGGAGTTTAGTGATTTCCACTTGAAAAGGCTTGGTTATTAAGTGGCTCTTTGTAGCTCACCTCCCTTGATAGTGCAACTTGTACACTTAGACTTCCAAGTGCTATTTTCATTCCTAGAAAAGACCAAAAACATTTTATAACTTTTTGCATAGCATACAAATTCTTTTGCTTAACCATGAGTCATCATTCTCAAGGTAGTAGTGACTTTGATACTCCTAAAAGTTTTGAAAGAATTGTCAAGGAGGTTGAAGCACTAAAACTTTGGAAAAATGATGAGATGCTTCAAAAACAAAAAGAGAAACTTGAAAAAGAAGTACAAATCATGGCTTTGGAACAAGAAATCCAAAAGATTAAGCAAAGGGAAGAAAAACTTTTAAAAAGATTAAATAAAAATAAAAGTCCAAAAGGTTCTTCTAGGAGCTCAACCAAGAGCTCCAATGATTCTCAAAGTCAAAATAATGATGGTAGTATCCAAATGGATGCTTACTATCAACCAACACCTAGGAGAGTCATTAAAGAACACAAAGTGAGGGAATCAAGGGTTGATCTCCCTTACTTTCATGGAAAAGATAATGTGGACACCTACTTAGATTGGGAGATGAAAGTGGAGCAAATCTTCACTTGTCATCAAGTAGGTGAGGAAAGAAAAGTTCCTTTGGCCACCCTAGCTTTTCAAGGACAAGCCATGTATTGGTGGACATCCTTGGAAAGAGAGAGAAGACTTCACAATGATCCTCCCATCACTTATTGGAATGAGTTGAGGAGTGCTATGAGAAGAAGGCACATACCTTCTTATTATAGTAGGGAGCTTATGGATAAGCTCCAAAGGCTCCAACAAAAGGGTATGAGTGTTGAGGAGTATAGGCAAAAGATGGAGTTATATCTCATGAGGGCTGGGATAAGGGAAGAAGAAAGATTGACCATTGCTAGATTTCTAAGTGGTCTTAATTTTGACATAAGAGATAGAGTTGAGTTACTCCCTTATAGGGACCTTGATGATTTGGTCCAACTTTGTATAAGGGTGGAACAACAAAATTTGAGAAAATCTTCTTTTAAAGGAAAAACTCAATCTAGTTCTTATGTTAAGAAAGACTACAAGAGGGAGGGTCAATTTGATTCCTCTAAGAAATTTGGTAAAGGTCTTGAAAAAGATAAAGAAAATGAAAAAGAGAAAAACAAAAATAGTGTCACTTCTAGTAGTAAGACTAGTGACATCAAATGCTTTAAATGTCTTGGGAGAGGCCATATAGCTTCTCAATGCCCCAATAAAAAGGTGATGATTTTGAAAGGGGAAGACGTTTATAGTAGTGTTGATGAAACTAGTACTACCACTTCAAGTGATAGTGAAACTAGTGAAGAAGATCATCACATTGAAAGTGCATATCCTTATGATGGTCAACTTCTCATGATTAGAAGGCTTCTAGGAAGCCAACCTCATGAGTCTCATCTTTCACAAAGGGAGAACATATTTCACACAAGGTGTAAAGTTTTAGACAATGCTTGTTCTCTCATTGTGGATAGTGGGTCTTGTTGCAACTGTTGTAGCACAAGGTTGGTAGAGAAGCTTGGTCTTACTATTATTCCTCATCCGAAACCATATCAACTTCATTGGATTAATGAAGATGGGGATATTAATGTTAATCAACAAGTGAAAGTCAAGTTCTCTATTGGAAACTATGAAGACCAAGTGGTTTGTGACATAGTTCCAATGGAAGCTTGTCATATTTTGTTGGGAAGGCCATGGCAATTTGACAAGAAAACCATGCACAATGGCCTTACCAATGAAATTACTTTCACTCATAAAGAAAAGAAGTTTGTACTTCATCCTTTGTCTCCTTCACAAGTGATAGAGGATCAAGTACAAATGAAAAAGAAAAGAGAAGAAGAAAAAAAAAACTTGAATAAAAAAAAAGAAAAGAAGGAAAAGAAGCATAAGTTTTCAAAGAAGGATGAAGAGAAATCTTTTCCAAAAGAAGGAATTCAACAAGAACCTTTAAAAGAAACTTTGATTGTTAAAAAACCTTCTTACATTCTTCTTTGTAAAGGTATGCTTCAGTGTCATAATTTAAGTATTGAACTTAGTTCTTTATCTCCTCAAGTTTCTCATTTATTAAAAGAATTTGATGATATATTCCCTAGTGAAGGTCCACAAGGCCTTCCTCCTTTTAGGGGTATAGAACATCAAATTGATTTTGTGCCTGGGGTTAGTCTACCCAATAGACCAGCCTATAGGACAAATCCTCAAGAAACTAAGGAGATCGAGAATCAAGTCCATGAATTATTGAATAAGGGTTGGGTACAAAAGAGTTTGAGTCCCTGTGCTGTGCCTGTATTGTTAGTGCCCAAAAAAGATGGAAAATGGAGAATGTGTTGTGATTGTAGGGCCATTAACAATATCACAATCAAGTACAGGCACCCAATCCCTAGACTTGATGATATGCTTGATGAGTTACATGGTGCTTCCATATTTTCTAAAATTGATCTTAAAAGTGGTTATCACCAAATAAGAATTAAAAAGGGTGATGAGTGGAAAACTGCTTTTAAAACCAAATTTGGATTATATGAGTGGTTAGTTATGCCTTTTGGTTTAACTAATGCACCAAGTACATTCATGAGGCTTATGAATCATGTCTTGAGAGAATGTATAGGAAAATTTGTGGTTGTTTATTTTGATGATATATTAATCTATAGTAGGTCTCAAGATGATCATTTAGGACATCTTAGAGAAGTTATGATGATCCTTAGGGAAAACCAATTATTTGCAAATCTTGAAAAATGTACTTTTTGTGTGGATCATGTGGTTTTCCTAGGGTTCATTGTAAGCAAAAATGGGTTTCAAGTGGATCCCGAGAAAATTAAAGCCATTCAAGAGTGGCCAAAGCCTAAAAATGTTAGTGAAGTTAGGAGTTTTCATGGTTTAGCAAGTTTTTATAGAAGATTTGTACCTAACTTCTCTAGCATTGCTTCACCCTTGAATGAGCTTGTCAAAAAAGATATTTTATTTGAATGGACTTCCAAGCATGACCAAGCATTTCAATTACTTAAAGATCAACTTACTAATGCACCCATTTTAGCTCTACCTAATTTTGAAAAGACTTTTGAGCTAGAATGTGATGCATCAGGAGTTGGTATAGGAGCTGTGTTATTGCAAGGAGGACACCCCATTGCATATTTTAGTGAAAAACTACAAGGTGCCTCCCTCAATTACCCTACCTATGATAAGGAGTTGTATGCCTTGGTTAGAGCTTTACAAACTTGGGAACACTATCTTGTGTCCAAAGAGTTTGTCATCCATAGTGACCATGAGTCACTTAAATATTTAAGAGGTCAAGGTAAATTAAATAAGAGACATGCCAAATGGTTAGAGTTTCTTGAACAATTTCCATATATTATTAAATTCAAGAAAGGAAAATCCAATGTTATAGCTGATGCTTTATCTAGGAGACATACTTTGCTTGTGTCCCTAGGAACTCAAATTCTTGGATTTGATAATATTAGGGAATTGTATGAAGAAGATCTTGAATTTGGTGTTAATTATAAAAAATGTCAACAAAAAGCTTTTGATGGTTTCTATATGGCTGAGGGGTATTTATACAAAGAAGGAAGATTGTGTATACCCCAAGGATCTATTAGGAAACTATTAATTAAAGAGAGTCATGAAGGTGGGCTTATGGGGCACTTTGGTGTTGATAAAACCCTTAGTTTGCTAAAAGAAAAATTTTATTGGCCCCATATGCGAAAAGATGTCCAAAGGCATTGTTTTAGATGTTTAGCTTGTTTACAAGCTAAGTCTAAAGTAATGCCTCATGGAACATACACACCTTTGCCTGTTGCTTCTTCTCCTTGGGTGGATATTAGCATGGATTTTGTGCTAGGTTTACCTAGAACCCAAAGGGGAATGGATTCTATTTTTGTGGTAGTGGACCGTTTTAGTAAAATGGCTCATTTTATTCCATGCCACAAAGTAGATGATGCAAGCAACATTGCAAAACTCTTCTTTAGAGATGTGGTTAAACTTCATGGACTTCCTAAAACTATAGTTTCAGATAGAGATACAAAGTTTCTAAGCCATTTTTGGCGTGTCTTATGGTCAAGACTAGGAACTAAACTCCTCTTTTCAACTACTTGTCATCCTCAAACAGATGGCCAAACTGAGGTAGTGAATAGATCTCTGTCTACTATGCTTAGGGCAGTCCTAAAGGGTAATCACAAATCTTGGGATGAGTTTTTACCTCATATTGAATTTGCCTACAATAGGGTAGTTCATAAAACTACCAATATTTCTCCTTTTGAGGCTGTTTATGGGTTTAATCCTTTAACTCCTTTGGACTTGATACCTCTCCCTAATGTTGAACATTTCATTCATAAGGAAGGGGCTTCAAGGGCTGATTTTGTTAAGAAACTTCATGAAAGGATTAAAATTCATATTCAAAATCAAAATGAGAAATATGCAAAACAAGGAAGTAAAGGCAAGAAGTCTATGATCTTCGAGGAAGGTGATTGGGTTTGGCTTCATTTAAGAAAAGAACGTTTTCCAAATCAAAGGAAGTCTAAACTCAGTCCTAGAGGAGATGGTCCCTTTCAGGTCTTACAGCGTATCAATGATAACGCCTATAGACTTGATTTACCCTCTGACTATGGAGTCAGCACCACTTTTAATGTCAGTGATCTTAAACCTTTTGTAGGTGCTAGTGATGATGAGGAAGAGTCTTCAGATTCGAGGACGAATCCTTCTCAAGAGGGAGGGAATGATGGAAGAGCATGGGCTAAAGGCCCAACCACTAGAGCTATGGCCAGGAGGTTACTTGAAGATTTGACTGCTTCAGAGCTTGGTGGGCCCGATGGGCTTGGTGGGCCTAGGGTGCTTCTTACTTGGGCTTAATTGATTATACACCATGTTTAATTGTACTTTCTTAGTTTAGGAATCTATTTTCATGTTGGTCTTGTATTTTGACCATAGATTAGGGTTTAGGCTAGTTGGGCCTAGTTTTGGGCTTCATGGGCCTTTGGGCTTTTGGTACCCAATATTGGGCTCATTATTTTCCTTGTAATATTTCCTATTGATTGTATTCATTAGACCATTGTATTTTGGTCATTAGAATAGGATTATATGAAGAAAACATTAATAGGAGAATTAGGTTTCATTTAGACATCATTTAGAAGTAATTTGAGTTGAATTTGAGTCACATGGTTTGCATGGGATGGATCCGGCCATGTGAGCTCCAAATTCACCTCAAATCACTTCTAAATGACTCCTAAATGAGGGTAGCATCTGAATTAGTCACGTTGGAAGCCAAAGTTTGAATTTCAAATTCAAACTTGAAATTCAAACTAGGCGCCAATTTGGTTGATTTGAAATTGCCGCCCAAAGTTAACCTAATTGCTTCCTATAAGTGTATCTTTTCCCACCTTTTGTAAACACTTTTGAATATATGAGATATCTGAATTGAATTCAGCCATTCAAGAGTCACCGAAATTCCAAGAGAGAGAGCTTTAGAGAGTGCCTTCAAATTCCTTAGGAAAACCTAGTTTCCTTCCCTTTGAAGTGTGCAATCCCTTGTAGCTTGAGCTTGGATACTTCCTTCTATGGATTAGGTCTTCTAATCCACAATTCCTCATCCATTTTGAGCTTCCATTCATTCGGTCTACATCTCCTTTGAAGAAGATCCGTGCCTAGAAGAAGCTTGGAGGAGTTCACATCTTCATTTCTCCTACTTCTTCTATCACCAGGTGTAGCAAGTAAGTCAGTTGAAGAATTAGAGAGAACCAATGAACAGTAAACCAATTACCTGTTATGTTGTGCATCTGTGTTGGTTATTAGTCTCCCCAGGTGTAGCAAGTAAGTCAGTTGAAGAATTAGAGAGTACCAATGAACAGTAAACAAATTAACTGTTATGTTGTGCATCTTTGTTGATTATTAGTCTCCCCAGGTGTAGCAAGTAAGTCAGTTGAAGAATTAGAGAGAACCAATGAACAGTAAACAAATTACATGTTATGTTGTGCATCTGTGTTGGTTATTAGTCTCGCCAGGTGTAGCAAGTATGTCAGTTGAAGAATTAGAGAGAACCAATGAATAGTAAACAAATTACCTGTTATGTTGTGCATCTGTGTTGGTTATTAGTCTCCCCAGGTGTAGCAAGTAAGTCAGTTGCAGAATTAGAGAGAACCAATGAAGAGAAAACCAATTACCTGTTATGTTGTGCATCTGTGTTGGTTATTAGTCTCCCCAGGTGTAGCAAGTAAGTCAGTTGAAGAATTAGAGAGAACCAATGAACAGTAAGCCATTTACATGTTATGTTGTGCATTTGTGTTGGTTATTAGTCTCCCCAGGTGTAGCAAGTAAGTCAGTTGAAGAATTAGAGAGAACCAATGAACAGAATACCAATTACCTGTTATGTTGTGCATCTATGTTGGTTATTAGTCTCCCCAGGTGTAGCAAGTAAGTCAGTTGAAGAATTAGAGAGAACCAATGAACAGTAAACCAATTACCTGTTATGTTGTGCATCTGTGTTGGTTATTAGTCTCCCCAGGTGTAGTAAGTAAGTCAGTTGAAGAATTAGAGAGAACCAGTGAACAGTAAACCGATTACCTGTTATGTTGTGCATCTGTGTTGGTTATTAGTCTCCCCAGGTGTAGCAAGTAAGTCAGTTGAAGAATTAGAGAGAACCACTGAACAGTAAACCAATTACCTGTTATGTTGTGCATCTGTGTTGGTTATTAGTCTCCCCAGGTGTAGCAAGTAAGTCAGTTGAAGAATTAGAGAGTACCAATGAACAGTAAACAAATTAACTGTTATGTTGTGCATCTTTGTTGATTATTAGTCTCCCCAGGTGTAGCAAGTAAGTCAGTTGAAGAATTAGAGAGAACCAATGAACAGTAAACAAATTACATGTTATGTTGTGCATCTGTGTTGGTTATTAGTCTCGCCAGGTGTAGCAAGTATGTCAGTTGAAGAATTAGAGACAACCAATGAATAGTAAACAAATTACCTGTTATGTTGTGCATCTGTGTTGGTTATTAGTCTCCCCAGGTGTAGCAAGTAAGTCAGTTGAAGAATTAGAGAGAACCAATGAAGAGAAAACCAATTACCTGTTATGTTGTGCATCTGTGTTGGTTATTAGTCTCCCCAGGTGTAGCAAGTAAGTCAGTTGAAGAATTAGAGAGAACCAATGAACAGTAAGCCATTTACATGTTATGTTGTGCATTTGTGTTGGTTATTAGTCTCCCCAGGTGTAGCAAGTAAGTCAGTTGAAGAATTAGAGAGAACCAATGAACAGAATACCAATTACCTGTTATGTTGTGCATCTATGTTGGTTATTAGTCTCCCCAGGTGTAGCAAGTAAGTCAGTTGAAGAATTAGAGAGAACCAATGAACAGTAAACCAATTACCTGTTATGTTGTGCATCTGTGTTGGTTATTAGTCTCCCCAGGTGTAGCAAGTAAGTCAGTTGAAGAATTAGAGAGAACCAGTGAACAGTAAACCGATTACCTGTTATGTTGTGCATCTGTGTTGGTTATTAGTCTCCCCAGGTGTAGCAAGTAAGTCAGTTGAAGAATTAGAGAGAACCAATGAACAGTAAACTAATTACCTGTTATGTTGTGCATCTGTGTTGGTTTTTAGTGTCCCCAGGTGTAGCAAGTAAGTCAGTTGAAGAATTAGAGAGAACCAGTGAACAGTAAACCAATTACCTGTTATGTTGTGCATCTGTGTTGGTTATTAGTCTCCCCAGGTGTAGCAAGTAAGTCAGTTGAAGAATTAGAGAGAACCAATGAATAGTAAACAAATTACCTATTATGTTGTGCATCTGTGTTGGTTATTAGTCTCCCCAGGTGTAGCAAGTAAGTCAGTTGAAGAATTAGAGAGAACCAATGAAGAGAAAACCAATTACCTGTTATGTTGTGCATCTGTGTAGGTTATTAGTCTCCCCAAGTGTAGCAAGTAAGTCAGTTGAAGAATTAGAGAGAACCAATGAACAGTAAACAAATTACCAGTTATGTTGTGCATCTGTGTTGGTTATTAGTCTCCCAGGTGTAGCAAGTAAGTCAGTTGAAGAATTAGAGAGAACCAATGAATAGTAAACAAATTACCTGTTATGTTGTGCATCTGTGTTGGTTATTAGTCTCCCCAGGTGTAGCAAGTAAGTCAGTTGAAGAATTAGAGAGAACCAATGAACAGAAAACCAATTACCTGTTATGTTGTGCATCTATGTTGGTTATTAGTCTCCCAGGTGTAGCAAGTAAGTCAGTTGAAGAATTAGAGAGAACCAATGAACAGTAAACCAATTACCTGTTATGTTGTGCATCTGTGTTGGTTATTAGTCTCCCCAGGTGTAGCAAGTAAGTCAATTGAAGAATTAGAGAGAACCAATGAACAGTAAACCAATTACCTGTTATGTTGTGCATCTGTGTTGGTTATTAGTCTCCCCAGGTGAAGCAAGTAAGTCAGTTGAAGAATTAGAGAGAACCAATGAACAGTAAACCAATTACCTGTTATGTTGTGCATCTGTGTTGGTTATTAGTCTCCCCAGGTGAAGCAAGTAAGTCAGTTGAAGAATTAGAGAGAACCAATGAACAGTAAACCAATTACCTGTTATGTTGTGCATCTGTGTTGGTTATTGGTGTCCCCAGGTGTAGCAAGTAAGTCAGTTGAAGAATTAGAGAGAATCAATGAATAGTAAACAAATTACCTGTTATGTTGTGCATCTGTGTTGGTTATTAGTGTCCCCAGGTGTAGCAAGTAAGTCAGTTGAAGAATTAGAGAGAACCAATGAATAGTAAACAAATTACCTGTTATGTTGTGCATCTGTGTTGGTTATTAGTGTCCCCAGGTGTAGCAAGTAAGTCAGTTGAAGAATTAGAGAGAACCAATGAATAGTAAACAAATTACCTGTTATGTTGTGCATCTGTGTTGGTTATTAGTCTCCCCAGGTGTAGCAAGTAAGTCAGTTGAAGAATTAGAGAGAACCAATGAATAGTAAACAAATTACCTGTTATGTTGTGCATCTGTGTTGGTTATTAGTCTCCCTAGGTGTAGCAAGTAAGTCAGTTGAAGAATTAGAGAGAACCAATGAATAGTAAACCAATTACCTGTTATGTTGTGCATCTGTGTTGGTTATTAGTCTCCCCAGTTGTAGCAAGCAAGTCAGTTGAAGAATTAGAGAGAACCAATGAAGAGAAAACCAATTACCTGTTATGTTTTGCATCTGTGTTGGTTATTAGTCTCCCCAGGTGTAGCAAGTAAGTTAGTTGAAGAATTAGAGAGAACCAATGAACAGTAAGCCATTTACATGTTATGTTGTGCATTTGTGTTGGTTATTAGTCTCCCCAGGTGTAGCAAGTAAGTCAGTTGAAGAATTAGAGAGAACCAATGAACAGTAAAACAGTTACATGTTATGTTGTGCATCTGTGTTGGTTATTAGTCTCCCCAGGTGTAGCAAGTAAGTCAGTTGAAGAATTAAAGAGAACCAATGAACAGTAAACCAATTACCAGTTATGTTGTACATCTGTGTTGGTTATTAGTCTCCCCAGGTGTAGCAAGTAAGTCAGTTGAAGAATTAGAGAGAACCAATGAACAGTATACCAATTACTTGTTATGTTGTGCCTCTGTGTTGGTTATTAGTCTCCCAACGTGTAGCAGGTAAGTCAGTTGAAGAATTAGAGAGAACCAATGAACTGTAAACCGATTACATTTTATGTTGTGCGTCTGTGTTGGTTATTAGTCTCCAAAGGTGTAGCAAGTAAGTCATTTGAAGAATTAGAGAGAACCAATGAAGAGAAAACCAATTACCTGTTATGTTGTGCATCTGTGATGGTTATTAGTCTCCCCAGGTGTAGCAAGTAAGTCAGTTGAAGAATTAGAGAGAACCAATGAACAGTAAACCAATTACATGTTATGTTGTGCATCTGTGTTGGTTATTAGTCTCCCCAGGTGTAGCAAGTAAGTCAGTTGAAGAATTAGAGAGAACCAATGAACAATAAATAAATTACCAGTTATGTTGTGCATCTGTGTTGGTTATTAGTCTCCCAGGTGTAGCAAGTAAGTCAGTTGAAGAATTAGAGAGAACCAATGAACAATAAACCAATTACCTGTTATGTTCTGCATCTGTGTTGGTTATTAGTCTCCCCAGGTGAAGCAAGTAAGTCAGTTGAAGAATTAGAGAGAACCAACGAACAGTAAACCAATTACCTGTTATGTTGTGCATCTGTGTTGGTTATTAGTCTCCCCAGGTGAAGCAAGTAAGTCAGTTGAAGAATTAGAGAGAACCAATGAACAGTAAACCAATTACCTGTTATGTTGTGCATCTGTGTTGGTTATTAGTGTCCCCAGGTGTAGCAAGTAAGTCAGTTGAAGAATTAGAGAGAACCAATGAATAGTAAACAAATTACCTGTTATGTTGTGCATCTGTGTTGGTTATTAGTCTCCCCAGGTGTAGCAAGTAAGTCAGTTGAAGAATTAGAGAGAACCAATGAATAGTAAACAAATTACCTGTTATGTTGTGCATCTGTGTTGGTTATTAGTCTCCCTAGGTGTAGCAAGTAAGTCAGTTGAAGAATTAGAGAGAACCAATGAATAGTAAACCAATTACCTGTTATGTTGTGCATCTGTGTTGGTTATTAGTCTCCCCAGGTGTAGCAAGTAAGTCAGTTGAAGAATTAGAGAGAACCAATGAAGAGAAAACCAATTACCTGTTATGTTGTGCATCTGTGTTGGTTATTAGTCTCCCCAAGTGTAGCAAGTAAGTCAGTTGAAGAATTAGAGAGAACCAATGAACAGTAAGCCATTTACATGTTATGTTGTGCATTTGTGTTGGTTATTAGTCTCCCCAGGTGTAGCAAGTAAGTCAGTTGAAGAATTAGAGAGAACCAATGAACAGTAAAACAGTTACCTGTTATGTTGTGCATCTGTGTTGGTTATTAGTCTCCCCAGGTGTAGCAAGTAAGTCAGTTGAAGAATTAAAGAGAACCAATGAACAGTAAACCAATTACCAGTTATGTTGTACATCTGTGTTGGTTATTAGTCTCCCCAGGTGTAGCAAGTAAGTCAGTTGAAGAACTAGAGAGAACCAATGAACAGTATACCAATTAGTTGTTATGTTGTGCCTCTGTGTTGGTTATTAGTCTCCCAACGTGTAGCAGCTAAGTCAGTTAAAGAATTAGAGAGAACCAATGAAAAGTAAACCGATTACATGTTATGTTGTGCATCTGTGTTGGTTATTAGTCTCCAAAGGTGTAGCAAGTAAGTCATTTGAAGAATTAGAGAGAACCAATGAAGAGAAAACCAACTACCTGTTATCTTGTGCATCTGTGTTGGTTATTAGTCTCCCCAGGTTTAGCAAGTAAGTCAGTTGAAGAATTAGAGAGAACCAATGAACAGTAAACCAATTACATGTTATGTTGTGCATCTGTGTTGGTTATTAGTCTCCCAGGTGTAGCAAGTAAGTGAGTTGAAGAATTAGAGAGAACCAATGAACAGTAAACCAATTACCTGTTATGTTGTGCATCTGTGTTGGTTATTAGTCTCCCCAGGTGTAGCAAGTAAGTCAGTTGAAGAATTAGAGAGTACCAATGAACAGTAAACCAATTAACTGTTATGTTGTGCATCTCTGTTAATTATTAGTCTCCCCAGGTGTAGCAAGTAAGTCAGTTGAAGAATTAGAGGGAACCAATGAACAGTAAACAAATTACATGTTATGTTGTGCATCTGTGTTGGTTATTTGTCTCGCCAGGTGTAGCAAGTATGTCAGTTGAAGAATTAGAGAGAACCAATGAATAGTAAACAAATTACCTGTTATGTTGTGCATCTGTGTTGGTTATTAGTCTCCCCAGGTGTAGGAAGTAAGTCAGTTGAAGAATTAGAGAGAACCAATGAAGAGAAAACCAATTACCTGTTATGTTGTGCATCTGTGTTGGTTATTAGTCTCCCCAGGTGTAGCAAGTAAGTCAGTTGAAGAATTAGAGAGAACCAATGAACAGTAAACAAATTACCAGTTATGTTGTGCATCTGTGTTGGTTATTAGTCTCCCCAGGTGTAGCAAGTAAGTCAGTTGAAGAATTAGAGAGTACCAATGAACAGTAAACCAATTAACTGTTATGTTGTGCATCTCTTTTAATTATTAGTCTCCCCAGGTGTAGCAAGTAAGTCAGTTGAAGAATTAGAGAGAACCAATGAACAGTAAAGCAATTACATGTTATGTTGTGCATCTGTGTTGATTATTAGTCTCGCCAGGTGTAGCAAGTATGTTAGTTGAAGAATTAGAGAGATCCAATGAACAGTAAACCAATTACATGTTATGTTGTGCATCTGTGTTGGTTATTAGTCTCCCAAGGTGTAGCAAGTAAGTCAGTTGAAGAATTAGAGAGAACCAATGAACAATAAATAAATTACCAGTTATGTTGTGCATCTGTGTTGGTTATTAGTCTCCCAGGTGTAGCAAGTAAGTCAGTTGAAGAATTAGAGAGAACCAATGAACAATAAACCAATTACCTGTTATGTTGTGCATCTGTGTTGGTTATTAGTCTCCCCAGGTGAAGCAAGTAAGTCAGTTGAAGAATTAGAGAGAACCAATGAACAGTAAACCAATTACCTGTTATGTTGTGCATCTGTGTTGGTTATTGGTGTCCCCAGGTGTAGCAAGTAAGTCAGTTGAAGAATTAGAGAGAATCAATGAATAGTAAACAAATTACCTGTTATGTTGTGCATCTGTGTTGGTTATTAGTGTCCCCAGGTGTAGCAAGTAAGTCAGTTGAAGAATTAGAGAGAACCAATGAATAGTAAACAAATTACCTGTTATGTTGTGCATCTGTGTTGGTTATTAGTGTCCCCAGGTGTAGCAAGTAAGTCAGTTGAAGAATTAGAGAGAACCAATGAATAGTAAACAAATTACCTGTTATGTTGTGCATCTGTGTTGGTTATTAGTCTCCCCAGGTGTAGCAAGTAAGTCAGTTGAAGAATTAGAGAGAACCAATGAATAGTAAACAAATTACCTGTTATGTTGTGCATCTGTGTTGGTTATTAGTCTCCCTAGGTGTAGCAAGTAAGTCAGTTGAAGAATTAGAGAGAACCAATGAACTGTAAACCAATTACCTGTTATGTTGTGCATCTGTGTTGGTTATTAGTCTCCCAGGTGTAAAAAATAAGTCAGTTGAAGATTTAGAGAGAACCAATGAACAGTAATCAATTACCTGTTATGTTGTGCATCTGTGTTGGTTATTAGTCTCCCCAGGTGTAGCAAGTAAGTCAGTTGAAGAATTAGAGAGAACCAATGAACAGTAAACCAATTACCTATTATGTTGTGCATCTGTGTTGGTTATTAGTCTCCCCAGGTGTAGCAAGGAAGTCGGTTGAAATTAGAGAGAACCAATGAACAGTAAAACAATTACCTGTTATGTTGTGCATCTTGTCGCCACCCGCCGAAACGGACCTTGGCATTCGCGACGATGGTCGGACTCTTTTTAAGTTTTGAAAAGTGGTGGATTGTTAGAACGACTTATTCTCAAACTGAGACCTCATCGAACTAACAATTTTATTAAATGATTCACCAATCCATGTTAATCCCAAGCGGGACCCTCCATGGATTAGTGGTTTTCGCAAAAAGAAGGGTTCTTGGAGTCGCCACCAATGTTTTACTCAAAACATTGGAAAAAGATATAAGGCAATTGATTGCATAAATCAACTTTGGCCATTACAACCAGAGTCGGGTAAGGGAGTCGGTTACGTGCGGGGAAGGTGTTAGCACCCCACAACGCCCCTTTCGGGTTCCCTATGACAGATTATTTCATAAATAACAGTGTAAAATTACTAAATTACCCCTATTTATTAGAAACTATTATAAGCGAAATATTTACATGATGAATAATTTAAACATGCGATGCAACAATCAGAAAGCAGTAAAATGAAGGATTTTGAAGAAGAAACCTTTGAAGCGTGCTTTTATATATTCAAATGTTAGGAGGCTTTTTGGCACTCCCTCCCACTACACGCTCGCTCGCTCCTTCCCTAAAAATTAATCTTTACTATGGAAATCAAAAAGATTTCCCTTCGACTAGTTCGAATTCTCAAGCTAAATGCTCAGAACTCAAGAACTTCGTCGGATCGGCTCTCGGAGAGAATTCTAGGGCAGAACACTGCTCAAAAACCCCAGAATACTCAGCAAGAGGGTCCAGAAGTCTGGAAAAAGTGTGGAATGACGTCCAAATGACGTCCTATATATAGGAGTGAGGCGCAGTACGGCCTCTGACATCAATACGGCCCGTACTGAAGATTTGAACTACAGTACGACCGTATTGAATTCAGTACGGCCGTACTGAAGTTTCAAAAACTTCAGTACGGCCGTATTGGTTTCGGTACGGCCGTACTGAAGTTCAAAAACTTCAGTACGGCCGTATTGGTTTCAGTACGGCCGTATTGTAGTTCAAATTGTTCAGTACGGCCGTACTGAACTTCTAGGAGGCCGTATTCAGCTTCAATTCTCCCACATCTTTATTTTAAGCTACTCTAAGACCTCTAAACCTACAGATAATCATCCTAGGGTCTTCCAGGAGTCCTTCTGGCTGACTTTCCTTCGGTCTTCGAGAGTCTTCGAGTCTTATTTCCGACCCGGACAATTTTAGGGGTCTACAGCTGCCCCCCCTTTACTTAGTCAAACGGCTTTTTGGTGTACCGGTTGACAAGTAAAGGAGTTGACCCAATTGTCCGGGGAATAAGCCATCCTTCCGACTTGTAGTGTCTTCCGGTGGAAAATTGTTGAGTAGCCTCTCCAGGTTGAGTATTAGTCGTCGCCTCTCCAGGCTCGTGCATACCTCGGTGTTTCTGACAACCTCGATAGCTGAGTACCGCCTCTCCAGGCTCTGCCTCCGTGTTTCTGACGATGTTAGCAGTTGCACACCTCCGTGTTTCTGACGACGTTGGTGGCTGAGTACCGCCTCTCCAGGCCCTGCCTTTGTGTTTCTGACGACATTGGCAGTTGCATACCTCCGTTGTTTCTGACGACGGGGTAGCTGAGTAACGCCTCTCCAGGCTCTGCCTCGGTGTTTCTGACAACCTTGGCAGCTGAGTTTGCCCTCTCCAGGGTCTGCGGTTACCGTGTTTCTGACGACGTTGGCCGCTGCATACCTCCGTGTTTCTGACGACGGGGTAGCTGAGTACCGCCTCTCCAGGCTCTACCTCTGTGTTTCTGACGACATTGGCAGTTGCATACCTCCGTTGTTTCTGACGACGGGGTAGCTGAGTAACGCCTCTCCAGGCTCTGCCTCCGTGTTTCTGACGACGTTAGCAGTTGCACACCTCCGTGTTTCTGACGACGTTGGTGGCTGAGTACCGCCTCTCCAGGCCCTGCCTTTGTGTTTCTGACGACATTGGCAGTTGCATACCTCCGTTGTTTCTGACGACGGGGTAGCTGAGTAACGCCTCTCCAGGCTCTGCCTCCGTGTTTCTGACGACGTTGGTGGCTGAGTACCGCCTCTCCAGGCCCTGCCTTTGTGTTTCTGACGACATTGGCAGTTGCATACCTCCGTTGTTTCTGACGACGGGGTAGCTGAGTAACGCCTCTCCAGGCTCTGCCTCGGTGTTTCTGACAACCTTGGCAGCTGAGTTTGCCCTCTCCAGGGTCTGCGGTTACCGTGTTTCTGACGACGTTGGCCGCTGCATACCTCCGTGTTTCTGACGACATTGGCAGTTGCATACCTCCGTTGTTTCTGACGACGGTGGCAGTGTGAGTTTGCCCTCTCCAGGGATTTGTGATGGTTTTGTCTCCACAGTCCACGATGCTGCTTCGACGATTGTTTTTTATTTTTGTGCCACTGAGGGCTGGATAACGCAGGGATCCGTCTAGGGGATGTGCAGTTACTCATAGGTTCTTGTGTCCCAACTTTCCATTGCGTAGTTGGTGCCCGTTGGGGAATTTCTGATTCCTTGGGGTGTAGACACAAAGATGCTCTTTCTAAGATGAGCGATGCCTTATGATTGGCTGACGTCCTTTCGACGTTGGTGGAGTATCCCGGTTATCCTTATTCGGGTGACTCTTTTTGATTTTCTGGTTTTATTGCCTCTGCGTAGGCTGTTATCCGCTGGGGGATTCTATTGTGATGATTTTGTCTCCACAGTCCACGATGCTGCTTCGACGGTTGTTTTTGATTTTGATGCCGCTGAGGGCTGGATAACGCAGGGATCCGTCTAGGGGATGTGCAGTTACTCATAGGTTCTTGTGCCCCAACTTTCCATTGCGTAGTTGGTGCCCACTGGGGAATTTCTGATCCCGTGGGGATGTAGACACAAAGATGCTCTTCCTGAGGTGAGCGATGCCTTATGATTGGCTGACGTCCTTTCGACGTTGGTGGAGTATCCCGGTTATCCTTATTCGGGTGACTCTTTTGATTTTCTGATTTTGTTGCCTCTGTGTAGGCTGTTATCCGCTGGGGGATTCTGTTGTGATGATTTTGTCTCCACAGTCCACGATGCTGCTTCGACGGTTGTTTTTTGATTTTGATGCCGCTGAGGGCTGGATAACGCAGGGATCCGTCTAGGGGATGTGCAGTTACTCATAGGTTCTTGTGTCCCAACTTTCCATTGCGTAGTTGGTGCCCACTGGGAAATTCTGATTCCGTGGGGATGCAGACACAAAGATGCTCTTCCTGAGGTGAGCGATGCCTTATGATTGGCTGACGTCCTTTCGACGTTGGTGGAGTATCCCGGTTATCCTTATTCGGGTGACTCTTTTTGATTTTCTTGGTTTTGTTGCCTCTGCGTAGGCTGTTATCCGCTGGGGGATTCTGTCGTTAATTTTGATTAGCCTCTTCTGTTAGGCGGATCATCTTGACGTTCAATGATTGGCTGAATGCCGAATTCCGCTTGGGGAATGATTATTGATCTTTTTTTGGATTTTCTCTTTTTGAAGGAGTGCCTCTGAGTAGGCGAATTATCTTGATGTTCGGTGTTCGGCTGAGTGTCGGATTCCTCTTGGGGAATGGTTATTGATCTTTTTGATTTTTCTCTTTTTAAAGGAGTGCCTCTGAGTAGGCGAATTATCTTGATGTTCAGTGTTCGGCTGAGTGCCGGATTCCGCTTGGGGAATGGTTATTGATCTTTTTGATTTTTCTCTTTTTGAAGGGGTGCCTCTGAGTAGGCGAATGGGGATTGAGGATCTTATGTATCCCAGAGTATTATTTAGAAAGCCTCTTCAGGCTTAGCTTCACTCGTCGCTTGAGTTGGAAAGCTATCTTCCACTGAGGAAGTCTGGGTCTTTTGACTCGGATATTGAGTTTGGATGATCATTGCTTCCATTGGGGAATCTTACTGATCTTGCTTTGATAGCTTTCACTGGGGATTCGGTCCAAGAGTGCAAGCTGCGAAGTCTCTGGGGAGTATTATTTCGGCAAGCCTCTCCAGGCTCAGTTATTCTGTGCAATTTGTTGAGTATTATTTCGGCAAGCCTCTCCAGGCTTGGTTATTCTGTATGATGCGGTTGATTTTCTAATTTTCTGTTTAGCCCAAGAGTGCAAGCTGAGATGAATCTTGGGGAGTATTATTTCGGCAAGCCTCTCCAGGCTCAGTTATTCTGTACGATTGGGGAGTATTATTTCAGCAAGCCTCTCCAGGCTCAGTTATTCTGTATGATGAGGGGAGTATTATTTCAGCAAGCCTCTCCAGGCTCAATTATTCTGTATGATGAGGGAGTATTATTTCGGCAAGCCTCTCCAGACTCAGTTATTCTGTACGATTTATTGATTTTCTGTTCAGCCCAAGAGTGCAAGCCGAGATGTCTCTTGGGGAGTATTATTTCGGCAAGCCTCTCCAGGCTCAGTTATTCTGCATGATTGCTGGATTTTCTGATTTTTTGCCTTTTCTGTCGATTTGCGGCTTTTTCTGTATTTTTGCCTTCTTTGTTGATTTTGGCTTTTTCTGTACAGATTGCCTTTTCGTCGATTTTTCTGCTGTCATACACAAGCAATTTTTCCTATTTTTTCTATTTTATGCGATTGCCTCATGATGAGGTCTTTGAAAATTTCTTTATGGCCAATACGGCCGTATCCATTTCAGTACGCCCGTATTGAGTTGAAAATTTGTTCGTAACCCTAATTTTAGTGCGGGTGTACTGAACATGGTACGGGCGCATTGTTTTTTCTGAAGTTTGATTTTGATTTTATTTTTTCAATAAACAGAGAATAAGTGATCTTCCATTACACCTATCATCTGTATGCATGTATGCGGTATGATGCACCTAATTCTATTTGATTTATTTTTCAAAAGAATTAACCGATGCGTTTCTTTGCTTGGATTTTGCCATTCCTCTAGACGGGCTGTGCGCTGCCGATTTATGTAACCGAGGAATGATGCGTGTTATATCGAGATTGGTGTCATCAACCCAGTGATCCTCCCCTTCCTTTAGAAGACGTGTCAACCCTCCTATTGACCACTATATCTCCATGTTTCCACTAGATTATCCTAAAATCGTTTGGGACAAGAGAGAAAAGAAAGGAAAGATATTTTTATTCGAAAGTTTGTGTTTTAGAGGGGATTATTTTTTCGAAAATGGTTTTTGTAAGAATGGCTGGCCAAGGTAGGCTTATGTGTTTAGGCTTGTTTGATTAAACACTTATGAAGTTAAGAAAATCTTGTTATTGACGTTGTGATTTTGACAACTTAGATAGCTTCCCTTGAACCTTTTTGAATTCGGCTCATGGTACCATCATGGGTTTCTTTTGTTTTTTGATTGTCCTTATTTTTGCCTAAAACACCCTTTTGTGGCGTTTTAGCGGACTTTTGTTTTTGTTCGTTTTTGCAACCCTAACTTTTGCCTAGGTCACCCTTTCGTGGGATTCCTAGCGGGTTTTTTGCTCTTATTTTTGCGCAGCCCCCTTTTTGGGTTTCCTGCCGAGCTTTTTGTTTTTAGGATTTCTTTTTTATCCATGATGGCACCTGTCGAGGCCAAGGGAAGGTGCTCCAAGTTGTCACACACACTTCCACATAAAAATGATGCGGGTTTATTTAAGACGATTTTAACCTCATTCATGTTTATTCAAACAGGGTTAAAAAATAATGTGGCTTAGAGATTTATTGTAAGCAAGAAAAGAAGCAATAAGAAATAATAAAGAATGATTTTATTATAATCATAGTGGAAACATGTGCCCTATCGAGGCTCGGGGGTCGGGCTGTCCCCGAGGAGTAATCTCTAATAGTCATCAGGTCTATACATCCCTATCGGAAGGAGAAGAGCACTTGATGACGACGACCGGCCTTGACGCTTGTGAACCGGCCTTCCTAAAGATCTGGCTTAAAGAACGTCGAGAAGGATTTTGGTTCCTCTTCGTCCTTTGATCTTTATTAGGGTCGTATCCTAACCCTTGTTTCCCCGGATTATCCTTGATAATGGGTAGCTCGGGAATTCCTTGGGAATCCTTGCCAAGTCCTTGTCCTGGCAAGTATCCGTTCTTGGTGAGCATGGAGGCTACCTTCTTCATTTCTCGGGGAAACGTTTCAACATTGGAAATTTCCAATGCTTGGAAGGCGGTTTCTAGAGCTTCCTCCGCTGCATCCACGTAAGGTATGGTGGATGGCTTGCTGATGAGTATGTCGTCTTCAGCTTGTACAGTCACCAGCTTGTCACCCACAATGAATTTGACTTTCTGGTGGGGCGTAGAAGGAACAGCTTTTGCATCATGAATCCAAGGTCGGCCGAGGAGACAGCTGTACGCGGGAGTAATGTCCATCACTTGAAATTCGACGTTGAAGATGGTGGGTCCAATTTTGGATTGGAAGATTGACTTCTCCCACCACTTCTCTTTTAGAACCGTCGAAAGCTCGAACGATCATGTTGCTCGGGCGCATTTGGACTCCCTTGATTGCCATTTGATCGAACGTTCTTTTTGGCATCACATTCAAGGAAGATCCGTTATCTACCAAGACTTTAGCGATGTGATATTCCTTGCACTTGACAGAGATGTGCAAGGGCTTGTTGTGGTTCGGTCCCTCAGCGGGGATTTCTTCATCGGTGAAAGTGAGGTGATCATTAGCCGTGATGTGACTAACAATCCCCTCAAATTTGTCTTGGGAGATAGTGTGCGACACGTATGCCTCGTTCAAGACTTTCAACAGAGCTTGCCGATGCGGTTCGGAGCATAGGATCAACGACAACAGAGAAATCTTTGCTGGCGTCTTATGAAGTTGATCCATGATGGAGTACTCGCTCTGTCGGATATATTTTAACAGCTCATCAGTCTCCTCCTCGGATTCTTTATTTTCCTCGGTTTTTTCTTCTTTTTCTTTCCCTTTATTCTTGGGAGCTTTATCGTGAAGATCTTCGGGAGTGTAGATCCTGCCACTCCTAGTCATGCCCCCAAGTCCAGCGATGTTGGAGATATCGCTGTCGGCAGAAGAATGGATGTCGTATATCCATGGCACAGCCTTATTTGATTCGTAGGGAAAAGGCCTTGGAGTAGTGATCCTTAACGGTGTTGGACCTTCCCCTTTGTTTGTCTTGATTACCAACAACGGAGTTGATGTGCGATCGCTTGGCGCGGTTGTTGGCTTACACTTAATAACAAATGGCGTGCGATCCATTCTGAACATACGCATCGCTTAATCCTTTCTTTTTATTACTATTATTAATGAATTACTAGGAGGGATGTATGAAATGTAAACCTAGATCCCTCCATGATCTTTGATAAGAATGCATGATATGAGATGATGACGTTGAATATGCATGCATTGTGTTTATTCAACTAAGCATTATCATGTTTTCGGGATGCTCCTAAGATGATGCATGATATTGCTTGGTTTGGATAAATATCTTTTTTCTTTTTTTGGGTATTTTGTTTTTTGTATATATTTTTTTTTTTGGGTGAAAAGGGAAACTACCTATATGAATGTGATGAAGGTAGATGTTAACACCATGTAATGGAAGATTCTTATTCCCATTTATTCTTATTTTAAAAGGGAATGTTGTATGTTTAAAGAATGCAATGTATGCTCAAACAATGTCACATAAACAATGCACAAACAATTCACTCATCCACGAACAGTCACGAGCGAATCACGAGGTAGGGGTATCCTGCAGAAAAGTGCATATTCAAGGAGGTTCTAACTGTTCTCACTGGTCTGAGGCCCCCAAGGTGCCCCCATTATAGGGACCCAATTCCTCTCGTCGTAAGTCGATGGAAAGTTCCAACGCACTGTCGGACTTGAGTTCATGGTTATCACCTTGAGTGATGTTTTCTGACAACGGTCTACGGGCACCTATAGACCCATTCGACAACCGGCCGTACTAGCATCCACTCCCTATGGCTTTCCACTCATGCCCCCGGGTATAGAGGGAACTGTTGTGTGCAAAGGTTTGTGTGCAGTTTGTATTTCAAACAATTGCGAAAATTTAAACATCCAACAGTTATTAAAGCCAACTAGGTAAAACGTATTATCATACAAGCGAGGGGTAATGAAGTAATTTTAAACTATTATTTTAGAAATAATCCATCACGAAATGGGACTGACTCTCGAGGCTTCCCCAGTGGAGTCGCCATCTGTCGCCACCCGCCGAAACGGACCTTGGCATTCGCGACGATGGTCGGACTCTTTTTAAGTTTTGAAAAGTGGTGGATTGTTAGAACGACTTATTCTCAAACTGAGACCTCATCGAACTAACAATTTTATTAAATGATTCACCAATCCATGTTAATCCCAAGCGGGACCCTGCATGGATTAGTGGTTTTCGCAAAAAGAAGGGTTCTTGGAGTCGCCACCAATGTTTTACTCAAAACATTGGAAAAAGATATAAGGCAATTGATTGCATAAATCAACTTTGGCCATTACAACCAGAGTCGGGTAAGGGAGTCGGTTACGTGCGGGGAAGGTGTTAGCACCCCACAACGCCCCTTTCGGGTTCCCTATGACGGATTATTTCATAAATAACAGTGTAAAATTACTAAATTACCCCTATTTATTAGAAACTATTATAAGCGAAATATTTACATGATGAATAATTTAAACATGCGATGCAACAATCAGAAAGCAGTAAAAGGAAGGATTTTGAAGAAGAAACCTTTGAAGCGTGCTTTTATATATTCAAATGTTAGGAGGCTTTTTGGCACTCCCTCCCACTACACGCTCGCTCGCTCCTTCCCTAAAAATTAATCTTTACTATAGAAATCAAAAAGATTTCCCTTCGACTAGTTCGAATTCTCAAGCTAAATGCTCAGAACACAAGAACTTCGTCGGATCGGCTCTCGGAGAGAATTCTAGGGCAGAACACTGCTCAAAAACCCCAGAATACTCAGCAAGAGGGTCCAGAAGTCTGGAAAAAGTGTGGAATGACGTCCAAATGACGTCCTATATATAGGAGTGAGGCGCAGTACGGCCTCTGACATCAATACGGCCCGTACTGAAGATTTGAACTACAGTACGGCCGTATTGAATTCAGTACGGCCGTATTGGTTTCGGTACGGCCGTACTGAAGTTCAAAAACTTCAGTACGGCCGTATTGGGTTCAGTACGGCCGTATTGTAGTTCAAAATGTTCAGTACAGCCGTACTGAACTTCTAGGAGGCCGTATTGAGCTTCAATTCTCCCACATCTTTATTTTAAGCTACTCTAAGACCTCTAAACCTACAGATAATCATCCTAGGGTCTTCCAGGAGTCCTTCTGGCTGACTTTCCTTCGGTCTTCGAGAGTCTTCGAGTCTTATTTCCGACCCGGACAATTTTAGGGGTCTACACATCTGTGTTGGTTATTAGTCTCCCCAGGTGTAGCAAGTAAGTCAGTTGAAGAATTAGAGAGAACCAATGAACAGTAAACCAATTACTTGTTATGTTGTGCCTCTGTGTTGGTTATTAGTCTCCCAAGGTGTAGCAGGTAAGTCAGTTGTAGAATTAGAGAGAACCAATGAACAGCAAACCGATTACATGTTGTGTTATGCATCTGTATTGGTTATTAGTCTCCAAAGGTGTAGCAAGTAAGTCAGTTGAAGAATTAGAGAGAACCAATGAAGAGAAAACCAATTACCTGTTATGTTGTCCATCTGTGTTGGTTATTAGTCTCCCCAGGTGTAGCAAGTAAGTCAGTTGAAGAATTAGAGAGAACCAATGAACAGTAAGCCATTTACATGTTATGTTGTGCATCTATGTTGGTTATTAGTCTCCCCAGGTGTAGCAAGTAAGTCAATTGAAGAATTAGAGAGAACCAATGAATAGTAAACCAATTACATGTTATGTTGTGCATCTGTGTTGGTTATTAGTCTCCCCAAGTGTTGCAAGTAAGTCAGTTGAAGAATTACGGAGAACCAATGAACAGTAAACCAATTAACTGTTATGTTGTGCATCTTTGTTAGTTATTAGTCTCCCCAGGTGTAGCAAGTAAGTCAGTTGAAGAATTAGAGAGAACCAATGAACAATAAACCAATTACCTGTTATGTTGTGCATCTGTGTTGGTTATTAGTCTCCCTAGGTGTTGCAAGTGTGTCAGTTGAAGAATTAGAGAGAACCAATGAACAGTAATCTAATTACATGTTATGTTGTGCATCTGTGTTGGTTATTAGTCTCCCCAGGTGTAGCAAGTGTGTCAGTTGAAGAATTAGAGAGAACCAATGAACAGTAAACAAATTACCTGTTATGTTGTGCATCTGTGTTGGTTATTAATCTCCCCAGGTGTAGCAAGTAAGTTAGTTAAAAAATTAGAGAGAACCAATGAACAGTGAGCAATTTACATGTTATGTTGTGCATCTGTGTTGGTTATTAGTCTCCCCAGGTGTAGCAAGTAAGTCAGTTGAAGAATTAGAGAGAACCAATGAACAGTAAACCAATTACCTGTTATGTTGTGCATCTATGTTGGTTATTAGTCTCCCCAGGTGTAGCAAGTAAGTTAGTTGAAGAATTAGAGAGAACCAATGAACAGTAAACAAATTACCTATTATTTTGTGCATCTGTGTTGGTTATTAGTCTCCCTAGGTGTAGCAAGTAAGTCAGTTGAAGAATTAGAGAGAACCAATGAACAGTAAAACAGTTACCTGTTATGTTGTGCATCTGTGTTGGTTATTAGTCTCCCCAGGTGTAGCAAGTAAGTCAGTTGAAGAATTAGAGAGAACCAATGAACAGTAAACCAATTACCAGTTATCTTGTACATCTGTGTTGGTTATTAGTCCCCCCAGGTGTAGCAAGTAAGTCAGTTGATGAATTAGAGAGAACCAATGAACAGTAAACCAATTACTTGTTATGTTGTGCCTCTGTGTTGGTTATTAGTCTCCCAAGGTGTAGCAGGTAAGTCAGTTGAAGAATTAGAGAGAACCAATGAACAGTAAACCGATTACATGTTATGTTGTGCATCTGTGTTGGTTTTTAGTCTCCAAAGGTGTAGCAAGTAATTCAGTTGAAGAATTAGAGAGAACCAATGAAGAGAAAACCAATTACCTGTTATGTTGTGCATCTGTGTTGGTTATTAGTCTCCCCAGGTGTAGCAAGTAAGTCAGTTGAAGAATTAGAGAGAAGCAATGAACAGTAAGCCATTTACATGTTATGTTGTGCATCTGTGTTTGTTATTAGTCTCCCCAGGTGTAGCAAGTGTGTCGGTTGAAGAATTAGAGAGAACCAATGAACAGTAAACCAATTACCTGTTATGTTGTGCATCTATGTTGGTTATTAGTCTCCCCAGGTGTAGCAAGTAAGTCAGTTGAAGAATTAGAGAGAACCAATGAACAGTAAACCAATTACTAGTTATGTTGTACATCTGTGTTGGTTATTAGTCTCCCCAGGTGTAGCAAGTAAGTCAGTTGAAGAATTAGAGAGAAAGAATAAACAGTAAAATAATTACCTGTTATGTTGTGCATCTGTGTTGGTTATTAGTCTCCCCAGGTGTAGCAAGTAAGTCAGTTGAAGAATTAGAGAGAACCAATGAACAGTAAACCAATTACCAGTTATGTTGTACATCTGTGTTGGTTATTAGTCTCCCCAGGTGTAGCAAGTAAGTCAGTTGAAGAATTAGAGACAACCAATGAACAGTAAACCAATTACTTGTTATGTTGTGCCTCTGTGTTGGTTATTAGTCTCCCAAGGTGTAGCAGGTAAGTCAGTTGTAGAATTAGAGAGAACCAATGAACAGTAAACCAATTACCAGTTATGTTGTACATCTGTGTTGGTTATTAGTCTCCCCAGGTGTAGCAAGTAAGTCAGTTGAAGAATTAGAGAGAACCAATGAAGAGAAAACCAATTACCTGTTATTGTAGACCCCTAAAATTGTCCGGGTCGGAAATAAGACTCGAAGACTCTCGAAGACCGAAGGAAAGTCAGCCAGAAGGACTCCTGGAAGACCCTAGGATGATTATCTGTAGGTTTAGAGGTCTTAGAGTAGCTTAAAATAAAGATGTGGGAGAATTGAAGCTCAATACGGCCTCCTAGAAGTTCAGTACGGCCGTACTGAACATTTTGAACTACAATACGGCCGTACTGAACCCAATACGGCCGTACTGAAGTTTTTGAACTTCAGTACGGCCGTACCAAAACCAATACGGCCGTACTGAATTCAATACGGCCGTACTGTAGTTCAAATCTTCAGTATGGGCCGTATTGATGTCAGAGGCCGTACTGCGCCTCACTCCTATATATAGGACGTCATTTGGACGTCATTCCACACTTTTTCCAGACTTCTGGACCCTCTTGCTGAGTATTCTGGGGTTTTTGAGCAGTGTTCTGCCCTAGAATTCTCTTCGAGAGCCGATCCGACGAAGTTCTTGAGTTCTGAGCATTTAGCTTGAGAATTCGGACTAGTCGAAGGGAAATCTTTTTGATTTCCATAGTAAAGATTAATTTTTAGGGAAGGAGCGAGCGAGCGTGTAGTGGGAGGGAGCGCCAAAAAGCCTCCTAACATTTGAATATATAAAAGCACGCTTCAAAGGTTTCTTCTTCAAAATCCTTCCTTTTACTGCTTTCTGATTGTTGCATCGCATGTTTAATTTATTCATCATGTAGATATCTTATTCATAGCCGTTTATAATAAATAGGGGTAATTTAGTAATTTTACACTGTTATTTATGAAATAATCCGTCATAGGGAACCCGAAAGGGGCGTTGTGGGGTGCTAACACCTTCCCCACACGTAACCGACTCCCTTACCCAACTCTGGTTGTAATGGTCAAGGTTGATTTGCGAAAATCAATTGCCTTATCCCTTTTTCCAATGTTTTGAGTAAAACATTGGTGGCGACTCCAAGAACCCTTCTTTTTGCGAAAACCACTAATCCATGGAGGGTCCCGCTTGGGATTAACATGGATTGGTGAATCATTTAATAAAATTGTTAGTTCGATGAGGTCTCAGTTTGAGAATAAGTCGTTCTAACAATCCACCACTTTTCAAAACTTAAAACGAGTCCGACCATCGTCGCGAATGCCAAGGTCCGTTTCGGCGGGTGGCGACAGATGGCGACTCTGCTAGGGAAGCCTCGTGAGTCAGTCCCATTTAGTGATGGATTGTTTTTAAAATAATAGTTTAAAATTACTTCATTACCCCTTGCTTGTATGATAATATGTTTTATCTATTTGGCTTTAATAACTGTTGTATGTTTAAATTCTCGCAATCGTTTGAAATACAAACTGCACACAAACCTTTGCACACAACAGTTCCCTCTATACCCGGGGGCATGAGTGGTAAGCCATAGGGAGTGGATGTTAGTACGGCCGGTTGTCGAATGGGCCTAGGTGCCCGTAGACCGTTGTCGGAAAACATCACTCAAGGTGATAACCATGAACTCGAGTCCGACAGTGCGTTGGAACTTTCCATCGACTTACGACGAGAGGAATTGGGTCCCTATAATGGGGGCACCTTGGGGGCCTCAGACCGGTGAGAACAGTTAGAACCTCCTTGAATATGCACTTTTCTGCAGGATACCCCTACCTCGTGATTCGCTCGTGACTGTTCGTGGATGAGTGAATTGTTTTTGCATTGTTTATGTGACATTGTTTGAGCATACATTGCATTATTTAAACATACAACATTCCCTTTTTAAATAAGAATAAATGGGAATAAGAATCTTCCATTACATGGTGTTAACATCTACCATCATCACATTCATGTAGGTAGTTTCCCTTTTCACCCAAAAAAATAAAAAAAATATATACAAAACAAAATACCCAAAAAAAGAAAAAGGGTTATTTATCCAAACTAAGCAATATCATGCATCATCTTAGGGACATCCCGAAAACATGATAATGCTTAGTTGAATAAACACAATGCATGCATATTCATCGCCATCATCTCATGCATTCTTATCAAAGATCATGGAGGGATCTAGGTTTGCATTTCATACATCCCTCCTAGTAATTCATTAATAATAGTAATAAAAAGAAAGGATTAAGCGATGCGTATGTTCAGAATGGATCGCACGCCATTTGTTATTAAATGCAAGCCAACAACCGCGCCAAGCGAACACACGTCAACTCCGTTGTTGGTAATCAAGACGAACAAAGGGGAAGGTCCAACACCGTTAAGGATCACTGCTCCAAGACCTTTTCCCTACGAATCGAATAAGGCTATGCCATGGATATACGACATCCATTCTTCTGCCGACAGCGATATCTCTAACATCGCTGGACTTGGGGGCATGACTAGGAGTGGCAGGATCTACACTCCCGAAGATCTTCATGACAAAGCTCCCAAGAATAAAGGGAAAGAAAAAGAAGAAAAACCGAGGAAAATAAAGAATCCGAGGAGGAGACTGATGAGCTGTTAAAATATATCCGACAGAGCAAGTACTCCATCATGGATCAACTTCATAAGACGCCAGCAAAGATTTCTCTGTTGTCGTTGATCCTATGCTCCGAACCGCATCGGCAAGCTCTGTTGAAAGTCTTGAACGAGGCATACGTGTCGCACACTATCTCCCAAGACAAGTTTGAGGGGATTGTTAGTCACATCACGGCTAATGATCACCTCACTTTCACCGATGAAGAACTCCCCGCTGAGGGACCGAACCACAACAAGCCCTTGCACATCTCTGTCAAGTGCAAGGAATATCACATCGCTAAAGTCTTGGTAGATAACGGATCTTCCTTGAATGTGATGCCAAAAAGAACGTTCGATCAAATGGCAATCAAGGGAGTCCAAATGCGCCCGAGCAACATGATCGTTCGAGCTTTCGACGGTTCTAAAAGAGAAGTGGTGGGAGAAGTCAATCTTCCAATCCAAATTGGACCCACCATTTTCAACGTCGAATTTCAAGTATGGACATTACTCCCGCATACAACTGTCTCCTCGCCCGACCTTGGATTCATGATGCAAAAGCTGTTCCTTCTACGCTCCACCAGAAAGTCAAATTCATTGTGGGTGACAAGCTGGTGACTGTACAAGCTGAAGACGATATACTCATCAGCAAGCCATCCACCATACCTTACGTGGATGCAGCGGAGGAAGCTCTAGAAACCGCCTTCCAAGCATTGGAAATTGCTAATGTTGAAACGTTTCCCCGAGAAATGAAGAAGGTAGCCTCCATGCTCACCAAGAACGGATACTTGCCAGGACAAGGACTTGGCAAGGATTCCCAAGGAATTCCCGAGCTACCTATTATCAAGGATAATCCAGGGAAACAAGGGTTAGGATACAACCCTAATAAAGATCAAAGGACGAAGAGGAACCAAGATCCTTCTCGACGTTCTTTAAGCCAGATCTTTAGGAAGGCCGGTTCACAAGCGTCAAGGCCGGTCGTCGTCATCAAGTGCTTTTCTCCTTCTGATAGGGATGTATAGACCTGATGACTATTAGAGATTACTCCTCGGGGACAGCCCGACCCCCGAGCCTCGATAGGGCACATGTTTCCATTATGATTATAATAAAATCATTCTTTATTATTTCTTACTGCTTCTCTTCTTGCTTATAATAAATTTCTAAACCGCATTATTTTTAACCCTGTTTGAATAAACATGAATGAGGTTAAAATCATCTTAATAATAATAAACCCGCATCATTTTTATGTGGAAGTGTGTGTGACAACTTGGAGCACCTTCCCTTGGCCTCGACAAGTGCCATCATGGATAAAAAGAAATCCTTTAAAATAAAAGAAGCTCGGCAGGAAACCCAAAAAGGGGACTGCGCAAAAATAAGAGCAAAAGACCCGCTAGGAATCCCACGAAAGGGTGACCTAGGCAAAAGTTAGGGTTGCAAAAATGAACAAAAACAAAAGTCCGCTAAAACGCCACAAAAGGGTGTTTTAGGCAAAAATAAGGACTATCAAAAAACGAAAATAAATCCATGATGGTACCATGAACCGAATTCAAAAAGAAAGGTTCAAGGAAGCTATCTAAGTTGTCAAAATCACAACGTCAATAACAAGATTTTCTTAACTTCATAAGTGTTTAATCAAACAAGCCTAAACACATAAGCCTACCTTGGCCAACCATTCTTACAAAAACCATTTTTGAAAAATAAATCCCCTCTAAAACACAAACTTCAGAACAAAAATATCTTTCCTTTCTTTTCTCACTTGTCCCAAACGATTTTAGGATAATCTAGTGGAAACATGGAGATATAGTGGTCAATAGAAGGGTTGACATGTCTTCTAGAGGAAGGGAAAAATCACTGGGTTGATGACGCCCATCTCGATATAACACGCATCATTCCTCGGTTATGTAAATCGGCAGCGCACAGCCCGTCTAGAGGAATGGCAAAATTCAAACAGAGAAACGCATCGGTTAATTCTTTTGAAAAATGAATCAAATAGAATTAGGTGCATCATACCGCATACATGCATACAGATGATAGGTGTACTGGAAGATCACTTATTCTCTGTTTATTGAAAAAACAAACAAAAAAACAAAAAAACAAAAAAACAAAAAACAAAAAATATAAACTTCAGAAAAAACAATGCGCCCGTACCATGTTCAGTACACCCGTACTAAAATCAAGGTTATAAACAAATTTTCAACTCAATACGGGCGTACCGAAATGAATACGGCAGCATTGGCCATAACGTCCACACCAATACGGGCGTATTGAATTCAATACGGCCCGTATTGGCCCATTCTCATTCATCACAACATCTTCATTCCTCTGCATACTTCATCTGTGAGTGTGTTTGAGATCCCTCCAACAGAAAAAGCCGAAATCAACGAAAAAAGGCAAAATTCAGAAAATCCAACAAATATACAAAATAACTGAGCCTGGAGAGGCTTGCCGAAATAATACTCGTACAGAATAACTGAGCCTGGAGAGGCTTGCCGAAATAATACTCCCACAGAATAATTGAGCCTGGAGAGGCTTGCGGAAATAATACTCCCTCATCACACAGAATAATTGAGCCTGGAGAGGCTTGTCGAAATAATACTCCCCAAGAGACATCTCCGCTTGCACTCTTGGGCTGAACAAAAAATCAATAAAACGTACAAGAATAACCGAGCCTGGAGAGGCTTGCCGAAATAATACTCCCACAGAATAATTGAGCCTGGAGAGGCTTGCCGAAATAATACTCCCTCATCACACAGAATAATTGAGCCTGGAGAGGCTTGCCAAAATAATACTCCCCAGAGACTTCTCAGCTCACACTCTTGGACCAAATCCCCAGTAAGAGCTATCAAAGCAAGATCAATAAGATCCCCCAATGGAAGCAATGATCATCCAAACGAAATATCCGAGTCAAAGGACTCAGACTTCCTCAGTGGAAGATAGCTTTCCAACTCAAGCGAAGAGTGAAGCTAAGCCTGCAGAGGCTTTCTAAATAATACTCTGGGATACATAAAGTCCTCAAATCCCCATTCGCCTACTCAGAGGCATTCTTTAAGAGAAAAAACAAAAAACATCAATAACCATTCCCCAAGCGGAATCCGGCACTCAACCGAACACTGAACATCAAGATCATTCGCCTACTCAGAGGCACTCCTTCAAAAAGAGAAAATCAAAAAAGATCAATAATCATTCCCCAAGCGGAATTCGGCATTCAGCCAATCATTGAACGTCAAGATGATCCGCCTAACAGAAGAGGCTAATCAAAATTAACGACAGAATCCCCTAGTGGATAACAGCCTACGTAGAGGCAATAAAACTAGAAAATCAAAAAGAGTCACCCGAATAAGGATAACCGGGATACTCCACCAACGTCGAAAGGACGTCAGCCAATCATAAGGCATCGCTCACCTCAAAAGGAGCATCTTTGTGTCTGCACCCCCAAGGAATCAGAAATTCCCCAGTGGGCACCAACTACGCAATGGAAAGTTGGGACACAAGAACCTATGAGTAACTGCACATCCCCTAGACGGATCCCTGCGTTATCCAGCCCTCAGCGGCACCAAAATCAAAAACAAACCGTCGAAGCAGCATCGTGGACTGTGGAGACAAAATCATCACAAATCCCTGGAGAGGGCAAACTCACATTGCCAACGTCGTCAAGAACACGGAGGCAGACCCTGGGGAGGGCAAACCGCAGACCCTGGAGAGGGCAAACTCACGCTACCAAAGTGAATAGAAGCACGGAGGTATGCAACCCCGGGGAGGGCAAACCGCAGACCCTGGAGAGGGCAAACTCAACTGCCTAGGTTGTCAGAAACACCAAAGCAGAGCCTGGAGAGGCGGTACTCACGCTACCGAAGTGATCAGAAACACGGAGGTATGCAGCTTCCAGCTCGGGCGGCGAGCGAAGCTAAGCCTGGAGAGGCGGAACTCGGCTACCCCGAGGTTGTCAAGAACACGGAGGTATGCAACTGCCAGTGAGGTTGTCAAGAACACGCTGGTATAGCCTGGAGAGGCGGTACTCGGCTACCCCGAGGTTGTCAAGAACACGGAGGTATGCAACTGCCAGTGAGGTTGTCAAGAACACGCTGGTATAGCCTGGAGAGGCGGTACTCACGCTACCGAAGTGATCAGAAACACGGAGGTATGCAACTTCCAGCTCGGGCGGCGACCGAAGCTAAGCCTGGAGAGGCGGTACTCACGCTACTGAGGTTGTCAGAAACACCAAGGTAGAGCCTGTCGCCACCCGCCGAAACGGACCTTGGCATTCGCGACGATGGTCGGACTCGTTTTAAGTTTTGGAAAAATGGTGGATTGTTAGAACGACTTATTCTCAAACTGAGACCTCATCGAACTAACAATTTTATTAAATGATTCACCAATCCATGTTAATCCCAAGCGGGACCCTCCATGGATTAGTGGTTTTCGCAAAGTAGGGTTCTTGGAGTCGCCACCAATGTTTTACTCAAAACATTGGAAAAAGGGATAAGGCAATTGATTTCAAAAATCAACCTTGGCCATTACAACCAGAGTTGGGTAAGGGAGTCGGTTACGTGCGGGGAAGGTGTTAGCACCCCACAACGCCCCTTTCGGGTTCCCTATGACAGATTATTTATTAAATAATAGCGTAAAATTACTAAATTACCCCTATTTATTATAAGCGATTATATATTAAATATCTACATGATGACGAATTTAAATATGCAACAATCAGAAAGCGGTAAAAGAAGGGATTTTTAGAGAAGAAACCTCTTGAAGCGTGCTTTTTATATATCAATGAAGTTTAGGAGGCTTTTTGGCGCTCCCTCCCTCTACAAGCTCGCTCGCTCCTTCCTAAAAATAATTTTTGACTATGGAAATCCAAAAGATTTCCCTTCGACTAGTTCGAATTCTCAAGCTAAATGCTCAGAACTCAAGAACTTCGTCGGATCGGCTCTCGGAGAGAATTCTAGGGCAGAACACTGCTCAAAAACCCCAGAATACTCAAGAAGAGAGTCCAAGAAGTGTGGAAAAGTGTGGAATGACGTCCAAATGACGTCTTATTTATAGGGGTGAGGCGCAGTACGGCCTCTGTCATCAATACGGCCCGTACTGAAGATTTGAACTACAGTACGGCCGTATTGAATTCAGTACGGCCGTACTGAAGTTTCAAAAACTTCAGTACGGCCGTATTGGTTTCGGTACGGCCACACTGAAGTTCAAAAACTTTAGTACGGCCGTATTGGTTTCAGTACGGCCGTATTGTAGTTCAAATTGTTCAGTACGGCCGTACTGAACTTCTAGGAGGCCGTATTGAGCTTCAATCCTCCCACATCCTTATTTTAAGCTACTCTAAGACCTCTAAACCTACAGATAATCATCCTAGGGTCTTCCAGGAGTCCTTCTGGCTGACTTTCCTTCGGTCTTTGAGAGTCTTCGAGTCTTATTTCCGACCCGGACAATTTTAGGGGTCTACAGCTGCCCCCCCTTTACTTAGTCAAACGGCTTTTTGGTGTACCGGTTGACAAGTAAAGGAGTTGACCCAATTGTCCGGGGAATAAGCCATCCTTCCGACTTGTAGTGTCTTCAGGTGGGAAAACTGTTGAGTAGCCTCTCCAGGTTGAGTATTAGTCGTCGCCTCTCCAGGCTCGTGCATACCTCGGTGCTTTTGACAACCTCGGTAGCTGAGTACCGCCTCTCCAGGCTATACCAGAGTGTTCTTGACAACCTCACTGGCAGTTGCATACCTCCGTGTTCTTGACAACCTCGGGGTAGCCGAGTACCCGCCTCTCCAGGCTATACCAGAGTGTTCTTGACAACCTCACTGGCAGTTGCATACCTCCGTGTTCTTGACAACCTCGGGGTAGCCGAGTACCGCCTCTCCAGGCTATACCAGAGTGTTCTTGACAACCTCACTGGCAGTTGCATACCTCCGTGTTCTTGACAACCTCGGGGTAGCCGAGTACCGCCTCTCCAGGCTATACCAGAGTGTTCTTGACAACCTCACTGGCAGTTGCATACCTCCGTGTTCTTGACAACCTCGGGGTAGCCGAGTACCCGCCTCTCCAGGCTATACCAGAGTGTTCTTGACAACCTCACTGGCAGTTGCATACCTCCTGTTCTTGACAACCTTGGGGTAGCCGAGTACCACCTCTCCAGGCTATACCAGAGTGTTCTTGACAACCTCACTGGCAGTTGCATACCTCCGTATTCTTGACAACCTCGGGGTAGCCGAGTACCGCCTCTCCAGGCTATACCAGAGTGTTCTTGACAACCTCACTGGCAGTTGCATACCTCCGTGTTCTTGACAACCTCGGGGTAGCTGAGTACCCGCCTCTCCAGGCTATACCAGAGTGTTCTTGACAACCTCACTGGCAGTTGCATACCTCCGTGTTCTTGACAACCTCGGGGTAGCCGAGTACCCGCCTCTCCAGGCTATACCAGAGTGTTCTTGACAACCTCACTGGCAGTTGCATACCTCCGTGTTCTTGACAACCTCGGGGTAGCCGAGTACCGCCTCTCCAGGCTATACCAGAGTGTTCTTGACAACCTCACTGACAGTTGCATACCTCCGTGTTCTTGACAACCTCGGGGTAGCCGAGTACCCGCCTCTCCAGGCTATACCAGAGTGTTCTTGACAACCTCACTGGCAGTGTGAGTTTGCCCTCTCCAGGGATTAGTGATGGTTTTGTCTCCACAGTCCACGATGCTGCTTCGACGGTTTGTTTTCGATTTTGATGCCGCGGAGGGCTGGATAACGCAGGGATCCGTCTATGGGATGTGCAGTTATTTCATAAGTTCTTGTGTCCCAACTTTCCATTGCGTAGTTGGTACCCACTGGGGAATTTCTGATTCCTTGGGGATGAAGACACGAAGATGCTCTTTTCGAAGTGAGCGGTGCCTTATGATTGGCTGACGTCCTTTCGACGTTGGTGGAGTATCCCGGTTATCCTTATTCGGGTGACTCTTTTTGATTTTCTGATTTTATTGCCTCTGCGTAGGCTGTTATCCGCTGGGGGATTCTATTGTGTTGATCTTGATTGGCCTCTTCTGTTAGGCGGATTATCTTGACGTTCGGTGATTGGTTGAATGCCGAATTCCGCTTGGGGAATGATTTATTGATCTTTATAATTTTCCTTTTTGAAGGAGTGCCTCTGAGTAGGCGAATGATCTTGATGTTCAGTGTTCGGCTGAGTGCCGGATTCCGCTTGGGGAATGGTTATTGATCTTTTCGATTTTTCTCTTTTTGAAGGGGTGCCTCTGAGTAGGCGAATGATCTTGATGTTCGGTGTTCGGCTGAGTGACGGATTCCGCTTGGGGAATGGTTATTGATCTTTTTGATTTTTCTCTTTTTGAAGGAGTGCCTCTGAGTAGGCAAATGTGGATTGAGGATTTTATGTATCCCAGAGTATTATTTAGGAAGCCTCTGCAGGCTTAGCTTCACTCATCGCTTGAGTTGGAAAGCTACCTTCCACTGAGGAAGTCTGAGTCCTTTGACTCGGATTTTTTGTGTTTGGATGATCAAGCCTCCCTTGGGGAATCTTGCTGATCTTGCTTTGATAGCTTTCACTGGGGAATTTAGTCCGAGCGTGGAAGCTGAGATATCTCTGGGGAGTATTATTTCGACAAGCCTCTCCAGGCTCAATTATTCTGTGTGATGAGGGAGTATTATTTCGGCAAGCCTCTCCAGGCTCAATTATTCTGTGGGAGTATTATTTCGGCAAGCCTCTCCAGGCTCAGTTATTCTGTACAATTGGGGAGTATTATTTCGGCAAGCCTCTCCAGGCTCAGTTATTCTGTACAATTGGGGAGTATTATTTCGGCAAGCCTCTCCAGGCTCAGTTATTCTGTATGATGAGGGAGTATTATTTCGGCAAGCCTCTCCAGGCTCAGTTATTCTGTACAATTTGTTGGGTTTTCTGTATTTTGCCTTTTTTTGTTGATTTTTGGCTTTTTCTGTATTTTTGCCTTTTTTCGTTGATTTCGGCTTTTTCTGTTGGAGGGATCTCAAACACACTCACAGATGAAGTATGCAGAGGAATGAAGATGTTGTGATGAATGAGAATGGGCCAATACGGGCCGTATTGAATTCAATACGCCCGTATTGGTGTGGACGTTATGGCCAATGCTGCCGTATTCATTTCGGTACGCCCGTATTGAGTTGAAAATTTGTTCATAACCCTGATTTTAGTACGGGTGTACTGAACATGATACGGGCGCATTGTTTTTTCTGAAGTTTATATTTTTTGTTTTTTTGTTTTTTTGTTTTTTTTTT
Source organism: Cajanus cajan (assembly GCF_000230855.2). Lineage (NCBI taxonomy): Eukaryota > Viridiplantae > Streptophyta > Magnoliopsida > Fabales > Fabaceae > Cajanus > Cajanus cajan. The sequence goes on from NC_138524.1 coordinate 39,313,261, forward strand.
TTTTGTTTTTTTGTTTTTTTGTTTTTTGTTTTTTTTGTTTGTTTTTCAATAAACAGAGAATAAGTGATCTTCCAGTACACCTATCATCTGTATGCATGTATGCGGTATGATGCACCTAATTCTATTTGATTTATTTTTCAAAAGAATTAACCGATGCGTTTCTTTGCTTGGATTTTGCCATTCCTCTAGACGGGCTGTGCGCTGCCGATTTATGTAACCGAGGAATGATGCGTGTTATATCGAGATGGGCGTCATCAACCCAGTGATTCTTCCCTTCCTTTAGAAGACGTTTCAACCCTCCTATTGACCACTATATCTCCATGTTTCCACTAGATTATCCTAAAATCGTTTGGGACAAGAGAGAAAAGAAAGGAAAGATATTTTTGTTCTGAAGTTTGTGTTTTAGAGGGGATTTATTTTTCAAAAATGGTTTTTGTAAGAATGGTTGGCCAAGGTAGGCTTATGTGTTTAGGCTTGTTTGATTAAACACTTATGAAGTTAAGAAAATCTTGTTATTGACGTTGTGATTTTGACAACTTAGATAGCTTCCCTTGAACCTTTCTTTTTGAATTCGGTTCATGGTACCATCATGGATTTCTTTTGCTTTTTTGATTGTCCTTATTTTTGCCTAAAACACCCCTTTGTGGCGTCTTAGCGGACCTTTATTTTTGTTTATTTTTGCAACCCTAACTTTTGCCTAGGTCACCCTTTCGTGGGATTCCTAGCGGGTCTTTTGCTCTTATTTTTGCGCAGCCCCCTTTTAGGGTTTCCTGCCGAGCTTCTTTTATTTTAAAGAATTTCTTTTTATCCATGATGGCACTTGTCGAGGCCAAGGGAAGGTGCTCCAAGTTGTCACACACACTTCCACATAAAAATGATGCGGGTTTATTTAAGACGATTTTAACCTCATTCATGTTTATTCAAACAGGGTTAAAAAATAATGTGGCTTAGAGATTTATTGTAAGCAAGAAAAGAAGCAATAAGAAATAATAAAGAATGATTTTATTATAATCATAGTGGAAACATGTGCCCTATCGAGGCTCGGGGGTCGGGCTGTCCCCGAGGAGTAATCTCTAATAGTCATCAGGTCTATACATCCCTATCGGAAGGAGAAGAGCACTTGATGACGACGACCGGCCTTGACGCTTGTGAACCGGCCTTCCTAAAGATCTGGCTTAAAGAACGTCGAGAAGGATCTTGATTCCTCTTCGTCCTTTGATCTTTATTAGGGTTGTATCCTAACCCTTGTTTCCCCGGATTATCCTTGATAATGGGTAGCTCGGGAATTCCTTGGGAATCCTTGCCAAGTCCTTGTCCTGGAAAGTATCCGTTCTTGGTGAGCATGGAGGCTACCTTCTTCATTTCTCGGGGAAACGTTTCGACATTGGCAATCTCCAATGCTTGGAAGGCGGTTTCTAGAGCTTCCTCTGCTGCATCCACGTAAGGTATGGTGGACGGCTTGCTGATGAGTATATCGTCTTCAGCTTGTACGGTCACCAGTTTGTCATCCACTATGAATTTGACTTTCTGGTGGAGCGTAGAGGGAACAGCTTTCGCATCATGAATCCAAGGTCGGCCGAGGAGACAGCTGTATGCAGGAGTAATATCCATCACTTGAAATTCGACGTTGAAGATGGTGGGTCCAATTTGGATTGGGAGATTGACTTCTCCCACCACTTCTCTTTTAGAACCGTCGAAAGCTCGGACGATCATGTTGCTCGAGCGCATTTGGATTCCCTTGATTGCCACTTGATCGAGCGTTCTTTTTGGCATCACATTCAAGGAAGATCCGTTATCCACCAAGACTTTAGCGATGTGATATTCCTTGCACTTGACAGAGATGTGCAAGGGCTTGTTGTGGTTCGGTCCCTCAGCGGGGATCTCTTCATCGGTGAAAGTGAGGTGATCATTAGCCGTGATGTGACTAACAATCCCCTCAAACTTGTCTTGGGAGATAGTGTGCGACACGTATGCCTCGTTCAAGACTTTCAACAGAGCTTGCCGATGCGGTTCGGAGCATAGGATCAACGACAACAGAGTAATCTTTGCTGGCGTCCTATGAAGTTGATCCACGATGGAGTACTCGCTTTGTCGGATAAACTTTAACAGCTCATCAGTCTCCTCCTCGGATTCTTTGTTTTCCTCGGTTTTCTCTTCTTTTTCTTTTCCTTTATTCTTGGGAGCTTTATCGTGAAGATCTTCGGGAGTGTAGATCCTGCCACTCCTAGTCATGCCCCCAAGTCCAGCGATGTTGGAGATATCGCTGTCGGCAGAAGAATGGACGTCGTATATCCATGGCACAACCTTATTTGATTCGTAGGGAAAAGGCCTTGGAGTAGTGATCCTTAACGGTGTTGGACCTTCCCCTTTGTTTGTCTTGATTACCAACAACGGAGTTGACGTGTGTTCGCTTGGCGCGGTTGTTGGCTTGCATTTAATAACAAATGGCGTGCGATCCATTCTGAACATACGCATCGCTTAATCCTTTCTTTTTATTACTTAATATTAATGAATTACTAGGAGGATGCATGATATTAATGAATCTTTGATAAGAATGCATGATATGAGATGATGGCGATGAATATGCATGCATTGTGTTTATTCAACTAAGCATTATCATGTTTTTAGGATGTCCCTAAGATGATGCATGATATTGCTTGGTTTGGATAAATAACCCTTTTTTCTTTTTTTTGGGTATTTTGTTTTTTGTATTTATTATTATTTTATTTTTTTTTGGGTGAAAAGGGAATCTACCTATATGAATGTGATGAAGGTAGATGTTAACACCATGTAACGGAAGATTCTTATTCCTATTTATTCTTATTTTAAAAAGGAATGTTGTATGTTTAAAGAATGCAATGTATGCTCAAACAATGTCACATAAACAATGCACACACAATTCACTCATCCACGAACAGTCACGAGCGAATCACGAGGTAGGGGTATCCTGCAGAAAAGTGCATATTCAAGGAGGTTCTAACTGTTCTCACTGGTCTGAGGCCCCCAAGGTGCCCCCATTATAGGGACCCAATTCCTCTCGTCGTAAGTCGATGGAAAGTTCCAACGCACTGTCGGACTTGAGTTCATGGTTATCACCTTGAGTGATGTTTTCCGACAACGGTCTACGGGCACCTATAGACCCATTCGACAACCGGCCGTACTAACATCCACTCCCTCTGGCTTTCCACTCATGCCCCCGGGTATAGAGGGAACTGTTGTGTGCAAAGGTTTGTGTGCAGTTTTTATTTCAAACAATTGCAAAAATTTAAACATTCAACAGTTATTAAAATCCAATTAGATAAAACATATTATCATACAAGTAAGGGGTAATAAAGTAATTTTAAACTATTATTTTGAAAAGAATCCATCACTAAATGGGATTGACTCTCGAGGCTTCCCCAGTGGAGTCGCCATCTGTCGCCACCCCGCCGAAACGGACCTTGGCATTCGCGACGATGGTCGGACTCGTTTTAAGTTTTGGAAAAATGGTGGATTGTTAGAACGACTTATTCTCAAACTGAGACCTCATCGAACTAACAATTTTATTAAATGATTCACCAATCCATGTTAATCCCAAGCGGGACCCTCCATGGATTAGTGGTTTTCGCAAAGTAGGGTTCTTGGAGTCGCCACCAATGTTTTACTCAAAACATTGGAAAAAGGGATAAGGCAATTGATTTCAAAAATCAACCTTGGCCATTACAACCAGAGTTGGGTAAGGGAGTCGGTTACGTGCGGGGAAGGTGTTAGCACCCCACAACGCCCCTTTCGGGTTCCCTATGACGGATTATTTATTAAATAATAGCGTAAAATTACTAAATTACCCCTATTTATTATAAGCGATTATATATTAAATATCTACATGATGACGAATTTAAATATGCAACAATCAGAAAGCGGTAAAAGAAGGGATTTTTAGAGAAGAAACCTCTTGAAGCGTGCTTTTTATATATCAATGAAGTTTAGGAGGCTTTTTGGCGCTCCCTCCCTCTACAAGCTCGCTCGCTCCTTCCTAAAAATAATTTTTGACTATGGAAATCCAAAAGATTTCCCTTCGACTAGTTCGAATTCTCAAGCTAAATGCTCAGAACTCAAGAACTTCGTCGGATCGGCTCTCGGAGAGAATTCTAGGGCAGAACACTGCTCAAAAACCCTAGAATACTCAAGAAGAGAGTCCAAGAAGTGTGGAAATGTGTGGAATGACGTCCAAATGACGTCTTATTTATAGGGGTGAGGCGCAGTACGGCCTCTGTCATCAATACGGCCCGTACTGAAGATTTGAACTACAGTACGGCCGTATTGAATTCAGTACGGCCGTACTGAAGTTTCAAAAACTTCAGTACGGCCGTATTGGTTTCGGTACGGCCGCACTGAAGTTCAAAAACTTTAGTACGGCCGTATTGGTTTCAGTACGGCCGTATTGTAGTTCAAATTGTTCAGTACGGCCGTACTGAACTTCTAGGAGGCCGTATTGAGCTTCAATCCTCCCACATCCTTATTTTAAGCTACTCTAAGACCTCTAAACCTACAGATAATCATCCTAGGGTCTTCCAGGAGTCCTTCTGGCTGACTTTCCTTCGGTCTTTGAGAGTCTTCGAGTCTTATTTCCGACCCGGACAATTTTAGGGGTCTACAGAGCCTGGAGAGGCGGTACTCAGGTTACCGAAGTGTTCAGAAGCACGGAGGTATACACCTTCCAGCTCGGGCGGCGAGCGAAGTTGAGCCTGGAGAGGCGGTACTCACGCTACCGAAGTGATCAGAAACACGGAGGTATGCAGCTTCCAGCTCGGGCGTCGAGTGAAGCTAAGCCTGGAGAGGCGGGTACTCAACCACCAACGTCGTCAAAAACAACGGAGGTGTGTAACTGCTAACGTCGTCAGAAGCAACGGAAGCAGAGCCTGGAGAGGCGGGTACTCAACCTGGAGAGGCTACTCAACAATTTTCCACCGGAAGACACTACAAGTCAGAAGGATGGCTTATTCCCCGAACAATTGGGTCAACTCCTTTACTTGTCAACCGGTACACTAAAAAGCCGTTTGACTAAGTAAAGGGGGGGCAGCTGTAGACCCCTAAAATTGTCCGGGTCGGAAATAAGACTCGAAGACTCTCGAAGACCGAAGGAAAGTCAGCCAGAAGAACTCCTGGAAGACCCTAGGATGATTATCTGTAGGTTTAGAGGTCTTAGAGTAGCTTAAAATAAAGATGTGGGAGAATTGAAGCTCAATACGGCCTCCTAGAAGTTCAGTACGGCCGTACTGAACATTTTGAACTACAATACGGCCGTACTGAACCCAATACGGCCGTACTGAAGTTTTTGAACTTCAATACGGCCGTACCGAAACCAATACGGCCGTACTGAAGTTTTTGAAACTTCAGTACGGCCGTACTGAATTCAACACGGCCGTACTGTAGTTCAAATCTTCAGTACGGGCCGTATTGATGTCAGAGGCCGTACTGCGCCTCACTCCTATATATAGGACGTCATTTGGACGTCATTCCACACTTTTTCCAGACTTCTGGACCCTCTTGCTGAGTATTCTGGGGTTTTTGAGCAGTGTTCTGCCCTAGAATTCTCTTCGAGAGCCGATCCGACGAAGTTCTTGAGTTCTGAGCATTTAGCTTGAGAATTCGGACTAGTCGAAGGGAAATCTTTTTGATTTCCATAGTAAAGATTAATTTTTAGGGAAGGAGCGAGCGAGCGTGTAGTGGGAGGGAGCGCCAAAAAGCCTCCTAACATTTGAATATATAAAAGCACGCTTCAAAGGTTTCTTCTTCAAAATCCTTCCTTTTACTGCTTTCTGATTGTTGCATCGCATGTTTAATTTATTCATCATGTAGATATCTTATTCATAGCCGTTTATAATAAATAGGGGTAATTTAGTAATTTTACACTGTTATTTATGAAATAATCCGTCATAGGGAACCCGAAAGGGGCGTTGTGGGGTGCTAACACCTTCCCCACACGTAACCGACTCCCTTACCCAACTCTGGTTGTAATGGCCAAGGTTGATTTGCGAAAATCAATTGCCTTATCCCTTTTTCCAATGTTTTGAGTAAAACATTGGTGGCGACTCCAAGAACCCTTCTTTTTGCGAAAACCACTAATCCATGGAGGGTCCCGCTTGGGATTAACATGGATTGGTGAATCATTTAATAAAATTGTTAGTTCGATGAGGTCTCAGTTTGAGAATAAGTCGTTCTAACAATCCACCACTTTTCAAAACTTAAAAAGAGTCCGACCATCGTCGCGAATGCCAAGGTCCGTTTCGGCGGGGTGGCGACAGTTATGTTGTGCATCTGTGTTGGTTATTAGTCTCCCCAGGTGTAGCAAGTAAGTCAGTTGAAGAATTAGAGAGAACCAATGAACAGTAAGCCATTTACATGTTATGTTGTGCATTTGTGTTGGTTATTAGTCTCCCCAGGTGTAGCAAGTAAGTCAGTTGAAGAATTAGAGAGAACCAATGAACAGTAAAACAGTTACCTGTTATGTTGTGCATCTGTGTTGGTTATTAGTCTCCCCAGGTGTAGCAAGTAAGTCAGTTGAAGAATTAAAGAGAACCAATGAACAGTAAACCAATTACCAGTTATGTTGTACATCTGTGTTGGTTATTAGTCTCCCCAGGTGTAGCAAGTAAGTCAGTTGAAGAACTAGAGAGAACCAATGAACAGTATACCAATTACTTGTTATGTTGTGCCTCTGTGTTGGTTATTAGTCTCCCAACGTGTAGCAGGTAAGTCAGTTGAAGAATTAGAGAGAACCAATGAACAGTAAACCGATTACATGTTATGTTGTGCATCTGTGCTGGTTATTAGTCTCCAAAGGTGTAGCAAGTAAGTCATTTGAAGAATTAGAGAGAACCAATGAAGAGAAAACCAATTACCTGTTATCTTGTGCATCTGTGTTGGTTATTAGTCTCCCCAGGTGTAGCAAGTAAGTCAGTTGAAGAATTAGAGAGAACCAATGAACAGTAAACCAATTACATGTTATGTTGTGCATCTGTGTTGGTTATTAGTCTCCCAGGTGTAGCAAGTAAGTCAGTTGAAGAATTAGAGAGAACTAATGAACAGTAAACCAATTACCTGTTATGTTGTGCATCTGTGTTGGTTATTAGTCTCCCCAGGTGTAGCAAGTAAGTCAGTTGAAGAATTAGAGAGTACCAATGAACAGTAAACCAATTAACTATTATGTTGTGCATCTCTATTAATTATTAGTCTCCCCAGGTGTAGCAAGTAAGTCAGTTGAAGAATTAGAGGGAACCAATGAACAGTAAACAAATTACATGTTATGTTGTGCATCTGTGTTGGTTATTTGTCTCGCCAGGTGTAGCAAGTATGTCAGTTGAAGAATTAGAGAGAACCAATGAATAGTAAACAAATTACCTGTTATGTTGTGCATCTGTGTTGGTTATTAGTCTCCCCAGGTGTAGGAAGTAAGTCAGTTGAAGAATTAGAGAGAACCAATGAAGAGAAAACCAATTACCTGTTATGTTGTGCATCTGTGTTGGTTATTAGTCTCCCCAGGTGTAGCAAGTAAGTCAGTTGAAGAATTAGAGAGAACCAATGAACAGTAAACAAATTACCAGTTATGTTGTGCATCTGTGTTGGTTATTAGTCTCCCCAGGTGTAGCAAGTAAGTCAGTTGAAGAATTAGAGAGTATCAATGAACAGTAAACCAATTAACTGTGATGTTGTGCATCTCTTTTAATTATTAGTCTCCCCAGGTGTAGCAAGTAAGTCAGTTGAAGAATTAGAGAGAACCAATGAACAGTAAAGCAATTACATGTTATGTTGTGCATCTGTGTTGGTTATTAGTCTCGCCAGGTGTAGCAAGTATGTTAGTTGAAGAATTAGAGAGATCCAATGAACAGTAAACCAATTACATGTTATGTTGTGCATCTGTGTTGGTTATTAGTCTCCCAAGGTGTAGCAAGTAAGTCAGTTGAAGAATTAGAGAGAACCAATGAACAGTAAACCAATTACCTGTTATGTTGTGCATCTGTGTTGGTTATTAGTCTCCCAGATGTAAAAAATATGTCAGTTGAAGAATTAGAGAGAACCAATGAACAGTAATCAATTACCTGTTATGTTGTGCATCTGTGTTGGTTATTAGTCTCCCCAGGTGTAGCAAGTAAGTCAGTTGAAGAATTAGAGAGAACCAATGAACAGTAAACCAATTACCTATTATGTTGTGCATCTGTGTTGGTTATTAGTCTCCCAGGTGTAAAAAATATGTCAGTTGAAGAATTAGAGAGAACCAATGAACAGTAATCAATTACCTGTTATGTTGTGCATCTGTGTTGGTTATTAGTCTCCCCAGGTGTAGCAAGTAAGTCAGTTGAAGAATTAGAGAGAACCAATGAAGAGTAAACCAATTACCTATGATGTTGTGCATCTGTGTTGGTTATTAGTCTCCCCAGGTGTAGCAAGTAAGTCAGTTGAAATTAGAGAGAACCAATGAACAGTAAACCAATTACCTGTTATGTTGTGCATCTGTGTTGGTTATTAGTCTCCCCAGGTGTAGCAAGTAAGTCAGTTGAAGAATTAGAGAGAACCAATGAACAGTAAACCAATTACCTATTATGTTGTGCATCTGTGTTGGTTATTAGTCTCCCAGGTGTAAAAAATATGTCAGTTGAAGAATTAGAGAGAACCAATGAACAGTAATCAATTACCTGTTATGTTGTGCATCTCTTTTAATTATTAGTCTCCCCAGGTGTAGCAAGTAAGTCAGTTGAAGAATTAGAGAGAACCAATGAACAGTAAAGCAATTACATGTTATGTTGTGCATCTGTGTTGGTTATTAGTCTCGCCAGGTGTAGCAAGTATGTTAGTTGAAGAATTAGAGAGATCCAATGAACAGTAAACCAATTACATGTTATGTTGTGCATCTGTGTTGGTTATTAGTCTCCCAAGGTGTAGCAAGTAAGTCAGTTGAAGAATTAGAGAGAACCAATGAACAGTAAACCAATTACATGTTATGTTGTGCATCTGTGTTGGTTATTAGTCTCCCAAGGTGTAGCAAGTAAGTCAGTTGAAGAATTAGAGAGAACCAATGAACAGTAAACCAATTACCTGTTATGTTGTGCATCTGTGTTGGTTATTAGTCTCCCAGGTGTAAAAAATATGTCAGTTGAAGAATTAGAGAGAACCAATGAACAGTAATCAATTACCTGTTATGTTGTGCATCTGTGTTGGTTATTAGTCTCCCCAGGTGTAGCAAGTAAGTCAGTTGAAGAATTAGAGAGAACCAATGAACAGTAAACCAATTACCTATTATGTTGTGCATCTGTGTTGGTTATTAGTCTCCCAGGTGTAAAAAATATGTCAGTTGAAGAATTAGAGAGAACCAATGAACAGTAATCAATTACCTGTTATGTTGTGCATCTGTGTTGGTTATTAGTCTCCCCAGGTGTAGCAAGTAAGTCAGTTGAAGAATTAGAGAGAACCAATGAAGAGTAAACCAATTACCTATTATGTTGTGCATCTGTGTTGGTTATTAGTCTCCCCAGGTGTAGCAAGTAAGTCAGTTGAAATTAGAGAGAACCAATGAACAATAAACCAATTACCTGTTATGTTGTGCATCTGTGTTGGTTATTAGTCTCCCCAGGTGTAGCAAGTAAGTCAGTTGAAGAATTAGAGAGAACCAATGAACAGTAAACCAATTACCTATTATGTTGTGCATCTGTGTTGGTTATTAGTCTCCCAGGTGTAAAAAATATGTCAGTTGAAGAATTAGAGAGAACCAATGAACAGTAATCAATTACCTGTTATGTTGTGCATCTCTTTTAATTATTAGTCTCCCCAGGTGTAGCAAGTAAGTCAGTTGAAATTAGAGAGAACCAATGAACAGTAAACCGATTACATGTTATGTTGTGCATTTGTGTTGGTTATTAGTCTCCTCAGGTGTAGCAAGTAAGTCAGTTGAAGAATTAGAGAGAACCTATGAATGGTAAACCAATTACATATTATGTTTTGCATTTGTGTTGGTTATTAGTCTCCCCAGGTGTAGCAAGTAAGTCAGTTGAAGAATTAGAGAGAACCAATGAACAGTAAGCCATTTACATGTTATGTTGTGCATTTGTGTTGGTTATTAGTCTCCCCAGGTGTAGTGATAGAAGTAGTAGGAGAAATGAAGATGTGAACTCCTCCAAGCTTCTTCTAGGCACGGATCTTCTTCAAAGGAGATGTAGACCGAATGAATGGAAGCTCAAAATGGATGAGGAATTGCGGATTAGAAGACCTAATCCATAGAAGGAAGTATCCAAGCTCAAGCTACAAGGGATTGCACACTTCAAAGGGAAGGAAACTAGGTTTTCCTAAGGAATTTGAAGGCACTCTCTAAAGCTCTCTCTCTTGGAATTTCGGTGACTCTTGAATGGCTGAATTCAATTCAGATATCTCATATATTCAAAAGTGTTTACAAAAGGTGGGAAAAGATACACTTATAGGAAGCAATTAGGTTAACTTTGGGCGGCAATTTTAAATCAACCAAATTGGCGCCTAGTTTGAATTTCAAGTTTGAATTTGAAATTCAAACTTTGGCTTCCAACGTGACTAATTCAGATGCTACCCTCATTTAGGAGTCATTTAGAAGTGATTTGAGGTGAATTTGGAGCTCACATGGCCGGATCCATCCCATGCAAACCATGTGACTCAAATTCAACTCAAATTACTTCTAAATGATGTCTAAATGAAACCTAATTCTCCTATAAATGTTTTCTTCATATAATCCTATTCTAATGACCAAAATACAATGGTCTAATGAATACAATCAATAGGAAATATTACAAGGAAAATAATGAGCCCAATATTGGGTACCAAAAGCCCAAAAGCCCATGAAGCCCAAAACTAGGCCCAACTAGCCTAAACCCTAATCTATGGTCAAAATACAAGACCAACATGAAAATAGATTCCTAAACTAAGAAAGTACAATTAAACATGGTGTATAATCAATTAAGCCCAAGTAAGAAGCACCCTAGGCCCACCAAGCCCATCGGGCCCACCAAGCTCTGAAGCAGTCAAATCTTCAAGTAACCTCCTGGCCATAGCTCTAGTGGTTGGGCCTTTAGCCCATGCTCTTCCATCATTCCCTCCCTCTTGAGAAGGATTCGTCCTCGAATCTGAAGACTCTTCCTCATCATCACTAGCACCTACAAAAGGTTTAAGATCACTGACATTAAAAGTGGTGCTGACTCCATAGTCAGAGGGTAAATCAAGTCTATAGGCGTTATCATTGATACGCTGTAAGACCTGAAAGGGACCATCTCCTCTAGGACTGAGTTTAGACTTCCTTTGATTTGGAAAACGTTCTTTTCTTAAATGAAGCCAAACCCAATCACCTTCCTCGAAGATCATAGACTTCTTGCCTTTACTTCCTTGTTTTGCATATTTCTCATTTTGATTTTGAATATGAATTTTAATCCTTTCATGAAGTTTCTTAACAAAATCAGCCCTTGAAGCCCCTTCCTTATGAATGAAATGTTCAACATTAGGGAGAGGTATCAAGTCCAAAGGAGTTAAAGGATTAAACCCATAAACAGCCTCAAAAGGAGAAATATTGGTAGTTTTATGAACTACCCTATTGTAGGCAAATTCAATATGAGGTAAAAACTCATCCCAAGATTTGTGATTACCCTTTAGGACTGCCCTAAGCATAGTAGACAGAGATCTATTCACTACCTCAGTTTGGCCATCTGTTTGAGGATGACAAGTAGTTGAAAAGAGGAGTTTAGTTCCTAGTCTTGACCATAAGACACGCCAAAAATGGCTTAGAAACTTTGTATCTCTATCTGAAACTATAGTTTTAGGAAGTCCATGAAGTTTAACCACATCTCTAAAGAAGAGTTTTGCAATGTTGCTTGCATCATCTACTTTGTGGCATGGAATAAAATGAGCCATTTTACTAAAACGGTCCACTACCACAAAAATAGAATCCATTCCCCTTTGGGTTCTAGGTAAACCTAGCACAAAATCCATGCTAATATCCACCCAAGGAGAAGAAGCAACAGGCAAAGGTGTGTATGTTCCATGAGGCATTACTTTAGACTTAGCTTGTAAACAAGCTAAACATCTAAAACAATGCCTTTGGACATCTTTTCGCATATGGGGCCAATAAAATTTTTCTTTTAGCAAACTAAGGGTTTTATCAACACCAAAGTGCCCCATAAGCCCACCTTCATGACTCTCTTTAATTAATAGTTTCCTAATAGATCCTTGGGGTATACACAATCTTCCTTCTTTGTATAAATACCCCTCAGCCATATAGAAACCATCAAAAGCTTTTTGTTGACATTTTTTATAATTAACACCAAATTCAAGATCTTCTTCATACAATTCCCTAATATTATCAAATCCAAGAATTTGAGTTCCTAGGGACACAAGCAAAGTATGTCTCCTAGATAAAGCATCAGCTACAACATTGGATTTTCCTTTCTTGAATTTAATAATATATGGAAATTGTTCAAGAAACTCTAACCATTTGGCATGTCTCTTATTTAATTTACCTTGACCTCTTAAATATTTAAGTGACTCATGGTCACTATGGATGACAAACTCTTTGGACACAAGATAGTGTTCCCAAGTTTGTAAAGCTCTAACCAAGGCATACAAATCCTTATCATAGGTAGGGTAATTGAGGGAGGCACCTTTTAGTTTTTCACTAAAATATGCAATGGGGTGTCCTCCTTGCAATAACACAGCTCCTATACCAACTCCTGATGCATCACATTCTAGCTCAAAAGTCTTTTCAAAATTAGGTAGAGCTAAAATGGGTGCATTAGTAAGTTGATCTTTAAGTAATTGAAATGCTTGGTCATGCTTGGAAGTCCATTCAAATAAAATATCTTTTTTGACAAGCTCATTCAAGGGTGAAGCAATGCTAGAGAAGTTAGGTACAAATCTTCTATAAAAACTTGCTAAACCATGAAAACTCCTAACTTCACTAACATTTTTAGGCTTTGGCCACTCTTGAATGGCTTTAATTTTCTCGGGATCCACTTGAACCCCATTTTTGCTTACAATGAACCCTAGGAAAACCACATGATCCACACAAAAAGTACATTTTTCAAGATTTGCAAATAATTGGTTTTCCCTAAGGATCATCATAACTTCTCTAAGATGTCCTAAATGATCATCTTGAGACCTACTATAGATTAATATATCATCAAAATAAACAACCACAAATTTTCCTATACATTCTCTCAAGACATGATTCATAAGCCTCATGAATGTACTTGGTGCATTAGTTAAACCAAAAGGCATAACTAACCACTCATATAATCCAAATTTGGTTTTAAAAGCAGTTTTCCACTCATCACCCTTTTTAATTCTTATTTGGTGATAACCACTTTTAAGATCAATTTTAGAAAATATGGAAGCACCATGTAACTCATCAAGCATATCATCAAGTCTAGGGATTGGGTGCCTGTACTTGATTGTGATATTGTTAATAGCCCTACAATCACAACACATTCTCCATTTTCCATCTTTTTTGGGCACTAACAATACAGGCACAGCACAGGGACTCAAACTCTTTTGTACCCAACCCTTATTCAATAATTCATGTACTTGATTCTCGATCTCCTTAGTTTCTTGAGGATTTGTCCTATAGGCTGGTCTATTGGGTAGACTAACCCCAGGCACAAAATCAATTTGATGTTCTATACCCCTAAAAGGAGGAAGGCCTTGTGGACCTTCACTAGGGAATATATCATCAAATTCTTTTAATAAATGAGAAACTTGAGGAGATAAAGAACTAAGTTCAATACTTAAATTATGACACTGAAGCATACCTTTACAAAGAAGAATGTAAGAAGGTTTTTTAACATTCAAAGTTTCTTTTAAAGGTTCTTGTTGAATTCCTTCTTTTGGAAAAGATTTCTCTTCATCCTTCTTTGAAAACTTATGCTTCTTTTCCTTCTTTTCTTTTTTTTTTATTCAAGTTTTTTTTTTCTTCTTCTCTTTTCTTTTTCATTTGTACTTGATCCTCTATCACTTGTGAAGGAGATAAAGGATGAAGTACAAACTTCTTTTCTTTATGAGTGAAAGTAATTTCATTGGTAAGGCCATTGTGCATGGTTTTCTTGTCAAATTGCCATGGCCTTCCCAACAAAATATGACAAGCTTCCATTGGAACTATGTCACAAACCACTTGGTCTTCATAGTTTCCAATAGAGAACTTGACTTTCACTTGTTGATTAACATTAATATCCCCATCTTCATTAATCCAATGAAGTTGATATGGTTTCGGATGAGGAATAATAGTAAGACCAAGCTTCTCTACCAACCGTGTGCTACAACAGTTGCAACAAGACCCACTATCCACAATGAGAGAACAAACATTGTCTAAAACTTTACACCTTGTGTGAAATATGTTCTCCCTTTGTGAAAGATGAGACTCATGAGGTTGGCTTCCTAGAAGCCTTCTAACCATGAGAAGTTGACCATCATAAGGATATGCACTTTCAATGTGATGATCTTCTTCACTAGTTTCACTATCACTTGAAGTGGTAGTACTAGTTTCATCAACACTACTATAAACGTCTTCCCCTTTCAAAATCATCACCTTTTTAGTGGGGCATTGAGAAGCTATATGGCCTCTCCCAAGACATTTAAAGCATTTGATGTCACTAGTCTTACTACTAGAAGTGACACTATTTTTGTTTTTCTCTTTTTCATTTTCTTTATCTTTTTCAAGACCTTTACCAAATTTCTTAGAGGAATCAAATTGACCTTCCCTCTTGTAGTCTTTCTTAACATAAGAACTAGATTGAGTTTTTCCTTTAAAAGAAGATTTTCTCAAATTTTGTTGTTCCACCCTTATACAAAGTTGGACCAAATCATCAAGGTCCCTATAAGGGAGTAACTCAACTCTATCTCTTATGTCAAAATTAAGACCACTTAGAAATCTAGCAATGGTCAATCTTTCTTCTTCCCTTATCCCAGCCCTCATGAGATATAACTCCATCTTTTGCCTATACTCCTCAACACTCATACCCTTTTGTTGGAGCCTTTGGAGCTTATCCATAAGCTCCCTACTATAATAAGAAGGTATGTGCCTTCTTCTCATAGCACTCCTCAACTCATTCCAATAAGTGATGGGAGGATCATTGTGAAGTCTTCTCTCTCTTTCCAAGGATGTCCACCAATACATGGCTTGTCCTTGAAAAGCTAGGGTGGCCAAAGGAACTTTTCTTTCCTCACCTACTTGATGACAAGTGAAGATTTGCTCCACTTTCATCTCCCAATCTAAGTAGGTGTCCACATTATCTTTTCCATGAAAGTAAGGGAGATCAACCCTTGATTCCCTCACTTTGTGTTCTTTAATGACTCTCCTAGGTGTTGGTTGATAGTAAGCATCCATTTGGATACTACCATCATTATTTTGACTTTGAGAATCATTGGAGCTCTTGGTTGAGCTCCTAGAAGAACCTTTTGGACTTTTATTTTTATTTAATCTTTTTAAAAGTTTTTCTTCCCTTTGCTTAATCTTTTGGATTTCTTGTTCCAAAGCCATGATTTGTACTTCTTTTTCAAGTTTCTCTTTTTGTTTTTGAAGCATCTCATCATTTTTCCAAAGTTTTAGTGCTTCAACCTCCTTGACAATTCTTTCAAAACTTTTAGGAGTATCAAAATCACTACTACCTTGAGAATGATGACTCATGGTTAAGCAAAAGAATTTGTATGCTATGCAAAAAGTTATAAAATGTTTTTGGTCTTTTCTAGGAATGAAAATAGCACTTGGAAGTCTAAGTGTACAAGTTGCACTATCAAGGGAGGTGAGCTACAAAGAGCCACTTAATAACCAAGCCTTTTCAAGTGGAAATCACTAAACTCCTTTGTGGTATTTCCAATTCCTCAAAACTTTTCACAAAAATTTTTGTATGCTTTTTCACAATTTGTTTGTTTTTGACACTTAA
The DNA here is from genome assembly GCF_000230855.2 of Cajanus cajan. Classification (NCBI taxonomy): domain Eukaryota; kingdom Viridiplantae; phylum Streptophyta; class Magnoliopsida; order Fabales; family Fabaceae; genus Cajanus; species Cajanus cajan. The sequence continues at coordinate 39,329,178 of NC_138524.1, forward strand.
CTAAACGTGAGCAAATAAAACTACACAAGTCTAGACGTTTATAGGCAACAAAGTAAAGCAATTAAGTACAAGAAAACTTAAAAGAAGCAAGTTAAGCAACTAGTCGGATATCCTAAGTAGAAGCTTGAAACATATGAAATTTCCAAGCCACTTCCACTAGTACTACACGTGAGAGTCTATCAAGGATGTAGATATACCTGACCAGCTTCTTAATACTCCCTCCAAGCTTTACAAATTGGTTTAAAATACAAGTGATTTAACAAAAATGTAAACTAGCCTAGAAAGCAAATAAAGTGGTGGCTTTGGTGACCAATTAGTGACGGATTTTGTGCCAAACTTTTCCAACACTTAAACAAGTGTTTAATCCGCCACTAATCCTTCAAAAGATGCTGCTGGACCTGCAAAATAAACACAACAAAAGAGGTTAATGTGGCTGCCTCACAAGGTGATAGGATGGATCACTCAAGTGAAGGAAGTTTAGGAGAAGTTTTGGTCACTAAATTAGGTCAAATTTGGTGATTATAGTGTCCAAAATTTTTCCTACTCTTTGTTGAGCAATGCTTGATCCTTGAGCAAGGATTTGAGGCCACTTCCAGCACAGGAATTTATAGAAAGAAAACTAGACAAGCAACAAAGCACAATTTGGAAAGCTTATACCAAAAATTTAGAGTAATATGTGTATATGACAAGACACAAAGAGGTTCAAAAAGTAAAACTGAAAATTAAGACTCCAAATAAAGGCTAGCACTCAGAGAGAATAGATCCTAGATAGGTACTAGAATAGATGAACAAAACAAAAAAAATTTGAAGGCAATGGGATAAGTATAGCAAAAGTAGTAGCCAAAACAATAACAAGGAACCAAATGAATTTTTCAACTTGTATACCTCTCGGCTTTTTCTTTATAATTTTTTTTCTATATTTTTTTTTAATTCTTTCTTTTTCCAGTATCAAATTAAGAGTCCAGAGAGTATATTTGCCTTTTGTTTCAAATTTTTCTATGATTCCAAGCTATAGAAACCGAGACTACAAATCAGCCAAAAATTAGGTCAAATTTCAAGTGAGAATGATAAACTAGTGCACTAGTTTTAGGTTTTGGTTTGGATTCTTTTTGAACTATTTTGCTTTTCAACTTTTAGGTCTTTTAGGCTCTGTTTTAAACTCTGTTTTCCAGCCTCTTAATCATCATTTTTTTTTTAAATTGAATCCACAAGAAGAGTGCACTAGAAGTAGGATTACACTTGAAATTTTGAGTCACAAAATGTTTAGAAGATTTTCAAGAGAAAGTGATTTGAAAACTTAAGAACACAATAGAAACCTAACTCTAAAGAAACTTACTAGAACTAATAGCAAGTTATGAATACAATAAGGCAAAAGAAAAAGCACATATAGGTAGCTAAAAGAGAAGCAAAACCGAGAACACAAATTGATGAACAAGACACAAAAGAAAATTAGTTCAACATGCTATTCAAGGAATTTTAAGACATATAAAGACTACACAAACATACTAAGACAAAACATGGATTAAAAACCAAAATCTAAATGCAATGTATGCAGTCCAATCACGGACACATATTAGGAATGGAGAGACTCAACATTAAAATCAAAAAACAAGCACAAGCTAATAGGTCCTAACAAGTTGATTGAAGGAGAAAATCAAAAAATCAATCAACCAATGGATCTATGGAACAAAATATGATATAAAGCATATAGATCCGAATAGAAACTCAAAGAAGACAATGAGAACACAATGAACACAAAAACAAACGGACCAAAACTCAAGAACACTTATCTCCTTGAAGACCTTGCTCTTGATACCAAAAATGATAGAAGTAGTAGGAGAAATGAAGATGTGAACTCCTCCAAGCTTCTTCTAGGCACGGATCTTCTTCAAAGGAGATGTAGACCGAATGAATGGAAGCTCAAAATGGATGAGGAATTGCGGATTAGAAGACCTAATCCATAGAAGGAAGTATCCAAGCTCAAGCTACAAGGGATTGCACACTTCAAAGGGAAGGAAACTAGGTTTTCCTAAGGAATTTGAAGGCACTCTCTAAAGCTCTCTCTCTTGGAATTTCGGTGACTCTTGAATGGCTGAATTCAATTCAGATATCTCATATATTCAAAAGTGTTTACAAAAGGTGGGAAAAGATACACTTATAGGAAGCAATTAGGTTAACTTTGGGCGGCAATTTTAAATCAACCAAATTGGCGCCTAGTTTGAATTTCAAGTTTGAATTTGAAATTCAAACTTTGGCTTCCAACGTGACTAATTCAGATGCTACCCTCATTTAGGAGTCATTTAGAAGTGATTTGAGGTGAATTTGGAGCTCACATGGCCGGATCCATCCCATGCAAACCATGTGACTCAAATTCAACTCAAATTACTTCTAAATGATGTCTAAATGAAACCTAATTCTCCTAAAAATGTTTTCTTCATATAATCCTATTCTAATGACCAAAATACAATGGTCTAATGAATACAATCAATAGGAAATATTACAAGGAAAATAATGAGCCCAATATTGGGTACCAAAAGCCCAAAAGCCCATGAAGCCCAAAACTAGGCCCAACTAGCCTAAACCCTAATCTATGGTCAAAATACAAGACCAACATGAAAATAGATTCCTAAACTAAGAAAGTACAATTAAACATGGTGTATAATCAATTAAGCCCAAGTAAGAAGCACCCTAGGCCCACCAAGCCCATCGGGCCCACCAAGCTCTGAAGCAGTCAAATCTTCAAGTAACCTCCTGGCCATAGCTCTAGTGGTTGGGCCTTTAGCCCATGCTCTTCCATCATGTAGCAAGTAAGTCAGTTGAAGAATTAGAGAGAACCAATGAACAGTAAAACAGTTACCTGTTATGTTGTGCATCTGTGTTGGTTATTAGTCTCCCCAGGTGTAGCAAGTAAGTCATTTGAAGAATTAAAGAGAACCAATGAACAGTAAACCAATTACCAGTTATGTTGTACATCTGTGTAGGTTATTAGTCTCCCCAGGTGTAGCAAGTAAGTTAGTTGAAGAATTAGAGAGAACCAATGAACAGTATACCAATTACTTGTTATGTTGTGCCTCTGTGTTGGTTATTAGTCTCCCAACGTGTAGCAGGTAAGTCAGTTGAAGAATTAGAGAGAACCAATGAACAGTATACCAATTACTTGTTATGTTGTGCCTCTGTGTTGGTTATTAGTCTCCCAACGTGTAGCAGGTAAGTCAGTTGAAGAATTAGAGAGAACCAATGAACAGTAAACCGATTACATGTTATGTTGTGCATCTGTGTTGGTTATTAGTCTCCAAAGGTGTAGCAAGTAAGTCATTTGAAGAATTAGAGAGAACCAATGAAGAGAAAACCAATTACCTGTTATGTTGTGCATCTGTGTTGGTTATTAGTCTCCCCAGGTGTAGCAAGTAAGTCAGTTGAAGAATTAGAGAGAACCAATGAACAGTAAACCAATTACATGTTATGTTGTGCATCTGTGTTGGTTATTAGTCTCCCCAGGTGTAGCAAGTAAGTCAGTTGAAGAATTAGAGAGAACCAATGAACAATAAATAAATTTCCAGTTATGTTGTGCATCTGTGTTGGTTATTAGTCTCCCAGGTGTAGCAAGTAAGTCAGTTGAAGAATTAGAGAGAACCAATGAACAATAAACCAATTACCTGTTATGTTGTGCATCTGTGTTGGTTATTAGTCTCCCCAGGTGAAGCAAGTAAGTCAGTTGAAGAATTAGAGAGAACCAATGAACAGTAAACCAATTACCTGTTATGTTGTGCATCTGTGTTGGTTATTAGTCTCCCCAGGTGAAGCAAGTAAGTCAGTTGAAGAATTAGAGAGAACCAATGAACAGTAAACCAATTACCTGTTATGTTGTGCATCTGTGTTGGTTATTAGTGTCCCCAGGTGTAGCAAGTAAGTCAGTTGAAGAATGAGAGAGAACCAATGAATAGTAAACAAATTACCTGTTATGTTGTGCATCTGTGTTGGTTATTAGTCTCCCCAGGTGTAGCAAGTAAGTCAGTTGAAGAATTAGAGAGAACCAATGAATAGTAAACAAATTACCTGTTATGTTGTGCATCTGTGTTGGTTATTAGTCTCCCTAGGTGTAGCAAGTAAGTCAGTTGAAGAATTAGAGAGAACCAATGAATAGTAAACCAATTACCTGTTATGTTGTGCATCTGTGTTGGTTATTAGTCTCCCCAGGTGTAGCAAGTAAGTCAGTTGAAGAATTAGAGAGAACCAATGAAGAGAAAACCAATTACCTGTTATGTTGTGCATCTGTGTTGGTTATTAGTCTCCCCAGGTGTAGCAAGTAAGTCAGTTGAAGAATTAGAGAGAACCAATGAACAGTAAGCCATTTACATGTTATGTTGTGCATTTGTGTTGGTTATTAGTCTCCCCAGGTGTAGCAAGTAAGTCAGTTGAAGAATTAGAGAGAACCAATGAACAGTAAAATAGTTACCTGTTATGTTGTGCATCTGTGTTGGGTATTAGCCTCCCCAGGTGTAGCAAGTAAGTCAGTTGAAGAATTAAAGAGAACCAATGAACAGTAAACCAATTACCAGTTATGTTGTACATCTGTGTTGGTTATTAGTCTCCCCAGGTGTAGCAAGTAAGTCAGTTGAAGAACTAGAGAGAACCAATGAACAGTATACCAATTACTTGTTATGTTGTGCCTCTGTGTTGGTTATTAGTCTCCCAACGTGTAGCAGGTAAGTCAGTTGAAGAATTAAAGAGAACCAATGAACAGTAAACCGATTACATGTTATGTTGTGCATCTGTGTTGGTTATTAGTCTCCAAAGGTGTAGCAAGTAAGTCATTTGAAGAATTAGAGAGAACAAATGAAGAGAAAACCAATTACCTGTTATGTTGTGCATCTGTGTTGGTTATTAGTCTCCCTAGGTGTAGCAAGTAAGTCAGTTGAAGAATTAGAGAGAACCAATGAACAGTAAACAAATTACCTGTTATGTTGTGCATCTGTGTTGGTTATTAGTCTCCCCAGGTGTAGCAAGTAAGTCAGTTTAAGAATTAGAGAGAACCAATGAACAGTAAACCAATTACCTGTTATGTTGTGCATCTGTGTTGGTTATTAGTCTCCCCAGCTGAAGCAAGTAAGTCAGTTGAAGAATTAGAGAGAACCAATGAACAGTAAACCAATTACCTGTTATGTTGTGCATCTGTGTTGGTTATTAGTCTCCCCAGGTGAAGCAAGTAAGTCAGTTGAAGAATTAGAGAGAACCAATGAACAGTAAACCAATTACCTGTTATGTTGTGCATCTGTGTTGGTTATTAGTGTCCCCAGGTGTAGCAAGTAAGTCAGTTGAAGAATTAGAGAGAACCAATGAATAGTAAACAAATTACCTGTTATGTTGTGCATCTGTGTTGGTTATTAGTCTCCCCAGGTGTAGCAAGTAAGTCTGTTGAAGAATTAGAGAGAACCAATGAATAGTAAACAAATTACCTGTTATGTTGTGCATCTGTGTTGGTTATTAGTCCCCCTAGGTGTAGCAAGTAAGTTAGTTGAAGAATTAGAGAGAACCAATGAATAGTAAACCAATTACCGGTTATGTTGTGCATCTGTGTTGGTTATTAGTCTCCCCAGGTGTAGCAAGTAAGTCAGTTGAAGAATTAGAGAGAACCAATGAAGAGAAAACCAATTACCTGTTATGTTGTGCATCTGTGTTGGTTATTAGTCTCCCCAGGTGTAGCAAGTAAGTCAGTTGAAGAATTAGAGAGAACCAATGAACAGTAAGCCATTTACATGTTATGTTGTGCATTTGTGTTGGTTATTAGTCTCCCCAGGTGTAGCAAGTAAGTCAGTTGAAGAATTAGAGAGAACCAATGAACAGTAAAATAGTTACCTGTTATGTTGTGCATCTGTGTTGGTTATTAGTCTCCCCAGGTGTAGCAAGTAAGTCAGTGGAAGAATTAAAGAGAACCAATGAACAGTAAACCAATTACCAGTTATGTTGTACATCTGTGTTGGTTATTAGTCTCCCCAGGTGTAGCAAGTAAGTCAGTTGAAGAACTAGAGAGAACCAATGAACAGTATACCAATTACTTGTTATGTTGTGCCTCTGTGTTGGTTATTAGTCTCCCAACGTGTAGCAGGTAAGTCAGTTGAAGAATTAGAGAGAACCAATGAACAATAAACCGATTACATGTTATGTTGTGCATCTGTGTTGGTTATTAGTCTCCAAAGGTGTAGCAAGTAAGTCATTTGAAGAATTAGAGAGAACCAATGAAGAGAAAACCAATTACCTGTTATCTTGTGCATCTGTGTTGGTTATTAGTCTCCCCAGGTGTAGCAAGTAAGTCAGTTGAAGAATTAGAGAGAACCAATGAACAGTAAACCAATTACATGTTAAGTTGTGCATCTGTGTTGGTTATTACTCTCCCAGGTGTAGCAAGTAAGTCAGTTGAAGAATTAGAGAGAACCAATGAACAGTAAACCAATTACCTATTATGTTGTGGATCTGTGTTGGTTATTAGTCTCGCCAGATCTAGCAAGTATGTTAGTTGAAGAATTAGACAGTACCAATGAACAGTAAACCAATTAACTGTTATGTTGTGCATCTCTTTTAATTATTAGTCTCCCCAGGTGTAGCAAGTAAGTCAGTTGAAGAATTAGAGAGAACCAATGAACAGTAAACAAATTACATGTTATGTTGCGCATCTGTGTTGGTTATTTGTCTCGCCAGGTGTAGCAAGTATGTCAGTTGAAGAATTAGAGAGAACCAATGAATAGTAAACAAATTACCTGTTATGTTGTGCATCTGTGTTGGTTATTAGTCTCCCCAGGTGTAGGAAGTAAGTCAGTTGAAGAATTAGAGAGAACCAATGAAGAGAAAACCAATTACCTGTTATGTTGTGCATCTGTGTTGGTTATTAGTCTCCCCAGGTGTAGCAAGTAAGTCAGTTGAAGAATTAGAGAGAACCAATGAACAGTAAACAAATTACCAGTTATGTTGTGCATCTGTGTTGGTTATTAGTCTCCCCAGGTGTAGCAAGTAAGTCAGTTGAAGAATTAGAGAGTACCAATGAACAGTAAACCAATTAACTGTTATGTTGTGCATCTCTTTTAATTATTAGTCTCCCCAGGTGTAGCAAGTAAGTCAGTTGAAGAATTAGAGAGAACCAATGAACAGTAAAGCAATTACATGTTATGTTGTGCATCTGTGTTGGTTATTAGTCTCGCCAGGTGTAGCAAGTATGTTAGTTGAAGAATTAGAGAGAACCAATGAACAGTAAACCAATTACATGTTATGTTGTGCATCTGTGTTGGTTATTAGTCTCCCCAGGTGTAGCAAGTAAGTCAGTTGAAGAATTAGAGAGAACCAATGAACAGTAAAACAGTTACCTGTTATGTTGTGCATCTGTGTTGGTTATTAGTCTCCCCAGGTGTAGCAAGTAAGTCAGTTGAAGAATTAAAGAGAACCAATGAACAGTAAACCAATTACCAGTTATGTTGTACATCTGTGTTGGTTATTAGTCTCCCCAGGTGTAGCAAGTAAGTCAGTTGAAGAATTAGAGAGAACCAATGAACAGTATACCAATTACTTGTTATGTTGTGCCTCTGTGTTGGTTATTATTCTTCCAACGTGTAGCAGGTAAGTCAATTGAAGAATTAGAGAGAACCAATGAACAGTAAACCGATTACATGTTATGTTGTGCATCTGTGTTGGTTATTAGTCTCCAAAGGTGTAGCAAGTAAGTCATTTGAAGAATTAGAGAGAACCAATGAAGAGAAAACCAATTACCTGTTATGTTGTGCATCTGTGTTGGTTATTAGTCTCCCCAGGTGTAGCAAGTAAGTCAGTTGAAGAATTAGAGAGAACCAATGAACAGTAAACCAATTACATATTATGTTGTGCATCTGTGTTGGTTATTAGTCTCCCCAGGTGTAGCAAGTAAGTCAGTTGAAGAATTAGAGAGAACCAATGAACAATAAATAAATTACCAGTTATGTTGTGCATCTGTGTTGGTTATTAGTCTCCCAGGTGTAGCAAGTAAGTCAGTTGAAGAATAAGAGAGAACCAATGAACAATAAACCAATTACCTGTTATGTTGTGCATCTGTGTTGGTTATTAGTCTCCCCAGGTGAAGCAAGTAAGTCAGTTGAAGAATTAGAGAGAACCAATGAACAGTAAACCAATTACCTGTTATGTTGTGCATCTGTGTTGGTTATTAGTCTCCCCAGGTGAAGCAAGTAAGTCAGTTGAAGAAATAGAGAGAACCAATGAATAGTAAACCAATTACCTGTTATGTTGTGCATCTGTGTTGGTTATTAGTGTCCCCAGGTGTAGCAAGTAAGTCAGTTGAAGAATTAGAGAGAACCAATGAATAGTAAACAAATTACCTGTTATGTTGTGCATCTGTGTTGGTTATTAGTCTCCCCAGGTGTAGCAAGTAAGTCAGTTGAAGAATTAGAGAGAACCAATGAATAGTAAACCAATTACCTGTTATGTTGTGCATCTGTGTTGGTTATTAGTCTCCCCAGGTGTAGCAAGTAAGTCAGTTGAAGAATTAGAGAGAACCAATGAAGAGAAAACCAATTACCTGTTATGTTGTGCATCTGTGTTGGTTATTAGTCTCCCCAGGTGTAGCAAGTAAGTCAGTTGAAGAATTAGAGAGAACCAATAAACAGTAAGCCATTTACATGTTATGTTGTGCATTTGTGTTGGTTATTAGTCTCCCCAGGTGTAGCAAGTAAGTCAGTTGAAGAATTAGAGAGAACCAATGAACAGTAAAATAGTTACCTGTTATGTTGTGCATCTGTGTTGGGTATTAGCCTCCCCAGGTGTAGCAAGTAAGTCAATTGAAGAATTAAAGAGAACCAATGAACAGTAAACCAATTACCAGTTATGTTGTACATCTGTGTTGGTTATTAGTCTCCCCAGGTGTAGCAAGTAAGTCAGTTGAAGAACTAGAGAGAACCAATGAACAGTATACCAATTACTTGTTATGTTGTGCCTCTGTGTTGGTTATTAGTCTCCCAACGTGTAGCAGGTAAGTCAGTTGAAGAATTAAAGAGAACCAATGAACAGTAAACCGATTACATGTTATGTTGTGCATCTGTGTTGGTTATTAGTCTCCAAAGGTGTAGCAAGTAAGTCATTTGAAGAATTAGAGAGAACCAATGAAGAGAAAACCAATTACCTGTTATCTTGTGCATCTGTGTTGGTTATTAGTCTCCCCAGGTGTAGCAAGTAAGTCAGTTGAAGAATTAGAGAGAACCAATGAACAGCAAACCAATTACATGTTATGTTGTACATCTGTGTTGGTTATTAGTCTCCCAGGTGTAGCAAGTAAGTCAGTTCAAGAATTAGAGAGAACCAATGAACAGTAAACCAATTACCTGTTATGTTGTGCATCTGTGTTGGTTATTAGTCTCCCCAGGTGTAGCAAGTAAGTCAGTTGAAGAATTAGAGAGTACCAATGAACAGTAAACCAATTAACTGTTATGTTGTGCATCTCTGTTAATTATTAGTCTCCCCAGGTGTAGCAAGTAAGTCAGTTGAAGAATTAGAGAGAACCAATGAACAGTAAACAAATTACATGTTATGTTGTGCATCTGTGTTGGTTATTTGTCTCGCCAGGTGTAGCAAGTATGTCAGTTGAAGAATTAGAGAGAACCAATGAATAGTAAACAAATTACCTGTTATGTTGTGCATCTGTGTTGGTTATTAGTCTCCCCAGGTGTAGGAAGTAAGTCAGTTGAAGAATTAGAGAGAACCAATAAAGAGAAAACCAATTACCTGTTATGTTGTGCATCTGTGTTGGTTATTAGTCTCCCCAGGTGTAGCAAGTAAGTCAGTTGAAGAATTAGAGAGAACCAATGAACAGTAAACAAATTACCAGTTATGTTGTGCATCTGTGTTGGTTATTAGTCTCCCCAGGTGTAGCAAGTAAATTAGTTGAAGAATTAGAGAGTACCAATGAACAGTAAACCAATTAACTGTTATGTTGTGCATCTCTTTTAATTATTAGTCTCCCCAGGTGTAGCAAGTAAGTCAGTTGAAGAATTAGAGAGAACCAATGAACAGTAAAGCAATTACATGTTATGTTGTGCATCTGTGTTGGTTATTAGTCTCGCCAGATCTAGCAAGTATGTTAGTTGAAGAATTAGAGAGTACCAATGAACAGTAAACCAATTACATGTTATGTTGTGCATCTGTGTTGGTTATTAGTCTCGCCAGGTGTAGCAAGTAAGTCAGTTTAAGAATTAGAGAGAACCAATGAACAGTAAACCAATTACATGTTATGTTGTGCATCTGTGTTGGTTATTAGTCTCCCCAGGTGTAGCAAGTAAGTCAGTTGAAGAATTAGAGAGAACCAATGAACAGTAAAACAGTTACCTGTTATGTTGTGAATCTGTGTTGGTTATTAGTCTCCCCAGGTGTAGCAAGTAAGTCAGTTGAAGAATTAAAGAGAACCAATGAACAGTAAACCAATTACCAGTTATGTTGTACATCTGTGTTGGTTATTAGTCTCCCCAGGTGTAGCAAGTAAGTCAGTTGAAGAATTAGAGAGAACCAATGAACAGTATACCAATTACTTGTTATGTTGTGCCTCTGTGTTGGTTCTTAGTCTCCCCAGGTGTAGCAAGTAAGTCAGTTGAAGAATTACAGAGAACCAATGAACAGTAAACAAATTACATGTTATGTTGTGCATCTGTGTTGGTTATTAGTCTCCCCAGGTGTAGCAAGTAAGTCAGTTTAAGAATTAGAGAGAACCAATGAACAGTAAACCAATTACCTGTTATGTTGTGCATCTGTGTTGGTTATTAGTCTCCCCAGGTGAAGCAAGTAAGTCAGTTGAAGAATTAGAGAGAACCAATGAACAGTAAACCAATTACCTGTTATGTTGTGCATCTGTGTTGGTTATTAGTCTCCCCAGGTGAAGCAAGTAAGTCAGTTGAAGAATTAGAGAGAACCAATGAACAGTAAACCAATTACCTGTTATGTTGTGCATCTGTGTTGGTTATTAGTGTCCCCAGGTGTAGCAAGTAAGTCAGTTGAAGAATTAGAGAGAACCAATGAATAGTAAACAAATTACCTGTTATGTTGTGCATCTGTGTTGGTTATTAGTCTCCCCAGGTGTAGCAAGTAAGTCTGTTGAAGAATTAGAGAGAACCAATGAATAGTAAACAAATTACCTGTTATGTTGTGCATCTGTGTTGGTTATTAGTCTCCCTAGGTGTAGCAAGTAAGTCAGTTGAAGAATTAGAGAGAACCAATGAATAGTAACCCAATTACCTGTTATGTTGTGCATCTGTGTTGGTTATTAATCTCCCCAGGTGTAGCAAGTAAGTCAGTTGAAGAATTAGAGAGAACCAATGAAGAGAAAACCAATTACCTGTTATGTTGTGCATCTGTGTTGGTTATTAGTCTCCCCAGGTGTAGCAAGTAAGTCAGTTGAAGAATTAGAGAGAACCAATGAACAGTAAGCCATTTACATGTTATGTTGTGCATTTGTGTTGGTTATTAGTCTCCCCAGGTGTAGCAAGTAAGTCAGTTGAAGAATTAGAGAGAACCAATGAACAGTAAAATAGTTACCTGTTATGTTGTGCATCTGTGTTGGTTATTAGTCTCCCCAGGTGTAGCAAGTAAGTCAGTTGAAGAATTAAAGAGAACCAATGAACAGTAAACCAATTACCAGTTATGTTGTACATCTGTGTTGGTTATTAGTCTCCCCAGGTGTAGCAAGTAAGTCAGTTGAAGAACTAGAGAGAACCAATGAACAGTATACCAATTACTTGTTATGTTGTGCCTCTGTGTTGGTTATTAGTCTCCCAACGTGTAGCAGGTAAGTCAGTTGAAGAATTAGAGAGAACCAATGAACAGTAAACCGATTACATGTTATGTTGTGCATCTGTGTTGGTTATTAGTCTCCAAAGGTGTAGCAAGTAAGTCATTTGAAGAATTAGAGAGAACCAATGAAGAGAAAACCAATTACCTGTTATCTTGTGCATCTATGTTGGTTATTAGTCTCCCCAGGTGTAGCAAGTAAGTCAGTTGAAGAATTAGAGAGAACCAATGAACAGTAAACCAATTACATGTTAAGTTGTGCATCTGTGTTGGTTATTAGTCTCCCAGGTGTAGCAAGTAAGTCAGTTGAAGAATTAGAGAGAACCAATGAACAGTAAACCAATTACCTGTTATGTTGTGGATCTGTGTTGGTTATTAGTCTCCCCAGGTGTAGCAAGTAAGTCAGTTGAAGAATTAGAGAGTACCAATGAACAGTAAACCAATTAACTGTTATGTTGTGCATCTCTGTTAATTATTAGTCTCCCCAGGTGTAGCAAGTAAGTCAGTTGAAGAATTAGAGAGAACCAATGAACAGTAAACAAATTACATGTTATGTTGCGCATCTCTGTTGGTTATTTGTCTCGCCAGGTGTAGCAAGTATGTCAGTTGAAGAATTAGAGAGAACCAATGAATAGTAAACAAATTACCTGTTATGTTGTGCATCTGTGTTGGTTATTAGTCTCCCCAGGTGTAGGAAGTAAGTCAGTTGAAGAATTAGAGAGAACCAATGAAGAGAAAACCAATTACCTGTTATGTTGTGCATCTGTGTTGGTTTTTAGTCTCCCCAGGTGTAGCAAGTAAGTCAGTTGAAGAATTAGAGAGAACCAATGAACAGTAAACAAATTACCAGTTATGTTGTGCATCTGTGTTGGTTATTAGTCTCCCCAGGTGTAGCAAGTAAGTCAGTTGAAGAATTAGAGAGTACCAATGAACAGTAAACCAATTAACTGTTATGTTGTGCATCTCTTTTAATTATTAGTCTCCCCAGGTGTAGCAAGTAAGTCAGTTGAAGAATTAGAGAGAACCAATGAACAGTAAAGCAATTACATGTTATGTTGTGCATCTGTGTTGGTTATTAGTCTCGCCAGGTGTAGCAAGTATGTTAGTTGAAGAATTAGACAGAACCAATGAACAGTAAACCAATTACATGTTATGTTGTGCATCTGTGTTGGTTATTAGTCTCCCCAGGTGTAGCAAGTAAGTCAGTTGAAGAATTAGAGAGAACCAATGAACAGTAAAATAGTTACCTGTTATGTTGTGCATCTGTGTTGGTTATTAGTCTCCCCAGGTGTAGCAAGTAAGTCAGTTGAAGAATTAAAGAGAACCAATGAACAGTAAACCAATTACCAGTTATGTTGTACATCTGTGTTGGTTATTAGTCTCCCCAGGTGTAGCAAGTAAGTCAGTTGAAGAATTAGAGAGAACCAATGAACAGTATACCAATTACTTGTTATGTTGTGCCTCTGTGTTGGTTATTAGTCTCCCAACGTGTAGCAGGTAAGTCAATTGAAGAATTAGAGAGAACCAATGAACAGTAAACCGATTACATGTTATGTTGTGCATCTGTGTTGGTTATTAGTCTCCAAAGGTGTAGCAAGTAAGTCATTTGAAGAATTAGAGAGAACCAATGAAGAGAAAACCAATTACCTGTTATGTTGTGCATCTGTGTTGGTTATTAGTCTCCCCAGGTGTAGCAAGTAAGTCAGTTGAAGAATTAGAGAGAACCAATGAACAGTAAACCAATTACATGTTATGTTGTGCATCTGTGTTGGTTATTAGTCTCCCCAGGTGTAGCAAGTAAGTCAGTTGAAGAATTAGAGAGAACCAATGAACAATAAATAAATTACCAGTTATGTTGTGCATCTGTGTTGGTTATTAGTCTCCCAGGTGTAGCAAGTAAGTCAGTTGAAGAATTAGAGAGAACCAATGAACAATAAACCAATTACCTGTTATGTTGTGCATCTGTGTTGGTTATTAGTCTCCCCAGGTGAAGCAAGTAAGTCAGTTGAAGAATTAGAGAGAACCAATGAACAGTAAACCAATTACCTGTTATGTTGTGCATCTGTGTTGGTTATTAGTCTCCCCAGGTGAAGCAAGTAAGTCAGTTGAAGAATTAGAGAGAACCAATGAACAGTAAACCAATTACCTGTTATGTTGTGCATCTGTGTTGGTTATTAGTGTCCCCAGGTGTAGCAAGTAAGTCAGTTGAAGAATTAGAGAGAACCAATGAATAGTAAACAAATTACCTGTTATGTTGTGCATCTGTGTTGGTTATTAGTCTCCCCAGGTGTAGCAAGTAAGTCTGTTGAAGAATTAGAGAGAACCAATGAATAGTAAACAAATTACCTGTTATGTTGTGCATCTGTGTTGGTTATTAGTCTCCCTAGGTGTAGCAAGTAAGTCAGTTGAAGAATTAGAGAGAACCAATGAATAGTAAACCAATTACCTGTTATGTTGTGCATCTGTGTTGGTTATTAGTCTCCCCAGGTGTAGCAAGTAAGTCAGTTGAAGAATTAGAGAGAACCAATGAAGAGAAAACCAATTACCTGTTATGTTGTGCATCTGTGTTGGTTATTAGTCTCCCCAGGTGTAGCAAGTAAGTCAGTTGAAGAATTAGAGAGAACCAATGAACAGTAAGCCATTTACATGTTATGTTGTGCATTTGTGTTGGTTATTAGTCTCCCCAGGTGTAGCAAGTAAGTCAGTTGAAGAATTAGAGAGAACCAATGAACAGTAAAATAGTTACCTGTTATGTTGTGCATCTGTGTTGGGTATTAGCCTCCCCAGGTGTAGCAAGTAAGTCAGTTGAAGAATTAAAGAGAACCAATGAACAGTAAACCAATTACCAGTTATGTTGTACATCTGTGTTGGTTATTAGTCTCCCCAGGTGTAGCAAGTAAGTCAGTTGAAAAACTAGAGAGAACCAATGAACAGTATACCAATTACTTGTTATGTTGTGCCTCTGTGTTGGTTATTAGTCTCCCAACGTGTAGCAGATAAGTCAGTTGAAGAATTAAAGAGAACCAATGAACAGTAAACCGATTACATGTTATGTTGTGCATCTGTGTTGGTTATTAGTCTCCAAAGGTGTAGCAAGTAAGTCATTTGAAGAATTAGAGAGAACCAATGAAGAGAAAACCAATTACCTGTTATATTGTGCATCTGTGTTGGTTATTAGTCTCCCCAGGTGTAGCAAGTAAGTCAGTTGAAGAATTAGAGAGAACCAATGAACAGTAAACCAATTACATGTTATGTTGTGCATCTGTGTTGGTTATTAGTCTCCCAGGTGTAGCAAGTAAGTCAGTTGAAGAATTAGAGAGAACCAATGAAAAGTAAACCAATTACCTGTTATGTTGTGCATCTGTGTTGGTTATTAGTCTCCCCAGGTGTAGCAAGTAAGTCAGTTGAAGAATTAGAGAGTACCAATGAACAGTAAACCAATTAACTGTTATGTTGTGCATCTCTGTTAATTATTAGTCTCCCCAGGTGTAGCAAGTAAGTCAGTTGAAGAATTAGAGAGAACCAATGAACAGTAAACAAATTACATGTTATGTTGCGCATCTGTGTTGGTTATTTGTCTCGCCAGGTGTAGCAAGTATGTCAGTTGAAGAATTAGAGAGAACCAATGAATAGTAAACAAATTACCTGTTATGTTGTGCATCTGTGTTGGTTATTAGTCTCCCCAGGTGTAGGAAGTAAGTCAGTTGAAGAATTAGAGAGAACCAATGAAGAGAAAACCAATTACCTGTTATGTTGTGCATCTGTGTTGGTTGTTAGTCTCCCCAGGTGTAGCAAGTAAGTCAGTTGAAGAATTAGAGAGAACCAATGAACAGTAAACAAATTACCAGTTATGTTGTGCATCTGTGTTGGTTATTAGTCTCCCCAGGTGTAGCAAGTAAGTCAGTTGAAGAATTAGAGAGTACCAATGAACAGTAAACCAATTAACTGTTATGTTGTGCATCTCTTTTAATTATTAGTCTCCCCAGGTGTAGCAAGTAAGTCAGTTGAAGAATTAGAGAGAACCAATGAACAGTAAAGCAATTACATGTTATGTTGTGCATCTGTGTTGGTTATTAGTCTCGCCAGGTGTAGCAAGTATGTTAGTTGAAGAATTAGAGAGATCCAATGAACAGTAAACCAATTACATGTTATGTTGTGCATCTGTGTTGGTTATTAGTCTCCCAGGTGTAAAAAATAAGTCAGTTGAAGAATTAGAGAGAACCAATGAACAGTAATCAATTACCTGTTATGTTGTGCATCTGTGTTGGTTATTAGTCTCCCCAGGTGTAGCAAGTAAGTCAGTTGAAGAATTAGAGAGAACCAATGAACAGTAAACCAATTACCTATTATGTTGTGCATCTGTGTTGGTTATTAGTCTCCCCAGGTGTAGCAAGTAAGTCAGTTGAAATTAGAGAGAACCAATGAACAGTAAAACAAATACCTGTTATGTTGTGCATCTGTGTTGGTTATTAGTCTCCCCAGGTGTAGCAAGTAAGTCAGTTGAAGAATTAGAGAGAACCAATGAACAGTAAACCAATTACTTGTTATGTTGTGCCTCTGTGTTGGTTATTAGTCTCCCAAGGTGTAGCAGGTAAGTCAGTTGTAGAATTAGAGAGAACCAATGAACAGCAAACTGATTACATGTTGTGTTATGCATCTTTATTGGTTATTAGTCTCCAAAGGTGTAGCAAGTAAGTCAGTTGAAGAATTAGAGAGAACCAATGAAGAGAAAACCAATTACCTGTTATGTTGTGCATCTGTGTTGGTTATTAGTCTCCCCAGGTGTAGCAAGTAAGTCAGTTGAAGAATTAGAGAGAACCAATGAACAGTAAGCCATTTACATGTTATGTTGTGCATCTGTGTTGGTTATTAGTCTCCCCAGGTGTAGCAAGTAAGTCAATTGAAGAATTAGAGAGAACCAATGAACAGTAAACCAATTACATGTTATGTTGTGCATCTGTCTTGGTTATTAGTCTCCCCAGGTGTTGCAAGTAAGTCAGTTGAAGAATTACGGAGAACCAATGAACAGTAAACCAATTAACTGTTATGTTGTGCATCTTTGTTAGTTATTAGTCTCCCCAGGTGTAGCAAGTAAGTCAGTTGAAGAATTAGAGAGAACCAATGAACAATAAACCAATTACCTGTTATGTTGTGCATCTGTGTTGGTTATTAGTCTCCCTAGGTGTTGCAAGTGTGTCGGTTGAAGAATTAGAGAGAACCAATGAACAGTAATCCAATTACATGTTATGTTGTGCATCTGTGTTGGTTATTAGTCTCCCCAGGTGTAGCAAGTGTGTCAGTTGAAGAATTAGAGAGAACCAATGAACAGTAAACAAATTACCTGTTATGTTGTGCATCTGTGTTGGTTATTAATCTCCCCAGGTGTAGCAAATAAGTTAGTTAAAAAATTAGAGAGAACCAATGAACAGTAAGCAATTTACATGTTGTGTTGTGCATCTATGTTGGTTATTAGTCTCCCCAGGTGTAGCAAGTAAGTTAGTTGAAGAATTAGAGAGAACCAATGAACAGTAAACAAATTACCTATTATTTTGTGCATCTGTGTTGGTTATTAGTCTCCCTAGGTGTAGCAAGTAAGTCAGTTGAAGAATTAGAGAGAACCAATGAAAAGTAAACCAATTACATGTTAAGTTGTGCATCTGTGTTGGTTATTAGTCTCCCAGGTGTAGCAAGTAAGTCAGTTGAAGAATTAGAGAGAACCAATGAACAGTAAACCAATTACCTGTTATGTTGTGGATCTGTGTTGGTTATTAGTCTCCCCAGGTGTAGCAAGTAAGTCAGTTGAAGAATTAGAGAGTACCAATGAACAGTAAACCAATTAACTGTTTTGTTGTGCATCTCTGTTAATTATTAGTCTCCAAAGGTGTAGCAAGTAAGTCAGTTGAAGAATTAGAGAGAACCAATGAAGAGAAAACCAATTACCTGTTATGTTGTGCATCTGTGTTGGTTATTAGTCTCCCCAGGTGTAGCAAGTAAGTCAGTTGAAGAATTAGAGAGAACCAATGAACAGTAAGCCATTTACATGTTATGTTGTGCATCTGTGTTGGTTATTAGTCTCCCCAGGTGTAGCAAGTAAGTCAATTGAAGAATTAGAGAGAACTAATGAACAGTAAACCAATTACATGTTATGTTGTGCATCTGTGTTGGTTATTTGTCTACCCAGATGTTGCAAGTAAGTCAGTTGAAGAATTACGGAGATCCAATGAACAGTAAACCAATTAACTGTTATGTTGTGCATCTTTGTTAGTTATTAGTCTCCCCAGGTGTAGCAAGTAAGTCAGTTGAAGAATTAGAGAGAACCAATGAACAATAAACCAATTACCTGTTATGTTGTGCATCTGTGTTGGTTATTAGTCTCCCTAGGTGTTGCACGTGTGTCAGTTGAAGAATTAGAGAGAACCAATGAACAGTAATCCAATTACATGTTATGTTGTGCATTTGTGTTGGTTATTAGTCTCCCCAGGTGTAGCAAGTGTGTCAGTTGAAGAATTAGAAAGAACCAATGAACAGTAAACAAATTACCTGTTATGTTGTGCATCTGTGTTGGTTATTAATCTCCCCAGGTGTAGCAAGTAAGTTAGTTAAAAAATTAGAGAGAACCAATGAACAGTAAGCAATTTACATGTTATGTTGTGCATCTGTGTTGGTTATTAGTCTCCCTAGGTGTAGCAAGTAAGTCAGTTGAAGAATTAGAGAGAACCAATGAACAGTAAACCAATTACCTGTTATGTTGTACATCTGTGTTGGTTATTAGTCCCCCCAGGTGTAGCAAGTAAGTCAGTTGATGAATTAGAGAGAACCAATGAACAGTAAACCAATTACTTGTTATGTTGTGCCTCTGTGTTGGTTATTAGTCTCCCAAGGTGTAGCAGGTAAGTCAGTTGAAGAATTAGAGAGAACCAATGAACAGTAAACCGATTACATGTTATGTTGTGCATCTGTGTTGGTTTTTAGTCTCCAAAGGTGTAGCAAGTAATTCAGTTGAAGAATTAGAGAGAACCAATGAAGAGAAAACCAATTACCTGTTATGTTGTGCATCTGTGTTGGTTATTAGTCTCCCCAGGTGTAGCAAGTAAGTCAATTGAAGAATTAGAGAGAAGCAATGAACAGTAAGCCATTTACATGTTATGTTGTGCATCTGTGTTTGTTATTAGTCTCCCCAGGTGTAGCAAGTGTGTCAGTTGAAGAATTAGAGAGAACCAATGAACAGTAAACCAATTACCTGTTATGTTGTGCATCTATGTTGGTTATTAGTCTCCCCAGGTGTAGCAAGTAAGTCAGTTGAAGAATTAGAGAGAACTAATGAACAGTAAACCAATTACTAGTTATGTTGTACATCTGTGTTGGTTATTAGTCTCCCCAAGTGTAGCAAGTAAGTCAGTTGAAGAATTAGAGAGAACCAATGAAAAGTAAACCAATTACATGTTAAGTTGTGCATCTGTGTTGGTTATTAGTCTCCCAGGTGTAGCAAGTAAGTCAGTTGAAGAATTAGAGAGATCCAATGAACAGTAAACCAATTACCTGTTATGTTGTGGATCTGTGTTGGTTATTAGTCTCCCCAGGTGTAGCAAGTAAGTCAGTTGAAGAATTAGAGAGTACCAATGAACAGTAAACCAATTAACTGTTATGTTGTGCATCTCTGTTAATTATTAGTCTCCAAAGGTGTAGCAAGTAAGTCAGTTGAAGAATTAGAGAGAACCAATGAAGAGAAAACCAATTACCTGTTATGTTGTGCATCTGTGTTCGTTATTAGTCTCCCCAGGTGTAGCAAGTAAGTCAGTTGAAGAATTAGAGAGAACCAATGAACAGTAAGCCATTTACATGTTATGTTGTGCATCTGTGTTGGTTATTAGTCTCCCCAGGTGTAGCAAGTAAGTCAATTGAAGAATTAGAGAGAACTAATGAAAAGTAAACCAATTACATGTTATGTTGTGCATCTGTGTTGGTTATTTGTCTACCCAGATGTTGCAAGTAAGTCAGTTGAAGAATTACGGAGATCCAATGAACAGTAAACCAATTAACTGTTATGTTGTGCATCTTTGTTAGTTATTAGTCTCCCCAGGTGTAGCAAGTAAGTCAGTTGAAGAATTAGAGAGAACCAATGAACAATAAACCAATTACCTGTTATGTTGTGCATCTGTGTTGGTTATTAGTCTCCCTAGGTGTTGCACGTGTGTCAGTTGAAGAATTAGAGAGAACCAATGAACAGTAATCCAATTACATGTTATGTTGTGAATCTGTGTTGGTTATTAGTCTCCCCAGGTGTAGCAAGTGTGTCAGTTGAAGAATTAGAAAGAACCAATGAACAGTAAACAAATTACCTGTTATGTTGTGCATCTGTGTTGGTTATTAATCTCCCCAGGTGTAGCAAGTAAGTTAGTTAAAAAATTAGAGAGAACCAATGAACAGTAAGCAATTTACATGTTATGTTGTGCATCTGTGTTGGTTATTAGTCTCCCTAGGTGTAGCAAGTAAGTCAGTTGAAGAATTAGAGAGAACCAATGAACAGTAAACCAATTACCTGTTATGTTGTGCATCTATGTTGGTTATTAGTCTCCCCAGGTGTAGCAAGTAAGTCAATTGAAGAATTAGAGAGAACCAATGAACAGTAAACCAATTACCAGTTATGTTGTACATCTGTGTTGGTTATTAGTCCCCCCAGGTGTAGCAAGTAAGTCAGTTGATGAATTAGAGAGAACCAATGAACAGTAAACCAATTACTTGTTATGTTGTGCCTCTGTGTTGGTTATTAGTCTCCCAAGGTGTAGCAGGTAAGTCAGTTGAAGAATTAGAGAGAACCAATGAACAGTAAACCGATTACATGTTATGTTGTGCATCTGTGTTGGTTTTTAGTCTCCAAAGGTGTAGCAAGTAATTCAGTTGAAGAATTAGAGAGAACCAATGAAGAGAAAACCAATTACCTGTTATGTTGTGCATCTGTGTTGGTTATTAGTCTCCCCAGGTGTAGCAAGTAAGTCAGTTGAAGAATTAGAGAGAAGCAATGAACAGTAAGCCATTTACATGTTATGTTGTGCATCTGTGTTTGTTATTAGTCTCCCCAGGTGTAGCAAGTGTGTCAGTTGAAGAATTAGAGAGAACCAATGAACAGTAAACCAATTACCTGTTATGTTGTGCATCTATGTTGGTTATTAGTCTCCCCAGGTGTAGCAAGTAAGTCAGTTGAAGAATTAGAGAGAACCAATGAACAGTAAACCAATTACTAGTTATGTTGTACATCTGTGTTGGTTATTAGTCTCCCCAGGTGTAGCAAGTAAGTCAGTTGAAGAATTAGAGAGAACCAATGAAAAGTAAACCAATTACATGTTAAGTTGTGCATCTGTGTTGGTTATTAGTCTCCCAAGTGTAGCAAGTAAGTCAGTTGAAGAATTAGAGAGAACCAATGAACAGTAAACCAATTACCTGTTATGTTGTGGATCTGTGTTGGTTATTAGTCTCCCCAGGTGTAGCAACTAAGTCAGTTGAAGAATTAGAGAGTACCAATGAACAGTAAACCAATTAACTGTTATGTTGTGCATCTCTGTTAATTATTAGTCTCCAAAGGTGTAGCAAGTAAGTCAGTTGAAGAATTAGAGAGAACCAATGAAGAGAAAACCAATTACCTGTTATGTTGTGCATCTGTGTTGGTTATTAGTCTCCCCAGGTGTAGCAAGTAAGTCAGTTGAAGAATTAGAGAGAACCAATGAACAGTATACCAATTACTTGTTATGTTGTGCCTCTGTGTTGGTTCTTAGTCTCCCCAGGTGTAGCAAGTAAGTCAGTTGAAGAATTAGAGAGTACCAATGAACAGTAAACCAATTAACTGTTATGTTGTGCATCTGTGTAGGTTATTAGTCTCCAAAGGTGTAGCAAGTAAGTCATTTGAAGAATTAGAGAGAACCAATGAACAGTAAACAAATTACCTATTATTTTGTGCATCTGTGTTGGTTATTAGTCTCCCTAGGTGTAGCAAGTAAGTCAGTTGAAGAATTAGAGAGAACCAATGAACAGTAAACAAATTACATGTTATGTTGTGCATCTGTGTTGGTTATTAGTCTCGCCAGGTGTAGCAAGTATGTCAGTTGAAGAATTAGAGAGAACCAATGAATAGTAAACAAATTACCTGTTATGTTGTGCATCTGTGTTGGTTATTAATCTCCCCAGGTGTAGCAAGTAAGTTAGTTAAAAAATTAGAGAGAACCAATGAACAGTAAACAAATTACATGTTATGTTGTGCATCTGTGTTGGTTATTAGTCTCGCCAGGTGTAGCAAGTAAGTCAATTGAAGAATTAGAGAGAACCAATGAACAGTAAACCAATTACCAGTTATGTTGTACATCTGTGTTGGTTATTAGTCCCCCCAGGTGTAGCAAGTAAGTCAGTTGAAGAACTAGAGAGAACCAATGAACAGTAAACCAATTACCTGTTATGTTGTGCATCTATGTTGGTTATTAGTCTCCCCAGGTGTAGCAAGTAAGTCAGTTGAAGAATTAGAGAGAACCAATGAAAAGAAAACCAATTACCTGTTATGTTGTGCATCTGTGTTGGTTATTAGTCTCCACAGGTGTAGCAAGTAACTCAGTTGAAGAATTAGAGAGAACCAATGAACAGTAAACAAAATACCAGTTATGTGGTGCATCTGTGTTGGTTATTAGTCTCCCCAGGTGTAGCAAGTAAGTCAGTTAAAGAATTAGAGAGTACCAATGAACAGTAAACCAATTAACTGTTATGTTGTGCCTCTGTGTTGGTTATTAGTCTCCCAAGGTGTAGCAGGTAAGTCAGTTGAAGAATTAGAGAGAACCAATGAACAGTAAACCGATTACATGTTATGTTGTGCATCTGTGTTGGTTGTTAGTCTCCAAAGGTGTAGCAAGTAAGTTAGTTGAAGAATTAGAGAGAACCAATGAAGAGAAAACCAATTACCTGTTATGTTGTGCATCTGTGTTGGTTATTAGTCTCCCCAGGTGTAGCAAGTAAGTCAGTTGAAGAATTAGAGAGAACCAATGTACAGTAAGCCATTTACATGTTATGTTGTGCATCTGTGTTTGTTATTAGTCTCCCCAAGTGTAGCAAGTGTGTCAGTTGAAGAATTAGAGAGAACCAATGAACAGTAATCCAATTACATGTTATGTTGTGCATCTGTGTTGGTTATTAGTCTCCCCAGGTGTAGCAAGTGTGTCAGTTGAAGAATTAGTGAGAACCAATAAACAGTAAACAAATTACCTGTTACGTTTTGCATCTGTGTTGGTTATTAATCTCCCCAGGTGTAGTAAGAAAGTCAGTTAAAGAATTAGAGAGAACCAATGAACAGTAAGCCATTTACATGTTATGTTGTGCATCTGTGTTGGTTATTAGTCTCCCCAGGTGTAGCAAGTAAGTCAGTTGAAGAATTAGAGAGAACCAATGAAGAGAAAACCAATTACCTGTTATGTTGTGCTTCTGTGTTGGTTATTAGTCTCCCCAGGTGTAGCAAGTAAGTCAGTTGAAGAATTAGAGAGAACCAATGAACAGTAAGCCATTTACATGTTATGTTGTGCATCTGTGTTTGTTATTAGTCTCCCCAGGTGTAGCAAGTGTTTCAGTTGAAGAATTAGAGAGAACCAATGAATAGTAATCCAATTACATGTTATGTTGTGCATCTGTGTTGGTTATTAGTCTCCCCAGGTGTAGCAAGTGTGTCAGTTGAAGAATTAGAGAGAACCAATGAACAGTAAACAAATTACCTGTTACGTTGTGCATCTGTGTTGGTTATTAATCTCCCCAGGTGTAGCAAGAAAGTCAGTTAAAGAATTAGAGAGAACCAATGAACAGTAAGCCATTTACATGTTATGTTGTGCATCTGTGTTGGTTATTAGTCTCCCCAGGTGTAGCAAGTAAGTCAGTTGAAGAATTAAAGAGAACCAATGAAGAGAAAACCAATTACCTGTTATGTTGTGCATCTGTGTTGGTTATTAGTCTCCCCAGGTGTAGCAAGTAAGTCAGTTGAAGAATTAGAGAGAACCAATGAACAGTAATCCAATTACATGTTATGTTGTGCATCTGTGTTGGTTATTAGTCTCCCCAGGTGTAGCAAGTGTGTCAGTTGAAGAATTAGAGAGAACCAATGAACAGTAAACAAATTACCTGTTACGTTGTGCATCTGTGTTGGTTATTAATCTCCCCAGGTGTAGCAAGAAAGTCAGTTAAAGAATTAGAGAGAACCAATGAACAGTAAGCCATTTACATGTTATGTTGTGCATCTGTGTTGGTTATTAGTCTCCCCAGGTGTAGCAAGTAAGTCAGTTGAAGAATTAGAGAGAACCAATGAACAGTAAACCAATTACCTGTTATGTTGTGCATATATGTTGGTTATTAGTCTCCCCAGGTGTAGCAAGTAAGTCAGTTGAAGAATTAAAGAGAACCAATGAACAGTAAGCAATTTACATGTTATGTTGTGCATCTGTGTTGGTTATTAGTCTCCCCAGGTGTAGCAAGTAAGTCAGTTGAAGAATTAGAGAGAACCAATGAACAGTAAACCAATTACCTGTTATGTTGTGCATCTGTGTTGGTTATTAGTCTCCCCAGGTGTAGCAAGTAAGTTAGTTGAAGAATTAGAGAGAACCAATGAACAGTAAACCAATTACCTGTTATGTTGTACATCTGTGTTGGTTATTAGTCTCCCCAGGTGTAGCAAGTAAGTCAGTTGAAGAATTAGAGAGAACCAATGAACAGTAAACCAATTACCTGTTATGTTGTGTATCTGTGTTGGTTATTAGACTCCCCAGGTGTAGCAAGTAAGTCAGTTGAAGAATTAGAGAGAACCAATGAACAGTAAACCAATTACCTGTTATGTTGTGCATATATGTTGGTTATTAGTCTCCCCAGGTGTAGCAAGTAAGTCAGTTGAAGAATTAAAGAGAACCAATGAACAGTAAGCAATTTACATGTTATGTTGTGCATCTGTGTTGGTTATTAGTCTCCCCAGGTGTAGCAAGTAAGTCAGTTGAAGAATTAGAGAGAACCAATGAACAGTAAACCAATTACCTGTTATGTTGTGCATCTGTGTTGGTTATTAGTCTCCCCAGGTGTAGCAAGTAAGTTAGTTGAAGAATTAGAGAGAACCAATGAACAGTAAACCAATTACCTGTTATGTTGTACATCTGTGTTGGTTATTAGTCTCCCCAGGTGTAGCAAGTAAGTCAGTTGAAGAATTAGAGAGAACCAATGAACAGTAAACCAATTACCTGTTATGTTGTGTATCTGTGTTGGTTATTAGACTCCCCAGGTGTAGCAAGTAAGTCAGTTGAAGAATTAGAGAGAACCAATGAACAGTAAACCAATTACCTGTTATGTTGTGCATCTATGTTGGTTATTAGTCTCCCAGGTGTAGCAAGTAAGTCAGTTGAAGAATTAGAGAGAACCAATGAACAGTAAACCAATTACCTGTTATGTTGTGCATCTGTGTTGGTTATTAGTCTCCCCAGGTGTAGCAAGTAAGTCAGTTGAAGAATTAGAGAGAACCAATGAACAGTAAACCAATTACTTGTTATGTTGTGCCTCTGTGTTGGTTATTAGTCTCCCAAGGTGTAGCAGGTAAGTCAGTTGAAGAATTAGAGAGAACCAATGAACAGTAAACCGATTACATGTTATGTTGTGCATCTGTGTTGGTTATTAGTCTCCAAAGGTGTAGCAAGTAAGTCAGTTGAAGAATTAGAGAGAACCAATGAAGAGAAAACCAATTACCTGTTATGTTGTGCATCTGTGTTGGTTATTAGTCTCCCCAGGTGTAGCAAGTAAGTCAGTTGAAGAATTAGAGAGAACCAATGAACAGTAAACCAATTACCTGTTATGTTGTGCATATATGTTGGTTATTAGTCTCCCCAGGTGTAGCAAGTAAGACAGTTGAAGAATTAAAGAGAACCAATGAACAGTAAGCAATTTACATGTTATGTTGTGCATCTGTGTTGGTTATTAGTCTCCCCAGGTGTAGCAAGTAAGTCAGTTGAAGAAATAGAGAGAACCAATGAACAGTAAACCAATTACCTGTTATGTTGTGCATCTGTGTTGGTTATTAGTCTCCCCACGTGTAGCAAGTAAGTTAGTTGAAGAATTAGAGAGAACCAATGAACAGTAATCAATTACCTGTTATGTTGTGCATCTGTGTTGGTTATTAGTCTCCCCAAGTGTAGCAAGTAAGTCAGTTGTAGAATTAGAGAGAACCAATGAACAGTAAACCAATTACCTGTTATGTTGTACATTTGTGTTGGTTATTAGTCTCCCCAGGTGTAGCAAGTAAGTCAGTTGAAGAATTAGAGAGAACCAATGAACAGCAAACCAATTACCTGTTATGTTGTGCATCTGTGTTGGTTATTAGACTCCCCAGGTGTAGCAAGTAAGTCAGTTGAAGAATTAGAGAGAACCAATGAACAGTAAACCAATTACCTGTTATGTTGTGCATCTAAGTTGGTTATTAGTCTCCCAGGTGTAGCAAGTAAGTCAGTTGAAGAATTAGAGAGAACCAATGAACAGTAAACCAATTACCTGTTATGTTGTGCATCTGTGTTGGTTATTAGTCTCCCAGGTGTAGCAAGTAAGTCAGTTGAAGAATTAGAGAGAACCAATGAACAGTAAACCAATTACCTGTTATGTTGTGCATCTCTGTTGGATATTAGTCTACCTAGGTGTAGCAAGTAAGTCAGTTGAAGAATTAGAGAGTACCAATGAACAGTAAACCAATTAACTGTTATGTTGTGCATCTCTGTTAATTATTAGTCTCCCCAAGTGTAGCAAGTGAGTCAGTTGAAGAATTAGAGAGAACCAATGAGCAGTAAACCAATTACATGTTATGTTGTGCATCTGTGTTGGTTATTAGTCTCACCAGGTGTAGCAACTATGTCAGTTGAAGAATTAGAGAGAACCAATGAACAGTAAACCAATTACATGTTATGTTGTGCATCTGTGTTGGTTATTAGTCTCCCCAGGTGTAGCAAGTAAGTCAGTTGAAGAATTAGAGAGAACCAATGAACAGTAAAACAATTACCTGTTATGTTGTGCATCTGTGTTGGTTATTAGTCTCCCCAGGTGTAGCAAGTAAGTCAGTTGAAGAATTAGAGAGAACCAAAGAACAGTAAACCAATTACCAGTTATGTTGTACATCTGTGTTGGTTATTAGACTCCCCAGGTGTAGTAAGTAAGTAAGTTGAAGAATTAGAGAGAACCAATGAACAGTAAACCAATTACATGTTATGTTGTGCCTCTGTGTTGGTTATTAGTCTCCCAAGGTGTAGCAGGTAAGTCAGTTGTAGAATTAGAGAGAACCAATGAACAGTAAACTGATTACATGTTATGTTGTGCATCTGTGTTGGTTATTAGTCTCCAAAGGTGTAGCAAGTAAGTCAGTTGAAGAATTAGAGAGACCCAATGAAGAGAAAACCAATTACCTGTTATGTTGTGCATCTGTGTTGGTTATTAGTCTCCCCAGGTGTAGCAAGTAAGTCAGTTGAAGAATTAGAGAGAACCAATGAACAGTAAGCCATTTACATGTTATGTTGTGCATCTGTGTTGGTTATTAGTCTCCCCAGGTGTAGCAAGTAAGTCAATTGAAGAATTAGAGAGAACCAATGAACAGTAAACCAATTACATGTTATGTTGTGCATCTGTGTTGGTTATTAGTCTCCCCAGGTGTTGCAAGTAATTCAGTTGAAGAATTAGGGAGAACCAATGAACAGTAAACCAATTAACTATTATGTTGTGCATCTTTGTTAGTTATTAGTCTCCCCAGGTGTAGCAAGTAAGACAGTTGAAGAATTAGAGAGAACCAATGTACAATAAACCAATTACCTGTTATGTTGTGCATCTGTGTTGGTTATTAGTCTCCCTAGGTGTTGCAAGTGTGTCAGTTGAAGAATTAGAGAGAACCAATGAATAGTAATCCAATTACATGTTATGTTGTCCATCTGTGTTGGTTATTAGTCTCCCCAGGTGTAGCAAGTGTGTCAGTTGAAGAATTAGAGAGAACCAATGAACAGCAAACAAATTACCTGTTATGTTGTGCATCTGTGTCGGTTATTAATCTCCCCAAGTGTAGCAAGTAAGTCAGTTAAAGAATTAGAGAGAACCAATGAACAGTAAGCCATTTACATGTTATGTTGTGCATCTGTGTTGGTTATTATCCTCCCCAGGTGTAGCAAGTAAGTCAGTTGAAGAATTAGAGAGAACCAATGAACAGTAAAATAGTTACCTGTTATGTTGTGCATCTGTGTTGGTTATTAGTCTCCCCAGGAGTAGCAAGTAAGTCAGTTGAAGAATTAGAGAGAACCAATGAACAGTAAACCAATTACCAGTTATGTTGTACATCTGTGTTGGTTATTAGTCTCCCCAGGTGTAGCAAGTAAGTCAGTTGAAGAATTAGAGAGAACCAATGAACAGTAAACCAATTACTTGTTATGTTGTGCCTCTGTGTTGGTTATTAGTCTCCCAAGGTGTAGCAGGTAAGTCAGTTGAAGAATTAGAGAGAACCAATGAACAGTAAACCGATTACATGTTATGTTGTCCATCTGTGTTGGTTATTAGTCTCCCCAGGTGTAGCAAGTGTTCAGTTGAAGAATTAGAGAGAACCAATGAACAGTAAACAAATTACCTGTTACGTTGTGCATCTGTGTTGGTTATTAATCTCCCCAGGTGTAGCAAGAAAGTCAGTTAAAGAATTAGAGAGAACCAATGAACAGTAAGCCATTTACATGTTATGTTGTGCATCTATGTTGGTTATTAGTCTCCCCAGGTGTAGCAAGTAAGTCAGTTGAAGAATTAGAGAGAACCAATGAACAGTAAGCAATTTACATGTTATGTTGTGCATCTGTGTTGGTTATTAGTCTCCCCAGGTGTAGCAAGTAAGTCAGTTGAAGAATTAGAGAGAACCAATGAACAGTAAACCAATTACCTGTTATGTTGTGCATCTGTGTTGGTTATTAGTCTCCCATGTGTGTCGCCACCCGCCGAAACGGACATTGGCATTCGCGACGATGGTTGGACTCTTTTTAGTTTTGAAAAATGATGGATTGTTAGAACGACTTATTCTCAAACTGAGACCTCATCGAACTAATAATTTTATTAAATGATTCTCACCAATCCATGTTAATCCCAAACGGGACCCTCCATGGATTAATGGTTTTCGCAAAAAGGGGTTCTTGGAGTCGCCACCAATGTTTTACTCAAAACATTGGAAAAAGAAATAAGGCAATTGATTTTCGCAAATCAACTTTGGCCATTACAACCAGAGTTGGGTAAGGAAGTCGATTACGTGTGGGGAAGGTGTTAGCACCCCACAACGCCCCTGTCGGGTTCCCTATGACGGATCATTTCATAAATAATAGCATAAAATTACTAAACTACCCCTATTTATTAGAACGATTATAAGTAAACTATCTACATGATGAAGGCTTTAAACGTGCAATGCAACAATCAAAAAGCGATAAGTGAAAGCGGTAAAACAAAGGATTTGGAAAGAAACCTTCGAAGCGGGCTTTTATATATTAAAAAAAAAAGGGTTAGGAAGCTTTTTGGCGTTCCTTCCCACTACACGTTCGCTCGCTCCTTTCCCTTGTCGCCACCCGCCGAAACGGACCTTGGCATTCGCGACGATGGTCGGACTCGTTTTTATAGTTTGAAAAGTGGTGGATTGTTAGAACGACTTATTCTTAAACTGAGACCTCATCGAACTAACAATTTTATTAAATGATTCACCAATCCATGTTAATCCCAAGCGGGACCCTCCATGGATTAGTGGTTTTCGCAAAGTAGTAGGGTTCTTGGAGTCGCCACCAATGTTTTACTCAAAACATTGGAAAAAGGGATAAGGCAATTGATTTCACAAATCAACTTTGGCCATTACAACCAGAGTCGGGTAAGGGAGTCGGTTACGTGTGAGGAAGGTGTTAGCACCCCACAACGCCCCTTTCGGGTTCCCTATGACGGATTATTTCATAAATAACAGTGTAAAATTACTAAATTACCCCTATTTATTATAAACGGCTATGAATAAGATATCTACATGATGAATAAATTAAACATGCGATGCAACAATCAGAAAGCAGTAAAAGGAAGGATTTTGAAGAAGAAACCTTTGAAGCGTGCTTTTATATATTCAAATGTTAGGAGGCTTTTTGGCGCTCCCTCCCACTACACGCTCGCTCGCTCCTTCCCTAAAAATTAATCTTTACTATGGAAATCAAAAAGATTTCCCTTCGACTAGTTCGAATTCTCAAGCTAAATGCTCAGAACTCAAGAACTTCGTCGGATCGGCTCTCGGAGAGAATTCTAGGGCAGAACACTGCTCAAAAACCCCAGAATACTCAAGAAGAGAGTCCAAGAAGTGTGGAAAAGTGTCAAATGACGTCCAAATGACGTCCTATATATAGGAGTGAGGCGCAGTACGGCCTCTGACATCAATACGGCCCGTACTGAAGATTTGAACTACAGTACGGCCGTATTGAATTCAGTACGGCCGTACTGAAGTTTCAAAAACTTCAGTACGGCCGTATTGGTTTCGGTACGGCCGTACTGAAGTTCAAAAACTTCAGTACGGCCGTATTGGGTTCAGTACGGCCGTATTGTAGTTCAAAATGTTCAGTACGGCCGTACTGAACTTCTAGGAGGCCATATTGAGCTTCAATTCTCCCACATCTTTATTTTAAGCTACTCTAAGACCTCTAAACCTACAGATAATCATCCTAGGGTCTTCCAGGAGTCCTTCTGGCTGACTTTCCTTCGGTCTTCGAGAGTCTTCGAGTCTTATTTCCGACCCGGACAATTTTAGGGGTCTACAGCTGCCCCCCCTTTACTTAGTCAAACGGCTTTTTGGTGTACCGGTTGACAAGTAAAGGAGTTGACCCAATTGTCCGGGGAGTAGGCCATCCTTCTGACTTGTAGTGTCTTCCGGTGGAAAATTGTTGAGTAGCCTCTCCAGGTTGAGTACCGCCTCTCCAGGCTCTGCTTCCGTTGCTTCTGACGACGTTAGCAGTTACACACCTCCGTTGTTTTTGACGACGTTGGTGGCTGAGTACCGCCTCTCCAGGCTTAGCTTCACTCGACGCCCGAGCTGGAAGCTGCATACCTCCGTGTTTCTGATCACTTCGGTAGCGTGAGTACCGCCTCTCCAGGCTCAACTTCGCTCGCCGCCCGAGCTGGAAGTTGTATACCTCCGTGCTTCTGAACACTTCGGTAACGTGAGTACCGCCTCTCCAGGCTCTACCTTGGTGTTTCTGACAACCTCAGTAGCGTGAGTACCGCCTCTCCAGGCTTAGCTTCGCTCGCCGCCCGAGCTGGAAGCTGCATACCTCCGTGTTTCTGATCACTTTGGTAGCGTGAGTACCGCCTCTCCAGGCTATACCAGCGTGTTCTTGACAACCTCACTGGCAGTTGCATACCTCCGTGTTCTTGACAACCTCGGGGTAGCCGAGTACCGCCTCTCCAGGCTATACCAGCGTGTTCTTGACAACCTCACTGGCAGTTGCATACCTCCGTGTTCTTGACAACCTCGGGGTAGCCGAGTACCGCCTCTCCAGGCTATACCAGCGTGTTCTTGACAACCTCACTGGCAGTTGCATACCTCCGTGTTCTTGACAACCTCGGGGTAGCCGAGTACCGCCTCTCCAGGCTATACCAGCGTGTTCTTGACAACCTCACTGGCAGTTGCATACCTCCGTGTTCTTGACAACCTCGGGGTAGCCGAGTACCGCCTCTCCAGGCTATACCAGCGTGTTCTTGACGACACTGGCAATGTGAGTTTGCCCTCTCCAGGGATCAGTGATGGTTTTGTCTCCACAGTCCACGATGCTGCTTCGACGGTTTGTTTTCGATTTTGATGCCGCGGAGGGCTGGATAACGCAGGGATCCGTCTATGGGATGTGCAGTTACTCATAGGTTCTTGTGTCCCAACTTTCCATTGCGTAGTTGGTGCCCGTTGGGGAATTTCTGATTCCTTGGGGTGTAGACACAAAGATGCTCTTTCTGAGATGAGCGATGCCTTATGATTGGCTGACGTCCTTTCGACGTTGGTGGAGTATCCCGGTTATCCTTATTCGGGTGACTCTTTTTGATTTTCTGGTTTTATTGCCTCTGCGTAGGCTGTTATCCGCTGGGGGATTCTATTGTGATGATTTTGTCTCCACAGTCCACGATGCTGCTTCGACGGTTGTTTTTGATTTTGATGCCGCTGAGGGCTGGATAACGCAGGGATCCGTCTAGGGGATGTGCAGTTACTCATAGGTTCTTGTGCCCCAACTTTCCATTGCGTAGTTGGTGCCCACTGGGGAATTTCTGATCCCGTGGGGATGTAGACACAAAGATGCTCTTCCTGAGGTGAGCGATGCCTTATGATTGGCTGACGTCCTTTCGACGTTGGTGGAGTATCTCGGTTATCCTTATTCGGGTGACTCTTTTGATTTTCTGATTTTGTTGCCTCTGTGTAGGCTGTTATCCGCTGGGGGATTCTGTCGTGTTGATCTTGATTAGCCTCTTCTGTTAGGCGGATCATCTTGACGTTCAATGATTGGCTGAATGCCGAATTCCGCTTGGGGAATGATTATTGATCTTTTTTGGATTTTCTCTTTTTGAAGGAGTGCCTCTGAGTAGGCGAATTATCTTGATGTTCGGTGTTCGGCTGAGTGCCGGATTCCGCTTGGGGAATGGTTATTGATCTTTTTGATTTTTCTTCTTTTTGAAGGAGTGCCTCTGAGTAGGCAAATGTGGATTGAGGATTTTATGTATCCCAGAGTATTATTTAGGAAGCCTCTGCAGGCTTAGCTTCACTCATCGCTTGAGTTGGAAAGCTACCTTCCACTGAGGAAGTCTGAGTCCTTTGACTCGGATTTTTCGTGTTTGGATGATCAAGCCTCCCTTGGGGAATCTTGCTGATCTTGCTTTGATAGCTTTCACTGGGGAATTTAGTCCGAGCGTGGAAGCTGAGATATCTCTGGGGAGTATTATTTCGACAAGCCTCTCCAGGCTCAATTATTCTGTGTGATGAGGGAGTATTATTTCGGCAAGCCTCTCCAGGCTCAATTATTCTGTGGGAGTATTATTTCGGCAAGCCTCTCCAGGCTCGGTTATTCTTGTACGTTTTATTGATTTTTTGTTCAGCCCAAGAGTGCAAGCGGAGATGTCTCTTGGGGAGTATTATTTCGACAAGCCTCTCCAGGCTCAATTATTCTGTGTGATGAGGGAGGAGTATTATTTCCGCAAGCCTCTCCAGGCTCAATTATTCTGTGGGAGTATTATTTCGGCAAGCCTCTCCGCTCAGTTATTCTGTAGAGTATTATTTCGGCAAGCCTCTCCAGGCTCGGTTATGATGAGAGAGTATTATTTCGGCGAGCCTCTCCAGGCTCGGTTATGATGAGAGAGTATTATTTCGGCGAGCCTCTCCAGGCTCAGTTATTCTGTATGATGAGAGAGTATTATTTCGGCAAGCCTCTCCAGGCTCAGTTATTCTGTATGATTGGGGAGTATTATTTCGGCAAGCCTCTCCAGGCTCAGTTATTCTGTACAATTGGGGAGTATTATTTCGGCAAGCCTCTCCAGGCTCAGTTATTCTGTATGATGAGGGAGTATTATTTCGGCAAGCCTCTCCAGGCTCAGTTATTCTGTACAATTTGTTGGGTTTTCTGTATTTTGCCTTTTTTTGTTGATTTTTGGCTTTTTCTGTATTTTTGCCTTTTTTCGTTGATTTCGGCTTTTTCTGTTGGAGGGATCTCAAACACACTCACAGATGAAGTATGCAGAGGAATGAAGATGTTGTGATGAATGAGAATGGGCCAATACGGGCCGTATTGAATTCAATACGCCCGTATTGGTGTGGACGTTATGGCCAATGCTGCCGTATTCATTTCGGTACGCCCGTATTGAGTTGAAAATTTGTTCATAACCCTGATTTTAGTACGGGTGTACTGAACATGGTACGGGCGCATTGTTTTTTCTGAAGTTTATATTTTTTGTTTTTTTGTTTTTTTTGTTTTTTTGTTTGTTTTTTCAATAAACAGAGAATAAGTGATCTTCCAGTACACCTATCATCTGTATGCATGTATGCGGTATGATGCACCTAATTCTATTTGATTCATTTTTCAAAAGAATTAACTGATGCGTTTCTCTGTTTGGATTTTTGCCATTCCTCTAGACGGGCTGTGCGTTGCCGATTTCTGTAACCGAGGAATGATGCATGTTATATTGAGATGGGCGTCATCAACCCAGTGATCCTCCCCTTCCTTTAGAAGACGTGTCAACCCTCCTATTGACCACTATATCTCCATGTTTCCACTAGATTATCCTAAAATCGTTTGGGACAAGAGAGAAAAGAAAGGAAAGATATTTTTGTTCTGAAGTTTGTGTTTTAGAGGGGATTTATTTTTCAAAAATGGTTTTTGTAAGAATGGTTGGCCAAGGTAGGCTTATGTGTTTAGGCTTGTTTGATTAAACACTTATGAAGTTAAGGTAGTCTTGTTATTGACGTTGTGATTTGACAACTTAGATAGCTTCCCTTGAACCTTTCTTTTTGAATTCGGCTCATGGTACCATCATGGATTTCTTTTTGCTTTTTTGATTGTCCTTATTTTTGCCTAAAACACCCTTTTGTGGTGTCTTAGCGGACCTTTGTTTTTGTTTATTTTTGCAACCCTAACTTTTGCCTAGGTCACCCTTTCGTGGGATTCCTAGCGGGTTCTTTGCTCTTATTTTTGCGCAGCCCCCTTTTTGGGTTTCCTGCCGAGCTTTTTGTTTTTAGGATTTCTTTTTTATCCATGATGGCACCTGTCGAGGCCAAGGAAAGGTGCTCCAAGTTGTCACACACTTCCACATAAAAATGATGCGGGTTTATTGTTATTAAGAAAATTTTAACCTCATTCATGCTTATTCAAACAGGGTTAAAGTAATGTGGTCTAGAGATTTATTGCAAGCAAGAAAAGAAGCAATAAGAAATAATAAAGAATGATTTTATTATAATCATAGTGGAAACATGTGCCCTATCGAGGCTCGGGGGTCGGGCTGTCCCCGAGGAGTAATCTCTAATAGTCATCAGGTCTATACATCCCTATCAGAAGGAGAAAAACACTTGATGACGACGACCGGCCTTGACGCTTGTGAACCGGCCTTCCTAAAGATCTGGCTTAAAGAACGTCGAGAAGGATCTTGGTTCCTCTTCGTCCTTTGATCTTTATTAGGGTCGTATCCTAACCCTTGTTTCCCCGGATTATCCTTGATAATGGGTAGCTCGGGAATTCCTTGGGAATCCTTGCCAAATCCTTGTCCGGGCAAGTATCCGTTCTTGGTGAGCATGTAGGCTACCTTCTTCATTTCTCGGGGAAACGTTTCGACATTGGCGATCTCCAATGCTTGGAAGGCGGTTTCTAAAGCTTCCTCTGCTGCATCCACGTAAGGTATGGTGGATGGCTTGCTGATGAGTATGTCATCTTCAGCTTGTACAGTCACCAGCTTGTCACCCACAATGAATTTGACTTTCTGGTGGAGCGTAGAAGGAACAGCTTTTGCATCATGAATCCAAGGTCGGCCGAGGAGACAGCTTTACGCGGGAGTAATGTCCATCACTTGAAATTCGACGTTGAAGATGGTGGGTCCAATTTGGATCGGAAGATTGATTTCTCCCACCACTTCTCTTTTAGAACCGTCGAAAGCTCGGACGATCATGTTGCTCGGGCGCATTTGGATTCCCTTGATTGCCACTTGCTCGAGCGTTCTTTTTGGCATCACATTCAAGGAAGATCCATTATCTACCAAGACTTTAGCGATGTGATATTCCTTGCACTTGACAGAGATGTGCAAGGGCTTGTTGTGGTTCGGTCCCTCAGCGGGGATTTCTTCATCGGTGAAAGTGAGGTGATCATTAGCCGTGATGTGACTAACAATCCCCTCAAATTAGTCTTGGGAGATAGTGTGCAACACGTATGCCTCGTTCAAGACTTTCAACAGAGCTTGCCGATGCGGTTCGGAGCATAAGATCAACGACAACAGAGTAATCTTTGATGGCGTCTTATGAAGTTGATCCACGATGGAGTACTCGCTCTGTCGGATATACTTTAACAGCTCATCAGTCTCCTCCTCGGATTCTTTATTTTCCTCGGTTTTCTCCTTTTCTTTTCCTTTATTCTTGGGAGCTTTATCATGAAGATCTTCGGGAGTGTAGATCCTGCCACTCCTAGTCATGCCCCCAAGTCCAGCGATGTTGGAGATATCGCTGTCGGCAGAAGAATGGATGTCGTATATCCATGGCACAGCCTTATTTGATTCGTAAGGGAAATGCCTTGGAGCAGTGATCCTTAATGGTGTTGGACCTTCCCCTTTGTTTGTCTTCATTACCAACAACGGAGTTGATGTGCGATCGCTTGGCGCGGTTGTTGGCTTACACTTAATAACAAATGGCGTGCGATCCATTCTGAACATACGCATCGCTTAATCCTTTCTTTTTATTACTATTATTAATGAATTACTAGGAGGGATGTATGAAATGTAAACCTAGATCCCTCCATGATCTTTGATAAGAATGCATGATATGAGATGATGACGTTGAATATGCATGCATTGTGTTTATTCAACTAAGCATTATCATGTTTTCGGGATGCTCCTAAGATGATGCATGATATTGCTTGGTTTGGATAAATATCTTTTTTTGGATATTTTGTTTTTTGTATTTTTTTGGGTGAAAAGGGAAACTACCTATATGAATGTGATGAAGGTAGATGTTAACACCATGTAATGGAAGATTCTTATTCCTATTTATTTTATTCTAAAAAGGAATGTTGTATGTTTAAAGAATGCAATGTATGCTCAAACAATGTCACATAAACAATGCACAAACAATTCACTCATCCACGAACAGTCACGAGCGAATCACGAGGTAGGGGTATCCTGCAGAAAAGTGCATATTCAAGGAGGTTCTAACTGTTCTCACTGGTCTGAGGCCCCCAAGGTGCCCCCATTATAGGGACCCAATTCCTCTCGTCGTAAGTCGATGGAAAGTTCCAACGCACTGTCGGACTCGAGTTCATGGTTATCACCTTGAGTGATGTTTTCCGACAACGGTCTACGGGCACCTAGGCCCATTCGACAACCGGCCGTACTAACATCCACTCCCTATGGCTTACCACTCATGCCCCCGGGTATAGAGGGAACTGTTGTGTGCAAAGGTTCGTGTACAGTTTGTATTTCAAACAATTGCGAGAATTTAAACATACAACAGTTATTAAAGCCAAATAGATAAAACATATTATCATACAAGCGAGGGGTAATGAAGTAATTTTAGACTATCATTTTAGAAATAATCCATCACTAAATGGGACTGACTCTCGAGGCTTCCCCAGTGGAGTCGCCATCTGTCGCCACCCGCCGAAACGGACCTTGGCATTCGCGACGATGGTCGGACTCGTTTTTATAGTTTGAAAAGTGGTGGATTGTTAGAACGACTTATTCTCAAACTGAGACCTCATCGAACTAACAATTTTATTAAATGATTCACCAATCCATGTTAATCCCAAGCGGGACCCTCCATGGATTAGTGGTTTTCGCAAAGTAGTAGGGTTCTTGGAGTCGCCACCAATGTTTTACTCAAAACATTGGAAAAAGGGATAAGGCAATTGATTTCACAAATCAACTTTGGCCATTACAACCAGAGTCGGGTAAGGGAGTCGGTTACGTGTGAGGAAGGTGTTAGCACCCCACAACGCCCCTTTCGGGTTCCCTATGACGGATTATTTCATAAATAACAGTGTAAAATTACTAAATTACCCCTATTTATTATAAACGGCTATGAATAAGATATCTACATGATGAATAAATTAAACATGCGATGCAACAATCAGAAAGCAGTAAAAGGAAGGATTTTGAAGAAGAAACCTTTGAAGCGTGCTTTTATATATTCAAATGTTAGGAGGCTTTTTGGCGCTCCCTCCCACTACACGCTCGCTCGCTCCTTCCCTAAAAATTAATCTTTACTATGGAAATCAAAAAGATTTCCCTTCGACTAGTTCGAATTCTCAAGCTAAATGCTCAGAACTCAAGAACTTCGTCGGATCGGCTCTCGGAGAGAATTCTAGGGCAGAACACTGCTCAAAAACCCCAGAATACTCAAGAAGAGAGTCCAAGAAGTGTGGAAAAGTGTCAAATGACGTCCAAATGACGTCTTATATATAGGAGTGAGGCGCAGTACGGCCTTTGACATCAATACGGCCCGTACTGAAGATTTGAACTACAGTACGGCCGTATTGAATTCAGTACGGCCGTACTGAAGTTTCAAAAACTTCAGTACGGCCGTATTGGTTTCGGTACGGCCGTACTGAAGTTCAAAAACTTCAGTACGGCCGTATTGGGTTCAGTACGGCCGTATTGTAGTTCAAAATGTTCAGTACGGCCGTACTGAACTTCTAGGAGGCCATATTGAGCTTCAATTCTCCCACATCTTTATTTTAAGCTACTCTAAGACCTCTAAACCTACAGATAATCATCCTAGGGTCTTCTAGGAGTCCTTCTGGCTGACTTTCCTTCGGTCTTCGAGAGTCTTCGAGTCTTATTTCCGACCCGGACAATTTTAGGGGTCTACATCCCTAAAATAAATATAAACTATGGAAATCAAAGAGATTTCCCTTCGACTTGTTCGAGTCTCAAGCTGAAGGCTCGTGAACTCAAGAACTTAGTCGGATTAGCTCTCGGAGAGATTTCTAGGGCAGAGAATAGCTCAAAAACCCAAGAATACTCAGCCAGAGGGTGGAGAAATGCTCCAAATGTGTGGAAGGACGAGCCAATGACGTCCTATTTATAGGATTGAGGCGCAGTACGGCCTAAGGAGTCAATACGGCCCGTACTGAGTTTTTGAACTACAGTACGGCCGTACTGAATTCAGTACGGCCGTACTGAAGTTCAAAAACTTCAGTACGGCCGTATTGATTTCATTATGGCCGTATTGTAGTTCAAATGGCTCAGTACGGCCGTACTCAACCTCTAGGAGGGCGTATTGAGCTCCAATCCTCACACACCCTTACTCTAAGCTACTCTAAGACTTCTAGACCTACAAAGAATCATCCTAGGGTCTTCCAGGAGTCCTTCCGGCTGACTTTCCTTCGGTCTTCGAGAGTCTTTGAGTCTTATTTCCGACCCGGACAATTTTAGGGGTCTACAGCTGCCCCCCCTTTACTTAGTCGAACGGCTTTTTTGGTGTACCGGTTGACAAGTAAAGGAGTTGACCCAATTGTCCAGGGAGTAAGCCATCCTTCCGACTTGTAGTGTCTTCAGGTGGGAAAATTGTTGAGTAGCCTCTCCAGGTTGAGTTTGCCCTCTCCAGGGTGAGTATTAGTCGTCGCCTCTCCAGGCTCGTGCATACCTCGGTGTTTCTGACGACCTCGGTAGCGTGAGTTTGCCCTCTCCAAAGTCTGCATGCCTCCGTGTTTCTGACGACGTTGGCAGCTGCATACCTCCGTGTTTCTGACGACGTCGGTAGCTGAGTATTAGTCGTCGCCTCTCCAGGCTCGTGCATACCTCGATGTTTCTGACGACCTCGGTAGCGTGAGTTTGCCCTCTCCAGGGTCTGCATGCCTCCGTGTTTCTGACGACGTTGGCAGCTGAGTATTAGTCGTCGCCTCTCCAGGCTCGTGCATACCTCGGTGTTTCTGACGACCTCGGTAGCGTGAGTTTGCCCTCTTCAGGGTCTGCATACCTCTGTGTTTCTGACGACATTGGTAGCATGAGTATTAGTCGTCGCCTCTCCAGGCTCGTGCATACCTCAGTGTTTCTGACGACCTCGGTAGCGTGAGTTTGCCCTCTCCAGGGTCTGCATACCTCTGTGTTTCTGACGACATTGGTAGCATGAGTATTAGTCGTCGCCTCTCCAGGCTCGTGCATACCTCCGTGTTTCTGACGACGTTGGTAGCGTGAGTTTACCCTCTCCAGGGTCTGCATGCCTCCGTGTTTCTGACGACGTTGGCAGCTGAGTATTAGTCGTCGCCTCTCCAGGCTCGTGCGTACCTCAGTGTTTCTGATCACCTTGGCAGCTTGAGTTTGCCCTCTCTAGGGTCTGCGGTTTGCCCTCCCCAGGGTTGCATACCTCCGTGCTTCTGGTCACTTTCGTAGCGTGAGTTTGCCCTCTCCAGGGATTTGTGATGATTTTGTCTCCACAGTCCACGATGCTGCTTCGACGGTTGTTTTTTATTTTGGTGCCGCTGAGGGCTGGATAACGCAGGGATCCGTCTAGGGGATGTGCAGTTACTCATAGGTTCTTGTGTCCCAACTTTCCATTGCGTAGTTGGTGCCCACTGGGGAAATTCTGATTCCTTGGGGATGCAGACACAAAGATGCTCTTTCTGAGGTGAGCGATGCCTTATGATTGGCTGACGTCCTTTCGACGTTGGTGGAGTATCCCGGTTATCCTTATTCGGGTGACTCTTTTGATTTTCTGGTTTTGTTGCCTCTGCGTAGGCTGTTATTCGCTGGGGGATTCTGTCGTATTGATCTTGATTGGCCTCTTCTGTTAGGCGGATTATCTTGACGTTCGGTGTTTGGCTGAATGCCGAATTCCACTTGGGGAATGGTTATTGATCTTTTCGGATTTTCTCTTTTTGAAGGAGTGCCTCTGAGTAGGTGAATGGGGATTGAGGATCTTATGTATCCCAGAGTATTATTTAGAAAGCCTCTTCAGGCTTAGCTTCACTCGTCGCTCGAGTTGGAAAGCTATCTTCCACTGAGGAAGTCTAAGTCCTTTGACTCGGATATTTTGTTTGGATGATCATGCTTCCATTGGGGAATCTTGCTGATCTTGCTCTGATAGCTTTCACTGGGAGTTCGGCCCAAGAGTGCAAGCTGAGATGTCTCTGGGGAGTATTATTTCGGCAAGCCTCTCCAGGCTCAGTTATTCTGTACGATGCGGTTGATTTTCTGATTTTTGACTTTTTTTGTCGATTTCGGCTTTTTCTGTTATTGATTGCCTTTTTTTGTCGATTTTCGGCTTTTTTCGGCTTTTTCTGTTGGCTGCTGTCATACACAAGAAATTTTTCCTATTTTTTCTATTTTATGCGACTGCCTCATGATAAAGTCTTTGAATGTGCAACTAATGTGTGTGTGATGCACAAATGCAAGTTTAATCATTTGGTTAATGTTTTTAGAAAAATGAATGGCTCTCCCTATCCTCCTCTTCTTGGAGG
Organism: Cajanus cajan; assembly: GCF_000230855.2. Taxonomy (NCBI): domain Eukaryota; kingdom Viridiplantae; phylum Streptophyta; class Magnoliopsida; order Fabales; family Fabaceae; genus Cajanus; species Cajanus cajan. The sequence goes on from NC_138524.1 coordinate 39,370,163, forward strand.
AATTTCTGTCGTCGACGCGAGGGAGGATTTCTGTGAGCCTTTTACGCAGGAGATTACGGATTTTATAGGAACCCCTCCAACTTTCTTTATTGACCGATTATTAAAGGAATTTCGTACAATTTTTAAGAAACACCAATTTAGAGGCATAATCACATGGTCAAGAGAAGAGAAATGAATAGATATTTTATTGATATTCACAAATGTTTTTACAGAAAGATATACAAAAGGAATTTCTGAAGAATGGCTGGCCAGGGTAGGCTATATACATCAGGCTTAACAATTATATCTGTAATTGTTGCTCTTACGTTCCTCTAATTGCTTCGGGTGAGATGCCTGAGCCAGGAGTGTAGACACTGCAAGACGTTTGCTTCTAGAAGATAATCACTTGAACCGCCTTTCGGTTTTCGATTCAAGTGATCGTTGCTTGCTTTGTTTTTGTGTCTTATTCTTTTGCCCCTAATTTTTGCCTAGGACGTATCCTAGCGGGGATAAATTCGCCTTTATTTTGCCTAGTACCCTTGTACTGGCGGGCTTTTTATTTTGCCCTAACTTTTGCCTAGGACGCCCTTTTCGGGTTTTCATCCTAGCGGGCCTATGCAAGCAACGTCTTCAAGCATAGTACTTCTTTACCACGTCAGCGTTGACTGGGTATCGAAGTTCTTCTCCATCCATGTCCGTGAGGATCAATGCTCCTCCTGAGAAGGCTCGCTTCACCACGTATGGTCCTTCGTAATTCGGGGCCCACTTTCCGATTTTGTCCTTTTGAGCTGGTAGCAACTTTTTCATTACCAGCTCTCCCTCATGGTAGACTCGAGGGTGGACTTTCTTGTCAAAAGCCTTTTTGATCTTCCTCTGATAGGCTTGACCATGGCATATGGCGTTCAGCCGTTTCTCTTCGATAAGATTCAACTGGTCGTATCGGCTTTGAACCCATTCTGCCTCGGAAAGTTTTGCTTCCATGATTACCCTTAGAGAAGGTATCTCGACTTCGATAGGTAGAACTGCCTCCATCCCATAGACGAGGGAGAATGGAGTAGCTCCTGTAGATGTGCGTACTGAAGTCCTATAACCATGAAGAGCGAAGGGTAACATCTCATGCCAGTCTTTAAATGAGACAACCATCTTTTGCACTATTTTCTTGATGTTTTTATTGGCTGCCTCGACTGCCCCATTCATCTTTGGCCGATATGGGGAAGTGTTGTGGTGTTGGATCTTAAACTCTTGGCATAGTTCTTCCACCATTTTGTTATTCAAATTAGATCCATTATCAGTGATGATTTTATCGGGAATACCGTATCTGCATATAATGTTCTTCTTGATGAAGGATGTTACCACCTTTCGGGTCACGTGAGCATACGATGCCGCTTCTACCCATTTGGTGAAGTAGTCAATGGCCACAAGGATGAACCTATGTCCATTGGATGCTTTCGGCTCGATAGGTCCAATAACATCCATGCCCCACATTGAGAATGGCCAAGGTGAAGTCAATACGTTGAGTGGAGTCGGTGGGACATGAATGTTGTCGGCGTATGCTTGACACTTATGGCATTTTCGCACGTACTGGTAACAATCCCTTTCCATGGTCGACCAGTAGTATCCCGCCCTGAGGATCTTTTTAGCCATTGCAGGCCCGGGGATATGGGTACCGAAAACCCCCTCATGTACTTCTTTGATCATATTTTGAGCTTCAACTTGGTCTATACATCTCAACAAGACCGAGTCATAATTTTTCTTGTAGAGGGTTTCACCGACCAGCAGAAATCCCATGGCCCTTCTTCGGATATGCTTCTTGTCATTATCGCTGGCCGCATCAGGATATTCCCCTTTTGTTAAATATTGCTTGATGTCATGGAACCATGGACGATCATCGTCAGCTTTATCTATCAGAAGGCAGAACGCTTGCTTATCGTGCCGCCGGATATTGATGATGGGCATTTCATGCTCACTATCCAAGGCGAACATCGACGAGAGCGTAGCAAGAGCGTCGGCAAACTGATTCTCCTCCCTTGGAATGTATTCAAAGACGACACTTTGGAAGAGATGTGTCAAATCTTTGATGTGCTCAACATATGGTATCAGTTTAGGATTTCGGACTTCCCAATCACCTCGTAGACTTCCCAATCACCTCGTAGTTGGTAGATGACTAGGGCCGAATCACCAAACACTTTGAGCTTTAGGATACCATTGTTGATGGCTGCTTGGATTCCCAACGCGCAAGCCTCGTATTCAGCCATGTTGTTTGTACAATCGAAGTTGAGTCTTGCCGTTATGGGAATGTATTTTCCTTGTGGAGAGATTAGCACTGTGCCAATTCCTCGTCCAAGCATGTTGGAGGCTCCATCAAAATACATGGTCCACGCATCATCTTTAGACTTCTCATGTTGTAGATTCATTATATCCTCATCGGGGAAATCATCCTAAAGGGATTGGTAGTCGTTGGTCGGCCCGTGTGCTAGGTAATCAGCCAGGGTACTGCCCTTGATGGCCTTTTGTGTGACATGTATGATGTCGAATTCTGATAACTGTACTTGCCATTGGGCAATCTTCCCAGTGATTATTGGTTTGTCGAACACGTACTTAATTGGATCCATTTTGGAAACCAACCAAGTAGTATGCCTAATCATATACTGCCTGAGCCGTTGTGTTGCCCACGCTAACGCACAGCACGTCTTTTCTAATGGCGTGTAGCGGGTTTCATAGTCGAGAAATTTCTTGCTCAGGTAGTAGATGGCTCGTTCTTTCTTTCCCGTTTCATCTTGTTGTCCTAGCACACATCCCATAGACTCATCAAGCACGGTTAAATAGAGGATTAACGGTCTTCCCTCGACAGGTGGCACCAATACTGGTGGATTGGCCAAGCACTATTTGATCTTATCAAAAGCTTGTTGACAATCCTCATCCCAAGATTCGGAATGATTCTTGCGCAACAGCCTGAATATTGGTTTGCACGTGTTAGTCAACTGGGCGATGAACCTTGCGACATAGTTCACCTTGCCGAGGAATCCTCTTATCTCTTTCTTGGTCTTAGGAGGAGGCATTTCCATTATTGCCTTCACTTTATCGGGGTCCACCTCTATGCCTTTTTCACTGACGATGAACCCGAGAAGCTTACCCGACCGAACTCCGAAAGTACACTTAGCCGGATTTAGCTTAAGCTGATACTTGCGAAGCCGGTTGAATAATTTTCTCAAATATTGGATATGGTCCATTTCGTCCTTCGACTTTGCGATCATGTCGTCCACGTATACTTCGATTTCTTTGTGGATCATGTCGTGGAATAACGTCACCATCGCTCGTTGGTAGGTGGCACCCGCATTTTTGAGTCCAAAAGGCATCACCCTGTAGCAGAAAGTGCCCCAGGGTGTAATGAAGGAAGTTTTCTCGCGGTCTTCCACATTCATCTTGATTTGGTTGTACCCAGAGTACCCATCCATAAAGGAATAGAGTGTGTTCGTGGCTGTATGATCCACTAGTGTATCGATGTGCGGTAAGGGAAAATCGTCCTTTGGACTGGCACGATTCAGATCCCTGTAGTCAACACAAACTCTAACCTTTCCATTCTTTTTAATGACTGGCACGATGTTAGCCAGCCATTCGGGATACTGAGATACAACCAAGAATCCCGCGTCTAATTGATTTTCGACCTCCTCCTTGATCTTTAAAGACCACTCGGGCTTGATTCGTCGGAGCTTTTGTTTGACGGGTCAAAACCCTTCTTTCAACGGTAACTTGTACTCGACGATGTTAGAGTCCAAACCGGGCATATCACGATACGACCATGCAAATACTTCCTTATATTCCCTTAACAATCGGATCAATTGCGCCCTTATTTCATCATTGATATGGGTCCCAATGTTGACCTCTTTTATCTCTTGGCCCTGCCCCAAATTCACGGTCTCCAATTTCTCTTGATACGGTTGGAGTAGACGAGCTTCTTGATCTAGCAGTCTTTGCAGATCCGGAGAGATGGTCTCCTCATCACTGTCCAACTCAACCCATTCATCCTCAACTTTCGGATCCCGGTCGGAGCGAACAATCACAGACATAATTGTTTTATCGGTTCTGTTATTGGTTTAGAATTATTAATGTTAATGAGAGAAAGAGAGAAAAGAATAAATGAGAGAATGATGCGTGAAAAATGCCTCTTTATTGTTGTGTATAAAAAACTGTACAAAAAACCCTTATTTACATGAAAAGGATCTCATGATCTCGGGTACTGATCATGAGTCCCAAAAAGAAAAGAAAAATGTGGAGGGGCCCTATCGTGGCTTGCTCTTCTCTCTACTCCTGCTTCGGTAGAGGATTCTTGCTCACGTCGAGCGCTGTCGAATCAAAAGTGATCCACCCAGCATCGATAAGGTCTTGGACCTTATATTTGAGAGCTCTACAGTTCTCCGTTGAATGCCCCGGTGCCCCCGAATGGTATAGACATTTGTCTTGCGGATTGTACCAATCGGGGTAAGGTGGATCAATTTTCCTTGGTGGAATGTAAGCTAGAAGATGAGCTTGCACTAGCTTCGGCAGGAGGTCGCTATATGTGGTCGGAAGTTTATCAAACTTCTTCACAGGGTTGTACTGCGACTTTCCCGACTTCGAAGCGGAAGAAGATGAAGAAATAGTTACGGCGTTGACTCCTCCCTCCTTCTTCTTCCCATAGGTCTTCTTAGCTTCAAATGATTGGGAAGGCTTAGCTAGCTTCCCACTTTTCAGCCCTTGTTCCACTCTTTCTCCAATGGTGATGATGTCCGAGAAGAGCGTTGTCGTGTTCCCTATCATCTTGTCATAATAGGGACCGGTCAACGAGTTTATAAATAGGGACACCGTCTCCTTATCTGACAGCGGGGGCTCTATTTGTGCTGCCAACTCCCTCCATCGTTGGGCGTACGCTTTAAAGGATTCATCACTTTTCTTACTCAAGGCTTGAAGATCGGACCTATCGGGTGTTAGGTCGATGTTATACTTGTAGCGCTTGAGAAATGCATCGGCCAACTGCCTCCATGTACGCACCTGATTCCCATCCAGCTGCATATACCAGTTGAGTGCGGTGTCAGCCAAGCTCTCTTGGAAGCAATGGATTAAGAGCTTTTCATTAGTGGCATATGCAGCCATCTTTCGGCAAGACATGGTGAGATGACTTTTGGGGCAAGTCGATCCCACATACTTTGGGAAATCGGGCACTTTAAATTTGGGAGGGAATTGGATGTCCCTCACTAAGCACATGTCGGCGGCATCTTTGATATCAAAATCATGCCCCTCCATAGCCTTCAGCCGGTCCTCGAGAGCGTGGAGTTGCTCCTTTGAAATCTCGGGCTCTCTAATTGTAATCCTCGCCCCAAGGGGTACAGCTTGCGGAGGCTCTTGCTCTTGCTCTTGCTCCTCCTCATGATGGGACTCATGGTCACTGTGTTGAGCCCCGTGTATGTTTTGGTGACGCATGAGTTCCATCATTTGCGCCATTTGCTCCTTGAGCTGTGAGAGCTCGGCTGTATGCTTCCTATTTTGTTCCTCCAACGCGTCCATCTTCTTGAGTTTCTGCGCGCGCGTGAGGACAGAGAGATGACCAGCCACTTTCTAAAATGAATGCTTAATCTAATTAGTTTATTTATGGAATGAATACACTCTTGACATGAGCTTGGTAACCCTCCATCTTTAAGGTGCTACCTTTTTAAGACGGAGGTTTACCACCCTCCTTGACTTATGATCTCTCCCCTAACGGAGAATCTCAATAGTCATGGGTCTCTTTCACTTATGTCAAGGGGTATTGGTGAGCCTAAAATGAATGGTTATGAGGATGCATGATGTCTTATTGGTAATGATGCACATGCTCCTCACTTTTATTATATTTTCACACATGGTCTTTCCTCTCATGTCATGACATTTTTAATGCATGGGGGTTATTCTTAGACCTTATCACGAGGTTTATTATTAATGCACAAACAATGTCACATAGACCTATACACAAACAATTCACTCATCCACGAACAGTCACGAGCGAATCACGAGGTAGGGGTATCCTGCAGACAAGTGCATATTCAAGGAGGTTCTAACTGTTCTCACCGGTCTAAGGCCCCCAAGGTGCCCCCATTATAGGGACCCAATCCCTCTCGTCGTAAGTCGATGGAAAGCTCCAACGCACTGTCGGACTTGAGTTCATGGTTTTCACCTTGAGTGATGCTTTCCGACAACGGTCTACGGGCACCTATAGACCCATTCAACAACCGGCCGTACTAACATCCACTCCCTATGGCTTTCCACTCATGCCCCCGGGTATAGAGGGAACTGTTGTGTGCAAAGGTTCGTGTGCAGTTTATATTTCAAACAATTGCGAAAATTTAAACATCCAACAGTTATTAAAGCCAATTAGGTAAAACATATTATCATACAAGCGAGGGGTAATGAAGTAATTTTAAACTATCTTTTTAGAAATAATCCATCACTAAATGGGACTGACTCTCGAGGCTTCCCCAGTGGAGTCGCCATCTGTCGCCACCCGCCGAAACGGACATTGGCATTCGCGACGATGGTTGGACTCTTTTTAGTTTTGAAAAATGATGGATTGTTAGAACGACTTATTCTCAAACTGAGACCTCATCGAACTAATAATTTTATTAAATGATTCTCACCAATCCATGTTAATCCCAAACGGGACCCTCCATGGATTAGTGGTTTTCGCAAAAAGGGGTTCTTGGAGTCGCCACCAATGTTTTACTCAAAACATTGGAAAAAGAAATAAGGCAATTGATTTTCGCAAATCAACTTTGGCCATTACAACCAGAGTTGGGTAAGGGAGTCGATTACGTGTGGGGAAGGTGTTAGCACCCCACAACGCCCCTTTCGGGTTCCCTATGACAGATCATTTCATAAATAATAGCGTAAAATTACTAAACTACCCCTATTTATTAGAACGATTATAAGTAAACTATCTACATGATGAAGGCTTTAAACGTGCAATGCAACAATCAAAAAGCGATAAGTGAAAGCGGTAAAAGAAAGGATTTGGAAAGAAACCTTCGAAGCGGGCTTTTATATATTAAAAAAAAAAGGGTTAGGAAGCTTTTTGGCGTTCCTTCCCACTACACGTTCGCTCGCTCCTTTCCCTAAAATAAATATAAACTATGGAAATCAAAGAGATTTCCCTTCGACTTGTTCGAGTCTCAAGCTGAAGGCTCGTGAACTCAAGAAGTTAGTCGGATTAGCTCTCGGAGAGATTTCTAGGGCAGAGAATAGCTCAAAAACCCAAGAATACTCAGCCAGAGGGTGGAGAAATGCTCCAAATGTGTGGAAGGACGAGCCAATGACGTCCTATTTATAGGATTGAGACGCAGTACGGCCTAAGGAGTCAATACGGCCCGTACTAAGTTTTTGAACTACAGTACGGCCGTACTGAAGTTCAAAAACTTCAGTACGGCCGTATTGATTTCATTATGGCCGTATTGTAGTTCAAATGGCTCAGTACGGCCGTACTGAACCTCTAGGAGGGCGTATTGAGCTCCAATCCTCACACACCCTTATTCTAAGCTACTCTAAGACTTCTAGACCTACAAAGAATCATCCTAGGGTCTTCCAGGAGTCCTTCCGGCTGACTTTCCTTCGGTCTTCGAGAGTCTTTGAGTCTTATTTCCGACCCAGACAATTTTAGGGGTCTACAAGGTGTAGCAAGTAATTCAGTTGAAGAATTAGAGAGAACCAATGAACAGTAAACCAATTACCTGTTATGTTGTGCATCTGTGTTGGCTATTAGTCTCCCAGGTGTAGCAAGTAAGTCAGTTGAAGAATTAGAGAGAACCAATGAACAGTAAACCAATTACCTGTTATGTGTGCATCTGTGTTGGTTATTAGTCTCCCCAGGTGTAGCAAGTAAGTCAGTTGAAGAATTAGAGAGTACCAATGAATAGTAAATCAATTAACTGTTATGTTGTGCATCTCTGTTAATTATTAGTCTCCCCAGGTGTAGCAAGTAAGTCAGTTGAAGAATTAGAGAGAACCAATGAACAGTAAACCAATTACATGTTACGTTGTGCATCTGTGTTGGTTATTAGTCTCGCCAGGTGTAGCAAGTATGTCAGTTGAAGAATTAGAGAGAACCAATGAACAGTAAACCAATTACATGTTATGTTGTGCATCTGTGTTGGTTATTAGTCTCCCCAGGTGTAGCAAGTAAGTCAGTTGAAGAATTAGAGAGAACCAATGAACAGTAAACCAATTACCTATTATGTTGTGCATCTGTGTTGGTTATTAGTCTCCCCAGGTGTAGAAAGTAAGTCAGTTGAAGAATTAGAGAGAACCAATGAACAGTAATCAATTACCTGTTATGTTGTGCATCTGTGTTGGTTATTAGTCTCCCCAGGTGTAGCAAGTAAGTCAGTTGAAGAATTAGAGAGAACCAATGAATAGTAAGCCATTTACATGTTATGTTGTGCATCTGTGTTCGTTATTAGTCTCCCCAGGTGTAGAAAGTAAGACAGTTGAAGAATTACAGAGAACCAATGAACAGTAAACAAATTACCTGTTTTGTTGTACATCTGTGTTGGTTATTAGTCTCCCCAGGTGTAGCAAGTAAGTCAGTTGAAGAATTAGAGAGAACCAATGAACTGTAAACCAATTACCTGTTATGTTGTACATCTGTGTTGGTTATTAGTCTCCCAAGGTGTAGCAAGTAAGTCACTTGAAGAATTAGAGAGAACCAATGAACAGTAAACAAATTACCTGTTATGTTGTGCATCTGTGTTGGTTATTAGTCTCCCCAAGGGTAGCAAGTAAGTCAGTTGAAGAATTAGAGAGAACCAATGAACAGTAAACCAATTACATGTTACGTTGTGCATCTGTGTTGGTTATTAGTCTCGCCAGGTGTAGCAAGTATGTCAGTTGAAGAATTAGAGAGAACCAATGAACAGTAAACCAATTACATGTTATGTTGTGCATCTGTGTTGGTTATTAGTCTCCCCAGGTGTAGCAAGTAAGTCAGTTGAAGAATTAGAGAGAACCAATGAACAGTAGACCAATTACCTATTATGTTGTGCATCTGTGTTGGTTATTAGTCTCCCCAGGTGTAGAAAGTAAGTCAGTTGAAGAATTAGAGAGAACCAATGAACAGTAATCAATTACCTGTTATGTTGTGCATCTGTGTTGGTTATTAGTCTCCCCAGGTGTAGCAAGTAAGTCAGTTGAAGAATTAGAGAGAACCAATGAATAGTAAGCCATTTACATGTTATGTTGTGCATCTGTGTTCGTTATTAGTCTCCCCAGGTGTAGAAAGTAAGACAGTTGAAGAATTACAGAGAACCAATGAACAGTAAACCAATTACATGTTATGTTGTGCATCTGTGTTGGTTATTAGTCTCCCCAGGTGTAGCAAGTAAGTCAGTTGAAGAATTAGAGAGAACCAATGAACTGTAAACCAATTACCTGTTATGTTGTACATCTGTGTTGGTTATTAGTCTCCCCAGGTGTAGCAAGTAAGTCACTTGAAGAATTAGAGAGAACCAATGAACAGTAAACAAATTACCTGTTATGTTGTGCATCTGTGTTGGTTATTAGTCTCCCCAGGTGTAGCAAGTAAGTCAGTTGAAGAATTAGAGACTACCAATGAACAGTAAACCAATTACCTGTTATGTTGTGCATCTGTGTTGGTTATTAGTCTCCCCAAGTGTAGCAAGTAAGTCAGTTGAAGAATTAGAGAGAACCAATGAACAGTAAACCAATTACCTGTTATGTTGTGCATCTGTGTTGGTTATTAGTCTCCCCAGGTGTAGCAAGTAAGTCAGTTGAAGAATTAGAAAGAACCGATGAACAGTAAGCCATTTACATGTTATGTTGCGCATCTGTGTTTGTTATTAGTCTCCCCATGTGTTACAAGTGTGTCAGTTGAAGAATTAGAGAGAACCAATGAACAGTAATCCAATTACATGTTATGTTGTGCATCTGTGTTGGTCATTAGTCTCCCCAGGTGTAGCAAGTGTGTAAGTTGAAGAATTAGAGAGAACCAATGAACAGTAAACAAATTACCTGTTACGTTGTGCATCTGTGTTGGTTATTAATCTCCCCAGGTGTAGCAAGAAAGTCAGTTAAAGAATTAGAGAGAACCAATGAACAGTAAGCCATTTATATGTTATGTTGTGCATCTATGTTGGTTATTAGTCTCCCCAGGTGTAGCAAGTAAGTCAGTTGAATAATTAGAGAGAACCAATGAACAGTAAACCAATTACCTGTTATGTTGTGCATTTGTGTTGGTTATTAGTCTCCCCAGGTGTAGCAAGTGTGTCAGTTGAAGAATTAGAGAGAACGAATGAACAGTAAGCAATTTACATGTTATGTTGTGCATCTGTGTTGGTTATTAGTCTCCGCAGGTGTAGCAAGTGTGTCAGTTGAAGAATTAGAGAGAACCAATGAACAGTAAACAAATTACCTGTTACGTTGTGCATCTGTGTTGGTTATTAATCTCCCCAGGGGTAGCAAGAAAGTCAGTTAAAGAATTAGAGAGAACCAATGAACAGTAAGCCATTTATATGTTATGTTGTGCATCTATGTTGGTTATTAGTCTCCCCAGGTGTAGCAAGTAAGTCAGTTGAAGAATTAGAGAGAACCAATGAACAGTAAACCAATTACCTGTTATGTTGTGCATCTATGTTGGTTATTAGTCTCCCCAGGTGTAGCAAGTGTGTCAGTTGAAGAATTAGAGAGAACGAATGAACAGTAAGCAATTTACATGTTATGTTGTGCATCTGTGTTGGTTATTAGTCTCCCCAGGTGTAGCAAGTAAGTTAGTTGAAGAATTAGAGAGAACCAATGAACAGTAAACCAATTACCTGTTATGTTGTGCATCTGTGTTGGTTATTAGTCTCCCCAGTGTAGCACGTAAGTCAGTTGAAGAATTAGGGAGAACCAATGAACAGTAAACCAATTACCTGTTATGTTGTGCATCTGTGTTGGTTATTAGTCTCCCAAGTGTAGCAAGTAAGTCAATTGAAGAATTAGAGAGAACCAATGAACAGTAAACCAATTACCTGTTATGTTGTGCATTTGTGTTGGTTATTAGTCTCCCCAGGTGTAGCAAGTAAGTCAGTTGAAGAATTAGAGAGTACCAATGAACAGTAAATCAATTAACTGTTATGTTGTGCATCTCTATTAATTATTAGTCTCCCCAGGTGTAGCAAGTAAGTCAGTTGAAGAATTAGAGAGAACCAATGAACAGTAAACCAATTACATGTTATGTTGTGCATCTGTGTTGGTTATTAGTCTCGCCAGGTGTAGCAAGTATGTCAGTTGAAGAATTAGAGAGAACCAATGAACAGTAAACCAATTACATGTTATGTTATGCATCTGTGTTGGTTATTAGTCTCCCCAGGTGTAGCAAGTAAGTTAGTTGAAGAATTAGAGAGAACCAATGAACAGTAAAACAATTACCTATTATGTTGTGCATCTGTGTTGGTTATTAGTCTCCCCAAGTGTAGAAAGTAAGTCAGTTGAAGAATTAGAGAGAACCAATGAACAGTAAACCAATTACTTGTTATGTTGTGCCTCTGTGTTGGTTATTAGTCTCCCAAGGTGTAGCAGGTAAGTCAGTTGAAGAATTAGAGAGAACCAATGAACAGTAAACCAATTACATGTTATGTTGTGCATCTGTGTTGGTTATTAGTCTCCAAAGGTGTAGCAAGTAAGTCAGTTGAAGAATTAGAGAGAACCAATGAAGAGAAAACCAATTACCTGTTATGTTGTGCATCTGTGTTTGTTATTAGTCTCCCCAGGTGTAGCAAGTAAGTCAGTTGAAGAATTAGAGAGAAGCAATGAACAGTAAGCCATTTACATGTTATGTTGTGCACCTGTGTTTGTTATTAGTCTCCCCAGGTGTAGCAACTGTGTCAGTTGAAGAATTAGAGAGAACCAATGAACAGTAAACCAATTACCTGTTATGTTGTGCATCTGTGTTGGTTATTAGTCTCCCCAGGTGTAGCAAGTAAGTCAGTTGAAGAATTAGAGAGAACCAATGAACAGTAAACCAATTACCTGTTATGTTGTGCATCTGTGTTGGTTATTAGTCTCCCCAGGTGTAGCAAGTAAGTTAGTTGAAGAATTAGAGAGAACCAATGAACAGTAAACCAATTACCTGTTATGTTGTACATCTGTGTTGGTTATTAGTCTCCCCAGGTGTAGCAAGTAAGTCAGTTGAAGAATTAGAGAGAACCAATGAACAGTAAACCAATTACCTGTTATGTTGTGTATCTGTGTTGGTTATTAGACTCCCCAGGTGTAGCAAGTAAGTCAGTTGAAGAATTAGAGAGAACCAATGAACAGTAAACCAATTACCTGTTATGTTGTGCATCTATGTTGGTTATTAGTCTCCCAGGTGTAGCAAGTAAGTCAGTTGAAGAATTAGAGAGAACCAATGAACAGTAAACCAATTACCTGTTATGTTGTGCATCTGTGTTGGTTATTAGTCTCCCCAGGTGTAGCAAGTAAGTCAGTTGAAGAATTAGAGAGAACCAATGAACAGTAAACCAATTACTTGTTATGTTGTGCCTCTGTGTTGGTTATTAGTCTCCCAAGGTGTAGCAGGTAAGTCAGTTGAAGAATTAGAGAGAACCAATGAACAGTAAACCGATTACATGTTATGTTGTGCATCTGTGTTGGTTATTAGTCTCCAAAGGTGTAGCAAGTAAGTCAGTTGAAGAATTAGAGAGAACCAATGAAGAGAAAACCAATTACCTGTTATGTTGTGCATCTGTGTTGGTTATTAGTCTCCCCAGGTGTAGCAAGTAAGTCAGTTGAAGAATTAGAGAGAACCAATGAACAGTAAACCAATTACCTGTTATGTTGTGCATATATGTTGGTTATTAGTCTCCCCAGGTGTAGCAAGTAAGACAGTTGAAGAATTAAAGAGAACCAATGAACAGTAAGCAATTTACATGTTATGTTGTGCATCTGTGTTGGTTATTAGTCTCCCCAGGTGTAGCAAGTAAGTCAGTTGAAGAAATAGAGAGAACCAATGAACAGTAAACCAATTACCTGTTATGTTGTGCATCTGTGTTGGTTATTAGTCTCCCCACGTGTAGCAAGTAAGTTAGTTGAAGAATTAGAGAGAACCAATGAACAGTAATCAATTACCTGTTATGTTGTGCATCTGTGTTGGTTATTAGTCTCCCCAAGTGTAGCAAGTAAGTCAGTTGTAGAATTAGAGAGAACCAATGAACAGTAAACCAATTACCTGTTATGTTGTACATTTGTGTTGGTTATTAGTCTCCCCAGGTGTAGCAAGTAAGTCAGTTGAAGAATTAGAGAGAACCAATGAACAGCAAACCAATTACCTGTTATGTTGTGCATCTGTGTTGGTTATTAGACTCCCCAGGTGTAGCAAGTAAGTCAGTTGAAGAATTAGAGAGAACCAATGAACAGTAAACCAATTACCTGTTATGTTGTGCATCTAAGTTGGTTATTAGTCTCCCAGGTGTAGCAAGTAAGTCAGTTGAAGAATTAGAGAGAACCAATGAACAGTAAACCAATTACCTGTTATGTTGTGCATCTGTGTTGGTTATTAGTCTCCCAGGTGTAGCAAGTAAGTCAGTTGAAGAATTAGAGAGAACCAATGAACAGTAAACCAATTACCTGTTATGTTGTGCATCTCTGTTGGATATTAGTCTACCTAGGTGTAGCAAGTAAGTCAGTTGAAGAATTAGAGAGTACCAATGAACAGTAAACCAATTAACTGTTATGTTGTGCATCTCTGTTAATTATTAGTCTCCCCAAGTGTAGCAAGTGAGTCAGTTGAAGAATTAGAGAGAACCAATGAGCAGTAAACCAATTACATGTTATGTTGTGCATCTGTGTTGGTTATTAGTCTCACCAGGTGTAGCAACTATGTCAGTTGAAGAATTAGAGAGAACCAATGAACAGTAAACCAATTACATGTTATGTTGTGCATCTGTGTTGGTTATTAGTCTCCCCAGGTGTAGCAAGTAAGTCAGTTGAAGAATTAGAGAGAACCAATGAACAGTAAAACAATTACCTGTTATGTTGTGCATCTGTGTTGGTTATTAGTCTCCCCAGGTGTAGCAAGTAAGTCAGTTGAAGAATTAGAGAGAACCAAAGAACAGTAAACCAATTACCAGTTATGTTGTACATCTGTGTTGGTTATTAGACTCCCCAGGTGTAGTAAGTAAGTAAGTTGAAGAATTAGAGAGAACCAATGAACAGTAAACCAATTACATGTTATGTTGTGCCTCTGTGTTGGTTATTAGTCTCCCAAGGTGTAGCAGGTAAGTCAGTTGTAGAATTAGAGAGAACCAATGAACAGTAAACTGATTACATGTTATGTTGTGCATCTGTGTTGGTTATTAGTCTCCAAAGGTGTAGCAAGTAAGTCAGTTGAAGAATTAGAGAGACCCAATGAAGAGAAAACCAATTACCTGTTATGTTGTGCATCTGTGTTGGTTATTAGTCTCCCCAGGTGTAGCAAGTAAGTCAGTTGAAGAATTAGAGAGAACCAATGAACAGTAAGCCATTTACATGTTATGTTGTGCATCTGTGTTGGTTATTAGTCTCCCCAGGTGTAGCAAGTAAGTCAATTGAAGAATTAGAGAGAACCAATGAACAGTAAACCAATTACATGTTATGTTGTGCATCTGTGTTGGTTATTAGTCTCCCCAGGTGTTGCAAGTAATTCAGTTGAAGAATTAGGGAGAACCAATGAACAGTAAACCAATTAACTATTATGTTGTGCATCTTTGTTAGTTATTAGTCTCCCCAGGTGTAGCAAGTAAGACAGTTGAAGAATTAGAGAGAACCAATGTACAATAAACCAATTACCTGTTATGTTGTGCATCTGTGTTGGTTATTAGTCTCCCTAGGTGTTGCAAGTGTGTCAGTTGAAGAATTAGAGAGAACCAATGAATAGTAATCCAATTACATGTTATGTTGTCCATCTGTGTTGGTTATTAGTCTCCCCAGGTGTAGCAAGTGTGTCAGTTGAAGAATTAGAGAGAACCAATGAACAGCAAACAAATTACCTGTTATGTTGTGCATCTGTGTCGGTTATTAATCTCCCCAGGTGTAGCAAGTAAGTCAGTTAAAGAATTAGAGAGAACCAATGAACAGTAAGCCATTTACATGTTATGTTGTGCATCTGTGTTGGTTATTATCCTCCCCAGGTGTAGCAAGTAAGTCAGTTGAAGAATTAGAGAGAACCAATGAACAGTAAAATAGTTACCTGTTATGTTGTGCATCTGTGTTGGTTATTAGTCTCCCCAGGAGTAGCAAGTAAGTCAGTTGAAGAATTAGAGAGAACCAATGAACAGTAAACCAATTACCAGTTATGTTGTACATCTGTGTTGGTTATTAGTCTCCCCAGGTGTAGCAAGTAAGTCAGTTGAAGAATTAGAGAGAACCAATGAACAGTAAACCAATTACTTGTTATGTTGTGCCTCTGTGTTGGTTATTAGTCTCCCAAGGTGTAGCAGGTAAGTCAGTTGAAGAATTAGAGAGAACCAATGAACAGTAAACCGATTACATGTTATGTTGTCCATCTGTGTTGGTTATTAGTCTCCCCAGGTGTAGCAAGTGTTCAGTTGAAGAATTAGAGAGAACCAATGAACAGTAAACAAATTACCTGTTACGTTGTGCATCTGTGTTGGTTATTAATCTCCCCAGGTGTAGCAAGAAAGTCAGTTAAAGAATTAGAGAGAACCAATGAACAGTAAGCCATTTACATGTTATGTTGTGCATCTATGTTGGTTATTAGTCTCCCCAGGTGTAGCAAGTAAGTCAGTTGAAGAATTAGAGAGAACCAATGAACAGTAAGCAATTTACATGTTATGTTGTGCATCTGTGTTGGTTATTAGTCTCCCCAGGTGTAGCAAGTAAGTCAGTTGAAGAATTAGAGAGAACCAATGAACAGTAAACCAATTACCTGTTATGTTGTGCATCTGTGTTGGTTATTAGTCTCCCATGTGTGTCGCCACCCGCCGAAACGGACATTGGCATTCGCGACGATGGTTGGACTCTTTTTAGTTTTGAAAAATGATGGATTGTTAGAACGACTTATTCTCAAACTGAGACCTCATCGAACTAATAATTTTATTAAATGATTCTCACCAATCCATGTTAATCCCAAACGGGACCCTCCATGGATTAATGGTTTTCGCAAAAAGGGGTTCTTGGAGTCGCCACCAATGTTTTACTCAAAACATTGGAAAAAGAAATAAGGCAATTGATTTTCGCAAATCAACTTTGGCCATTACAACCAGAGTTGGGTAAGGGAGTCGATTACGTGTGGGGAAGGTGTTAGCACCCCACAACGCCCCTGTCGGGTTCCCTATGACGGATCATTTCATAAATAATAGCATAAAATTACTAAACTACCCCTATTTATTAGAACGATTATAAGTAAACTATCTACATGATGAAGGCTTTAAACGTGCAATGCAACAATCAAAAAGCGATAAGTGAAAGCGGTAAAACAAAGGATTTGGAAAGAAACCTTCGAAGCGGGCTTTTATATATTAAAAAAAAAAGGGTTAGGAAGCTTTTTGGCGTTCCTTCCCACTACACGTTCGCTCGCTCCTTTCCCTTGTCGCCACCCGCCGAAACGGACCTTGGCATTCGCGACGATGGTCGGACTCGTTTTTATAGTTTGAAAAGTGGTGGATTGTTAGAACGACTTATTCTTAAACTGAGACCTCATCGAACTAACAATTTTATTAAATGATTCACCAATCCATGTTAATCCCAAGCGGGACCCTCCATGGATTAGTGGTTTTCGCAAAGTAGTAGGGTTCTTGGAGTCGCCACCAATGTTTTACTCAAAACATTGGAAAAAGGGATAAGGCAATTGATTTCACAAATCAACTTTGGCCATTACAACCAGAGTCGGGTAAGGGAGTCGGTTACGTGTGAGGAAGGTGTTAGCACCCCACAACGCCCCTTTCGGGTTCCCTATGACGGATTATTTCATAAATAACAGTGTAAAATTACTAAATTACCCCTATTTATTATAAACGGCTATGAATAAGATATCTACATGATGAATAAATTAAACATGCGATGCAACAATCAGAAAGCAGTAAAAGGAAGGATTTTGAAGAAGAAACCTTTGAAGCGTGCTTTTATATATTCAAATGTTAGGAGGCTTTTTGGCGCTCCCTCCCACTACACGCTCGCTCGCTCCTTCCCTAAAAATTAATCTTTACTATGGAAATCAAAAAGATTTCCCTTCGACTAGTTCGAATTCTCAAGCTAAATGCTTAGAACTCAAGAACTTCGTCGGATCGGCTCTCGGAGAGAATTCTAGGGCAGAACACTGCTCAAAAACCCCAGAATACTCAAGAAGAGAGTCCAAGAAGTGTGGAAAAGTGTCAAATGACGTCCAAATGACGTCCTATATATAGGAGTGAGGCGCAGTACGGCCTCTGACATCAATACGGCCCGTACTGAAGATTTGAACTACAGTACGGCCGTATTGAATTCAGTACGGCCGTACTGAAGTTTCAAAAACTTCAGTACGGCCGTATTGGTTTCGGTACGGCCGTACTGAAGTTCAAAAACTTCAGTACGGCCGTATTGGGTTCAGTACGGCCGTATTGTAGTTCAAAATGTTCAGTACGGCCGTACTGAACTTCTAGGAGGCCATATTGAGCTTCAATTCTCCCACATCTTTATTTTAAGCTACTCTAAGACCTCTAAACCTACAGATAATCATCCTAGGGTCTTCCAGGAGTCCTTCTGGCTGACTTTCCTTCGGTCTTCGAGAGTCTTCGAGTCTTATTTCCGACCCGGACAATTTTAGGGGTCTACAGCTGCCCCCCCTTTACTTAGTCAAACGGCTTTTTGGTGTACCGGTTGACAAGTAAAGGAGTTGACCCAATTGTCCGGGGAGTAGGCCATCCTTCTGACTTGTAGTGTCTTCCGGTGGAAAATTGTTGAGTAGCCTCTCCAGGTTGAGTACCGCCTCTCCAGGCTCTGCTTCCGTTGCTTCTGACGACGTTAGCAGTTACACACCTCCGTTGTTTTTGACGACGTTGGTGGCTGAGTACCGCCTCTCCAGGCTTAGCTTCACTCGACGCCCGAGCTGGAAGCTGCATACCTCCGTGTTTCTGATCACTTCGGTAGCGTGAGTACCGCCTCTCCAGGCTCAACTTCGCTCGCCGCCCGAGCTGGAAGTTGTATACCTCCGTGCTTCTGAACACTTCGGTAACGTGAGTACCGCCTCTCCAGGCTCTACCTTGGTGTTTCTGACAACCTCAGTAGCGTGAGTACCGCCTCTCCAGGCTTAGCTTCGCTCGCCGCCCGAGCTGGAAGCTGCATACCTCCGTGTTTCTGATCACTTTGGTAGCGTGAGTACCGCCTCTCCAGGCTATACCAGCGTGTTCTTGACAACCTCACTGGCAGTTGCATACCTCCGTGTTCTTGACAACCTCGGGGTAGCCGAGTACCGCCTCTCCAGGCTATACCAGCGTGTTCTTGACAACCTCACTGGCAGTTGCATACCTCCGTGTTCTTGACAACCTCGGGGTAGCCGAGTACCGCCTCTCCAGGCTATACCAGCGTGTTCTTGACAACCTCACTGGCAGTTGCATACCTCCGTGTTCTTGACAACCTCGGGGTAGCCGAGTACCGCCTCTCCAGGCTATACCAGCGTGTTCTTGACGACACTGGCAATGTGAGTTTGCCCTCTCCAGGGATCAGTGATGGTTTTGTCTCCACAGTCCACGATGCTGCTTCGACGGTTTGTTTTCGATTTTGATGCCGCGGAGGGCTGGATAACGCAGGGATCCGTCTATGGGATGTGCAGTTACTCATAGGTTCTTGTGTCCCAACTTTCCATTGCGTAGTTGGTGCCCGTTGGGGAATTTCTGATTCCTTGGGGTGTAGACACAAAGATGCTCTTTCTGAGATGAGCGATGCCTTATGATTGGCTGACGTCCTTTCGACGTTGGTGGAGTATCCCGGTTATCCTTATTCGGGTGACTCTTTTTGATTTTCTGGTTTTATTGCCTCTGCGTAGGCTGTTATCCGCTGGGGGATTCTATTGTGATGATTTTGTCTCCACAGTCCACGATGCTGCTTCGACGGTTGTTTTTGATTTTGATGCCGCTGAGGGCTGGATAACGCAGGGATCCGTCTAGGGGATGTGCAGTTACTCATAGGTTCTTGTGCCCCAACTTTCCATTGCGTAGTTGGTGCCCACTGGGGAATTTCTGATCCCGTGGGGATGTAGACACAAAGATGCTCTTCCTGAGGTGAGCGATGCCTTATGATTGGCTGACGTCCTTTCGACGTTGGTGGAGTATCTCGGTTATCCTTATTCGGGTGACTCTTTTGATTTTCTGATTTTGTTGCCTCTGTGTAGGCTGTTATCCGCTGGGGGATTCTGTCGTGTTGATCTTGATTAGCCTCTTCTGTTAGGCGGATCATCTTGACGTTCAATGATTGGCTGAATGCCGAATTCCGCTTGGGGAATGATTATTGATCTTTTTTGGATTTTCTCTTTTTGAAGGAGTGCCTCTGAGTAGGCGAATTATCTTGATGTTCGGTGTTCGGCTGAGTGCCGGATTCCGCTTGGGGAATGGTTATTGATCTTTTTGATTTTTCTTCTTTTTGAAGGAGTGCCTCTGAGTAGGCAAATGTGGATTGAGGATTTTATGTATCCCAGAGTATTATTTAGGAAGCCTCTGCAGGCTTAGCTTCACTCATCGCTTGAGTTGGAAAGCTACCTTCCACTGAGGAAGTCTGAGTCCTTTGACTCGGATTTTTCGTGTTTGGATGATCAAGCCTCCCTTGGGGAATCTTGCTGATCTTGCTTTGATAGCTTTCACTGGGGAATTTAGTCCGAGCGTGGAAGCTGAGATATCTCTGGGGAGTATTATTTCGACAAGCCTCTCCAGGCTCAATTATTCTGTGTGATGAGGGAGTATTATTTCGGCAAGCCTCTCCAGGCTCAATTATTCTGTGGGAGTATTATTTCGGCAAGCCTCTCCAGGCTCGGTTATTCTTGTACGTTTTATTGATTTTTTGTTCAGCCCAAGAGTGCAAGCGGAGATGTCTCTTGGGGAGTATTATTTCGACAAGCCTCTCCAGGCTCAATTATTCTGTGTGATGAGGGAGGAGTATTATTTCCGCAAGCCTCTCCAGGCTCAATTATTCTGTGGGAGTATTATTTCGGCAAGCCTCTCCGCTCAGTTATTCTGTAGAGTATTATTTCGGCAAGCCTCTCCAGGCTCGGTTATGATGAGAGAGTATTATTTCGGCGAGCCTCTCCAGGCTCGGTTATGATGAGAGAGTATTATTTCGGCGAGCCTCTCCAGGCTCAGTTATTCTGTATGATGAGAGAGTATTATTTCGGCAAGCCTCTCCAGGCTCAGTTATTCTGTATGATTGGGGAGTATTATTTCGGCAAGCCTCTCCAGGCTCAGTTATTCTGTACAATTGGGGAGTATTATTTCGGCAAGCCTCTCCAGGCTCAGTTATTCTGTATGATGAGGGAGTATTATTTCGGCAAGCCTCTCCAGGCTCAGTTATTCTGTACAATTTGTTGGGTTTTCTGTATTTTGCCTTTTTTTGTTGATTTTTGGCTTTTTCTGTATTTTTGCCTTTTTTCGTTGATTTCGGCTTTTTCTGTTGGAGGGATCTCAAACACACTCACAGATGAAGTATGCAGAGGAATGAAGATGTTGTGATGAATGAGAATGGGCCAATACGGGCCGTATTGAATTCAATACGCCCGTATTGGTGTGGACGTTATGGCCAATGCTGCCGTATTCATTTCGGTACGCCCGTATTGAGTTGAAAATTTGTTCATAACCCTGATTTTAGTACGGGTGTACTGAACATGGTACGGGCGCATTGTTTTTTCTGAAGTTTATATTTTTTGTTTTTTTGTTTTTTTTGTTTTTTTGTTTGTTTTTTCAATAAACAGAGAATAAGTGATCTTCCAGTACACCTATCATCTGTATGCATGTATGCGGTATGATGCACCTAATTCTATTTGATTCATTTTTCAAAAGAATTAACTGATGCGTTTCTCTGTTTGGATTTTTGCCATTCCTCTAGACGGGCTGTGCGTTGCCGATTTCTGTAACCGAGGAATGATGCATGTTATATTGAGATGGGCGTCATCAACCCAGTGATCCTCCCCTTCCTTTAGAAGACGTGTCAACCCTCCTATTGACCACTATATCTCCATGTTTCCACTAGATTATCCTAAAATCGTTTGGGACAAGAGAGAAAAGAAAGGAAAGATATTTTTGTTCTGAAGTTTGTGTTTTAGAGGGGATTTATTTTTCAAAAATGGTTTTTGTAAGAATGGTTGGCCAAGGTAGGCTTATGTGTTTAGGCTTGTTTGATTAAACACTTATGAAGTTAAGGTAGTCTTGTTATTGACGTTGTGATTTGACAACTTAGATAGCTTCCCTTGAACCTTTCTTTTTGAATTCGGCTCATGGTACCATCATGGATTTCTTTTGCTTTTTTGATTGTCCTTATTTTTGCCTAAAACACCCTTTTGTGGTGTCTTAGCGGACCTTTGTTTTTGTTTATTTTTGCAACCCTAACTTTTGCCTAGGTCACCCTTTCGTGGGATTCCTAGCGGGTTCTTTGCTCTTATTTTTGCGCAGCCCCCTTTTTGGGTTTCCTGCCGAGCTTTTTGTTTTTAGGATTTCTTTTTTATCCATGATGGCACCTGTCGAGGCCAAGGAAAGGTGCTCCAAGTTGTCACACACTTCCACATAAAAATGATGCGGGTTTATTGTTATTAAGAAAATTTTAACCTCATTCATGCTTATTCAAACAGGGTTAAAGTAATGTGGTCTAGAGATTTATTGCAAGCAAGAAAAGAAGCAATAAGAAATAATAAAGAATGATTTTATTATAATCATAGTGGAAACATGTGCCCTATCGAGGCTCGGGGGTCGGGCTGTCCCCGAGGAGTAATCTCTAATAGTCATCAGGTCTATACATCCCTATCAGAAGGAGAAAAACACTTGATGACGACGACCGGCCTTGACGCTTGTGAACCGGCCTTCCTAAAGATCTGGCTTAAAGAACGTCGAGAAGGATCTTGGTTCCTCTTCGTCCTTTGATCTTTATTAGGGTCGTATCCTAACCCTTGTTTCCCCGGATTATCCTTGATAATGGGTAGCTCGGGAATTCCTTGGGAATCCTTGCCAAATCCTTGTCCGGGCAAGTATCCGTTCTTGGTGAGCATGTAGGCTACCTTCTTCATTTCTCGGGGAAACGTTTCGACATTGGCGATCTCCAATGCTTGGAAGGCGGTTTCTAAAGCTTCCTCTGCTGCATCCACGTAAGGTATGGTGGATGGCTTGCTGATGAGTATGTCATCTTCAGCTTGTACAGTCACCAGCTTGTCACCCACAATGAATTTGACTTTCTGGTGGAGCGTAGAAGGAACAGCTTTTGCATCATGAATCCAAGGTCGGCCGAGGAGACAGCTTTACGCGGGAGTAATGTCCATCACTTGAAATTCGACGTTGAAGATGGTGGGTCCAATTTGGATCGGAAGATTGATTTCTCCCACCACTTCTCTTTTAGAACCGTCGAAAGCTCGGACGATCATGTTGCTCGGGCGCATTTGGATTCCCTTGATTGCCACTTGCTCGAGCGTTCTTTTTGGCATCACATTCAAGGAAGATCCATTATCTACCAAGACTTTAGCGATGTGATATTCCTTGCACTTGACAGAGATGTGCAAGGGCTTGTTGTGGTTCGGTCCCTCAGCGGGGATTTCTTCATCGGTGAAAGTGAGGTGATCATTAGCCGTGATGTGACTAACAATCCCCTCAAATTAGTCTTGGGAGATAGTGTGCAACACGTATGCCTCGTTCAAGACTTTCAACAGAGCTTGCCGATGCGGTTCGGAGCATAAGATCAACGACAACAGAGTAATCTTTGATGGCGTCTTATGAAGTTGATCCACGATGGAGTACTCGCTCTGTCGGATATACTTTAACAGCTCATCAGTCTCCTCCTCGGATTCTTTATTTTCCTCGGTTTTCTCCTTTTCTTTTCCTTTATTCTTGGGAGCTTTATCATGAAGATCTTCGGGAGTGTAGATCCTGCCACTCCTAGTCATGCCCCCAAGTCCAGCGATGTTGGAGATATCGCTGTCGGCAGAAGAATGGATGTCGTATATCCATGGCACAGCCTTATTTGATTCGTAAGGGAAATGCCTTGGAGCAGTGATCCTTAATGGTGTTGGACCTTCCCCTTTGTTTGTCTTCATTACCAACAACGGAGTTGATGTGCGATCGCTTGGCGCGGTTGTTGGCTTACACTTAATAACAAATGGCGTGCGATCCATTCTGAACATACGCATCGCTTAATCCTTTCTTTTTATTACTATTATTAATGAATTACTAGGAGGGATGTATGAAATGTAAACCTAGATCCCTCCATGATCTTTGATAAGAATGCATGATATGAGATGATGACGTTGAATATGCATGCATTGTGTTTATTCAACTAAGCATTATCATGTTTTCGGGATGCTCCTAAGATGATGCATGATATTGCTTGGTTTGGATAAATATCTTTTTTTGGATATTTTGTTTTTTGTATTTTTTTGGGTGAAAAGGGAAACTACCTATATGAATGTGATGAAGGTAGATGTTAACACCATGTAATGGAAGATTCTTATTCCTATTTATTTTATTCTAAAAAGGAATGTTGTATGTTTAAAGAATGCAATGTATGCTCAAACAATGTCACATAAACAATGCACAAACAATTCACTCATCCACGAACAGTCACGAGCGAATCACGAGGTAGGGGTATCCTGCAGAAAAGTGCATATTCAAGGAGGTTCTAACTGTTCTCACTGGTCTGAGGCCCCCAAGGTGCCCCCATTATAGGGACCCAATTCCTCTCGTCGTAAGTCGATGGAAAGTTCCAACGCACTGTCGGACTCGAGTTCATGGTTATCACCTTGAGTGATGTTTTCCGACAACGGTCTACGGGCACCTAGGCCCATTCGACAACCGGCCGTACTAACATCCACTCCCTATGGCTTACCACTCATGCCCCCGGGTATAGAGGGAACTGTTGTGTGCAAAGGTTCGTGTACAGTTTGTATTTCAAACAATTGCGAGAATTTAAACATACAACAGTTATTAAAGCCAAATAGATAAAACATATTATCATACAAGCGAGGGGTAATGAAGTAATTTTAGACTATCATTTTAGAAATAATCCATCACTAAATGGGACTGACTCTCGAGGCTTCCCCAGTGGAGTCGCCATCTGTCGCCACCCGCCGAAACGGACCTTGGCATTCGCGACGATGGTCGGACTCGTTTTTATAGTTTGAAAAGTGGTGGATTGTTAGAACGACTTATTCTCAAACTGAGACCTCATCGAACTAACAATTTTATTAAATGATTCACCAATCCATGTTAATCCCAAGCGGGACCCTCCATGGATTAGTGGTTTTCGCAAAGTAGTAGGGTTCTTGGAGTCGCCACCAATGTTTTACTCAAAACATTGGAAAAAGGGATAAGGCAATTGATTTCACAAATCAACTTTGGCCATTACAACCAGAGTCGGGTAAGGGAGTCGGTTACGTGTGAGGAAGGTGTTAGCACCCCACAACGCCCCTTTCGGGTTCCCTATGACGGATTATTTCATAAATAACAGTGTAAAATTACTAAATTACCCCTATTTATTATAAACGGCTATGAATAAGATATCTACATGATGAATAAATTAAACATGCGATGCAACAATCAGAAAGCAGTAAAAGGAAGGATTTTGAAGAAGAAACCTTTGAAGCGTGCTTTTATATATTCAAATGTTAGGAGGCTTTTTGGCGCTCCCTCCCACTACACGCTCGCTCGCTCCTTCCCTAAAAATTAATCTTTACTATGGAAATCAAAAAGATTTCCCTTCGACTAGTTCGAATTCTCAAGCTAAATGCTCAGAACTCAAGAACTTCGTCGGATCGGCTCTCGGAGAGAATTCTAGGGCAGAACACTGCTCAAAAACCCCAGAATACTCAAGAAGAGAGTCCAAGAAGTGTGGAAAAGTGTCAAATGACGTCCAAATGACGTCCTATATATAGGAGTGAGGCGCAGTACGGCCTTTGACATCAATACGGCCCGTACTGAAGATTTGAACTACAGTACGGCCGTATTGAATTCAGTACGGCCGTACTGAAGTTTCAAAAACTTCAGTACGGCCGTATTGGTTTCGGTACGGCCGTACTGAAGTTCAAAAACTTCAGTACGGCCGTATTGGGTTCAGTACGGCCGTATTGTAGTTCAAAATGTTCAGTACGGCCGTACTGAACTTCTAGGAGGCCATATTGAGCTTCAATTCTCCCACATCTTTATTTTAAGCTACTCTAAGACCTCTAAACCTACAGATAATCATCCTAGGGTCTTCTAGGAGTCCTTCTGGCTGACTTTCCTTCGGTCTTCGAGAGTCTTCGAGTCTTATTTCCGACCCGGACAATTTTAGGGGTCTACATCCCTAAAATAAATATAAACTATGGAAATCAAAGAGATTTCCCTTCGACTTGTTCGAGTCTCAAGCTGAAGGCTCGTGAACTCAAGAACTTAGTCGGATTAGCTCTCGGAGAGATTTCTAGGGCAGAGAATAGCTCAAAAACCCAAGAATACTCAGCCAGAGGGTGGAGAAATGCTCCAAATGTGTGGAAGGACGAGCCAATGACGTCCTATTTATAGGATTGAGGCGCAGTACGGCCTAAGGAGTCAATACGGCCCGTACTGAGTTTTTGAACTACAGTACGGCCGTACTGAATTCAGTACGGCCGTACTGAAGTTCAAAAACTTCAGTACGGCCGTATTGATTTCATTATGGCCGTATTGTAGTTCAAATGGCTCAGTACGGCCGTACTCAACCTCTAGGAGGGCGTATTGAGCTCCAATCCTCACACACCCTTACTCTAAGCTACTCTAAGACTTCTAGACCTACAAAGAATCATCCTAGGGTCTTCCAGGAGTCCTTCCGGCTGACTTTCCTTCGGTCTTCGAGAGTCTTTGAGTCTTATTTCCGACCCGGACAATTTTAGGGGTCTACAGCTGCCCCCCCTTTACTTAGTCGAACGGCTTTTTTGGTGTACCGGTTGACAAGTAAAGGAGTTGACCCAATTGTCCAGGGAGTAAGCCATCCTTCCGACTTGTAGTGTCTTCAGGTGGGAAAATTGTTGAGTAGCCTCTCCAGGTTGAGTTTGCCCTCTCCAGGGTGAGTATTAGTCGTCGCCTCTCCAGGCTCGTGCATACCTCGGTGTTTCTGACGACCTCGGTAGCGTGAGTTTGCCCTCTCCAAAGTCTGCATGCCTCCGTGTTTCTGACGACGTTGGCAGCTGCATACCTCCGTGTTTCTGACGACGTCGGTAGCTGAGTATTAGTCGTCGCCTCTCCAGGCTCGTGCATACCTCGATGTTTCTGACGACCTCGGTAGCGTGAGTTTGCCCTCTCCAGGGTCTGCATGCCTCCGTGTTTCTGACGACGTTGGCAGCTGAGTATTAGTCGTCGCCTCTCCAGGCTCGTGCATACCTCGGTGTTTCTGACGACCTCGGTAGCGTGAGTTTGCCCTCTTCAGGGTCTGCATACCTCTGTGTTTCTGACGACATTGGTAGCATGAGTATTAGTCGTCGCCTCTCCAGGCTCGTGCATACCTCAGTGTTTCTGACGACCTCGGTAGCGTGAGTTTGCCCTCTCCAGGGTCTGCATACCTCTGTGTTTCTGACGACATTGGTAGCATGAGTATTAGTCGTCGCCTCTCCAGGCTCGTGCATACCTCCGTGTTTCTGACGACGTTGGTAGCGTGAGTTTACCCTCTCCAGGGTCTGCATGCCTCCGTGTTTCTGACGACGTTGGCAGCTGAGTATTAGTCGTCGCCTCTCCAGGCTCGTGCGTACCTCAGTGTTTCTGATCACCTTGGCAGCTTGAGTTTGCCCTCTCTAGGGTCTGCGGTTTGCCCTCCCCAGGGTTGCATACCTCCGTGCTTCTGGTCACTTTCGTAGCGTGAGTTTGCCCTCTCCAGGGATTTGTGATGATTTTGTCTCCACAGTCCACGATGCTGCTTCGACGGTTGTTTTTTATTTTGGTGCCGCTGAGGGCTGGATAACGCAGGGATCCGTCTAGGGGATGTGCAGTTACTCATAGGTTCTTGTGTCCCAACTTTCCATTGCGTAGTTGGTGCCCACTGGGGAAATTCTGATTCCTTGGGGATGCAGACACAAAGATGCTCTTTCTGAGGTGAGCGATGCCTTATGATTGGCTGACGTCCTTTCGACGTTGGTGGAGTATCCCGGTTATCCTTATTCGGGTGACTCTTTTGATTTTCTGGTTTTGTTGCCTCTGCGTAGGCTGTTATTCGCTGGGGGATTCTGTCGTATTGATCTTGATTGGCCTCTTCTGTTAGGCGGATTATCTTGACGTTCGGTGTTTGGCTGAATGCCGAATTCCACTTGGGGAATGGTTATTGATCTTTTCGGATTTTCTCTTTTTGAAGGAGTGCCTCTGAGTAGGTGAATGGGGATTGAGGATCTTATGTATCCCAGAGTATTATTTAGAAAGCCTCTTCAGGCTTAGCTTCACTCGTCGCTCGAGTTGGAAAGCTATCTTCCACTGAGGAAGTCTAAGTCCTTTGACTCGGATATTTTGTTTGGATGATCATGCTTCCATTGGGGAATCTTGCTGATCTTGCTCTGATAGCTTTCACTGGGAGTTCGGCCCAAGAGTGCAAGCTGAGATGTCTCTGGGGAGTATTATTTCGGCAAGCCTCTCCAGGCTCAGTTATTCTGTACGATGCGGTTGATTTTCTGATTTTTGACTTTTTTTGTCGATTTCGGCTTTTTCTGTTATTGATTGCCTTTTTTTGTCGATTTTCGGCTTTTTTCGGCTTTTTCTGTTGGCTGCTGTCATACACAAGAAATTTTTCCTATTTTTTCTATTTTATGCGACTGCCTCATGATAAAGTCTTTGAATGTGCAACTAATGTGTGTGTGATGCACAAATGCAAGTTTAATCATTTGGTTAATGTTTTTAGAAAAATGAATGGCTCTCCCTATCCTCCTCTTCTTGGAGGAATTTCTGTCGTCGACGCGAGGGAGGATTTCTGTGAGCCTTTTACGCAGGAGATTACGGATTTTATAGGAACCCCTCCAACTTTCTTTATTGACCGATTATTAAAGGAATTTCGTACAATTTTTAAGAAACACCAATTTAGAGGCATAATCACATGGTCAAGAGAAGAGAAATGAATAGATATTTTATTGATATTCACAAATGTTTTTACAGAAAGATATACAAAAGGAATTTCTGAAGAATGGCTGGCCAGGGTAGGCTATATACATCAGGCTTAACAATTATATCTGTAATTGTTGCTCTTACGTTCCTCTAATTGCTTCGGGTGAGATGCCTGAGCCAGGAGTGTAGACACTGCAAGACGTTTGCTTCTAGAAGATAATCACTTGAACCGCCTTTCGGTTTTCGATTCAAGTGATCGTTGCTTGCTTTGTTTTTGTGTCTTATTCTTTTGCCCCTAATTTTTGCCTAGGACGTATCCTAGCGGGGATAAATTCGCCTTTATTTTGCCTAGTACCCTTGTACTGGCGGGCTTTTTATTTTGCCCTAACTTTTGCCTAGGACGCCCTTTTCGGGTTTTCATCCTAGCGGGCCTATGCAAGCAACGTCTTCAAGCATAGTACTTCTTTACCACGTCAGCGTTGACTGGGTATCGAAGTTCTTCTCCATCCATGTCCGTGAGGATCAATGCTCCTCCTGAGAAGGCTCGCTTCACCACGTATGGTCCTTCGTAATTCGGGGCCCACTTTCCGATTTTGTCCTTTTGAGCTGGTAGCAACTTTTTCATTACCAGCTCTCCCTCATGGTAGACTCGAGGGTGGACTTTCTTGTCAAAAGCCTTTTTGATCTTCCTCTGATAGGCTTGACCATGGCATATGGCGTTCAGCCGTTTCTCTTCGATAAGATTCAACTGGTCGTATCGGCTTTGAACCCATTCTGCCTCGGAAAGTTTTGCTTCCATGATTACCCTTAGAGAAGGTATCTCGACTTCGATAGGTAGAACTGCCTCCATCCCATAGACGAGGGAGAATGGAGTAGCTCCTGTAGATGTGCGTACTGAAGTCCTATAACCATGAAGAGCGAAGGGTAACATCTCATGCCAGTCTTTAAATGAGACAACCATCTTTTGCACTATTTTCTTGATGTTTTTATTGGCTGCCTCGACTGCCCCATTCATCTTTGGCCGATATGGGGAAGTGTTGTGGTGTTGGATCTTAAACTCTTGGCATAGTTCTTCCACCATTTTGTTATTCAAATTAGATCCATTATCAGTGATGATTTTATCGGGAATACCGTATCTGCATATAATGTTCTTCTTGATGAAGGATGTTACCACCTTTCGGGTCACGTGAGCATACGATGCCGCTTCTACCCATTTGGTGAAGTAGTCAATGGCCACAAGGATGAACCTATGTCCATTGGATGCTTTCGGCTCGATAGGTCCAATAACATCCATGCCCCACATTGAGAATGGCCAAGGTGAAGTCAATACGTTGAGTGGAGTCGGTGGGACATGAATGTTGTCGGCGTATGCTTGACACTTATGGCATTTTCGCACGTACTGGTAACAATCCCTTTCCATGGTCGACCAGTAGTATCCCGCCCTGAGGATCTTTTTAGCCATTGCAGGCCCGGGGATATGGGTACCGAAAACCCCCTCATGTACTTCTTTGATCATATTTTGAGCTTCAACTTGGTCTATACATCTCAACAAGACCGAGTCATAATTTTTCTTGTAGAGGGTTTCACCGACCAGCAGAAATCCCATGGCCCTTCTTCGGATATGCTTCTTGTCATTATCGCTGGCCGCATCAGGATATTCCCCTTTTGTTAAATATTGCTTGATGTCATGGAACCATGGACGATCATCGTCAGCTTTATCTATCAGAAGGCAGAACGCTTGCTTATCGTGCCGCCGGATATTGATGATGGGCATTTCATGCTCACTATCCAAGGCGAACATCGACGAGAGCGTAGCAAGAGCGTCGGCAAACTGATTCTCCTCCCTTGGAATGTATTCAAAGACGACACTTTGGAAGAGATGTGTCAAATCTTTGATGTGCTCAACATATGGTATCAGTTTAGGATTTCGGACTTCCCAATCACCTCGTAGACTTCCCAATCACCTCGTAGTTGGTAGATGACTAGGGCCGAATCACCAAACACTTTGAGCTTTAGGATACCATTGTTGATGGCTGCTTGGATTCCCAACGCGCAAGCCTCGTATTCAGCCATGTTGTTTGTACAATCGAAGTTGAGTCTTGCCGTTATGGGAATGTATTTTCCTTGTGGAGAGATTAGCACTGTGCCAATTCCTCGTCCAAGCATGTTGGAGGCTCCATCAAAATACATGGTCCACGCATCATCTTTAGACTCCTCATGTTGTAGATTCATTATATCCTCATCGGGGAAATCATCCTAAAGGGATTGGTAGTCGTTGGTCGGCCCGTGTGCTAGGTAATCAGCCAGGGTACTGCCCTTGATGGCCTTTTGTGTGACATGTATGATGTCGAATTCTGATAACTGTACTTGCCATTGGGCAATCTTCCCAGTGATTATTGGTTTGTCGAACACGTACTTAATTGGATCCATTTTGGAAACCAACCAAGTAGTATGCCTAATCATATACTGCCTGAGCCGTTGTGTTGCCCACGCTAACGCACAGCACGTCTTTTCTAATGGCGTGTAGCGGGTTTCATAGTCGAGAAATTTCTTGCTCAGGTAGTAGATGGCTCGTTCTTTCTTTCCCGTTTCATCTTGTTGTCCTAGCACACATCCCATAGACTCATCAAGCACGGTTAAATAGAGGATTAACGGTCTTCCCTCGACAGGTGGCACCAATACTGGTGGATTGGCCAAGCACTATTTGATCTTATCAAAAGCTTGTTGACAATCCTCATCCCAAGATTCGGAATGATTCTTGCGCAACAGCCTGAATATTGGTTTGCACGTGTTAGTCAACTGGGCGATGAACCTTGCGACATAGTTCACCTTGCCGAGGAATCCTCTTATCTCTTTCTTGGTCTTAGGAGGAGGCATTTCCATTATTGCCTTCACTTTATCGGGGTCCACCTCTATGCCTTTTTCACTGACGATGAACCCGAGAAGCTTACCCGACCGAACTCCGAAAGTACACTTAGCCGGATTTAGCTTAAGCTGATACTTGCGAAGCCGGTTGAATAATTTTCTCAAATATTGGATATGGTCCATTTCGTCCTTCGACTTTGCGATCATGTCGTCCACGTATACTTCGATTTCTTTGTGGATCATGTCGTGGAATAACGTCACCATCGCTCGTTGGTAGGTGGCACCCGCATTTTTGAGTCCAAAAGGCATCACCCTGTAGCAGAAAGTGCCCCAGGGTGTAATGAAGGAAGTTTTCTCGCGGTCTTCCACATTCATCTTGATTTGGTTGTACCCAGAGTACCCATCCATAAAGGAATAGAGTGTGTTCGTGGCTGTATGATCCACTAGTGTATCGATGTGCGGTAAGGGAAAATCGTCCTTTGGACTGGCACGATTCAGATCCCTGTAGTCAACACAAACTCTAACCTTTCCATTCTTTTTAATGACTGGCACGATGTTAGCCAGCCATTCGGGATACTGAGATACAACCAAGAATCCCGCGTCTAATTGATTTTCGACCTCCTCCTTGATCTTTAAAGACCACTCGGGCTTGATTCGTCGGAGCTTTTGTTTGACGGGTCAAAACCCTTCTTTCAACGGTAACTTGTACTCGACGATGTTAGAGTCCAAACCGGGCATATCACGATACGACCATGCAAATACTTCCTTATATTCCCTTAACAATCGGATCAATTGCGCCCTTATTTCATCATTGATATGGGTCCCAATGTTGACCTCTTTTATCTCTTGGCCCTGCCCCAAATTCACGGTCTCCAATTTCTCTTGATACGGTTGGAGTAGACGAGCTTCTTGATCTAGCAGTCTTTGCAGATCCGGAGAGATGGTCTCCTCATCACTGTCCAACTCAACCCATTCATCCTCAACTTTCGGATCCCGGTCGGAGCGAACAATCACAGACATAATTGTTTTATCGGTTCTGTTATTGGTTTAGAATTATTAATGTTAATGAGAGAAAGAGAGAAAAGAATAAATGAGAGAATGATGCGTGAAAAATGCCTCTTTATTGTTGTGTATAAAAAACTGTACAAAAAACCCTTATTTACATGAAAAGGATCTCATGATCTCGGGTACTGATCATGAGTCCCAAAAAGAAAAGAAAAATGTGGAGGGGCCCTATCGTGGCTTGCTCTTCTCTCTACTCCTGCTTCGGTAGAGGATTCTTGCTCACGTCGAGCGCTGTCGAATCAAAAGTGATCCACCCAGCATCGATAAGGTCTTGGACCTTATATTTGAGAGCTCTACAGTTCTCCGTTGAATGCCCCGGTGCCCCCGAATGGTATAGACATTTGTCTTGCGGATTGTACCAATCGGGGTAAGGTGGATCAATTTTCCTTGGTGGAATGTAAGCTAGAAGATGAGCTTGCACTAGCTTCGGCAGGAGGTCGCTATATGTGGTCGGAAGTTTATCAAACTTCTTCACAGGGTTGTACTGCGACTTTCCCGACTTCGAAGCGGAAGAAGATGAAGAAATAGTTACGGCGTTGACTCCTCCCTCCTTCTTCTTCCCATAGGTCTTCTTAGCTTCAAATGATTGGGAAGGCTTAGCTAGCTTCCCACTTTTCAGCCCTTGTTCCACTCTTTCTCCAATGGTGATGATGTCCGAGAAGAGCGTTGTCGTGTTCCCTATCATCTTGTCATAATAGGGACCGGTCAACGAGTTTATAAATAGGGACACCGTCTCCTTATCTGACAGCGGGGGCTCTATTTGTGCTGCCAACTCCCTCCATCGTTGGGCGTACGCTTTAAAGGATTCATCACTTTTCTTACTCAAGGCTTGAAGATCGGACCTATCGGGTGTTAGGTCGATGTTATACTTGTAGCGCTTGAGAAATGCATCGGCCAACTGCCTCCATGTACGCACCTGATTCCCATCCAGCTGCATATACCAGTTGAGTGCGGTGTCAGCCAAGCTCTCTTGGAAGCAATGGATTAAGAGCTTTTCATTAGTGGCATATGCAGCCATCTTTCGGCAAGACATGGTGAGATGACTTTTGGGGCAAGTCGATCCCACATACTTTGGGAAATCGGGCACTTTAAATTTGGGAGGGAATTGGATGTCCCTCACTAAGCACATGTCGGCGGCATCTTTGATATCAAAATCATGCCCCTCCATAGCCTTCAGCCGGTCCTCGAGAGCGTGGAGTTGCTCCTTTGAAATCTCGGGCTCTCTAATTGTAATCCTCGCCCCAAGGGGTACAGCTTGCGGAGGCTCTTGCTCTTGCTCTTGCTCCTCCTCATGATGGGACTCATGGTCACTGTGTTGAGCCCCGTGTATGTTTTGGTGACGCATGAGTTCCATCATTTGCGCCATTTGCTCCTTGAGCTGTGAGAGCTCGGCTGTATGCTTCCTATTTTGTTCCTCCAACGCGTCCATCTTCTTGAGTTTCTGCGCGCGCGTGAGGACAGAGAGATGACCAGCCACTTTCTAAAATGAATGCTTAATCTAATTAGTTTATTTATGGAATGAATACACTCTTGACATGAGCTTGGTAACCCTCCATCTTTAAGGTGCTACCTTTTTAAGACGGAGGTTTACCACCCTCCTTGACTTATGATCTCTCCCCTAACGGAGAATCTCAATAGTCATGGGTCTCTTTCACTTATGTCAAGGGGTATTGGTGAGCCTAAAATGAATGGTTATGAGGATGCATGATGTCTTATTGGTAATGATGCACATGCTCCTCACTTTTATTATATTTTCACACATGGTCTTTCCTCTCATGTCATGACATTTTTAATGCATGGGGGTTATTCTTAGACCTTATCACGAGGTTTATTATTAATGCACAAACAATGTCACATAGACCTATACACAAACAATTCACTCATCCACGAACAGTCACGAGCGAATCACGAGGTAGGGGTATCCTGCAGACAAGTGCATATTCAAGGAGGTTCTAACTGTTCTCACCGGTCTAAGGCCCCCAAGGTGCCCCCATTATAGGGACCCAATCCCTCTCGTCGTAAGTCGATGGAAAGCTCCAACGCACTGTCGGACTTGAGTTCATGGTTTTCACCTTGAGTGATGCTTTCCGACAACGGTCTACGGGCACCTATAGACCCATTCAACAACCGGCCGTACTAACATCCACTCCCTATGGCTTTCCACTCATGCCCCCGGGTATAGAGGGAACTGTTGTGTGCAAAGGTTCGTGTGCAGTTTATATTTCAAACAATTGCGAAAATTTAAACATCCAACAGTTATTAAAGCCAATTAGGTAAAACATATTATCATACAAGCGAGGGGTAATGAAGTAATTTTAAACTATCTTTTTAGAAATAATCCATCACTAAATGGGACTGACTCTCGAGGCTTCCCCAGTGGAGTCGCCATCTGTCGCCACCCGCCGAAACGGACATTGGCATTCGCGACGATGGTTGGACTCTTTTTAGTTTTGAAAAATGATGGATTGTTAGAACGACTTATTCTCAAACTGAGACCTCATCGAACTAATAATTTTATTAAATGATTCTCACCAATCCATGTTAATCCCAAACGGGACCCTCCATGGATTAGTGGTTTTCGCAAAAAGGGGTTCTTGGAGTCGCCACCAATGTTTTACTCAAAACATTGGAAAAAGAAATAAGGCAATTGATTTTCGCAAATCAACTTTGGCCATTACAACCAGAGTTGGGTAAGGGAGTCGATTACGTGTGGGGAAGGTGTTAGCACCCCACAACGCCCCTTTCGGGTTCCCTATGACAGATCATTTCATAAATAATAGCGTAAAATTACTAAACTACCCCTATTTATTAGAACGATTATAAGTAAACTATCTACATGATGAAGGCTTTAAACGTGCAATGCAACAATCAAAAAGCGATAAGTGAAAGCGGTAAAAGAAAGGATTTGGAAAGAAACCTTCGAAGCGGGCTTTTATATATTAAAAAAAAAAGGGTTAGGAAGCTTTTTGGCGTTCCTTCCCACTACACGTTCGCTCGCTCCTTTCCCTAAAATAAATATAAACTATGGAAATCAAAGAGATTTCCCTTCGACTTGTTCGAGTCTCAAGCTGAAGGCTCGTGAACTCAAGAAGTTAGTCGGATTAGCTCTCGGAGAGATTTCTAGGGCAGAGAATAGCTCAAAAACCCAAGAATACTCAGCCAGAGGGTGGAGAAATGCTCCAAATGTGTGGAAGGACGAGCCAATGACGTCCTATTTATAGGATTGAGACGCAGTACGGCCTAAGGAGTCAATACGGCCCGTACTAAGTTTTTGAACTACAGTACGGCCGTACTGAAGTTCAAAAACTTCAGTACGGCCGTATTGATTTCATTATGGCCGTATTGTAGTTCAAATGGCTCAGTACGGCCGTACTGAACCTCTAGGAGGGCGTATTGAGCTCCAATCCTCACACACCCTTATTCTAAGCTACTCTAAGACTTCTAGACCTACAAAGAATCATCCTAGGGTCTTCCAGGAGTCCTTCCGGCTGACTTTCCTTCGGTCTTCGAGAGTCTTTGAGTCTTATTTCCGACCCAGACAATTTTAGGGGTCTACAAGGTGTAGCAAGTAATTCAGTTGAAGAATTAGAGAGAACCAATGAACAGTAAACCAATTACCTGTTATGTTGTGCATCTGTGTTGGCTATTAGTCTCCCAGGTGTAGCAAGTAAGTCAGTTGAAGAATTAGAGAGAACCAATGAACAGTAAACCAATTACCTGTTATGTGTGCATCTGTGTTGGTTATTAGTCTCCCCAGGTGTAGCAAGTAAGTCAGTTGAAGAATTAGAGAGTACCAATGAATAGTAAATCAATTAACTGTTATGTTGTGCATCTCTGTTAATTATTAGTCTCCCCAGGTGTAGCAAGTAAGTCAGTTGAAGAATTAGAGAGAACCAATGAACAGTAAACCAATTACATGTTACGTTGTGCATCTGTGTTGGTTATTAGTCTCGCCAGGTGTAGCAAGTATGTCAGTTGAAGAATTAGAGAGAACCAATGAACAGTAAACCAATTACATGTTATGTTGTGCATCTGTGTTGGTTATTAGTCTCCCCAGGTGTAGCAAGTAAGTCAGTTGAAGAATTAGAGAGAACCAATGAACAGTAAACCAATTACCTATTATGTTGTGCATCTGTGTTGGTTATTAGTCTCCCCAGGTGTAGAAAGTAAGTCAGTTGAAGAATTAGAGAGAACCAATGAACAGTAATCAATTACCTGTTATGTTGTGCATCTGTGTTGGTTATTAGTCTCCCCAGGTGTAGCAAGTAAGTCAGTTGAAGAATTAGAGAGAACCAATGAATAGTAAGCCATTTACATGTTATGTTGTGCATCTGTGTTCGTTATTAGTCTCCCCAGGTGTAGAAAGTAAGACAGTTGAAGAATTACAGAGAACCAATGAACAGTAAACAAATTACCTGTTTTGTTGTACATCTGTGTTGGTTATTAGTCTCCCCAGGTGTAGCAAGTAAGTCAGTTGAAGAATTAGAGAGAACCAATGAACTGTAAACCAATTACCTGTTATGTTGTACATCTGTGTTGGTTATTAGTCTCCCCAGGTGTAGCAAGTAAGTCACTTGAAGAATTAGAGAGAACCAATGAACAGTAAACAAATTACCTGTTATGTTGTGCATCTGTGTTGGTTATTAGTCTCCCCAAGTGTAGCAAGTAAGTCAGTTGAAGAATTAGAGAGAACCAATGAACAGTAAACCAATTACATGTTACGTTGTGCATCTGTGTTGGTTATTAGTCTCGCCAGGTGTAGCAAGTATGTCAGTTGAAGAATTAGAGAGAACCAATGAACAGTAAACCAATTACATGTTATGTTGTGCATCTGTGTTGGTTATTAGTCTCCCCAGGTGTAGCAAGTAAGTCAGTTGAAGAATTAGAGAGAACCAATGAACAGTAGACCAATTACCTATTATGTTGTGCATCTGTGTTGGTTATTAGTCTCCCCAGGTGTAGAAAGTAAGTCAGTTGAAGAATTAGAGAGAACCAATGAACAGTAATCAATTACCTGTTATGTTGTGCATCTGTGTTGGTTATTAGTCTCCCCAGGTGTAGCAAGTAAGTCAGTTGAAGAATTAGAGAGAACCAATGAATAGTAAGCCATTTACATGTTATGTTGTGCATCTGTGTTCGTTATTAGTCTCCCCAGGTGTAGAAAGTAAGACAGTTGAAGAATTACAGAGAACCAATGAACAGTAAACAAATTACCTGTTTTGTTGTACATCTGTGTTGGTTATTAGTCTCCCCAGGTGTAGCAAGTAAGTCAGTTGAAGAATTAGAGAGAACCAATGAACTGTAAACCAATTACCTGTTATGTTGTACATCTGTGTTGGTTATTAGTCTCCCCAGGTGTAGCAAGTAAGTCACTTGAAGAATTAGAGAGAACCAATGAACAGTAAACAAATTACCTGTTATGTTGTGCATCTGTGTTGGTTATTAGTCTCCCCAGGTGTAGCAAGTAAGTCAGTTGAAGAATTAGAGACTACCAATGAACAGTAAACCAATTACCTGTTATGTTGTGCATCTGTGTTGGTTATTAGTCTCCCCAAGTGTAGCAAGTAAGTCAGTTGAAGAATTAGAGAGAACCAATGAACAGTAAACCAATTACCTGTTATGTTGTGCATCTGTGTTGGTTATTAGTCTCCCCAGGTGTAGCAAGTAAGTCAGTTGAAGAATTAGAAAGAACCGATGAACAGTAAGCCATTTACATGTTATGTTGCGCATCTGTGTTTGTTATTAGTCTCCCCATGTGTTACAAGTGTGTCAGTTGAAGAATTAGAGAGAACCAATGAACAGTAATCCAATTACATGTTATGTTGTGCATCTGTGTTGGTTATTAGTCTCCCCAGGTGTAGCAAGTGTGTAAGTTGAAGAATTAGAGAGAACCAATGAACAGTAAACAAATTACCTGTTACGTTGTGCATCTGTGTTGGTTATTAATCTCCCCAGGTGTAGCAAGAAAGTCAGTTAAAGAATTAGAGAGAACCAATGAACAGTAAGCCATTTATATGTTATGTTGTGCATCTATGTTGGTTATTAGTCTCCCCAGGTGTAGCAAGTAAGTCAGTTGAATAATTAGAGAGAACCAATGAACAGTAAACCAATTACCTGTTATGTTGTGCATTTGTGTTGGTTATTAGTCTCCCCAGGTGTAGCAAGTGTGTCAGTTGAAGAATTAGAGAGAACGAATGAACAGTAAGCAATTTACATGTTATGTTGTGCATCTGTGTTGGTTATTAGTCTCCGCAGGTGTAGCAAGTGTGTCAGTTGAAGAATTAGAGAGAACCAATGAACAGTAAACAAATTACCTGTTACGTTGTGCATCTGTGTTGGTTATTAATCTCCCCAGGGGTAGCAAGAAAGTCAGTTAAAGAATTAGAGAGAACCAATGAACAGTAAGCCATTTATATGTTATGTTGTGCATCTATGTTGGTTATTAGTCTCCCCAGGTGTAGCAAGTAAGTCAGTTGAAGAATTAGAGAGAACCAATGAACAGTAAACCAATTACCTGTTATGTTGTGCATCTATGTTGGTTATTAGTCTCCCCAGGTGTAGCAAGTGTGTCAGTTGAAGAATTAGAGAGAACGAATGAACAGTAAGCAATTTACATGTTATGTTGTGCATCTGTGTTGGTTATTAGTCTCCCCAG
Source organism: Cajanus cajan (assembly GCF_000230855.2). Lineage (NCBI taxonomy): Eukaryota > Viridiplantae > Streptophyta > Magnoliopsida > Fabales > Fabaceae > Cajanus > Cajanus cajan. The sequence continues at coordinate 39,408,962 of NC_138524.1, forward strand.
GTGTAGCAAGTAAGTTAGTTGAAGAATTAGAGAGAACCAATGAACAGTAAACCAATTACCTGTTATGTTGTGCATCTGTGTTGGTTATTAGTCTCCCCAGTGTAGCACGTAAGTCAGTTGAAGAATTAGGGAGAACCAATGAACAGTAAACCAATTACCTGTTATGTTGTGCATCTGTGTTGGTTATTAGTCTCCCAAGTGTAGCAAGTAAGTCAATTGAAGAATTAGAGAGAACCAATGAACAGTAAACCAATTACCTGTTATGTTGTGCATTTGTGTTGGTTATTAGTCTCCCCAGGTGTAGCAAGTAAGTCAGTTGAAGAATTAGAGAGTACCAATGAACAGTAAATCAATTAACTGTTATGTTGTGCATCTCTATTAATTATTAGTCTCCCCAGGTGTAGCAAGTAAGTCAGTTGAAGAATTAGAGAGAACCAATGAACAGTAAACCAATTACATGTTATGTTGTGCATCTGTGTTGGTTATTAGTCTCGCCAGGTGTAGCAAGTATGTCAGTTGAAGAATTAGAGAGAACCAATGAACAGTAAACCAATTACATGTTATGTTATGCATCTGTGTTGGTTATTAGTCTCCCCAGGTGTAGCAAGTAAGTTAGTTGAAGAATTAGAGAGAACCAATGAACAGTAAAACAATTACCTATTATGTTGTGCATCTGTGTTGGTTATTAGTCTCCCCAAGTGTAGAAAGTAAGTCAGTTGAAGAATTAGAGAGAACCAATGAACAGTAAACCAATTACTTGTTATGTTGTGCCTCTGTGTTGGTTATTAGTCTCCCAAGGTGTAGCAGGTAAGTCAGTTGAAGAATTAGAGAGAACCAATGAACAGTAAACCAATTACATGTTATGTTGTGCATCTGTGTTGGTTATTAGTCTCCAAAGGTGTAGCAAGTAAGTCAGTTGAAGAATTAGAGAGAACCAATGAAGAGAAAACCAATTACCTGTTATGTTGTGCATCTGTGTTTGTTATTAGTCTCCCCAGGTGTAGCAAGTAAGTCAGTTGAAGAATTAGAGAGAAGCAATGAACAGTAAGCCATTTACATGTTATGTTGTGCACCTGTGTTTGTTATTAGTCTCCCCAGGTGTAGCAACTGTGTCAGTTGAAGAATTAGAGAGAACCAATGAACAGTAAACCAATTACCTGTTATGTTGTGCATCTATGTTGGTTATTAGTCTCCCCAGGTGTAGCAAGTAAGTCAGTTGAAGAATTAGAGAGAACCAATGAACAGTAAACCAATTACATGTTATGTTATGCATCTGTGTTGGTTATTAGTCTCCCCAGGTGTAGCAAGTAAGTTAGTTGAAGAATTAGAGAGAACCAATGAACAGTAAAACAATTACCTATTATGTTGTGCATCTGTGTTGGTTATTAGTCTCCCCAAGTGTAGAAAGTAAGTCAGTTGAAGAATTAGAGAGAACCAATGAACAGTAAACCAATTACTTGTTATGTTGTGCCTCTGTGTTGGTTATTAGTCTCCCAAGGTGTAGCAGGTAAGTCAGTTGAAGAATTAGAGAGAACCAATGAACAGTAAACCAATTACATGTTATGTTGTGCATCTGTGTTGGTTATTAGTCTCCAAAGGTGTAGCAAGTAAGTCAGTTGAAGAATTAGAGAGAACCAATGAAGAGAAAACCAATTACCTGTTATGTTGTGCATCTGTGTTTGTTATTAGTCTCCCCAGGTGTAGCAAGTAAGTCAGTTGAAGAATTAGAGAGAAGCAATGAACAGTAAGCCATTTACATGTTATGTTGTGCACCTGTGTTTGTTATTAGTCTCCCCAGGTGTAGCAACTGTGTCAGTTGAAGAATTAGAGAGAACCAATGAACAGTAAACCAATTACCTGTTATGTTGTGCATCTATGTTGGTTATTAGTCTCCCCAGGTGTAGCAAGTAAGTCAGTTGAAGAATTAGAGAGAACCAATGAACAGTAAACCAATTACCAGTTATGTTGTACATCTGTGTTGGTTATTAGTCTCCCCAGGTGTAGCAAGTAAGTCAGTTGAAGAATTAGAGAGAACCGATGAACAGTAAACCAATTACCTATTATGTTGTGCATCTGTGTTGGTTATTAGTCTCCCCAGGTGTAGCAAGTAAGTTAGTTGAAGAATTAGAGAGTACCAATGAATAGTAAACCAATTACCTGTTATGTTGTGCATCTGTGTTGGTTATTAGTCTCCCCAGGTGTAGCAAGTAAGTCAGTTGAAGAATTAGAGAGAACCAATGAACAGTAAACAAATTACCTGTTACGTTGTGCATCTGTGTTGGTTATTAATCTCCAGGTGTAGCAAGAAAATCAGTTAAAGAATTAGAGAGAACCAATGAACAGTAAGCCATTTATATGTTATGTTGTGCATCTGTGTTGGTTATTAGTCTCCCCAGGTGTAGCAAGTAAGTCAGTTGAACAATTAGAGAGAACCAATGAACAGTAAACCAATTACCTGTTATGTTGCGCATCTATGTTGGTTATTAGTCTCCCCAGGTGTAGCAAGTAAGTCAGTTGAAGAATTAGAGAGAACCAATGAACAGTAAGCAATTTACATGTTATGTTGTGCATCTGTGTTGGTTATTAGTCTCCCCAGGTGTAGCAAGTAAGTCAGTTGAAGAATTAGAGAGAACCAATGAACAGTAAACCAATTACCTGTTATATTATGCATCTGTGTTGGTTATTAGTCTCCCCAGTGTAGCAAGTAAGTCAGTTGAAGAATTAGGGAGAACCAATGAAGAGTAAACCAATTACCTGTTATGTTGTGCATCTGTGTTGGTTATTAGTCTCCCAGGTGTAGCAAGTAAGTCAGTTGAAGAATTAGAGAGAACCAATGAACAGTAAACCAATTACCTGTTATGTTGTGCATTTGTGTTGGTTATTAGTCTCCCCAGGTGTAGCAAGTAAGTCAGTTGAAGAATTAGAGAGTACCAATGAACAGTAAATCAATTAACTATTATGTTGTTTATCTCTATTAATTATTAGTCTCCCCAGGTGTAGCAAGTAAGTCAGTTGAAGAATTAGAGAGAACCAATGAACAGTAAACCAATTACATGTTATGTTGTGCATCTGTGTTGGTTATTAGTCTCGCCAGGTGTAGCAAGTATGTCAGTTGAAGAATTAGAGAGAACCAATGAACAGTAAACCAATTACATGTTATGTTGTGCATCTGTGTTGGTTATTAGTCTCCCCAGGTGTAGCAAGTAAGTCAGTTGAAGAATTAGAGAGAACCAATGAACAGTAAAACAATTACCTATTATGTTGTGCATCTGTGTTGGTTATTAGTCTCCCCAAGTGTAGAAAGTAAGTCAGTTGAAGAATTAGAGAGAACCAATGAACAGTAAACCAATTACTTGTTATGTTGTGCCTCTGTGTTGGTTATTAGTCTCCCAAGGTGTAGCAGGTAAGTCAGTTGAAGAATTAGAGAGAACCAATGAACAGTAAACCAATTACATGTTATGTTGGGCATCTGTGTTGGTTATTAGTCTCCAAAGGTGTAGCAAGTAAGTCAGTTGAAGAATTAGAGAGAACCATTGAAGAGAAAACCAATTACCTGTTATGTTGTGCATCTGTGTTGGTTATTAGTCTCCCCAGGTGTAGCAAGTAAGTCAGTTGAAGAATTAGAGAGAAGCAATGAACAGTAAGCCATTTACATGTTATGTTGCGCATCTGTGTTTCTTATTAGTCTCCCCAGGTGTAGCAACTGTGTCAGTTGAAGAATTAGAGAGAACCAATGAACAGTAAACCAATTACCTGTTATGTTGTGCATCTATGTTGGTTATTAGTCTCCCCAGGTGTAGCAAGTAAGTCAGTTGAAGAATTAGAGAGAACCAATGAACAGTAAACCAATTACCAGTTATGTTGTACACCTGTGTTGGTTATTAGTCTCCCCAGGTGTAGCAAGTAAGTCAGTTGAAGAATTAGAGAGAACCGATGAACAGTAAACCAATTACCTATTATGTTGTGCATCTGTGTTGGTTATTAGTCTCCCCAGGTGTAGAAAGTAAGTCAGTTGAAGAATTAGAGAGAACCAATGAACAGTAATCAATTACCTGTTATGTTGTGCATCTGTGTTGGTTATTAGTCTCCCCAGGTGTAGCAAGTAAGTCAGTTGAAGAATTAGAGAGAACCAATGAATAGTAAGCCATTTACATGTTATGTTGTGCATCTGTGTTCGTTATTAGTCTCCCCAGGTGTAGAAAGTAAGACAGTTGAAGAATTACAGAGAACCAATGAACAGTAAACAAATTACCTGTTTTGTTGTACATCTGTGTTGGTTATTAGTCTCCCCAGGTGTAGCAAGTAAGTCAGTTGAAGAATTAGAGAGAACCAATGAACTGTAAACCAATTACCTGTTATGTTGTACATCTGTGTTGGTTATTAGTCTCCCCAGGTGTAGCAAGTAAGTCACTTGAAGAATTAGAGAGAACCAATGAACAGTAAACAAATTACCTGTTATGTTGTGCATCTGTGTTGGTTATTAGTCTCCCCAGGTGTAGCAAGTAAGTCAGTTGAAGAATTAGAGACTACCAATGAACAGTAAACCAATTACCTGTTATGTTGTGCATCTGTGTTGGTTATTAGTCTCCCCAAGTGTAGCAAGTAAGTCAGTTGAAGAATTAGAGAGAACCAATGAACAGTAAACCAATTACCTGTTATGTTGTGCATCTGTGTTGGTTATTAGTCTCCCCAGGTGTAGCAAGTAAGTCAGTTGAAGAATTAGAAAGAACCGATGAACAGTAAGCCATTTACATGTTATGTTGCGCATCTGTGTTTGTTATTAGTCTCCCCATGTGTTACAAGTGTGTCGGTTGAAGAATTAGAGAGAACCAATGAACAGTAATCCAATTACATGTTATGTTGTGCATCTGTGTTGGTTATTAGTCTCCCCAGGTGTAGCAAGTAAGTCAGTTGAAGAATTAGAGAGAACCAATGAACAGTAAAACAATTACCTATTATGTTGTGCATCTGTGTTGGTTATTAGTCTCTCCAAGTGTAGAAAGTAAGTCAGTTGAAGAATTAGAGAGAACCAATGAACAGTAAACCAATTACTTGTTATGTTGTGCCTCTGTGTTGGTTATTAGTCTCCCAAGGTGTAGCAGGTAAGTCAGTTGAAGAATTAGAGAGAACCAATGAACAGTAAACCAATTACCTGTTATGTTGTGCATTTGTGTTGGTTATTAGTCTCCCCAGGTGTAGCAAGTAAGTCAGTTGAAGAATTAGAGAGTACCAATGAACAGTAAATCAATTAACTATTATGTTGTGCATCTCTATTAATTATTAGTCTCCCCAGGTGTAGCAAGTAAGTCAGTTGAAGAATTAGAGAGAACCAATGAACAGTAAACCAATTACATGTTATGTTGTGCATCTGTGTTGGTTATTAGTCTCGCCAGGTGTAGCAAGTATGTCAGTTGAAGAATTAGAGAGAACCAATGAACAGTAAACCAATTACATGTTATGTTGTGCATCTGTGTTGGTTATTAGTCTCCCCAGGTGTAGCAAGTAAGTCAGTTGAAGAATTAGAGAGAACCAATGAACAGTAAAACAATTACCTATTATGTTGTGCATCTGTGTTGGTTATTAGTCTCCCCAAGTGTAGAAAGTAAGTCAGTTGAAGAATTAGAGAGAACCAATGAACAGTAAACCAATTACTTGTTATGTTGTGCCTCTGTGTTGGTTATTAGTCTCCCAAGGTGTAGCAGGTAAGTCAGTTGAAGAATTAGAGAGAACCAATGAACAGTAAACCAATTACATGTTATGTTGTGTATCTGTGTTGGTTATTAGTCTCCAAAGGTGTAGCAAGTAAGTCAGTTGAAGAATTAGAGAGAACCAATGAAGAGAAAACCAATTACCTGTTATGTTGTGCATCTGTGTTTGTTATTAGTCTCCCCAGGTGTAGCAAGTAAGTTAGTTGAAGAATTAGAGAGAAGCAATGAACAGTAAGCCATTTACATGTTATGTTGTGCACCTGTGTTTGTTATTAGTCTCCCCAGGTGTAGCAACTGTGTCAGTTGAAGAATTAGAGAGAACCAATGAACAGTAAACCAATTACCTGTTATGTTGTGCATCTATGTTGGTTATTAGTCTCCCCAGGTGTAGCAAGCAAGTCAGTTGAAGAATTAGAGAGAACCAATGAACAGTAAACCAATTACCAGTTATGTTGTACATCTGTGTTGGTTATTAGTCTCCCCAGGTGTAGCAAGTAATTCAGTTGAAGAATTAGAGAGAACCGATGAACAGTAAACCAATTACCTATTATGTTGTGCATCTGTGTTGGTTATTAGTCTCCCCAGGTGTAGCAAGTAAGTTAGTTGAAGAATTAGAGAGTACCAATGAATAGTAAACCAATTACCTGTTATGTTGTGCATCTGTGTTGGTTATTAGTCTCCCCAGGTGTAGCAAGTAAGTCAGTTGAAGAATTAGAGAGAACCAATGAACAGTAAACAAATTACCTGTTACGTTGTGCATCTGTGTTGGTTATTAATCTCCAGGTGTAGCAAGAAAATCAGTTAAAGAATTAGAGAGAACCAATGAACAGTAAGCCATTTATATGTTATGTTGTGCATCTGTGTTGGTTATTAGTCTCCCCAGGTGTAGCAAGTAAGTCAGTTGAACAATTAGAGAGAACCAATGAACAGTAAACCAATTACCTGTTATGTTGCGCATCTATGTTGGTTATTAGTCTCCCCAGGTGTAGCAAGTAAGTCAGTTGAAGAATTAGAGAGAACCAATGAACAGTAAGCAATTTACATGTTATGTTGTGCATCTGTGTTGGTTATTAGTCTCCCCAGGTGTAGCAAGTAAGTCAGTTGAAGAATTAGAGAGAACCAATGAACAGTAAACCAATTACCTGTTATGTTATGCATCTGTGTTGGTTATTAGTCTCCCCAGTGTAGCAAGTAAGTCAGTTGAAGAATTAGGGAGAACCAATGAAGAGTAAACCAATTACCTGTTATGTTGTGCATCTGTGTTGGTTATTAGTCTCCCAGGTGTAGCAAGTAAGTCAGTTGAAGAATTAGAGAGAACCAATGAACAGTAAACCAATTACCTGTTATGTTGTGCATTTGTGTTGGTTATTAGTCTCCCCAGGTGTAGCAAGTAAGTCAGTTGAAGAATTAGAGAGTACCAATGAACAGTAAATCAATTAACTATTATGTTGTGCATCTCTATTAATTATTAGTCTCCCCAGGTGTAGCAAGTAAGTCAGTTGAAGAATTAGAGAGAAGCAATGAACAGTAAGCCATTTACATGTTATGTTGTGCACCTGTGTTTGTTATTAGTCTCCCCAGGTGTAGCAACTGTGTCAGTTGAAGAATTAGAGAGAACCAATGAACAGTAAACCAATTACCTGTTATGTTGTGCATCTATGTTGGTTATTAGTCTCCCCAGGTGTAGCAAGTAAGTCAGTTGAAGAATTAGAGAGAACCAATGAACAGTAAACCAAGTACATGTTATGTTGTGCATCTGTGTTGGTTATTAGTCTCGCCAGGTGTAGCAAGTATGTCAGTTGAAGAATTAGAGAGAATCAATGAACAGTAAACCAATTACATGTTATGTTGTGCATCCGTGTTGGTTATTAGTCTCCCCAGGTGTAGCAAGTAAGTCAGTTGAAGAATTATAGAGAACCAATGAACAGTAAAACAATTACCTATTATGTTGTGCATCTGTGTTGGTTATTAGTCTCCCCAAGTGTAGAAAGTAAGTCAGTTGAAGAATTAGAGAGAACCAATGAACAGTAAACCAATTACTTGTTATGTTGTGCCTCTGTGTTGGTTATTAGTCTCCCAAGGTGTAGCAGGTAAGTCAGTTGAAGAATTATAGAGAACCAATGAACAGTAAACCAATTACATGTTATGTTGGGCATCTGTGTTGGTTATTAGTCTCCAAAGGTGTAGCAAGTAAGTCAGTTGAAGAATTAGAGAGAACCAATGAAGAGAAAACCAATTACCTGTTATGTTGTGCATCTGTGTTGGTTATTAGTCTCCCCAGGTGTAGCAAGTAAGTCAGTTGAAGAATTAGAGAGAAGCAATGAACAGTAAGCCATTTACATGTTATGTTGCGCATCTGTGTTTCTTATTAGTCTCCCCAGGTGTAGCAACTGTGTCAGTTGAAGAATTAGAGAGAACCAATGAACAGTAAACCAATTACCTGTTATGTTGTGCATCTATGTTGGTTATTAGTCTCCCCAGGTGTAGCAAGTAAGTCAGTTGAAGAATTAGAGAGAACCAATGAACAGTAACCCAATTACCAGTTATGTTGTACACCTGTGTTGGTTATTAGTCTCCCCAGGTGTAGCAAGTAAGTCAGTTGAAGAATTAGAGAGAACCGATGAACAGTAAACCAATTACCTATTATGTTGTGCATCTGTGTTGGTTATTAGTCTCCCCAGGTGTAGAAAGTAAGTCAGTTGAAGAATTAGAGAGAACCAATGAACAGTAATCAATTACCTGTTATGTTGTGCATCTGTGTTGGTTATTAGTCTCCCCAGGTGTAGCAAGTAAGTCAGTTGAAGAATTAGAGAGAACCAATGAATAGTAAGCCATTTACATGTTATGTTGTGCATCTGTGTTCGTTATTAGTCTCCCCAGGTGTAGAAAGTAAGACAGTTGAAGAATTACAGAGAACCAATGAACAGTAAACAAATTACCTGTTTTGTTGTACATCTGTGTTGGTTATTAGTCTCCCCAGGTGTAGCAAGTAAGTCAGTTGAAGAATTAGAGAGAACCAATGAACTGTAAACCAATTACCTGTTATGTTGTACATCTGTGTTGGTTATTAGTCTCCCCAGGTGTAGCAAGTAAGTCACTTGAAGAATTAGAGAGAACCAATGAACAGTAAACAAATTACCTGTTATGTTGTGCATCTGTGTTGGTTATTAGTCTCCCCAGGTGTAGCAAGTAAGTCAGTTGAAGAATTAGAGACTACCAATGAACAGTAAACCAATTACCTGTTATGTTGTGCATCTGTGTTGGTTATTAGTCTCCCCAAGTGTAGCAAGTAAGTCAGTTGAAGAATTAGAGAGAACCAATGAACAGTAAACCAATTACCTGTTATGTTGTGCATCTGTGTTGGTTATTAGTCTCCCCAGGTGTAGCAAGTAAGTCAGTTGAAGAATTAGAAAGAACCGATGAACAGTAAGCCATTTACATGTTATGTTGCGCATCTGTGTTTGTTATTAGTCTCCCCATGTGTTACAAGTGTGTCAGTTGAAGAATTAGAGAGAACCAATGAACAGTAATCCAATTACATGTTATGTTGTGCATCTGTGTTGGTTATTAGTCTCCCCAGGTGTAGCAAGTGTGTAAGTTGAAGAATTAGAGAGAACCAATGAACAGTAAACAAATTACCTGTTACGTTGTGCATCTGTGTTGGTTATTAATCTCCCCAGGTGTAGCAAGAAAGTCAGTTAAAGAATTAGAGAGAACCAATGAACAGTAAGCCATTTATATGTTATGTTGTGCATCTATGTTGGTTATTAGTCTCCCCAGGTGTAGCAAGTAAGTCAGTTGAAGAATTAGAGAGAACCAATGAACAGTAAACCAATTACCTGTTATGTTGTGCATTTGTGTTGGTTATTAGTCTCCCCAGGTGTAGCAAGTGTGTCAGTTGAAGAATTAGAGAGAACGAATGAACAGTAAGCAATTTACATGTTATGTTGTGCATCTGTGTTGGTTATTAGTCTCCGCAGGTGTAGCAAGGGTGTCAGTTGAAGAATTAGAGAGAACCAATGAACAGTAAACAAATTACCTGTTACGTTGTGCATCTGTGTTGGTTATTAATCTCCCCAGGGGTAGCAAGAAAGTCAGTTAAAGAATTAGAGAGAACCAATGAACAGTAAGCCATTTATATGTTATGTTGTGCATCTATGTTGGTTATTAGTCTCCCCAGGTGTAGCAAGTAAGTCAGTTGAAGAATTAGAGAGAACCAATGAACAGTAAACCAATTACCTGTTATGTTGTGCATCTATGTTGGTTATTAGTCTCCCCAGGTGTAGCAAGTGTGTCAGTTGAAGAATTAGAGAGAACGAATGAACAGTAAGCAATTTACATGTTATGTTGTGCATCTGTGTTGGTTATTAGTCTCCCCAGGTGTAGCAAGTAAGTTAGTTGAAGAATTAGAGAGAACCAATGAACAGTAAACCAATTACCTGTTATGTTGTGCATCTGTGTTGGTTATTAGTCTCCCCAGTGTAGCACGTAAGTCAGTTGAAGAATTAGGGAGAACCAATGAACAGTAAACCAATTACCTGTTATGTTGTGCATCTGTGTTGGTTATTAGTCTCCCAAGTGTAGCAAGTAAGTCAGTTGAAGAATTAGAGAGAACCAATTTACAGTAAACCAATTACCTGTTATGTTGTGCATTTGTGTTGGTTATTAGTCTCCCCAGGTGTAGCAAGTAAGTCAGTTGAAGAATTAGAGAGTACCAATGAACAGTAAATCAATTAACTGTTATGTTGTGCATCTCTATTAATTATTAGTCTCCCCAGGTGTAGCAAGTAAGTCAGTTGAAGAATTAGAGAGAACCAATGAACAGTAAACCAATTACATGTTATGTTGTGCATCTGTGTTGGTTATTAGTCTCGCCAGGTGTAGCAAGTATGTCAGTTGAAGAATTAGAGAGAACCAATGAACAGTAAACCAATTACATGTTATGTTATGCATCTGTGTTGGTTATTAGTCTCCCCAGGTGTAGCAAGTAAGTTAGTTGAAGAATTAGAGAGAACCAATGAACAGTAAAACAATTACCTATTATGTTGTGCATCTGTGTTGGTTATTAGTCTCCCCAAGTGTAGAAAGTAAGTCAATTGAAGAATTAGAGAGAACCAATGAACAGTAAACCAATTACTTGTTATGTTGTGCCTCTGTGTTGGTTATTAGTCTCCCAAGGTGTAGCAGGTAAGTCAGTTGAAGAATTAGAGAGAACCAATGAACAGTAAACCAATTACATGTTATGTTGTGCATCTGTGTTGGTTATTAGTCTCCAAAGGTGTAGCAAGTAAGTCAGTTGAAGAATTAGAGAGAACCAATGAAGAGAAAACCAATTACCTGTTATGTTGTGCATCTGTGTTTGTTATTAGTCTCCCCAGGTGTAGCAAGTAAGTCAGTTGAAGAATTAGAGAGAAGCAATGAACAGTAAGCCATTTAGATGTTATGTTGTGCACCTGTGTTTGTTATTAGTCTCCCCAGGTGTAGCAACTGTGTCAGTTGAAGAATTAGACAGAACCAATGAACAGTAAACCAATTACCTGTTATGTTGTGCATCTATGTTGGTTATTAGTCTCCCCAGGTGTAGCAAGTAAGTCAGTTGAAGAATTAGAGAGAACCAATGAACAGTAAACCAATTACCAGTTATGTTGTACATCTGTGTTGGTTATTAGTCTCCCCAGGTGTAGCAAGTAAGTCAGTTGAAGAATTAGAGAGAACCGATGAACAGTAAACCAATTACCTATTATGTTGTGCATCTGTGTTGGTTATTAGTCTCCCCAAGTGTAGCAAGTAAGTTAGTTGAAGAATTAGAGAGTACCAATGAATAGTAAACCAATTACCTGTTATGTTGTGCATCTATGTTGGTTATTAGTCTCCCCAGGTGTAGCAAGTAAGTCAGTTGAAGAATTAGAGAGAACCAATGAACAGTAAACCAATTACCAGTTATGTTGTACATCTGTGTTGGTTATTAGTCTCCCCAGGTGTAGCAAGTAAGTCAGTTGAAGAATTAGAGAGAACCGATGAACAGTAAACCAATTACCTATTATGTTGTGCATCTGTGTTGGTTATTAGTCTCCCCAAGTGTAGCAAGTAAGTTAGTTGAAGAATTAGAGAGTACCAATGAATAGTAAACCAATTACCTGTTATGTTGTGCATCTGTGTTGGTTATTAGTCTCCCCAGGTGTAGCAAGTAAGTCAGTTGAAGAATTAGAGAGAAGCAATGAACAGTAAGCCATTTACATGTTATGTTGTGCACCTGTGTTTGTTATTAGTCTCCCCAGGTGTAGCAACTGTGTCAGTTGAAGAATTAGAGAGAACCAATGAACAGTAAACCAATTACCTGTTATGTTGTGCATCTATGTTGGTTATTAGTCTCCCCAGGTGTAGCAAGTAAGTCAGTTGAAGAATTAGAGAGAACCAATGAACAGTAAACCAATTACCAGTTATGTTGTACATCTGTGTTGGTTATTAGTCTCCCCAGGTGTAGCAAGTAATTCAGTTGAAGAATTAGAGAGAACCGATGAACAGTAAACCAATTACCTATTATGTTGTGCATCTGTGTTGGTTATTAGTCTCCCCAGGTGTAGCAAGTAAGTTAGTTGAAGAATTAGAGAGAACCAATGAACAGTAAGCAATTTACATGTTATGTTGTGCATCTGTGTTGGTTATTAGTCTCCCCAGGTGTAGCAAGTAAGTCAGTTGAAGAATTAGAGAGAACCAATGAACAGTAAACCAATTACCTGTTATATTATGCATCTGTGTTGGTTATTAGTCTCCCCAGTGTAGCAAGTAAGTCAGTTGAAGAATTAGGGAGAACCAATGAAGAGTAAACCAATTACCTGTTATGTTGTGCATCTGTGTTGGTTATTAGTCTCCCCGGTGTAGCAAGTAAGTCAGTTGAAGAATTAGAGAGAACCAATGAACAGTAAACCAATTACCTGTTATGTTGTGCATTTGTGTTGGTTATTAGTCTCCCCAGGTGTAGCAAGTAAGTCAGTTGAAGAATTAGAGAGTACCAATGAACAGTAAATCAATTAACTATTATGTTGTGCATCTCTATTAATTATTAGTCTCCCCAGGTGTAGCAAGTAAGTCAGTTGAAGAATTAGAGAGAACCAATGAACAGTAAACCAATTACATGTTATGTTGTGCATCTGTGTTGGTTATTAGTCTCGCCAGGTGTAGCAAGTATGTCAGTTGAAGAATTAGAGAGAACCAATGAACAGTAAACCAATTACATGTTATGTTGTGCATCTGTGTTGGTTATTAGTCTCCCCAGGTGTAGCAAGTAAGTCAGTTGAAGAATTAGAGAGAACCAATGAACAGTAAAACAATTACCTATTATGTTGTGCATCTGTGTTGGTTATTAGTCTCCCCAAGTGTAGAAAGTAAGTCAGTTGAAGAATTAGAGAGAACCAATGAACAGTAAACAAATTACTTGTTATGTTGTGCCTCTGTGTTGGTTATTAGTCTCCCAAGGTGTAGCAGGTAAGTCAGTTGAAGAATTAGAGAGAACCAATGAACAGTAAACCAATTACATGTTATGTTGGGCATCTGTGTTGGTTATTAGTCTCCAAAGTTGTAGCAAGTAAGTCAGTTGAAGAATTAGAGAGAACCAATGAAGAGAAAACCAATTACCTGTTATGTTGTGCATCTGTGTTGGTTATTAGTCTCCCCAGGTGTAGCAAGTAAGTCAGTTGAAGAATTAGAGAGAAGCAATGAACAGTAAGCCATTTACATGTTATGTTGCGCATCTGTGTTTCTTATTAGTCTCCCCAGGTGTAGCAACTGTGTCAGTTGAAGAATTAGAGAGAACCAATGAACAGTAAACCAATTACCTGTTATGTTGTGCATCTATGTTGGTTATTAGTCTCCCCAGGTGTAGCAAGTAAGTCAGTTGAAGAATTAGAGAGAACCGATGAACAGTAAACCAATTACCAGTTATGTTGTACACCTGTGTTGGTTATTAGTCTCCCCAGGTGTAGCAAGTAAGTCAGTTGAAGAATTAGAGAGAACCGATGAACAGTAAACCAATTACCTATTATGCTGTGCATCTGTGTTGGTTATTAGTCTCCCCAGGTGTAGCAAGTAAGTCAGTTGAAGAATTAGAGAGTACCAATGAACAGTAAACCAATTACCTGTTATGTTGTGCATCTGTGTTGGTTATTAGTCTCCCCAGGTGTAGCAAGTAAGTCAGTTGAAGAATTAGAGAGAACCAATGAACAGTAAGCCAATTACCTGTTATGTTGTGCATCTGTGTTTGTTATTAGTCTCCCCATGTGTAGCAAGTGTGTCAGTTGAAGAATTAGAGAGAACCAATGAACAGTAATCCAATTACATGTTATGTTGTGCATCTGTGTTGGTTATTAGTCTCCCCAGGTGTAGCAAGTAAGTCAGTTGAAGAATTAGAGAGAACCAATGAACAGTAAACAAATTACCTGTTACGTTGTGCATCTGTGTTGGTTATTAATCTCCGCAGGTGTAGCAAGAAAGTCAGTTAAAGAATTAGAGAGAACCAATGAACAGTAAGCCATTTATATGTTATGTTGTGCATCTGTGTTGGTAATTAGTCTCCCCAGGTGTAGCAAGTAAGTCAGTTGAAGAATTAGAGAGAACCAATGAACAGTAAACCAATTGCCTGTTATGTTGTGCATCTATGTTGGTTATTAGTCTCCCAGGTGTAGCAAGTAAGTCAGTTGAAGAATTAGGGAGAACCAATGAACAGTAAACTATTTACCTGTTATGTTGTGCATCTGTGTTGGTTATTAGTCTCCCAGGTGTAGCAAGTAAGTCAGTTGAAGAATTAGAGAGAACCAATGAACAGTAAGCAATTTACATGTTATGTTGTGCATCTGTGTTGGTTATTAGTCTCCCCAGGTGTAGCAAGTAAGTCAGTTGAAGAATTAGAGAGAACCAATGAACAGTAAATCAATTAACTGTTATGTTGTGCATCTCTATTAATTATTAGTCTCCCCAGGTGTAGCAAGTAAGTCAGTTGAAGAATTAGAGTGAACCAATGAACAGTAAACCAATTACATGTTATGTTGTGCATCTGTGTTGGTTATTAGTCTCCCCAGGTGTAGCAAGTATGTCAGTTGAAGAATTAGAGAGAACCAATGAACAGTAAACTAATTACATGTTATGTTGTGCATCTGTGTTGGTTATTAGTCTCCCCAGGTGTAGCAAGTAAGTCAGTTGAAGAATTAGAGAGAACCAATGAACAGTAAAACAATTACCTATTATGTTGTGCATCTGTGTTGGTTATTAGTCTCCCCAAGTGTAGAAAGTAAGTCAGTTGAAGAATTAGAGAGAACCAATGAACAGTAAACCAATTACTTGTTACGTTGTGCCTCTGTGTTGGTTATTAGTCTCCCAAGGTGTAGCAGGTAAGTCAGTTGAAGAATTAGAGAGAACCAATGAACAGTAAACCGATTACATGTTATGTTGTGCATCTGTGTTGGTTATTAGTCTCCAAAGGTGTAGCAAGTAAGTCAGTTGAAGAATTAGAGAGAACCAATGAAGAGAAAACCAATTACCTGTTATGTTGTGCATCTATGTTGGTTATTAGTCTCCCCAGGTGTAGCAAGTAAGTCAGTTGAAGAATTAGAGAGAAGCAATGAACAGTATGCCATTTACATGTTATGTTGTGCATCTGTGTTTGTTATTAGTCTCCCCAGGTGTAGCAAGTGTGTCAGTTGAAGAATTAGAGAGAACCAATGAACAGTAAACCAATTACCTGTTATGTTGTGCATCAATGTTGGTTATTAGTCTCCCCAGGTGTAGCAAGTAAGTCAGTTGAAGAATTAGAGAGTACCAATGAACAGTAAACCAATTACCAGTTATGTTGTACATCTGTGTTGGTTATTAGTCTCCCCAGGTGTAGCAAGTAAGTCAGTTGAAGAATTAGAGAGAACCGATGAACAGTAAACCAATTACCTATTATGTTGTGCATCTGTATTGGTTATTAGTCTCCCCAGGTGTAGCAAGTAAGTCAGTTGAAGAATTAGAGAGAACCAATGAACAGTAAAACAATTACCTGTTATGTTGTGCATCTGTGTTGGTTATTAGTCTCCCCAGGTGTAGCAAATAAGTCAGTTGAAGAATTAGAGAGAACCAATGAACAATAAACCAATTACCTGTTATGTTGTGCATCTATGTTGGTTATTAGTCTCCCAGGTGTAGCAAGTAAGTCAGTTGAAGAATTAGGGAGAACCAATGAACAGTAAACTAATTACCTGTTATGTTGTGCATCTGTGTTGGTTATTAGTCTCCCAGGTGTAGCAAGTAAGTCAGTTGAAGAATTAGAGAGAACCAATGAATAGTAAGCAATTTACATGTTATGTTGTGCATCTGTGTTGGTTATTAGTCTCCCCAGGTGTAGCAAGTAAGTCAGTTGAAGAATTAGAGAGAACCAATGAACAGTAAATCAATTAACTGTTATGTTGTGCATCTCTATTAATTATTAGTCTCCCCAGGTGTAGCAAGTAAGTCAGTTGAAGAATTAGAGAGAACCAATGAACAGTAAACCAATTACATGTTATGTTGTGCATCTGTGTTGGTTATTAGTCTCGCCAGGTGTAGCAAGTATGTCAGTTGAAGAATTAGAGAGAACCAATGAACAGTAAACTAATTACATGTTATGTTGTGCATCTGTGTTGGTTATTAGTCTCCCCAGGTGTAGCAAGTAAGTCAGTTGAAGAATTAGAGAGAACCAATGAACAGTAAAACAATTACCTATTATGTTGTGCATCTGTGTTGGTTATTAGTCTCCCCAAGTGTAGAAAGTAAGTCAGTTGAAGAATTAGAGAGAACCAATGAACAGTAAACCAATTACTTGTTATGTTGTGCCTCTGTGTTGGTTATTAGTCTCCCAAGGTGTAGCAGGTAAGTCAGTTGAAGAATTAGAGAGAACCAATGAACAGTAAACCAATTACATGTTATGTTGTGCATCTGTGTTGGTTATTAGTCTCCAAAGGTGTAGCAAGTAAGTCAGTTGAAGAATTAGAGAGAACCAATGAACAGTAAGCAATTTACATGTTATGTTGTGCATCTGTGTTGGTTATTAGTCTCCCCAGGTGTAGCAAGTAAGTCAGTTGAAGAATTAGAGAGAACCAATGAACAGTAAATCAATTAACTGTTATGTTGTGCATCTCTATTAATTATTAGTCTCCCCAGGTGTAGCAAGTAAGTCAGTTGAAGAATTAGAGAGAACCAATGAACAGTAAACCAATTACATGTTATGTTGTGCATCTGTGTTGGTTATTAGTCTCCCCAGGTGTAGCAAGTATGTCAGTTGAAGAATTAGAGAGAACCAATGAACAGTAAACTAATTACATGTTATGTTGTGCATCTGTGTTGGTTATTAGTCTCCCCAGGTGTAGCAAGTAAGTCAGTTGAAGAATTAGAGAGAACCAATGAACAGTAAAACAATTACCTATTATGTTGTGCATCTGTGTTGGTTATTAGTCTCCCCAAGTGTAGAAAGTAAGTCAGTTGAAGAATTAGAGAGAACCAATGAACAGTAAACCAATTACTTGTTACGTTGTGCCTCTGTGTTGGTTATTAGTCTCCCAAGGTGTAGCAGGTAAGTCAGTTGAAGAATTAGAGAGAACCAATGAACAGTAAACCGATTACATGTTATGTTGTGCATCTGTGTTGGTTATTAGTCTCCAAAGGTGTAGCAAGTAAGTCAGTTGAAGAATTAGAGAGAACCAATGAAGAGAAAACCAATTACCTGTTATGTTGTGCATCTATGTTGGTTATTAGTCTCCCCAGGTGTAGCAAGTAAGTCAGTTGAAGAATTAGAGAGAAGCAATGAACAGTATGCCATTTACATGTTATGTTGTGCATCTGTGTTTGTTATTAGTCTCCCCAGGTGTAGCAAGTGTGTCAGTTGAAGAATTAGAGAGAACCAATGAACAGTAAACCAATTACCTGTTATGTTGTGCATCAATGTTGGTTATTAGTCTCCCCAGGTGTAGCAAGTAAGTCAGTTGAAGAATTAGAGAGTACCAATGAACAGTAAACCAATTACCAGTTATGTTGTACATCTGTGTTGGTTATTAGTCTCCCCAGGTGTAGCAAGTAAGTCAGTTGAAGAATTAGAGAGAACCGATGAACAGTAAACCAATTACCTATTATGTTGTGCATCTGTATTGGTTATTAGTCTCCCCAGGTGTAGCAAGTAAGTCAGTTGAAGAATTAGAGAGAACCAATGAACAGTAAAACAATTACCTGTTATGTTGTGCATCTGTGTTGGTTATTAGTCTCCCCAGGTGTAGCAAATAAGTCAGTTGAAGAATTAGAGAGAACCAATGAACAATAAACCAATTACCTGTTATGTTGTGCATCTATGTTGGTTATTAGTCTCCCAGGTGTAGCAAGTAAGTCAGTTGAAGAATTAGGGAGAACCAATGAACAGTAAACTAATTACCTGTTATGTTGTGCATCTGTGTTGGTTATTAGTCTCCCAGGTGTAGCAAGTAAGTCAGTTGAAGAATTAGAGAGAACCAATGAATAGTAAGCAATTTACATGTTATGTTGTGCATCTGTGTTGGTTATTAGTCTCCCCAGGTGTAGCAAGTAAGTCAGTTGAAGAATTAGAGAGAACCAATGAACAGTAAATCAATTAACTGTTATGTTGTGCATCTCTATTAATTATTAGTCTCCCCAGGTGTAGCAAGTAAGTCAGTTGAAGAATTAGAGAGAACCAATGAACAGTAAACCAATTACATGTTATGTTGTGCATCTGTGTTGGTTATTAGTCTCGCCAGGTGTAGCAAGTATGTCAGTTGAAGAATTAGAGAGAACCAATGAACAGTAAACTAATTACATGTTATGTTGTGCATCTGTGTTGGTTATTAGTCTCCCCAGGTGTAGCAAGTAAGTCAGTTGAAGAATTAGAGAGAACCAATGAACAGTAAAACAATTACCTATTATGTTGTGCATCTGTGTTGGTTATTAGTCTCCCCAAGTGTAGAAAGTAAGTCAGTTGAAGAATTAGAGAGAACCAATGAACAGTAAACCAATTACTTGTTATGTTGTGCCTCTGTGTTGGTTATTAGTCTCCCAAGGTGTAGCAGGTAAGTCAGTTGAAGAATTAGAGAGAACCAATGAACAGTAAACCGGTTACATGTTATGTTGTGCATCTGTGTTGGTTATTAGTCTCCAAAGGTGTAGCAAGTAAGTCAGTTGAAGAATTAGAGAGAACCAATGAAGAGAAAACCAATTACCTGTTATGTTGTGCATCTATGTTGGTTATTAGTCTCCCCAGGTGTAGCAAGTAAGTCAGTTGAAGAATTAGAGAGAAGCAATGAACAGTATGCCATTTAGATGTTATGTTGTGCATTTGTGTTTGTTATTAGTCTCCCCAGGTGTAGCAAGTGTGTCAGTTGAAGAATTAGAGAGAACCAATGAACAGTAAACCAATTACCTGTTATGTTGTGCATCTATGTTGGTTATTAGTCTCCCCAGGTGTAGCAAGTAAGTCAGTTGAAGAATTAGAGAGAACCGATGAACAGTAAACCAATTACCTATTATGTTGTGCATCTGTGTTGGTTATTAGTCTCCCCAGGTGTAGCAAGTAAGTCAGTTGAAGAATTAGAGAGAACCAATGAACAGTAAAACAATTACCTGTTATGTTGTGCATCTGTGTTGGTTATTAGTCTCCCCAGGTGTAGCAAGTAAGTCAGTTGAAGAATTAGAGAGAACCAATGAACAGTAAACCAATTACCAGTTATGTTGTACATCTGTGTTGATTATTAGTCTCCCCAGGTGTAGCAAGTAAGTCAGTTGAAGAATTAGAGAGAACCAATGAACAGTAAACCAATTACTTGTTATGTTGTGCCTCTGTGTTGGTTATTAGTCTCCCAAGGTGTAGCAGGTAAGTCAGTTGTAGAATTAGAGAGAACCAATGAACAGTAAACCGATTACATGTTATGTTGTGCATCTGTGTTGGTTATTAGTCTCCAAAGGTGTAGAAAGTAAGTCAGTTGAAGAATTAGAGAGAACCAATGAACAGTAAGCCATTTACATGTTATGTTGTGCATCTGTGTTGGTTATTAGTCTCCCCAGGTGTAGCAAGTAAGTCAATTGAAGAATTAGAGAGAACCAATGAACAGTAAACCAATTACATGTTATGTTGTGCATCTGTGTTGGTTATTAGTCTCCCCAGGTGTAGCAAGTAAGTCAATTGAAGAATTAGAGAGAACCAATGAACAGTAAACCAATTACATGTTATGTTGTGCATTTGTGTTGGTTATTAGTCTCCCCAGGTGTAGCAAGTAAGTCAGTTGAAGAATTAGAGAGAAGCAATGAACAGTAAGCCATTTACATGTTATGTTGTGCATCTGTGTTTGTTATTAGTCTCCCCAGGTGTAGCAAGTGTGTCAGTTGAAGAATTAGAGAGAACCAATGAACAGTAAACCAATTACCTGTTATGTTGTGCATCTATGTTGGTTATTAGTCTCCCCAGGTGTAGCAAGTAAGTCAGTTGAAGAATTAGAGAGAACCAATGAACAGTAAACCAATTACCAGTGATGTTGTACATTTGTGTTGGTTATTAGTCTCCCCAGGTGTAGCAAGTAAGTTAGTTGAAGAATTAGTGAGAACCGATGAACAGTAAACCAATTACCTATTATGTTGTGCATCTGTGTTGGTTATTAGTCTCCCCAGGTGTAGCAAGTAAGTCAGTTGAAGAATTAGAGAGAACCAATGAACAGTAAAACAATTACCTGTTATGTTGTGCATCTGTGTTGGTTATTAGTCTCCCCAGGTGTAGCAAGTAAGTCAGTTGAAGAATTAGAGAGAACCAATGAACAGTAAACCAATTACCAGTTATGTTGTACATCTGTGTTGATTATTAGTCTCCCCAGGTGTAGCAAGTAAGTCAGTTGAAGAATTAGAGAGAACCAGTGAACAGTAAACCAATTACTTGTTATGTTGTGCCTCTATGTTGGTTATTAGTCTCCCAAGGTGTAGCAGGTAAGTCAGTTGAAGAATTAGAGAGAACCAATGAACAGTAAACCGATTACATGTTATGTTGTGCATCTGTGTTCGTTATTAGTCTCCAAAGGTGTAGCAAGTAAGTCAGTTGAAGAATTAGAGAGAACCAATGAAGAGAAAACCAATTACCTGTTATGTTGTGCATCTGTGTTGGTTATAGTCTCCCCAGGTGTAGCAAGTAAGTCAGTTGAAGAATTAGAGAGAACCACTGAACAGTAAGCCATTTACATGTTATGTTGTGCATCTGTGTTGGTTATTAGTCTCCTCAGGTGTAGCAAGTAAGTCAATTGAAGAATTAGAGAGAACCAATGAACAGTAAACCAATTACATGTTATGTTGTGCATTTGTGTTGGTTATTAGTCTCCCCAGGTGTAGCAAGTAAGTCAGTTGAAGAATTAGAGAGAAGCAATGAACAGTAAGCCATTTACATGTTATGTTGTGCATCTGTGTTTGTTATTAGTCTCCCCAGGTGTAGCAAGTGTGTCAGTTGAAGAATTAGAGAGAACCAATGAACAGTAAACCAATTACCTGTTATGTTGTGCATCTATGTTGCTTATTAGTCTCCCCAGGTGTAGCAAGTAAGTCAGTTGAAGAATTAGAGAGAACCAATGAACAGTAAACCAATTACCAGTTATGTTGTACATCTGTGTTGGTTATTAGTCTCCCCAGGTGTAGCAAGTAAGTCAGTTGAAGAATTAGAGAGAACCGATGAACAGTAAACCAATTACCTATTATGTTGTGCATCTGTGTTGGTTATTAGTCTCCCCAGGTGTAGCAAGTAAGTCAGTTGAAGAATTAGAGAGAACCAATGAACATTAAAACAATTACCTGTTATGTTGTGCATCTGTGTTGGTTATTAGTCTCCCCAGGTGTAGCAAGTAAGTCAGTTGAAGAATTAGAGAGAACCAATGAACAGTAAACCAATTACCAGTTATGTTGTACATCTGTGTTGGTTATTAGACTCCCTAGGTGTAGCAAGTAAGTCAGTTGAAGAATTAGAGAGAACCAATGAACAGTAAACCAATTACTTGTTATGTTGTGCCTCTGTGTTGGTTATTAGTCTCCCAAGGTGTAGCAGGTAAGTCAGTTGTTGAATTAGAGAGAACCAATGAACAGTAAACCGATTACATGTTATGTTGTGCATCTGTGTTGGTTATTAGTATCCAAAGGTGTAGCAAGTAAGTCAGTTGAAGAATTAGAGAGAACCAATGAAGACAAAACCAATTACCTGTTATGTTGTGCATCTGTGTTGGTTATTAGTCTCCCCAGGTGTAGCAAGTAAGTCAGTTGAAGAATTAGAGAGAACCAATGAACAGTAAGCCATTTACATGTTATGTTGTGCATCTGTGTTGGTTATTAGTCTCCCCAGGTGTAGCAGGTAAGTCAGTTGAAGAATTAGAGAGAACCAATGAACAGTAAACCAATTAATTGTTATGTTGTGCATCTTTGTTAGTTATTAGTCTCCCCAGGTGTAGCAAGTAAGTTAGTTGAAGAATTAGAGAGAACCAATGAACAATAAACCAATTACCTGTTATGTTGTGCCTCTGTGTTGGTTATTAGTCTCCCTAGGTATTGCAAGTGTGTTAGTTGAAGAATTAGAGACAACCAATGAATAGTAATCCAATTACATGTTATGTTGTGCATCTGTGTTGGTTATTAATCTCCCCAGGTGTAGCAAGTAAGTTAGTTAAAAAATTAGAGAGAACCAATGAACAGTAAGCAATTTACATGTTATGTTGTGCATCTGTGTTGGTTATTAGTCTCCCCGGGTGTAGCAAGTAAGTCAGTTGAAGAATTAGAGAGAACTAATGAACAGTAAACCAATTACCTATTATGTTATGCATCTATGTTGGTTATTAGTCTCCCCAGGTGTAGCAAGTAAGTCAGTTGAAGAATTAGAGAGAACCACTGAACAGTAAACAAATTACCTATTATTTTGTGCATCTGTGTTGGTTATTAGTCTCCCTAGGTGTAGCAAGTAAGTCAGTTGAAGAATTAGAGAGAACCAATGAAGAGTAAAACAGTTACCTGTTATGTTGTGCATCTGTGTTGGTTATTAGTCTCCCCAGGTGTAGCAAGTAAGTCAGTTGAAGAATTAGAGAGAACCAATGAACAGTAAACCAATTACCAGTTATGTTGTACATCTGTGTTGGTTATTAGTCCCCCCAGGTGTAGCAAGTAAGTCAGTTGAAGAATTAGAGAGAACCAATGAACAGTAAACCAATTACTTGTTATGTTGTGCCTCTGTGTTGGTTATTAGTCTCCCAAGGCGTAGCAGGTAAGTCAGTTGAAGAATTAGAGAGAGCCAATGAACAGTAAACCGATTACATGTTATGTTGTGCATCTGTGTTGGTTATTAGTCTCCCCAGGTGTAGCAAGTAAGTCAGTTGAAGAATTAGAGAGAACCAATGAACAGTAAACCAATTACCTGTTATGTTGTGCATCTATGTTGGTTATTAGTCGCCCCAGGTGTAGCAAGTAAGTCAGTTGAAGAATTAAAGAGAACCAATGAACAGTAAGCAATTTACATGTTATGTTGTGCATCTGTGTTGGTTATTAGTCTCCCCAGGTGTAGCAAGTAAGTCAGTTGAAGAATTAGAGAGAACCAATGAACAGTAAACCAATTACCTGTTATGTTGTGCATCTGTGTTGGTTATTAGTCTCCCCAGCTGTAGCAAGCAAGTTAGTTGAAGAATTAGAGAGAACCAATGAACAATAATCAATTACCTGTTATGTTGGGCATCTGTGTTGGTTATTAGTCTCCCCAAGTGTAGCAAGTAAGTCAGTTGAAGAATTAGAGAGAACCAATGAACAGTAAACCAATTACCTGTTATGTTGTACATCTGTGTTGGTTATTAGTCTCCCCAGGTGTAGCAAGTAAGTCAGTTGAAGAATTAGAGAGAACCAATGAACAGTAAACCAATTACCTGTTATGTTGTGCATCTGTGTTGGTTATTAGACTCCCCAGGTGTAGCAAGTAAGTCAGTTGAAGAATTAGAGAGAA
Source organism: Cajanus cajan (assembly GCF_000230855.2). Classification (NCBI taxonomy): domain Eukaryota; kingdom Viridiplantae; phylum Streptophyta; class Magnoliopsida; order Fabales; family Fabaceae; genus Cajanus; species Cajanus cajan. Next base: position 39,432,674 of record NC_138524.1, read on the forward strand.
CCAATGAACAGTAAACCAATTACTGTTATGTTGTGCATCTGTGTTTGTTATTAGTCTCCCAGGTGTAGCAAGAAAGTCAGTTGAAGAATTAGAGAGAACCAATGAACAGTAAACCAATTACCTGTTATGTTGTGCATCTGTGTTGGTTATTAGTCTCCCAGGTGTAGCAAGTAAGTCAGTTGAAGAATTAGAGAGAACCAATGAACAGTAAACCAATTACCTGTTATGTTGTGCATCTCTGTTGGTTATTAGTCTCCCCTGGTGTAGCAAGTAAGTCATTGAAGAATTAGAGAGTACCAATGAACAGTAAACCAATTACCTGTTATGTTGTACATCTGTGTTGGTTATTAGTCTCCCCAGGTGTAGCAAGTAAGTCAGTTGAAGAATTAGAGAGAACCAATGAACAGTAAACCAATTACCTGTTATGTTGTGCATCTGTGTTGGTTATTAGTCTCCCAGGTGTAGCAAGTAAGTCAGTTGAAGAATTAGAGAGAACCAATGAACAGTAAACCAATTACCTGTTATGTTGTGCATCTCTGTTGGTTATTAGTCTCCCCAAGTGAAGCAAGTAAGTCATTGAAGAATTAGAGAGTACCAATGAACAGTAAACCAATTACCTGTTATGTTGTACATCTGTGTTGGTTATTAGTCTCCCCAGGTGTAGCAAGTAAGTCAGTTGAAGAATTAGAGAGAACCAATGAACAGTAAAACAATTACCTGTTATGTTGTGCATCTGTGTTGGTTTTTAGTCTCCCAGGTGTAGCAAGTAAGTCAGTTGAAGAATTAGAGAGAACCAATGAACAGTAAACCAATTACCTGTTATGTTGTGCATCTGTGTTGGTTATTAGTCTCCCCAGCTGTAGCAAGCAAGTTAGTTGAAGAATTAGAGAGAACCAATGAACAGTAATCAATTACCTGTTATGTTGGGCATCTGTGTTGGTTATTAGTCTCCCCAAGTGTAGCAAGTAAGTCAGTTGAAGAATTAGAGAGAACCAATGAACAGTAAACCAATTACCTGTTATGTTGTGCATCTGTGTTGGTTATTAGTCTCCCCAGCTGTAGCAAGCAAGTTAGTTGAAGAATTAGAGAGAACCAATGAACAGTAATCAATTACCTGTTATGTTGGGCATCTGTGTTGGTTATTAGTCTCCCAGGTGTAGCAAGTAAGTCAGTTGAAGAATTAGAGAGAACCAATGAACAGTAAACCAATTACCTGTTATGTTGTGCATCTGTGTTGGTTTTTAGTCTCCCAGGTGTAGCAAGTAAGTCAGTTGAAGAATTAGAGAGAACCAATGAACAGTAAACCAATTACCTGTTATGTTGTGCATCTCTGTTGGTTATTAGTCTCCCCAGGTGTAGCAAGTAAGTCATTGAAGAATTAGAGAGTACCAATGAACAGTAAACCAATTAACTGTTATGTTGTGCATCTCTGTTAATTATTAGTCTCCCCAAGTGTAGCAAGTGAGTCAGTTGAAGAATTAGAGAGAACCAATGAACAGTAAACCAATTACATGTTATGTTGTGCATCTGTGTTGGTTATTAGTCTCGCCAGGTGTAGCAAGTATGTCAGTTGAAGAATTAGAGAGAACCAATGAACAGTAAAGCAATTACATGTTATGTTGTGCATCTGTGTTGGTTATTAGTCTCCCCAGGTGTAGCAAGTAAGTCAGTTGAAGAATTAGAGAGAACCAATGAACAGTAAAACAATTACCTGTTATGTTGTGCATCTGTGTTGGTTACTAGTCTCCCCAAGTGTAGCAAGTAAGTCAGTTGAAGAATTAGAGAGAACCAATGAACAGTAAGCCATTTACATGTTATGTTGTGCATCTGTGTTGGTTATTAGTCTCCCCAGGTGTAGCAAGTAAGTCAATTGAAGAATTAGAGAGAACCAATTAACAGTAAACCAATTACATGTTATGTTGTGCATCTGTGTTGGTTATTAGTCTCCCCAGGTGTTGCAAGTAAGTCAGTTGAAGAATTAGGGAGAACCAATAAACAGTAAACCAATTAACTGTTATGTTGTGCATCTTTGTTAGTTATTAGTCTCCCCAGGTGTAGCAAGTAAGTCAGTTGAAGAATTAGAGAGAACCAATGTACAATAAACCAATGACCTGTTATGTTGTGCATCTGTGTTGGTTATTAGTCTCCCTAGGTGTTGCAAGTGTGTCAGTTGAAGTATTAGAGAGAACCAATGAACAGTAATCCAATTACATGTTATGTTGTGCATCTGTGTTGGTTATTAGTCTCCCAGGTGTAGCAAGTAAGTCAGTTGAAGAATTAGAGAGAACCAATGAACAGTAAGCCATTTACATGTTATGTTGTGCATCTGTGTTCGTTATTAGTCTCCCCAGGTGTAGAAAGTAAGTCAGTTGAAGAATTAGAGAGAACCAATGAACAGTAAACAAATTACCTGTTTTGTTGTTGTACATCTGTGTTGGTTATTAGTCTCCCCAGGTGTAGCAAGTAAGTCAGTTGAAGAATTAGAGAGAACTAATGAACAGTAAACCAATTACCTGTTATGTTGTAGATCTGTGTTGGTTATTAGTTTCCCCAGGTGTAGCAAGTAAGTCACTTGAAGAAATAGAGAGAACCAATGAACAGTAAACAAATTACCTGTTATGTTGTGCATCTGTGTTGGTTATTAGTCTCCCCAGGTGTAGCAAGTAAGTCAGTTGAAGAATTATAGAGTGCCAATGAATAGTAAACCAATTACCTGTTATGTTGTGCATCTGTGTTGGTTATTAGTCTCCCCAGGTGTAGCAAGTAAGTCAATTGAAGAATTAGAGAGAACCAATGAACAGTAAACCAATTACCTGTTATGTTGTGCATCTGTGTTGGTTATTAGTCTCCCCAGGTGTAGGAAGTAAGTCAGTTGAAGAATTAGAAAGAACCAATGAACAGTAAGCCATTTACATGTTATGTTGTGCATCTGTGTTTGTTATTAGTCTCCCCAAGTGTAGCAAGTGTGTCAGTTGAAGAATTAGAGAGAACCAATGAACAGTAATCCAATTACATGTTATGTTGTGCATCTGTGTTGGTTATTAGTCTCCCCAGGTGTAGCAAGTAAGTCAGTTGAAGAATTAGAGAGAACCAATGAACAGTAAACCAATTACCTGTTATGTTGTGCATCTGTGTTGGTTATTAGTCTCCCAGGTGTAGCAAGTAAGTCAGTTGAAGAATTAGAGAGAACCAATGAACAGTAATCCAATTACATTTTATGTTGTGCATCTGTGTTGGTTATTAGTCTCCCTAGGTGTAGCAAGTAAATTAGTTGAAGAATTAGAGAGAACCAATGAACAGTAAACAAATTACGTGTTACGTTGTGCATCTGTGTTGGTTATTAATCTCCCCAGGTGTAGCAAGAAAGTCTGTTAAAGAATTAGAGAGAACCAATGAACAGTAAGCCATTTACATGTTATGTTGTGCATCTGTGTTGGTTATTTGTCTCCCCAGGTGTAGCAAGTAAGTCAGTTGAAGAATTAGAGAGAACTAATGAACAGTAAACCAATTACCTGTTATGTTGTGCATCTATGTTGGTTATTAGTCTCCCCAGGTGTAGCAAGTAAGTCAGTTGAAGAATTAGAGAGAACCAATGAACAGTAAGCAATTTACATGTTATGTTGTGCATCTGTGTTGGTTATTAGTCTCCCCAGGTGTAACAAGTAAGTCAGTTGAAGAATTAGAGAGAACCAATGAACAGTAAACCAATTACCTGTTATGTTGTGAATCTGTGTTGGTTATTAGTCTCCCAGGTGTAGCAAGTAAGTCAGTTGAAGAATTAGAGAGAACCAATGAACAGTAAACCAATTACCTGTTATGTTGTGCATCTGTGTTGGTTATTAGTCTCCCAGGTGTAGCAAGTAAGTCAGTTGAAGAATTAGAGAGAACCAATGAACAGTAAACCAATTACCTGTTATGTTGTGCATCTGTGTTGGTTATTAGTCTCCCCAAGTGTAGCAAGTAAGTCAGTTGAAGAATTAGAGAGTACCAATGAACAGTAAATCAATTAACTGTTATGTTGTGCATCTCTGTTAATTATTAGTCTCCCCAGGTGTAGCTAGTAAGTCAGTTGAAGAATTAGAGAGAACCAATGAACAGTAAACCAATTATATGTTATGTTGTGCATCTGTGTTGGTTATTAGTCTCGCCAGGTGTAGCAAGTATGTCAGTTGAAGAATTAGAGAGAACCAATGAACAGTAAACCAATTACATGTTATGTTGTGCATCTGTGTTGGTTATTAGTCTCCCCAGGTGTAGCAAGTAAGTCAGTTGAAGAATTAGAGAGAACCAATGAACAGTAAACCAATTACTTATTATGTTGTGCATCTGTGTTGGTTATTAGTCTCCCCAGGTGTAGAAAGTAAGTCAGTTGAAGAATTAGAGAGAACCAATGAACAGTAATCAATTACCTGTTATGTTGTGCATCTGTGTTGGTTATTAGTCTCCCCAGGTGTAGCAAGTGTGTCAGTTGAAGAATTAGAGAGAACCAATGAATAGTAAACAAATTACCTGTTACGTTGTGCATCTGTGTTGGTTATTAATCTCCCCAGGTGTAGCAAGAAAGTCAGTTAAAGAATTAGAGTGAACCAATGAACAGTAAGCCATTTACATGTTATGTTGTGCATCTGTGTTGGTTATTAGTCTCCCCAGGTGTAGCAAGTAAGTCAGTTGAGGAATTAGAGACAACCAATGAACAGTAAACCAATTACCTGTTATGTTGTGCATCTATGTTGGTTATTAGTCTCCCCAGGTGTAGCAAGTAAGTCAGTTGAAGAATTAGAGAGTACCAATGAACAGTAAATCAATTAACTGTTATGTTGTGCATCTCTATTAATTATTAGTCTCCCCAGGTGTAGCAAGTAAGTCAGTTGAAGAATTAGAGAGAACCAATGAACAGTAAACCATTTACATGTTATGTTGTGCATCTGTGTTTGTTATTAGTCTCTCCAGGTTGAGTATTAGTCGTCGCCTCTCCAGGCTAGCGTGAGTCTTGCCCTCTCCAGGGTGAGTATTAGTCGTCGCCTCTCCAGGCTAGCGTGAGTCTTGCCCTCTCCAGGGTGAGTATTAGTCGTCGCCTCTCCAGGCTAGCGATGATTTTGTCTCCACAGTCCACGATGCTGCTTCGACGGTTGTTTTTTGATTTTGATGCCGCTGAGGGCTGGATAACGTAGGGTTCCGTCTAGGGGATGTGCAGTTACTCATAGGTTCTTGTGTCCCAACTTTCCATTGCGTAGTTGGTGCCCATTGGGAAATTCTGTTTCCGTGGGGGTGCAGACACAAAGATGCTCTTCCTGAGGTGAGCGATGCCTTATGATTGGCTGACGTCCTTTCGACGTTGGTGGAGTATCCCGGTTATCCTTATTTGGGTGACTCTTTTGATTTTTTCAATTTTGTTGCCTCTGTGTAGGCTGTTATCCACTGGGGGATTCTGTCGTTTTGATCTTGATTGGCCTCTTCTGTTAGGCGGATCATCTTGACGTACAATGATTGGCTCAATGCCGAATTCCGCTTGGGGAATGATTATTGATCTTTTTTGATTTTTCTCTTTTTGAAGGGGTGCCTCTAAGTAGGCGAATGATCTTGATGTTCGGTGTTCGGCTGAGTGCCGGATTCCGCTTGGGGAATGGTTATTGATGTTTTTGATTTTTTTTGCTTTTTGAAGGGGTGCCTCTGAGTAGGCGAATGGGGATTGAAGATCTTATGTATCCCAGAGTATTATTTAGAAAGCCTCTGCAGGCTTAGCTTCACTCTTCGCTTGAGTTGGAAAGCTATCTTCCACTGAGGAAGTCTGAGTCCTTTGACTCGGATATTTCGTGTTTGGGCGACCATGCTTCCATTGGGGAATTTTACTGGTCTTGCTTTGATAGCTCTTACTGGGGAATTTGGTCCGAGCGTGGAAGCTGAGATATATCTGGGGAGTATTATTTCGACAAGCCTCTCCAGGCTCAATTATTCTGAGAGAGTATTATTTCAGCAAGCCTCTCCAGGCTCAATTATTCTGTGGGAGTATTATTTCGGCAAGCCTCTCCAGGCTCGGTTATTCTTGTACGTTTTATTGATTTTTTGTTCAGCCCAAGAGTGCAAGCGGAGATGTCTCTTGGGGAGTATTATTTCGACAAGCCTCTCCAGGCTCAATTATTCTGAGGTGAGAGAGTATTATTTCGGTAAGCCTCTCCAGGCTCAGTTATTCTGTACAATGCGGTTGATTTTCTGAATTTTTGCCTTTTTTGTCGTTTTTTGGCTTTTTCTATTTTTTTGCCTTCTTTGTTGATTTTGGCTTTTTCTGTACAGATTGCCTTTTCGTCGATTTTTCGGTTTTTTCTGCTGTCATACACAAGCAATTTTTCCTATTTTTTTTATTTTTCATTTCATGCGATTGCCTCATGATGAGGTCTTTGAAAATTTCTTTATGGCCAATACGGCCGTATCCATTTCAGTACGCTCGTATTGAGTTGAAAATTTGTTCATAACCCTGATTTTAGTACGGGTGTACTGAACATGGTACGGGCGCATTGTTTTTTCTGAAGTTTATATTTTTTGTTTTTTTGTTTTTTTGTTTTTTTTGTTTTTTTTGTTTTTTTGTTTTTTTGTTTTTTTGTATAAACAGAGAATAAGTGATCTTCCATTACACCTATCATCTGTATGCATGTATGCGGTATGATGCACCTAATTCTATTTGATTTATTTTTTCAAAAGAATTAACCGATGCGTTTCTTTGCTTGGATTTTGCCATTCCTCTAGACAGGCTGTGCGCTGCCGATTTCTGTAACCGAGGAATGATGCGTGTTATATCGAGATGGGCGTCATCAACCCAGTGATCCTCCCCTTCCTTTAGAAGACGTGTCAACCCTCCTATTGACCACTATATCTCCATGTTTCCACTAGATTATCCTAAAATCATTTGGGACAAGAGAGAAAAGAAAGGAAAGATATTTTTGTTCTGAAGTTTGTGTTTTAGAGGGGATTTATTTTTCAAAAATGGTTTTTGTAAGAATGGTTGGCCAAGGTAGGCTTATGTGTTTAGGCTTGTTTGATTAAACACTTATGAAGTTAATAAAATCTTGTTTATTGATGTTGTGATTTTGACAACTTAGATAGCTTCCCTTGAACCTTTCTTTTTGAATTCGGTTCATGATACCATCATGGATTTCTTTTGCTTTTTGATTGTCCTTATTTTTGCCTAAAACACCCTTTTGTGGCGTTTTAGCGGACTTTTGTTTTTATTTGCAACCCTAACTTTTGCCTAGGTCACCCTTTCGTGGGATTCCTAGCGGGTCTTTTGCTCTTATTTTTGCGCAGTCCCCTTTTTGGGTTTCCTGCCGAGCTTCTTTTATTTTAAAGGATTTCTTTTTATCCATGATGGCACTTGTCGAGGCCAAGGGAAGGTGCTCCAAGTTGTCACACACACTTCCACATAAAAATGATGCGGGTTTATTTAAGACGATTTAAACCTCATTCATGTTTATTCAAACAGGGTTAAAAATAATGTGGCTTAGAGATTTATTGTAAGCAAGAAAAGAAGCAATAAGAAATGATTTTATTATAATCATAGTGGAAACATGTGCCCTATCGAGGCTCGGGGGTCGGGCTGTCCCCGAGGAGTAATCTCTAATAGTCATCAGGTCTATACATCCCTATCGGAAGGAGAAGAGCACTTGATGACGACGACCGGCCTTAACGCTTGTGAACCGGCCTTCCTAAAGATCTGGCTTAAAGAACGTCGAGAAGGATCTTTGTTCCTCTTCGTCCTTTGATCTTTATTAGGGTTGTATCCTAACCCTTGTTTCCCCGGATTATCCTTAATAATAGGTAGCTCGGGAATTCCTTGGGAATCCTTGCCAAGTCCTTGTCCTGGCAAGTATCCGTTCTTGGTGAGCATGTAGGCTACCTTCTTCATTTCTCGGGGAAACGTTTCAACATTGGCAATCTCCAATGCTTGGAAGGCGGTTTCTAGAGCTTCCTCTGCTGCATCCACATAAGGTATGGCAGATGGCTTGCTGATGAGTATGTCATCTTCAGCTTGTACGGTCACCAGCTTGTCATCCACTATGAATTTGACTTTCTGGTGGAGCGTAGAGGGAACAGCTTTCGCATCATGAATCCAAGGTCGGCCGAGGAGACAGCTGTATGCGGGAGTAATATCCATCACTTGAAATTCGACGTTGAAGATGGTGGGTCCAATTTGGATTGGGAGATTGACTTCTCCCACCACTTCTCTTTTAGAACCGTCGAAAGCTCGAACGATCATGTTGCTCGGGCGCATTTGGATTCCCTTGATTGCCACTTGATCAAGAGTTCTTTTAGGCATCACATTCAAGGAAGATCCATTATCCACCAAGACTTTTGCGATGTGATATTCCTTGCACTTTACAGAGATGTGCAAGGGCTTGTTGTGATTCGGTCCCTCAGCGGGGATCTCTTCATCGGTGAAAGTGAGGTGATCATTAGCCGTGATGTGACTAACAATCCCCTCAAACTTGTCTTGGGAGATAGTGTGCGACACATATGCCTCGTTCAAGACTTTCAACAGAGCTTGCCGATGCGGTTCGGAGCATAGGATCAACGACAACAGAGTAATCTTTGCTGGCATCTTATGAAGTTGATCCATGATGGAGTACTCGCTCTGTCGGATATACTTTAACAGCTCGTCTGTCTCCTCCTCGGATTCTTTATTTTCCTCGGTTTTCTCTTCTTTTTCTTTCCTTTTATTCTTGGGAGCTTTGTCATGAAGATCTTCGGGAGTGTAGATCCTGCCACTCCTAGTCATGCCCCCAAGTCCAGCGATGTTAGAGATATCGCTGTCGGCAGAAGAATGGATGTCGTATATCCATGGCACAACCTTATTCGATTCGTAGGGAAAAGGTCTTGGAGCAGTGATCCTTAATGGTATCGGACCTTCCCCTTTATTCGTCTTGATTACCAACAACGGAGTTGATGTGCGTTCGCTTGGCACGATTGTTGGCTTACACTTAATAACAAACGGCGTGCGATCCATCTTGAACATACGCATCGATTAATTCTTCCTTTTTATTAATGTTTATTAATGATTTATTGGGAGGGATGTATGAAATGCAAACCTAGATCCCTCCATAATCTTTGATAAGAATGCATGATATGAGATGATGACGTTGAATATGCATGCATTGTGTTTATTCAACTAAGCATTATCATGTTTTCGGGATGCTCCTAAGATGATGCATGATATTGCTTGGTTTGGATAAATATATTTTTTCTTTATTTTTCTTTGGGTATTTTGTTTTGTATATATTTTTTTTTATTTTTTGGGTGAAAAGGGAAACTACCTACATGAATGTGATGATGGTAGATGTTAACACCATGTAATCGAAGATTCTTATTCCCATTTATTCTTATTTTAAAAAGGAATGTTGTATGTTTAAAGAATGCAATGTATGCTCAAACAATGTCACATAAACAATGCACAAACAATTCACTCATCCACGAACAGTCACGAGCGAATCACGAGGTAGGGGTATCCTGCAGAAAAGTGCATATTCAAGGAGGTTCTAACTGTTCTCACTGGTCTGAGGCCCCCAAGGTGCCCCCATTATAGGGACCCAATTCCTCTCGTCGTAAGTCGATGGAAAGTTCCAACGCACTGTCGGACTTGAGTTCATGGTTATCACCTTGAGTGATGCTTTCCGACAACGGTCTACGGGCACCTATAGACCCATTCGACAACCGGCCGTACTAACATCCACTCCCTATGGCTTACCACTCATGCCCCCGAGTATAGAGGGAACTGTTGTGTACAAAGGTTCGTGTACAGTTTGTATTTCAAACAATTGCGAGAATTTAAACATACAACAGTTATTAAAGCCAAATAGATAAAACATATTATCATACAAGCGAGGGGTAATGAAGTAATTTTAGACTATCATTTTAGAAATAATCCATCACTAAATGGGACTGACTCTCGAGGCTTCCCCAGCGGAGTCGCCATCTGTCGCCACCCGCCGAAACGGACCTTGGCATTCGCGACGATGGTCGGACTCTTTTTATAGTTTTGGAAAATGATGGATTGTTAGAACGACTTATTCTCAAACTGAGACCTTATCGAACTAACAATTTTATTAAATGATTCACCAATCCATATTAATCCCAAGCGGGACCCTCCATGGATTAGTGGTTTTCACAAAAAGAAGGGTTCTTGGAGTCGCCACCAATGTTTTACTCAAAACATTGGAAAAAGATTTAAGGCAATTGATTTTATAAATCAACCTTGGCCATTACAACCAGAGTTGGGTAAGGGAGTCGGTTACGTGCGGGGAAGGTGTTAGCACCCCACAACGCCCCTTTCGGGTTCCCTATGACGGATTATTTCATAAATAACAGTGTAAAATTACTAAATTACCCCTATTTATTATAAGCGATTATAAATTAAATATCTACATGATGACGAATTTAAATATGCAACAATCAGAAAGCAGTAAAAGAAGGGATTTTAAGAAAGAAACCTTTGAAGCGTGCTTTTTTATATATTTCAATGAAGTTTAGGAGGCTTTTTGGCGCTCCCTCCCTCTACAAGCTCGCTCGCTCCTTCCTAAAAATTAATCTTTACTATGGAAATCAAAAAGATTTCCCTTCGACTAGTCCGAATTCTCAAGCTAAATGCTCAGAACTCAAGAACTTCGTCGGATCGACTCTCGGAGAGAATTCTAGGGCAGAACACTGCTCAAAAACCCCAGAATACTCAGCAAGAGGGTCCAGAAGTCTGGAAAAAGTGTGGAATGACGTCCAAATGACGTCCAAATGACGTCTTATTTATAGGGGTGAGGCGCAGTACGGCCTCTGACATCAATACGGCCCGTACTGAAGATTTGAACTACAGTACGGCCGTATTGAATTCAGTACGGCCGTATTGAAGTTCAAAAACTTCAATACGGCCGTATTGGTTTCAGTACGGCCGTATTGTAGTTCAAAATGTGCAGTACGGCCGTACTGAACTCCAAGGAGGCCGTATTGAGCTCCAATCTTCCCACTTCCTTATTTTAAGCTACTCTAAGACCTCTAAACCTACAGATAATCATCCTAGGGGCTTCCAGGAGTCCTTCTGGCTGACTTTCCTTCGGTCTTCGAGAGTCTTCGAGTCTTATTTCCGACCCGGAAAATTTTAGGGGTCTACAACAGTATACCAATTACCTGTTATGTTGTGCATCTATGTTGGTTATTAGTCTCCCAGGTGTAGCAAGTAAGTCAGTTGAAGAATTAGAGAGAACCAATGAACAGTAAGCCATTTACATGTTATGTTGTGCATCTGTGTTCGTTATTAGTCTCCCCAGGTGTAGAAAGTAAGTCAGTTGAAGAATTAGAGAGAACCAATGAACTGTAAACCAATTACCTGTTTTGTTGTACATCTGTGTTGGTTATCAGTCTCCCCAGGTGTAGCAAGTAAGTCAGTTGAAGAATTAGAGAGAACCAATGAACAGTAAACCAATTACCTGTTATGTTGTACATCTGTGTTGGTTATTAGTCTCCCCAGGTGTAGCAAGTAAGTCACTTTAAGAATTAGAGAGAACCAATGAACAGTAAACAAATTACCTGTTATGTTGTGCATCTGTGTTGGTTATTAGTCTCCCCAGGTGTAGCAAGTAAGTCAGTTGAAGAATTAGAGAGTGCCAATGAACAGTAAACCAATTACCTGTTATGTTGTGCATCTGTGTTGGTTACTAGTCTCCCCAGGTGTAGCAAGTAAGTCAGTTGAAGAATTAGAGAGAACCAATGAACAGTAAACCAATTACCTGTTATGTTGTGCATCTGTGTTGGTTATTAGTCTCCCCAGGTGTAGCAAGTAAGTCAGTTGAAGAATTAGAAAGAACCAATGAACAGTAAGCCATTTACATGTTATGTTGTGCATCTGTGTTTGTTATTAGTCTCCCCAAGTGTAGCAAGTGTGTCAGTTGAAGAATTAGAGAGAACCAATGAACAGTAATCCAATTACATGTTATGTTATGCATCTGTGTTGGTTATTAGTCTCCCCAGGTGTAGCAAGTGTGTCAGTTGAAGAATTAGAGAGAACCAATGAACAGTAAACAAATTACCTGTTACGTTGTGCATCTGTGTTGGTTATTAATCTCCCCAGGTGTAGCAAGCAAGTCAGTTAAAGAATTAGAGAGAACCAATGAACAGTAAGCCATTTACATGTTATGTTGTGCATCTGTGGTGGTTATTAGTCTACCCAGGTGTAGCAAGTAAGTCAGTTGAAGAATTAGAGAGAACCAATGAACAGTAAACCAATTACCTATTATGTTGTGCATCTATGTTGGTTATTAGTCTCCCCAGGTGTAGCAAGTAAGTCAGTTGAAGAATTAGAGAGAACCAATGAACAGTAAGCAATTTACATGTTATGTTGTGCATCTGTGTTGGTTATTAGTCTCCCCAGGAGTAGCAAGTAAGTCAGTTGAAGAATTAGAGAGAACCAATGAACAGTAAACCAATTACCTGTTATGTTGTGCATTTGTGTTGGTTATTAGTCTCCCAGGTGTAGCAAGTAAGTCAGTTGAAGAATTAGAGAGAACCAATGAACAGTAAACCAATTACCTGTTATGTTGTGCATCTGTGTTGGTTATTAGTCTCCCAGGTGTAGCAAGTAAGTCAGTTGAAGAATTAGAGAGAACCAATGAACAGTAAACCAATTACCTGTTATGTTGTGCATCTGTGTTGGTTATTAGTCTCCCCAGGTGTAGCAAGTAAGTCAGTTGAAGAATTAGAGAGTACCAACGAACAGTAAATCAATTAACTGTTATGTTGTGCATCTCTGTTAATTATTAGTCTCCCCAGGTGTAGCAAGTAAGTCAGTTGAAGAATTAGAGAGAACCAATGAACAGTAAACTAATTACATGTTATGTTGTGCATCTGTGTTGGTTATTAGTCTCGCCAGGTGTAGCAAGTATGTTAGTTGAAGAATTAGAGAGAACCAATGAACAGTAAACCAATTACATGTTATGTTGTGCATCTGTGTTGGTTATTAGTCTCCCCAGGTGTAGCAAGTAAGTCAGTTGAAGAATTAGAGAGAACCAATGAACAGTAAACCAATTACCTATTATGTTGTGCATCTGTGCTGGTTATTAGTCTCCCCTGGTGTAGAAAGGAAGTCAGTTGAAGAATTAGAGAGAACCAATGAACACTAATCAATTACCTGTTATGTTGTGCATCTGTGTTGGTTATTAGTCTCCCCAGGTGTAGCAAGTAAGTCAGTTGAAGAATTAGAGAGAACCAATGAACAGTAAGCCATTTACATGTTATGTTGTGCATCTGTGTTCGTTATTAGTCTCCCCAGGTGTAGAAAGTAAGTCAGTTGAAGAATTAGAGAGAACCAATGAACAGTAAACAAATTACCTGTTTTGTTGTTGTGCATCTGTGTTGGTTATTAGTCTCCCCAGGTGTAGCAAGTAAGTCACTTTAAGAATTAGAGAGAACCAATGAACAGTAAACCAATTACCTATTATGTTGTGCATCTGTGCTGGTTATTAGTCTCCCCTGGTGTAGAAAGGAAGTCAGTTGAAGAATTAGAGAGAACCAATGAACACTAATCAATTACCTGTTATGTTGTGCATCTGTGTTGGTTATTAGTCTCCCCAGGTGTAGCAAGTAAGTCAGTTGAAGAATTAGAGAGAACCAATGAACAGTAAGCCATTTACATGTTATGTTGTGCATCTGTGTTCGTTATTAGTCTCCCCAGGTGTAGAAAGTAAGTCAGTTGAAGAATTAGAGAGAACCAATGAACAGTAAACAAATTACCTGTTTTGTTGTTGTGCATCTGTGTTGGTTATTAGTCTCCCCAGGTGTAGCAAGTAAGTCACTTTAAGAATTAGAGAGAACCAATGAACAGTAAACAAATTACCTGTTATGTTGTGCATCTGTGTTGGTTATTAGTCTCCCCAGGTGTAGCAAGTAAGTCAGTTGAAGAATTAGAGAGTGCCAATGAACAGTAAACCAATTACCTGTTATGTTGTGCATCTGTGTTGGTTACTAGTCTCCCCAGGTGTAGCAAGTAAGTCAGTTGAAGAATTAGAGAGAACCAATGAACAGTAAACCAATTACCTGTTATGTTGTGCATCTGTGTTGGTTATTAGTCTCCCCAGGTGTAGCAAGTAAGTCAGTTGAAGAATTAGAAAGAACCAATGAACAGTAAGCCATTTACATGTTATGTTGTGCATCTGTGTTTGTTATTAGTCTCCCCAAGTGTAGCAAGTGTGTCAGTTGAAGAATTAGAGAGAACCAATGAACAGTAATCCAATTACATGTTATGTTATGCATCTGTGTTGGTTATTAGTCTCCCCAGGTGTAGCAAGTGTGTCAGTTGAAGAATTAGAGAGAACCAATGAACAGTAAACAAATTACCTGTTACGTTGTGCATCTGTGTTGGTTATTAATCTCCCCAGGTGTAGCAAGCAAGTCAGTTAAAGAATTAGAGAGAACCAATGAACAGTAAGCCATTTACATGTTATGTTGTGCATCTGTGGTGGTTATTAGTCTACCCAGGTGTAGCAAGTAAGTCAGTTGAAGAATTAGAGAGAACCAATGAACAGTAAACCAATTACCTATTATGTTGTGCATCTATGTTGGTTATTAGTCTCCCCAGGTGTAGCAAGTAAGTCAGTTGAAGAATTAGAGAGAACCAATGAACAGTAAGCAATTTACATGTTATGTTGTGCATCTGTGTTGGTTATTAGTCTCCCCAGGAGTAGCAAGTAAGTCAGTTGAAGAATTAGAGAGAACCAATGAACAGTAAACCAATTACCTGTTATGTTGTGCATTTGTGTTGGTTATTAGTCTCCCAGGTGTAGCAAGTAAGTCAGTTGAAGAATTAGAGAGAACCAATGAACAGTAAACCAATTACCTGTTATGTTGTGCATCTGTGTTGGTTATTAGTCTCCCAGGTGTAGCAAGTAAGTCAGTTGAAGAATTAGAGAGAACCAATGAACAGTAAACCAATTACCTGTTATGTTGTGCATCTGTGTTGGTTATTAGTCTCCCCAGGTGTAGCAAGTAAGTCAGTTGAAGAATTAGAGAGTACCAACGAACAGTAAATCAATTAACTGTTATGTTGTGCATCTCTGTTAATTATTAGTCTCCCCAGGTGTAGCAAGTAAGTCAGTTGAAGAATTAGAGAGAACCAATGAACAGTAAACTAATTACATGTTATGTTGTGCATCTGTGTTGGTTATTAGTCTCGCCAGGTGTAGCAAGTATGTTAGTTGAAGAATTAGAGAGAACCAATGAACAGTAAACCAATTACATGTTATGTTGTGCATCTGTGTTGGTTATTCGTCTCCCCAGGTGTAGCAAGTAAGTCAGTTGAAGAATTAGAGAGAACCAATGAACAGTAAACCAATTACCTATTATGTTGTGCATCTGTGCTGGTTATTAGTCTCCCCTGGTGTAGAAAGGAAGTCAGTTGAAGAATTAGAGAGAACCAATGAACAGTAATCAATTACCTGTTATGTTGTGCATCTGTGTTGGTTATTAGTCTCCCCAGGTGTAGCAAGTAAGTCAGTTGAAGAATTAGAGAGAACCAATGAACAGTAAACCAATTACCTGTTATGTTGTGCATCTGTGTTGGTTATTAGTCTCCCCAGGTGTAGCAAGTAAGTCAGTTGAAGAATTAGAAAGAACCAATGAACAGTAAGCCATTTACATGTTATGTTGTGCATCTGTGTTTGTTATTAGTCTCCCCAAGTGTAGCAAGTGTGTCAGTTGAAGAATTAGAGAGAACCAATGAACAGTAATCCAATTACATGTTATGTTATGCATCTGTGTTGGTTATTAGTCTCCCCAGGTGTAGCAAGTGTGTCAGTTGAAGAATTAGAGAGAACCAATGAACAGTAAACAAATTACCTGTTACGTTGTGCATCTGTGTTGGTTATTAATCTCCCCAGGTGTAGCAAGCAAGTCAGTTAAAGAATTAGAGAGAACCAATGAACAGTAAGCCATTTACATGTTATGTTGTGCATCTGTGGTGGTTATTAGTCTACCCAGGTGTAGCAAGTAAGTCAGTTGAAGAATTAGAGAGAACCAATGAACAGTAAACCAATTACCTATTATGTTGTGCATCTATGTTGGTTATTAGTCTCCCCAGGTGTAGCAAGTAAGTCAGTTGAAGAATTAGAGAGAACCAATGAACAGTAAGCAATTTACATGTTATGTTGTGCATCTGTGTTGGTTATTAGTCTCCCCAGGAGTAGCAAGTAAGTCAGTTGAAGAATTAGAGAGAACCAATGAACAGTAAACCAATTACCTGTTATGTTGTGCATTTGTGTTGGTTATTAGTCTCCCAGGTGTAGCAAGTAAGTCAGTTGAAGAATTAGAGAGAACCAATGAACAGTAAACCAATTACCTGTTATGTTGTGCATCTGTGTTGGTTATTAGTCTCCCAGGTGTAGCAAGTAAGTCAGTTGAAGAATTAGAGAGAACCAATGAACAGTAAACCAATTACCTGTTATGTTGTGCATCTGTGTTGGTTATTAGTCTCCCCAGGTGTAGCAAGTAAGTCAGTTGAAGAATTAGAGAGTACCAACGAACAGTAAATCAATTAACTGTTATGTTGTGCATCTCTGTTAATTATTAGTCTCCCCAGGTGTAGCAAGTAAGTCAGTTGAAGAATTAGAGAGAACCAATGAACAGTAAACTAATTACATGTTATGTTGTGCATCTGTGTTGGTTATTAGTCTCGCCAGGTGTAGCAAGTATGTTAGTTGAAGAATTAGAGAGAACCAATGAACAGTAAACCAATTACATGTTATGTTGTGCATCTGTGTTGGTTATTAGTCTCCCCAGGTGTAGCAAGTAAGTCAGTTGAAGAATTAGAGAGAACCAATGAACAGTAAACCAATTACCTATTATGTTGTGCATCTGTGCTTGTTATTAGTCTCCCCTGGTGTAGAAAGGAAGTCAGTTGAAGAATTAGAGAGAACCAATGAACAGTAATCAATTACCTGTTATGTTGTGCATCTGTGTTGGTTATTAGTCTCCCCAGGTGTAGCAAGTAAGTCAGTTGAAGAATTAGAGAGAACCAATGAACAGTAAGCCATTTACATGTTATGTTGTGCATCTGTGTTCGTTATTAGTCTCCCCAGGTGTAGAAAGTAAGTCAGTTGAAGAATTAGAGAGAACCAATGAACAGTAAACAAATTACCTGTTTTGTTGTTGTGCATCTGTGTTGGTTATTAGTCTCCCCAGGTGTAGCAAGTAAGTCAGTTGAAGAATTAGAGAGAACCAATGAACAGTAAACCAATTACCTGTTATGTTGTGCATCTGTGTTGGTTATTAGTCTCCCCAGGTGTAGCAAGTAAGTCAGTTGAAGAATTAGAGAGAACCAATGAATAGTAAACCAATTACCTGTTATGTTGTGCATCTGTGTTGGTTATTAGTCTCCCTAGGTGTAGCAAGTAAGTCAGTTGAAGAATTAGAGAGAACCAATGAATAGTAAACCAATTACCTGTTATGTTGTGCATCTGTGTTGGCTATTAGTCTCCCCAGGTGTAGCAAGTAAGTCAGTTGAAGAATTAGAGAAAACTAATGAACAGTAAACTGATTACCTGTTATGTTGTGCATCAGTGTTGGTTATTAGTCTCCTCAGGTGTACCAATTAAGTCAGCTGAAGAATTAGAGAGAACCAATGAACAGTAAACCAATTACATGTTATGTTGTGCATCAGTGATGGTTATTAGTCTCCCCAGGTGTAGCAAGTAAGTCAGTCGAAGAATTCGAGAGAACCAATGAACAGTAAACCAATTACCTGTTATATTGTGCATCTGTGTTGGTTATTAGTCTCCCCAGGTGTAGCAAGTAAGTCAGTTGAAGAATTAGAGAAAACTATTGAACAGTAAACCAATTACCTGTTATGTTGTGCATCAGTGTTGGTTATTAGTCTCCTCAGGTGTAGCAAGTAAGTCAGCTGAAGAATTAGAGAGAACCAATGAACAGTAAACCAATTACTTGTTATGTTGTGCATCTGTCTTGGTTATTAGTCTCCCCTGGTGTAGCAAGTAAGTCAGTTGAAGAATTAGAGAGAACCAATGAATAGTAAACCAATTACCTGTTATGTTGTGCATCTGTGTTGGTTATTAGTCTCCCTAGGTGTAGCAAGTAAGTCAGTTGAAGAATTAGAGAGAACCAATGTACAGTAAACTAATTACCTGTTATGTTGTGCATCTGTGTTGGCTATTAGTCTCCCCAGGTGTAGCAAGTATGTCAGTTGAAGAATTAGAGAGAACCAATGAATAGTAAACCAATTACCTGTTATGTTGTGCATCTTTGTTGGTTATTAGTCTCCCTAGGTGTAGCAAGTAAGTCAGTTGAAGAATTAGAGAGAACCAATGAATAGTAAAACAATTACCTGTTATGTTGTGCATCTGTGTTGGCTATTAGTCTCCCCAGGTGTAGAAAGTAAGTCACTTGAAGAATTAGAGAAAACTAATGAACAGTAAACCAATTACCTGTTATGTTGTGCATCAGTGTTGGTTATTAGTCTCCTCAGGTGTAGCAAGTAAGTCAGATGAAGAATTAGAGAGAACCAATGAACAGTAAACCAATTACATGTTATGTTGTGCATCAGTGATGGTTATTAGTCTCCCCAGGTGTAGCAAGTAAGTCAGTTGAAGAATTCGAGAGAACCAATGAACAGTAAACCAATTACCTGTTATATTGTGCATCTGTGTTGGTTATTAGTCTCCCAAGGTGTAGCAAGTAAGTCAGTTGAAGAATTAGAGAGAACCAATGAACAGTAAACCAATTACCTACCATATTGTGCATCTGTGTTGGTTATTAGTCTCCCCAGGTGTACCAAGTAAGTCAGTTGAAGAATTAGAGAGAACCAATGAACAGTAAGCCATTTACATGTTATGTTGTGCATCTGTGTTGGTTATTAGTCTCCCCAGGTGTAGCAAGTAAGTCAGTTGAAGAATTAGAGAGAACCAATGAACAGTAAACCAATTACCTGTTATGTTGTGCATCTGTGTTGGTTATTAGTCTCCCAGGTGTAGCAAGTAAGTCAGTTGAAGAATTAGAGAGAACCAATGAACAGTATACCAATTACCTGTTATGTTGTGCATCTGTGTTGGTTATTAGTCTCCCAGGTGTAGCAAGTAAGTCAGCTGAAGAATTAGAGAGAACCAATGAACAGTAAACCAATTACTTGTTATGTTGTGCATCTGTGTTGGTTATTAGTCTCCCCTGGTGTAGCAAGTAAGTCAGTTGAAGAATTAGAGAGAACCAATGAATAGTAAACCAATTACCTGTTATGTTGTGCAGCTGTGTTGGTTATTAGTCTCCCCAGGTGTAGCAAGTAAGTCAGTTGAAGAATTAGAGAGAACCAATGAACAGTAAACCAATTACCTGTTATGTTGTGCATCTGTGTTGGTTATTAGTCTCCCCAGGTGTAGCAAGTAAGTCAGTTGAAGAATTAGAAATAACCAATGAACAGTAAGCCATTTACATGTTATGTTGTGCATCTGTGTTTGTTATTAGTCTCCCCAAGTGTAGCAAGTGTGTCAGTTGAAGAATTAGAGAGAACCAATGAACAGTAATCCAATTACATGTTATGTTGTGCATCTGTGTTGGTTATTAGTCTCCCCAGGTGTAGCAAGTGTGTCAGTTGAAGAATTAGAGAGAACCAATGAACAGTAAACAAATTACGTGTTACGTTGTGCATCTGTGTTGGTTATTAATCTCCCCAGGTGTAGCAAGAAATTCAGTTAAAGAATTAGAGAGAACCAATGAATAGTAAGCCATTTACATGTTATGTTGTGCATCTGTGTTGGTTATTAGTCTCCCCAGGTGTAGCAAGTAAGTCAGTTGAGGAATTAGAGAGAACCAATGAACAGTAAACCAATTACCTGTTATGTTGTGCATCTATGTTGGTTATTAGTCTCCCCAGGTGTAGCAAGTAAGTCAGTTGAAGAATTAGAGAGAACCAATGAACAGTAAGCAATTTACATGTTATGTTGTGCATCTGTGTTGGTTATTAGTCTCCCCAGGTGTAGCAAGTAAGTCAGTTGAAGAATTAGAGAGAACCAATGAACAGTAAACCAATTACCTGTTATGTTGTGCATCTGTGTTGGTTATTAGTCTCCCCAGGTGTAGCAAGTAAGTCAGTTGAAGAATTAGAGAGAACCAATGAATAGTAAACCAATTACCTGTTATGTTGTGCATCTATGTTGGCTATTAGCCTCCCCAGGTGTAGCAAGTAAGTCAGTTGAAGAATTAGAGAAAACTAATGAACAGTAAACCAATTACCTGTTATGTTGTGCATCAGTGTTGGTTATTAGTCTCCTCAGGTGTAGCAAGTAAGTCAGCTGAAGAATTAGAGAGAACCAATGAACAGTAAACCAATTAGATGTTATGTTGTGCATCAGTAATGGTTATTAGTCTCCCCAGGTGTAGCAAGTAAGTCAGTTGAAGAATTCGAGAGAACCAATGAACAGTAAACCAATTACCTGTTATATTGTGCATCTGTGTTGGTTATTAGTCTCCCCAGGTGTAGCAAGTAAGTCAGTTGAAGAATTAGAGAGAACCAATGAACAGTAAACCAATTACCTGTTATATTGTGCATCTGTGTTGGTTATTAGTCTCCCCAGGTGTAGCAAGTAAGTCAGTTGAAGAATTAGAGAGAACCAATGAACAGTATACCAATTACCTGTTATGTTGTGCATCTGTGTTGGTTATTAGTCTCCCAGGTGTAGCAAGTAAGTCAGCTGAAGAATTAGAGAGAACCAATGAACAGTAAACCAATTACTTGTTATGTTGTGCATCTGTGTTGGTTATTAGTCTCCCCTGGTGTAGCAAGTAAGTTAGTTGAAGAATTAGAGAGAACCAATGAATAGTAAACCAATTACCTGTTATGTTGTGCAGCTGTGTTGGTTATTAGTCTCCCCAGGTGTAGCAAGTAAATCAGTTGAAGAATTAGAGAGAACCAATGAACAGTAAACCAATTACCTGTTATGTTGTGCATCTGTGTTGGTTATTAGTCTCCCCAGGTGTAGCAAGTAAGTCAGTTGAAGAATTAGAAATAACCAATGAACAGTAAGCCATTTACATGTTATGTTGTGCATCTGAGTTTGTTATTAGTCTCCCCAAGTGTAGCAAGTGTGTCAGTTGAAGAATTAGAGAGAACTAATGAACAGTAATCCAATTACATGTTATGTTGTGCATCTGTGTTGGTTATTAGTCTCCCCAGGTGTAGCAAGTGTGTCAGTTGAAGAATTAGAGAGAACCAATGAACAGTAAACAAATTACGTGTTACGTTGTGCATCTGTGTTGGTTATTAATCTCCCCAGGTGTAGCAAGAAATTCAGTTAAAGAATTAGAGAGCACCAATGAATAGTAAGCCATTTACATGTTATGTTGTGCATCTGTGTTGGTTATTAGTCTCCCCAGGTGTAGCAAGTAAGTCAGTTGAGGAATTAGAGAGAACCAATGAACAGTAAACCAATTACCTGTTATGTTGTGCATCTATGTTGGTTATTAGTCTCCCCAGGTGTAGCAAGTAAGTCAGTTGAAGAATTAGAGAGAACCAATGAACAGTAAGCAATTTACATGTTATGTTGTGCATCTGTGTTGGTTATTAGTCTCCCAAGGTGTAGCAAGTAAGTCAGTTGAAGAATTAGAGAGAACCAATGAACAGTAAACCAATTACCTGTTATGTTGTGCATCTGTGTTGGTTATTAGTCTCCCCAGGTGTAGCAAGTAAGTCAGTTGAAGAATTAGAGAGAACCAATGAATAGTAAACCAATTACCTGTTATGTTGTGCATCTATGTTGGCTATTAGTCTCCCCAGGTGTAGCAAGTAAGTCAGTTGAAGAATTAGAGAAAACTAATGAACAGTAAACCAATTACCTGTTATGTTGTGCATCAGTGTTGGTTATTAGTCTCCTCAGGTGTAGCAAGTAAGTCAGCTGAAGAATTAGAGAGAACCAATGAACAGTAAACCAATTACATGTTATGTTGTGCATCAGTAATGGTTATTAGTCTCCCCAGGTGTAGCAAGTAAGTCAGTTGAAGAATTCGAGAGAACCAATGAACAGTAAACCAATTACCTGTTATATTGTGCATCTGTGTTGGTTATTAGTCTCCCCAGGTGTAGCAAGTAAGTCAGTTGAAGAATTAGAGAGAACCAATGAACAGTAAACCCATTACCTGTTATATTGTGCATCTGTGTTGGTTATTAGTCTCCCCAGGTGTAGCAAGTAAGTCAGTTGAAGAATTAGAGAGAACCAATGAACAGTATACCAATTACCTGTTATGTTGTGCATCTGTGTTGGTTATTAGTCTCCCAGGTGTAGCAAGTAAGTCAGCTGAAGAATTAGAGAGAACCAATGAACAGTAAACCAATTACTTGTTATGTTGTGCATCTGTGTTGGTTATTAGTCTCCCCTGGTGTAGCAAGTAAGTCAGTTGAAGAATTAGAGAGAACCAATGAATAGTAAACCAATTACCTGTTATGTTGTGCAGCTGTGTTGGTTATTAGTCTCCCCCGGTGTAGCAAGTAAATCAGTTGAAGAATTAGAGAGAACCAATGAACAGTAAACCAATTACCTGTTATGTTGTGCATCTGTGTTGGTTATTAGTCTCCCCAGGTGTAGCAAGTAAGTCAGTTGAAGAATTAGAAATAACCAATGAACAGTAAGCCATTTACATGTTATGTTGTGCATCTGAGTTTGTTATTAGTCTCCCCAAGTGTAGCAAGTGTGTCAGTTGAAGAATTAGAGAGAACTAATGAACAGTAATCCAATTACATGTTATGTTGTGCATCTGTGTTGGTTATTAGTCTCCCCAGGTGTAGCAAGTGTGTCAGTTGAACAATTAGAGAGAACCAATGAACAGTAAACAAATTACGTGTTACGTTGTGCATCTGTGTTGGTTATTAATCTCCCCAGGTGTAGCAAGAAATTCAGTTAAAGAATTAGAGAGAACCAATGAATAGTAAGCCATTTACATGTTATGTTGTGCATCTGTGTTGGTTATTAGTCTCCCCAGGTGTAGCAAGTAAGTCAGTTGAGGAATTAGAGAGAACCAATGAACAGTAAACCAATTACCTGTTATGTTGTGCATCTATGTTGGTTATTAGTCTCCCCAGGTGTAGCAAGTAAGTCAGTTGAAGAATTAGAGAGAACCAATGAACAGTAAGCAATTTACATGTTATGTTGTGCATCTGTGTTGGTTATTAGTCTCCCCAGGTGTAGCAAGTAAGTCAGTTGAAGAATTAGAGAGAACCAATGAACAGTAAACCAATTACCTGTTATGTTGTGCATCTGTGTTGGTTATTAGTCTCCCCAGGTGTAGCAAGTAAGTCAGTTGAAGAATTAGAGAGAGTCAATGAATAGTAAACCAATTACCTGTTATGTTGTGCATCTATGTTGGCTATTAGTCTCCCCAGGTGTAGCAAGTAAGTCAGTTGAAGAATTAGAGAAAACTAATGAACAGTAAACCAATTACCTGTTATGTTGTGCATCAGTGTTGGTTATTAGTCTCCTCAGGTGTAGCAAGTAAGTCAGCTGAAGAATTAGAGGGAACCAATGAACAGTAAACCAATTACATGTTATGTTGTGCATCAGTGATGGTTATTAGTCTCCCCAGGTGTAGCAAGTAAGTCAGTTGAAGAATTCGAGAGAACCAATGAACAGTAAACCAATTACCTGTTATATTGTGCATCTGTGTTGGTTATTAGTCTCCC
Source organism: Cajanus cajan (assembly GCF_000230855.2). Taxonomy (NCBI): domain Eukaryota; kingdom Viridiplantae; phylum Streptophyta; class Magnoliopsida; order Fabales; family Fabaceae; genus Cajanus; species Cajanus cajan. Next base: position 39,456,366 of record NC_138524.1, read on the forward strand.
CAGGTGTAGCAAGTAAGTCAGTTGAAGAATTAGAGAGAACCAATGAACAGTAAACCAATTACCTGTTATATTGTGCATCTGTGTTGGTTATTAGTCTCCCCAGGTGTAGCAAGTAAGTCAGTTGAAGAATTAGAGAGAACCAATGAACAGTAAGCCATTTACATGTTATGTTGTGCATCTGTGTTGGTTATTAGTCTCCCCAGGTGTAGCAAGTAAGTCAGTTGAAGAATTAGAGAGAACTAATGAACAGTAAACCAATTACCTGTTATGTTGTGCATCTGTGTTGGTTATTAGTCTCCCAGGTGTAGCAAGTAAGTCAGTTGAAGAATTAGAGAGAACCAATGAACAGTATACCAATTACCTGTTATGTTGTGCATCTGTGTTGGTTATTAGTCTCCCAGGTGTAGCAAGTAAGTCAGCTGAAGAATTAGAGAGAACCGATGAACAGTAAACCAATTACTTGTTATGTTGTGCATTTGTGTTGGTTATTAGTCTCCCCTGGTGTAGCAAGTAAGTCAGTTGAAGAATTAGAGAGAACCAATGAATAGTAAACCAATTACCTGTTATGTTGTGCAGCTGTGTTGGTTATTAGTCTCCCCAGGTGTAGCAAGTAAGTCAGTTGAAGAATTAGAGAGAACCAATGAATAGTAAACCAATTACCTGTTATGTTGTGCATCTGTGTTGGATATTAGTCTGCCCAGGTGTAGCAAGTATGTCAGTTGAAGAATTAGAGAGAACCAATGAACAGTAAACCAATTACCTGTTATGTTGTGCATCTGTGTTGCTTATTAGTCTCCCCAGGTGTAGCAACTAAGTCAGTTGAAGAATTAGAAAGAACCAATGAATAGTAAACCAATTACCTGTTATGTTGTGCATCTGTGTGGGTTATTAGTGTCCCTAGGTGTAGCAAGTAAGTCAGTTGAAGAATTAGAGAGAACCAATGAATAGTAAACCAATTACCTGTTATGTTGTGCATCTGTGTTGGCTATTAGTCTCCCCAGGTGTAACAAGTAAGTCAGTTGAAGAATTAGAGAAAACTAATGAACAGTAAACCAATTACCTGTTATGTTGTGCATCTGTGTTGGTTATTAGTCTCCCAGGTGTAGCAAGTAAGTCAGTTGAAGAATTAGAGAGAACCAATGAACAGTATACCAATTACGTGTTATGTTGTGCATCTGTGTTGGTTATTAGTCTCCCAGGTGTAGCAAGTAAGTCAGCTGAAGAATTAGAGAGAACCAATGAACAGTAAACCAATTACCTGTTATGTTGTGCATCTGTGTTGGTTATTAGTCTCCCCAGGTGTAGCAAGTAAGTCAGTTGAAGAATTAGAAAGAACCAATGAACAGTAAACTGATTACCTGTTATGTTGTGCATCAGTGTTGGTTATTAGTCTCCTCAGGTGTAGCAAGTAAGTCAGCTGAGGAATTAGAGAGAACCAATGAACAGTAAACCAATTACTTGTTATGTTGTGCATCTGTGTTGGTTATTAGTCTCCCCTGGTGTAGCAAGTAAGTCAGTTGAAGAATTAGAGAGAACCAATGAATAGTAAACCAATTACCTGTTATGTTGTGCATCTGTGTTGGTTATTAGTCTCCCCAGGTGTAGCAAGTAAGTCAGTTGAAGAATTAGAGAGAACCAATGAATAGTAAACCAATTACCTGTTATGTTGTGCATCTGTGTTGGCTATTAGTCTTCCCAGGTGTAGCAAGTATGTGAGTTGAAGAATTAGAGAGAACCAATGAACAGTAAACCAATTACCTGTTATGTTGTGCATCTGTGTTGGTTATTAGTCTCCCCAGGTGTAGCAAGTAAGTCAGTTGAAGAATTAGAGAGAACCAATGAATAGTAAACCAATTACCTGTTATGTTGTGCATCAGTGTTGGTTATTAGTCTCCTCAGGTGTAGCAAGTAAGTCAGCTGAAGAATTAGAGAGAACCAATAAACAGTAAACCAATTACTTGTTATGTTGTGCATCTGTGTTGGTTATTAGTCTCCGCTGGTGTAGCAAGTAAGTCAGTTGAAGAATTAGAGAGAACCAATGAATAGTAAACCAATTACCTGTTATGTTGTGCATCTGTGTTGGTTATTAGTCTCCCCAGGTGTAGCAAGTAAGTGAGTTGAAGAATTAGAGAGAACCAATGAATAGTAAACCAATTACCTGTTATGTTGTGCATCTGTGTTGGTTATTAGTCTCCCCAGGTGTAGCAAGTAAGTCAGTTGAAGAATTAGAGAGAACCAATGAACAGTAAACCAATTACCTGTTATGTTGTGCATCTGTGTTGGTTATTAGTCTCCCCAGGTGTAGCAAGTAAGTCAGTTGAAGAATTAGAGAGAACCAATGAATAGTAAACCAATTACCTGTTATATTGTGCATCTGTGTTGGTTATTAGTCTCCCCAGGTGTAGCAAGTAAGTCAGTTGAAGAATTAGAGAGAACCAATGAATAGTAAACCAATTACCTGTTATGTTGTGCATCTGTGTTGGTTATTAGTCTCCCCAGGTGTAGCAAGTAAGTCAGTTGAAGAATTAGAGAAAACTAATGAACAGTAAACCAATTACCTATTATGTTGTGCATCTGTGTTGGTTATTAGTCTCCCTAGGTGTAGCAAGTAAGTCAGTTGAAGAATTAGAGAGAACCAATGAATAGTAAACCAATTACCTGTTATGTTGTGCATCTGTGTTGGTTATTAGTCTCCCCAGGTGTAGCAAGTAAGTCAGTTGAAGAATCAGAGAAAACTAATGAACAGTAAACCAATTACCTGTTATGTTGTGCATCTGTGTTGGTTATTAGTCTCCCTAGGTGGAGCAAGTAAGTCAGTTGAAGAATTAGAGAGAACTAATGAACAGTAAACCAATTACCTGTTATATTGTGCATCTGTGTTGGTTATTAGTCTCCCCAGGTGTAGCAAGTAAGTCAGTTGAAAAATTAGAGAGAACCAATGAACAGTAAACCAAATACCTGTCATATTGTGCATCTGTGTTGGTTATTAGTCTCCCCAGGTGTAGCAAGTAAGTTAGTTGAAGAATTAGAGAAAACTAATGAACAGTAAACCAATTACCTGTTATGTTGTGCATCAGTGTTGGTTATTAGTCTCCTCAGGTGTAGCAAGTAAGTCAGCTGAAGAATTAGAGAGTACCAATGAACAGTAAACCAATTACTTGTTATGTTGTGCATCTGTGTTAGTTATTAGTCTCCCCTGGTGTAGCAAGTAAGTCAGTTGAAGAATTAGAGAGAACCAATGAATAGTAAACCAATTACCTGTTATGTTGTGCATCTGTGTTGGTTATTAGTCTCCCCAGGTGTAGCAAGTAAGACAGTTGAAGAATTAGAGAGAACCAATGAATAGTAAACCAATTACCTGTTATGTTGTGCATCTGTGTTGGCTATTAGTCTTCCCAGGTGTAGCAAGTATGTGAGTTGAAGAATTAGAGAGAACCAATGAACAGTAAACCAATTTCCTGTTATGTTGTGCATCTGTGTTGGTTATTAGTCCCCCCAGGTGTAGCAAGTAAGTCAGTTGAAGAATTAGAGAGAACCAATGAATAGTAAACCAATTACCTATTATGTTGTAAATCTGTGTTGGTTATTAGTCTCCCCAGGTGTAGCAAGTAAGTCAATTGAAGAATTAGAGAAAACTAATGAATAGTAAACCAATTACCTGTTATGTTGTGCATCTGTGTTGGTTATTAGTCTCCCTAGGTGTAGCAAGTAAGTCAGTTGAAGAATTAGAGAGAACCAATGAATAGTAAACCAATTACCTGTTATGTTGTGCATCTGTGTTGGTTATTAGTCTCCCCAGGTGTAGCAAGTAAGTCAGTTGAAGAATCAGAGAAAACTAATGAACAGTAAACCAATTACCTGTTATGTTGTGCATCTGTGTTGGTTATTAGTCTCCCTAGGTGTAGCAAGTAAGTCAGTTGAAGAATTAGAGAGAACTAATGAACAGTAAACCAATTACCTGTTATATTGTGCATCTGTGTTGGTTATTAGTCTCCCCAGGTGTAGCAAGTAAGTCAGTTGAAAAATTAGAGAGAACCAATGAACAGTAAACCAAATACCTGTCATATTGTGCATCTGTGTTGGTTATTAGTCTCCCCAGGTGTAGCAAGTAAGTTAGTTGAAGAATTAGAGAAAACTAATGAACAGTAAACCAATTACCTGTTATGTTGTGCATCAGTGTTGGTTATTAGTCTCCTCAGGTGTAGCAAGTAAGTCAGCTGAAGAATTAGAGAGTACCAATGAACAGTAAACCAATTACTTGTTATGTTGTGCATCTGTGTTAGTTATTAGTCTCCCCTGGTGTAGCAAGTAAGTCAGTTGAAGAATTAGAGAGAACCAATGAATAGTAAACCAATTACCTGTTATGTTGTGCATCTGTGTTGGTTATTAGTCTCCCCAGGTGTAGCAAGTAAGACAGTTGAAGAATTAGAGAGAACCAATGAATAGTAAACCAATTACCTGTTATGTTGTGCATCTGTGTTGGCTATTAGTCTTCCCAGGTGTAGCAAGTATGTGAGTTGAAGAATTAGAGAGAACCAATGAACAGTAAACCAATTTCCTGTTATGTTGTGCATCTGTGTTGGTTATTAGTCCCCCCAGGTGTAGCAAGTAAGTCAGTTGAAGAATTAGAGAGAACCAATGAATAGTAAACCAATTACCTATTATGTTGTAAATCTGTGTTGGTTATTAGTCTCCCCAGGTGTAGCAAGTAAGTCAATTGAAGAATTAGAGAAAACTAATGAATAGTAAACCAATTACCTGTTATGTTGTGCATCTGTGTTGGTTATTAGTCTCCCTAGGTGTAGCAAGTAAGTCAGTTGAAGAATTAGAGAGAACCAATGAATAGTAAACCAATTACCTGTTATGTTGTGCATCTATGTTGGCTATTAGTCTCCCCAGGTGTAGCAAGTAAGTCAGTTGAAGAATTAGAGAAAACTAATGAACAGTAAACCAATTACCTGTTATGTTGTGCATCAGTGTTGGTTATTAGTCTCCTCAGGTGTAGCAAGTAAGTCAGCTGAAGAATTAGAGAGAACCAATGAACAGTAAACCAATTACATGTTATGTTGTGCATCAGTGATGGTTATTAGTCTCCCCAGGTGTAGCAAGTAAGTCAGTTGAAGAATTCGAGAGAACCAATGAACAGTAAACCAATTACCTGTTATATTGTGCATCTGTGTTGGTTATTAGTCTCCCCAGGTGTAGCAAGTAAGTCAGTTGAAGAATTAGAGAGAACCAATGAACAGTAAACCAATTACCTGTTATATTGTGCATCTGTGTTGGTTATTAGTCTCCCCAGGTGTAGCAAGTAAGTCAGTTGAAGAATTAGAGAGAACCAATGAACAGTAAGCCATTTACATGTTATGTTGTGCATCTGTGTTGGTTATTAGTCTCCCCAGGTGTAGCAAGTAAGTCAGTTGAAGAATTAGAGAGAACCAATGAACAGTAAACCAATTACCTGTTATGTTGTGCATCTGTGTTGGTTAGTAGTCTCCCAGGTGTAGCAAGTAAGTCAGTTGAAGAATTAGAGAGAACCAATGAACAGTATACCAATTACCTGTTATGTTGTGCATCTGTGTTGGTTATTAGTCTCCCAGGTGTAGCAAGTAAGTCAGCTGAAGAATTAGAGAGAACCAATGAACAGTAAACCAATTACTTGTTATGTTGTGCATCTGTGTTGGTTATTAGTCTCCCCTAGTGTAGCAAGTAAGTCAGTTGAAGAATTAGAGAGATCCAATGAATAGTAAACCAATTACCTGTTATGTTGTGCAGCTGTGTTGGTTATTAGTCTCCCCAGGTGTAGCAAGTAAGTCAGTTGAAGAATTAGAGGGAACCAATGAATAGTAAACCAATTACCTGTTATGTTGTGCATCTGTGTTGGATATTAGTCTGCCCAGGTGTAGCAAGTATGTCAGTTGAAGAATTAGAGAGAACCAATGAACAGTAAACCAATTACCTGTTATGTTGTGCATCTGTGTTGGTTATTAGTCTCCCCAGGTGTAGCAACTAAGTCAGTTGAAGAATTAGAAAGAACCAATGAATAGTAAACCAATTACCTGTTATGTTGTGCATCTGTGTTGGTTATTAGTCTCCCTAGGTGTAGCAAGTAAGTCAGTTGAAGAATTAGAGAGAACCAATGAATAGTAAACCAATTACCTGTTATGTTGTGCATCTGTGTTGGTTATTAGTCTCCCTAGGTGTAGCAAGTAAGTCAGTTGAAGAATTAGAGAGAACCAATGAATAGTAAACCAATTACCTGTTATGTTGTGCATCTATGTTGGCTATTAGTCTCCCCAGGTGTAGCAAGTAAGTCAGTTGATGAATTAGAGAAAACTAATGAACAGTAAACCAATTACCTGTTATGTTGTGCATCAGTGTTGGTTATTAGTCTCCTCAGGTGTAGCAAGTAAGTCAGCTGAAGAATTAGAGAGAACCAATGAACAGTAAACCAATTACATGTTATGTTGTGCATCAGTGATGGTTATTAGTCTCCCCAGGTGTAGCAAGTAAGTCAGTTGAAGAATTCGAGAGAACCAATGAACAGTAAACCAATTACCTGTTATATTGTGCATCTGTGTTGGTTATTAGTCTCCCCAGGTGTAGCAAGTAAGTCAGTTGAAGAATTAGAGAGAACCAATGAACAGTAAACCAATTACCTGTTATATTGTGCATCTGTGTTGGTTATTAGTCTCCCCAGGTGTAGCAAGTAAGTCAGTTGAAGAATTAGAGAGAACCAATGAACAGTAAGCCATTTACATGTTATGTTGTGCATCTGTGTTGGTTATTAGTCTCCCCAGGTGTAGCAAGTAAGTCAGTTGAAGAATTAGAGAGAACCAATGAACAGTAAACCAATTACCTGTTATGTTGTGCATCTGTGTTGGTTAGTAGTCTCCCAGGTGTAGCAAGTAAGTCAGTTGAAGAATTAGAGAGAACCAATGAACAGTATACCAATTACCTGTTATGTTGTGCATCTGTGTTGGTTATTAGTCTCCCAGGTGTAGCAAGTAAGTCAGCTGAAGAATTAGAGAGAACCAATGAACAGTAAACCAATTACTTGTTATGTTGTGCATCTGTGTTGGTTATTAGTCTCCCCTAGTGTAGCAAGTAAGTCAGTTGAAGAATTAGAGAGATCCAATGAATAGTAAACCAATTACCTGTTATGTTGTGCAGCTGTGTTGGTTATTAGTCTCCCCAGGTGTAGCAAGTAAGTCAGTTGAAGAATTAGAGGGAACCAATGAATAGTAAACCAATTACCTGTTATGTTGTGCATCTGTGTTGGATATTAGTCTGCCCAGGTGTAGCAAGTATGTCAGTTGAAGAATTAGAGAGAACCAATGAACAGTAAACCAATTACCTGTTATGTTGTGCATCTGTGTTGGTTATTAGTCTCCCCAGGTGTAGCAACTAAGTCAGTTGAAGAATTAGAAAGAACCAATGAATAGTAAACCAATTACCTGTTATGTTGTGCATCTGTGTTGGTTATTAGTCTCCCTAGGTGTAGCAAGTAAGTCAGTTGAAGAATTAGAGAGAACCAATGAATAGTAAACCAATTACATGTTATGTTGTGCATCTGTGTTGGCTATTAGTCTTCCCAGGTGTAGCAAGTATGTGAGTTGAAGAATTAGAGAGAACCAATGAACAGTAAACCAATTTCCTGTTATGTTGTGCATCTGTGTTGGTTATTAGTCCCCCCAGGTGTAGCAAGTAAGTCAGTTGAAGAATTAGAGAGAACCAATGAATAGTAAACCAATTACCTATTATGTTGTGCATCTGTGTTGGTTATTAGTCTCCCCAGGTGTAGCAAGTAAGTCAATTGAAGAATTAGAGAAAACTAATGAATAGTAAACCAATTACCTGTTATGTTGTGCATCTGTGTTGGTTATTAGTCTCCCTAGGTGTAGCAAGTAAGTCAGTTGAAGAATTAGAGAGAACCAATGAATAGTAAACCAATTACCTGTTATGTTGTGCATCTATGTTGGCTATTAGTCTCCCCAGGTGTAGCAAGTAAGTCAGTTGAAGAATTAGAGAAAACTAATGAACAGTAAACCAATTACCTGTTATGTTGTGCATCAGTGTTGGTTATTAGTCTCCTCAGGTTTAGCAAGTAAGTCAGCTGAAGAATTAGAGAGAACCAATGAACAGTAAACCAATTACATGTTATGTTGTGCATCAGTGATGGTTATTAGTCTCCCCAGGTGTAGCAAGTAAGTCAGTTGAAGAATTCGAGAGAACCAATGAACAGTAAACCAATTACCTGTTATATTGTGCATCTGTGTTGGTTATTAGTCTCCCCAGGTGTAGCAAGTAAGTCAGTTGAAGAATTACAGAGAACCAATGAACAGTAAACCAATTACCTGTTATATTGTGCATCTGTGTTGGTTATTAGTCTCCCCAGGTGTAGCAAGTAAGTCAGTTGAAGAATTAGAGAGAACCAATGAACAGTATACCAATTACCTGTTATGTTGTGCATCTGTGTTGGTTATTAGTCTCCCAGGTGTAGCAAGTAAGTCAGCTGAAGAATTAGAGAGAACCAATGAACAGTAAACCAATTACTTGTTATGTTGTGCATCTGTGTTGGTTATTAGTCTCCCCTAGTGTAGCAAGTAAGTCAGTTGAAGAATTAGAGAGATCCAATGAATAGTAAACCAATTACCTGTTATGTTGTGCAGCTGTGTTGGTTATTAGTCTCCCCAGGTGTAGCAAGTAAGTCAGTTGAAGAATTAGAGGGAACCAATGAATAGTAAACCAATTACCTGTTATGTTGTGCATCTGTGTTGGATATTAGTCTGCCCAGGTGTAGCAAGTATGTCAGTTGAAGAATTAGAGAGAACCAATGAACAGTAAACCAATTACCTGTTATGTTGTGCATCTGTGTTGGTTATTAGTCTCCCCAGGTGTAGCAACTAAGTCAGTTGAAGAATTAGAAAGAACCAATGAATAGTAAACCAATTACCTGTTATGTTGTGCATCTGTGTTGGTTATTAGTCTCCCTAGGTGTAGCAAGTAAGTCAGTTGAAGAATTAGAGAGAACCAATGAATAGTAAACCAATTACCTGTTATGTTGTGCATCTGTGTTGGTTATTAGTCTCCCTAGGTGTAGCAAGTAAGTCAGTTGAAGAATTAGAGAGAACCAATGAATAGTAAACCAATTACCTGTTATGTTGTGCATCTATGTTGGCTATTAGTCTCCCCAGGTGTAGCAAGTAAGTCAGTTGAAGAATTAGAGAAAACTAATGAACAGTAAACCAATTACCTGTTATGTTGTGCATCAGTGTTGGTTATTAGTCTCCTCAGGTGTAGCAAGTAAGTCAGCTGAAGAATTAGAGAGAACCAATGAACAGTAAACCAATTACATGTTATGTTGTGCATCAGTGATGGTTATTAGTCTCCCCAGGTGTAGCAAGTAAGTCAGTTGAAGAATTCGAGAGAACCAATGAACAGTAAACCAATTACCTGTTATATTGTGCATCTGTGTTGGTTATTAGTCTCCCCAGGTGTAGCAAGTAAGTCAGTTGAAGAATTAGAGAGAACCAATGAACAGTAAACCAATTACCTGTTATATTGTGCATCTGTGTTGGTTATTAGTCTCCCCAGGTGTAGCAAGTAAGTCAGTTGAAGAATTAGAGAGAACCAATGAACAGTAAGCCATTTACATGTTATGTTGTGCATCTGTGTTGGTTATTAGTCTCCCCAGGTGTAGCAAGTAAGTCAGTTGAAGAATTAGAGAGAACCAATGAACAGTAAACCAATTACCAGTTATGTTGTACATCTGTGTTGGTTATTAGTCCCCCCAGGTGTAGCAAGTATGTCAGTTGAAGAATTAGAGAGAACCAATGAACAGTAAACCAATTACTTGTTATGTTGTGCCTCTGTGTTGGTTATTAGTCTCCCCAGGTGTAGCAAGTAAGTCAGTTGAAGAATTAGAGGGAACCAATGAATAGTAAACCAATTACCTGTTATGTTGTGCATCTGTGTTGGATATTAGTCTGCCCAGGTGTAGCAAGTATGTCAGTTGAAGAATTAGAGAGAACCAATGAACAGTAAACCAATTACCTGTTATGTTGTGCATCTGTGTTGGTTATTAGTCTCCCCAGGTGTAGCAACTAAGTCAGTTGAAGAATTAGAAAGAACCAATGAATAGTAAACCAATTACCTGTTATGTTGTGCATCTGTGTTGGTTATTAGTCTCCCTAGGTGTAGCAAGTAAGTCAGTTGAAGAATTAGAGAGAACCAATGAATAGTAAACCAATTACATGTTATATTGTGCATCTGTGTTGGCTATTAGTCTCCCCAGGTGTAGCAAGTAAGTCAGTTGAAGAATTAGAGAGAACCAATGAATAGTAAACCAATTACCTGTTATGTTGTGCATCTGTGTTGGCTATTAGTCTTCCCTGGTGTAGCAAGTATGTGAGTCGAAGAATTAGAGAGAACCAATGAACAGTAAACCAATTACCTGTTATGTTGTGCATCTGTGTTGGTTATTAGTCTCCCCAGGTGTAGCAAGTAAGTCAATTGAAGAATTAGAGAAAACTAATGAATAGTAAACCAATTACCTGTTATGTGGTGCATCTGTGTTGGTTATTAGTCTCCCTAGGTGTAGCAAGTAAGTCAGTTGAAGAATTAGAGAGAACCAATGAATAGTAAACCAATTACCTGTTATGTTGTGCATCTATGTTGGCTATTAGTCTCCCCAGGTGTAGCAAGTAAGTCAGTTGAAGAATTAGAGAAAACTAATGAACAGTAAACCAATTACCTGTTATGTTGTGCATCAGTGTTGGTTATTAGTCTCCTCAGGTGTAGCAAGTAAGTCAGCTGAAGAATTAGAGAGAACCAATGAACAGTAAACCAATTACATGTTATGTTGTGCATCAGTGATGGTTATTAGTCTCCCCAGGTGTAGCAAGTAAGTCAGTTGAAGAATTCGAGAGAACCAATGAACAGTAAACCAATTACCTGTTATATTGTGCATCTGTGTTGGTTATTAGTCTCCCCAGGTGTAGCAAGTAAGTCAGTTGAAGAATTAGAGAGAACCAATGAACAGTAAACCAATTACCTGTTATATTGTGCATCTGTGTTGGTTATTAGTCTCCCCAGGTGTAGCAAGTAAGTCAGTTGAAGAATTAGAGAGAACCAATGAACAGTATACCAATTACCTGTTATGTTGTGCATCTGTGTTGGTTATTAGTCTCCCAGGTGTAGCAAGTAAGTCAGCTGAAGAATTAGAGAGAACCAATGAACAGTAAACCAATTACTTGTTATGTTGTGCATCTGTGTTGGTTATTAGTCTCCCCTAGTGTAGCAAGTAAGTCAGTTGAAGAATTAGAGAGATCCAATGAATAGTAAACCAATTACCTGTTATGTTGTGCAGCTGTGTTGGTTATTAGTCTCCCCAGGTGTAGCAAGTAAGTCAGTTGAAGAATTAGAGGGAACCAATGAATAGTAAACCAATTACCTGTTATGTTGTGCATCTGTGTTGGATATTAGTCTGCCCAGGTGTAGCAAGTATGTCAGTTGAAGAATTAGAGAGAACCAATGAACAGTAAACCAATTACCTGTTATGTTGTGCATCTGTGTTGGTTATTAGTCTCCCCAGGTGTAGCAACTAAGTCAGTTGAAGAATTAGAAAGAACCAATGAATAGTAAACCAATTACCTGTTATGTTGTGCATCTGTGTTGGTTATTAGTCTCCCTAGGTGTAGCAAGTAAGTCAGTTGAAGAATTAGAGAGAACCAATGAATAGTAAACCAATTACATGTTATATTGTGCATCTGTGTTGGCTATTAGTCTCCCCAGGTGTAGCAAGTAAGTCAGTTGAAGAATTAGAGAGAACCAATGAATAGTAAACCAATTACCTGTTATGTTGTGCATCTGTGTTGGCTATTAGTCTTCCCTGGTGTAGCAAGTATGTGAGTCGAAGAATTAGAGAGAACCAATGAACAGTAAACCAATTACCTGTTATGTTGTGCATCTGTGTTGGTTATTAGTCTCCCCAGGTGTAGCAAGTAAGTCAATTGAAGAATTAGAGAAAACTAATGAATAGTAAACCAATTACCTGTTATGTGGTGCATCTGTGTTGGTTATTAGTCTCCCTAGGTGTAGCAAGTAAGTCAGTTGAAGAATTAGAGAGAACCAATGAATAGTAAACCAATTACCTGTTATGTTGTGCATCTATGTTGGCTATTAGTCTCCCCAGGTGTAGCAAGTAAGTCAGTTGAAGAATTAGAGAAAACTAATGAACAGTAAACCAATTACCTGTTATGTTGTGCATCAGTGTTGGTTATTAGTCTCCTCAGGTGTAGCAAGTAAGTCAGCTGAAGAATTAGAGAGAACCAATGAACAGTAAACCAATTACATGTTATGTTGTGCATCAGTGATGGTTATTAGTCTCCCCAGGTGTAGCAAGTAAGTCAGTTGAAGAATTCGAGAGAACCAATGAACAGTAAACCAATTACCTGTTATATTGTGCATCTGTGTTGGTTATTAGTCTCCCCAGGTGTAGCAAGTAAGTCAGTTGAAGAATTAGAGAGAACCAATGAACAGTAAACCAATTACCTGTTATATTGTGCATCTGTGTTGGTTATTAGTCTCCCCAGGTGTAGCAAGTAAGTCAGTTGAAGAATTAGAGAGAACCAATGAACAGTAAGCCATTTACATGTTATGTTGTGCATCTGTGTTGGTTATTAGTCTCCCCAGGTGTAGCAAGTAAGTCAGTTGAAGAATTAGAGAGAACCAATGAACAGTAAACCAATTACCTGTTATGTTGTGCATCTGTGTTGGTTAGTAGTCTCCCAGGTGTAGCAAGTAAGTCAGTTGAAGAATTAGAGAGAACCAATGAACAGTATACCAATTACCTGTTATGTTGTGCATCTGTGTTGGTTATTAGTCTCCCAGGTGTAGCAAGTAAGTCAGCTGAAGAATTAGAGAGAACCAATGAACAGTAAACCAATTACTTGTTATGTTGTGCATCTGTGTTGGTTATTAGTCTCCCCTAGTGTAGCAAGTAAGTCAGTTGAAGAATTAGAGAGATCCAATGAATAGTAAACCAATTACCTGTTATGTTGTGCAGCTGTGTTGGTTATTAGTCTCCCCAGGTGTAGCAAGTAAGTCAGTTGAAGAATTAGAGGGAACCAATGAATAGTAAACCAGTTACCTGTTATGTTGTGCATCTGTGTTGGATATTAGTCTGCCCAGGTGTAGCAAGTATGTCAGTTAAAGAATTAGAGAGAACCAATGAACAGTAAACCAATTACCTGTTATGTTGTGCATCTGTGTTGGTTATTAGTCTCCCCAGGTGTAGAAACTAAGTTAGTTGAAGAATTAGAAAGAACCAATGAATAGTAAACCAATTACCTGTTATGTTGTGCATCTGTGTTGGTTATTAGTCTCCCTAGGTGTAGCAAGTAAGTCAGTTGAAGAATTAGAGAGAACCAATGAATAGTAAACCAATTACATGTTATGTTGTGCATCTGTGTTGGCTATTAGTCTCCCCAGGTGTAGCAAGTAAGTCAGTTGAAGAATTAGAGAGAACCAATGAATAGTAAACCAATTACCTGTTATGTTGTGCATCTGTGTTGGCTATTAGTCTTCCCTGGTGTAGCAAGTATGTGAGTCGAAGAATTAGAGAGAACCAATGAACAGTAAACCAATTACCTGTTATGTTGTGCATCTGTGTTGGTTATTAGTCTCCCCAGGTGTAGCAAGTAAGTCAGTTGAAGAATTAGAGAGAACCAATGAATAGTAAACCAATTACCTGTTATGTTGTGCATCTGTGTTGGTTATTAGTCTCCCAGGTGTAGCAAGTAAGTCAGTTGAAGAATTAGAGAGAACCAATGAACAGTATACCAATTACCTGTTATGTTGTGCATCTGTGTTGGTTATTAGTCTGCCAGGTGTAGCAAGTAAGTCAGCTGAAGAATTAGAGAGAACCAATGAACAGTAAACCAATTACCTGTTATGTTGTGCATCTGTGTTGGTTATTAGTCTCCCCAGGTGTAACAAGTAAGTCAGTTGAAGAATTAGAGAGAACCAATGAACAGTATACCAATTACCTGTTATGTTGTGCATCTGTGTTGGTTATTAGTCTCCCAGGTGTAGCAAGTAAGTCAGCTGAAGAATTAGAGAGAACCAATGAACAGTAAACCAATTACCTGTTATGTTGTGCATCTGTGTTGGTTATTAGTCTCCCCAGGTGTAGCAAGTAAGTCAGTTGAAGAATTAGAAAGAACCAATGAACAGTAAACTGATTACCTGTTATGTTGTGCATCAGTGTTGGTTATTAGTCTCCTCAGGTGTAGCAAGTAAGTTAGCTGAAGAATTAGAGAGAACCAATGAACAGTAAACCAATTACTTGTTATGTTGTGCATCTGTGTTGGTTATTAGTCTCCCCTGGTGTAGCAAGTAAGTCAGTTGAAGAATTAGAGAGAACCAATGAATAGTAAACCAATTACCTGTTATGTTGTGCATCTGTGTTGGTTATTAGTCTCCCCAGGTGTAGCATGTAAGTCAGTTGAAGAATTAGAGAGAACCAATGAATAGTAAACCAATTACCTGTTATGTTGTGCATCTGTGTTGGTTATTAGTCTCCCCAGGTGTAGCAAGTAAGTCAGTTGAAGAATTAGAGAGAACCAATGAATAGTAAACCAATTACCTGTTATGTTGTGCATCTGTGTTGGTTATTAGTCTCCCCAGGTGTAGCAAGTAAGTCAGTTGAAGAATTAGAGGGAACCAATGAATAGTAAACCAATTACCTGTTATGTTGTGCATCTGTGTTGGCTATTAGTCTTCCCAGGTGTAGCAAGTATGTGAGTTGAAGAATTAGAGAGAACCAATGAACAGTAAACCAATTACCTGTTATGTTGTGCATCTGTGTTGGTTATTAGTCTCCCCAGGTGTAGCAAGTAAGTCAGTTGAAGAATTAGAGAGAACCAATGAATAGTAAACCAATTACCTGTTATGTTGTGCATCTGTGTTGGTTATTAGTCTCCCCAGGTGTAGCAAGTAAGTCAGTTGAAGAATTAGAGGGAACCAATGAATAGTAAACCAATTACCTGTTATGTTGTGCATCTGTGTTGGCTATTAGTCTTCCCAGGTGTAGCAAGTATGTGAGTTGAAGAATTAGAGAGAACCAATGAACAGTAAACCAATTACCTGTTATGTTGTGCATCTGTGTTGGTTATTAGTCTCCCCAGGTGTAGCAAGTAAGTCAGTTGAAGAATTAGAGAGAACCAATGAATAGTAAACCAATTACCTGTTATATTGTGCATCTGTGTTGGTTATTAGTCTCCCCAGGTGTAGCAAGTAAGTCAGTTGAAGAATTAGAGAGAACCAATGAACAGCAAACCAATTACCTGTTATGTTGTGCATCTGTGTTGGTTATTAGTCTCCCCAGGTGTAGCAAGTAAGTCAGTTGAAGAATTAGAGAGAACCAATGAATAGTAAACCAATTACCTGTTATGTTGTGCATCTGTGTTGGTTATTAGTCTCCCCAGGTGTAGCAAGTAAGTCAGTTGAAGAATTAGAGAAAACTAATGAACAGTAAACCAATTACCTATTATGTTGTGCATCTGTGTTGGTTATTAGTCTCCCTAGGTGTAGCAAGTAAGTCAATTGAAGTATTAGAGAGAACCAATAAATAGTAAACCAATTACCTGTTATGTTGTGCATCTGTGTTGGTTATTAGTCTCCCCAGGTGTAGCAAGTAAGTCAGTTGAAGAATTAGAGAAAACTAATGAACAGTAAACCAATTACCTGTTATGTTGTGCATCTGTGTTGGTTATTAGTCTCCCTAGGTGTAGCAAGTAAGTCAGTTGAAGAATTAGAGAGAACTAATGAACAGTAAACCAATTACCTGTTATATTGTGCATCTGTGTTGGTTATTTGTCTCCCCAGGTGTAGCAAGTAACTCAGTTGAAGATTTAGAGAGAACCAATGAACAGTAAACCAAATACCTGTTATATTGTGCATCTGTGTTGGTTATTAGTCTCCCCAGGTGTAGCAAGTAAGTTAGTTGAAGAATTAGAGAAAACTAATGAACAGTAAACCAATTACCTGTTATGTTGTGCATCAGTGTTGGTTATTAGTCTCCTCAGGTGTAGCAAGTAAGTCAGCTGAAGAATTAGAGAGAACCAATGAACAGTAAACCAATTACTTGTTATGTTGTGCATCTGTGTTGGTTATTAGTCTCCCCTGGTGTAGCAAGTAAGTCAGTTGAAGAATTAGAGAGAACCAATGAATAGTAAACCAATTACCTGTTATGTTGTGCATCTGTGTTGGTTATTAGTCTCCCCAGGTGTAGCAAGTAAGTCAGTTGAAGAATTAGAGAGAACCAATGAATAGTAAACCAATTACCTGTTATGTTGTGCATCTATGTTGGCTATTAGTCTTCCCAGGTGTAACAAGTATGTGAGTTGAAGAATTAGAGAGAACCAATGAACAGTAAACCAATTACCTGTTATGTTGTGCATCTGTGTTGGTTATTAGTCTCCCCAGGTGTAGCAAGTAAGTCAGTTGAAGAATTAGAGAGAACCAATGAACAGTAAACCAATTACCTGTTATGTTGTGCATCTGTGTTGGTTATTAGTCTCCCCAGGTGTAACAAGTAAGTCAGTTGAAGAATTAGAGAGAACCAATGAATAGTAAACCAATTACCTGTTATGTTGTGCATCTGTGTTGGCTATTAGTCTTCCCAGGTGTAACAAGTATGTGAGTTGAAGAATTAGAGAGAACCAATGAACAGTAAACCAATTACGTGTTATGTTGTGCATCTGTGTTGGTTATTAGTCTCCCCAGGTGTAGCAAGTAAGTCAGTTGAAGAATTAGAGAGAACCAATGAACAGTAAACCAATTACCTGTTATGTTTTGCATCTGTGTTGGTTATTAGTCTCCCCAGGTGTAACAAGTAAGTCAGTTGAAGAATTAGAGAAAACTAATGAACAGTAAACCAATTACCTATTATGTTGTGCATCTGTGTTGGTTATTAGTCTCCCTAGGTGTAGCAAGTATGTCAGTTGAAGAATTAGAGAGAACCAATGAACAGTAAGCCATTTACATGTTATGTTGTGCATCTGTGTTGGTTATTAGTCTCCCCAGGTGTAGCAAGTAAGTCAGTTGAAGAATTAGAGAGAACCAATGAACAGTAAACTAATTACCTGTTATGTTGTGCATCTGTGTTGGTTATTAGTCTCCCAGGTGTAGCAAGTAAGTCAGTTGAAGAATTAGAGAGAACCAATGAACAGTATACCAATTACCTGTTATGTTGTGCATCTGTGTTGGTTATTAGTCTCCCAGGTGTAGCAAGTAAGTCAGCTGAAGAATTAGAGAGAACCAATGAACAGTAAACCAATTACTTGTTATGTTGTGCATCTGTGTTGGTTATTAGTCTCCCCTAGTGTAGCAAGTAAGTCAGTTGAAGAATTAGAGAGATCCAATGAATAGTAAACCAATTACCTGTTATGTTGTGCAGCTGTGTTGGTTATTAGTCTCCCCAGGTGTAGCAAGTAAGTCAGTTGAAGAATTAGAAAGAACCAATGAATAGTAAACCAATTACCTGTTATGTTGTGCATCTGTGTGGGTTATTAGTGTCCCTAGGTGTAGCAAGTAAGTCAGTTGAAGAATTAGAGAGAACCAATGAATAGTAAACCAATTACCTGTTATGTTGTGCATCTGTGTTGGCTATTAGTCTCCCCAGGTGTAACAAGTAAGTCAGTTGAAGAATTAGAGAAAACTAATGAACAGTAAACCAATTACCTGTTATGTTGTGCATCTGTGTTGGTTATTAGTCTCCCAGGTGTAGCAAGTAAGTCAGTTGAAGAATTAGAGAGAACCAATGAACAGTATACCAATTACCTGTTATGTTGTGCATCTGTGTTGGTTATTAGTCTCCCAGGTGTAGCAAGTAAGTCAGCTGAAGAATTAGAGAGAACCAATGAACAGTAAACCAATTACCTGTTATGTTGTGCATCTGTGTTGGTTATTAGTCTCCCCAGGTGTAGCAAGTAAGTCAGTTGAAGAATTAGAAAGAACCAATGAACAGTAAACTGATTACCTGTTATGTTGTGCATCAGTGTTGGTTATTAGTCTCCTCAGGTGTAGCAAGTAAGTCAGCTGAGGAATTAGAGAGAACCAATGAACAGTAAACCAATTACTTGTTATGTTGTGCATCTGTGTTGGTTATTAGTCTCCCCTGGTGTAGCAAGTAAGTCAGTTGAAGAATTAGAGAGAACCAATGAATAGTAAACCAATTACCTGTTATGTTGTGCATCTGTGTTGGTTATTAGTCTCCCCAGGTGTAGCAAGTAAGTCAGTTGAAGAATTAGAGAGAACCAATGAATAGTAAACCAATTACCTGTTATGTTGTGCATCTGTGTTGGCTATTAGTCTTCCCAGGTGTAGCAAGTATGTGAGTTGAAGAATTAGAGAGAACCAATGAACAGTAAACCAATTACCTGTTATGTTGTGCATCTGTGTTGGTTATTAGTCTCCCCAGGTGTAGCAAGTAAGTCAGTTGAAGAATTAGAGAGAACCAATGAATAGTAAACCAATTACCTGTTATGTTGTGCATCAGTGTTGGTTATTAGTCTCCTCAGGCGTAGCAAGTAAGTCAGCTGAAGAATTAGAGAGAACCAATAAACAGTAAACCAATTACTTGTTATGTTGTGCATCTGTGTTGGTTATTAGTCTCCGCTGGTGTAGCAAGTAAGTCAGTTGAAGAATTAGAGAGAACCAATGAATAGTAAACCAATTACCTGTTATGTTGTGCATCTGTGTTGGTTATTAGTCTCCCCAGGTGTAGCAAGTAAGTGAGTTGAAGAATTAGAGAGAACCAATGAATAGTAAACCAATTACCTGTTATGTTGTGCATCTGTGTTGGTTATTAGTCTCCCCAGGTGTAGCAAGTAAGTCAGTTGAAGAATTAGAGAGAACCAATGAACAGTAAACCAATTACCTGTTATGTTGTGCATCTGTGTTGGTTATTAGTCTCCCCAGGTGTAGCAAGTAAGTCAGTTGAAGAATTAGAGAGAACCAATGAATAGTAAACCAATTACCTGTTATATTGTGCATCTGTGTTGGTTATTAGTCTCCCCAGGTGTAGCAAGTAAGTCAGTTGAAGAATTAGAGAGAACCAATGAATAGTAAACCAATTACCTGTTATGTTGTGCATCTGTGTTGGCTATTAGTCTCCCCAGGTGTAACAAGTAAGTCAGTTGAAGAATTAGAGAAAACTAATGAACAGTAAACCAATTACCTGTTATGTTGTGCATCTGTGTTGGTTATTAGTCTCCCAGGTGTAGCAAGTAAGTCAGTTGAAGAATTAGAGAGAACCAATGAACAGTATACCAATTACCTGTTATGTTGTGCATCTGTGTTGGTTATTAGTCTCCCAGGTGTAGCAAGTAAGTCAGCTGAAGAATTAGAGAGAACCAATGAACAGTAAACCAATTACCTGTGATGTTGTGCATCTGTGTTGGTTATTAGTCTCCCCAGGTGTAGCAAGTAAGTCAGTTGAAGAATTAGAAAGAACCAATGAACAGTAAACTAATTACCTGTTATGTTGTGCATCAGTGTTGGTTATTAGTCTCCTCAGGTGTAGCAAGTAAGTCAGCTGAGGAATTAGAGAGAACCAATGAACAGTAAACCAATTACTTGTTATGTTGTGCATCTGTGTTGGTTATTAGTCTCCCCTGGTGTAGCAAGTAAGTCAGTTGAAGAATTAGAGAGAACCAATGAATAGTAAACCAATTACCTGTTATGTTGTGCATCTGTGTTGGTTATTAGTCTCCCCAGGTGTAGCAAGTAAGTCAGTTGAAGAATTAGAGAGAACCAATGAATAGTAAACCAATTACCTGTTATGTTGTGCATCTGTGTTGGCTATTAGTCTTCCCAGGTGTAGCAAGTATGTGAGTTGAAGAATTAGAGAGAACCAATGAACAGTAAACCAATTACCTGTTATGTTGTGCATCTGTGTTGGTTATTAGTCTCCCCAGGTGTAGCAAGTAAGTCAGTTGAAGAATTAGAGAGAACCAATGAATAGTAAACCAATTACCTGTTATGTTGTGCATCAGTGTTGGTTATTAGTCTCCTCAGGTGTAGCAAGTAAGTCAGCTGAAGAATTAGAGAGAACCAATAAACAGTAAACCAATTACTTGTTATGTTGTGCATCTGTGTTGGTTATTAGTCTCCGCTGGTGTAGCAAGTAAGTCAGTTGAAGAATTAGAGAGAACCAATGAATAGTAAACCAATTACCTGTTATGTTGTGCATCTGTGTTGGTTATTAGTCTCCCCAGGTGTAGCAAGTAAGTGAGTTGAAGAATTAGAGAGAACCAATGAATAGTAAACCAATTACCTGTTATGTTGTGCATCTGTGTTGGTTATTAGTCTCCCCAGGTGTAGCAAGTAAGTCAGTTGAAGAATTAGAGAGAACCAATGAACAGTAAACCAATTACCTGTTATGTTGTGCATCTGTGTTGGTTATTAGTCTCCCCAGGTGTAGCAAGTAAGTCAGTTGAAGAATTAGAGAGAACCAATGAATAGTAAACCAATTACCTGTTATATTGTGCATCTGTGTTGGTTATTAGTCTCCCCAGGTGTAGCAAGTAAGTCAGTTGAAGAATTAGAGAGAACCAATGAATAGTAAACCAATTACCTGTTATGTTGTGCATCTGTGTTGGTTATTAGTCTCCCCAGGTGTAGCAAGTAAGTCAGTTGAAGAATTAGAGGGAACCAATGAATAGTAAACCAATTACCTGTTATGTTGTGCATCTGTGTTGGCTATTAGTCTTCCCAGGTGTAGCAAGTATGTGAGTTGAAGAATTAGAGAGAACCAATGAACAGTAAACCAATTACCTGTTATGTTGTGCATCTGTGTTGGTTATTAGTCTCCCCAGGTGTAGCAAGTAAGTCAGTTGAAGAATTAGAGAGAACCAATGAATAGTAAACCAATTACCTGTTATGTTGTGCATCTGTGTTGGTTATTAGTCTCCCCAGGTGTAGCAAGTAAGTCAGTTGAAGAATTAGAGGGAACCAATGAATAGTAAACCAATTACCTGTTATGTTGTGCATCTGTGTTGGCTATTAGTCTTCCCAGGTGTAGCAAGTATGTGAGTTGAAGAATTAGAGAGAACCAATGAACAGTAAACCAATTACCTGTTATGTTGTGCATCTGTGTTGGTTATTAGTCTCCCCAGGTGTAGCAAGTAAGTCAGTTGAAGAATTAGAGAGAACCAATGAATAGTAAACCAATTACCTGTTATATTGTGCATCTGTGTTGGTTATTAGTCTCCCCAGGTGTAGCAAGTAAGTCAGTTGAAGAATTAGAGAGAACCAATGAACAGCAAACCAATTACCTGTTATGTTGTGCATCTGTGTTGGTTATTAGTCTCCCCAGGTGTAGCAAGTAAGTCAGTTGAAGAATTAGAGAGAACCAATGAATAGTAAACCAATTACCTGTTATGTTGTGCATCTGTGTTGGTTATTAGTCTCCCCAGGTGTAGCAAGTAAGTCAGTTGAAGAATTAGAGAAAACTAATGAACAGTAAACCAATTACCTATTATGTTGTGCATCTGTGTTGGTTATTAGTCTCCCTAGGTGTAGCAAGTAAGTCAATTGAAGTATTAGAGAGAACCAATAAATAGTAAACCAATTACCTGTTATGTTGTGCATCTGTGTTGGTTATTAGTCTCCCCAGGTGTAGCAAGTAAGTCAGTTGAAGAATTAGAGAAAACTAATGAACAGTAAACCAATTACCTGTTATGTTGTGCATCTGTGTTGGTTATTAGTCTCCCTAGGTGTAGCAAGTAAGTCAGTTGAAGAATTAGAGAGAACTAATGAACAGTAAACCAATTACCTGTTATATTGTGCATCTGTGTTGGTTATTTGTCTCCCCAGGTGTAGCAAGTAACTCAGTTGAAGATTTAGAGAGAACCAATGAACAGTAAACCAAATACCTGTTATATTGTGCATCTGTGTTGGTTATTAGTCTCCCCAGGTGTAGCAAGTAAGTTAGTTGAAGAATTAGAGAAAACTAATGAACAGTAAACCAATTACCTGTTATGTTGTGCATCAGTGTTGGTTATTAGTCTCCTCAGGTGTAGCAAGTAAGTCAGCTGAAGAATTAGAGAGAACCAATGAACAGTAAACCAATTACTTGTTATGTTGTGCATCTGTGTTGGTTATTAGTCTCCCCTGGTGTAGCAAGTAAGTCAGTTGAAGAATTAGAGAGAACCAATGAATAGTAAACCAATTACCTGTTATGTTGTGCATCTGTGTTGGTTATTAGTCTCCCCAGGTGTAGCAAGTAAGTCAGTTGAAGAATTAGAGAGAACCAATGAATAGTAAACCAATTACCTGTTATGTTGTGCATCTATGTTGGCTATTAGTCTTCCCAGGTGTAACAAGTATGTGAGTTGAAGAATTAGAGAGAACCAATGAACAGTAAACCAATTACCTGTTATGTTGTGCATCTGTGTTGGTTATTAGTCTCCCCAGGTGTAGCAAGTAAGTCAGTTGAAGAATTAGAGAGAACCAATGAACAGTAAACCAATTACCTGTTATGTTGTGCATCTGTGTTGGTTATTAGTCTCCCCAGGTGTAACAAGTAAGTCAGTTGAAGAATTAGAGAGAACCAATGAATAGTAAACCAATTACCTGTTATGTTGTGCATCTGTGTTGGCTATTAGTCTTCCCAGGTGTAACAAGTATGTGAGTTGAAGAATTAGAGAGAACCAATGAACAGTAAACCAATTACGTGTTATGTTGTGCATCTGTGTTGGTTATTAGTCTCCCCAGGTGTAGCAAGTAAGTCAGTTGAAGAATTAGAGAGAACCAATGAACAGTAAACCAATTACCTGTTATGTTTTGCATCTGTGTTGGTTATTAGTCTCCCCAGGTGTAACAAGTAAGTCAGTTGAAGAATTAGAGAAAACTAATGAACAGTAAACCAATTACCTATTATGTTGTGCATCTGTGTTGGTTATTAGTCTCCCTAGGTGTAGCAAGTATGTCAGTTGAAGAATTAGAGAGAACCAATGAACAGTAAGCCATTTACATGTTATGTTGTGCATCTGTGTTGGTTATTAGTCTCCCCAGGTGTAGCAAGTAAGTCAGTTGAAGAATTAGAGAGAACCAATGAACAGTAAACTAATTACCTGTTATGTTGTGCATCTGTGTTGGTTATTAGTCTCCCAGGTGTAGCAAGTAAGTCAGTTGAAGAATTAGAGAGAACCAATGAACAGTATACCAATTACCTGTTATGTTGTGCATCTGTGTTGGTTATTAGTCTCCCAGGTGTAGCAAGTAAGTCAGCTGAAGAATTAGAGAGAACCAATGAACAGTAAACCAATTACTTGTTATGTTGTGCATCTGTGTTGGTTATTAGTCTCCCCTAGTGTAGCAAGTAAGTCAGTTGAAGAATTAGAGAGATCCAATGAATAGTAAACCAATTACCTGTTATGTTGTGCAGCTGTGTTGGTTATTAGTCTCCCCAGGTGTAGCAAGTAAGTCAGTTGAAGAATTAGAAAGAACCAATGAATAGTAAACCAATTACCTGTTATGTTGTGCATCTGTGTGGGTTATTAGTGTCCCTAGGTGTAGCAAGTAAGTCAGTTGAAGAATTAGAGAGAACCAATGAATAGTAAACCAATTACCTGTTATGTTGTGCATCTGTGTTGGCTATTAGTCTCCCCAGGTGTAACAAGTAAGTCAGTTGAAGAATTAGAGAAAACTAATGAACAGTAAACCAATTACCTGTTATGTTGTGCATCTGTGTTGGTTATTAGTCTCCCAGGTGTAGCAAGTAAGTCAGTTGAAGAATTAGAGAGAACCAATGAACAGTATACCAATTACCTGTTATGTTGTGCATCTGTGTTGGTTATTAGTCTCCCAGGTGTAGCAAGTAAGTCAGCTGAAGAATTAGAGAGAACCAATGAACAGTAAACCAATTACCTGTTATGTTGTGCATCTGTGTTGGTTATTAGTCTCCCCAGGTGTAGCAAGTAAGTCAGTTGAAGAATTAGAAAGAACCAATGAACAGTAAACTGATTACCTGTTATGTTGTGCATCAGTGTTGGTTATTAGTCTCCTCAGGTGTAGCAAGTAAGTCAGCTGAGGAATTAGAGAGAACCAATGAACAGTAAACCAATTACTTGTTATGTTGTGCATCTGTGTTGGTTATTAGTCTCCCCTGGTGTAGCAAGTAAGTCAGTTGAAGAATTAGAGAGAACCAATGAATAGTAAACCAATTACCTGTTATGTTGTGCATCTGTGTTGGTTATTAGTCTCCCCAGGTGTAGCAAGTAAGTCAGTTGAAGAATTAGAGAGAACCAATGAATAGTAAACCAATTACCTGTTATGTTGTGCATCTGTGTTGGCTATTAGTCTTCCCAGGTGTAGCAAGTATGTGAGTTGAAGAATTAGAGAGAACCAATGAACAGTAAACCAATTACCTGTTATGTTGTGCATCTGTGTTGGTTATTAGTCTCCCCAGGTGTAGCAAGTAAGTCAGTTGAAGAATTAGAGAGAACCAATGAATAGTAAACCAATTACCTGTTATGTTGTGCATCAGTGTTGGTTATTAGTCTCCTCAGGCGTAGCAAGTAAGTCAGCTGAAGAATTAGAGAGAACCAATAAACAGTAAACCAATTACTTGTTATGTTGTGCATCTGTGTTGGTTATTAGTCTCCGCTGGTGTAGCAAGTAAGTCAGTTGAAGAATTAGAGAGAACCAATGAATAGTAAACCAATTACCTGTTATGTTGTGCATCTGTGTTGGTTATTAGTCTCCCCAGGTGTAGCAAGTAAGTGAGTTGAAGAATTAGAGAGAACCAATGAATAGTAAACCAATTACCTGTTATGTTGTGCATCTGTGTTGGTTATTAGTCTCCCCAGGTGTAGCAAGTAAGTCAGTTGAAGAATTAGAGAGAACCAATGAACAGTAAACCAATTACCTGTTATGTTGTGCATCTGTGTTGGTTATTAGTCTCCCCAGGTGTAGCAAGTAAGTCAGTTGAAGAATTAGAGAGAACCAATGAATAGTAAACCAATTACCTGTTATATTGTGCATCTGTGTTGGTTATTAGTCTCCCCAGGTGTAGCAAGTAAGTCAGTTGAAGAATTAGAGAGAACCAATGAATAGTAAACCAATTACCTGTTATGTTGTGCATCTGTGTTGGCTATTAGTCTCCCCAGGTGTAACAAGTAAGTCAGTTGAAGAATTAGAGAAAACTAATGAACAGTAAACCAATTACCTGTTATGTTGTGCATCTGTGTTGGTTATTAGTCTCCCAGGTGTAGCAAGTAAGTCAGTTGAAGAATTAGAGAGAACCAATGAACAGTATACCAATTACCTGTTATGTTGTGCATCTGTGTTGGTTATTAGTCTCCCAGGTGTAGCAAGTAAGTCAGCTGAAGAATTAGAGAGAACCAATGAACAGTAAACCAATTACCTGTGATGTTGTGCATCTGTGTTGGTTATTAGTCTCCCCAGGTGTAGCAAGTAAGTCAGTTGAAGAATTAGAAAGAACCAATGAACAGTAAACTAATTACCTGTTATGTTGTGCATCAGTGTTGGTTATTAGTCTCCTCAGGTGTAGCAAGTAAGTCAGCTGAGGAATTAGAGAGAACCAATGAACAGTAAACCAATTACTTGTTATGTTGTGCATCTGTGTTGGTTATTAGTCTCCCCTGGTGTAGCAAGTAAGTCAGTTGAAGAATTAGAGAGAACCAATGAATAGTAAACCAATTACCTGTTATGTTGTGCATCTGTGTTGGTTATTAGTCTCCCCAGGTGTAGCAAGTAAGTCAGTTGAAGAATTAGAGAGAACCAATGAATAGTAAACCAATTACCTGTTATGTTGTGCATCTGTGTTGGCTATTAGTCTTCCCAGGTGTAGCAAGTATGTGAGTTGAAGAATTAGAGAGAACCAATGAACAGTAAACCAATTACCTGTTATGTTGTGCATCTGTGTTGGTTATTAGTCTCCCCAGGTGTAGCAAGTAAGTCAGTTGAAGAATTAGAGAGAACCAATGAATAGTAAACCAATTACCTGTTATGTTGTGCATCAGTGTTGGTTATTAGTCTCCTCAGGTGTAGCAAGTAAGTCAGCTGAAGAATTAGAGAGAACCAATAAACAGTAAACCAATTACTTGTTATGTTGTGCATCTGTGTTGGTTATTAGTCTCCGCTGGTGTAGCAAGTAAGTCAGTTGAAGAATTAGAGAGAACCAATGAATAGTAAACCAATTACCTGTTATGTTGTGCATCTGTGTTGGTTATTAGTCTCCCCAGGTGTAGCAAGTAAGTGAGTTGAAGAATTAGAGAGAACCAATGAATAGTAAACCAATTACCTGTTATGTTGTGCATCTGTGTTGGTTATTAGTCTCCCCAGGTGTAGCAAGTAAGTCAGTTGAAGAATTAGAGAGAACCAATGAACAGTAAACCAATTACCTGTTATGTTGTGCATCTGTGTTGGTTATTAGTCTCCCCAGGTGTAGCAAGTAAGTCAGTTGAAGAATTAGAGAGAACCAATGAATAGTAAACCAATTACCTGTTATATTGTGCATCTGTGTTGGTTATTAGTCTCCCCAGGTGTAGCAAGTAAGTCAGTTGAAGAATTAGAGAGAACCAATGAATAGTAAACCAATTACCTGTTATGTTGTGCATCTGTGTTGGTTATTAGTCTCCCCAGGTGTAGCAAGTAAGTCAGTTGAAGAATTAGAGAAAACTAATGAACAGTAAACCAATTACCTATTATGTTGTGCATCTGTGTTGGTTATTAGTCTCCCTAGGTGTAGCAAGTAAGTCAGTTGAAGAATTAGAGAGAACCAATGAATAGTAAACCAATTACCTGTTATGTTGTGCATCTGTGTTGGTTATTAGTCTCCCCAGGTGTAGCAAGTAATTCAGTTGAAGAATCAGAGAAAACTAATGAACAGTAAACCAATTACCTGTTATGTTGTGCATCTGTGTTGGTTATTAGTCTCCCTAGGTGTAGCAAGTAAGTCAGTTGAAGAATTAGAGAGAACTAATGAACAGTAAACCAATTACCTGTTATATTGTGCATCTGTGTTGGTTATTAGTCTCCCCAGGTGTAGCAAGTAAGTCAGTTGAAAAATTAGAGAGAACCAATGAACAGTAAACCAAATACCTGTCATATTGTGCATCTGTGTTGGTTATTAGTCTCCCCAGGTGTAGCAAGTAAGTTAGTTGAAGAATTAGAGAAAACTAATGAACAGTAAACCAATTACCTGTTATATTGTGCATCTGTGTTGGTTATTAGTCTCCCCAGGTGTAGCAAGTAAGTCAGTTGAAGAATTAGAGAGAACCAATGAACAGTAAACCAATTACATGTTATGTTGTGCATCAGTGATGGTTATTAGTCTCCCCAGGTGTAGCAAGTAAGTCAGTTGAAGAATTCGAGAGAACCAATGAACAGTAAACCAATTACCTGTTATATTGTGCATCTGTGTCGGTTATTAGTCTCCCCAGGTGTAGCAAGTAAGTCAGTTGAAGAATTAGAGAGAACCAATGAACAGTAAACCAATTACCTGTTATATTGTGCATCTGTGTTGGTTATTAGTCTCCCCAGGTGTAGCAAGTAAGTCAGTTGAAGAATTAGAGAGAACCAATGAACAGTAAGCCATTTACATGTTATGTTGTGCATCTGTGTTGGTTATTAGTCTCCCCAGGTGTAGCAAGTAAGTCAGTTGAAGAATTAGAGAGAACTAATGAACAGTAAACCAATTACCTGTTATGTTGTGCATCTGTGTTGGTTATTAGTCTCCCAGGTGTAGCAAGTAAGTCAGTTGAAGAATTAGAGAGAACCAATGAACAGTATACCAATTACCTGTTATGTTGTGCATCTGTGTTGGTTATTAGTCTCCCAGGTGTAGCAAGTAAGTCAGCTGAAGAATTAGAGAGAACCAATGAACAGTAAACCAATTACCTGTTATGTTGTGCATCTGTGTTGGTTATTAGTCTCCCCAGGTGTAACAAGTAAGTCAGTTGAAGAATTAGAGAGAACCAATGAACAGTAAACCAATTACCTGTTATGTTGTGCATCTGTGTTGGTTATTAGTCTCCCCAGGTGTAACAAGTAAGTCAGTTGAAGAATTAGAGAGAACCAATGAACAGTATACCAATTACCTGTTATGTTGTGCATCTGTGTTGGTTATTAGTCTCCCAGGTGTAGCAAGTAAGTCAGCTGAAGAATTAGAGAGAACCAATGAACAGTAAACCAATTACCTGTTATGTTGTGCATCTGTGTTGGTTATTAGTCTCCCCAGGTGTAGCAACTAAGTCAGTTGAAGAATTAGAAAGAACCAATGAATAGTAAACCAATTACCTGTTATGTTGTGCATCTGTGTTGGTTATTAGTCTCCCTAGGTGTAGCAAGTAAGTCAGTTGAAGAATTAGAGAGAACCAATGAATAGTAAACCAATTACATGTTATGTTGTGCATCTGTGTTGGCTATTAGTCTCCCCAGGTGTAACAAGTAAGTCAGTTGAAGAATTAGAGAAAACTAATGAACAGTAAACCAATTACCTGTTATGTTATGCATCAGTGTTGGTTATTAGTCTCCTCAGGTGTAGCAAGTAAGTCAGCTGAAGAATTAGAGAGAACCAATGAACAGTAAACCAATTACATGTTATGTTGTGCATCAGTGATGGTTATTAGTCTCCCCAGGTGTAGCAAGTAATTCAGTTGAAGAATTCGAGAGAACCAATGAACAGTAAACCAATTACCTGTTATATTGTGCATCTGTGTCGGTTATTAGTCTCCCCAGGTGTAGCAAGTAAGTCAGTTGAAGAATTAGAGAGAACCAATGAACAGTAAACCAATTACCTGTTATATTGTGCATCTGTGTTGGTTATTAGTCTCCCCAGGTGTAGCAAGTAAGTCAGTTGAAGAATTAGAGAGAACCAATGAACAGTAAGCCATTTACATGTTATGTTGTGCATCTGTGTTGCTTATTAGTCTCCCCAGGTGTAGCAAGTAAGTCAGTTGAAGAATTAGAGAGAACTAATGAACAGTAAACCAATTACCTGTTATGTTGTGCATCTGTGTTGGTTATTAGTCTCCCAGGTGTAGCAAGTAAGTCAGTTGAAGAATTAGAGAGAACCAATGAACAGTATACCAATTACCTGTTATGTTGTGCATCTGTGTTGGTTATTAGTCTCCCAGGTGTAGCAAGTAAGTCAGCTGAAGAATTAGAGAGAACCAATGAACAGTAAACCAATTACCTGTTATGTTGTGCATCTGTGTTGGTTATTAGTCTCCCCAGGTGTAACAAGTAAGTCAGTTGAAGAATTAGAGAGAACCAATGAACAGTAAACCAATTACCTGTTATGTTGTGCATCTGTGTTGGTTATTAGTCTCCCCAGGTGTAACAAGTAAGTCAGTTGAAGAATTAGAGAGAACCAATGAACAGTATACCAATTACCTGTTATGTTGTGCATCTGTGTTGGTTATTAGTCTCCCAGGTGTAGCAAGTAAGTCAGCTGAAGAATTAGAGAGAACCAATGAACAGTAAACCAATTACCTGTTATGTTGTGCATCTGTGTTGGTTATTAGTCTCCCCAGGTGTAGCAACTAAGTCAGTTGAAGAATTAGAAAGAACCAATGAATAGTAAACCAATTACCTGTTATGTTGTGCATCTGTGTTGGTTATTAGTCTCCCTAGGTGTAGCAAGTAAGTCAGTTGAAGAATTAGAGAGAACCAATGAATAGTAAACCAATTACATGTTATGTTGTGCATCTGTGTTGGCTATTAGTCTCCCCAGGTGTAACAAGTAAGTCAGTTGAAGAATTAGAGAAAACTAATGAACAGTAAACCAATTACCTGTTATGTTATGCATCAGTGTTGGTTATTAGTCTCCTCAGGTGTAGCAAGTAAGTCAGCTGAAGAATTAGAGAGAACCAATGAACAGTAAACCAATTACATGTTATGTTGTGCATCAGTGATGGTTATTAGTCTCCCCAGGTGTAGCAAGTAATTCAGTTGAAGAATTCGAGAGAACCAATGAACAGTAAACCAATTACCTGTTATATTGTGCATCTGTGTCGGTTATTAGTCTCCCCAGGTGTAGCAAGTAAGTCAGTTGAAGAATTAGAGAGAACCAATGAACAGTAAACCAATTACCTGTTATATTGTGCATCTGTGTTGGTTATTAGTCTCCCCAGGTGTAGCAAGTAAGTCAGTTGAAGAATTAGAGAGAACCAATGAACAGTAAGCCATTTACATGTTATGTTGTGCATCTGTGTTGCTTATTAGTCTCCCCAGGTGTAGCAAGTAAGTCAGTTGAAGAATTAGAGAGAACTAATGAACAGTAAACCAATTACCTGTTATGTTGTGCATCTGTGTTGGTTATTAGTCTCCCAGGTGTAGCAAGTAAGTCAGTTGAAGAATTAGAGAGAACCAATGAACAGTATACCAATTACCTGTTATGTTGTGCATCTGTGTTGGTTATTAGTCTCCCAGGTGTAGCAAGTAAGTCAGCTGAAGAATTAGAGAGAACCAATGAACAGTAAACCAATTACCTGTTATGTTGTGCATCTGTGTTGGTTATTAGTCTCCCCAGGTGTAACAAGTAAGTCAGTTGAAGAATTAGAGAGAACCAATGAACAGTAAACCAATTACCTGTTATGTTGTGCATCTGTGTTGGTTATTAGTCTCCCCAGGTGTAACAAGTAAGTCAGTTGAAGAATTAGAGAGAACCAATGAACAGTATACCAATTACCTGTTATGTTGTGCATCTGTGTTGGTTATTAGTCTCCCAGGTGTAGCAAGTAAGTCAGCTGAAGAATTAGAGAGAACCAATGAACAGTAAACCAATTACCTGTTATGTTGTGCATCTGTGTTGGTTATTAGTCTCCCCAGGTGTAGCAACTAAGTCAGTTGAAGAATTAGAAAGAACCAATGAATAGTAAACCAATTACCTGTTATGTTGTGCATCTGTGTTGGTTATTAGTCTCCCTAGGTGTAGCAAGTAAGTCAGTTGAAGAATTAGAGAGAACCAATGAATAGTAAACCAATTACATGTTATGTTGTGCATCTGTGTTGGCTATTAGTCTCCCCAGGTGTAACAAGTAAGTCAGTTGAAGAATTAGAGAAAACTAATGAACAGTAAACCAATTACCTGTTATGTTATGCATCAGTGTTGGTTATTAGTCTCCTCAGGTGTAGCAAGTAAGTCAGCTGAAGAATTAGAGAGAACCAATGAACAGAAAACCAATTACATGTTATGTTGTGCATCAGTGATGGTTATTAGTCTCCCCAGGTGTAGCAAGTAAGTCAGTTGAAGAATTCGAGAGAACCAATGAACAGTAAACCAATTACCTGTTATATTGTGCATCTGTGTCGGTTATTAGTCTCCCCAGGTGTAGCAAGTAAGTCAGTTGAAGAATTAGAGAGAACCAATGAACAGTAAACCAATTACCTGTTATATTGTGCATCTGTGTTGGTTATTAGTCTCCCCAGGTGTAGCAAGTAAGTCAGTTGAAGAATTAGAGAGAACCAATGAACAGTAAGCCATTTACATGTTATGTTGTGCATCTGTGTTAGTTATTAGTCTCCCCAGGTGTAGCAAGTAAGTCAGTTGAAGAATTAGAGAGAACTAATGAACAGTAAACCAATTACCTGTTATGTTGTGCATCTGTGTTGGTTATTAGTCTCCTAGGTGTAGCAAGTAAGTCAGTTGAAGAATTAGAGAGAACCAATGAACAGTATACCAATTACCTGTTATGTTGTGCATCTGTGTTGGTTATTAGTCTCCCAGGTGTAGCAAGTAAGTCAGCTGAAGAATTAGAGAGAACCAATGAACAGTAAACCAATTACCTGTTATGTTGTGCATCTGTGTTGGTTATTAGTCTCCCCAGGTGTAACAAGTAAGTCAGTTGAAGAATTAGAGAGAACCAATGAACAGTAAACCAATTACCTGTTATGTTGTGCATCTGTGTTGGTTATTAGTCTCCCCAGGTGTAACAAGTAAGTCAGTTGAAGAATTAGAGAGAACCAATGAACAGTATACCAATTACCTGTTATGTTGTGCATCTGTGTTGGTTATTAGTCTCCCAGGTGTAGCAAGTAAGTCAGCTGAAGAATTAGAGAGAACCAATGAACAGTAAACCAATTACCTGTTATGTTGTGCATCTGTGTTGGTTATTAGTCTCCCCAGGTGTAGCAAGTAAGTCAGTTGAAGAATTAGAAAGAACCAATGAACAGTAAACTGATTACCTGTTATGTTGTGCATCAGTGTTGGTTATTAGTCTCCTCAGGTGTAGCAAGTAAGTTAGCTGAAGAATTAGAGAGAACCATTGAACAGTAAACCAATTACTTGTTATGTTGTGCATCTGTGTTGGTTATTAGTCTCCCCTGGTGTAGCAAGTAAGTCAGTTGAAGAATTAGAGAGAACCAATGAATAGTAAACCAATTACCTGTTATGTTGTGCATCTGTGTTGGTTATTAGTCTCCCCAGGTGTAGCAAGTAAGTCAGTTGAAGAATTAGAGAGAACCAATGAATAGTAAACCAATTACCTGTTATGTTGTGCATCTGTGTTGGCTATTAGTCTTCCCAGGTGTAGCAAGTATGTGAGTTGAAGAATTAGAGAGAACCAATGAACAGTAAACCAATTACCTGTTATATTGTGCATCTGTGTTGGTTATTAGTCTCCCCAGGTGTAGCAAGTAAGTCAGTTGAAGAATTAGAGAGAACCAATGAATAGTAAACTAATTACCTGTTATGTTGTGCATCAGTGTTGGTTATTAGTCTCCTCAGGTGTAGCAAGTAAGTCAGCTGAAGAATTAGAGAGAACCAATGAACAGTAAACCAATTACTTGTTATGTTGTGCATCTGTGTTGGTTATTAGTCTCCCCTAGTGTAGCAAGTAAGTCAGTTGAAGAATTAGAGAGAACCAATGAATAGTAAACCAATTACCTGTTATGTTGTGCATCTGTGTTGGTTATTAGTCTCCCCAGGTGTAGCAAGTAAGTCAGTTGAAGAATTAGAGAGAACTAATGAACAGTAAACCAATTACCTGTTATATTGTGCATCTGTGTTGGTTATTAGTCTCCCCAGGTGTAGCAAGTAAGTCAGTTGAAAAATTAGAGAGAACCAATGAACAGTAAGCCATTTACATGTTATGTTGTGCATCTGTGTTGGTTATTAGTCTCCCCAGGTGTAGCAAGTAAGTCAGTTGAAGAATTAGAGAGAACTAATGAACAGTAAACCAATTACCTGTTATGTTGTGCATCTGTGTTGGTTATTAGTCTCCCAGGTGTAGCAAGTAAGTCAGTTGAAGAATTAGAGAGAACCAATGAACAGTATACCAATTACCTGTTATGTTGTGCATCTGTGTTGGTTATTAGTCTCCCAGGTGTAGCAAGTAAGTCAGCTGAAGAATTAGAGAGAACCAATGAACAGTAAACCAATTACCTGTTATGTTGTGCATCTGTGTTGGTTATTAGTCTCCCCAGGTGTAACAAGTAAGTCAGTTGAAGAATTAGAGAGAACCAATGAACAGTAAACCAATTACCTGTTATGTTGTGCATCTGTGTTGGTTATTAGTCTCCCCAGGTGTAACAAGTAAGTCAGTTGAAGAATTAGAGAGAACCAATGAACAGTATACCAATTACCTGTTATGTTGTGCATCTGTGTTGGTTATTAGTCTCCCAGGTGTAGCAAGTAAGTCAGCTGAAGAATTAGAGAGAACCAATGAACAGTAAACCAATTACCTGTTATGTTGTGCATCTGTGTTGGTTATTAGTCTCCCCAGGTGTAGCAAGTAAGTCAGTTGAAGAATTAGAAAGAACCAATGAACAGTAAACTGATTACCTGTTATGTTGTGCATCAGTGTTGGTTATTAGTCTCCTCAGGTGTAGCAAGTAAGTTAGCTGAAGAATTAGAGAGAACCATTGAACAGTAAACCAATTACTTGTTATGTTGTGCATCTGTGTTGGTTATTAGTCTCCCCTGGTGTAGCAAGTAAGTCAGTTGAAGAATTAGAGAGAACCAATGAATAGTAAACCAATTACCTGTTATGTTGTGCATCTGTGTTGGTTATTAGTCTCCCCAGGTGTAGCAAGTAAGTCAGTTGAAGAATTAGAGAGAACCAATGAATAGTAAACCAATTACCTGTTATGTTGTGCATCTGTGTTGGCTATTAGTCTTCCCAGGTGTAGCAAGTATGTGAGTTGAAGAATTAGAGAGAACCAATGAACAGTAAACCAATTACCTGTTATATTGTGCATCTGTGTTGGTTATTAGTCTCCCCAGGTGTAGCAAGTAAGTCAGTTGAAGAATTAGAGAGAACCAATGAATAGTAAACTAATTACCTGTTATGTTGTGCATCAGTGTTGGTTATTAGTCTCCTCAGGTGTAGCAAGTAAGTCAGCTGAAGAATTAGAGAGAACCAATGAACAGTAAACCAATTACTTGTTATGTTGTGCATCTGTGTTGGTTATTAGTCTCCCCTGGTGTAGCAAGTAAGTCAGTTGAAGAATTAGAGAGAACCAATGAATAGTAAACCAATTACCTGTTATGTTGTGCATCTGTGTTGGTTATTAGTCTCCCCAGGTGTAGCAAGTAAGTCAGTTGAAGAATTAGAGAGAACTAATGAACAGTAAACCAATTACCTGTTATATTGTGCATCTGTGTTGGTTATTAGTCTCCCCAGGTGTAGCAAGTAAGTCAGTTGAAAAATTAGAGAGAACCAATGAACAGTAAACCAAATACCTGTCATATTGTGCATCTGTGTTGGTTATTAGTCTCCCCAGGTGTAGCAAGTAAGTTAGTTGAAGAATTAGAGAAAACTAATGAACAGTAAACCAATTACCTGTTATGTTGTGCATCAGTGTTGGTTATTAGTCTCCTCAGGTGTAGCAAGTAAGTCAGCTGAAGAATTAGAGAGTACCAATGAACAGTAAACCAATTACTTGTTATGTTGTGCATCTGTGTTGGTTATTAGTCTCCCCAGGTGTAGCAAGTAAGTTAGTTGAAGAATTAGAGAAAACTAATGAACAGTAAACCAATTACCTGTTATGTTGTGCATCTGTGTTGGTTATTAGTCTCCTCAGGTGTAGCAAGTAAGTCAGCTGAAGAATTAGAGAGAACCAATGAACAGTAAACCAATTACTTGTTATGTTGTGCATCTGTGTTGGTTATTAGTCTCCCCTGGTGTAGCAAGTAAGTCAGTTGAAGAATTAGAGAGAACCAATGAATAGTAAACCAATTACCTGTTATGTTGTGCATCTGTGTTGGTTATTAGTCTCCCCAGGTGTAGCAAGTAAGTCAGTTGAAGAATTAGAGAGAACCAATGAATAGTAAACCAATTACCTGTTATGTTGTGCATCTGTGTTGGCTATTAGTCTTCCCAGGTGTAACAAGTATGTGAGTTGAAGAATTAGAGAGAACCAATGAACAGTAAACCAATTACCTGTTATGTTGTGCATCTGTGTTGGTTATTAGTCTCCCCAGGTGTAGCAAGTAAGTCAGTTGAAGAATTAGAGAGAACCAATGAATAGTAAACCAATTACCTGTTATGTTGTGCATCTGTGTTGGTTATTAGTCTCCCCAGGTGTAGCAAGTAAGTCAGTTGAAGAATTAGAGAAAACTAATGAATAGTAAACCAATTACCTGTTATGTTGTGCATCTGTGTTGGTTATTAGTCTCCCCAGGTGTAGCAACTAAGTCAGTTGAAGAATTAGAAAGAACCAATGAATAGTAAACCAATTACCTGTTATGTTGTGCATCTGTGTTGGTTATTAGTCTCCCTAGGTGTAGCAAGTAAGTCAGTTGAAGAATTAGAGAGAACCAATGAATAGTAAACCAATTACATGTTATGTTGTGCATCTGTGTTGGCTATTAGTCTCCCCAGGTGTAACAAGTAAGTCAGTTGAAGAATTAGAGAAAACTAATGAACAGTAAACCAATTACCTGTTATGTTATGCATCAGTGTTGGTTATTAGTCTCCTCAGGTGTAGCAAGTAAGTCAGCTGAAGAATTAGAGAGAACCAATGAACAGTAAACCAATTACATGTTATGTTGTGCATCTGTGTTGGCTATTAGTCTTCCCAGGTGTAGCAAGTATGTGAGTTGAAGAATTAGAGAGAACCAATGAACAGTAAACCAATTACCTGTTATGTTGTGCATCTGTGTTGGTTATTAGTCTCCCCAGGTGTAGCAAGTAAGTCAGTTGAAGAATTAGAGAGAACCAATGAACAGTAAACCAATTACCTGTTATGTTTTGCATCTGTGTTGGTTATTAGTCTCCCCAGGTGTAACAAGTAAGTCAGTTGAAGAATTAGAGAGAACCAATGAACAGTAAACCAAATACCTGTCATATTGTGCATCTGTGTTGGTTATTAGTCTCCCCAGGTGTAGCAAGTAAGTTAGTTGAAGAATTAGAGAAAACTAATGAACAGTAAACCAATTACCTGTTATGTTGTGCATCAGTGTTGGTTATTAGTCTCCTCAGGTGTAGCAAGTAAGTCAGCTGAAGAATTAGAGAGAACCAATGAACAGTAAACCAATTACATGTTATGTTGTGCATCTGTGTTGGCTATTAGTCTTCCCAGGTGTAGCAAGTATGTGAGTTGAAGAATTAGAGAGAACCAATGAACAGTAAACCAATTACCTGTTATGTTGTGCATCTGTGTTGGTTATTAGTCTCCCCAGGTGTAGCAAGTAAGTCAGTTGAAGAATTAGAGAGAACCAATGAATAGTAAACCAATTACCTGTTATGTTGTGCATCTGTGTTGGCTATTAGTCTTCCCAGGTGTAGCAAGTATGTGAGTTGAAGAATTAGAGAGAACCAATGAACAGTAAACCAATTACCTGTTATGTTGTGCATCTGTGTTGGTTATTAGTCTCCCCAGGTGTAGTAAGTAAGTTAGTTGAAGAATTAGAGAAAACTAATGAACAGTAAACCAATTACCTGTTATGTTGTGCATCAGTGTTGGTTATTAGTCTCCTCAGGTGTAGCAAGTAAGTCAGCTGAAGAATTAGAGAGAACCAATGAACAGTAAACCAATTACTTGTTATGTTGTGCATCTGTGTTGGTTATTAGTCTCCCATGGTGTAGCAAGTAAGTCAGTTGAAGAATTAGAGAGAACCAATGAATAGTAAACCAATTACCTGTTATGTTGTGCATCTGTGTTGGTTATTAGTCTCCCCAGGTGTAGCAAGTAAGTCAGTTGAAGAATTAGAGAGAACCAATGAATAGTAAACCAATTACCTGTTATGTTGTGCATCTGTGTTGGCTATTAGTCTTCCCAGGTGTAACAAGTATGTGAGTTGAAGAATTAGAGAGAACCAATGAACAGTAAACCAATTACCTGTTATGTTGTGC
The DNA here is from genome assembly GCF_000230855.2 of Cajanus cajan. Classification (NCBI taxonomy): domain Eukaryota; kingdom Viridiplantae; phylum Streptophyta; class Magnoliopsida; order Fabales; family Fabaceae; genus Cajanus; species Cajanus cajan. Next base: position 39,493,700 of record NC_138524.1, read on the forward strand.
ATCTGTGTTGGTTATTAGTCTCCCCAGGTGTAGCAAGTAAGTCAGTTGAAGAATTAGAGAGAACCAATGAATATTAAACCAATTACCTGTTATGTTGTGCATCTGTGTTGGTTATTAGTCTCCCCAGGTGTAGCAAGTAAGTCAGTTGAAGAATTAGAGAAAACTAATGAATAGTAAACCAATTACCTGTTATGTTGTGCATCTGTGTTGGTTATTAGTCTCCCCAGGTGTAGCAACTAAGTCAGTTGAAGAATTAGAAAGAACCAATGAATAGTAAACCAATTACCTGTTATGTTGTGCATCTGTGTTGGTTATTAGTCTCCCTAGGTGTAGCAAGTAAGTCAGTTGAAGAATTAGAGAGAACCAATGAATAGTAAACCAATTACATGTTATGTTGTGCATCTGTGTTGGCTATTAGTCTCCCCAGGTGTAACAAGTAAGTCAGTTGAAGAATTAGAGAAAACTAATGAACAGTAAACCAATTACCTGTTATGTTATGCATCAGTGTTGGTTATTAGTCTCCTCAGGTGTAGCAAGTAAGTCAGCTGAAGAATTAGAGAGAACCAATGAACAGTAAACCAATTACATGTTATGTTGTGCATCAGTGATGGTTATTAGTGTCCCCAGGTGTAGCAAGTAAGTCAGTTGAAGAATTCGAGAGAACCAATGAACAGTAAACCAATTACCTGTTATATTGTGCATCTGTGTCGGTTATTAGTCTCCCCAGGTGTAGCAAGTAAGTCAGTTGAAGAATTAGAGAGAACCAATGAACAGTAAACCAATTACCTGTTATATTGTGCATCTGTGTTGGTTATTAGTCTCCCCAGGTGTAGCAAGTAAGTCAGTTGAAGAATTAGAGAGAACCAATGAACAGTAAGCCATTTACATGTTATGTTGTGTATCTGTGTTGGTTATTAGTCTCCCCAGGTGTAGCAAGTAAGTCAGTTGAAGAATTAGAGAGAACTAATGAACAGTAAACCAATTACCTGTTATATTGTGCATCTGTGTTGGTTATTAGTCTCCCCAGGTGTAGCAAGTAAGTCAGTTGAAAAATTAGAGAGAACCAATGAACAGTAAACCAAATACCTGTCATATTGTGCATCTGTGTTGGTTATTAGTCTCCCCAGGTGTAGCAAGTAAGTTAGTTGAAGAATTAGAGAAAACTAATGAACAGTAAACCAATTACCTGTTATGTTGTGCATCAGTGTTGGTTATTAGTCTCCTCAGGTGTAGCAAGTAAGTCAGCTGAAGAATTAGAGAGAACCAATGAACAGTAAACCAATTACATTTTATGTTATGCATCTGTGTTGGTTATCAGTCTCCCCAGGTGTAGCAAGTAAGTCAGTTGAAGAATTAGAGAGAACCAATGAACAGTAAACCAATTACCTGTTATATTGTGTATCTGTGATGGTTATTAGTCTCCACAGGTGTAGCAAGTAAGTCAGTTGAAGAATTCGAGAGAACCAATGAATAGTAAACCAATTACCTGTTATGTTGTGCATCTGTGTTGGTTAATAGTCTCCCCAGGTGTAGCAAGTAAGTCAGTTGAAGAATTAGAGAGAACCAATGAACAGTAAACCAATTACCTGTTATATTGTGTATCTGTGATGGTTATTAGTCTCCCCAGGTGTAGGAAGTAAGTCAGTTGAAGAATTCGAGAGAACCAATGAACAGTAAACCAATTACCTGTTATGTTGTGCATCTGTGTTGGTTATTAGACTCCTCAGGTGTAGCAAGTAAGTCAGCTGAAGAATTAGAGAGAACCAATGAACAGTAAACCAATTACATGTTATGGTGTGCATCTGTGATGGTTATTAGTCTCCCCAGGTGTAGCAAGTAAGTCAGTTGAAGAATTCGAGAGAACCAATGAACAGTAAACCAATTACCTGTTATATTGTGCATCTGTGTTGGCTATTAGTCTCCCCAGGTTTAGCAAGTAGGTCAGTTAAAGAATTAGAGAGAACCAATGAACAGTAAACCAATTACCTGTTATGTTGTGCATCTGTGTTGGTTATTAGTCTCCCCAGGTGTAGCAAGTAAGTCAGTTGAAGAATTAGAGAGAACTTATGAATAGTAAACCAATTACATGTTATGTTGTGCATCTGTGTTGGTTATTAGTCTCCTCAGGTGTAGCAAGTAAGTCAGCTGAAGAATTAGAGAGAACCAATGAACAGTAAACCAATTACATTTTATGTTATGCATCTGTGTTGGTTATCAGTCTCCCCAGGTGTAGCAAGTAAGTCAGTTGAAGAATTAGAGAGAACCAATGAACAGTAAACCAATTACCTGTTATATTGTGTATCTGTGATGGTTATTAGTCTCCACAGGTGTAGCAAGTAAGTCAGTTGAAGAATTCGAGAGAACCAATGAACACTAAACCAATTACCTGTTATGTTGTGCATCTGTGTTGGTTGTTAGTCTCCTCAGGTGTGGCAAGTAAGTCAGTTGAAGAATTCGAGAGAACCAATGAACAGTAAACCAATTACCTGTTATGTTGTGCATCTCTGTCGGTTAATAGTCTCCCCAGGTGTAGCAAGTAAGTCAGTTGAAGAATTAGAGAGAACTTATGAACAGTAAACCAATTACATGTTATGTTGTGCATCTGCATTGGTTATTAGTCCCCTCAGGTGTAGCAAGTAAGTCAGCCGAAGAATTAGAGAGAACCAATGAACAGTAAACCAATTACATGTTATTTTATGCATCTATGTTGGTTATCAGTCTCCCCAGGTGTAGCAAGTAAGTCAGTTGAAGAATTAGAGAGAACCAATGAACAGTAAACCAATTACCTGTTATATTGTGTATCTGTGATGGTTATTAGTCTCCCCAGGTGTAGGAAGTAAGTCAGTTGAAGAATTCGAGAGAACCAATGAACAGTAAACCAATTACCTGTTATGTTGTGCATCTGTGTTGGTTATTAGACTCCTCAGGTGTAGCAAGTAAGTCAGCTGAAGAATTAGAGAGAACCAATGAACAGTAAACCAATTACATGTTATGGTGTGCATCTGTGATGGTTATTAGTCTCCCCAGGTGTAGCAAGTAAGTCAGTTGAAGAATTCGAGAGAACCAATGAACAGTAAACCAATTACCTGTTATATTGTGCATCTGTGTTGGCTATTAGTCTCCCCAGGTTTAGCAAGTAGGTCAGTTAAAGAATTAGAGAGAACCAATGAACAGTAAACCAATTACCTGTTATGTTGTGCATCTGTGTTGGTTATTAGTCTCCCCAGGTGTGGCAAGTAAGTCAGTTGAAGAAATAGAGAGAACTTATGAATAGTAAACCAATTACATGTTATGTTGTGCATCTGTGTTGGTTATTAGTCTCCTCAGGTGTAGCAGGTAAGTCAGCTGAAGAATTAGAGAGAACCAATGAACAGTAAACCAATTACATTTTATGTTATGCATCTGTGTTGGTTATCAGTCTCCCCAGGTGTAGCAAGTAAGTCAGTTGAAGAATTAGAGAGAACCAATGAACAGTAAACCAATTACCTGTTATATTGTGTATCTGTGATGGTTATTAGTCTCCACAGGTGTAGCAAGTAAGTCAGTTGAAGAATTCGAGAGAACCAATGAACAGTAAACCAATTACCTGTTATGTTGTGCATCTGTGTTGGTTGTTAGTCTCCTCAGGTGTAGCAAGTAAGTCAGCTGAAGAATTAGAGAGAACCAATGAACAGTAAACCAATTACATGTTATGTTGTGCATCTGTGATGGTTATTAGTCTCCCCAGGTGTAGCAAGTAAGTCAGTTGAAGAATTCGAGAGAACCAATGAACAGTAAACCAATTACCTGTTATATTGTGCATCTGTGTTGGCTATTAGTCTCCCCAGGTGTAGCAAGTAGTTCAGTTGAAGAATTAGAGAGAACCACTGAACAGTAAACCAATTACCTGTTATGTTGTGCATCTGTGTTGGTTATTAGTCTCCCCAGGTGTAGCAAGTAAGTCAGTTGAAGAATTAGAGAAAACTAATGAACAGTAAACCAATTACCTGTTATGTTGTGCATCTGTGTTGGTTACTAGTCTCCCCAGGTGTAGCAAGTAAGTCAGTTGAAGAATTAGAGAAAACCAATGAATAGTAAACCAATTACCTGTTATGTTGTCCATCTGTGTTGGTTATTAGTCTCCCCAGGTGTAGTAAGTAAGTCAGTTGAAGAATTAGAGAGAACAAATGAACAGTAAACCAATTACCTATTTTATTGTGGATCTTTGTTGGTTATTAGTCTCCCCAGGTGTAGCAAGTAAGTCAGTTGAAGAATTAGAGAGAACCAATGAACTGTAAACCAATTACCTATTATGTTGTGCATCTGTGTTGGTTATTTGTCTCCCCAGGTGTAGCAAGTAAGTCAGTCGAAGAATTCGAGAGAACCAATGAACAGTAACCAATTACCTGTTATGTTGTGCATCTGTGTTGGCTATTAGTCTCCCCAAGTGTAGCAAGTAAGTCATTTGAAGAATTAGAGAGAACCAATGAACAGTAAACCAATTACCTGTTATGTTGTGCATCTGTGTTGGCTATTAGTCTCCCCAAGTGTAGCAAGTAAGTCATTTGAAGAATTAGAGAGAACCAATGAACAGTAAACCAATTACCTGTTATGTTGTCCATCTGTGTTGGTTATTAGTCTCCCCAGGTGTAGCAAGTATGTCAGTTGAAGAATTAGAGAGAACGAATGAACAGTAAATCAATTACCTGTTATGTTGTGCATCTGTGTTGGCTATTAGTCTCCCTTGGTGTAGCAAGTATGTCAGTTGAAGAATTAGAGAGAACGAATGAACAGTAAACCAATTACCTGTTATGTTGTGCATCTGTGTTGGTTATTAGTCTCCCCAAGTGTAGCAAGTAAGTCAGTTGAAGAATTATAGAGAACTTATGAACAGTAAACCGATTACATGTTATGTGGTGCATCTGTGTTGGTTATCAGTCTCCTCAGGTGTAGCAAGTAAGTCAGCTGAAGAATTAGAGAGAACCAATGAACAGTAAACCAATTACATGTTATGTTGTGCATCTGTGTTGGTTATTAGTCTCCCCAGGTGTAGCAAGTAAGTCAGTTGAAGAATTAGAGAAAACCAATGAATAGTAAACCAATTACCTGTTATGTTGTCCATCTGTGTTGGTTATTAGTCTCCCCAGGTGTAGCAAGTAAGTCAGTTGAAGAATTAGAGAGAACAAATGAACTGTAAACCAATTACCTGTTATATTATGTATCTGTGATGGTTATTAGTCTCCGCAGGTGTAGCAAGTAAGTCAGTTGAAGAATTCGAGAGAACCAATGAAAAGTAAACCAATTACCTATTATGTTGTGCATCTGTGTTGGCTATTAGTCTCCCCAGGTGTAGCAAGTATGTCAGTTGAAGAATTAGAGAGAACTAATGAACAGTAAACCAATTACCTGTTATGTTGTGCATCTGTGTTGGTTATTAGTCTCCCCAGGTGTGGCAAGTAAGTCAGTTGAAGAATTAGAGAAAACTAATGAACAGTAAACCAATTACCTGTTATGTTGTGCATCTGTGTTGGTTATTAGTCTCCTCAGGTGTATTAAGTAAGTCAGTTGAAGAATTAGAGAAAACCAATGAACAGTAAACCAATTACCTGTTATGTTGTCCATCTGTGTTTGTTATTAGTCTCCCCAGGTGTAGCAAGTAAGTCAGTCGAAGAATTAGAGAGAAAAAATGAACAGTAAACCAATTACCTGTGATATTATGTATCTGTGATGGTTCTTACTCTCCCCAGGTGTAGCAAGTAAGTCAGTTGAAGAATTCGAGAGAACCAATGAACAGTAAACCAATTACCTGTTATGTTGTGCATCTGTGTTGGCTATTAGTCTCCCCAGGTGTAGCAAGTATGTCAGTTGAAGAATTAGAGAGAACCAATGAACAGTAAACCAATTACCTGTTATGTTGTGCATCTGTGTTGGTTATTAGTCTCCCCAAGTGTAGCAAGTAAGTCAGTTGAAGAATTAGAGAAAACTAATGAACAGTAAACCAATTACCTGTTATGTTGTGCATCTGTGTTGGTTATTAGTCTCCCCAAGTGTAGCAAGTAAGTCAGTTGAAGAATTAGAGAAGACTAATGAACAGTAAACCAATTACCTGTTATGTTGTGCATCTGTGTTGGTTATTAGTCTCCCCAAGTGTAGCAAGTAAGTCAGTTGAAGAATTAGAGAGAACCAATGAACAGTAAACCAATTACATGTTATGTTGTGCATCTGTGCTGTTTATTAGTCTCGCCAAGTGTAGCAAGTAAGTCAGTTGAAGAATTAGAGAAAACCAATGAACAGTAAACCAATTACCTGTTATGTTGTCCATCTGTGTTTGTTATTAGTCTCCCCAGGTGTAGCAAGTAAGTCAGTCGAAGAATTAGAGAGAAAAAATGAACAGTAAACCAATTACCTGTGATATTATGTATCTGTGATGGTTCTTACTCTCCCCAGGTGTAGCAAGTAAGTCAGTTGAAGAATTCGAGAGAACCAATGAACAGTAAACCAATTACCTGTTATGTTGTGCATCTGTGTTGGCTATTAGTCTCCCCAGGTGTAGCAAGTATGTCAGTTGAAGAATTAGAGAGAACCAATGAACAGTAAACCAATTACCTGTTATGTTGTGCATCTGTGTTGGTTATTAGTCTCCCCAAGTGTAGCAAGTAAGTCAGTTGAAGAATTAGAGAAAACTAATGAACAGTAAACCAATTACCTGTTATGTTGTGCATCTGTGTTGGTTATTAGTCTCCCCAAGTGTAGCAAGTAAGTCAGTTGAAGAATTAGAGAAGACTAATGAACAGTAAACCAATTACCTGTTATGTTGTGCATCTGTGTTGGTTATTAGTCTCCCCAAGTGTAGCAAGTAAGTCAGTTGAAGAATTAGAGAGAACCAATGAACAGTAAACAAATTACCTGTTATGTTGTCCATCTGTGTTGGTTATTAGTCTCCCCAGGTGTAGCAAGTAAGTCAGTTGAAGAATTAGAGAGAACAAATGAAAAGTAAACCAATTACCTATTTTGTTGTGCATCTGTGTTGGTTATTAGTCTCCCCAGGTGTAGCAAGTAAGTCAGCTGAAGAATTCAAGAGAACCAATGAACAGTAAACCAATTACCTGTTATGTTGTGCATCTGTGTTGGTTGTTAGTCTCCCTAGGTGTAGCAACTAAGTCAGTTGAAGAATTAGAGAGAACCAATGAACAATAAACTAATTACATGTTATGTTGTGCATCTGTGTTGGTTATTAGTCTCCCCAGGTGTAGCAAGTATGTCAGTTGAACAATTAGAGAGACCCAATGAACAGTAAACTAATTACCTGTTATGTTGTTCATCTGTGTTGGTTATTAGTCTCCCCAGGTGTAGCAAGTAAGTCAGTTGATGAATTAGAGAAAACTAATGAACAGTAAACCAATTACCTGTTATGTTGTGCATCTGTGTTGGTTATTAGTCTCCCCATGTGTAGCAAGTAAGTCAGTTGAAGAATTAGAGAGAACCAATGAACAGTAAACCTATTACATGTTATGTTGTGCATCTGTGTTGGTTATTAGTCTCGCTAGGTGTAGCAAGTAAGTCAGTTGAAGAATTAGAGAGAACCAATGAACAGTAAACCAATTACCTGTTATATTGTGCATCTGTGTTGGCTATTAGTCTCCCCAGGTGTAGCAAGTAAGTCAGTTGAAGAATTAGAGTGAACCAATGAATAGTAAACCAATTACCTGTTATGTTGTGCATCTGTGTTGGTTATTAGTCTCCCCAGGTGTAGCAAGTAAGTCAGTTGAAGAATTAGAGAGAACCAATGAATAGTAAACCAATTACCTGTTAAGTTGTGCATCTGTGTTGGTTATTAGTCTCCCCAGGTGTAGCAAGTAAGTCAGTTGAAGAATTAGAGAAAACCAATGAACAGTAAACAAATTACCTGTTATGTTGTCCATCTGTGTTGGTTATTAGTCTCCCCAGGTGTAGCAAGTAAGTCAGTTGAAGAATTAGAGAGAACAAATGAAAAGTAAACCAATTACCTATTTTGTTGTGCATCTGTGTTGGTTATTAGTCTCCCAAGGTGTAGCAAGTAAGTCAGTTGAAGAATTAGAGAGAATCAATGAACAGTAAACCAATTACCTATTTTGTTGTAAATTTGTGTTGGTTATTAGTCTCCCCAGGTGTAGCAAGTAAGTCAGTTGAAGAATTAGAGAGAATCAATGAACAGTAAACCAATTACCTATTATATTGTGCATCTGTGTTGGTTATTAGTCTCCCCAGGTGTAGCAAGTAAGTCAGTCGAAGAATTCGAGAGAACCAATGAACAGTAACCAATTACCTGTTATGTTGTGCATTTGTGTTGGCTATTAGTCTCCCCAACCGTAGCAAGTAAGTCAGTTGAAGAATTAGAGAGAACCAATGAACAGTAAACCAATTTGCTCTTATGTTGTGCATCTGTGTTGGTTATTAGTCTCCCCAGGTGTAGCAAGTAAGTCAGTTGAAGAATTAGAGAAAACCAATGAATAGTAAACCAATTACCTGTTATGTTGTCCATCTGTGTTGGTTATTAGTCTCCCCAGGTGTAGCAAGTAAGTCAGTTGAAGAATTAGAGAGAACAAATGAACTGTAAACCAATTACCTGTTATATTATGTATCTGTGATGGTTATTAGTCTCCGCAGGTGTAGCAAGTAAGTCAGTTGAAGAATTCGAGAGAACCAATGAAAAGTAAACCAATTACCTATTATGTTGTGCATCTGTGTTGGCTATTAGTCTCCCCAGGTGTAGCAAGTATGTCAGTTGAAGAATTAGAGAGAACTAATGAACAGTAAACCAATTACCTGTTATGTTGTGCATCTGTGTTGGTTATTAGTCTCCCCAGGTGTGGCAAGTAAGTCAGTTGAAGAATTAGAGAAAACTAATGAACAGTAAACCAATTACCTGTTATGTTGTGCATCTGTGTTGGTTATTAGTCTCCTCAGGTGTATTAAGTAAGTCAGTTGAAGAATTAGAGAAAACCAATGAACAGTAAACCAATTACCTGTTATGTTGTCCATCTGTGTTTGTTATTAGTCTCCCCAGGTGTAGCAAGTAAGTCAGTCGAAGAATTAGAGAGAACAAATGAACAGTAAACCAATTACCTGTGATATTATGTATCTGTGATGGTTCTTACTCTCCCCAGGTGTAGCAAGTAAGTCAGTTGAAGAATTCGAGAGAACCAATGAACAGTAAACCAATTACCTGTTATGTTGTGCATCTGTGTTGGCTATTAGTCTCCCCAGGTGTAGCAAGTATGTCAGTTGAAGAATTAGAGAGAACCAATGAACAGTAAACCAATTACCTGTTATGTTGTGCATCTGTGTTGGTTATTAGTCTCCCCAAGTGTAGCAAGTAAGTCAGTTGAAGAATTAGAGAAAACTAATGAACAGTAAACCAATTACCTGTTATGTTGTGCATCTGTGTTGGTTATTAGTCTCCCCAAGTGTAGCAAGTAAGTCAGTTGAAGAATTAGAGAAGACTAATGAACAGTAAACCAATTACCTGTTATGTTGTGCATCTGTGTTGGTTATTAGTCTCCCCAAGTGTAGCAAGTAAGTCAGTTGAAGAATTAGAGAGAACCAATGAACAGTAAACCAATTACATGTTATGTTGTGCATCTGTGCTGTTTATTAGTCTCGCCAGGTGTAGCAAGTAAGTCAGTTGAAGAATTAGAGAGAACCAACGAATACTAAACCAATTACATGTTATGTTGTGCATCTGTGTTGGCTATTAGTCTCCCCAGGTGTAGCAAGTATGTCAGTTGAAGAATTAGAGAGAAACAATGAACAGTAAACCAATTACCTGTTATGTTGTGCATCTGTGTTGGTTATTAGTGTCCCCAGGTGTAGCAAGTAAGTCAGTTGAACAATTAGAGAAAACTAATAAACAGTAAACCAATTACCTGTTATGTTGTGCATCTGTGTTGGTTATTAGTCTCCTCAGGTGTAGCAAGTAAGTCAGCTGAAGAATTACAGAGAACCAATGAACAGTAAACCAATTACAGGTTATGTTGTGCATCTGTGATGGTTGTTAGTCTCCCCAGGTGTAGCAAGTAAGTCAGTTGAAGACTTCAAGAGAACCAATGAACAGTAAACCAATTACCTGTTATATTGTGCATCTATGTTGGCTATTAGTCTTCCCAGGTGTAGCAAGTAAATCAGTTGAAGAATTCAAGAGAACCAATGAACAGTAAACCAATTACCTGTTATGTTGTGCATCTGTGTTGGTTATTAGTCTCCCTAGGTGTAGCAAGTAAGTCAGTTGAAGAATTAGAGAGAACTAATGAATAGTAAACCAATTACCTGTTATGTTGTGCATCTGTGTTGGCTGTTAGTCTCCCCAGGTGTAGCAAGTAAGTCAGTTGAAGAATTAGAGAAAACTAATGAACAGTAAACCAATTACCTGTTATGTTGTGCATCTGTGTTGGATATTAGTCTCCTCAGGTGTAGCAAGTAAGTCAGCTGAAGAATTACAGAGAACCAATGAACAGTAAACCAATTACAGGTTATGTTGTGCATCTGTGATGGTTGTTAGTCTCCCCAGGTGTAGCAAGTAAGTCAGTTGAAGACTTCAAGAGAACCAATGAACAGTAAACCAATTACCTGTTATATTGTGCATCTATGTTGGCTATTAGTCTTCCCAGGTGTAGCAAGTAAATCAGTTGAAGAATTCAAGAGAACCAATGAACAGTAAACCAATTACCTGTTATGTTGTGCATCTGTGTTGGCTATTAGTCTCCCCAGGTGTAGCAAGTATGTCAGTTGAAGAATTAGAGAGAACCAATGAACAGTAAACCAATTACCTGTTATGTTGTGTATCTGTGTTGGTTATTAGTCTCCCCAGGTGTAGCAAGTAAGTCAGTTGAAGAATTAGAGAAAACTAATGAACAGTAAACCAATTACCTGTTATGTTGTCCATCTGTGTTGGTTATTAGTCTCCCCAGGTGTAGCAAGTAAGTCAGTCGAAGAATTAGAGAGAACAAATGAACAGTAAACCAATTACCTGTTATATTATGTATCTGTGATGGTTCTTACTCTCCACAGGTGTAGCAAGTAAGTCAGTTGAAGAATTCGAGAGAACCAGAGAACAATAAACCAATTACCTGTTATGTTGTGCATCTGTGATGGTTATTAGTCTCCGCACGTGTAGCAAGTAAGTCAGTTGAAGAATTCGAGAGAACCAATGAAAAGTAAACCAATTACCTATTATGTTGTGCATCTGTGTTGGCTATTAGTCTCCCCAGGTGTAGTAAGTATGTCAGTTGAAGAATTAGAGAGAACTAATGAACAGTAAACCAATTACCTGTTATGTTGTGCATCTGTGTTGGTTATTAGTCTCCCCAGGTGTGGCAAATAAGTCAGTTGAAGAATTAGAGAAAACTAATGAATAGTAAACCAATTACCTGTTATGTTGTGCATCTGTGTTGGTTATTAGTCTCCCTAGGTGTAGCAAGTAAGTCAGTTGAAGAATTAGAGAGAACTAATGAATAGTAAACCAATTACCTGTTATGTTGTGCATCTGTGTTGGCTGTTAGTCTCCCCAGGTGTAGCAAGTAAGTCAGTTGAAGAATTAGAGAAAACTAATGAACAGTAAACCAATTACCTGTTATGTTGTCCATCTGTGTTGGTTATTAGTCTCCCCAGGTGTAGCAAGTAAGTCAGTCGAAGAATTAGAGAGAACAAATGAACAGTAAACCAATTACCTGTTATATTATGTATCTGTGATGGTTCTTACTCTCCACAGGTGTAGCAAGTAAGTCAGTTGAAGAATTCGAGAGAACCAGAGAACAATAAACCAATTACCTGTTATGTTGTGCATCTGTGTTGGCTATTAGTCTCCCCAAGTGTAGCAAGTATGTTAGTTGAAGAATTAGAGAGAACCAACGAACAGTAAACCAATTACCTGTTATGTTGTGCATCTGTGTTGGTTATTAGTCTCCCCAGGTGTAGCAAGTAAGTCAGTTGAAGAATTAGAGAAAACTAATAAACAGTAAACCAATTACCTGTTATGTTGTGCATCTGTGTTGGCTATTAGTCTTCCCAGGTGTAGCAAGTATGTGAGTTGAAGAATTAGAGAGAACCAATGAACAGTAAACCAATTACCTGTTATGTTGTGCATCTGTGTTGGTTATTAGTCTCCCCAGGTGTAGCAAGTAAGTCAGTTGAAGAATTAGAGAGAATCAATGAACAGTAAACCAATTACCTATTATATTGTGCATCTGTGTTGGTTATTAGTCTCCCCAGGTGTAGCAAGTAAGTCAGTCGAAGAATTCGAGAGAACCAATGAACAGTAACCAATTACCTGTTATGTTGTGCATCTGTGTTGGTTATTAGTCTCCCCAGGTGTAGCAAGTAAGTCAGTTGAAGAATTAGAGAAAACCAATGAACAGTAAACCAATTACCTGTTATGTTGTCCATCTGTGTTGGTTATTAGTCTCCCCAAGTGTAGCAAGTAAGTCAGTTGAAGAATTAGAGAGAACAAATGAACAGTAAACCAATTACCTGTTATGTTGTCCATCTGTGTTGGTTATTAGTCTCCCCAGGTGTAGCAAGTAAGTCAGTTGAAGAATTAGAGAGAACAAATGAACTGTAAACCAATTACCTGTTATATTGTGTATCTGTGATGGTTATTAGTCTCCACAGGTGTTGGAAGTAAGTCAGTTGAAGAATTCGAGAGAACCAATGAAAAGTAAACCAATTACCTGTTATGTTGTGCATCTGTGTTTGCTATTAGTCTCCCCAGGTGTCGCCACCCGCCGAAACGGACACTGGCATTCGCGACGATGGTTGGACTCTTTTTAGTTTTCAAAAGTGATGGGTTGTTAGAACGACTTATTCTCAAACTGAGACCTCATCGGACTAACAATCTTATTAAATGATTCTCACCAATCCATGTTAATCCCAAGCGGGACCCTCCATGGATTAGTGGTTTTCGTAAAAAGGGGTTCTTGGAGTCGCCACCAATGTTTTACTCAAAACATTGGAAAAAGAAATAAGGCAATTGATTTCGCAAATCAACTTCGGCCATTACAACCAGAGTTGGGTAAGGGAGTCGGTTACGTGTGGGGAAGGTGTTAGCACCCCACAACGCCCCTTTCGGGTTCCCTATGACGGATTATTTCATAAATAACAGTGTAAAATTACTAAACTACCCCTATTTATTAGAACGATTGTAAGTAAACTATCTACATGTTGAAAGCTTTAAACGTGCTATGCAACAATCAGAAAGCGATAAAGGAAAGCGGTAAAAGAAGAGTTTTGGAAAGAAACCTCCGAAGCGGGCTTTTATATATTCAAAAGAGTTAGGAAGCTTTTTGGCGTTCCTTCCCTCTACACGTTAGCTCGCTCCTTCCCTAAAAATAAATTTTTACTATGGAAATCAAAGAGATTTCCCTTCGACTTGTTCGAGTCTCAAGCTTCAAGGCTCATGACTCAAGAACTTCGTCGGATCAGCTCTCGGAGAGGTTCCTAGGGCAGAGAATAGCTCAAAAACCCAAGAATCCTCAGCCAGAGGGTCCAGAATGTGTGGAAAAGTGTGGGAGGACGTGCAAATGACGTCCTATATATAGGATTGAGGCGCAGTACGGCCTAGGAGGTCAATACGGCCCGTACTGAATTTTTGAACTACAGTACGGCCATATTGAATTTAGTACGGCCGTACTGAAGTTCAAAAACTTCAGTACGGCCGTATTGATTTCACTACGGCCCGTACTGAGTTTTTGAACTACAGTACGGCCGTACTGAATTTAGTACGGCCCGTACTGAAGTTCAAAAACTTCAGTACGGCCGTATTGATTTCAGTGTGGCCGTATTGTAGTTCAAATTGCTCAGTACGGCCGTACTGAACCTCCAGGAGGGTGTACTGAGCTCCAATCCTCACACACCCTTATTCTAAGCTACTCTATGACTTCTAGACCTACAAAGAGTCATCCTAGGGTCTTCCAGGGGACCTTCCGGCTGACTTTCCTTCGGTCTTCGAGAGTCTTCGAGTCTTATTTCCGACCCGGACAATTTTAGGGGTCTACAGTTGTCCCCCCTTTACTTAGTCGAACGGCTTTTTGGTGTACCGGTTGACAAGTAAAGGAGTTGACCCAATTGTCCGAGGAGTAAGCCATCCTTCCGACTTGTAGTGTCTTCCGGTGGGAAAATTGTTGAGTAGCCTCTCCAGGGTTGCATACCTCCGTGCTTCTGGTCACTTTGGTAGCGCGAGTTTGCCCTCTCAAGGGTCTGCGGTTTGCCCTCCCCAGGGTTGCATACCTCCGTGCTTCTGGTCACTTTGGTAGCGTGAGTTTGCCCTCTCCAGGGTCTGCAGTTTGCCCTCCCCAGGGTGAGTATTAGTCGTCGCCTCTCCAGGCTCGTGCATACTTCGGTATTTCTGACGACCTCAGTAGCGTGAGTTTGCCCTCTCCAGGGTCTGCATGCCTCCGTGTTTCTGACGACGTCGGTAGCTGAGTATTAGTCGTCGCCTCTCCAGGCTCGTGCATACCTCGGTGTTTCTGACAACCTCGGTAGCGTGAGTTTGCCCTTTCCAGGGTCTGCGGTTTGCCCTCCCCAGGGTCTGCATGCCTCCGTGTTTCTGACGACGTTGGCAGCTGAGTATTAGTCGTCGCCTCTCTAGGCTCGTGCATACCTCGGTGTTTTTGACAACCTCGGTAGCGTGAGTTTGCCCTCTCCAGGGTCTGCGGTTTGCCCTCCCCAGGGTCTGCATGCCTCCGTGTTTCTGACGACGTTGGCAGCTGAGTATTAGTCGTCGCCGCTCCAAGCTCGTGCATACCTCGCTGTTTCTGACAACCTCGGTAGCGTGAGTTTGCCCTCTCCAGGGTCTGCGGTTTGCCCTCCCCAGGGTTGCATACCTCCGTGCTTCTGGTCACTTTGGTAGCGTGAGTTTGCCCTCTCCAGGGATTTGTGATGCTTTTGTCTCCACAGTCTACGATGCTGCTTCGACGGTTGTTTTTGATTTTGGTGCCACTGAGGGCTGGATAACGCAGGGATCCGTCTAGGAGATGTGCAGTTACTCATAGGTTCTTGTGTCCCAACTTTCCATTGCGTAGTTGGTGCCCACTGGGGAATTTTTGATTCCTTGGGGATGTAGACACAAAGATGCTCCTTTTGAGGTGAGCGATGCCGTATGATTGGCTGACGTCCTTTCGACGTTGGTGGAGTATCCCGGTTATCCTTATTCGGGTGACTCTTTTGATTTTCTGGTTTTGTTGCCTCTGCGTAGGCTGTTATCCGCTGGGGGATTTTGTCGTATTGATCTTGATTGGCCTCTTCTGTTAGGCAGATTATCTTGATGTTTGGTGTTCGGCTGAGTGTCGGATTCCGCTTGGGGAATGATTGTTGATCTTTTTGGATTTTCTCTTGTTGAAGGAGTGCCTCTGAGTAGGCGAATGGGGATTGAGGATCTTATGTATCCCAGAGTATTATTTAGAAAGCCTCTTCAGGCTTAGCTTCACTCGTCGCTCGGGTTGGAAAGCTATCTTCCACTGAGGAAGTCTAAGTCCTTTGACTCGGATATTCTGTTTGGACGATCATGCTTCCTTTGGGGAATCTTGCTGATCTTGCTCTGATAGCTTTCACTGGGAGTTCGGCCCAAGAGTGCAAGCTGAGATGTCTCTGGGGAGTATTGTTTCGGCAAGCCTCTCCAGGCTCAGTTATTCTGTACGATGGGGAGTATTATTTCGGCAAGCCTCTCCAGGCTCAATTATTCTGTACGATGGGGAGTATTATTTCGGCAAGCCTCTCCAGGCTCAGTTATTCTGTACGATGGGGAGTATTATTTCGGCAAGCCTCTCCAGGCTCAATTATTCTGTACAATGCAGTTGGATTTTCTGTTCAGCCCAAGAGTGCAAGCTGAGATGTCTCTTGGGGAGTATTATTTCGGCAAGCCTCTCCAGGCTCAGTTATTCTGCATGATTGTTGGATTTCTGATTTTTGCCTTTTTTGTCGATTTTCGGCTTTTTCTGTTATTGATTGCCGTCATACACAAGCAATTTTTCCTATTTTTCTATTTTATGCGATTGCCTCATGATAAGGTCTTTGAATGTGCAACTAATGTGTGTGTGATGCACAAATTCAAGTTTAATCATTTTGTTAGTGTTTTTAGAAAAATGAATGGCTCTCCCTATCCTCCTCTTTTTGGAGGAATTTCTGACGCGAGGGAGGATTTTTGTGAGCCTTTTACGCAGGAGATTACGGATTTTATAGGAACCCCTCCAACTTTCTTTATTGACCGATTATTAAAGGAATTTCGTACAATTTTTAAGAAACACCAATTTAGAGGCATAATCACATGGTCAAGAGAGAAGAGAAATGAATAGATATTTTATTGATATTCACAAATGTTTTTACAGAAAGATATACAAAAGGAATTTCTGAAGAATGGCTGGCCAGGGTAGGCTATATACATCAGGCTTAACAATTATATCTGTAATTGTTGCTCTTACGTTCCCCTAATTGCTTCGGGTGAGATGCCTGAGTCAGGAGTGTAGATACTGCAAGACGCTTGCTTCTAGAAGATAATCACTTGAACCGCCTTTCGGTTTTCGATTCAAGTGATCGTTGCTTGCTTTGTTTTTGTATCTTATTCTTTTGCCCCTAATTTTTGCCTAGGACGTATCCTAGCGGGGATAAGTTCGCCTTTATTTTGCCTAGTACCCTTGTACTGGCGGGCTTTTTATTTTGCCCTAACTTTTGCCTAGGACGCCCTTTTCGGGGCCCACTTTCCAATTTTGTCCTTTTGAGCTGGTAGCAACTTCTTCATTACCAGCTCTCCCTCATGGTAGACTCGAGGGTGGACTTTCTTGTCAAAAGCCTTTTTGATCTTCCTCTGATAGGCTTGACCATGGCATATGGCGTTCAGCCGTTTCTCTTCGATAAGGTTCAACTGGTCGTATCGGCTTTGAACCCATTCTGCCTCGGAAAGTTTTGCTTCCATGATTACCCTTAGAGAAGGTATCTCGACTTCGACAGGTAGAACTGCCTCCATCCCATAGACGAGGGAGAATGGAGTAGCTCCTGTAGATGTGCGTACTGAAGTCCTATAACCATGAAGAGCGAAGGGTAACATCTCATGCCAGTCTTTAAATGAGACAACCATCTTTTGCACTATTTTCTTGATGTTTTTATTGGCTGCCTCGACTGCCCCATTCATCTTTGGCCGATATGGGGAAGAGTTGTGGTGTTGGATCTTGAACTCTTGGCACAGTTCTTCCACCATTTTGTTATTCAAATTAGATCCATTATCAGTGATGATTTTATCGGGAATACCGTATCTGCATATAATGTTCTTCTTGATGAAGGATGTTACCACCTTTCGGGTCACGTGAGCATACGATGCCGCTTCTACCCATTTGGTGAAGTAGTCAATGGCCACAAGGATGAACCTATGTCCATTGGATGCTTTTGGCTCGATGGGTCCAATAACATCCATGCCCCACATTGAGAATGGCCAAGGTGAAGCCAATACGTTGAGTGGAGTCGGTGGGATATGAATGTTGTCGGCATATGCTTGACACTTATGGCATTTTCGCACGTACTGGTAACAATCCCTTTCCATGGTCGACCAGTAGTATCCCGCCCTGAGGATCTTTTTAGCCATTGCAGACCCGGGGATATGGGTACCGAAAACCCCCTCATGTACTTCTTTGATCATATTTTGAGCTTCGACTTGGTCTATGCATCTCAACAAGACCGAGTCATAATTTTTCTTGTAGAGGGTTTCACCGACCAGCAGAAATCCCATGGCCCTTCTTCAGATATGTTTCTTGTCATTATCGCTGGCCGCATCAGGATATTCCCCTTTTGTTAAATATTGCTCGATGTCATGGAACCATGGATGATCATCGACAGCTTCATCTATCAGAAGGCAGAACGCTTGCTTATCGTGCCGCCGGATATTGATGATAGGCATTTAGTGCTCACTATCCAAGGCGAACATCGACGAGAGCGTAGCAAGAGCGTCGGCAAACTGATTCTCCTCCCTTGGAATGTATTCAAAGACGACACTTTGGAAGAGATGTGTCAAATCTTTGATGTGCTCAACATATGGTATCAGTTTAGGATTTCGGACTTCCCAATCACCTCGTAGTTGGTAGATGACTAGGGCCGAATCACCAAACACTTTGAGCTTTAGGATACCATTGTTGATGGCTGCTTGGATTCCCAACGCACAAGCCTCGTATTCAGCCATGTTGTTTGTGCAATCGAAGTTGAGTCTTGCCGTTATGGGAATGTATTTTCCTTGTGGAGAGATTAGCACTGTGCCAATCCCTCGTCCAAGCATGTTGGAGGCTCCATCAAAATACATGGTCCACGCATCATCTTTAGGCTCCTCATCTTGTAGATTCATTATATCTTCATCGGGGAAATCATCCTGAAGGGATTGGTAGTCGTTGGTCGGCCCGTGTGCTAGGTAATCAGCTAGGGTACTGCCCTTGATGACCTTTTGTGTGACATGTATGATGTCGAATTCTGATAACTGTACTTGCCATCGGGAAATCTTCCCAGTGATTATAGGTTTTTCAAACACGTACTTAATTGGATCCATTTTGGAGACCAACCAAGTAGTATGCCTAATCATATACTGCCTGAGCCGTTGTGTTGCCCATGCTAACGCACAGCACGTCTTTTCTAGCGGCGTGTAGCGGGTTTCATAGTCGAGAAATTTCTTGCTCAGGTAGTAGATGGCTCGTTCTTTCTTTCCCGTTTCATCTTGTTGTCCTAGCACACATCCCATGGACTCATCAAGCACGGTTAAATAGAGGATTAACGGTCTTCCCTCGACAGGTGGCACCAATACTGGTGGGTTGGCCAAGCACTGTTTGATCTTATCAAAAGCTTGTTGACAATCCTCATCCCAAGATTCGGAATGATTCTTGCGTAACAGCCTGAATATTGGTTTGCACGTATCAGTCAACTGTGCGATGAACCTTGCGACATAGTTCACCCTGCCGAGGAATCCTCTTATCTCTTTCTCGGTCTTAGGAGGAGGCATTTCCATTATTGCCTTCACTTTATCGGGGTCCACCTCTATGCCTTTTTCACTGACGATGAACCCGAGAAGCTTACCCGACCGAACTCCGAAAGTACACTTAGCCGGATTTAGCTTAAGCTGATACTTGCGAAGCCGGTTGAATAATTTTCTCAAATATTGGATATGGTCCATTTCGTCCTTCGACTTTGCGATCATGTCGTCCACGTATACTTCGATTTCTTTGTGGATCATGTCGTGGAATAACGTCACCATCGCTCGTTGGTAGGTGGCACCCGCATTTTTGAGTCCAAAAGGCATCACCTTGTAGCAGAAAGTGCCCCAGGGTGTAATGAAGGAAGTTTTCTCGCGGTCTTCCACATTCATCTTGATTTGGTTGTATCCAGAGTACCCATCCATAAAGGAATAAAGTGTGTTCGTGGCTGTATGATCCACTAGTGTATCGATGTGCGGTAAGGGAAAATCGTCCTTTGGACTGGCACGATTCAGATCCCTGTAGTCAACACAAACTCTAACCTTTCCATTCTTTTTAATGACTGGCACGATGTTAGCCAGCCATTCGGGATACTGAGATACAACCAAGAATCCCGCGTCTAATTGCTTTTCGACCTCCTCCTTGATCTTTAAAGACCACTCGGGCTTGATTCGTCGGAGCTTTTGTTTGACGGGTCGAAACCCTTCTTTCAATGGTAACTTGTGCTCGACGATGTTAGAGTCCAAACCAGGCATATCACGGTACGACCATGCAAATACGTCCTTATATTCCCTTAACAATTGGATCAATTGTGCCCTTATTTCATCACTGATATGGGTCCCAATGTTGACCTCTTTTATCTCTTGGCCATGCCCCAAATTCACGGTCTCCAATTTCTCTTGATACGGTTGGAGTAGACGAGCTTCTTGATCTAGCAGTCTTTGCAGATCCGGAGAGATGGTCTCCTCATCACTGTCCAACTCAACCCATTCACCCTCAACTTTCGGATCCCGGTCAGAGCGAACAACCACAGACATAATTATTTTATTGGTTCTGTTATTGGTTTAGAATTATTAATGTTAATGAGAGAAAGAGAGAAAAGAACAAATGAGAGAATGATGTGTGAAAAATGCCTCTTTATTGATATGTATGAAAAACTGTACAAAAAAACCTTATTTACATGAAAAGGATCTCATGATCTCGGGTACTGATCATGAGTCCCAAAAAGAAAAGAAAAATGTGGAGGGTCCCTATCGTGGCTTGTTCTTCTCTCTACTCCTGCTTCGGCAGAGGATTCTTGCTCACGTCGGGCGCTGTCGAATCAAAAGTGATCCACCCAGCATCGATAAGGTCTTGGACCTTATATTTGAGAGCTCTACAGTTCTCCGTTGAATGCCCTGGTGCCCCCAAATGGTATAGACAATTGTCTTGCAGTTTGTACCAATCGGGGTAAGGTGGATCAATTTTCCTTGGTGGAATGTAAGCTAGAAGTTGAGCTTGCACCAGCTTCGGCAAGAGGTCGCTATATGTGGTCGGAAGTTTATCAAACTTCTTCACAGGGTTGTATTGCGACTTTCCTGACTTCGAAGCGGAAGAAGATGAAGAAATAGTTACGGCATTGACTCCTCCCTCCTTCTTCTTCCCATAGGTCTTCTTAGCTTCAAATGATTGGGAAGGCTTAGCTAGCTTCCCACTTTTCAGCCCTTGTTCCACTCTTTCTCCAATGGTGATGATGTCCGAGAAGAGTGTTGTCGTGTTCCCTATCATCTTGTCATAATAGGGACCGGTCAACGAATTTATAAACAGGGACACCGTCTCCTTATCCGACAGCGGGGGCTCTATTTGTGCCGCCAACTCCCTCCATCGTTGGGCGTACGCCTTAAAAGATTCATCATTTTTCTTACTCAAGGCTTGAAGATTGGACCTATCGGGTGTTAGGTCGATGTTATACTTGTAGCGCTTGAGAAATGCGTCGGCCAACTGCCTCCATGTATGCACCTGATTCCCATCCAGTTGCATATACCAGTTGTAGACCCCTAAAATTGTCCGGGTCGGAAATAAGACTCGAAGACTCTCGAAGACCGAAGGAAAGTCAGCCGAAAGGACTCCTGGAAGACCCTGGAAGACCCTAGGATGATTCTTCATAGGTTTAGAAGTCTTAGAGTAGCTTAAAATAAGGATGTGGGAGGATTGGAGCTCAATACGGCCTCCTAGAAGTTCAGTACGGCCGTACTGAACCATTTGAACTGCAATACAGCCGTAGTGAACTCAATACGGCCGTACTGAAGTTTTTGAACTTCAGTACGACTGTACCAAATTCAATACGGCCGTACTGTAGTTCAAAAAACTTCAGTACGGGCCGTAGTGAAATCAATACGGCCGTACTGAAGTTCAAAAACTTCAGTACGGCCGTACCAAATTCAATACGGCCGTATTGTAGTTCAAAACTTCAGTACGGGCCGTATTGATGTCAGAGGCCGTACTGCGCCTCACTACTATATATAGGACGTCATTTGGACGTCATTCCACACTTTTACACACATTCTGGACCCTCTAGCTGAGGATTCTTGGGTTTTTGAGCTATTCTCTGCCCTAGGAACCTCTCCGAGGGCTGATCCGACGAAGTTCTTGAGTCATGAGCCTTGAAGCTTGAGACTCGAACAAGTCGAAGGGAAATCTCTTTGATTTCCATAGTAAAAATTTATTTTTGGGAAAGGAGCAAGCGAGCGTGTAGTGGGAAGGAGCGCCAAAAAGCCTCCTAACTCTTCTTTTTGAATATATAAAAGCCCGCTTCGGAGGTTTCTTTCCAAAACTCTTCTTTTACCGCTTTCCTTTATCGCTTTCTGATTGTTGCATTGCACGTTTAATGTTTTCATCATGTAGATAATTTATCATTAATCGTTCTAATAAATAGGGGTAATTTAGTAATCTTAAGCTATTATTCATGAAATAATCCGTCATAGGGAACCCGAAAGGGGCGTTGTGGGGTGCTAACACCTTCCTCACGCGTAATCGACTCCTTTACCCAACTCTGGTTGTAATGGCCTAAGTTGATTTGCGAAATCAATTGCCTTAACTCTTTTTCCAATGTTTTGAGTAAAACATTGGTGGCGACTCCAAGAACCCTTTTACGAAAACCACTAGTCCATGGAGGGTCCCGCTTGGGATTAACATGGATTGGTGAATCATTTAATAAAATTGTTAGTTCGATGAGGTCTCAGTTTGAGAATAAGTCATCCTAACAATCCATCATTTTTCAAAACTAAAAAGAGAGTCCAACCATCGTCGCGAATGCCGACGTCCGTTCAGGGCGGGTGGCGACACCAGTTGAGTGCGGTGTCAGCCAAGCTCTCTTGGAAGCAATGGATTAAGAGCTTTTCTGATGGAATAATACTAAGACCAAGAAAACCAAGAGGTGACATATTGAAGGAGGCAAGAGGAATGGGTTAGTGATGAAAAACCATAAAGAGGAATAAGCCCACTTTTGGGCCTTAGCTAGGTTTTTATGACATTTGTCTTTATTTCCCATTTTACCCTTGTATTTTGGGGTATTTTAGTCATAGGATTTATTTTCTTTGTATTTCCCATTTTACCCTTGTATTATGGGGTGCTCTAGATTATTAGGGTTTTTAATTTTGGGCTAGGGTGTTAATTAGAGGGTGACACATTTTTGGTGCTTATTGGGTCTATTTTTGGTGTTAGAAAGGCTTAGGCCCAAGTGGAAGGCAAAGGTTGCATGGTCTTATCATGCACCTAGATATAGCCAATCTAAACCCAAAGATTCCATCCTTGGCCACCAAGTTGCATCTAGGGTTCATTTGCATTTCATTTGGAATGCATTTGCCTACTCCAAATGCAACCCTAGATGCCTCCCCTCCTATAAATACCCAACACCCCACCACTTGTAAATACTTTGGATTATATGAATTTGAGAGAGCATTTTTTGCCTCAAATCCTATCCTTAGTCCCTAGGTTAGCTTCGGCTAGCCCCTTCATTCTCCACCCTTGGAGAGTGAAACCTAGAGTGGCCTCCATCTCACTTGGAGTGAGCCAACCTTGAGAGCACCCAAACACCACACCCCTAAGTGCTTCCGCCCAAACACCTCCTTTTCATGCCTATCACCCTTTTCCACCATACACTTCCTTTTTGTCTACCCTTTGGTGAGCCTAGATCAAGGGCAAGGTGTCTCCCTTCACAAGCCATCATCATCCATGGAAGGAGGGACTCCATCAAGTGGTATCTAGAGCCAAGGATCATCAAGGGTAAACGTTATTTTTCCTTGTCTCCTTTGTCTCCTTTCCATTCGGTCTTTGTCTTCCTTTTGCTTTCTTTGTATGACCGAATGTTTGGTTCATATTCTTGCTTCTTGTGAACCTTCCTTGAACATCTTAGGTTTCCATTTTTAGGTCTTTCCCATGCTTTTCTATATTTTAGGTTGAGTATCATATGAACATGCTTTTTGATTTTTGAATCCACCTAAAGTTTTGTCATTTTATGTTTCCTATATTTTGTCAAAAAAAATTTCCATGTATGTGCCAAACACTTTGCATGATTACATGAACAAAAATATATACCATATTGCATTCTAAGTGGGCGTGACATATAGGAGCCATCTAGGAGTCATTCATGCATGCTACTTAGTCCTAGCATGTTCTATGTGATTTTGTGATTTCCATGTGTAAACATTTTCTTGCACATGCATAACCGCCCAATCTCCCTTGCATTCTCACTTGATTTGGTCAATTTTGTATGCCTAAAGAAACCCTAAAAGAATCTAAGAGGTGGCTGGAAAATTGTGCAAACAACTTGTACTAAATAGTACAAATCAATTTCCACTCAAAAGATTCCCTAAAACACCTCTAAAAACTTGCCACTTGTCTTCATCTCTCTCTCCAAAAATTTGACCTAATTTTACCACCCACAAGTGCAAAACCTAAGCAACAAATGGGCTGAACATTTAAAAAAAATTGGACCCAAGGAATCTCAAGAAAAAAATTGACGTGAAAAGAAAAGAAAGAAAAGAAAAGAACAAAAAAAATTTGGACCAAAAAGGACTTGTTGCTAGACTTGTGGACTTGGACCTTTACCTAAGCATTTGGAGTTGGACTTGTGACATTTTTGGACTTATTTTGGGACCTTAATATTGGCTGGACCGAATCACTAAAAGACTTAATCAAGTGAGCTTAAACACTAATCCATTCTAGTGCCTTTCTAGGATTAATCTTTTGTGTGCTTCCTTTTGTGATTGAGTCTTAATTTTTAGTTTGTCTTTTCTTTGACCTCTTTTGTTTTGTCTTCATCAATTCCCTCTGAGTTTAGCCTTCCTAATTGTGCTTTTTCAGTTTTATTTTCTTGGACTCTTGCTCTTGGGTTGGTTTCATTTTGTTTGTAGGTGAAGAACCACTCTAGCCAACTTTCACACCTTTGGTGGATTTGAGTGGAGGGGTGAACCGAATCCAAACCTAGTCTTTGGAGGGATTTACACCACACCAAAAGGAGTGATCAAACACTTGGAGAGGACTAACAAGTTTTCTCTTTGTGAAGGAACCCAAGTGGAGGAGTTTGAAGACCTAATTTTTTTGTTTTTCATAATTTTGCTTGTTTTTCTTTGCTTTCGGCCTAGTGTGTTTTTTGGGCCTTTGGTTTCATTCTTTTGGTTTGTAATTTGGCCATTTCTAAACCTCTTCAACTTGGTTTTAGTTCGTGTAGTTGAGGGTGATTTGAAAACCTTCACCTAGGACCTCGACTAGAACATGTTTTAAGTGCTTTTCTTTGCATGCTTTATAGCTTTTGGTAGTATAATTGTTAGGAATTTTAACTTTGCTCCAATTTGCGTTTAGAAGGCTCTTGCCTACTAGGGGTAACGTGCACACACTCACCATATTGATTGTGTCAACTTATTTTTGTAAGAAAAGTGGAAAAAGGCTTAGTGATTTTTACTTGAGAAGGCTTGGTTTTTAAGTGATTCTTTGTAGTCCACCTCCCTTTGAAAGTTCACTTTGTACACTTAGGCCTTTTCCTACCTATCTTGCACTTTGAAAACCTTTTGTGAAAACCATTTTTATCACTCACTCTTTGTGAAAACTTTTTTTACCAACCTTTGAAAACAAATTTGTGAAAACCTTTTCTTGATCAAAGATGAGTGATCATTTTAGTGCACATGGTCATAATTCTCGTAGTACTAGGTCTAGTGTTAGGGATGAACTTAGGGAATTGAAAGAGTGCCTAAGAAAAAATATAAAAAAAGAGGAAGAATTAAGACAAAAAGAAAAAGAGTTTGAAAAGAATAATGAGGAAATAAGAAATTTACTTGCAAACTTAGTTGAGAGGAGAGAAACTAGTGGGTCCAAAACTAGGGTTGTCTCAACTAGGTATCGAAATCAAGAAAAGAAAATAGAAAAGAAAGAAAAAATAAAGAAAAGTATAGAAAAAGTTCAAGAGTGGTTAGAAAATGAAAAACACCAACCAACACTCTTAGAGAAGAGTAAGGAGGATAATTTTTCTTCCAAAGGGCTTATGCTTGAAGAGAGTCACTTTCTCATTGAAAATGATTTAACAAAGACTTTCTTCATTCATCAAGACCTTAACTCTTCCTCTCACGTTGCCACTAGTCATGAAGTGGAGATTCAAAACCAACTCCTTTTTAAAGAAAAAGAATCTCAACTTCAAGATTTAGTGAAGAAGAAGTGGACTTCACTTAGTTCCACTTCTTGTGCTACTTCCTTGGTGGTGCCCAAGGTAGATAGCCTTCCTTTGTGTAGGACTTTTCCTACCTTAGTTGTGTCAATAATGCACCCAATTTATGGAATATATTATTTGTTGGATATAACATATGAACCTTCAAGGTTCCTTGTGACAAACTCTTTTCATAACTATCCAACAAATAATAAAATCCAAAATTGCTTAGGAAATTTTCTAGTTGTTTTTCCTTTGTTTTCTAGGAAATACCTAGGTTACCACATAGGGTACTTTAGGCAAGATATTCTAGTTTTTAGGACTAGTGCTTTAGTATGCTATAGTGTTAGTCTTTTTAACTTTTTAGGCTTTAGTCATACACCTAGACTTCCTCATGGGGAGGACCCTATCCTTAGCATTAGGGAGTCTAGTCCTTTTAGCTTAGACAATCTTTTTAGCATGTTTAGTAGAACTCCTCTTAGGATGCGCTTTTCATCTATATCATATACTATTGCCTCTCATGCTTATTTTTATGTTTTTGTTGGTCATGACGCCCACCATGAAGAACCTCTTGATTTGAGGTCAAATCCTTTTCAAGAGGGAGGGGATGATGGAATAATACTAAGACCAAGAAAACCAAGAGGTGACATATTGAAGGAGGCAAGAGGAATGGGTTAGTGATGAAAAACCATAAAGAGGAATAAGCCCACTTTTGGGCCTTAGCTAGGTTTTTATGACATTTGTCTTTATTTCCCATTTTACCCTTGTATTTTGGGGTATTTTAGTCATAGGATTTATTTTCTTTGTATTTCCCATTTTACCCTTGTATTATGGGGTGCTCTAGATTATTAGGGTTTTTAATTTTGGGCTAGGGTGTTAATTAGAGGGTGACACATTTTTGGTGCTTATTGGGTCTATTTTTGGTGTTAGAAAGGCTTAGGCCCAAGTGGAGGGCAAAGGTTGCATGGTCTTATCATGCACCTAGATATAGCCAATCTAAACCCAAAGATTCCATCCTTGGCCACCAAGTTGCATCTAGGGTTCATTTGCATTTCATTTGGAATGCATTTGCCTACTCCAAATGCAACCCTAGATGCCTCCCCTCCTATAAATACCCAACACCCCACCACTTGTAAATACTTTGGATTATATGAATTTGAGAGAGCATTTTTTGCCTCAAATCCTATCCTTAGTCCCTAGGTTAGCTTCGGCTAGCCCCTTCATTCTCCACCCTTGGAGAGTGAAACCTAGAGTGGCCTCCATCTCACTTGGAGTGAGCCAACCTTGAGAGCACCCAAACACCACACCCCTAAGTGCTTCCGCCCAAACACCTCCTTTTCATGCCTATCACCCTTTTCCACCATACACTTCCTTTTTGTCTACCCTTTGGTGAGCCTAGATCAAGGGCAAGGTGTCTCCCTTCACACGCCATCATCATCCATGGAAGGAGGGACTCCATCATTTTCATTAGTGGCATATGCAGCCATCTTTCGGCAATACATGGTGAGATGACTTTTGGGGCAAGTCGATCCCACATACTTTGGGAAATCGGGCACTTTAAATTTGGGAGGGAATTGGATGTCCCTCACTAAGCACATGTCGGCGGCATCTTTGATATCAAAATCATGCCCCTCCATGACCCTCAGCCGGTCCTCGAGAGCGTGGAATTGCTCCTTCGAAATCTCGGGCTCTCTAACTGTAATCCCCGCCCCAAGGGGTACAGCTTGCGGAGGATCTTGCTCGTGCTCTTCCTCCTCCTCATGATGGGACTCATGGTCACTGTGGTGAGCCCCGTGTACATTATGGTGACGCATGAGTTCCATCATTTGCGCCATTTGCTCTTTGAGCTGTGAGAGCTCGGCTGTAAGCTTCTTATTTTTTTCCTCCAACGCGTCCATCTTTTTGAGTTTCTGCGCGCGCGTGAGGACAGAGAGATGACCAGCCACTTTCTAAAATGAATGCTTAATCTAATTAGTTTATTTATGGAATGAATACACTCTTGACATGAGCTTGATAACCCTCCATCTTTAAGGCGTTGCCTTTTTAAGACGAAGGTTTACCACCCTTCTTGAACTATGATCTCTCCCTAACGGAGAATCTCAATAGTCATGGGTCTCTTTCACTCATGACAAGGGGTATTGGTGAGCCTAAAATGAATGGTTATGAGGATGCATGATGTCTTATTGGTAATGATGCACATGCTCCTCACTTTTATTATACTTTCACACATGGTCTTTCCTCTCATGTCATGACATTTTCCATGCATGGGGGTTATTCTTAGACCTTATCACGAGGTTTATTATTTATGCACAAACAATGTCACATAAATCTATACACAAACAATTCACTCATCCACGAACAGTCACGAGCGAATCACGAGGTAGGGGTATCCTGGAGACAAGTGCATATTCAAGGAGGTTCTAACTGTTCTCACCGGTCCAAGGCCCCCAAGGTGCCCCCATTATAGGGACTCAATCCCTCTCGTCGTAAGTCGATGGAAAGTTCCAACGCACTGTCGGACTTGAGTTCATGGTTTTCACCTTGAGTGATGTTTTTCGACAACGGTCTACGGGCACCTATAGACCCATTCGACAACCGGCCGTACTAACATCCACTCCCTATGGCTTTCCACTCATGCCCCCGGGTATAGAGGGAACTGTTGTGTGCAAAGGTTTGTGTGCAGTTTTTATTTCAAACAAGTGCGAAATTTAAACATACAACAGTTATTAAAAGCCATATAGATAAAACATATTATCATACAAGCGAGGGGTAATGAAGTAATTTTATACTATCATTTTAGAAATAATCCATCACTAAATGGGACTGACTCTCGAGGCTTCCCCAGTGGAGTCGTCATCTGTCGCCACCCGCCGAAACGGACACTGGCATTCGCGACGATGGTTGGACTCTTTTTAGTTTTCAAAAGTGATGGGTTGTTAGAACGACTTATTCTCAAACTGAGACCTCATCGGACTAACAATCTTATTAAATGATTCTCACCAATCCATGTTAATCCCAAGCAGGACCCTCCATGGATTAGTGGTTTTCGTAAAAAGGGGTTCTTGGAGTCGCCACCAATGTTTTACTCAAAACATTGGAAAAAGAAATAAGGCAATTGATTTCGCAAATCAACTTCGGCCATTACAACCAGAGTTGGGTAAGGGAGTCGGTTACGTGTGGGGAAGGTGTTAGCACCCCACAACGCCCCTTTCGGGTTCCCTATGACGGATTATTTCATAAATAACAGTGTAAAATTACTAAACTACCCCTATTTATTAGAACGATTGTAAGTAAACTATCTACATGTTGAAAGCTTTAAACGTGCTATGCAACAATCAGAAAGCGATAAAGGAAAGCGGTAAAAGAAGAGTTTTGGAAAGAAACCTCCGAAGCGGGCTTTTATATATTCAAAAGAGTTAGGAAGCTTTTTGGCGTTCCTTCCCTCTACACGTTAGCTCGCTCCTTCCCTAAAAATAAATTTTTACTATGGAAATCAAAGAGATTTCCCTTCGACTTGTTCGAGTCTCAAGCTTCAAGGCTCATGACTCAAGAACTTCGTCGGATCAGCTCTCGGAGAGGTTCCTAGGGCAGAGAATAACTCAAAAACCCAAGAATCCTCAGCCAGAGGGTCCAGAATGTGTGGAAAAGTGTGGGAGGACGTGCAAATGATGTCCTATATATAGGATTGAGGCGCAGTACGGCCTAGGAGGTCAATACGGCCCGAGCTGAATTTTTGAACTACAGTACGGCCGTATTGAATTTCGTACGGCCGTACTGAAGTTCAAAAACTTCAGTACGGCCGTATTGATTTCACTACGGCCCGTACTGAGTTTTTGAACTACAGTACGGCCGTACTGAATTTAGTACGGCCCGTACTGAAGTTCAAAAACTTCAGTACGGCCGTATTGATTTCAGTGTGGCCGTATTGTAGTTCAAATTGCTCAGTACGGCCGTACTGAACCTCCAGGAGGGTGTACTGAGCTCCAATCCTCACACACCCTTATTCTAAGCTACTCTAAGACTTCTAGACCTACAAAGAGTCATCCTAGGGTCTTCCAGGGGTCCTTCCGGCTGACTTTCCTTCGGTCTTCGAGAGTCTTCGAGTCTTATTTCCGACCCGGACAATTTTAGGGGTCTACACCAGGTGTAGCAAGTATGTCAGTTGAAGAATTAGAGAGAACCAATGAACAGTAAACCAATTACCTGTTATGTTGTGCGTCTGTGTTGGTTATTAGTCTCCCCAGGTGTAGCAAGTAAGTCAGTTGAAGAATTAGAGAAAACTAATGAACAGTAAACCAATTACCTGTTATGTTGTGCATTTGTGTTGGTTATTAGTCTCCCCAGGTGTAGCAAGTAAGTCAGCTGAAGAATTAGAGAGAACCAATGAACAGTAAACCAATTACATGTTATGTTGTGCATCTGTGTTGGTTATTAGTCTCGCCAGGTATAGCAAGTAAGTCAGTTGAAGAATTAGAGAGAACCAATGAATACTAAACCAATTACATGTTATGTTGTGCATCTGTGTTGGCTATTAGTCTCCCCAGGTGTAGCAAGTAAGTCAGTTGAAGAATTAGAGAGAACCAATGAACAGTAAACCAATTACCTATTATGTTGTCCATCTGTGTTGGTTATTAGTCTCCCAAAGTGTAGCAAGTAAGTCAGTTGAAGAATTAGAGAGAACCAATGAACAGTAAACCAATTTCCTGTTATGTTGTGCATCTGTGTTGGCTATTAGTATCCCCAGGTGTAGCAAGTAAGTTAGTTGAAGAATTATAGAGAACAAATGAACAGTAAACCAGTTACCTATTTTGTTGTGCATCTGTGTTGGTTATCAGTCTCCCCAGGTGTAGCAAGTAAGTCAGTTGAAGAATTAGAGAGAACCAATGAACAGTAAACCAATTACCTATTATATTGTGCATCTGTGTTGGTTATTAGTCTCCCCAGGTGTAGCAAGTAAGTCAGTCGAAGAATTCGAGAGAACCAATGAACAGTAACCAATTACCTGTTATGTTGTGCATCTGTGTTGGCTATTAGTCTCCCCAAGTGTATCAAGTAAGTCAGTTGAAGAATTAGAGAGAACCAATGAACAGTAAACCAATTTCCTGTTATGTTGTGCATCTGTGTTGGCTATTAGTATCCCCAGGTGTAGCAAGTATGTCAGTTGAAGAATTAGAGAGAACCAATGAACAGTAAACCAATTACCTATTATGTTGTGCATCTTTGTTGGTTATTAGTCTCCCCAGGTGTAGAAAGTAAGTCAGTTGAAGAATTAGAGAGAACTTATGAACAGTAAACCAATTACATGTT
Organism: Cajanus cajan; assembly: GCF_000230855.2. Classification (NCBI taxonomy): domain Eukaryota; kingdom Viridiplantae; phylum Streptophyta; class Magnoliopsida; order Fabales; family Fabaceae; genus Cajanus; species Cajanus cajan. The sequence continues at coordinate 39,524,630 of NC_138524.1, forward strand.
ATGTTGTGCATCTTTGTTGGTTATTAGTCTCCTCAGGTGTAGCAAGTAAGTCAGCTAAAGAATTAGAGAGAACCAATGAACAGTAAACCAATTACCTGTTATATTGTGTATCTGTGATGGTTATTAGTCCCCCCAGGTGTAGCAAGTAAGTCAGTTGAAGAATTCGAGAGAACCAATGAACACTAAACCAACTACCTGTTATGTTGTGCATCTGTGTTGGCTTTTTAGTCTCCCCAGGAGTAGCAAGTATGTCAGTTGAAGAATTAGAGAGAACCAATGAACAGTAAACCAATTACCTGTTCTGTTGTGCATCTGTGTTGGTTATTAGTCTTCCCAAGTGTAGCAAGTAAGTCAGTTGAAGAATTAGAGAAAACTAATGAACAGTAAACCAATTACCTATTATGTTGTGCATCTGTGTTGGTTATTAGTCTCCCCAGGTGTAGCAAGTAAGTCAGTTTAAGAATTAGAGAGAAACAATGAACAGTAAACCAATTACCTGTTATGTTGTGCATCTGTGTTGGTTATTAGTCTCCCCAGGTGTAGCAAGTAAGTCAGTTGAAGAATTAGAGAAAACTAATGAACAGTAAACCAATTACCTGTTATATTGAGCATATGTGTTGGTTATTAGTCTCCCGAGGTGTAGCAAGTAAGTCAGTTGAAGAATTCGAGAGAACCAATGAACAGTAAACCAATTACCTGTTATGTTGTGCATCTGTGTTGGTTATTAGTCTCCCCAGGTGTAGCAAGTAAGTCAGTTGAAGAATTAGAGAGAACTTATGAACAGTAAACGAATTACATGTTATGTTGTGCATCTGTGTTGGTTATTAGACTCGTCAGGTGTAGCAAGTAAGTCAGCTGAAGAATTAGAGAGAACCAATGAACAGTAAATCAATTACATGTTATGTTATGCATCTGTGTTGGTTATCAGTCTCCCCAGGTGTAGCAAGTAGTCAGTTGAAGAATTAGAGAGAACCAATGAACAGTAAACCAATTACCTGTTATATTGTGTAACTATGATGGTTATTAGTCTCCCCAGGTGTAGCAAGTAAGTCAGTTGAAGAATTCAAGAGAACCAATGAACAGTAAACCAATTACCTGTTATGTTGTGCATCTGTGTTGGTTATTAGTCTCCTCAGGTGTAGCAAGTAAGTCAGCTGAAGAATTAGAGAGAACCAATGAACAGTAAACCAATTACATGTTATGTTGTGCATCTGTGTTGGCTATTAGTCTCCCCAGGTGTAGCAAGTAAGTAAGTTGAAGAATTAGAGAAAACTAATGAACAGTAAACCAATTACCTGTTATGTTGTCCATCTGTGTTGGTTATCAGTCTCCCCAGGTGTAGCAAGTAAGTCAGTCGAAGAATTAGAGAGAACCAATGAACAGTAACCAATTACCTATTATGTTGTGCATCTGTGTTGGCTATTAGTCTCCCCAAGTGTAGCAAGTAAGTCAGTTGAAGAATTAGAGAGAACCAATGATCAGTAAACCAATTTCCTGTTATGTTGTGCATCTGTGTTGGCTATTAGTCTCCCCAGGTGTAGCAAGTATGTCAGTTGAAGAATTAGAGAGAACCAATGAACAGTAAACGAATTACCTATTATGTTGTGCATCTGTGTTGGTTATTAGTCTCCCCAGGTGTAGCAAGTATGTTAGTTGAAGAATTAGAGAAAACTAATGAACAGTAAACCAATTACCTGTTATATTCTGCATCTGTGTTGGTTATTACTCTCCCCAGGTGTAGCAAGTAAGTCAGTTGAAGAATTCGAGAGAACCAATGAACAGTAAACCAATTACCTGTTATGTTGTGCATCTGTGTGGGTTATTAGTCTCCTCAAGTGTAGCAAGTAAGTCAGCTGAAGAATTAGAGAGAACCAATGAATAGTAAACCAATTACATGTTATGTTGTCCATCTGTGTTGGTTATCAGTCTCCCCAGGTGTAGCAAGTAAGTCAGTTGAAGAATTAGAGAGAACCAATGAACAGTAAACCAATTACCTGTTATATTGTGTATCTGTGATGGTTATTATTCTCCCCAGGTGTAGCAAGTAAGTCAATTGAAGAATTCGAGAGAATCAATGAACACTAAACCAATTACCTGTCATGTTGTGCATCTGTGTTGGTTATTAGTCTCCTCAAGTGTAGCAAGTAAGTCAGCTAAAGAATTAGAGAGAACCAATGAACAGTAAACCAATTACATGTTATGTTGTGCATCTGTGATGGTTATTAGTCTCCCCAGGTGTAGCAAGTAAGTCAGTTGAAGAATTCGAGAGAACCAATGAACAGTAAACCAATTACCTGTTATGTTGTGCATCTGTGTTGGCTATTAGTCTCCCCAGGTGTAGCAAGTATGTCAGTTGAAGAATTAGAGAGAACCAATGAACAGTAAACCAATTACCTGTTATGTTGTGCATCTGTGTTGGTTATTAGTCTCCCCAAGTGTAGCAAGTAAGTCAGTTGAAGAATTAGAGAAAACTAATGAACAGTAAACCAATTACCTGTTATGTTGGGCATCTGTGTTGGTTATTAGTCTCCCAAGGTGTAGCAAGTAAGTCAGTTGAAGAATTAGAGAGAACCAATGAACAGTAACCAATTACCTGTTATGTTGTGCATCTGTGTTGGCTATTAGTCTCCCCAAGTGTAGCAAGTAAGTCAGTTGAAGAATTAGAGAGAACCAATGATCAGTAAACCAATTTCCTGTTATGTTGTGCATCTGTGTTGGCTATTAGTCTCCCCAGGTGTAGCAAGTATGTCAGTTGAAGAATTAGAGAGAACCAATGAACAGTAAACCAATTACCTATTATGTTGTGCATCTGTGTTGGTTATTAGTCTCCCCAGGTGTAGCAAGTATGTCAGTTGAAGAATTAGAGAAAACTAATGAACAGTAAACCAATTACCTGTTATATTGTGCATCTGTGTTGGTTATTACTCTCCCCAGGTGTAGCAAGTAAGTCAGTTGAAGAATTCGAGAGAACCAATGAACAGTAAACCAATTACCTGTTATGTTGTGCATCTGTGTGGGTTATTAGTCTCCTCAGGTGTAGCAAGTAAGTCAGCTGAAGAATTAGAGAGAACCAATGAATAGTAAACCAATTACATGTTATGTTGTCCATCTGTGTTGGTTATCAGTCTCCCCAGGTGTAGCAAGTAAGTCAGTTGAAGAACTAGAGAGAACCAATGAACAGTAAACCAATTACTTGTTATATTGTGTATCTGTGATGGTTATTATTCTCCCTAGGTGTAGCAAGTAAGTCAATTGAAGAATTCGAGAGAATCAATGAACACTAAACCAATTACCTGTCATGTTGTGCATCTGTGTTGGTTATTAGTCTCCTCAAGTGTAGCAAGTAAGTCAGCTAAAGAATTAGAGAGAACCAATGAACAGTAAACCAATTACATGTTATGTTGTGCATCTGTGATGGTTATTAGTCTCCCCAGGTGTAGCAAGTAAGTCAGTTGAAGAATTCGAGAGAACCAATGAACAGTAAACCAATTACCTGTTATATTGTGCATCTGTGTTGGCTATTAATCTCCCCCGGTGTAGCAAGTAAGTCAGTTGAAGAATTAGAGAGAACCAATGAACAGTAAACCAATTACCTGTTATGTTGTGCATCTGTGTTGGCTATTAGTCTCCCCAAGTGTAGCAAGTAAGTCAGTTGAAGAATTAGAGAGAACCAATGAACAGTAAACCAATTACCTGTTATGTTGTGCATCTGTGTTGGTTATTAGTCTCCCCAGGTGTAGCAAGTAAGTCAGTTGAAGAATTAGAGAGAATCAACGAACAGTAAACCAATTACCTGTTATGTTGTGCATCTGTGTTGGTTATTAGTCTCCCAAGGTGTAGCAAGTAAGTCAGTTGAAGAATTAGAGAGAATCAATGAACAGTAAACCAATTACCTGTTATGTTGTGTATCTGTGTTGGTTATTAGTCTCCCCAGGTGTAGCAAGTAAGTCAGTTGATGAATTAGAGAGAACCAATGAACAGTAAACCAATTACCTATTATGTTGTGCATCTGTGTTGGTTATTAGTCTCCCCAGGTGTAGCAAGTAAGTTAGTTGAAGAAATTGAGAGAACCAATGAACAGTAAACCAATTACCTGTTATGTTGTGCATCTGTGTTGGATATTAGTCTCCCCAGGTGTACCAAGTAAGTCAGTTGAAGAATTAGAGAGAACCAATGAACAGTAAACCAATTACCTGTTATGTTGTGCATCTGTGTTGGTTATTAGTCTTCCCAGGTATAGCAAGTAAGTCAGTTGAAGAATTAGAGAGAACCAATGAATAGTAAACCAATTACCTGTTATGTTGTGCATCAGTGTTGGTTATTAGTCTCCTCAGGTGTAGCAAGTAAGTCAGCTGAAGAATTAGAGAGAACCAATGAATAGTAAACCAATTACATGTTATGTTGTCCATCTGTGTTGGTTATCAGTCTCCCCAGGTGTAGCAAGTAAGTCAGTTGAAGAATTAGAGAGAACCGATGAACAGTAAACCAATTACCTGTTATATTGTGTATCTGTGATGGTTATTATTCTCCCTAGGTGTAGCAAGTAAGTCAATTGAAGAATTAGAGAGAACCAATGAACAGTAAACCAATTACCTGTTATGTTGTGCATTAGTGTTGGTTATTAGTCTCCTCAGGTGTAGCAAGTAAGTCAGTTGAAGAATTAGAGAGAATCAATGAACAGTAAACCAATTACCTGTTATGTTGTGCATCTGTGTTGGTTATTAGTCTCCCCAGGTGTAGCAAGTAAGTCAGTTGATGAATTAGAGAGAACCAATGAACAGTAAACCAATTACCTATTATGTTGTGCATCTGTGTTGGTTATTAGTCTCCCCAGGTGTAGCAAGTAAGTCAGTTGAAGAAATTGAGAGAACCAATGAACAGTAAACCAATTACCTGTTATGTTGTGCATCTGTGTTGGTTATTAGTCTCCCCAGGTGTACCAAGTAAGTCAGTTGAAGAATTAGAGAGAACCAATGAACAGTAAACCAATTACCTGTTATGTTGTGCATCTGTGTTGGTTATTAGTCTCCCCAGGTATAGCAAGTAAGTCAGTTGAAGAATTAGAGAGAACCAATGAATAGTAAACCAATTACCTGTTATGTTGTGCATCAGTGTTGGTTATTAGTCTCCTCAGGTGTAGCAAGTAAGTCAGCTGAAGAATTAGAGACAACCAATGAACAGTAAACCAATTACCTGTTATGTTGTGCATCTGTGTGGGTTATTAGTCTCCTCAGGTGTAGCAAGTAAGTCAGCTGAAGAATTAGAGAGAACCAATGAATAGTAAACCAATTACATGTTATGTTGTCCATCTGTGTTGGTTATCAGTCTCCCCAGGTGTAGCAAGTAAGTCAGTTGAAGAATTAGAGAGAACCGATGAACAGTAAACCAATTACCTGTTATATTGTGTATCTGTGATGGTTATTATTCTCCCCAGGTGTAGCAAGTAAGTCAATTGAAGAATTCGAGAGAATCAATGAACACTAAACCAATTACCTGTCATGTTGTGCATCTGTGTTGGTTATTAGTCTCCTCAAGTGTAGCAGGTAAGTCAGCTAAAGAATTAGAGAGAACCAATGAACAATAAACCAATTACATGTTATGTTGTGCATCTGTGATGGTTATTAGTCTCCCCAGGTGTAGCAAGTAAGTCAGTTGAAGAATTCGAGAGAACCAATGAACAGTAAACCAATTACCTGTTATGTTGTGCATCTGTGTTGGTTATTAGTCTCCTCAGGTGTAGCAAGTAAGTCAGTTGAAGAATTAGAGAGAACCAATGAACAGTAAACCAATTACCTGTTATGTTGTGCATCTGTGTTGGTTATTAGTCTCCCTAGGTGTAGCAAGTAAGTCAGTTGAAGAATTAGAGAGAACCAATGAACAGTAAACCAATTACCTGTTATGTTGTGCATTAGTGTTGGTTATTAGTCTCCTCAGGTGTAGCAAGTAAGTCAGCTGAAGAATTAGAGAGAACCAATGAACAGTAAACCAATTACCTGTTATGTTGTGCATCTGTGTTGGTTATTAGTCTCCCCAGGTGTAGCAAGTAAGTCAGTTGAAGAATTAGAAAGAACCAATGAACAGTAAACCAATTACCTGTTATGTTGTGCATCTGTGTTGGTTATTAGTCTCCCTAGGTGTAGCAAGTAAGTCAGTTGAAGAATTATAGAAAACCAATGAACAGTAAACCAATTACATGTTATGTTGTGCATCTGTGTTGGTTATTAGTCTCCCCAGGTGTAGCAAGTAAGTCAGTTGAAGAATTAGAGAGAGCCAATGAACAGTAAACCAATTACATGTTATGTTGTGCATCTGTGTTGGTTATTAGTCTTCCCAGGTGTAGCAAGTAAGTCAGTTGAAGAATTCGAGAGAACCAATGAACAGTAAACCAATTACCTGTTATGTTGTGCATCTGTGTTGGCTATTAGTCTCCCCAAGTGTAGCAAGTAACTCAGCTAAAGAATTAGAGAGAACCAATGAACAATAAACCAATTACATGTTATGTTGTGCATCTGTGATGGTTATTAGTCTCCCCAGGTGTAGCAAGTAAGTCAGTTGAAGAATTCGAGAGAACCAATGAACAGTAAACCAATTACCTGTTATGTTGTGCATCTGTGTTGGTTATTAGTCTCCTCAGGTGTAGCAAGTAAGTCAGTTGAAGAATTAGAGAGAACCAATGAACAGTAAACCAATTACCTGTTATGTTGTGCATCTGTCTTGGTTATTAGTCTCCCTAGGTGTAGCAAGTAAGTCAGTTGAAGAATTAGAGAGAACCAATGAACAGTAAACCAATTACCTGTTATGTTGTGCATTAGTGTTGGTTATTAGTCTCCTCAGGTGTAGCAAGTAAGTCAGCTGAAGAATTAGAGAGAACCAATGAACAGTAAACCAATTACCTGTTATGTTGTGCATTAGTGTTGGTTATTAGTCTCCTCAGGTGTAGCAAGTAAGTCAGCTGAAGAATTAGAGAGAACCAATGAACAGTAAACCAATTACCTGTTATGTTGTGCATCTGTGTTGGTTATTAGTCTTCCCTAGGTGTAGCAAGTAAGTCAGTCGAAGAATTTGAGAGAACCAACGAACAGTAAACCAATTACTTGTTATGTTGTGCATCTGTGTTGACTATTAGTCTCCCCAGGTGTAGCAAGTAAGTCAGTTGAAGAATTAGAGAGAACCAATGAATAGTAAACCAATTACCTGTTATGTTGTGCATCTGTGTTGGTTATTAGTCTCCCCAGGTGTAGCAAGTAAGTCAGTTGAAGAATTAGAGAGAACCAATGAACAGTAAACCAATTACTTGTTATGTTGTGCATCTGTGTTGACTATTAGTCTCCCCAGGTGTAGCAAGTAAGTCAGTTGATGAATTAGAGAGAACCAATGAACAGTAAACCAATTACCTGTTATGTTGTGCATCTGTGTTGGTTATTAGTCTCCCCAGGTGTAGCAAGTAAGTCAGTTGAAGAATTAGAGAGAACCAATGAACAGTAAACCAATTACCTGTTATGTTGTGCATCTGTGTTGGTTATTAGTCTCCCCAGGTGAAGCAAGTAAGTCAGTTGAAGAATTAGAGAGAACCAATGAACAGTAAACCAATTACCTGTTATGTTGTGCATTAGTGTTGGTTATTAGTCTCCTCAGGTGTCGCAAGTAAGTCAGCTGGAGAATTAGAGAGAACCAATGAACAGTAAACCAATTACCTGTTATGTTGTGCATCTGTGTTGGTTATTAGTCTCCCCAGGTGTAGCAAGTAAGTCAGTTGAAGAATTAGAAAGAACCAATGAACAGTAAACCAATTACCTGTTATGTTGTGCATCTGTGTTGGTTATTAGTCTCCCTAGGTGTAGCAAGTAAGTCAGTTGAAGAATTATAGAAAACCAATGAACAGTAAACCAATTACATGTTATGTTGTGCATTTGTGTTGGTTATTAGTCTCCCCAGGTGTAGCAAGTAAGTCAGTTGAAGAATTAGAGAGAACCAATGAACAGTAAACCAATTACCTGTTATGTTGTGCATCTGTGTTGGCTATTAGTCTCCCCAAGTGTAGCAAGTAAGTCAGTTGAAGAATTAGAGAGAACCAATGAACAGTAAACCAATTACCTGTTATCTTGTGCATCTGTGTTGGTTATTAGTCTCCCCAGGTGTAGCAAGTAAGTCAGTTGAAGAATTAGAGAGAATCAACGAACAGTAAACCAATTACCTGTTATGTTGTGCATCTGTGTTGGTTATTAGTCTCCCAAGGTGTAGCAAGTAAGTCAGTTGAAGAATTAGAGAGAACCAATGAACAGTAAACCAATTACCTGTTATGTTGTGCATCTGTGTTGGCTATTAGTCTCCCCAAGTGTAGCAAGTAAGTCAGTTGAAGAATTAGAGAGAACCAATGAACAGTAAACCAATTACCTGTTATGTTGTGCATCTGTGTTGGTTATTAGTCTCCCCAGGTGTAGCAAGTAAGTCAGTTGAAGAATTAGAGAGAATCAACGAACAGTAAACCAATTACCTGTTATGTTGTGCATCTGTGTTGGTTATTAGTCTCCCAAGGTGTAGCAAGTAAGTCAGTTGAAGAATTAGAGAGAATCAATGAACATTAAACCAATTACCTGTTATGTTGTGCATCTGTGTTGGTTATTAGTCTCCCCAGGTGTAGCAAGTAAGTCAGTTGATGAATTAGAGAGAACCAATGAACAGTAAACCAATTACCTATTATGTTGTGCATCTGTGTTGGTTATTAGTCTCCCCAGGTGTAGCAAGTAAGTCAGTTGAAGAAATTGAGAGAACCAATGAACAGTAAACCAATTACCTGTTATGTTGTGTATCTGTGATGGTTATTATTCTCCCCAGGTGTAGCAAGTAAGTCAATTGAAGAATTCGAGAGAATCAATGAACACTAAACCAATTACCTGTCATGTTGTGCATCTGTTTTGGTTATTAGTCTCCTCAAGTGTAGCAGGTAAGTCAGCTAAAGAATTAGAGAGAACCAATGAACAATAAACCAATTACATGTTATGTTGTGCATCTGTGATGGTTATTAGTCTCCCCAGGTGTAGCAAGTAAGTCAGTTGAAGAATTCGAGAGAACCAATGAACAGTAAACCAATTACCTGTTATGTTGTGCATCTGTGTTGGTTATTAGTCTCCTCAGGTGTAGCAAGTAAGTCAGTTGAAGAATTAGAGAGAACCAATGAACAGTAAACCAATTACCTGTTATGTTGTGCATCTGTGTTGGTTATTAGTCTCCCTAGGTGTAGCAAGTAAGTCAGTTGAAGAATTAGAGAGAACCAATGAACAGTAAACCAATTACCTGTTATGTTGTGCATTAGTGTTGGTTATTAGTCTCCTCAGGTGTAGCAAGTAAGTCAGCTGAAGAATTAGAGAGAACCAATGAACAGTAAACCAATTACCTGTTATGTTGTGCATCTGTGTTGGTTATTAGTCTCCCCAGGTGTAGCAAGTAAGTCAGTTGAAGAATTAGAAAGAACCAATGAACAGTAAACCAATTACCTGTTATGTTGTGCATCTGTGTTGGTTATTAGTCTCCCTAGGTGTAGCAAGTAAGTCAGTTGAAGAATTATAGAAAACCAATGAACAGTAAACCAATTACATGTTATGTTGTGCATCTGTGTTGGTTATTAGTCTCCCCAGGTGTAGCAAGTAAGTCAGTTGAAGAATTAGAGAGAGCCAATGAACAGTAAACCAATTACATGTTATGTTGTGCATCTGTGTTGGTTATTAGTCTTCCCAGGTGTAGCAAGTAAGTCAGTTGAAGAATTCGAGAGAACCAATGAACAGTAAACCAATTACCTGTTATGTTGTGCATCTGTGTTGGCTATTAGTCTCCCCAAGTGTAGCAAGTAACTCAGCTAAAGAATTAGAGAGAACCAATGAACAATAAACCAATTACATGTTATGTTGTGCATCTGTGATGGTTATTAGTCTCCCCAGGTGTAGCAAGTAAGTCAGTTGAAGAATTCGAGAGAACCAATGAACAGTAAACCAATTACCTGTTATGTTGTGCATCTGTGTTGGTTATTAGTCTCCTCAGGTGTAGCAAGTAAGTCAGTTGAAGAATTAGAGAGAACCAATGAACAGTAAACCAATTACCTGTTATGTTGTGCATCTGTCTTGGTTATTAGTCTCCCTAGGTGTAGCAAGTAAGTCAGTTGAAGAATTAGAGAGAACCAATGAACAGTAAACCAATTACCTGTTATGTTGTGCATTAGTGTTGGTTATTAGTCTCCTCAGGTGTAGCAAGTAAGTCAGCTGAAGAATTAGAGAGAACCAATGAACAGTAAACCAATTACCTGTTATGTTGTGCATTAGTGTTGGTTATTAGTCTCCTCAGGTGTAGCAAGTAAGTCAGCTGAAGAATTAGAGAGAACCAATGAACAGTAAACCAATTACCTGTTATGTTGTGCATCTGTGTTGGTTATTAGTCTTCCCTAGGTGTAGCAAGTAAGTCAGTCGAAGAATTTGAGAGAACCAACGAACAGTAAACCAATTACTTGTTATGTTGTGCATCTGTGTTGACTATTAGTCTCCCCAGGTGTAGCAAGTAAGTCAGTTGAAGAATTAGAGAGAACCAATGAATAGTAAACCAATTACCTGTTATGTTGTGCATCTGTGTTGGTTATTAGTCTCCCCAGGTGTAGCAAGTAAGTCAGTTGAAGAATTCGAGAGAACCAACGAACAGTAAACCAATTACTTGTTATGTTGTGCATCTGTGTTGGCTATTAGTCTCCCCAGGTGTAGCAAGTAAGTCAGGTGAAGAATTAGAGAGAACCAATGAACAGTAAACCAATTACCTGTTATGTTGTGCATCTGTGTTGGTTATTAGTCTCCCCAGGTGTAGCAAGTAAGTCAGTTGATGAATTAGAGAGAACCAATGAACAGTAAACCAATTACCTGTTATGTTGTGCATCTGTGTTGGTTATTAGTCTCCCCAGGTGTAGCAAGTAAGTCAGTTGAAGAATTAGAGAGAACCAATGAACAGTAAACCAATTACCTGTTATGTTGTGCATCTGTGTTGGTTATTAGTCTCCCCAGGTGAAGCAAGTAAGTCAGTTGAAGAATTAGAGAGAACCAATGAACAGTAAACCAATTACCTGTTATGTTGTGCATTAGTGTTGGTTATTAGTCTCCTCAGGTGTCGCAAGTAAGTCAGCTGGAGAATTAGAGAGAACCAATGAACAGTAAACCAATTACCTGTTATGTTGTGCATCTGTGTTGGTTATTAGTCTCCCCAGGTGTAGCAAGTAAGTCAGTTGAAGAATTAGAAAGAACCAATGAACAGTAAACCAATTACCTGTTATGTTGTGCATCTGTGTTGGTTATTAGTCTCCCTAGGTGTAGCAAGTAAGTCAGTTGAAGAATTATAGAAAACCAATGAACAGTAAACCAATTACATGTTATGTTGTGCATTTGTGTTGGTTATTAGTCTCCCCAGGTGTAGCAAGTAAGTCAGTTGAAGAATTAGAGAGAACCAATGAACAGTAAACCAATTACCTGTTATGTTGTGCATCTGTGTTGGCTATTAGTCTCCCCAAGTGTAGCAAGTAAGTCAGTTGAAGAATTAGAGAGAACCAATGAACAGTAAACCAATTACCTGTTATCTTGTGCATCTGTGTTGGTTATTAGTCTCCCCAGGTGTAGCAAGTAAGTCAGTTGAAGAATTAGAGAGAATCAACGAACAGTAAACCAATTACCTGTTATGTTGTGCATCTGTGTTGGTTATTAGTCTCCCAAGGTGTAGCAAGTAAGTCAGTTGAAGAATTAGAGAGAATCAATGAACAGTAAACCAATTACCTGTTATGTTGTGCATCTGTGTTGGTTATTAGTCTCCCCAGGTGTAGCAAGTAAGTCAGTTGAAGAAATTGAGAGAACCAATGAACAGTAAACCAATTACCTGTTATGTTGAGCATCTGTGTTGGTTATTAGTCTCCCCAGGTGTACCAAGTAAGTCAGTTGAAGAATTAGAGAGAACCAATGAATAGTAAACCAATTACCTGTTATCTTGTGCATCTGTGTTGGTTATTAGTCTCCCCAGGTGTAGCAAGTAAGTCAGTTGAAGAATTAGAGAGAATCAACGAACAGTAAACCAATTACCTGTTATGTTGTGCATCTGTGTTGGTTATTAGTCTCCTCAGGTGTAGCAAGTAAGTCAGCTGAAGAATTAGAGAGAACCAATGAACAGTAAACCAATTACCTGTTATGTTGTGCATCTGTGTTGGTTATTAGTCTCCCCAGGTATAGCAAGTAAGTCAGTTGAAGAATTAGAGAGAACCAATGAATAGTAAACCAATTACCTGTTATGTTGTGCATCAGTGTTGGTTATTAGTCTCCTCAGGTGTAGCAAGTAAGTCAGCTGAAGAATTAGAGAGAACCAATGAACAGTAAACCAATTACCTGTTATGTTGTGCATCTGTGTGGGTTATTAGTCTCCTCAGGTGTAGCAAGTAAGTCAGCTGATGAATTAGAGAGAACCAATGAATAGTAAACCAATTACATGTTATGTTGTCCATATGTGTTGGTTATCAGTCTCCCCAGGTGTAGCAAGTAAGTCAGTTGAAGAATTAGAGAGAACCGATGAACAGTAAACCAATTACCTGTTATATTGTGTATCTGTGATGGTTATTATTCTCCCCAGGTGTAGCAAGTAAGTCAATTGAAGAATTCGAGAGAATCAATGAACACTAAACCAATTACCTGTCATGTTGTGCATCTGTGTTGGTTATTAGTCTCCTCAAGTGTAGCAAGTAAGTCAGCTAAAGAATTAGAGAGAACCAATGAACAGTAAACCAATTACATGTTATGTTGTGCATCTGTGATGGTTATTAGTCTCCCCAGGTGTAGCAAGTAAGTCAGTTGAAGAATTCGAGAGAACCAATGAACAGTAAACCAATTGCCTGTTATGTTGTGCATCTGTGTTGGTTATTAGTCTCCTCAGGTGTAGCAAGTAAGTCAGTTGAAGAATTAGAGAGAACCAATGAACAGTAAACCAATTACCTATTATGTTGTGCATCTGTGTTGGTTATTAGTCTCCCCAGGTGTAGCAAGTAAGTCAGTTGAAGAAATTGAGAGAACCAATGAACAGTAAACCAATTACCTGTTATGTTGTGCATTAGTGTTGGTTATTAGTCTCCTCAGGTGTAGCAAGTAAGTCAGCTGAAGAATTAGAGAGAACCAATGAACAGTAAACCAATTACCTGTTATGTTGTGCATTAGTGTTGGTTATTAGTCTCCTCAGGTGTAGCAAGTAAGTCAGCTGAAGAATTAGAGAGAACCAATGAACAGTAAACCAATTACCTGTTATGTTGTGCATCTGTGTTGGTTATTAGTCTCCCCAGGTGTAGCAAGTAAGTCAGTTGAAGAATTAGAAAGAACCAATGAACAGTAAACCAATTACCTGTTATGTTGTGCATCTGTGTTGGTTATTAGTCTCCCTAGGTGTAGCAAGTAAGTCAGTTGAAGAATTAGAGAGAACCAATGAACAGTAAACCAATTACCTATTATGTTGTGCATTAGTGTTGGTTATTAGTCTCCTCAGGTGTAGCAAGTAAGTCAGCTGAAGAATTAGAGAGAACCAATGAACAGTAAACCAATTACCTGTTATGTTGTGCATCTGTGTTGGTTATTAGTCTCCCCAGGTGTAGCAAGTAAGTCAGTTGAAGAATTAGAAAGAACCAATGAACAGTAAACCAATTACCTGTTATGTTGTGCATCTGTGTTGGTTATTAGTCTCCCTAGGTGTAGCAAGTAAGTCAGTTGAAGAATTATAGAAAACCAATGAACAGTAAACCAATTACATGTTATGTTGTGCATCTGTGTTGGTTATTAGTCTCCCCAGGTGTAGCAAGTAAGTCAGTTGAAGAATTAGAGAGAGCCAATGAACAGTAAACCAATTGCATGTTATGTTGTGCATCTGTGTTGGTTATTAGTCTTCCCAGGTGTAGCAAGTAAGTCAGTTGAAGAATTCGAGAGAACCAATGAACAGTAAACCAATTACCTGTTATGTTGTGCATCTGTGTTGGTTATTAGTCTCCCTAGGTGTAGCAAGTAAGTCAGTCGAAGAATTTGAGAGAACCAACGAACAGTAAACCAATTACTTGTTATGTTGTGCATCTGTGTTGACTATTAGTCTCCCCAGGTGTAGCAAGTAAGTCAGTTGAAGAATTAGAGAGAACCAATGAATAGTAAACCAATTACCTGTTATGTTGTGCATCTGTGTTGGTTATTAGTCTCCCCAGGTGTAGCAAGTAAGTCAGTTGAAGAATTCGAGAGAACCAACGAACAGTAAACCAATTACTTGTTATGTTGTGCATCTGTGTTGGCTATTAGTCTCCCCAGGTGTAGCAAGTAAGTCAGGTGAAGAATTAGAGAGAACCAATGAACAGTAAACCAATTACCTGTTATGTTGTGCATCTGTGTTGGTTATTAGTCTCCCCAGGTGTAGCAAGTAAGTCAGTTGATGAATTAGAGAGAACCAATGAACAGTAAACCAATTACCTGTTATGTTGTGCATCTGTGTTGGTTATTAGTCTCCCCAGGTGTAGCAAGTAAGTCAGTTGAAGAATTAGAGAGAACCAATGAACAGTAAACCAATTACCTGTTATGTTGTGCATCTGTGTTGGTTATTAGTCTCCCCAGGTGAAGCAAGTAAGTCAGTTGAAGAATTAGAGAGAACCAATGAACAGTAAACCAATTACCTGTTATGTTGTGCATTAGTGTTGGTTATTAGTCTCCTCAGGTGTCGCAAGTAAGTCAGCTGGAGAATTCGAGAGAACCAATGAACAGTAAACCAATTACCTGTTATGTTGTGCATCTGTGTGGGTTATTAGTCTCCTCAGGTGTAGCAAGTAAGTCAGCTGAAGAATTAGAGAGAACCAATGAATAGTAAACCAATTACATGTTATGTTGTCCATCTGTGTTGGTTATCAGTCTCCCCAGGTGTAGCAAGTAAGTCAGTTGAAGAATTAGAGAGAACCAATGAACAGTAAACCAATTACTTGTTATATTGTGTATCTGTGATGGTTATTATTCTCCCCAGGTGTAGCAAGTAAGTCAATTGAAGAATTCGAGAGAATCAATGAACACTAAACCAATTACCTGTCATGTTGTGCATCTGTGTTGGTTATTAGTCTCCTCAAGTGTAGCAAGTAAGTCAGCTAAAGAATTAGAGAGAACCAATGAACAGTAAACCAATTACATGTTATGTTGTGCATCTGTGATGGTTATTAGTCTCCCCAGGTGTAGCAAGTAAGTCAGTTGAAGAATTCGAGAGAACCAATGAATAGTAAACCAATTACCTGTTATATTGTGCATCTGTGTTGGCTATTAATCTCCCCCGGTGTAGCAAGTAAGTCAGTTGAAGAATTAGAGAGAACCAATGAACAGTAAACCAATTACCTGTTATGTTGTGCATCTGTGTTGGCTATTAGTCTCCCCAAGTGTAG
Organism: Cajanus cajan; assembly: GCF_000230855.2. NCBI lineage: Eukaryota > Viridiplantae > Streptophyta > Magnoliopsida > Fabales > Fabaceae > Cajanus > Cajanus cajan. The sequence goes on from NC_138524.1 coordinate 39,540,072, forward strand.
CAAGTAAGTCAGTTGAAGAATTAGAGAGAACCAATGAACAGTAAACCAATTACCTGTTATGTTGTGCATCTGTGTTGGTTATTAGTCTCCCCAGGTGTAGCAAGTAAGTCAGTTGAAGAATTAGAGAGAATCAACGAACAGTAAACCAATTACCTGTTATGTTGTGCATCTGTGTTGGTTATTAGTCTCCCAAGGTGTAGCAAGTAAGTCAGTTGAAGAATTAGAGAGAATCAATGAACAGTAAACCAATTACCTGTTATGTTGTGCATCTGTGTTGGTTATTAGTCTCCCCAGGTGTAGCAAGTAAGTCAGTTGATGAATTAGAGAGAACCAATGAACAGTAAACCAATTACCTATTATGTTGTGCATCTGTGTTGGTTATTAGTCTCCCCAGGTGTAGCAAGTAAGTCAGTTGAAGAAATTGAGAGAACTAATGAACAGTAAACCAATTACCTGTTATGTTGTGCATCTGTGTTGGTTATTAGTCTCCCCAGGTGTACCGAGTAAGTCAGTTGAAGAATTAGAGAGAACCAATGAACAGTAAACCAATTACCTGTTATGTTGTGCATCTGTGTTGGTTATTAGTCTCCCCAGGTATAGCAAGTAAGTCAGTTGAAGAATTAGAGAGAACCAATGAATAGTAAACCAATTACCTGTTATGTTGTGCATCAGTGTTGGTTATTAGTCTCCTCAGGGGTAGCAAGTAAGTCAGCTGAAGAATTAGAGAGAACCAATGAACAGTAAACCAATTACCTGTTATGTTGTGCATCTGTGTGGGTTATTAGTCTCCTCAGGTGTAGCAAGTAAGTCAGCTGAAGAATTAGAGAGAACCAATGAATAGTAAACCAATTACATGTTATGTTGTCCATCTGTGTTGGTTATCAGTCTCCCCAGGTGTAGCAAGTAAGTCAGTTGAAGAATTAGAGAGAACCGATGAACAGTAAACCAATTACCTGTTATATTGTGTATCTGTGATGGTTATTATTCTCCCCAGGTGTAGCAAGTAAGTCAATTGAAGAATTAGAGAGAACCAATGAACAGTAAACCAATTACCTGTTATGTTGTGCATTAGTGTTGGTTATTAGTCTCCTCAGGTGTAGCAAGTAAGTCAGTTGAAGAATTAGAGAGAATCAATGAACAGTAAACCAATTACCTGTTATGTTGTGCATCTGTGTTGGTTATTAGTCTCCCCAGGTGTAGCAAGTAAGTCAGTTGATGAATTAGAGAGAACCAATGAACAGTAAACCAATTACCTATTATGTTGTGCATCTGTGTTGGTTATTAGTCTCCCCAGGTGTAGCAAGTAAGTCAGTTGAAGAAATTGAGAGAACCAATGAACAGTAAACCAATTACCTGTTATGTTGTGCATCTGTGTTGGTTATTAGTCTCCCCAGGTGTACCAAGTAAGTCAGTTGAAGAATTAGAGAGAACCAATGAACAGTAAACCAATTACCTGTTATGTTGTGCATCTGTGTTGGTTATTAGTCTCCCCAGGTATAGCAAGTAAGTCAGTTGAAGAATTAGAGAGAACCAATGAATAGTAAACCAATTACCTGTTATGTTGTGCATCAGTGTTGGTTATTAGTCTCCTCAGGTGTAGCAAGTAAGTCAGCTGAAGAATTAGAGAGAACCAATGAACAGTAAACCAATTACCTGTTATGTTGTGCATCTGTGTGGGTTATTAGTCTCCTCAGGTGTAGCAAGTAAGTCAGCTGAAGAATTAGAGAGAACCAATGAATAGTAAACCAATTACATGTTATGTTGTCCATCTGTGTTGGTTATCAGTCTCCCCAGGTGTAGCAAGTAAGTCAGTTGAAGAATTAGAGAGAACCGATGAACAGTAAACCAATTACCTGTTATATTGTGTATCTGTGATGGTTATTATTCTCCCCAGGTGTAGCAAGTAAGTCAATTGAAGAATTCGAGAGAATCAATGAACACTAAACCAATTACCTGTCATGTTGTGCATCTGTGTTGGTTATTAGTCTCCTCAAGTGTAGCAAGTAAGTCAGCTAAAGAATTAGAGAGAACCAATGAACAGTAAACCAATTACATGTTATGTTGTGCATCTGTGATGGTTATTAGTCTCCCCAGGTGTAGCAAGTAAGTCAGTTGAAGAATTCGAGAGAACCAATGAACAGTAAACCAATTACCTGTTATGTTGTGCATCTGTGTTGGTTATTAGTCTCCTCAGGTGTAGCAAGTAAGTCAGTTGAAGAATTAGAGAGAACCAATGAACAGTAAACCAATTACCTGTTATGTTGTGCATCTGTGTTGGTTATTAGTCTCCCTAGGTGTAGCAAGTAAGTCAGTTGAAGAATTAGAGAGAACCAATGAACAGTAAACCAATTACCTGTTATGTTGTGCATTAGTATTGGTTATTAGTCTCCTCAGGTGTAGCAAGTAAGTCAGCTGAAGAATTAGAGAGAACCAATGAACAGTAAACCAATTACCTGTTATGTTGTGCATTAGTGTTGGTTATTAGTCTCCTCAGGTGTATGAAGTAAGTCAGCTGAAGAATTAGAGAGAACCAATGAACAGTAAACCAATTACCTGTTATGTTGTGCATCTGTGTTGGTTATTAGTCTCCCCAGGTGTAGCAAGTAAGTCAGTTGAAGAATTAGAAAGAACCAATGAACAGTAAACCAATTACCTGTTATGTTGTGCATCTGTGTTGGTTATTAGTCTCCCTAGGTGTAGCAAGTAAGTCAGTTGAAGAATTAGAGAGAACCAATGAACAGTAAACCAATTACCTGTTATGTTGTGCATTAGTGTTGGTTATTAGTCTCCTCAGGTGTAGCAAGTAAGTCAGCTGAAGAATTAGAGAGAACCAATGAACAGTAAACCAATTACCTGTTATGTTGTGCATCTGTGTTGGTTATTAGTCTCCCCAGGTGTAGCAAGTAGGTCAGTTGAAGAATTAGAAAGAACCAATGAACAGTAAACCAATTACCTGTTATGTTGTGCATCTGTGTTGGTTATTAGTCTCCCTAGGTGTAGCAAGTAAGTCAGTTGAAGAATTATAGAAAACCAATGAACAGTAAACCAATTACATGTTATGTTGTGCATCTGTGTTGGTTATTAGTCTCCCCAGGTGTAGCAAGTAAGTCAGTTGAAGAATTAGAGAGAGCCAATGAACAGTAAACCAATTACATGTTATGTTGTGCATCTGTGTTGGTTATTAGTCTTCCCAGGTGTAGCAAGTAAGTCAGTTGAAGAATTCGAGAGAACCAATGAACAGTAAACCAATTACCTGTTATGTTGTGCATCTGTGTTGGTTATTAGTCTCCCCAGGTATAGCAAGTAAGTCAGTTGAAGAATTAGAGAGAACCAATGAACAGTAAACCAATTACCTGTTATGTTGTGCATCTGTGTTGGTTATTAGTCTCCCCAGGTGTAGCAAGTAAGTCAGTTGAAGAATTAGAGAGAATCAACGAACAGTAAACCAATTACCTGTTATGTTGTGCATCTGTGTTGGTTATTAGTCTCCCCAGGTGAAGCAAGTAAGTCAGTTGAAGAATTAGAGAGAATCAACGAACAGTAAACCAATTACCTGTTATGTTGTGCATCTGTGTTGGTTATTAGTCTCCCCAGGTATAGCAAGTAAGTCAGTTGAAGAATTAGAGAGAACCAATGAACAGTAAACCAATTACCTGTTATGTTGTGCATCTGTGTTGGTTATTAGTCTCCCCAGGTATAGCAAGTAAGTCAGTTGAAGAATTAGAGAGAACCAATGAACAGTAAACCAATTACCTGTTATGTTGTGCATCTGTGTTGGTTATTAGTCTCCCCAGGTGTAGCAAGTAAGTCAGTTGAAGAATTAGAGAGAATCAACGAACAGTAAACCAATTACCTGTTATGTTGTGCATCTGTGTTGGTTATTAGTCTCCCCAGGTGAAGCAAGTAAGTCAGTTGAAGAATTAGAGAGAACCAATGAACAGTAAACCAATTACCTGTTATGTTGTGCATCTGTGTTGGTTATTAGTCTCCTCAGGTGTCGCAAGTAAGTCAGCTGGAGAATTAGAGAGAACCAATGAACAGTAAACCAATTACCTGTTATGTTGTGCATCTGTGTTGGTTATTAGTCTCCCCAGGTGTAGCAAGTAAGTCAGTTGAAGAATTAGAAAGAACCAATGAACAGTAAACCAATTACCTGTTATGTTGTGCATCTGTGTTGGTTATTAGTCTCCCTAGGTGTAGCAAGTAAGTCAGTTGAAGAATTATAGAAAACCAATGAACAGTAAACCAATTACATGTTATGTTGTGCATTTGTGTTGGTTATTAGTCTCCCCAGGTGTAGCAAGTAAGTCAGTTGAAGAATTAGAGAGAACCAATGAACAGTAAACCAATTACCTGTTATGTTGTGCATCTGTGTTGGCTATTAGTCTCCCCAAGTGTAGCAAGTAAGTCAGTTGAAGAATTAGAGAGAACCAATGAACAGTAAACCAATTACCTGTTATGTTGTGCATCTGTGTTGGTTATTAGTCTCCCCAGGTGTAGCAAGTAAGTCAGTTGAAGAATTAGAGAGAATCAACGAACAGTAAACCAATTACCTGTTATGTTGTGCATCTGTGTTGGTTATTAGTCTCCCAAGGTGTAGCAAGTAAGTCAGTTGAAGAATTAGAGAGAATCAATGAACATTAAACCAATTACCTGTTATGTTGTGCATCTGTGTTGGTTATTAGTCTCCCCAGGTGTAGCAAGTAAGTCAGTTGATGAATTAGAGAGAACCAATGAACAGTAAACCAATTACCTATTATGTTGTGCATCTGTGTTGGTTATTAGTCTCCCCAGGTGTAGCAAGTAAGTCAGTTGAAGAAATTGAGAGAACCAATGAACAGTAAACCAATTACCTGTTATGTTGTGCATCTGTGTTGGTTATTAGTCTCCCCAGGTGTACCAAGTAAGTCAGTTGAAGAATTAGAGAGAACCAATGAACAGTAAACCAATTACCTGTTATGTTGTGCATCTGTGTTGGTTATTAGTCTCCCCAGGTATAGCAAGTAAGTCAGTTGAAGAATTAGAGAGAACCAATGAATAGTAAACCAATTACCTGTTATGTTGTGCATCAGTGTTGGTTATTAGTCTCCTCAGGTGTAGCAAGTAAGTCAGCTGAAGAATTAGAGAGAACCAATGAACAGTAAACCAATTACCTGTTATGTTGTGCATCTGTGTGGGTTATTAGTCTCCTCAGGTGTAGCAAGTAAGTCAGCTGAAGAATTAGAGAGAACCAATGAATAGTAAACCAATTACATGTTATGTTGTCCATCTGTGTTGGTTATCAGTCTCCCCAGGTGTAGCAAGTAAGTCAGTTGAAGAATTAGAGAGAACCGATGAACAGTAAACCAATTACCTGTTATATTGTGTATCTGTGATGGTTATTATTCTCCCCAGGTGTAGCAAGTAAGTCAATTGAAGAATTCGAGAGAATCAATGAACACTAAACCAATTACCTGTCATGTTGTGCATCTGTGTTGGTTATTAGTCTCCTCAAGTGTAGCAAGTAAGTCAGCTAAAGAATTAGAGAGAACCAATGAACAGTAAACCAATTACATGTTATGTTGTGCATCTGTGATGGTTATTAGTCTCCCCAGGTGTAGCAAGTAAGTCAGTTGAAGAATTCGAGAGAACCAATGAATAGTAAACCAATTACCTGTTATGTTGTGCATCTGTGTTGGTTATTAGTCTCCTCAGGTGTAGCAAGTAAGTCAGTTGAAGAATTAGAGAGAACCAATGAACAGTAAACCAATTACCTATTATGTTGTGCATCTGTGTTGGTTATTAGTCTCCCCAGGTGTAGCAAGTAAGTCAGTTGAAGAAATTGAGAGAACCAATGAACAGTAAACCAATTACCTGTTATGTTGTGCATTAGTGTTGGTTATTAGTCTCCTCAGGTGTAGCAAGTAAGTCAGCTGAAGAATTAGAGAGAACCAATGAACAGTAAACCAATTACCTGTTATGTTGTGCATTAGTGTTGGTTATTAGTCTCCTCAGGTGTAGCAAGTAAGTCAGCTGAAGAATTAGAGAGAACCAATGAACAGTAAACCAATTACCTGTTATGTTGTGCATCTGTGTTGGTTATTAGTCTCCCCAGGTGTAGCAAGTAAGTCAGTTGAAGAATTAGAAAGAACCAATGAACAGTAAACCAATTACCTGTTATGTTGTGCATCTGTGTTGGTTATTAGTCTCCCTAGGTGTAGCAAGTAAGTCAGTTGAAGAATTAGAAAGAACCAATGAACAGTAAACCAATTACCTGTTATGTTGTGCATTAGTGTTGGTTATTAGTCTCCTCAGGTGTAGCAAGTAAGTCAGCTGAAGAATTAGAGAGAACCAATGAACAGTAAACCAATTACCTGTTATGTTGTGCATCTGTGTTGGTTATTAGTCTCCCCAGGTGTAGCAAGTAAGTCAGTTGAAGAATTAGAAAGAACCAATGAATAGTAAACCAATTACCTGTTATGTTGTGCATCTGTGTTGGTTATTAGTCTCCCTAGGTGTAGCAAGTAAGTCAGTTGAAGAATTATAGAAAACCAATGAACAGTAAACCAATTACATGTTATGTTGTGCATCTGTGTTGGTTATTAGTCTCCCCAGGTGTAGCAAGTAAGTCAGTTGAAGAATTAGAGAGAGCCAATGAACAGTAAACCAATTACATGTTATGTTGTGCATCTGTGTTGGTTATTAGTCTTCCCAGGTGTAGCAAGTAAGTCAGTTGAAGAATTCGAGAGAACCAATGAACAGTAAACCAATTACCTGTTATGTTGTGCATCTGTGTTGGTTATTAGTCTCCGTAGGTGTAGCAAGTAAGTCAGTCGAAGAATTTGAGAGAACCAACGAATAGTAAACCAATTACTTGTTATGTTGTGCATCTGTGTTGACTATTAGTCTCCCCAGGTGTAGCAAGTAAGTCAGTTGAAGAATTAGAGAGAACCAATGAATAGTAAACCAATTACCTGTTATGTTGTGCATCTGTGTTGGTTATTAGTCTCCCCAGGTGTAGCAAGTAAGTCAGTTGAAGAATTCGAGAGAACCAACGAACAGTAAACCAATTACTTGTTATGTTGTGCATCTGTGTTGGCTATTAGTCTCCCCAGGTGTAGCAAGTAAGTCACGTGAAGAATTAGAGAGAACCAATGAACAGTAAACCAATTACCTGTTATGTTGTGCATCTGTGTTGGTTATTAGTCTCCCCAGGTGTAGCAAGTAAGTCAGTTGATGAATTAGAGAGAACCAATGAACAGTAAACCAATTACCTGTTATGTTGTGCATCTGTGTTGGTTATTAGTCTCCCCAGGTGTAGCAAGTAAGTCAGTTGAAGAATTAGAGAGAACCAATGAACAGTAAACCAATTACCTGTTATGTTGTGCATCTGTGTTGGTTATTAGTCTCCCCAGGTGAAGCAAGTAAGTCAGTTGAAGAATTAGAGACAACCAATGAACAGTAAACCAATTACCTGTTATGTTGTGCATTAGTGTTGGTTATTAGTCTCCTCAGGTGTCGCAAGTAAGTCAGCTGGAGAATTAGAGAGAACCAATGAACAGTAAGCCAATTACCTGTTATGTTGTGCATCTGTGTTGGTTATTAGTCTCCCCAGGTGTAGCAAGTAAGTCAGTTGAAGAATTAGAAAGAACCAATGAACAGTAAACCAATTACCTGTTATGTTGTGCATCTTTGTTGGTTATTAGTCTCCCTAGGTGTAGCAAGTAAGTCAGTTGAAGAATTATAGAAAACCAATGAACAATAAACCAATTACATGTTATGTTGTCCATCTGTGTTGGTTATCAGTCTCCCCAGGTGTAGCAAGTAAGTCAGTTGAAGAATTCGAGAGAACCAATGAACAGTAAACCAATTACCTGTTACATCTGTGTTGGTTATTAGTCTCCTCAGGTGTAGCAAGTAAGTCAGCTGAAGAATTAGAGAGAACCAATGAACAGTAAACCAATTACATGTTATGTTGTTCATCTGTGATGGTTATTAGTCTCCCCAGGTGTAGCAAGTAAGTCAGTTGAAGAATTCGAGAGAACCAATGAACTGTAAACCAATTACCTGTTATATTGTGCATCTGTGTTGGCTATTAGTCTCCCCAGGTGTAGCAAGTAAGTCAGTTGAAGAATTAGAGAGAACCAACAAACAGTAAACCAATTACTTGTTATGTTGTGCATCTGTGTAGGCTATTAGTCTCCCCAGGTGTAGCAAGTAAGTCAGTTGAAGAATTAGATAGAACCAATGAACAGTAAACCAATTACCTGTTATGTTGTGCATCTGTGTTGGCTATTAGTCTTCGCAGGTGTAGCAAGTAAGTCAGCTGAAGAATTAGAGAGAATCAATGAACAGTAAACCAATTACCTGTTATGTTGTGCATCTGTGTTGGTTATTAGTCTCCCCAGGTGTAGCAAGTAAGTCAGTTGAAGAATTAGAGAGAACCAATGAAAAGTAAACCAATTACCTGTTATGTTGTGCATCTGTGTTGGCTATTAGTCTCCCCAGGTGTAGCAAGTATGTCAGTTGAAGAATTAGAGAGAACCAATGAACAGTAAACCAATTACCTGTTATGTTGTGCATCTGTGTTGGCTATTAGTCTCCCCAGGTGTAGCAAGTAAGTCAGTCGAAAAATTAGAGAGAACTAATGAACAGTAAACTAATTACATGTTATGTTGTGCATCTGTGTTGGTTATTAGTCTCCGTAGTTGTAGCAAGTAAGTCAGTTGAAAAATTAGAGAGAACCAATGAACAGTAAACCAATTACAAGTTATGTTATGCATCTGTGTTGGTTATTAGTCTCCCCAGGTGTAGCAAGTAAGTCAGGTGAAGAATTAGAGAGAACCATTGAACAGTAAACCAATTACCTGTTATGTTGTGCATCTGTGTTGGTTATTAGTCTCCCCAGGTGTAGCAAGTAAGTCAGTTGAAGAATTAGAGAGAACCAATGAATACTAAACCAATTACATGTTATGTTGTGCATCTGTGTTGGCTATTAGTCTCCCAGGTGTAGCAAGTATGTCAGCTGAAGAATTAGAGAGAACCAAGGAACAGTAAACCAATTACATGTTATGTTGTGCATCTGTGATGGTTATTAGTCTCCCCAGGTGTAGCAAGTAAGTCAGTTGAAGAATTCGAGAGAACCAATGAATAGTAAACCGATTACCTGTTATATTGTGCATCTGTGTTGGCTATTAGTCTCCCCAGGTGTAGCAAGTAAGTCAGTTGTAGAATTAGAGAGAACCAATGAACAGTAAACCAATTACCTGTTATGTTGTGCATCGGTGTTGGTTATTAGTCTCCCCAGGTGTAGCAAGTAAGTCAGTTTAAGAATTAGAGAAAACTGATGAACAGTAAACCAATTACCTGTTATGTTGTGCATCTGTGTTCGTTATTAGTCTCCCCAGGAGTAGCAAGTTAGTCAGTTGAAGAATTAGAGAAAACCAATGAACAGTAAACCAATTACCTGTTATGTTGTCAATCTGTGTTGGTTATTAATCTCCCCAGGTGTAGCAAGTAAGTCAGTTGAAGAATTAGAAAGAACCAATGAACAGTAAACCAATTACCTGTTATGTTGTGCATCTGTGTTGGTTATTAGTCTCCCTAGGTGTAGCAAGTAAGTCAGTTGAAGAATTATAGAAAACCAATGAACAGTAAACCAATTACATGTTATGTTGTGCATTTGTGTTGGTTATTAGTCTCCCCAGGTGTAGCAAGTAAGTCAGTTGAAGAATTAGAGAGAGCCAATGAACAGTAAACCAATTACATGTTATGTTGTGCATCTGTGTTGGTTATTAGTCTTCCCAGGTGTAGCAAGTAAGTCAGTTGAAGAATTCGAGAGAACCAATGAACAGTAAACCAATTACCTGTTATGTTGTGCATCTGTGTTGGCTATTAGTCTCCCCAAGTGTAGCAAGTAAGTCAGTTGAAGAATTAGAGAGAACCAATGAACAGTAAACCAATTACCTGTTATGTTGTGCATCTGTGTTGGTTATTAGTCTCCCCAGGTGTAGCAAGTAAGTCAGTTGAAGAATTAGAGAGAATCAACGAACAGTAAACCAATTACCTGTTATGTTGTGCATCTGTGTTGGTTATTAGTCTCCCAAGGTGTAGCAAGTAAGTCAGTTGAAGAATTAGAGAGAATCAATGAACAGTAAACCAATTACCTGTTATGTTGTGCATCTGTGTTGGTTATTAGTCTCCCCAGGTGTAGCAAGTAAGTCAGTTGATGAATTAGAGAGAACCAATGAACAGTAAACCAATTACCTATTATGTTGTGCATCTGTGAGGGTTATTAGTCTCCCCAGGTGTAGCAAGTCAGTCAGTTGAAGAATTAGAGAGAACCAATGAACAGTAAACAAATTACCTGTTATGTTGTGCATCTGTGTTGGTTATTAGTCTCCCCAGGTGTACCAAGTAAGTCAGTTGAAGAATTAGAGAGAACCAATGAACAGTAAACCAATTACCTGTTATGTTGTGCATCTGTGTTGGTTATTAGTCTCCCCAGGTATAGCAAGTAAGTCAGTTGAAGAATTAGAGAGAACCAATGAATAGTAAACCAATTACCTGTTATGTTGTGCATCAGTGTTGGTTATTAGTCTCCCCAGGTGTAGCAAGTAAGTCAGCTGAAGAATTAGAGAGAACCAATGAACAGTAAACCAATTACCTTTTATGTTGTGCATCTGTGTGGGTTATTAGTCTCCTCAGGTGTAGCAAGTAAGTCAGCTGAAGAATTAGAGAGAACCAATGAATAGTAAACCAATTACATGTTATGTTGTCCATCTGTGTTGGTTATCAGTCTCCCCAGGTGTAGCAAGTAAGTCAGTTGAAGAATTAGAGAGAACCGATGAACAGTAAACCAATTACCTGTTATATTGTGTATCTGTGATGGTTATTATTCTCCCCAGGTGTAGCAAGTAAGTCAATTGAAGAATTCGAGAGAATCAATGAACACTAAACCAATTGCCTGTCATGTTGTGCATCTGTGTTGGTTATTAGTCTCCTCAAGTGTAGCAAGTAAGTCAGCTAAAGAATTAGAGAGAACCAATGAACAGTAAACCAATTACATGTTATGTTGTGCATCTGTGATGGTTATTAGTCTCCCCAGGTGTAGCAAGTAAGTCAGTTGAAGAATTCGAGAGAACCAATGAACAGTAAACCAATTACCTGTTATGTTGTGCATCTGTGTTGGTTATTAGTCTCCTCAGGTGTAGCAAGTAAGTCAGCTGAAGAATTAGAGAGAACCAATGAACAATAAACCAATTACATGTTATGTTGTTCATCTGTGATGGTTATTAGTCTCCCCAGGTGTAGCAAGTAAGTCAGTTGAAGAATTCGAGAGAACCAATGAACTGTAAACCAATTACCTGTTATATTGTGCATCTGTGTTGGCTATTAGTCTCCCCAGGTGTAGCAATTAAGTCAGTTGAAGAATTAGAGAGAACCAACAAACAGTAAACCAATTACTTGTTATGTTGTGCATCTGTGTAGGCTATTAGTCTCCCCAGGTGTAGCAAGTAAGTCAGTTGAAGAATTAGATAGAACCAATGAACAGTAAACCAATTACCTGTTATGTTGTGCATCTGTGTTGGCTATTAGTCTTCGCAGGTGTAGCAAGTAAGTCAGCTGAAGAATTAGAGAGAATCATTGAACAGTAAACCAATTACCTGTTATGTTGTGCATCTGTGTTGGTTATTAGTCTCCCCAGGTGTAGCAAGTAAGTCAGTTGAAGAATTAGAGAGAACCAATGAAAAGTAAACCAATTACCTGTTATGTTGTGCATCTGTGTTGGCTATTAGTCTCCCCAGGTGTACCGAGTAAGTCAGTTGAAGAATTAGAGAGAACCAATGAACAGTAAACCAATTACCTGTTATGTTGTGCATTAGTGTTGGTTATTAGTCTCCTCAGGTGTAGCAAGTAAGTCAGCTGAAGAATTAGAGAGAACCAATGAACAGTAAACCAATTACCTGTTATGTTGTGCATCTGTGTTGGTTATTAGTCTCCGTAGGTGTAGCAAGTAAGTCAGTCGAAGAATTTGAGAGAACCAACGAATAGTAAACCAATTACTTGTTATGTTGTGCATCTGTGTTGACTATTAGTCTCCCCAGGTGTAGCAAGTAAGTCAGTTGAAGAATTAGAGAGAACCAATGAATAGTAAACCAATTACCTGTTATGTTGTGCATCTGTGTTGGTTATTAGTCTCCCCAGGTGTAGCAAGTAAGTCAGTTGAAGAATTCGAGAGAACCAACGAACAGTAAACCAATTACTTGTTATGTTGTGCATCTGTGTTGGCTATTAGTCTCCCCAGGTGTAGCAAGTAAGTCACGTGAAGAATTAGAGAGAACCAATGAACAGTAAACCAATTACCTGTTATGTTGTGCATCTGTGTTGGCTATTAGTCTCCCCAGGTGTAGCAAGTAAGTCAGTCGAAGAATTAGAGAGAACTAATGAACAGTAAACTAATTACATGTTATGTTGTGCATCTGTGTTGGTTATTAGTCTCCGCAATTGTAGCAAGTAAGTCAGTTGAAAAATTAGAGAGAACCAATGAACAGTAAACCAATAAAAAGTTATGTTGTGCATCTGTGTTGGTTATTAGTCTCCCCAGGTGTAGCAAGTAAGTCAGGTGAAGAATTAGAGAGAACCATTGAACAGTAAACCAATTACCTGTTATGTTGTGCATCTGTGTTGGCTATTAGTCTTCGCAGGTGTAGCAAGTAAGTCAGCTGAAGAATTAGAGAGAATCAATGAACAGTAAACCAATTACCTGTTATGTTGTGCATCTGTGTTGGTTATTAGTCTCCCCAGGTGTAGCAAGTAAGTCAGTTGAAGAATTAGAGAGAACCAATGAATACTAAACCAATTACATGTTATGTTGTGCATCTGTGTTGGCTATTAGTCTCCCAGGTGTAGCAAGTATGTCAGCTGAAGAATTAGAGAGAACCAATGAACAGGAAACCAATTACATGTTATGTTGTGCATCTGTGATGGTTATTAGTCTCCCCAGGTGTAGCAAGTAAGTCAGTTGAAGAATTCGAGAGAACCAATGAATAGTAAATCGATTACCTGTTATATTGTGCATCTGTGTTGGCTAATAGTCTCCCCAGGTGTAGCAAGTAAGTCAGTTGTAGAATTAGAGAGAACCAATGAACAGTAAACCAATTACCTGTTATGTTGTGCATCGGTGTTGGTTATTAGTCTCCCCAGGTGTAGCAAGTAAGTCAGTTTAAGAATTAGAGAAAACTGATGAACAGTAAACCAATTACCTTTTATGTTGTGCATCTGTGTTCGTTATTAGTCTCCCCAGGAGTAGCAAGTAAGTCAGTTGAAGAATTAGAGAAAACCAATGAACAGTAAACCAATTACCTGTTATGTTGTCAATCTGTGTTGGTTATTAATCTCCCCAGGTGTAGCAAGTAAGTCAGTTGAAGAATTAGAGAGAACAAATGAACAGTAAACCAATTACCTGTTTTATTGTGCATCTTTGTTCGTTATTAGTCTCCCCAGGTGTAGCAAGTAAGTCAGTTGAAGAATTAGAGAGAACCAATGAACTGTAAACCAATTACCTATTATATTGTGCATTTGTGTTGGTTATTAGTCTCCCCAGGTGTAGCAAGTAAGTCAGTCGAAGAATTCGAGAGAACCAATGAACAGTAACCAATTACCTGTTATGTTGTGCATCTATGTTAGCTATTAGTCTCCCCGAGTGTAGCAAGTAAGTCAGTTGAAGAATTAGAGAGAACCAATGAACAGTAAACCAATTTCCTGTTATGTTGTGCATCTGTGTTGGCTATTAGTCTCCCCAGGTGTAGCAAGTAAGTCAGTTGAAGAATTAGAGAGAACCAATGAACAGTAAACCAATTACCTGTTATGTTGTGCATCTGTGTTGGTTATTAGACTCCCCAGGTGTAGCAAGTAAGTCAGTTGAAGAATTAGAGAGAACAAATGAACAGTAAATCAATTACCTGTTATGTTGTGCATCTGTGTTGGTTATTAGTCTCCCCAGGTGTAGCAAGTAAGTCAGTTGAAGAATTATAGAGAACCAATGAACAGTAAACTAATTACATGTTATGTTGTGTATCTGTGTTGGTTATTAGTCTCCCCAGGTGTAGCAAGTAAGTCAGTTGAAGAATTAGAGAGAGCCAATGAACAGTAAACCAATTACATGTTATATTGTGCATCTGTGTTGGTTATTAGTCTCCCCAGGTGTAGCAAGTAAGGCAGTTGAAGAATTCGAGAGAACCAATGAACAGTAAACCAATTACCTATTATGTTGTGCATCTGTGTTGGTTATTAGTCTCCCCAGGTGTAGCAAGTAAGTCAGTCGAAGAATTTGAGAGAACCAACAAACAGTAAACCAATTACTTGTTATGTTGTGCATTTGTGTTGACTATTAGTCTCCCCAGGTGTAGCAAGTAAGTCAGTTGAAGAATTAGAGAGAACCAATGAACAGTAAACCAATTACCTGTTATGTTGTGCATCTGTGTTGGTTATTAGTCTCCCCAGGTGTAGCAAGTAAGTCAGTTGAAGAATTCGAGAGAACCAACGAACAGTAAACCAATTACTTGTTATGTTGTGCATCTGTGGTTGCTATTAGTCTCCCCAGGTGTAGCAAGTAAGTCAGGTGAAGAATTAGAGACAACCAATGAAAAGTAAACCAATTACCTGTTATGTTGTGCATCTGTGTTGGATATTAGTCTCCCCAGGTGTAGCAAGTAAGTCAGCTGATGAATTAGAGAGAACCAATGAACAGTAAACCAATTACCTGTTATGTTGTGCATCTGTGTTGGTTATTAGTCTCCCCAGGTGTAGCAAGTAAGTCAGTTGAAGAATTAGAGAGAACCAATGAACAGTAAACCAATTACCTGTTATGTTGTGCATCTGTGTTGGTTATTAGTCTCCCTAGGTGTAGCAAGTAAGTCAGTTGAAGAATTAGAGAGAACCAATGAACAGTAAACCAATTACCTGTTATGTTGTGCATTAGTGTTGGTTATTAGTCTCCTCAGGTGTAGCAAGTAAGTCAGCTGAAGAATTAGAGAGAACCAATGAACAGTAAACCAATTACATGTTATGTTGTGCATCTGTGTTGGTTATTAAACTCCCCAGGTGTAGCAAGTAAGTCAGGTGAAGAATTAGAGAGAACCAATGAACAGTAAACCAATTACCTGTTATGTTGTGCATCTGTGTTGGTTATTAGTCTCCCCAGGTGTAGCAAGTAAGTCAGTTGAAGAATTAGAAAGAACCAATGAACAGTAAACCAATTACCTGTTATGTTGTGCATCTGTGTTGGTTATTAGTCTCCCTAGGTGTAGCAAGTAAGTCAGTTGAAGAATTATAGAAAACCAATGAACAGTAAACCAATTACATGTTATGTTGGGCATCTGTGTTGGTTATTAGTCTCCCCAGGTGTAGCAAGTAAGTCAGTTGAAGAATTAGAGAGAGCCAATGAACAGTAAACCAATTACATGTTATGTTGTGCATCTGTGTTGGTTATTAGTCTTCCCAGGTGTAGCAAGTAAGTCAGTTGAAGAATTCGAGAGAACCAATGAACAGTAAACCAATTACCTGTTATGTTGTGCATCTGTGTTGGTTATTAGTCTCCCCAGGTGTAGCAAGTAAGTCAGTTGATGAATTAGAGAGAACCAATGAACAGTAAACCAATTACCTGTTATGTTGTGCATCTGTGTTGGTTATTAGTCTCCCCAGGTGTAGCAAGTAAGTCAGTTGAAGAATTAGAGAGAACCAATGAACAGTAAACCAATTACCTGTTATGTTGTGCATCTGTGTTGGTTATTAGTCTCCCCAGGTGTAGCAAGTAAGTCAGTTGAAGAATTAGAGAGAACCAATGAACAGTAAACCAATTACCTGTTATGTTGTGCATTAGTGTTGGTTATTAGTCTCCTCAGGTGTCGCAAGTAAGTCAGCTGGAGAATTAGAGAGAACCAATGAACAGTAAACCAATTACCTGTTATGTTGTGCATCTGTGTTGGTTATTAGTCTCCCCAGGTGTAGCAAGTAAGCCAGTTGATGAATTAGAGAGAGCCAATGAACAGTAAACCAATTACATGTTATGTTGTGCATCTGTGTTGGTTATTAGTCTTCCCAGGTGTAGCAAGTAAGTCAGTTGAAGAATTCGAGAGAACCAATGAACAGTAAACCAATTACCTGTTATGTTGTGCATTTGTGTTGGTTATTAGTCTCCCTAGGTGTAGCAAGTAAGTCAGTCGAAGAATTTGAGAGAACCAACGAACAGTAAACCAATTACTTGTTATGTTGTGCATTTGTGTTGACTATTAGTCTCCCCAGGTGTAGCAAGTAAGTCAGTTGAAGAATTAGAGAGAACCAATGAATAGTAAACCAATTACCTGTTATGTTGTGCATCTGTGTTGGTTATTAGTCTCCCCAGGTGTAGCAAGTAAGTCAGTTGAAGAATTCGAGAGAACCAACGAACAGTAAACCAATTACTTGTTATGTTGTGCATCTGTGTTGGCTATTAGTCTCCCCAGGTGTAGCAAGTAAGTCAGGTGAAGAATTAGAGAGAACCAATGAACAGTAAACCAATTACCTGTTATGTTGTGCATCTGTGTTGGTTATTAGTCTCCCCAGGTGTAGCAAGTAAGTCAGTTGATGAATTAGAGAGAACCAATGAACAGTAAACCAATTACCTGTTATGTTGTGCATCTGTGTTGGTTATTAGTCTCCCCAGGTGTAGCAAGTAAGTCAGTTGAAGAATTAGAGAAAACCAATGAACAGTAAACCAATTACCTGTTATGTTGTGCATCTGTGTTGGTTATTAGTCTCCCCAGGTGTAGCAAGTAAGTCAGTTGAAGAATTAGAGAGAACCAATGAACAGTAAACCAATTACCTGTTATGTTGTGCATTAGTGTTGGTTATTAGTCTCCTCAGGTGTCGCAAGTAAGTCAGCTGGAGAATTAGAGAGAACCAATGAACAGTAAACCAATTACCTGTTATGTTGTGCATCTGTGTTGGTTATTAGTCTCCCCAGGTGTAGCAAGTAAGCCAGTTGATGAATTAGAGAGAGCCAATGAACAGTAAACCAATTACATGTTATGTTGTGCATCTGTGTTGGTTATTAGTCTCCCCAGGTGTAGCAAGTAAGTCAGTTGAAGAATTCGAGAGAACCAATGAACAGTAAACCAATTACCTGTTCTGTTGTGCATCTGTGTTGGTTATTAGTCTCCCCAGGTGTAGCAAGTAAGTCAGTCGAAGAATTTGAGAGAACCAACTTACAGTAAACCAATTACTTGTTATGTTGTGCATCTGTGTTGGCTATTAGTCTCCCCAGGTGTAGCAAGTAAGTCAGTTGAAGAATTAGAGAGAACCAATGAACAGTAAACCAATTACCTGTTATGTTGTGCATCTGTGTTGGTTATTAGTCTCCCTAGGTGTAGCAAGTAAGTCAGTCGAAGAATTTGAGAGAACCAACGAATAGTAAACCAATTACTTGTTATGTTGTGCATTTGTGTTGACTATTAGTCTCCCCAGGTGTAGCAAGTAAGTCAGTTGAAGAATTAGAGAGAACCAATGAATAGTAAACCAATTACCTGTTATGTTGTGCATCTGTGTTGGTTATTAGTCTCCCCAGGTGTAGCAAGTAAGTCAGTTGAAGAATTCGAGAGAACCAACGAACAGTAAACCAATTACTTGTTATGTTGTGCATCTGTGTTGGCTATTAGTCTCCCCAGGTGTAGCAGGTAAGTCAGGTGAAGAATTAGAGAGAACCAATGAACAGTAAACCAATTACCTGTTATGTTGTGCATCTGTGTTGGTTATTAGTCTCCCCAGGTGTAGCAAGTAAGTCAGTTGATGAATTAGAGAGAACCAATGAACAGTAAACCAATTACCTGTTATGTTGTGCATCTGTGTTGGTTATTAGTCTCCCCAGGTGTAGCAAGTAAGTCAGTTGAAGAATTAGAGAGAACCAATGAACAGTAAACCAATTACCTGTTATGTTGTGCATCTGTGTTGGTTATTAGTCTCCCTAGGTGTAGCAAGTAAGTCAGTTGAAGAATTAGAGAGAACCAATGAACAGTAAACCAATTACCTGTTATGTTGTGCATTAGTGTTGGTTATTAGTCTCCTCAGGTGTAGCAAGTAAGTCAGCTGAAGAATTAGAGAGAACCAATGAACAGTAAACCAATTACATGTTATGTTGTGCATCTGTGTTGGTTATTAGTCTCCCCAGGTGTAGCAAGTAAGTCAGGTGAAGAATTAGAGAGAACCAATGAACAGTAAACCAATTACCTGTTATGTTGTGCATCTGTGTTGGTTATTAGTCTCCCCAGGTGTAGCAAGTAAGTCAGTTGAAGAATTAGAAAGAACCAATGAACAGTAAACCAATTACCTGTTATGTTGTGCATCTGTGTTGGTTATTAGTCTCCCCAGGTGTAGCAAGTAAGCCAGTTGATGAATTAGAGAGAGCCAATGAACAGTAAACCAATTACATGTTATGTTGTGCATCTGTGTTGGTTATTAGTCTCCCCAGGTGTAGCAAGTAAGTCAGTTGAAGAATTCGAGAGAACCAATGAACAGTAAACCAATTACCTGTTATGTTGTGCATCTGTGTTGGTTATTAGTCTCCCCAGGTGTAGCAAGTAAGCCAGTTGATGAATTAGAGAGAGCCAATGAACAGTAAACCAATTACATGTTATGTTGTGCATCTGTGTTGGTTATTAGTCTCCCCAGGTGTAGCAAGTAAGTCAGTTGAAGAATTCGAGAGAACCAATGAACAGTAAACCAATTACCTGTTCTGTTGTGCATCTGTGTTGGTTATTAGTCTCCCCAGGTGTAGCAAGTAAGTCAGTCGAAGAATTTGAGAGAACCAACTTACAGTAAACCAATTACTTGTTATGTTGTGCATCTGTGTTGGCTATTAGTCTCCCCAGGTGTAGCAAGTAAGTCAGTTGAAGAATTAGAGAGAACCAATGAACAGTAAACCAATTACCTGTTATGTTGTGCATCTTTGTTGGTTATTAGTCTCCCCAGGTGTAGCAAGTAAGTCAGTTGAAGAATTCGAGAGAACCAACGAACAGTAAACCAATTACTTGTTATGTTGTGCATCTGTGTTGGCTATTAGTCTCCCCAGGTGTAGCAAGTAAGTCAGGTGAAGAATTAGAGACAACCAATGAACAGTAAACCAATTACCTATTATGTTGTGCATCTGTGTTGGATATTAGTCTCCCCAGGTGTAGCAAGTAAGTCAGCTGATGAATTAGAGAGAACCAATGAACAGTAAACCAATTACCTGTTATGTTGTGCATCTGTGTTGGTTATTAGTCTCCCCAGGTGTAGCAAGTAAGTCAGTTGAAGAATTAGAGAGAACCAATGAACAGTAAACCAATTACCTGTTATGTTGTGCATCTGTGTTGGTTATTAGTCTCCCTAGGTGTAGCAAGTAAGTCAGTTGAAGAATTAGAGAGAACCAATGAACAGTAAACCAATTACCTGTTATGTTGTGCATTAGTGTTGGTTATTAGTCTCCTCAGGTGTAGCAAGTAAGTCAGCTGAAGAATTAGAGAGAACCAATGAACAGTAAACCAATTACATGTTATGTTGTGCATCTGTGTTGGTTATTAGTCTCCCCAGGTGTAGCAAGTAAGTCAGGTGAAGAATTAGAGAGAACCAATGAACAGTAAACCAATTACCTGTTATGTTGTGCATCTGTGTTGGTTATTAGTCTCCCCAGGTGTAGCAAGTAAGTCAGTTGAAGAATTAGAAAGAACCAATGAACAGTAAACCAATTACCTGTTATGTTGTGCATCTGTGTTGGTTATTAGTCTCCCTAGGTGTAGCAAGTAAGTCAGTTGAAGAATTATAGAAAACCAATGAACAGTAAACCAATTACATGTTATGTTGGGCATCTGTGTTGGTTATTAGTCTCCCCAGGTGTAGCAAGTAAGTCAGTTGAAGAATTAGAGAGAGCCAATGAACAGTAAACCAATTACATGTTATGTTGTGCATCTGTGTTGGTTATTAGTCTTCCCAGGTGTAGCAAGTAAGTCAGTTGAAGAATTCGAGAGAACCAATGAACAGTAAACCAATTACCTGTTATGTTGTGCATCTGTGTTGGTTATTAGTCTCCTTAGGTGTAGCAAGTAAGTCAGTCGAAGAATTTGAGAGAACCAACGAACAGTAAACCAATTACTTGTTATGTTGTGCATTTGTGTTGACTATTAGTCTCCCCAGGTGTAGCAAGTAAGTCAGTTGAAGAATTAGAGAGAACCAATGAATAGTAAACCAATTACCTGTTATGTTGTGCATCTGTGTTGGTTATTAGTCTCCCCAGGTGTAGCAAGTAAGTCAGTTGAAGAATTCGAGAGAACCAACGAACAGTAAACCAATTACTTGTTATGTTGTGCATCTGTGTTGGCTATTAGTCTCCCCAGGTGTAGCAAGTAAGTCAGGTGAAGAATTAGAGAGAACCAATGAACAGTAAACCAATTACCTGTTATGTTGTGCATCTGTGTTGGTTATTAGTCTCCCCAGGTGTAGCAAGTAAGTCAGTTGATGAATTAGAGAGAACCAATGAACAGTAAACCAATTACCTGTTATGTTGTGCATCTGTGTTGGTTATTAGTCTCCCCAGGTGTAGCAAGTAAGTCAGTTGAAGAATTAGAGAGAACCAATGAACAGTAAACCAATTACCTGTTATGTTGTGCATCTGTGTTGGTTATTAGTCTCCCCAGGTGTAGCAAGTAAGTCAGTTGAAGAATTAGAGAGAACCAATGAACAGTAAACCAATTACCTGTTATGTTGTGCATTAGTGTTGGTTATTAGTCTCCTCAGGTGTCGCAAGTAAGTCAGCTGGAGAATTAGAGAGAACCAATGAACAGTAAACCAATTACCTGTTATGTTGTGCATCTGTGTTGGTTATTAGTCTCCCCAGGTGTAGCAAGTAAGCCAGTTGATGAATTAGAGAGAGCCAATGAACAGTAAACCAATTACATGTTATGTTGTGCATCTGTGTTGGTTATTAGTCTTCCCAGGTGTAGCAAGTAAGTCAGTTGAAGAATTCGAGAGAACCAATGAACAGTAAACCAATTACCTGTTATGTTGTGCATCTGTGTTGGTTATTAGTCTCCCTAGGTGTAGCAAGTAAGTCAGTCGAAGAATTTGAGAGAACCAACGAACAGTAAACCAATTACTTGTTATGTTGTGCATTTGTGTTGACTATTAGTCTCCCCAGGTGTAGCAAGTAAGTCAGTTGAAGAATTAGAGAGAACCAATGAATAGTAAACCAATTACCTGTTATGTTGTGCATCTGTGTTGGTTATTAGTCTCCCCAGGTGTAGCAAGTAAGTCAGTTGAAGAATTCGAGAGAACCAACGAACAGTAAACCAATTACTTGTTATGTTGTGCATCTGTGTTGGCTATTAGTCTCCCCAGGTGTAGCAAGTAAGTCAGGTGAAGAATTAGAGAGAACCAATGAACAGTAAACCAATTACCTGTTATGTTGTGCATCTGTGTTGGTTATTAGTCTCCCCAGGTGTAGCAAGTAAGTCAGTTGATGAATTAGAGAGAACCAATGAACAGTAAACCAATTACCTGTTATGTTGTGCATCTGTGTTGGTTATTAGTCTCCCCAGGTGTAGCAAGTAAGTCAGTTGAAGAATTAGAGAGAACCAATGAACAGTAAACCAATTACCTGTTATGTTGTGCATCTGTGTTGGTTATTAGTCTCCCCAGGTGTAGCAAGTAAGTCAGTTGAAGAATTAGAGAGAACCAATGAACAGTAAACCAATTACCTGTTATGTTGTGCATTAGTGTTGGTTATTAGTCTCCTCAGGTGTCGCAAGTAAGTCAGCTGGAGAATTAGAGAGAACCAATGAACAGTAAACCAATTACCTGTTATGTTGTGCATCTGTGTTGGTTATTAGTCTCCCCAGGTGTAGCAAGTAAGCCAGTTGATGAATTAGAGAGAGCCAATGAACAGTAAACCAATTACATGTTATGTTGTGCATCTGTGTTGGTTATTAGTCTCCCCAGGTGTAGCAAGTAAGTCAGTTGAAGAATTCGAGAGAACCAATGAACAGTAAACCAATTACCTGTTCTGTTGTGCATCTGTGTTGGTTATTAGTCTCCCCAGGTGTAGCAAGTAAGTCAGTCGAAGAATTTGAGAGAACCAACTTACAGTAAACCAATTACTTGTTATGTTGTGCATCTGTGTTGGCTATTAGTCTCCCCAGGTGTAGCAAGTAAGTCAGTTGAAGAATTAGAGAGAACCAATGAACAGTAAACCAATTACCTGTTATGTTGTGCATCTTTGTTGGTTATTAGTCTCCCCAGGTGTAGCAAGTAAGTCAGTTGAAGAATTCGAGAGAACCAACGAACAGTAAACCAATTACTTGTTATGTTGTGCATCTGTGTTGGCTATTAGTCTCCCCAGGTGTAGCAAGTAAGTCTGTTGAAGAATTAGAGAGAACCAATGAACAGTAAACCAATTACCTGTTATGTTTTGCATCTGTGTTGGTTATTAGTCTCCCCAGGTGTAGCAAGTAAGTCAGTTGATGAATTAGAGAGAACCAATGAACAGTAAACCATTTACCTGTTATGTTGTGCATTTGTGTTGGTTATTAGTCTCCCCAGGTGTAGCAAGTAAGTCCGTTGAAGAATTAGAGAGAACCAATGAACAGTAAACCAATTTCCTGTTATGTTGTGCATCTGTGTTGGTTATTAGTCTCCCCAGGTGTAGCAAGTAAGTGTGTTGAAGAATTAGAGAGAATCAATGAACAGTAAACCAATTACTTGTTATGTTGTGCATCTGTGTTGGCTATTAGTCTCCCCAGGTGTAGCAAGTAAGTTAGTTAAAGAATTAGAGATAACCAATGAACAATAAACCAATTACCTGTTATGTTGTGCATCTGTGTTGGTTATTAGTCTCCCCAGGTGTAGCAAGTAAGTCAGTTGATGAATTACAGAGAACCAATGAACAGTAAACCAATTACCTGTAATGTTGTGCATCTGTGTTGGTTATTAGTCTCCCCAGGTGTAGCAAGTAAGTCAGTTGAAGAATTAGAGAGAACAAATGAACAGTAAATCAATTACCTGTTATGTTGTGCATCTGTGTTGGTTATTAGTCTCCCCAGGTGTAGCAAGTAAGTCAGTTGAAGAATTATAGAGAACCAATGAACAGTAAACTAATTACATGTTATGTTGTGTATCTGTGTTGGTTATTAGTCTCCCCAGGTGTAGCAAGTAAGTCAGTTGAAGAATTAGAGAGAGCCAATGAACAGTAAACCAATTACATGTTATATTGTGCATCTGTGTTGGTTATTAGTCTCCCCAGGTGTAGCAAGTAAGGCAGTTGAAGAATTCGAGAGAACCAATGAACAGTAAACCAATTACCTATTATGTTGTGCATCTGTGTTGGTTATTAGTCTCCCCAGGTGTAGCAAGTAAGTCAGGTGAAGAATTAGAGAGAACCAATGAACAGTAAACCAATTACCTGTTATGTTGTGCATCTGTGTTGGATATTAGTCTCCCCAGGTGTAGCAAGTAAGTCAGCTGATGAATTAGAGAGAACCAATGAACAGTAAACCAATTACCTGTTATGTTGTGCATCTGTGTTGGTTATTAGTCTCCCCAGGTGTAGCAAGTAAGTCAGTTGAAGAATTAGAGAGAACCAATGAACAGTAAACCAATTACCTGTTATGTTGTGCATCTGTGTTGGTTATTAGTCTCCCTAGGTGTAGCAAGTAAGTCAGTTGAAGAATTAGAGAGAACCAATGAACAGTAAACCAATTACCTGTTATGTTGTGCATTAGTGTTGGTTATTAGTCTCCTCAGGTGTAGCAAGTAAGTCAGCTGAAGAATTAGAGAGAACCAATGAACAGTAAACCAATTACCTGTTATGTTGTGCATCTGTGTTGGTTATTAGTCTCCCCAGGTGTAGCAAGTAAGTCAGTTGAAGAATTAGAAAGAACCAATGAACAGTAAACCAATTACCTGTTATGTTGTGCATCTGTGTTGGTTATTAGTCTCCCTAGGTGTAGCAAGTAAGTCAGTTGAAGAATTATAGAAAACCAATGAACAGTAAACCAATTACATGTTATGTTGTGCATCTGTGTTGGTTATTAGTCTCCCCAGGTGTAGCAAGTAAGTCAGTTGAAGAATTAGAGAGAGCCAATGAACAGTAAACCAATTACATGTTATGTTGTGCATCTGTGTTGGTTATTAGTCTTCCCAGGTGTAGCAAGTAAGTCAGTTGAAGAATTCGAGAGAACCAATGAACAGTAAACCAATTACCTGTTATGTTGTGCATCTGTGTTGGTTATTAGTCTCCCTAGGTGTAGCAAGTAAGTCAGTCGAAGAATTTGAGAGAACCAACGAACAGTAAACCAATTACTTGTTATGTTGTGCATCTGTGTTGACTATTAGTCTCCCCAGGTGTAGCAAGTAAGTCAGTTGAAGAATTAGAGAGAACCAATGAATAGTAAACCAATTACCTGTTATGTTGTGCATCTGTGTTGGTTATTAGTCTCCCCAGGTGTAGCAAGTAAGTCAGTTGAAGAATTCGAGAGAACCAACGAACAGTAAACCAATTACTTGTTATGTTGTGCATCTGTGTTGGCTATTAGTCTCCCCAGGTGTAGCAAGTAAGTCAGGTGAAGAATTAGAGAGAACCAATGAACAGTAAACCAATTACCTGTTATGTTGTGCATCTGTGTTGGTTATTAGTCTCCCCAGGTGTAGCAAGTAAGTCAGTTGATGAATTAGAGAGAACCAATGAACAGTAAACCAATTACCTGTTATGTTGTGCATCTGTGTTGGTTATTAGTCTCCCCAGGTGTAGCAAGTAAGTCAGTTGAAGAATTAGAGAGAACCAATGAACAGTAAACCAATTACCTGTTATGTTGTGCATCTGTGTTGGTTATTAGTCTCCCCAGGTGTAGCAAGCAAGTCAGTTGAAGAATTAGAGAGAACCAATGAACAGTAAACCAATTACCTGTTATGTTGTGCATTAGTGTTGGTTATTAGTCTCCTCAGGTGTCGCAAGTAAGTCAGTTGGAGAATTAGAGAGAACCAATGAACAGTAAACCAATTACCTGTTATGTTGTGCATCTGTGTTGGTTATTAGTCTCCCCAGGTGTAGCAAGTAAGTAAGTTGATGAATTAGAAAGAACCAATGAACAGTAAACCAATTACCTGTTATGTTGTGCATCTGTGTTGGTTATTAGTCTCCCTAGGTGTAGCAAGTAAGTCAGTTGAAGAATTATAGAAAACCAATGAACAGTAAACCAATTACATGTTATGTTGTGCATTTGTGTTGGTTATTAGTCTCCCCAGGTGTAGCAAGTAAGTCAGTTGAAGAATTAGAGAGAGCCAATGAACAGTAAACCAATTACATGTTATGTTGTGCATCTGTGTTGGTTATTAGTCTCCCCAGGTGTAGCAAGTAAGTCAGTTGAAGAATTCGAGAGAACCAATGAACAATAAACCAATTACCTGTTATGTTGTGCATCTGTGTTGGTTATTAGTCTCCCCAGGTGTAGCAAGTAAGTCAGTCGAAGAATTTGAGAGAACCAACTTACAGTAAACCAATTACTTGTTATGTTGTGTGTTGGCTATTAGTCTCCCCAGGTGTAGCAAGTAAGTCAGTTGAAGAATTAGAGAGAACCAATGAACAGTAAACCAATTACCTGTTATGTTGTGCATCTTTGTTGGTTATTAGTCTCCCCAGGTGTAGCAAGTAAGTCAGTTGAAGAATTCGAGAGAACCAACGAACAGTAAACCAATTACTTGTTATGTTGTGCATCTGTGTTGGCTATTAGTCTCCCCAGGTGTAGCAAGTAAGTCAGGTGAAGAATTAGAGAGAACCAATGAACAGTAAACCAATTACCTGTTATGTTGTGCATCTGTGTTGGTTATTAGTCTCCCCAGGTGTAGCAAGTAAGTCAGTTGATGAATCAGAGAGAACCAATGAACAGTAAACCATTTACCTGTTATGTTGTGCATTTGTGTTGGTTATTAGTCTCCCCAGGTGTAGCAAGTAAGTCCGTTGAAGAATTAGAGAGAACCAATGAACAGTAAACCAATTTCCTGTTATGTTGTGCATCTGTGTTGGTTATTAGTCTCCCCAGGTGTAGCAAGTAAGTCAGTTGAAGAATTAGAGAGAACCAATGAACAGTATACCAATTACCTGTTATGTTGTGCATCTGTGTTGGCTATTAGTCTCCCCAGGTGTAGCAAGTAAGTCTGTTGAAGAATTAGAGAGAACCAATGAACAGTAAACCAATTACATGTTATGTTGTGCATCTGTGTTGGCTATTGGTCTCCCCAGGTGTAGCAAGTAAGTTAGTTAAAGAATTAGAGATAACCAATAAACAATAAACCAATTACCTGTTATGTTGTGCATCTGTGTTGGTTATTAGTCTCCCCAGGTGTAGCAACTAAGTCAGTTGAAGAATTAGAGAGAAGCAATGAAAAGTAAACCAATTACCTGTTATGTTGTGCATCTGTGTTGGCTATTGGTCTCCCCAAGTGTAGCAAGTAAGTGTGTTGAAGAATTAGAGAGAATCAATGAACAGTAAACCAATTACTTGTTATGTTGTGCATCTGTGTTGGCTATTAGTCTCCCCAGGTGTAGCAAGTAAGTTAGTTAAAGAATTAGAGATAACCAATGAACAATAAACCAATTACCTGTTATGTTGTGCATCTGTGTTGGTTATTAGTCTCCCCAGGTGTAGCAAGTAAGTCAGTTGATGAATTAGAGAGAACCAATGAACAGTAAACCAATTACCTGTAATGTTGTGCATCTGTGTTGGTTATTAGTCTCCCCAGGTGTAGCAAGTAAGTCAGTTGAAGAATTAGAGAGAACCAATGAACAGTAAACCAATTACCTGTTATGTTGTGCCTCTGTGTTGGTTATTAGTCTCCCCAGGTGTAGCAAGTAAGTCAGTTGAAGAATTAGAGAGAACCAAATAACAGTAAACCAATTACCTGTTATGTTGTGCATCTGTGTTGGTTATTAGTCTCCTCAGGTGTAGCAAGTAAGTTAGCTGAAGAATTAGAGAGAACCAATGAACAGTAAACCAATTACCTGTTATGTTGTGCATCTGTGTTGGTTATTAGTCTCCCCAGGTGTAGCAAGTAAGTCAGTTGAAGAATTAGAAAGAACCAATGAACAGTAAACCAATTACCTGTTATGTTGTGCATCTGTGTTGGTTATTAGTCTCCCTAGGTGTAGCAAGTAAGTCAGTTGAAGAATTATAGAAAACCAATCAACAGTAAACCAATTACATGTTATGTTGTGCATCTGTGTTGGTTATTAGTCTCCCTAGGTGTAGCAAGTAAGCCAGTTGTAGAATTAGAGAGAACCAATGAACAGTAAACCTATTACCTGTTATGTTGTGCATCTGTGTTGGTTATTAGTCTCCGCAGGTGTAGCAAGTAAGTCAGTTGAAGAATTAGAGAGAACCAATGAGCAGTAAACAATTACATGTTATGTTGTGCATCTGTGTTGGTTATTAGTCTCCCCAGGTGTAGCAAGTAAGTCAGTTGAAGAATTCGAGAGAACCAATGAACAGTAACCAATTACCTGTTATGTTGTGCATCTATGTTGGCTATTAGTCTCCCCAAGTGTAGCAAGTAAGTCAGTTGAAGAATTAGAGAGAACCAATGAACAGTAAACCAATTACCTGTTATGTTGTGCATCTGTGTTGGTTATTAGTCTCCCCAGGTGTAGCAAGTAAGTCAGTTGAAGAATTCGAGAGAACCAACGAACAGTAAACCAATTACTTGTTATGTTGTGCATCTGTGTTGGCTATTAGTCTCCCCAGGTGTAGCAAGTAAGTCAGGTGAAGAATTAGAGAGAACCAATGAACAGTAAACCAATTACCTGTTATGTTGTGCATCTGTGTTGGTTATTAGTCTCCCCAGGTGTAGCAAGTAAGTCAGCTGAAGAATTAGAGAGAATCAATGAACAGTAAACCAATTACCTGTTATGTTGTGCATCTGTGTTGGTTATTAGTCTCCCCAGGTGTAGCAAGTAAGTCAGTTGAAGAATTAGAGAGAACCAATGAAAAGTAAACCAATTACCTGTTATGTTGTGCATCTGTGTTGGCTATTAGTCTCCCCAGGTGTAGCAAGTAAGTCTGTTGAAGAATTAGAGAGAACCAATGAACAGTAAACCGATTACCTGTTATGTTGTGCATCTGTGTTGGCTATTAGTCTCCCCAGGTGTAGCAAGTAAGTCAGTCGAAGAATTAGAGAGAACTAATGAACAGTAAACTAATTACGTGTTATGTTGTGCATCTGTGTTGGTTATTAGTCTCCGTAGTTGTAGTAAGTAAGTCAGTTGAAAAATTAGAGAGAACCAATGAACAGTAAACCAATTACATGTTATGTTGTGCATCTGTGTTGGTTATTAGTCTCCCCAGGTGTAGCAAGTAAGTCAGGTGAAGAATTAGAGAAAACCAATGAACAGTAAACCAATTACCTGTTATGTTGTGCATCTGTGTTGGTTATTAGTCTCCCCAGGTGTAGCAAGTAAGTCAGTTGATGAATTAGAGAGAACCAATGAACAGTAAACCAATTACCTGTAATGTTGTGCATCTGTGTTGGTTATTAGTCTCCCCAGGTGTAGCAAGTAAGTCAGTTGAAGAATTAGAGAGAACCAATGAACAGTAAACCAATTACCTGTTATGTTGTGCCTCTGTGTTGGTTATTAGTCTCCCCAGGTGTAGCAAGTAAGTCAGTTGAAGAATTAGAGAGAGCCAATGAACAGTAAACCAATTACATGTTATATTGTGCATCTGTGTTGGTTATTAGTCTCCCCAGGTGTAGCAAGTAAGGCAGTTGAAGAATTCGAGAGAACCAATGAACAGTAAACCAATTACCTATTATGTTGTGCATCTGTGTTGGCTATTAGTCTCCCCAGGTGTAGCAAGTAAGTCTGTTGAAGAATTAGAGAGAACCAATGAACAGTAAACCAATTACCTGTTATGTTGTGCATCTGTGATGGTTATTAGTCTCCCAAGGTGTAGCAAGTAAGTCAGTTGAAGAATTAGAGAGAACAAATGAACAGTAAATCAATTACCTGTTATGTTGTGCATCTGTGTTGGTTATTAGTCTCCCCAGGTGTAGCAAGTAAGTCAGTTGAAGAATTATAGAGAACCAATGAACAGTAAACCAATTATATGTTATGTTGTGTATCTGTGTTGGTTATTAGTCTCCCCAGGTGTAGCAAGTAAGTCAGTTGAAGAATTAGAGAGAGCAAATGAACAATAAACCAATTACATGTTATGTTGTGCATCTGTGTTGGTTATTAGTCTCCCCAGGTGTAGCAAGTAAGTCAGTTGAAGAATTTGATAGAACCAATGAACAGTAAACCAATTACCTGTTATGTTGTGCATCTGTGTTGGTTATTAGTCTCCCCAGGTGTAGCAAGTAAGTCAGTCGAAGAATTTGAGAGAACCAACGAACAGTAAACCAATTACTTTTTATGTTGTGCATCTGTGTTGGCTATTAGTCTCCCCAGGTGTAGCAAGTAAGTCAGTTGAAGAATTAGAGAGAACCAATGAACAGTAAACCAATTACCTGTTATGTTGTGCATCTGTGTTGGTTATTAGTCTCCGCAGTTGTAGCAAGTAAGTCAGTTGAAGAATTCGAGAGAACCAATGAACAGTAAACCAATTACCTGTTATGTTGTGCATCTGTGTTGGTTATTAGTCTCCCCAGGTGTAGCAAGTAAGTCAGTTGAAGAATTAGAGAGAATCAATGAACAGTAAACCAATTACCTGTTATGTTGTGCATCTGTGTTGGTTATTAGTCTCCCCAGGTGTAGCAAGTAAGTCAGTCGAAGAATTTGAGAGAACCAACGAACAGTAAACCAATTACTTTTTATGTTGTGCATCTGTGTTGGCTATTGGTCTCCCCAGGTGTAGCAAGTAAGTGTGTTGAAGAATTAGAGAGAATCAATGAACAGTAAACCAATTACTTGTTATGTTGTGCATCTGTGTTGGCTATTAGTCTCCCCAGGTGTAGCAAGTAAGTTAGTTAAAGAATTAGAGATAACCAATGAACAATAAACCAATTACCTGTTATGTTGTGCATCTGTGTTGGGTATTAGTCTGCCCAGGTGTAGCAAGTAAGTCAGTCGAAGAAATTGAGAGAACCAACGAACAGTAAACCAATTACTTGTTATGTTATGCATCTGTGTTGGCTATTAGTCTCCCCAGGTGTAGCAAGTAAGTCAGTTGAAGAATTAGAGAGAACCAATGAAAAGTAAACCAATTACCTGTTATGTTGTGCATCTGTGTTGGCTATTAGTCTCCCCAGGTGTAGCAAGTAAGTCTGTTGAAGAATTAGAGAGAACCAATGAACAGTAAACCAATTACATGTTATGTTGTGCATCTGTGTTGGCTATTGGTCTCCCCAGGTGTAGCAAGTAAGTTAGTTAAAGAATTAGAGATAACCAATGAACAATAAACCAATTACCTGTTATGTTGTGCATCTGTGTTGGTTATTAGTCTCCCCAGGTGTAGCAAGTAAGTCAGTTGAAGAATTAGAGAGAACCAATGAAAAGTAAACCAATTACCTGTTATGTTGTGCATCTGTGTTGGCTATTGGTCTCCCCAGGTGTAGCAAGTAAGTGTGTTGAAGAATTAGAGAGAATCAATGAACAGTAAACCAATTACTTGTTATGTTGTGCATCTGTGTTGGCTATTAGTCTCCCCAGGTGTAGCAAGTAAGTTAGTTAAAGAATTAGAGATAACCAATGAACAATAAACCAATTACCTGTTATGTTGTGCATCTGTGTTGGTTATTAGTCTCCCCAGGTGTAGCAAGTAAGTCAGTTGATGAATTAGAGAGAACCAATGAACAGTAAACCAATTACCTGTAATGTTGTGCATCTGTGTTGGTTATTAGTCTCCCCAGGTGTAGCAAGTAAGTCAGTTGAAGAATTAGAGAGAACCAATGAACAGTAAACCAATTACCTGTTATGTTGTGCCTCTGTGTTGGTTATTAGTCTCCCCAGGTGTAGCAAGTAAGTCAGTTGAAGAATTAGAGAGAACCAAATAACAGTAAACCAATTACCTGTTATGTTGTGCATCTGTGTTGGTTATTAGTCTCCCCAGGTGTAGCAAGTAAGTCAGTTGAAGAATTAGAGAGAACCAACCAACTGTAAACCAATTACCTATTATGTTGTGCATCTATGTTGGTTATTAGTCTCCCCAGGTGTAGCAAGTAAGTCAGTTGAAGAATTAGAGAGAACAAATGAACAGTAAATCAATTACCTGTTATGTTGTGCATCTGTGTTGGTTATTAGTCTCCCCAGGTGTAGCAAGTAAGTCAGTTGAAGAATTATAGAGAACCAATGAACAGTAAACCAATTACATGTTATGTTGTGTATCTGTGTTGGTTATTAGTCTCCCCAGGTGTAGCAAGTAAGTCAGTTGAAAAATTAGAGAGAACCAATGAACAGTAAACCAATTACATGTTATGTTGTGCATCTGTGTTGGTTATTAGTCTCCCCAGGTGTAGCAAGTAAGTCAGGTGAAGAATTAGAGAGAACCAATGAACAGTAAACCAATTACCTGTTATGTTGTGCATCTGTGTCGGCTATTAGTCTCCCCAGGTGGAGCAAGTAAGTCAGTCGAAGAGTTAGAGAGAACTAATGAACAGTAAACTAATTACATGTTATGTTGTGCATCTGTGTTGGTTATTAGTCTCCATAGTTGTAGCAAGTAAGTCAGTTGAAAAATTAGAGAGAACCAATGAGAAGTAAACCAATTACATGTTATGTTGTGCATCTGTGTTGGTTATTAGTCTCCCCAGGTGTTGCAAGTAAGTCAGGTGAAGAATTAGAGAGAACCAGTCAACAGTAAACCAATTACCTGTTATGTTGTGCATCTGTGTTGGTTATTAGTCTCCCCAGGTGTAGCAAGTAAGTTAGTTGAAGAATTAGAGAGAACCAATGAACAGTAAACCAATTACCTGTTATGTTGTGCATCTGTGTTGGTTATTAGTCTCCCCAGGTGTAGCAAGTAAGTCAGTTGAAGAATTCGAGAGAACCAACGAACAGTAAACCAATTACTTGTTATGTTGTGCATCTGTGTTGGCTATTAGTCTCCCCAGGTGTAGCAAGTAAGTCAGGTGAAGAATTAGAGAGAACCAATGAACAGTAAACCAATTACCTGTTATGTTGTGCATCTGTGTTGGTTATTAGTCTCCCCAGGTGTAGCAAGTAAGTCAGCTGAAGAATTAGAGAGAATCAATGAACAGTAAACCAATTACCTGTTATGTTGTGCATCTGTGTTGGTTATTAGTCTCCCCAGGTGTAGCAAGTAAGTCAGTTGAAGAATTAGAGAGAACCAATGAAAAGTAAACCAATTACCTGTTATGTTGTGCATCTGTGTTGGCTATTAGTCTCCCCAGGTGTAGCAAGTAAGTCTGTTGAAGAATTAGAGAGAACCAATGAACAGTAAACCAATTACATGTTATGTTGTGCATCTGTGTTGGCTATTAGTCTCCGCAGGTGTAGCAAGTAAGTCAGTCGAAGAATTAGAGAGAACTAATGAACAGTAAACTAATTACGTGTTAAGTTGTGCATCTGTGTTGGTTATTAGTCTCCGCAGTTGTAGCAAGTAAGTCAGTTGAAAAATTAGAGAGAACCAATGAACAGTAAACCAATTACATGTTATGTTGTGCATCTGTGTTGGTTATTAGTCTCCCCAGGTGTAGCAAGTAAGTCAGGTGAAGAATTAGAGAGAACCAATGAACAGTAAACCAATTACCTGTTATGTTGTGCATCTGTGTTGGTTATTAGTCTCCCCAGGTGTAGCAAGTAAGTCAGTTGATGAATTAGAGAGAACCAATGAACAGTAAACCAATTACCTGTAATGTTGTGCATCTGTGTTGGTTATTAGTCTCCCCAGGTGTAGCAAGTAAGTCAGTTGAAGAATTAGAGAGAACCAATGAACAGTAAACCAATTACCTGTTATGTTGTGCCTCTGTGTTGGTTATTAGTCTCCCCAGGTGTAGCAAGTAAGTCAGTTGAAGAATTAGAGAGAACCAAATAACAGTAAACCAATTACCTGTTATGTTGTGCATCTGTGTTGGTTATTAGTCTCCCCAGGTGTAGCAAGTAAGTCAGTTGAAGAATTAGAGAGAACCAATGAACAGTAAACCAATTACCTGTTATGTTGTGCATCTGTGTTGGTTATTAGTCTCCCAAGGTGTAGCAAGTAAGTCAGTTGAAGAATTAGAGAGAACAAATGAACAGTAAATCAATTACCTGTTATGTTGTGCATCTGTGTTGGTTATTAGTCTCCCCAGGTGTAGCAAGTAAGTCAGTTGAAGAATTATAGAGAACCAATGAACAGTAAACCAATTACATGTTATGTTGTGTATCTGTGTTGGTTATTAGTCTCCCCAGGTGTAGCAAGTAAGTCAGTTGAAGAATTAGGGAGAGCAAATGAACAATAAACCAATTACATGTTATGTTGTGCATCTGTGTTGGTTATTAGTCTCCCCAGGTGTAGCAAGTAAGTCAGTTGAAGAATTTGATAGAACCAATGAACAGTAAACCAATTACCTGTTATGTTGTGCATCTGTGTTGGTTATTAGTCTCCCCAGGTGTAGCAAGTAAGTCAGTCGAAGAATTTGAGAGAACCAACGAACAGTAAACCAATTACTTGTTATGTTGTGCATCTGTGTTGGTTATTAGTCTCCCCAGGTGTAGCAAGTAAGTCAGTTGAAGAATTAGAGAGAACCAATGAACAGTAAACCAATTACCTGTTATGTTGTGCATCTGTGTTGGTTATTAGTCTCCGCAGTTGTAGCAAGTAAGTCAGTTGAAGAATTCGAGAGAACCAATGAACAGTAAACCAATTACCTGTTATGTTGTGCATCTGTGTTGGTTATTAGTCTCCCCAGGTGTAGCAAGTAAGTCAGTTGAAGAATTAGAGAGAATCAATGAACAGTAAGCCAATTACCTGTTATGTTGTGCATCTGTTTTGGTTATTAGTCTCCCCAGGTGTAGCAAGTAAGTCAGTTGAAGAATTAGAGAGAACCAATGAAAAGTAAACCAATTACCTGTTATGTTGTGCATCTGTGTTGGCTATTGGTCTCCCCAGGTGAAGCAAGTAAGTCTGTTGAAGAATTAGAGAGAATCAATGAACAGTAAACCAATTACTTGTTATGTTGTGCATCTGTGTTGGCTATTAGTCTCCCCAGGTGTAGCAAGTAAGTTAGTTAAAGAATTAGAGATAACCAATGAACAATAAACCAATTACCTGTTATGTTGTGCATCTGTGTTGGGTATTAGTCTGCCCAGGTGTAGCAAGTAAGTCAGTCGAAGAAATTGAGAGAACCAACGAACAGTAAACCAATTACTTGTTATGTTATGCATCTGTCTTGGCTATTAGTCTCCCCAGGTGTAGCAAGTAAGTCAGTTGAAGAATTAGAGAGAACCAATGAACAGTAAACCAATTACCTGTTATGTTATGCATCTGTGTTGGTTATTAGTCTCCCCAGGTATAGCAAGTAGGTCAGTTGAAGAATTAGAGGGAACCAATGAACAGTAAACCAATTACATGTTATGTTGTGCATCTGTGTTGGTTATTAGTCTCCCCAGGTGTAGCAAGTAAGTCAGTTGAAGAATTAGAGAGAACCAATGAACAGTAAACCAATTACCTGTTATGTTGTGCATCTGTGTTGGTTATTAGTCTCCCCAGGTATATCAAGTAAGTCAGTTGAAGAATTAGAGGGAACCAATGAACAGTAAACCAATTACCTGTTATGTTGTGCATCTGTGTTGGCTATTAGTCTCCCCAGGTGTAGCAAGTAAGTTAGTCGAAGAATTAGAGAGAACTAATGAACAGTAAACTAATTACATGATATGTTGTGCATCTGTGTTGGTTATTAGTCTCCGCAATTGTAGCAAGTAAGTCAGTTGAAAAATTAGAGAGAACCAATGAACAGTAAACCAATTACATGTTATGTTGTGCATTTGTGTTGGTTATTAGTCTCCCTAGGAGTAGCAAGTAAGTCAGTTGAAGAATTAGAGAGAACCAAATAACAGTAAACCAATTACCTATTATGTTGTGCATCTGTGTTGGTTATTAGTCTCCCCAGGTGTAGCAAGTAAGTCAGTTGAAGAATTAGAGAGAACCAATGAACAGTAAACCAATTGTCTGTTGTGCTGTGCATCTGTGTTGGTTATTAGTCTCCCCAGGTGTAGCAAGTAAGTCAGTTGAAGAATTAGAGAGAACAAATGAACAGTAAATCAATTACCTGTTATGTTGTGCATCTGTGTTGGTTATTAGTCTCCCCAGGTGTAGCAAGTAAGTCAGTTGAAGAATTATAGAGAACCGATGAACAGTAAACCAATTACATGTTATGTTGTGTATCTGTGTTGGTTATTAGTCTCCCTAAGTGTAGCAAGTAAGTCAGTTGAAGAATTAGAGAGAGCCAATGAACAGTAAACCAATTACATGTTATGTTGTGCATCTGTGTTGGTTATTAGTCTCCCCAGGTGTAGCAAGTAAGTCAGTTGAAGAATTAGAAAGAACCAATGAACAGTAAACCAATTACCTATTATGTTGTGCATCTGTGTTGGTTATTAGTCTCCCTAGGTGTAGCAAGTAAGTCAGTCGAAGAATTATAGAAAGCCAACGAACAGTAAACCAATTACATGTTATGTTGTGCATCTGTGTTGGTTATTAGTCTCCCTAGGTGTAGCAAGTAAGCCAGTTGAAGAATTAGAGAGAACCAATGAACAATAAACCAATTACCTGTTATGTTGTGCATCTGTGTTGGTTATTAGTCTCCGCAGGTGTAGCAAGTAAGTCAGTTGAAGAATTAGAGAGAACCAATGAGCAGTAAACAATTACATGTTATGTTGTGCATCTGTGTTGGTTATTAGTCTCCTTAGGTGTAGCAAGTAAGTCAGTTGAAGAATTAGAGATAACCTATGAACAGTAAGCCATTTACATGTTATGTTGTGCATCTGTGTTGGTTATTAGTCTCCCCAGGTGTAGCAAGTAAGTCAGTTGAAGAATTTGAGTGAACCAATGAATAGTAAACCAATTACCTGTTATGTTGTGCATCTGTGTTGGTTATTAGTCTCCCCAGGTGTAGCAAGTAAGTCAGTTGAAGAATTCGAGAGAACCAATGAACAGTAAACCAATTACCTTTTATGTTGTGCATCTGTGTTGGTTATTAGTCTCCCCAGGTGTAGCAAGTAAGTCAGTCGAAGAATTTGAGAGAACCAACGAACAGTAAACCAATTAGTTGTTATGTTGTGCATCTGTGTTGGCTATTAGTCTCCCCAGGTGTAGCAAGTAAGTCAGTTGAAGAATTAGAGAGAACCAATGAACAGTAAACCAATTACCTGTTATGTTGTGCATCTGTGTTGGTTATTAGTCTCCCCAGGTGTAGCAAGTAAGTCAGTTGAAGAATTAGAGAGAACCAATGAACAGTAAACCAATTGCCTATTGTGCTGTGCATCTGTGTTGGTTATTAGTCTCCCCAGGTGTAGCAAGTAAGTCAGTTGAAGAATTAGAGAGAACAAATGAACAGTAAATCAATTACCTGTTATGTTGTGCATCTGTGTTGGTTATTAGTCTCCCCAGGTGTAGCAAGTAAGTCAGTTGAAGAATTATAGAGAACCGATGAACAGTAAACCAATTACATGTTATGTTGTGTATCTGTGTTGGTTATTAGTCTCCCTAGGTGTAGCAAGTAAGTCAGTTGAAGAATTAGAGAGAGCCAATGAACAGTAAACCAATTACATGTTATGTTGTGCATCTGTGTTGGTTATTAGTCTCCCCAGGTGTAGCAAGTAAGTCAGTTGAAGAATTAGAAAGAACCAATGAACAGTAAACCAATTACCTATTATGTTGTGCATCTGTGTTGGTTATTAGTCTCCCTAGGTGTAGCAAGTAAGTCAGTTGAAGAATTATAGAAAACCAATGAACAGTAAACCAATTACATGTTATGTTGTGCATCTGTGTTGGTTATTAGTCTCCCTAGGTGTAGCAAGTAAGCCAGTTGAAGAATTAGAGAGAACCAATGAACAATAAACCAATTACCTGTTATGTTGTGCATCTGTGTTGGTTATTAGTCTCCGCAGGTGTAGCAAGTAAGTCAGTTGAAGAATTAGAGAGAACCAATGAGCAGTAAACAATTACATGTTATGTTGTGCATCTGTGTTGGTTATTAGTCTCCTTAGGTGTAGCAAGTAAGTCAGTTGAAGAATTAGAGATAACCTATGAACAGTAAGCCATTTACATGTTATGTTGTGCATCTGTGTTGGTTATTAGTCTCCCCAGGTGTAGCAAGTAAGTCAGTTGAAGAATTAGAAAGAACCAATGAACAGTAAACCAATTACCTATTATGTTGTGCATCTGTGTTGGTTATTAGTCTCCCTAGGTGTAGCAAGTAAGTCAGTTGAAGAATTATAGAAAACCAATGAACAGTAAACCAATTACCTGTTATGTTGTGCATCTGTGTTGGTTATTAGTCTCCCCAGGTGTAGCAAGTAAGTCAGTTGAAGAATTAGAGAGAACCAATGAGCAGTAAACAATTACATGTTATGTTGTGCATCTGTGTTGGTTATTAGTCTCCTTAGGTGTAGCAAGTAAGTCAGTTGAAGAATTAGAGATAACCTATGAACAGTAAGCCATTTACATGTTATGTTGTGCATCTGTGTTGGTTATTAGTCTCCCCAGGTGTAGCAAGTAAGTCAGTTGAAGAATTTGAGTGAACCAATGAATAGTAAACCAATTACCTGTTATGTTGTGCATCTGTGTTGGTTATTAGTCTCCCCAGGTGTAGCAAGTAAGTCAGTTGAAGAATTCGAGAGAACCAATGAACAGTAAACCAATTACCTTTTATGTTGTGCATCTGTGTTGGTTATTAGTCTCCCCAGCTGTAGCAAGTAAGTCAGTTGAAGAATTAGAGAGAACCAATGAACAGTAAACCAATTACCTGTTATGTTGTGCATCTGTGTTGGTTATTAGTCTCCCCAGGTGTAGCAAGTAAGTCAGTTGAAGAATTAGAGAGAACAAATGAACAGTAAACCAATTACCTATTTTGTTGTGCATCTGTGTTGGTTATTAGTCTCCCCAGGTGTAGCAAGTAAGTCTGTTGAAGAATTAGAGAGAACCAATGAAGAGTAAACCAATTACCTGTTATGTTGTGCATCTGTGTCGGCTATTAGTCTCCCCAGGTGTAGCAAGTAAGTCAGTTGAAGATTTAGAGAGAACCAATGAACAGTAAACCAATTACCTGTTATGTTGTGCATTTGTGTTGGCTATTAGTCTCCCCAGGTGTAGCAAGTAAGTCAGTTGAAGAAATAGAGAGAACCAATGAACAGTAAACCAATTACCTGTTATGTTGTGCATCTGTGTTGGTTATTAGTCTCCCCAGGTGTAGCAAGTAAGTCAGTTGAATAATTCGAGAGAACCAATGAACAGTAAACCAATTACCTTTTATGTTGTGCATCTGTGTTGGTTATTAGTCTCCCCAGGTGTAGCAAGTAAGTCAGTTGAAGAATTAGAGAGAACCAATGAACAGTAAACCAATTACCTGTTATGTTGTGCATCTGTGTTGGTTATTAGTCTCCCCAGGTGTAGCAAGTAAGTCAGTTGAAGAATTAGAGAGAACAAATGAACAGTAAACCAATTACCTGTTTTGTTGTGCATCTGTGTTGGTTATTAGTCTCCCCACATGTAGCAAGTAAGTTAGTTGAAGAATTAGAGAGAACCAATGAACAGTAAATCAATTACCTGTTATGTTGTGCATCTGTGTTGGTTATTAGTCTCCCCAGGTGTAGCAAGTAAGTCAGTTGAAGAATTAGAGAGAACCAATGAAAAGTAAACCAATTACCTGTTATGTTGTGCATTTGTGTTGGCTATTAGTCTCCCCAGGTGTAGCAAGTAAGTCAGTTGAAGATTTAGAGAGAACCAATGAACAGTAAACCAATTACCTGTTATGTTGTGCATCTGTGTTGGCTATTGGTCTCCCCAGGTGTAGCAAGTAAGTCTGTTGAAGAATTAGAGAGAACCAATGAAGAGTAAACCAATTACCTGTTATGTTGTGCATCTGTGTCGGCTATTAGTCTCCCCAGGTGTAGCAAGTAAGTCAGTCGAAGAGTTAGAGAGAACTAATGAACAGTAAACTAATTACATGTTATGTTGCGCATCTGGGTTGGTTATTAGTCTCCATAGTTGTAGCAAGTAAGTCAGTTGAAAAATTAGAGAGAACCAATGAATAGTAAACCAATTACATGTTATGTTGTGCATCTGTGTTTGTTATTAGTCTCCCCAGGTGTAGCAAGTAAGTCAGGTGAAGAATTAGAGAGAACCAGTGAACAGTAAACCAATTACCTGTTATGTTGTGCATCTGTGTTGGTTATTAATCTCCCAAGGTGTAGCAAGTAAGTCAGTTGAAGAATTAGAGAGAACCAAATAACAGTAAACCAATTACCTATTATGTTGTGCATCTGTGTTGGTTATTAGTCTCCCCAGGTAGCAAGTAAGTCAGTTGAAGAATTAGAGAGAACCAATGAACAGTAAACTAATTACCTGTTATGTTGTGCATCTGTGTTGGTTATTAGTCTCCCCAGGTGTAGCAAGTAAGTCAGTTGAAGAATTAGAGAGAACAAATGAACAGTAAATCAATTACCTGTTATGTTGTGCATCTGTGTTGGTTATTAGTCTCCCCAGGTGTAGCAAGTAAGTCAGTTGAAGAATTATAGAGAACCAATGAACAGTAAACCAATTACATGTTATGTTGTGTATCTGTGTTGGTTATTAGTCTCCCCAGGTGTAGCAAGTAAGTCAGTTGAAGAATTAGAGAGAGCCAATGAACAGTAAACCAGTTACATGTTATGTTGTGCATCTGTGTTGGTTATTAGTCTCCCTAGGTGTAGCAAGTAAGTCAGTTGAAGATTTAGAAAGAACTAATGAACAGCAAACCAATTACCTGTTATGTTATGCATCTGTGTTGGTTATTAGTCTCCCTAGGTGTAGCAAGTAAGTCAGTTGAAGAATTATAGAGAACCGATGAACAGTAAACCAATTACATGTTATGTTGTGTATCTGTGTTGGTTATTAGTCTCCCTAAGTGTAGCAAGTAAGTCAGTTGAAGAATTAGAGAGAGCCAATGAACAGTAAACCAATTACATGTTATGTTGTGCATCTGTGTTGGTTATTAGTCTCCCCAGGTGTAGCAAGTAAGTCAGTTGAAGAATTAGAAAGAACCAATGAACAGTAAACCAATTACCTATTATGTTGTGCATCTGTGTTGGTTATTAGTCTCCCTAGGTGTAGCAAGTAAGTCAGTCGAAGAATTATAGAAAGCCAACGAACAGTAAACCAATTACATGTTATGTTGTGCATCTGTGTTGGTTATTAGTCTCCCTAGGTGTAGCAAGTAAGCCAGTTGAAGAATTAGAGAGAACCAATGAACAATAAACCAATTACCTGTTATGTTGTGCATCTGTGTTGGTTATTAGTCTCCGCAGGTGTAGCAAGTAAGTCAGTTGAAGAATTAGAGAGAACCAATGAGCAGTAAACAATTACATGTTATGTTGTGCATCTGTGTTGGTTATTAGTCTCCTTAGGTGTAGCAAGTAAGTCAGTTGAAGAATTAGAGATAACCTATGAACAGTAAGCCATTTACATGTTATGTTGTGCATCTGTGTTGGTTATTAGTCTCCCCAGGTGTAGCAAGTAAGTCAGTTGAAGAATTTGAGTGAACCAATGAATAGTAAACCAATTACCTGTTATGTTGTGCATCTGTGTTGGTTATTAGTCTCCCCAGGTGTAGCAAGTAAGTCAGTTGAAGAATTCGAGAGAACCAATGAACAGTAAACCAATTACCTTTTATGTTGTGCATCTGTGTTGGTTATTAGTCTCCCCAGGTGTAGCAAGTAAGTCAGTCGAAGAATTTGAGAGAACCAACGAACAGTAAACCAATTAGTTGTTATGTTGTGCATCTGTGTTGGCTATTAGTCTCCCCAGGTGTAGCAAGTAAGTCAGTTGAAGAATTAGAGAGAACCAATGAACAGTAAACCAATTACCTGTTATGTTGTGCATCTGTGTTGGTTATTAGTCTCCCCAGGTGTAGCAAGTAAGTCAGTTGAAGAATTAGAGAGAACCAATGAACAGTAAACCAATTGCCTGTTGTGCTGTGCATCTGTGTTGGTTATTAGTCTCCCCAGGTGTAGCAAGTAAGTCAGTTGAAGAATTAGAGAGAACAAATGAACAGTAAATCAATTACCTGTTATGTTGTGCATCTGTGTTGGTTATTAGTCTCCCCAGGTGTAGCAAGTAAGTTAGTTGAAGAATTATAGAGAACCGATGAACAGTAAACCAATTACATGTTATGTTGTGTATCTTTGTTGGTTATTAGTCTCCCTAGGTGTAGCAAGTAAGTCAGTTGAAGAATTAGAGAGAGCCAATGAACAGTAAACCAATTACATCTTATGTTGTGCATCTGTGTTGGTTATTAGTCTCCCCAGGTGTAGCAAGTAAGTCAGTTGAAGAATTAGAAAGAACCAATGAACAGTAAACCAATTACCTATTATGTTGTGCATCTGTGTTGGTTATTAGTCTCCCTAGGTGTAGCAAGTAAGTCAGTTGAAGAATTATAGAAAACCAATGAACAGTAAACCAATTACATGTTATGTTGTGCATCTGTGTTGGTTATTAGTCTCCCTAGGTGTAGCAAGTAAGCCAGTTGAAGAATTAGAGAGAACCAATGAACAATAAACCAATTACCTGTTATGTTGTGCATCTGTGTTGGTTATTAGTCTCCGCAGGTGTAGCAAGTAAGTCAGTTGAAAAATTAGAGAGAACCAATGAGCAGTAAACAATTACATGTTATGTTGTGCATCTGTGTTGGTTATTAGTCTCCTTAGGTGTAGCAAGTAAGTCAGTTGAAGAATTAGAGATAACCTATGAACAGTAAGCCATTTACATGTTATGTTGTGCATCTGTGTTGGTTATTAGTCTCCCCAGGTGTAGCAAGTAAGTCAGTTGAAGAATTAGAAAGAACCAATGAACAGTAAACCAATTACCTATTATGTTGTGCATCTGTGTTGGTTATTAGTCTCCCTAGGTGTAGCAAGTAAGTCAGTTGAAGAATTATAGAAAACCAATGAACAGTAAACCAATTACCTGTTATGTTGTGCATCTGTGTTGGTTATTAGTCTCCCCAGGTGTAGCAAGTAAGTCAGTTGAAGAATTAGAGAGAACCAATGAGCAGTAAACAATTACATGTTATGTTGTGCATCTGTGTTGGTTATTAGTCTCCTTAGGTGTAGCAAGTAAGTCAGTTGAAGAATTAGAGATAACCTATGAACAGTAAGCCATTTACATGTTATGTTGTGCATCTGTGTTGGTTATTAGTCTCCCCAGGTGTAGCAAGTAAGTCAGTTGAAGAATTTGAGTGAACCAATGAATAGTAAACCAATTACCTGTTATGTTGTGCATCTGTGTTGGTTATTAGTCTCCCCAGGTGTAGCAAGTAAGTCAGTTGAAGAATTCGAGAGAACCAATGAACAGTAAACCAATTACCTTTTATGTTGTGCATCTGTGTTGGTTATTAGTCTCCCCAGCTGTAGCAAGTAAGTCAGTTGAAGAATTAGAGAGAACCAATGAACAGTAAACCAATTACCTGTTATGTTGTGCATCTGTGTTGGTTATTAGTCTCCCCAGGTGTAGCAAGTAAGTCAGTTGAAGAATTAGAGAGAACAAATGAACAGTAAACCAATTACCTATTTTGTTGTGCATCTGTGTTGGTTATTAGTCTCCCCAGGTGTAGCAAGTAAGTCTGTTGAAGAATTAGAGAGAACCAATGAAGAGTAAACCAATTACCTGTTATGTTGTGCATCTGTGTCGGCTATTAGTCTCCCCAGGTGTAGCAAGTAAGTCAGTTGAAGATTTAGAGAGAACCAATGAACAGTAAACCAATTACCTGTTATGTTGTGCATCTGTGTTGGCTATTAGTCTCCCCAGGTGTAGCAAGTAAGTCAGTTGAAGAAATAGAGAGAACCAATGAACAGTAAACCAATTACCTGTTATGTTGTGCATTTGTGTTGGCTATTAGTCTCCCCAGGTGTAGCAAGTAAGTCAGTTGAAGAATTAGAGAGAACCAATGAACAGTAAACCAATTACCTGTTATGTTGTGCATCTGTGTTGGCTATTAGTCTCCCCAGGTGTAGCAAGTAAGTTAGTCGAAGAGTTAGAGAGAACTAATGTACAGTAAACTAATTACATGTTATGTTGTGCATCTGTGTTGGTTATTAGTCTCCGCAGTTGTAGCAAGTAAGTCAGTTGAAAAATT
The DNA here is from genome assembly GCF_000230855.2 of Cajanus cajan. NCBI lineage: Eukaryota > Viridiplantae > Streptophyta > Magnoliopsida > Fabales > Fabaceae > Cajanus > Cajanus cajan. The sequence continues at coordinate 39,583,368 of NC_138524.1, forward strand.
AGAGAGAACCAATGAACAGTAAACCAATTACATGTTATGTTGTGCATTTGTGTTGGTTATTAGTCTCCCTAGGAGTAGCAAGTAAGTCAGGTGAAGAATTAGAGAGAACCAGTGAACAGTAAACCAATTCCCTGTTATGTTGTGCATCTGTGTTGGTTATTAGTCTCTCCAGGTGTAGCAAGTAAGTCAGTTGAAAAATTAGAGAGAACCAAATAACAGTAAACCAATTACCTATTATGTTGTGCATCTGTGTTGGTTATTAGTCTCCCCAGGTGTAGCAAGTAAGTCAGTTGAAGAATTAGAGAGAACCAATGAACCGTAATCCAATTGCCTGTTATGTTGTGCATCTGTGTTGGTTATTAGTCTCCCCAGGTGTAGCAAGTAAGTCAGTTGAAGAATTAGAGAGAACAAATGAACAGTAAATCAATTACCTGTTATGTTGTGCATCTGTGTTGGTTATTAGTCTCCCCAGGTGTAGCAAGTAAGTCAGTTGAAGAATTATAGAGAACCAATGATCAGTAAACCAATTACATGTTATGTTGTGTATCTGTGTTGGTTATTAGTCTCCCCAGGTGTAGCAAGTAAGTCAGTTGAAGAATTAGAGAGAGCCAATGAACAGTAAACCAATTACATGTTATGTTGTGCATCTGTGTTGGTTATTAGTCTCCCCAGGTGTAGCAAGTAAGTCAGTTGAAGAATTAGAAAGAACCAATGAACAGTAAACCAATTACCTGTTATGTTGTGCATTTGTGTTGGTTATTAGTCTCCCTAGGTGTAGCAAGTAAGTCAGTTGAAGAATTATAGAAAACCAATGAACAGTAAACCAATTACATGTTATGTTGTGCATCTATGTTGGTTATTAGTCTCCCTAGGTGTAGCAAGTAAGCCAGTTGTAGAATTAGAGAGAACCAATGAACAATAAACCAATTACCTGTTATGTTGTGCATCTGTGTTGGTTATTAGTCTCCGCAGGTGTAGCAAGTAAGTCAGTTGAAGAATTAGAGAGAACCAATGAGCAGTAAACAATTACATGTTATGTTGTGCATCTGTGTTGGTTATTAGTCTCCTTAGGTGTATCAAGTAAGTCAGTTGAAGAATTAGAGATAACCTATGAACAGTAAGCCATTTACAGGTTATGTTGTGCATCTGTGTTGGTTATTACTCTCCCCAGGTGTAGCAAGTAAGTCAGTTGAAGAATTTGAGAGAACCAATGAATAGTAAAACAATTACCTGTTATGTTGTGCATCTGTGTTGGTTATTAGTCTCCCCAGGTGTAGCAAGTAAGTCAGTTGAAGAATTCGAGAGAACCAATGAACAGTAAACCAATTACCTGTTATGTTGTGCATCTGTGTTGGTTATTAGTCTCCCCAGGTGTAGCAAGTAAGTCAGTTGAAGAATTAGAGAGAACCAATGAACAGTAAACCAATTACCTGTTATGTTGTGCATCTGTGTTGGTTATTAGTCTCCCCAGGTGTAGCAAGTAAGTCAGTTGAAGAATTAGAGAGAACAAATGAGCAGTAAACCAATTACCTGTTTTGTTGTGCATCTGTGTTGGTTATTAGTCTCCCCAGGTGTAGCAAGTAAGTCAGTTGAAGAATTAGAGAGAACCAATGAAAAGTAAACCAATTACCTGTTCTGTTGTGCATTTGTGTTGGCTATTAGTCTCCCTAGGTGCAGCAAGTAAGTCAGTTGAAGAATTAGAGAGAACCAATGAACAGTAAACCAATTACCTGTTATGTTGTGCATCTGTGTTGGCTATTAGTCTTCCCAGGTGTAGCAAGTAAGTCAGTTGAAGATTTAGAGAGAACCAATGAACAGTAAACTAATTACCTGTGATGTTGTGCATCTGTGTTGGTTATTAGTCTCTGTAGTTGTAGCAAGTAAGTCAGTTGAAGAGTTTGAGAGAACCAATGAACAGTAAACCAATTACCTGTTATGTTGGGCATCTGTGTTCGTTATTAGTCTCCCCAGGTGTAGCAAGTAAGTCAGTTGAAGAATTAAAGAGAACCAATGAACAGTAAACCAATTACCTGTTTTGTTGTGCATCTGTGTTGGTTATTAGTCTCCCCAGGTGTAGCAAGTAAGTCAGTTGAAGAATTAGAGAGAACCAATGAGCAGTAAACAATTACATGTTATGTTGTGCATCTGTGTTGGTTATTAGTCTCCTAAGGTGTAGCAAGAAGTCAATTGAAGGATTAGAGATAACCAATGAACAGTAAGCCATTTACATGTTATGTTGTGCATTTGTGTTGGTTATTAGTCTCCCCAGGTGTAGCAAGTAAGTCAGTTGAAGAATTTGAGAGAACCAATGAATTGTAAACCAATTACCGGTTATGTTGTGCATCTGTGTTGGTTATTAGTCTGCCAAGGTGTAGCAAGTAAGTCAGTTGAAGAATTTGAGAGAACCAATGAACAGTAAACCAATTACCTGTTATGTTGGGCATCTGTGTTGGTTATTAGTCTCCCCAGGTGTAGCAAGTAAGTCAGTTGAAGAATTAGAGAGAACCAATGAACAGTAAACCAATTACATGTTATGTTGTACATCTGTGTTGGTTATTAGTCTCCCCAGGTGTAGCAAGTAAGTCAGTTGAAGAATTAGAGAGAACCAACGAGCAGTAAACAATTACATGTTATGTTGTGCATCTGTGTTGGTTATTAGTCTCCTGAGGTGTAGCAAGTAAGTCAGTTGAAGAATTACAGATAACCAATGAACAGTAAGCCATTACCATGTTATGTTGTGCATCTGTGTTGGTTATTAGTCTCCCCAGGTGTAGCAAGTAAGTCAGTTGAAGAATTGGAGAGAACCAATGAATAGTAAACCAATTACCTGTTATGTTGTGCATCTGTGTTGGTTATTAGTCTCCCCAGGTGTAGCAAGTAAGTCAGTTGAAGAATTAGAGAGAACCAATGAGCAGTAAACAATTACATGTTATGTTGTGCATCTGTGTTGGTTATTAGTCTCCTTAGGTGTAGCAAGAAGTCAATTGAAGGATTAGAGATAACCAATGAACAGTAAGCCATTTACATGTTATGTTGTGCATTTGTGTTGGTTATTAGTCTCCCCAGGAGTAGCAAGTAAGTCAGTTGAAGAATTAGGGAGAACCAATGAACAGTAAACCAATTACCTGTTATGTTGTGCATCTGTGTTGGTTATTAGTCTCCCCAGGTGTAGCAAGTAAGTCAGTTGAAGAATTAGAGAGAACCAATGAACAGTAAACCAATTACATGTTATGTTGTGCATCTGTGTTGGTTATTAGTCTCCCCAGGTGTAGCAAGTAAGTCAGTTGAAGAATTAGAGAGAACAAATGAACAGTACACCAATTACCTGTTTTGTTGTGCATCTGTGTTGGTTATTAGTCTCCCCAGGTGTAGCAAGTAAGTCAGTTGAAGAATTAGAGAGAACCAATGAACAGTAAACCAATTACATGTTATGTTGTGCATCTGTGTTGGTTATTAGTCTCCCCAGGTGTAGCAAGTAAGTCAGTTGAAGAATTTGAGAGAACCAATGAATAGTAAACCAATTACCTGTTATGTTGTGCATCTGTGTTGGTTATTAGTCTCCCCAGGTGTAGCAAGTAAGTCAGTTGAAGAATTAGAGAGAACCAATGAACAGTAAACCAATTACCTGTTATGTTGTGCATTTGTTTTGGCTATTAGTCTCCCCAGGTGTAGCAAGTAAGTCAGTTGAAGATTTAGAGAGACCCAATGAACAGTAAACCAATTACATGTTATGTTGTGCATCTGTGTTGGTTATTAGTCTCCCCAGGTGTAGCAAGTAAGTCAGTTGAAGAATTAGAGAGAACAAATGAACAGTACACCAATTACCTGTTTTGTTGTGCATCTGTGTTGGTTATTAGTCTCCCCAGGTGTAGCAAGTAAGTCAGTTGAAGAATTGGAGAGAACCAATGAACAGTAAACCAATTACATGTTATGTTGTGCATCTGTGTTGGTTATTAGTCTCCCCAGGTGTAGCAAGTAAGTCAGTTGAAGAATTTGAGAGAACCAATGAATAGTAACCAATTACCTGTTATGTTGTGCATCTGTGTTGGTTATTAGTCTCCCCAGGTGTAGCAAGTAAGTCAGTTGAAGAATTAGAGAGAACCAATGAACAGTAAACCAATTACCTGTTATATTGTGCATCTGTGTTGGCTATTAGTCTCCCCAGGTGTAGCAAGTAAGTCAGTTGAAGATTTAGAGAGAACCAATGAACAGTAAACCAATTACCTGTGATGTTGTGCATCTGTGTTGGTTATTAGTCTCCCCAGGTGTAGCAAGTAAGTCAGTTGAAGAATTAGAGAGAAAAAATGAACAGTAAACCAATTACCTGTTTTGTTGTGCATCTGTGTTGGTTATTAGTCTCCCCAGGTGTAGCAAGTAAGTCAGTTGAAGAATTAGAGAGAACCAATGAACAGTAAATCAATTACCTGTTATGTTGTGCATCTGTGTTGGTTATTAGTCTCCCCAGGTGTAGCAAGTAAGTCAGTTGAAGAATTAGAGAGAACCTATGAAAAGTAAACCAGTTACCTGTTATGTTGTGCATTTGTGTTGGCTATTAGTCTCCCCAGGTGTAGCAAGTAAGTCAGTTGAAGAATTAGAGAGAACCAATGAACAGTACACCAATTACCTGTTTTGTTGTGCATCTGTGTTGGTTATTAGTCTCCCCAGGTGTAGCAAGTAAGTCAGTTGAAGAATTAGAGAGAACCAATGAACAGTAAACCAGTTACATGTTATGTTGTGCATCTGTGTTGGTTATTAGTCTCCCCAGGTGTAGCAAGTAAGTCAGTTGAAGAATTTGAGAGAACCAATGAATAGTAAACCAATTACCTGTTATGTTGTGCATCTGTGTTGGTTATTAGTCTCCCCAGGTGTAGCAAGTAAGTCAGTTGAAGAATTAGAGAGAACCAATGAACAGTAAACCAATTACCTGTTATGTTGTGCATTTGTTTTGGCTATTAGTCTCCCCAGCTGTAGCAAGTAAGTCAGTTGAAGAATTAGAGAGAACCAATGAACAGTAAACCAATTACCTGTTATGTTGTGCATCTGTGTTGGTTATTAGTCTCCCCAGGTGTAGCAAGTAAGTCAGTTGAAGAATTAGAGAGAACAAATGAACAGTAAACCAATTACCTATTTTGTTGTGCATCTGTGTTGGTTATTAGTCTCCCCAGGTGTAGCAAGTAAGTCTGTTGAAGAATTAGAGAGAACCAATGAAGAGTAAACCAATTACCTGTTATGTTGTGCATCTGTGTCGGCTATTAGTCTCCCCAGGTGTAGCAAGTAAGTCAGTTGAAGATTTAGAGAGAACCAATGAACAGTAAACCAATTACCTGTTATGTTGTGCATCTGTGTTGGCTATTAGTCTCCCCAGGTGTAGCAAGTAAGTCAGTTGAAGAAATAGAGAGAACCAATGAACAGTAAACCAATTACCTGTTATGTTGTGCATTTGTGTTGGCTATTAGTCTCCCCAGGTGTAGCAAGTAAGTCAGTTGAAGAATTAGAGAGAACCAATGAACAGTAAACCAATTACCTGTTATGTTGTGCATCTGTGTTGGCTATTAGTCTCCCCAGGTGTAGCAAGTAAGTTAGTCGAAGAGTTAGAGAGAACTAATGTACAGTAAACTAATTACATGTTATGTTGTGCATCTGTGTTGGTTATTAGTCTCCGCAGTTGTAGCAAGTAAGTCAGTTGAAAAATTAGAGAGAACCAATGAACAGTAAACCAATTACATGTTATGTTGTGCATTTGTGTTGGTTATTAGTCTCCCTAGGAGTAGCAAGTAAGTCAGGTGAAGAATTAGAGAGAACCAGTGAACAGTAAACCAATTCCCTGTTATGTTGTGCATCTGTGTTGGTTATTAGTCTCTCCAGGTGTAGCAAGTAAGTCAGTTGAAAAATTAGAGAGAACCAAATAACAGTAAACCAATTACCTATTATGTTGTGCATCTGTGTTGGTTATTAGTCTCCCCAGGTGTAGCAAGTAAGTCAGTTGAAGAATTAGAGAGAACCAATGAACCGTAATCCAATTGCCTGTTATGTTGTGCATCTGTGTTGGTTATTAGTCTCCCCAGGTGTAGCAAGTAAGTCAGTTGAAGAATTAGAGAGAACAAATGAACAGTAAATCAATTACCTGTTATGTTGTGCATCTGTGTTGGTTATTAGTCTCCCCAGGTGTAGCAAGTAAGTCAGTTGAAGAATTATAGAGAACCAATGATCAGTAAACCAATTACATGTTATGTTGTGTATCTGTGTTGGTTATTAGTCTCCCCAGGTGTAGCAAGTAAGTCAGTTGAAGAATTAGAGAGAGCCAATGAACAGTAAACCAATTACATGTTATGTTGTGCATCTGTGTTGGTTATTAGTCTCCCCAGGTGTAGCAAGTAAGTCAGTTGAAGAATTAGAAAGAACCAATGAACAGTAAACCAATTACCTGTTATGTTGTGCATTTGTGTTGGTTATTAGTCTCCCTAGGTGTAGCAAGTAAGTCAGTTGAAGAATTATAGAAAACCAATGAACAGTAAACCAATTACATGTTATGTTGTGCATCTGTGTTGGTTATTAGTCTCCCTAGGTGTAGCAAGTAAGCCAGTTGTAGAATTAGAGAGAACCAATGAACAATAAACCAATTACCTGTTATGTTGTGCATCTGTGTTGGTTATTAGTCTCCGCAGGTGTAGCAAGTAAGTCAGTTGAAGAATTAGAGAGAACCAATGAGCAGTAAACAATTACATGTTATGTTGTGCATCTGTGTTGGTTATTAGTCTCCTTAGGTGTATCAAGTAAGTCAGTTGAAGAATTAGAGATAACCTATGAACAGTAAGCCATTTACAGGTTATGTTGTGCATCTGTGTTGGTTATTACTCTCCCCAGGTGTAGCAAGTAAGTCAGTTGAAGAATTTGAGAGAACCAATGAATAGTAAAACAATTACCTGTTATGTTGTGCATCTGTGTTGGTTATTAGTCTCCCCAGGTGTAGCAAGTAAGTCAGTTGAAGAATTCGAGAGAACCAATGAACAGTAAACCAATTACCTGTTATGTTGTGCATCTGTGTTGGTTATTAGTCTCCCCAGGTGTAGCAAGTAAGTCAGTTGAAGAATTAGAGAGAACCAATGAACAGTAAACCAATTACCTGTTATGTTGTGCATCTGTGTTGGTTATTAGTCTCCCCAGGTGTAGCAAGTAAGTCAGTTGAAGAATTAGAGAGAACAAATGAGCAGTAAACCAATTACCTGTTTTGTTGTGCATCTGTGTTGGTTATTAGTCTCCCCAGGTGTAGCAAGTAAGTCAGTTGAAGAATTAGAGAGAACCAATGAAAAGTAAACCAATTACCTGTTCTGTTGTGCATTTGTGTTGGCTATTAGTCTCCCTAGGTGCAGCAAGTAAGTCAGTTGAAGAATTAGAGAGAACCAATGAACAGTAAACCAATTACCTGTTATGTTGTGCATCTGTGTTGGCTATTAGTCTTCCCAGGTGTAGCAAGTAAGTCAGTTGAAGATTTAGAGAGAACCAATGAACAGTAAACTAATTACCTGTGATGTTGTGCATCTGTGTTGGTTATTAGTCTCTGTAGTTGTAGCAAGTAAGTCAGTTGAAGAGTTTGAGAGAACCAATGAACAGTAAACCAATTACCTGTTATGTTGGGCATCTGTGTTCGTTATTAGTCTCCCCAGGTGTAGCAAGTAAGTCAGTTGAAGAATTAAAGAGAACCAATGAACAGTAAACCAATTACATGTTATGTTGTGCATCTGTGTTGGTTATTAGTCTCCCCAGGTGTAGCAAGTAAGTCAGTTGAAGAATTAGAGAGAACCAATGAGCAGTAAACAATTACATGTTATGTTGTGCATCTGTGTTGGTTATTAGTCTCCTTAGGTGTAGCAAGAAGTCAATTGAAGGATTAGAGATAACCAATGAACAGTAAGCCATTTACATGTTATGTTGTGCATTTGTGTTGGTTATTAGTCTCCCCAGGTGTAGCAAGTAAGTCAGTTGAAGAATTTGAGAGAACCAATGAATTGTAAACCAATTACCGGTTAAGTTGTGCATCTGTGTTGGTTATTAGTCTGCCAAGGTGTAGCAAGTAAGTCAGTTGAAGAATTTGAGAGAACCAATGAACAGTAAACCAATTACCTGTTATGTTGGGCATCTGTGTTGGTTATTAGTCTCCCCAGGTGTAGCAAGTAAGTCAGTTGAAGAATTAGAGAGAACCAATGAACAGTAAACCAATTACATGTTATGTTGTACATCTGTGTTGGTTATTAGTCTCCCCAGGTGTAGCAAGTAAGTCAGTTGAAGAATTAGAGAGAACCAACGAGCAGTAAACAATTACATGTTATGTTGTGCATCTGTGTTGGTTATTAGTCTCCTGAGGTGTAGCAAGTAAGTCAGTTGAAGAATTACAGATAACCAATGAACAGTAAGCCATTTACATGTTATGTTGTGCATCTGTGTTCGTTATTAGTCTCCCCAGGTGTAGAAAGTAAGACAGTTGAAGAATTACAGAGAACCAATGAACAGTAAACAAATTACCTGTTTTGTTGTACATCTGTGTTGGTTATTAGTCTCCCCAGGTGTAGCAAGTAAGTCAGTTGAAGAATTAGAGAGAACAAATGAACAGTACACCAATTACCTGTTTTGTTGTGCATCTGTGTTGGTTATTAGTCTCCCCAGGTGTAGCAAGTAAGTCAGTTGAAGAATTGGAGAGAACCAATGAACAGTAAACCAATTACATGTTATGTTGTGCATCTGTGTTGGTTATTAGTCTCCCCAGGTGTAGCAAGTAAGTCAGTTGAAGAATTTGAGAGAACCAATGAATAGTAACCAATTACCTGTTATGTTGTGCATCTGTGTTGGTTATTAGTCTCCCCAGGTGTAGCAAGTAAGTCAGTTGAAGAATTAGAGAGAACCAATGAACAGTAAACCAATTACCTGTTATATTGTGCATCTGTGTTGGCTATTAGTCTCCCCAGGTGTAGCAAGTAAGTCAGTTGAAGATTTAGAGAGAACCAATGAACAGTAAACCAATTACCTGTGATGTTGTGCATCTGTGTTGGTTATTAGTCTCCCCAGGTGTAGCAAGTAAGTCAGTTGAAGAATTAGAGAGAAAAAATGAACAGTAAACCAATTACCTGTTTTGTTGTGCATCTGTGTTGGTTATTAGTCTCCCCAGGTGTAGCAAGTAAGTCAGTTGAAGAATTAGAGAGAACCAATGAACAGTAAATCAATTACCTGTTATGTTGTGCATCTGTGTTGGTTATTAGTCTCCCCAGGTGTAGCAAGTAAGTCAGTTGAAGAATTAGAGAGAACCTATGAAAAGTAAACCAGTTACCTGTTATGTTGTGCATTTGTGTTGGCTATTAGTCTCCCCAGGTGTAGCAAGTAAGTCAGTTGAAGAATTAGAGAGAACCAATGAACAGTACACCAATTACCTGTTTTGTTGTGCATCTGTGTTGGTTATTAGTCTCCCCAGGTGTAGCAAGTAAGTCAGTTGAAGAATTAGAGAGAACCAATGAACAGTAAACCAGTTACATGTTATGTTGTGCATCTGTGTTGGTTATTAGTCTCCCCAGGTGTAGCAAGTAAGTCAGTTGAAGAATTTGAGAGAACCAATGAATAGTAAACCAATTACCTGTTATGTTGTGCATCTGTGTTGGTTATTAGTCTCCCCAGGTGTAGCAAGTAAGTCAGTTGAAGAATTAGAGAGAACCAATGAACAGTAAACCAATTACCTGTTATGTTGTGCATTTGTTTTGGCTATTAGTCTCCCCAGGTGTAGCAAGTAAGTCAGTTGAAGATTTAGAGAGACCCAATGAACAGTAAACCAATTACATGTTATGTTGTGCATCTGTGTTGGTTATTAGTCTCCCCAGGTGTAGCAAGTAAGTCAGTTGAAGAATTAGAGAGAACAAATGAACAGTACACCAATTACCTGTTTTGTTGTGCATCTGTGTTGGTTATTAGTCTCCCCAGGTGTAGCAAGTAAGTCAGTTGAAGAATTGGAGAGAACCAATGAACAGTAAACCAATTACATGTTATGTTGTGCATCTGTGTTGGTTATTAGTCTCCCCAGGTGTAGCAAGTAAGTCAGTTGAAGAATTTGAGAGAACCAATGAATAGTAACCGATTACCTGTTATGTTGTGCATCTGTGTTGGTTATTAGTCTCCCCAGGTGTAGCAAGTAAGTCAGTTGAAGAATTAGAGAGAACCAATGAACAGTAAACCAATTACCTGTTATATTGTGCATCTGTGTTGGCTATTAGTCTCCCCAGGTGTAGCAAGTAAGTCAGTTGAAGATTTAGAGAGAACCAATGAACAGTAAACCAATTACCTGTGATGTTGTGCATCTGTGTTGGTTATTAGTCTCCCCAGGTGTAGCAAGTAAGTCAGTTGAAGAATTAGAGAGAAAAAATGAACAGTAAACCAATTACCTGTTTTGTTGTGCATCTGTGTTGGTTATTAGTCTCCCCAGGTGTAGCAAGTAATTCAGTTGAAGAATTAGAGAGAACCAATGAACAGTAAATCAATTACCTGTTATGTTGTGCATCTGTGTTGGTTATTAGTCTCCCCAGGTGTAGCAAGTAAGTCAGTTGAAGAATTAGAGAGAACCTATGAAAAGTAAACCAGTTACCTGTTATGTTGTGCATTTGTGTTGGCTATTAGTCTCCCCAGGTGTAGCAAGTAAGTCAGTTGAAGAATTAGAGAGAACCAATGAACAGTACACCAATTACCTGTTTTGTTGTGCATCTGTGTTGGTTATTAGTCTCCCCAGGTGTAGCAAGTAAGTCAGTTGAAGAACTAGAGAGAACCAATGAACAGTAAACCAGTTACATGTTATGTTGTGCATCTGTGTTGGTTATTAGTCTCCCCAGGTGTAGCAAGTAAGTCAGTTGAAGAATTTGAGAGAACCAATGAATAGTAAACCAATTACCTGTTATGTTGTGCATCTGTGTTGGTTATTAGTCTCCCCAGGTGTAGCAAGTAAGTCAGTTGAAGAATTAGAGAGAACCAATGAACAGTAAACCAATTACCTGTTATGTTGTGCATTTGTTTTGGCTATTAGTCTCCCCAGGTGTAGCAAGTAAGTCAGTTGAAGATTTAGAGAGACCCAATGAACAGTAAACCAATTACATGTTATGTTGTGCATCTATGTTGGTTATTAGTCTCCCCAGGTGTAGCAAGTAAGTCAGTTGAAGAATTAGAGAGAACAAATGAACAGTACACCAATTACCTGTTTTGTTGTGCATCTGTGTTGGTTATTAGTCTCCCCAGGTGTAGCAAGTAAGTCAGTTGAAGAATTGGAGAGAACCAATGAACAGTAAACCAATTACATGTTATGTTGTGCATCTGTGTTGGTTATTAGTCTCCCCAGGTGTAGCAAGTAAGTCAGTTGAAGAATTTGAGAGAACCAATGAATAGTAACCAATTACCTGTTATGTTGTGCATCTGTGTTGGTTATTAGTCTCCCCAGGTGTAGCAAGTAAGTCAGTTGAAGAATTAGAGAGAACCAATGAACAGTAAACCAATTACCTGTTATATTGTGCATCTGTGTTGGCTATTAGTCTCCCCAGGTGTAGCAAGTAAGTCAGTTGAAGATTTAGAGAGAACCAATGAACAGTAAACCAATTACCTGTGATGTTGTGCATCTGTGTTGGTTATTAGTCTCCCCAGGTGTAGCAAGTAAGTCAGTTGAAGAATTAGAGAGAAAAAATGAACAGTAAACCAATTACCTGTTTTGTTGTGCATCTGTGTTGGTTATTAGTCTCCCCAGGTGTAGCAAGTAAGTCAGTTGAAGAATTAGAGAGAACCAATGAACAGTAAATCAATTACCTGTTATGTTGTGCATCTGTGTTGGTTATTAGTCTCCCCAGGTGTAGCAAGTAAGTCAGTTGAAGAATTAGAGAGAACCTATGAAAAGTAAACCAGTTACCTGTTATGTTGTGCATTTGTGTTGGCTATTAGTCTCCCCAGGTGTAGCAAGTAAGTCAGTTGAAGAATTAGAGAGAACCAATGAACAGTAAACCAATTACCTGTTATGTTGTGCATCTGTGTTGGTTATTAGTCTCCCCAGGTGTAGCAAGTAAGTCAGTTGAAGAATTAGAGAGAACAAATGAACAGTACACCAATTACCTGTTTTGTTGTGCATCTGTGTTGGTTATTAGTCTCCCCAGGTGTAGCAAGTAAGTCAGTTGAAGAATTAGAGAGAACCAATGAACAGTAAACCAATTACATGTTATGTTGTGCATCTGTGTTGGTTATTAGTCTCCCCAGGTGTAGCAAGTAAGTCAGTTGAAGAATTTGAGAGAACCAATGAATAGTAAACCAATTACCTGTTATGTTGTGCATCTGTGTTGGTTATTAGTCTCCCCAGGTGTAGCAAGTAAGTCAGTTGAAGAATTAGAGAGAACCAATGAACAGTAAACAAATTACCTGTTATGTTGTGCATTTGTTTTGGCTATTAGTCTCCCCAGGTGTAGCAAGTAAGTCAGTTGAAGATTTAGAGAGACCCAATGAACAGTAAACCAATTACATGTTATGTTGTGCATCTGTGTTGGTTATTAGTCTCCCCAGGTGTAGCAAGTAAGTCAGTTGAAGAATTAGAGAGAACAAATGAACAGTACACCAATTACCTGTTTTGTTGTGCATCTGTGTTGGTTATTAGTCTCCCCAGGTGTAGCAAGTAAGTCAGTTGAAGAATTGGAGAGAACCAATGAACAGTAAACCAATTACATGTTATGTTGTGCATCTGTGTTGGTTATTAGTCTCCCCAGGTGTAGCAAGTAAGTCAGTTGAAGAATTTGAGAGAACCAATGAATAGTAACCAATTACCTGTTATGTTGTGCATCTGTGTTGGTTATTAGTCTCCCCAGGTGTAGCAAGTAAGTCAGTTGAAGAATTAGAGAGAACCAATGAACAGTAAACCAATTACCTGTTATATTGTGCATCTGTGTTGGCTATTAGTCTCCCCAGGTGTAGCAAGTAAGTCAGTTGAAGATTTAGAGAGAACCAATGAACAGTAAACCAATTACCTGTGATGTTGTGCATCTGTGTTGGTTATTAGTCTCCCCAGGTGTAGCAAGTAAGTCAGTTGAAGAATTGGAGAGAACCAATGAACAGTAAACCAATTACATGTTATGTTGTGCATCTGTGTTGGTTATTAGTCTCCCCAGGTGTAGCAAGTAAGTCAGTTGAAGAATTTGAGAGAACCAATGAATAGTAACCAATTACCTGTTATGTTGTGCATCTGTGTTGGTTATTAGTCTCCCCAGGTGTAGCAAGTAAGTCAGTTGAAGAATTAGAGAGAACCAATGAACAGTAAACCAATTACCTGTTATATTGTGCATCTGTGTTGGCTATTAGTCTCCCCAGGTGTAGCAAGTAAGTCAGTTGAAGATTTAGAGAGAACCAATGAACAGTAAACCAATTACCTGTGATGTTGTGCATCTGTGTTGGTTATTAGTCTCCCCAGGTGTAGCAAGTAAGTCAGTTGAAGAATTAGAGAGAAAAAATGAACAGTAAACCAATTACCTGTTTTGTTGTGCATCTGTGTTGGTTATTAGTCTCCCCAGGTGTAGCAAGTAAGTCAGTTGAAGAATTAGAGAGAACCAATGAACAGTAAACCAATTACCTGTTATGTTGTGCATCTGTGTTGGTTATTAGTCTCCCCAGGTGTAGCAAGTAAGTCAGTTGAAGAATTAGAGATAACCAATGAACAGTAAACCAATCACACGTTATGTTGTGCATCTGTGTTGGTTATTAGTCTCCCTAGGTGTAGCAAGTAAGTCAGTTGAAGAATTAGAAAGAACCAATGAATAGTAAACCAATTACCTGTTATGTTGTGCATCTGTGTTGGTTATTAGTCTCCCCGGGTGTAGCAAGTAAGTCAGTTGAAGAATTAGAGAGAACCAATGAACAGTAAACCAATTACCTGTTATGTTGTGCATCTGTGTTGGTTATTAGTCTCCCCAGGTGTAGCAAGTAAGTCAGTTGAAGAATTAGAGTGAACCTATGAAAAGTAAACCAGTTACCTGTTATGTTGTGCATTTGTGTTGGCTATTAGTCTCCCCAGGTGTAGCAAGTAAGTCAGTTGAAGAATTAGAGAGAACAAATGAACAGTACACCAATTACCTGTTTTGTTGTGCATCTGTGTTGGTTATTAGTCTCCCCAGGTGTAGCAAGTAAGTCAGTTGAAGAATTAGAGAGAACCAATGAACAGTAAACCAATTACATGTTATGTTGTGCATCTGTGTTGGTTATTAGTCTCCCCAGGTGTAGCAAGTAAGTCAGTTGAAGAATTTGAGAGAACCAATGAATAGTAAACCAATTACCTGTTATGTTGTGCATCTGTGTTGGTTATTAGTCTCCCCAGGTGTAGCAAGTAAGTCAGTTGAAGAATTAGAGAGAACCAATGAACAGTAAACCAATTACCTGTTATGTTGTGCATTTGTTTTGGCTATTAGTCTCCCCAGGTGTAGCAAGTAAGTCAGTTGAAGATTTAGAGAGACCCAATGAACAGTAAACCAATTACATGTTATGTTGTGCATCTGTGTTGGTTATTAGTCTCCCCAGGTGTAGCAAGTAAGTCAGTTGAAGAATTAGAGAGAACAAATGAACAATACACCAATTACCTGTTTTGTTGTGCATCTGTGTTGGTTATTAGTCTCCCCAGGTGTAGCAAGTAAGTCAGTTGAAGAATTGGAGAGAACCAATGAACAGTAAACCAATTACATGTTATGTTGTGCATCTGTGTTGGTTATTAGTCTCCCCAGGTGTAGCAAGTAAGTCAGTTGAAGAATTTGAGAGAACCAATGAATAGTAACCAATTACCTGTTATGTTGTGCATCTGTGTTGGTTATTAGTCTCCCCAGGTGTAGCAAGTAAGTCAGTTGAAGAATTAGAGAGAACCAATGAACAGTAAACCAATTACCTGTTATATTGTGCATCTGTGTTGGCTATTAGTCTCCCCAGGTATAGCAAGTAAGTCAGTTGAAGATTTAGAGAGAACCAATGAACAGTAAACCAATTACCTGTGATGTTGTGCATCTGTGTTGGTTATTAGTCTCCCCAGGTGTAGCAAGTAAGTCAGTTGAAGAATTAGAGAGAAAAAATGAACAGTAAACCAATTACCTGTTTTGTTGTGCATCTGTGTTGGTTATTAGTCTCCCCAGGTGTAGCAAGTAAGTCAGTTGAAGAATTAGAGAGAACCAATGAACAGTAAACCAATTACCTGTTATATTGTGCATCTGTGTTGGCTATTAGTCTCCCCAGGTGTAGCAAGTAAGTCAGTTGAAGATTTAGAGAGAACCAATGAACAGTAAACCAATTACCTGTGATGTTGTGCATCTGTGTTGGTTATTAGTCTCCCCAGGTGTAGCAAGTAAGTCAGTTGAAGAATTAGAGAGAAAAAATGAACAGTAAACCAATTACCTGTTTTGTTGTGCATCTGTGTTGGTTATTAGTCTCCCCAGGTGTAGCAAGTAAGTCAGTTGAAGAATTAGAGAGAACCAATGAACAGTAAATCAATTACCTGTTATGTTGTGCATCTGTGTTGGTTATTAGTCTCCCCAGGTGTAGCAAGTAAGTCAGTTGAAGAATTAGAGAGAACCTATGAAAAGTAAACCAGTTACCTGTTATGTTGTGCATTTGTGTTGGCTATTAGTCTCCCCAGGTGTAGCAAGTAAGTCAGTTGAAGAATTAGAGAGAACCAATGAACAGTAAACCAATTACCTGTTATGTTGTGCATCTGTGTTGGTTATTAGTCTCCCCAGGTGTAGCAAGTAAGTCAGTTGAAGAATTAGAGAGAACAAATGAACAGTACACCAATTACCTGTTTTGTTGTGCATCTGTGTTGGTTATTAGTCTCCCCAGGTGTAGCAAGTAAGTCAGTTGAAGAATTAGAGAGAACCAATGAACAGTAAACCAATTACATGTTATGTTGTGCATCTGTGTTGGTTATTAGTCTCCCCAGGTGTAGCAAGTAAGTCAGTTGAAGAATTTGAGAGAACCAATGAATAGTAAACCAATTACCTGTTATGTTGTGCATCTGTGTTGGTTATTAGTCTCCCCAGGTGTAGCAAGTAAGTCAGTTGAAGAATTAGAGAGAACCAATGAACAGTAAACCAATTACCTGTTATGTTGTGCATTTGTTTTGGCTATTAGTCTCCCCAGGTGTAGCAAGTAAGTCAGTTGAAGATTTAGAGAGACCCAATGAACAGTAAACCAATTACATGTTATGTTGTGCATCTGTGTTGGTTATTAGTCTCCCCAGGTGTAGCAAGTAAGTCAGTTGAAGAATTAGAGAGAACAAATGAACAGTACACCAATTACCTGTTTTGTTGTGCATCTGTGTTGGTTATTAGTCTCCCCAGGTGTAGCAAGTAAGTCAGTTGAAGAATTGGAGAGAACCAATGAACAGTAAACCAATTACATGTTATGTTGTGCATCTGTGTTGGTTATTAGTCTCCCCAGGTGTAGCAAGTAAGTCAGTTGAAGAATTTGAGAGAACCAATGAATAGTAAACCAATTACCTGTTATGTTGTGCATCTGTGTTGGTTATTAGTCTCCCCAGGTGTAGCAAGTAAGTCAGTTGAAGAATTAGAGAGAACCAATGAACAGTAAACCAATTACCTGTTATGTTGTGCATTTGTTTTGGCTATTAGTCTCCCCAGGTGTAGCAAGTAAGTCAGTTGAAGATTTAGAGAGAACCAATGAATAGTAAACCAATTACCTGTTATGTTGTGCATCTGTGTTGGTTATTAGTCTCCCCAGGTGTAGCAAGTAAGTCAGTTGAAGAATTAGAGAGAACCAATGAACAGTAAACCAATTACCTGTTATGTTGTGCATTTGTTTTGGCTATTAGTCTCCCCAGGTGTAGCAAGTAAGTCAGTTGAAGATTTAGAGAGAACCAATGAACAGTAAACCAATTACCTGTGATGTTGTGCATCTGTGTTGGTTATTAGTCTCCCCAGGTGTAGCAAGTAAGTCAGTTGAAGAATTAGAGAGAAAAAATGAACAGTAAACCAATTACCTGTTTTGTTGTGCATCTGTGTTGGTTATTAGTCTCCCCAGGTGTAGCAAGTAAGTCAGTTGAAGAATTTGAGAGAACCAATGAATAGTAACCAATTACCTGTTATGTTGTGCATCTGTGTTGGTTATTAGTCTCCCCAGGTGTAGCAAGTAAGTCAGTTGAAGAATTAGAGAGAACCAATGAACAGTAAATCAATTACCTGTTATGTTGTGCATCTGTGTTGGTTATTAGTCTCCCCAGGTGTAGCAAGTAAGTCAGTTGAAGAATTAGAGAGAACCTATGAAAAGTAAACCAGTTACCTGTTATGTTGTGCATTTGTGTTGGCTATTAGTCTCCCCAGGTGTAGCAAGTAAGTCAGTTGAAGAATTAGAGAGAACCAATGAACAGTAAACCAATTACCTGTTATGTTGTGCATCTGTGTTGGCTATTAGTCTCCCCAGGTGTAGCAAGTAAGTCAGTTGAAGATTTAGAGAGAACCAATGAACAGTAAACTAATTACCTGTGATGTTGTGCATCTGTGTTGGTTATTAGTCTCTGCAGTTGTAGCAAGTAGGTCAGTTGAAGAATTTGAGAGAACTAATGAACAGTAAACCAATTACCTGTTATGTTGGGCATCTGTGTTGGTTATTAGTCTCCCCAGGTGTAGCAAGTAAGTCAGTTGAAGAATTAGAGAGAACCAATGAACAGTAAACCAATTACATGTTATGTTGTGCATCTGTGTTGGTTATTAGTCTCCCCAGGTGTAGCAAGTAAGTCAGTTGAAGAATTAGAGAGAACCAACGAGCAGTAAACAATTACATGTTATGTTGTGCAACTGTGTTGGTTATTAGTCTCCTTAGTTGTAGCAAGTAAGTCAGTTGAAGAATTAGAGATAACCAATGAATAGTAAGCCATTTACATGTTATGTTGTGCATCTGTGTTGGTTATTAGTCTCCCTAGGTGTAGCAAGTAAGTCAGTTGAAGAATTGGAGAGAACCAATGAACAGTAAACCAATTACCTGTGATGTTGTGCATCTGTGTTGGTTGTTAGTCTCCCCAGGTGTAGCAAGTAAGTCAGGTGAAGAATTAGAGAGAAAAAATGAACAGTAAACCAATTACCTGTTTTGTTGTGCATCTGTGTTGGTTATTAGTCTCCCCAGGTGTAGCAAGTAAGTAGGTTGAAGAATTAGAGAGAACCAATGAACAGTAAATCAATTACCTGTTATGTTGTGCATCTGTGTTGGTTATTAGTCTCCCCAGGTGTAGCAAGTAAGTCAGTTGAAGAATTAGAGAGAACCTATGAAAAGTAAACCAGTTACCTGTTATGTTGTGCATTTGTGTTGGCTATTAGTCTCCCCAGGTGTAGCAAGTAAGTCAGTTGAAGAATTAGAGAGAACCAATGAACAGTAAACCAATTACCTGTTATGTTGTGCATCTGTGTTGGCTATTAGTCTCCCCAGGTGTAGCAAGTAAGTCAGTTGAAGATTTAGAGAGACCCAATGAACAGTAAACCAATTACATGTTATGTTGTGCATCTGTGTTGGTTATTAGTCTCCCCAGGTGTAGCAAGTAAGTCAGTTGAAGAATTAGAGAGAACAAATGAACAGTACACTAATTACCTGTGATGTTGTGCATCTGTGTTGGTTATTAGTCTCTGTAGTTGTAGCAAGTAAGTCAGTTGAAGAATTTGAGAGAACCAATGAACAGTAAACCAATTACCTGTTATGTTGGGCATCTGTGTTGGTTATTAGTCTCTGTAGTTGTAGCAAGTAAGTCAGTTGAAGAATTTGAGAGAACCAATGAACAGTAAACCAATTACCTGTTATGTTGGGCATCTGTGTTGGTTATTAGTCTCCCCAGGTGTAGCAAGTAAGTCAGTTGAAGAATTAGAGAGAACCAATGAACAGTAAACCAATTACATGTTATGTTGTGCATCTGTGTTGGTTATTAGTCTCCCCAGGTGTAGCAAGTAAGTCAGTTGAAGAATTAGAGAGAACCAACGAGCAGTAAACAATTACATGTTATGTTGTGCAACTGTGTTGGTTATTAGTCTCCTTAGGTGTAGCAAGTAAGTCAGTTGAAGAATTAGAGATAACCAATGAATAGTAAGCCATTTACATGTTATGTTGTGCATCTGTGTTGGTTATTAGTCTCCCTAGGTGTAGCAAGTAAGTCAGTTGAAGAATTGGAGAGAACCAATGAATAGTAAACCAATTACCTGTTATGTTGTGCATCTGTGTTGGTTATTAGTCTCCCCAGGTGTAGCAAGTAAGTCAGTTGAAGAATTTGAGAGAACCAATGAATAGTAAACCAATTACCTGTTATGTTGTGCATCTGTGTTGGTTATTAGTCTCCCCAGGTGTAGCAAGTAAGTCAGTTGAAGAATTGGAGAGAACCAATGAACAGTAAACCAATTACCTGTGATGTTGTGCATCTGTGTTGGTTGTTAGTCTCCCCAGGTGTAGCAAGTAAGTCAGGTGAAGAATTAGAGAGAAAAAATGAACAGTAAACCAATTACCTGTTTTGTTGTGCATCTGTGTTGGTTATTAGTCTCCCCAGGTGTAGCAAGTAAGTAGGTTGAAGAATTAGAGAGAACCAATGAACAGTAAATCAATTACCTGTTATGTTGTGCATCTGTGTTGGTTATTAGTCTCCCCAGGTGTAGCAAGTAAGTCAGTTGAAGAGTTAGAGAGAACCTATGAAAAGTAAACCAGTTACCTGTTATGTTGTGCATTTGTGTTGGCTATTAGTCTCCCCAGGTGTAGCAAGTAAGTCAGTTGAAGAATTAGAGAGAACCAATGAACAGTAAACCAATTACCTGTTATGTTGTGCATCTGTGTTGGCTATTAGTCTCCCCAGGTGTAGCAAGTAAGTCAGTTGAAGATTTAGAGAGACCCAATGAACAGTAAACCAATTACATGTTATGTTGTGCATCTGTGTTGGTTATTAGTCTCCCCAGGTGTAGCAAGTAAGTCAGTTGAAGAATTAGAGAGAACAAATGAACAGTACACTAATTACCTGTGATGTTGTGCATCTGTGTTGGTTATTAGTCTCTGTAGTTGTAGCAAGTAAGTCAGTTGAAGAATTTGAGAGAACCAATGAACAGTAAACCAATTACCTGTTATGTTGGGCATCTGTGTTGGTTATTAGTCTCTGTAGTTGTAGCAAGTAAGTCAGTTGAAGAATTTGAGAGAACCAATGAACAGTAAACCAATTACCTGTTATGTTGGGCATCTGTGTTGGTTATTAGTCTCCCCAGGTGTAGCAAGTAAATCAGTTGAAGAATTAGAGAGAACCAATGAACAGTAAACCAATTACATGTTATGTTGTGCATCTGTGTTGGTTATTAGTCTCCCCAGGTGTAGCAAGTAAGTCAGTTGAAGAATTAGAGAGAACCAACGAGCAGTAAACAATTACATGTTATGTTGTGCAACTGTGTTGGTTATTAGTCTCCTTAGGTGTAGCAAGTAAGTCAGTTGAAGAATTAGAGATAACCAATGAATAGTAAGCCATTTACATGTTATGTTGTGCATCTGTGTTGGTTATTAGTCTCCCTAGGTGTAGCAAGTAAGTCAGTTGAAGAATTGGAGAGAACCAATGAATAGTAAACCAATTACCTGTTATGTTGTGCATCTGTGTTGGTTATTAGTCTCCCCAGGTGTAGCAAGTAAGTCAGTTGAAGAATTTGAGAGAACCAATGAATAGTAAACCAATTACCTGTTATGTTGTGCATCTGTGTTGGTTATTAGTCTCCCCAGGTGTAGCAAGTAAGTCAGTTGAAGAATTAGAGAGAACCAATGAACAGTAAACCAATTACCTGTTATGTTGTGCATCTGTGTTGGCTATTAGTCTCCCCAGGTGTAGCAAGTAAGTCAGTTGAATAATTAGAGAGAACCAATGAACTGTAAACCAATTACCTGTTATGTTGTGCATCTGTGTTGGTTATTAGTCTCCCTAGGTGTAGCAAGTAAGTCAGTTGAAGAATTGGAGAGAACCAATGAACAGTAAACCAATTACCTGTGATGTTGTGCATCTGTGTTGGTTGTTAGTCTCCCCAGGTGTAGCAAGTAAGTCAGTTGAAGAATTAGAGAGAAAAAATGAACAGTAAACCAATTACCTGTTTTGTTGTGCATCTGTGTTGGTTATTAGTCTCCCCAGGTGTAGCAAGTAAGTGAGTTGAAGAATTAGAGAGAACCAATGAACAGTAAATCAATTACCTGTTATGTTGTGCATCTGTGTTGGTTATTAGTCTCCCCAGGTGTAGCAACTAAGTCAGTTGAAGAATTAGAGAGAACCTATGAAAAGTAAACCAGTTACCTGTTATGTTGTGCATTTGTGTTGGCTATTAGTCTCCCCAGGTGTAGCAAGTAAGTCAGTTGAAGAATTAGAGAGAACCAATGAACAGTAAACCAATTACCTGTTATGTTGTGCATCTGTGTTGGCTATTAGTCTCCCCAGGTGTAGCAAGTAAGTCAGTTGAAGATTTAGAGAGACCCAATGAACAGTAAACCAATTACATGTTATGTTGTGCATCTGTGTTGGTTATTAGTCTCCCCAGGTGTAGCAAGTAAGTCAGTTGAAGAATTAGAGAGAACAAATGAACAGTACACTAATTACCTGTGATGTTGTGCATCTGTGTTGGTTATTAGTCTCTGTAGTTGTAGCAAGTAAGTCAGTTGAAGAATTTGAGAGAACCAATGAACAGTAAACCAATTACCTGTTATGTTGGGCATCTGTGTTGGTTATTAGTCTCTGTAGTTGTAGCAAGTAAGTCAGTTGAAGAATTTGAGAGAACCAATGAACAGTAAACCAATTACCTGTTATGTTGGGCATCTGTGTTGGTTATTAGTCTCCCCAGGTGTAGCAAGTAAGTCAGTTGAAGAATTAGAGAGAACCAATGAACAGTAAACCAATTACATGTTATGTTGTGCATCTGTGTTGGTTATTAGTCTCCCCAGGTGTAGCAAGTAAGTCAGTTGAAGAATTAGAGAGAACCAACGAGCAGTAAACAATTACATGTTATGTTGTGCAACTGTGTTGGTTATTAGTCTCCTTAGGTGTAGCAAGTAAGTCAGTTGAAGAATTAGAGATAACCAATGAATAGTAAGCCATTTACATGTTATGTTGTGCATCTGTGTTGGTTATTAGTCTCCCTAGGTGTAGCAAGTAAGTCAGTTGAAGAATTGGAGAGAACCAATGAATAGTAAACCAATTACCTGTTATGTTGTGCATCTGTGTTGGTTATTAGTCTCCCCAGGTGTAGCAAGTAAGTCAGTTGAAGAATTTGAGAGAACCAATGAATAGTAAACCAATTACCTGTTATGTTGTGCATCTGTGTTGGTTATTAGTCTCCCCAGGTGTAGCAAGTAATTCAGTTGAAGAATTAGAGAGAACCAATGAACAGTAAACCAATTACCTGTTATGTTGTGCATCTGTGTTGGCTATTAGTCTCCCCAGGTGTAGCAAGTAAGTCAGTTGAAGATTTAGAGAGAACCAATGAACAGTAAACCAATTACCTGTGATGTTGTGCATCTGTGTTGGTTGTTAGTCTCCCCAGGTGTAGCAAGTAAGTCAGTTGAAGAATTAGAGAGAAAAAATGAACAGTAAACCAATTACCTGTTTTGTTGTGCATCTGTGTTGGTTATTAGTCTCCCCAGGTGTAGCAAGTAAGTGAGTTGAAGAATTAGAGAGAACCAATGAACAGTAAATCAATTACCTGTTATGTTGTGCATCTGTGTTGGTTATTAGTCTCCCCAGGTGTAGCAAGTAAGTCAGTTGAAGAATTAGAGAGAACCTATGAAAAGTAAACCAGTTACCTGTTATGTTGTGCATTAGTGTTGGCTATTAGTCTCCCCAGGTGTAGCAAGTAAGTCAGTTGAAGAATTAGAGAGAACCATTGAACAGTAAACCAATTACCTGTTATGTTGTGCATCTGTGTTGGCTATTAGTCTCCCCAGGTGTAGCAAGTAAGTCAGTTGAAGATTTAGAGAGACCCAATGAACAGTAAACCAATTACATGTTATGTTGTGCATCTGTGTTGGTTATTAGTCTCCCCAGGTGTAGCAAGTAAGTCAGTTGAAGAATTAGAGAGAACAAATGAACAGTACACTAATTACCTGTGATGTTGTGCATCTGTGTTGGTTATTAGTCTCTGTAGTTGTAGCAAGTAAGTCAGTTGAAGAATTTGAGAGAACCAATGAACAGTAAACCAATTACCTGTTATGTTGGGCATCTGTGTTGGTTATTAGTCTCTGTAGTTGTAGCAAGTAAGTCAGTTGAAGAATTTGAGAGAACCAATGAACAGTAAACCAATTACCTGTTATGTTGGGCATCTGTGTTGGTTATTAGTCTCCCCAGGTGTAGCAAGTAAGTCAGTTGAAGAATTAGAGAGAACCAATGAACAGTAAACCAATTACATGTTATGTTGTGCATTTGTGTTGGTTATTAGTCTCCCCAGGTGTAGCAAGTAAGTCAGTTGAAGAATTAGAGAGAACCAACGAGCAGTAAACAATTACATGTTATGTTGTGCAACTGTGTTGGTTATTAGTCTCCTTAGGTGTAGCAAGTAAGTCAGTTGAAGAATTAGAGATAACCAATGAATAGTAAGCCATTTACATGTTATGTTGTGCATCTGTGTTGGTTATTAGTCTCCCCAGGTGTAGCAAGTAAGTCAGTTGAAGAATTTGAGAGAACCAATGAATAGTAAACCAATTACCTGTTATGTTGTGCATCTGTGTTGGTTATTAGTCTCCCCAGGTGTAGCAAGTAAGTCAGTTGAAGAATTAGAGAGAACCAATGAACAGTAAACCAATTACCTGTTATGTTGTGCATCTGTGTTGGCTATTAGTCTCCCCAGGTGTAGCAAGTAAGTCAGTTGAAGATTTAGAGAGAACCAATGAACAGTAAACCAATTACCTGTTATGTTGTGCATCTGTGTTGGCTATTAGTCTCCCCAGGTGTAGCAAGTAAGTCAGTTGAATAATTAGAGAGAACCAATGAACTGTAAACTAATTACCTGTTATGTTGTGCATCTGTGTTGGTTATTAGTCTCCCTAGGTGTAGCAAGTAAGTCAGTTGAAGAATTGGAGAGAACCAATGAACAGTAAACCAATTACCTGTGATGTTGTGCATCTGTGTTGGTTGTTAGTCTCCCCAGGTGTAGCAAGTAAGTCAGTTGAAGAATTAGAGAGAAAAAATGAACAGTAAACCAATTACCTGTTTTGTTGTGCATCTGTGTTGGTTATTAGTCTCCCCAGGTGTAGCAAGTAAGTGAGTTGAAGAATTAGACAGAACCAATGAACAGTAAATCAATTACCTGTTATGTTGTGCATCTGTGTTGGTTATTAGTCTCCCCAGGTGTAGCAAGTAAGTCAGTTGAAGAATTAGAGAGAACCTATGAAAAGTAAACCAGTTACCTGTTATGTTGTGCATTTGTGTTGGCTATTAGTCTCCCCAGGTGTAGCAAGTAAGTCAGTTGAAGAATTAGAGAGAACCAATGAACAGTAAACCAATTACCTGTTATGTTGTGCATCTGTGTTGGCTATTAGTCTCCCCAGGTGTAGCAAGTAAGTCAGTTGAAGATTTAGAGAGACCCAATGAACAGTAAACCAATTACATGTTATGTTGTGCATCTGTGTTGGTTATTAGTCTCCCCAGGTGTAGCAAGTAAGTCAGTTGAAGAATTAGAGAGAACAAATGAACAGTACACTAATTACCTGTGATGTTGTGCATCTGTGTTGGTTATTAGTCTCTGTAGTTGTAGCAAGTAAGTCAGTTGAAGAATTTGAGAGAACCAATGAACAGTAAACCAATTACCTGTTATGTTGGGCATCTGTGTTGGTTATTAGTCTCTGTAGTTGTAGCAAGTAAGTCAGTTGAAGAATTTGAGAGAACCAATGAACAGTAAACCAATTACCTGTTATGTTGGGCATCTGTGTTGGTTATTAGTGTCCCCAGGTGTAGCAAGTAAGTCAGTTGAAGAATTAGAGAGAACCAATGAACAGTAAACCAATTACATGTTATGTTGTGCATCTGTGTTGGTTATTAGTCTCCCCAGGTGTAGCAAGTAAGTCAGTTGAAGAATTAGAGAGAACCAACGAGCAGTAAACAATTACATGTTATGTTGTGCAACTGTGTTGGTTATTAGTCTCCTTAGGTGTAGCAAGTAAGTCAGTTGAAGAATTAGAGATAACCAATGAATAGTAAGCCATTTACATGTTATGTTGTGCATCTGTGTTGGTTATTAGTCTCCCTAGGTGTAGCAAGTAAGTCAGTTGAAGAATTGGAGAGAACCAATGAATAGTAAACCAATTACCTGTTATGTTGTGCATCTGTGTTGGTTATTAGTCTCCCCAGGTGTAGCAAGTAAGTCAGTTGAAGAATTTGAGAGAACCAATGAATAGTAAACCAATTACCTGTTATGTTGTGCATCTGTGTTGGTTATTAGTCTCCCCAGGTGTAGCAAGTAAGTCAGTTGAAGAATTAGAGAGAACCAATGAACAGTAAACCAATTACCTGTTATGTTGTGCATCTGTGTTGGCTATTAGTCTCCCCAGGTGTAGCAAGTAAGTCAGTTGAAGATTTAGAGAGAACCAATGAACAGTAAACCAATTACCTGTGATGTTGTGCATCTGTGTTGGTTATTAGTCTCCCCAGGTGTAGCAAGTAAGTCAGTTGAAGAATTAGAGAGAAAAAATGAACAGTAAACCAATTACCTGTTTTGTTGTGCATCTGTGTTGGTTATTAGTCTCCCCAGGTGTAGCAAGTAAGTCAGTTGAAAAATTAGAGAGAACCAATGAACAATAAATCAATTACCTGTTATGTTGTGCATCTGTGTTGGTTATTAGTCTCCCCAGGTGTAGCAAGTAAGTCAGTTCAAGAATTAGAGAGAACCAATGAAAAGTAAACCAATTACCTGTTATGTTGTGCATTTGTGTTGGCTATTAGTCTCCCCAGGTGTAGCAAGTAAGTCAGTTGAAGAATTAGAGAGAACCAATGAACAGTAAACCAATTACCTGTTATGTTGTGCATCTGTGTTGGCTATTAGTCTCCCCAGGTGTAGCAAGTAAGTAAGTTGAAGATTTAGAGAGAACCAATGAACAGTAAACTAATTACCTGTGATGTTGTGCATCTGTGTTGGTTATTAGTCTCTGTAGTTGTAGCAAGTAAGTCAGTTGAAGAATTTGAGAGAACCAATGAACAGTAAACCAATTACCTGTTATGTTGGGCATCTGTGTTGGTTATTAGTCTCCCCAGGTGTAGCAAGTAAGTCAGTTGAAGAATTAGAGAGAACCAATGAACAGTAAACCAATTACATGTTATGTTGTGCATCTGTGTTGGTTATTAGTCTCCCCAGGTGTAGCAAGTAAGTCAGTTGAAGAATTAGAGAGAACCAACGAGCAGTAAACAATTACATGTTATGTTGTGCAACTGTGTTGGTTATTAGTCTCCTTAGGTGTAGCAAGTAAGTCAGTTGAAGAATTAGAGATAACCAATGAATAGTAAGCCATTTACATGTTATGTTGTGCATCTGTGTTGGTTATTAGTCTCCCTAGGTGTAGCAAGTAAGTCAGTTGAAGAATTGGAGAGAACCAATGAATAGTAAACCAATTACCTGTTATGTTGTGCATCTGTGTTGGTTATTAGTCTCCCCAGGTGTAGCAAGTAAGTCAGTTGAAGAATTCGAGAGAACCAATGAACAGTAAACCAATTACCTGTTATGTTGTGCATCTGTGTTGGTTATTAGTCTCCCCAGGTGTAGCAAGTAAGTCAGTTGAAGAATTACAGAGAACCAACGAACAGTAAACCAATTACCTGTTATGTTGTGCATCTGTGTTGGTTATTAGTGATGGAAAACTTGTTGGAGACCCGGATTGATGTTGAGTTTCCTTCAAGCTCCTCCCTAGATCTTGAACTCCTTGATTCTTCCTATGCTTGATTAAGGTCTCCTATGGAGGAGGAGGCCTTATGACCACCACGGTTGGTGGAGAAACTCTCCCAAGAGGCGCCACTCCTTGTTGTAGAGATAAGCCCCTTCAATTCTCACCACACTCTTCTATGAAGGGATAAGAGAATTGGATGCACTCAAAGAGGTTTAGGGACTTTTGGAAGAGATAAATCTGAACTCTATTCAGAATATACAATCTCAATTACATCAAAAGTGTTTTACAATGAAGGAAAAACGAAAATATAGGAGTAGGAAGCTTGGAGAGCAAGCTAGTCTTAACCATGGTTCACTAGGAACCATGGTAAGGTCTAGCTAACCATCCATGGTCTAGAGGCTTGGAGAGCAAGCTACTCACTTAGCTTGCTTAGTAAGCAAGCTAAGGAGAAGCTTGTGCTTCAAGCTTCTAAGCTTGAGAAGAACCAAGCAATTTGGCCAAGTGTGAACACAAGTGTGAACACATCTAGGTGGGTGGCTTTTTGGAATTAATTTACTCCAACCGGTTTTGAAATTGTTAATTTGGTTTAGTTAGGTTCATCCAATGTGAATGGAACCTAGCTAAATCAAATCTATGAAAAATTAGGAGTAAAATGAGTCCAATATGTAAATTTTAGCCTAGGACCACCTCTTGGCTAAATTGCTAGTAACACTCTCTAGCTTGCTAATGGCACTCTCTAGCTTGCTAATGCCACTCCCAATCCTACTACTAGAAAACTAAGAAAAGAGTGTATTTATAGGTTAGGTTAAATGGAGTCAAAGTGCCCAAGTAACCTACCCTAGAAACAATATACAATAGCTACTAAAAAGGAAATAAAGTGCCTCACAAATACAAAGGCAAAAATACACCTATACAAGTATCTACTATATACAAGGTACAAGAAATCAAACTATACAATATATTTACAATAGAGACTATGAGACTAAAAAGAGGAATCATACTCAATACTCATATTGAGCATAGGTCTAAGAAGCACCTCCTCTATAGAAGCCTCCTCTAGCCTCCTAACCATGGACCTAGTTAAAGGCCCAATGGTCTTCAAGTGTGAGCATCCTTGGATCACCCTTCACCCTTCTTGGTCTTACCTCTTCCAAAGGGATCCTTGGGGATTAGATTTCCATCATACCCTCCCCCTTCGAAAGGATTTGTCCTCAAATCCAGTGGTCCTTCCACAAAGATAGCATCACCTACAATGAAAATAAGAAATAAAGCATTAGGGATGACATATTCATATGACATATGTGGAAAGTGCACCCTATGAGGAATTCCTTCTATAGTCCTAGCAAGGGTCCTTAGACTAGGAAGGATGGGTTCTATAAGAATAGGATCCTCACTATAGTGTAGTCTGAGTGTAAAACTAAATCCTAAAAATGTTAAAGTGCTAAAACTATAACAAACTAATGAAGTAGTCCTATATACTAAGATATCTTGCCTAAAGTACCCTATGTAGTAACCTAGGCTTCTACAAGAAAATAAAGTGAATATAATAAGGAAACTACCTAGACAACCCTTGATCATATTATATGTTAGATACATCAAGGAAGAGGGTGTAAAGAGTTTAGAAAAGTCATAGAATCTAATTTGGTCTTGAAGGGAAGTAGTAAAATTAAGTTCAAAGAAGTTTGAACTTCCCTTAAGATCAAAAGTAGAAAATAAGACACCATGAGATGTATCTGATAAACAATATAAACCAAAGGTTGGGTGCTTTATTAGAACAACTAAAGTAGGAGAAGTCCTAAATAGACAATGGCCGTCTACTTTGGGCACCACCAAAGTAGTAGCATAAGAAGTAGAACTAGGTGAAGTCCACTTCTTCTTCACAAGACTAAGAACTTGAGATCCATTATTTTCAAAAATATTTAGGTGGTGGATCTTAAGCTCTAAGGTTGTGGCAGCAGTAGAAAAAGAGCTAAAATCTTTATGAAGAAGAAAAGTCTTTTTACAATTATTTTGAATTAAAAAGTGACTTTCCTTTTGCATAAGATTTTTGGAGGAGACACTATCCTCCTTACTCTTTTCCAAGAGTAGTGTCTTTTTAGTTTTAAGAAGGTGAAGAGGTTGTTCAACTAGAAGAAATTTCTTGATAGAATGTTTTATTAAAAATTGACTTCTAGGAACAATTTCCTTGGAGGAGACACTACCCTCCAACTCTAGAACCTTCTTTTTCTCCTCTTTTCTTTTTTTTGATTTCATAAATACTTGATCTTCCAACACTTGTGAAGGTGAAAGAGGAGTCAAGGTGTGTTTCTTGCCTAGGTGGACTAGGCGAATTTTGTTTGTAACACCATCATGAATGGCCTTCCTATCATGTTGCCAAGGCCTTCCAAGTAAAATGTGGCTTGCATCCATTGGAATTATATCACATAAAATTTCATCTTTATATTTTCCAATGGAGAAAGGAACATTTACTTGATCCTTAACTTCTATAGGTCCATCCTCATTAAGCCATTGAAGTTTATAAGATTTAGGATGGGCTATAGTAGTTAGGTTAAGCTTATCAACCAACCTTTGGCTTACAAAGTTATTACAAGATCCACTATCAACAATGAGAGAACAAGTTTTCTTGAAAATTTTGCATCTAGAATGGAAAAGGTTCTCTCTTTGTGATTGATCATTGGGTTGGTTGGTAAGTAACCTTTGAGCAATGAATAGGTCACCTTCACATGGTGCTTCCTCACTAGAACTAAGACTAACATCTTCTTCACTTGAGGATGATGAAGAAGATGAAGTGCTTTCCTCACTTAGGATCTTATTGCCCCTAATGATCATGGTCTTTTTTGTTGGGCATTGGGAAGCTATGTGTCCCCTCCCTAAGCACTTAAAGCACTTAATGGAACTAGTTCTAGGCTCATCGGAAGGTTTTTCTTTTTCTTTTTCTTTTTCTAGTGGTCTATCCTTTGAATAAGAGGAGTGACCCTCCTTCTTGAAATCCTTCTTAGGGTAGGGAGTAGTTTCTTTCCTAAAGCTAGGCTTTCTTCTAAGTTGTTGCTCTACCCTCACACAAAGTTGAACTAGTTCATTAAGGTCTCTATAGGGTAGTAGTTCAACCTTGTCCCTAATTTCTAGGTTAAGACCACTTTGGAACCTAGCAATGGTGGTTCTCTCTTCTTCCCTAATTCCAGCCCTTAGCATAAGCAACTCCATTTTTTGCCTATATTCCTCAACACTAAGGTTTCTTTGTTGGAGTCTTTGGAGCTTGTCCATCAACTCCCTCTCAAAATATGGAGGAATGTGCCTTCTCCTCAAGGCACTTCTAAGCTCATTCCAATATTGAATTGGAGGCTCATGATGAGTTCTTCTTTCTCTCTCAAGGGAGGTCCACCAATACATGGCATACCCTTGAAAGCTAAGGGTAGCCATGGGAACCTTTCTCTCTTCACTCACATTGTGGCAAGTGAAGAGTTGTTCAACCTTCATCTCCCAATCTAGATAGTCATCTACATTGTCTTTCCCATAGAAGGGAGGAAGGTCAAACTTAGGTTCTCTAGAGGTTGCTTCATGCCTAGGCCTATGATGCCTAGGGGGTCTTTGATAGTAGCCATCATCATGGTGACTACTATGAAACCCTTCACTTGAGGATGGGTGAGTGTGTGAATGGTGACTTCTAGACCTAGATGATTCTTCTCCATGTCTAGGCTTATGGGACCTAGAAGGTCCCTCACCTTCATTGGCATGGGGTTTGCTAGTCTCACCCCCCACCACAAGTTTACTCAACAACTCTCTTATGGCTTCATTGTTTTTTTCTTTTTTGATTTCTTTTCTCCTAATATATTCCCTAAGTTTTCTAAGCTCATCTTTAGTGCTTTTATGACTCTTAGGAGAATATTTACCATGCACACTACTATCATGAGAATGATCACTCATTTTTGCAAGAGAAAAGGTTTTCACAAATTTTAAAAGAATTTGCAAAGTGAGTGATAAAGATTTTCACAAAGAGTTTTTCTTTTTGGTATAATACTAAGTACTTGGAGGTCTAAGTATACAAGTTGCACTATCAAGGGAGGTGAGCTACAAGGAGCCACTTAATAACCAAGCCTTTTCAAGTGGAAATTACTAAACCCCCTTATACCTTTCTTACAAAACAAAGTTTTCACACAAGCAAGCAAAGTAGTTGTGTGTGTGTGCACGGAACCCCTAGTAGGCAAGGAAGCCTTCTAAAACGAACTTAGAAGCTAAACAAATAAAAGGAAAGCAAGTAAAGCATATACTAGTCGTAGGGTCCTAATGTGGAAGTCCAAGTGGCACTTGAAGCTTTTTGGGACACTTCCACAAGTCTAAACGAAGTATGAAAGCAATAAAGCTAGCCGTGTCCTAATGGAAGCCCAAATGGCACTTAAAGCCTTTGGGTACCCTTCCACATGTACTAACCGAGTCTATTAGTCTTTATTTAGAACTTTTTAGGAAATGGTGGAACTTAAACAATGTCCCAAACAACCACTCCTAAATGTAGGTTTGTATACAATAGCAAAATTAAACAAAACTAACCCAAGTAGGGTTAAAGAGTTACAAA
Source organism: Cajanus cajan (assembly GCF_000230855.2). Taxonomy (NCBI): domain Eukaryota; kingdom Viridiplantae; phylum Streptophyta; class Magnoliopsida; order Fabales; family Fabaceae; genus Cajanus; species Cajanus cajan. The sequence continues at coordinate 39,614,812 of NC_138524.1, forward strand.
TCAATGGAAACAAAACCAAATCAAAATCTTCTTGAAGAATCTCCTCCAAGAGTAGTTAGGACAGGTCTGGAATAGCCTTGAAACCAAGAGAAAATGTCCCAATTTGGTCTCCACCAAGACTTCACCAAGCCTTCCAAATCCGTCACTAAATTCTTCAAAATCCGTCACAAATTTGTCTCCAAATCCGTCTCTAATTGTAACCTAAAATTCAAAACAATTCTTGGCTGCAAAAATAACAAACAAGTGAGCCTATCCAAGGTGTTTCACTCAGGTTTGGTGTACCTCAATCTCCTTCAAGTATAAGCTCCTTTGAGATTAGCCAATATATCTCAATTATTCCTTCCTTCCAAGTGTGAAGGCTTGAAAAAGGATTATGGCTTCACCAAGGCTTAACAACCAAAACAAGAGAGAGTAGAGGCCAAGGAATGAAAACTGAAAAGCACAATTTAGAAAGGCTACACTCTAATATGAATTTGATATGACAAAACAAAAGAGAGCCAAGAAGACACAAAGCAACAATTAAAGCAAATTTCAAAAGCTAGCACACAAAAGATTAAACCTAGGAATGGCTCTAGAATGGATTATAAAAATCAAAATAAAATTTGTGAAATTGTTTTGAAGGTTTTAAAGTGTTTTTCCAACCACTGGACAGCAAGCAATCCTCACAAAAATTCACACAAAAATTCAAGGCCAAGTGCTACAAAATTTGCTTTGTTTTCACTTTAATTTTTCTAGGTTTTCTCTTTTGTTTTCTTTTCTTTTTCTTTTCTTTTTGTCACTTTTCTTTCTTTCTTTTCTTTCAATACAGAGAGTAAGCACTTCAAACAGAGGCCAAACAATTAATAAAGAGGTTTCCAAGTGGTGGAGAAAAGAAGAACAAGAAGAGTAGAAGTGTTAGTGTACTAGTCAAAATTTTCAACACAAATTGTTACTAGTTTTAGTACTAGTTTGTTCACTTCTTTTGTACACTTTAATTTTCGTTTTCAATACACTTCTACCTCTGTTTTCTTTTGTCAAAACAAGCACAAGACACACAAGGAATTGCTGGTCACAATTTGCTAAGAAACTAATAGCAAAAGAAGTTCACAAAAATTGACTCTAGAACATGTTAGGTCTAATAACATGCATTGGAATCTTTTATGAGCACACTAAGATTTATTTAATGTTCAACCAGCAATGACACAATTCAAGAACATAGGTTAACACATTAAGATTCAAAAAGAAAAAGGCACAACAAGGATTTAATGACAAGAAAAACAACTACACATGACTCTAAGACAAAACTAGTAGATTAAGAAATGTAAAAAGCTTGTAATCTTGTTTCTTTTTGGAGTTTCTTTTAAGTCCGAAAATTATAGGAGTCCAAAGAAAGATATAAGCAGTCCTAAAACAATTAAAAAGACATACAAAGAATACCTAAAGGCACATACAAAGAATACCTAAAGGCACATACAAAGATTGATTCACAAGAAATTATAAAATGAATCAAGAAAAGCAAGACAAAGTGAGTGTGTTCTATAGATTTATGGTTGTGACACAAGAACCACTCAAGGCACACAAACACAAGACTCAAAAAGGAAATACATGTAGGAACAGCAAAGACACATATTAGGATGATATGAACCGAACAAAACAAGACAAAGAAGCATAGGAACAAATTTACCAAGGAGACCTAGCTCTGATACCAAATGATGGAAAACTTGTTGGAGACCCGGATTGATGTTGAGTTTCCTTCAAGCTCCTCCCTAGATCTTGAACTCCTTGATTCTTCCTATGCTTGATTAAGGTCTCCTATGGAGGAGGAGGCCTTATGACCACCACGGTTGGTGGAGAAACTCTCCCAAGAGGCGCCACTCCTTGTTGTAGAGATAAGCCCCTTCAATTCTCACCACACTCTTCTATGAAGGGATAAGAGAATTGGATGCACTCAAAGAGGTTTAGGGACTTTTGGAAGAGATAAATCTGAACTCTATTCAGAATATACAATCTCAATTACATCAAAAGTGTTTTACAATGAAGGAAAAACGAAAATATAGGAGTAGGAAGCTTGGAGAGCAAGCTAGTCTTAACCATGGTTCACTAGGAACCATGGTAAGGTCTAGCTAACCATCCATGGTCTAGAGGCTTGGAGAGCAAGCTACTCACTTAGCTTGCTTAGTAAGCAAGCTAAGGAGAAGCTTGTGCTTCAAGCTTCTAAGCTTGAGAAGAACCAAGCAATTTGGCCAAGTGTGAACACAAGTGTGAACACATCTAGGTGGGTGGCTTTTTGGAATTAATTTACTCCAACCGGTTTTGAAATTGTTAATTTGGTTTAGTTAGGTTCATCCAATGTGAATGGAACCTAGCTAAATCAAATCTATGAAAAATTAGGAGTAAAATGAGTCCAATATGTAAATTTTAGCCTAGGACCACCTCTTGGCTAAATTGCTAGTAACACTCTCTAGCTTGCTAATGGCACTCTCTAGCTTGCTAATGCCACTCCCAATCCTACTACTAGAAAACTAAGAAAAGAGTGTATTTATAGGTTAGGTTAAATGGAGTCAAAGTGCCCAAGTAACCTACCCTAGAAACAATATACAATAACTACTAAAAAGGAAATAAAGTGCCTCACAAATACAAAGGCAAAAATACACCTATACAAGTATCTACTATATACAAGGTACAAGAAATCAAACTATACAATATATTTACAATAGAGACTATGAGACTAAAAAGAGGAATCATACTCAATACTCATATTGAGCATAGGTCTAAGAAGCACCTCCTCTATAGAAGCCTCCTCTAGCCTCCTAACCATAGACCTAGTTAAAGGCCCAATGGTCTTCAAGTGTGAGCATCCTTGGATCACCCTTCACCCTTCTTGGTCTTACCTCTTCCAAAGGGATCCTTGGGGATTAGATTTCCATCATAGTCTCCCCAGGTGTAGCAAGTAAGTCAGTTGAAGAATTAGAGAGAACCAATGAAAAGTAAACCAATTACCTGTTATGTTGTGCATTTGTTTTGGCTATTAGTCTCCCCAGGTGTAGCAAGTAAGTCAGTTGAAGAATTAGAGAGAACCAATGAACAGTAAACCAATTACATGTTATGTTGTGCATCTGTGTTGGTTATTAGTCTCCCCAGGTGTAGCAAGTAAGTCAGTTGAAGAATTAGAGAGAACAAATGAACAGTAAACCAATTACCTGTTTTGTTGTGCATCTGTGTTGGTTATTAGTCTCCCCAGGTGTAGCAAGTAAGTCAGTTGAAGAATTAGAGAGAACCAATGAACAGTAAATCAATTACCTGTTATGTTGTGCATCTGTGTTGGTTATTAGTCTCCCCAGGTGTAGCAAGTAAGTCAGTTGAAGAATTAGAGAGAACCAATGAAAAGTAAATCAATTACCTGTTATGTTATGCATTTGTGTTGGCTATTAGTCTCCCCAGGTGTAGCAAGTAAGTCAGTTGAAGAATTAGAGAGAACCAATGAATAGTAAACCAATTACCTGTTATGTTGTGCATCTGTGTTGGTTATTAGTCTCCCCAGGTGTAGCAAGTAAGTCAGTTAAGAATTAGAGAGAACCAATGAACAGTAAACCAATTACCTGTTATGTTGTGCATCTGTGTTGGCTATTAGTCTCCCCAGGTGTAGCAAGTAAGTTAGTTGAAGATTTAGAGAGAACCAATGAACAGTAAACCAATTACCTGTGATGTTGTGCATCTGTGTTGGTTATTAGTGTCCCCAGGTGTAGCAAGTAAGTCAGTTGAAGAATTAGAGAGAAAAAATGAACAGTAAACCAATTACCTGTTTTGTTGTGCATCTGTGTTGGTTATTAGTCTCCCCAGGTGTAGCAAGTAAGTCAGTTGAAGAATTAGAGAGAACCAATGAACAGTAAATCAATTACCTGTTATGTTGTGCATCTGTGTTGGTTATTAGTCTCCCCAGGTGTAGCAAGTAAGTCAGTTGAAGAATTAGAGAGAACCAATGAAAAGTAAACCAGTTACCTGTTATGTTGTGCATTTGTGTTGGCTATTAGTCTCCCCAGGTGTAGCAAGTAAGTTAGTTGAAGAATTAGAGAGAACCAATGAACAGTAAACCAATTACCTGTTATGTTGTGCATCTGTGTTGGCTATTAGTCTCCCCAGGTGTAGCAAGTAAGTCAGTTGAAGATTTAGAGAGAACCAATGAACAGTAAACTAATTACCTGTGATGTTGTGCATCTGTGTTGGTTATTAGTCTCTGCAGTTGTAGCAAGTAAGTCAGTTGAAGAATTTGAGAGAACCAATGAACAGTAAACCAATTACCTGTTATGTTGGGCATCTGTGTTGGTTATTAGTCTCCCCAGGTGTAGCAAGTAAGTCAGTTGAAGAATTAGAGAGAACCAATGAACAGTAAACCAATTACATGTTATGTTGTGCATCTGTGTTGGTTATTAGTCTCCTCAGGTGTAGCAAGTAAGTCAGTTGAAGAATTAGAGAGAACCAACGAGCAGTAAACAATTACATGTTATGTTGTGCAACTGTGTTGGTTATTAGTCTCCTTAGGTGTAGCAAGTAAGTCAGTTGAAGAATTAGAGATAACCAATGAATAGTAAGCCATTTACATGTTATGTTGTGCATCTGTGTTGGTTATTAGTCTCCCTAGGTGTAGCAAGTAAGTTAGTTGAAGAATTGGAGAGAACCAATGAATAGTAAACCAATTACCTGTTATGTTGTGCATCTGTGTTGGTTATTAGTCTCCCCAGGTGTAGCAAGTAAGTCAGTTGAAGAATTAGAGAGAACCAATGAACAGTAAACCAATTACCTGTTATGTTGTGCATCTGTGTTGGCTATTAGTCTCCCCAGGTGTAGCAAGTAAGTCAGTTGAAGATTTAGAGAGAACCAATGAACAGTAAACCAATTACCTGTGATGTTGTGCATCTGTGTTGGTTATTAGTCTCCCCAGGTGTAGCAAGTAAGTCAGTTGAAGAATTAGAGAGAAAAAATGAACAGTAAACCAATTACCTGTTTTGTTGTGCATCTGTGTTGGTTATTAGTCTCCCCAGGTGTAGCAAGTAAGTCAGTTGAAGAATTAGAGAGAACCAATGAACAGTAAATCAATTACCTGTTATGTTGTGCATCTGTGTTGGTTATTAGTCTCCCCAGGTCTAGCAAGTAAGTCAGTTGAAGAATTAGAGAGAACCAATGAAAAGTAAACCAATTACCTGTTATGTTGTGCATTTGTGTTGGCTATTAGTCTCCCCAGGTGTAGCAAGTAAGTCAGTTGAAGAATTAGAGAGAACCAATGAACAGTAAACCAATTACCTGTTATGTTGTGCATCTGTGTTGGCTATTAGTCTCCCCAGGTGTAGCAAGTAAGTAAGTTGAAGATTTAGAGAGAACCAATGAACAGTAAACTAATTACCTGTGATGTTGTGCATCTGTGTTGGTTATTAGTCTCTGCAGTTGTAGCAAGTAAGTCAGTTGAAGAATTTGAGAGAACCAATGAACAGTAAACCAATTACCTGTTATGTTGGGCATCTGTGTTGGTTATTAGTCTCCCCAGGTGTAGCAAGTAAGTCAGTTGAAGAATTAGAGAGAACCAATGAACAGTAAACCAATTACATGTTATGTTGTGCATCTGTGTTGGTTATTAGTCTCCCCAGGTGTAGCAAGTAAGTCAGTTGAAGAATTAGAGAGAACCAACGAGCAGTAAACAATTACATGTTATGTTGTGCAACTGTGTTGGTTATTAGTCTCCTTAGGTGTAGCAAGTAAGTCAGTTGAAGAATTAGAGATAACCAATGAATAGTAAGCCATTTACATGTTATGTTGTGCATCTGTGTTGGTTATTAGTCTCCCTAGGTGTAGCAAGTAAGTCAGTTGAAGAATTGGAGAGAACCAATGAATAGTAAACCAATTACCTGTTATGTTTTGCATCTGTGTTGGTTATTAGTCTCTGCAGTTGTAGCAAGTAAGTCAGTTGAAGAATTAGAGAGAACCAATGAAAAGTAAATCAATTACCTGTTATGTTGTGCATCTGTGTTGGTTATTAGTCTCCCCAGGTGTAGCAAGTAAGTCAGTTGAAGAATTAGAGAGAACCAACGAGCAGTAAACAATTACATGTTATGTTGTGCAACTGTGTTGGTTATTAGTCTCCTTAGGTGTAGCAAGTAAGTCAGTTGAAGAATTAGAGATAACCAATGAATAATAAGCCATTTACATGTTATGTTGTGCATCTATGTTGGTTATTAGTCTCCCTAGGTGTAGCAAGTAAGTCAGTTGAAGAATTGGAGAGAACCAATGAATAGTAAACCAATTACCTGTTATGTTGTGCATCTGTGTTGGTTATTAGTCTCCCCAGGTGTAGCAAGTAAGTCAGTTGAAGAATTCGAGAGAACCAATGAACAGTAAACCAATTACCTGTTATGTTGTGCATCTGTGTTGGTTATTAGTCTCCCCAGGTGTAGCAAGTAAGTCAGTTGAAGAATTATAGAGAACCAACGAATAGTAAACCAATTACCTGTTATGTTGTGCTTCTGTGTTGGTTATTAGTCTCCCCAGGTGTAGCAAGTAAGTCAGTTGAAGAATTAGAGAGAACCAATGAGCAGCAAACAATTACATGTTATGTTGTGCATCTGTGTTGGTTATTAGTCTCCTTAGGTGTAGCAAGTAAGTCAGTTGAAGGATTAGAGATAACCAATGAACAGTAATCCATTTACATGTTATGTTGTGCATTTGTGTTGGTTATTAGTCTCCCCAGGTGTAGCAAGTAAGTCAGTTGAAGAATTTGAGAGAACCAATGAATAGTAAACCAATTACCTGTTATGTTGTGCATCAGTGTTGGTTATTAGTCTCCCCAGGTGTAGCAAGTAAGTCAGTTGAAGAATTAGAGAGAACCAATGAACAGTAAACCAATTACATGTTATGTTGTGCATCTGTGTTGGTTATTAGTCTCCTTAGGTGTAGCAAGAAGTCAATTCAAGGATTAGAGATAACCAATGAACAGTAAGCCATTTACATGTTATGTTGTGCATTTGTGTTGGTTATTAGTCTCCCCAGGTGTAGCAAGTAAGTCAGTTGAAGAATTTGAGAGAACCAATGAATAGTAAACCAATTACCTGTTATGTTGTGCATCAGTGTTGGTTATTAGTCTCCCCAGGTGTAGCAAGTAAGTCAGTTGAAGAATTAGAGAGAACCAATGAGCAGTAAATAATTACATGTTATGTTGTGCATCTGTGTTGGTTATTAGTCTCCTTAGGTGTAGCAAGAAGTCAATTGAAGGATTAGAGATAACCAATGAACAGTAAGCCATTTACATGTTATGTTGTGCATTTGTGTTGGTTATTAGTCTCCCCAGGTGTAGCCAGTAAGTCAGTTGAAGAATTAGAGAGAACCAATGAGCAGCAAACAATTACATGTTATGTTGTGCATCTGTGTTGGTTATTAGTCTCCTTAGGTGTAGCAAGTAAGTCAGTTGAAGGATTAGAGATAACCAATGAACAGTAATCCATTTACATGTTATGTTGTGCATCTGTGTTGGTTATTAGTCTCCCGAGGTGTAGCAAGTAAGTCAGTTGAAGAATTTGATAGAACCAACGAATAGTAAACCAATTACCTGTTATGTTGTGCATCTGTGTTGGTTATTAGTCTCCCAAGGTGTAGCAAGTAAGTCAGTTGAAGAATTAGAGAGAACCAATGAACAGTAAATCAATTACCTGTTATGTTGTGCATCTGTGTTGGTTATTAGTCTCCCCAGGTCTAGCAAGTAAGTCAGTTGAAGAATTAGAGAGAACCAATGAAAAGTAAACCAATTACCTGTTATGTTGTGCATTTGTGTTGGCTATTAGTCTCCCCAGGTGTAGCAAGTAAGTCAGTTGAAGAATTAGAGAGAACCAATGAACAGTAAACCAATTACCTGTTATGTTGTGCATCTGTGTTGGCTATTAGTCTCCCCAGGTGTAGCAAGTAAGTAAGTTGAAGATTTAGAGAGAACCAATGAACAGTAAACTAATTACCTGTGATGTTGTGCATCTGTGTTGGTTATTAGTCTCTGCAGTTGTAGCAAGTAAGTCAGTTGAAGAATTTGAGAGAACCAATGAACAGTAAACCAATTACCTGTTATGTTGGGCATCTGTGTTGGTTATTAGTCTCCCCAGGTGTAGCAAGTAAGTCAGTTGAAGAATTAGAGAGAACCAATGAACAGTAAACCAATTACATGTTATGTTGTGCATCTGTGTTGGTTATTAGTCTCCCCAGGTGTAGCAAGTAAGTCAGTTGAAGAATTAGAGAGAACCAACGAGCAGTAAACAATTACATGTTATGTTGTGCAACTGTGTTGGTTATTAGTCTCCTTAGGTGTAGCAAGTAAGTCAGTTGAAGAATTAGAGATAACCAATGAATAGTAAGCCATTTACATGTTATGTTGTGCATCTGTGTTGGTTATTAGTCTCCCTAGGTGTAGCAAGTAAGTCAGTTGAAGAATTGGAGAGAACCAATGAATAGTAAACCAATTACCTGTTATGTTGTGCATCTGTGTTGGTTATTAGTCTCTGCAGTTGTAGCAAGTAAGTCAGTTGAAGAATTAGAGAGAACCAATGAAAAGTAAATCAATTACCTGTTATGTTGTGCATCTGTGTTGGTTATTAGTCTCCCCAGGTGTAGCAAGTAAGTCAGTTGAAGAATTAGAGAGAACCAACGAGCAGTAAACAATTACATGTTATGTTGTGCAACTGTGTTGGTTATTAGTCTCCTTAGGTGTAGCAAGTAAGTCAGTTGAAGAATTAGAGATAACCAATGAATAATAAGCCATTTACATGTTATGTTGTGCATCTGTGTTGGTTATTAGTCTCCCTAGGTGTAGCAAGTAAGTCAGTTGAAGAATTGGAGAGAACCAATGAATAGTAAACCAATTACCTGTTATGTTGTGCATCTGTGTTGGTTATTAGTCTCCCCAGGTGTAGCAAGTAAGTCAGTTGAAGAATTCGAGAGAACCAATGAACAGTAAACCAATTACCTGTTATGTTGTGCATCTGTGTTGGTTATTAGTCTCCCCAGGTGTAGCAAGTAAGTCAGTTGAAGAATTATAGAGAACCAACGAATAGTAAACCAATTACCTGTTATGTTGTGCTTCTGTGTTGGTTATTAGTCTCCCCAGGTGTAGCAAGTAAGTCAGTTGAAGAATTAGAGAGAACCAATGAGCAGCAAACAATTACATGTTATGTTGTGCATCTGTGTTGGTTATTAGTCTCCTTAGGTGTAGCAAGTAAGTCAGTTGAAGGATTAGAGATAACCAATGAACAGTAATCCATTTACATGTTATGTTGTGCATTTGTGTTGGTTATTAGTCTCCCCAGGTGTAGCAAGTAAGTCAGTTGAAGAATTTGAGAGAACCAATGAATAGTAAACCAATTACCTGTTATGTTGTGCATCAGTGTTGGTTATTAGTCTCCCCAGGTGTAGCAAGTAAGTCAGTTGAAGAATTAGAGAGAACCAATGAACAGTAAACCAATTACATGTTATGTTGTGCATCTGTGTTGGTTATTAGTCTCCTTAGGTGTAGCAAGAAGTCAATTCAAGGATTAGAGATAACCAATGAACAGTAAGCCATTTACATGTTATGTTGTGCATTTGTGTTGGTTATTAGTCTCCCCAGGTGTAGCAAGTAAGTCAGTTGAAGAATTTGAGAGAACCAATGAATAGTAAACCAATTACCTGTTATGTTGTGCATCAGTGTTGGTTATTAGTCTCCCCAGGTGTAGCAAGTAAGTCAGTTGAAGAATTAGAGAGAACCAATGAGCAGTAAATAATTACATGTTATGTTGTGCATCTGTGTTGGTTATTAGTCTCCTTAGGTGTAGCAAGAAGTCAATTGAAGGATTAGAGATAACCAATGAACAGTAAGCCATTTACATGTTATGTTGTGCATTTGTGTTGGTTATTAGTCTCCCCAGGTGTAGCCAGTAAGTCAGTTGAAGAATTAGAGAGAACCAATGAGCAGCAAACAATTACATGTTATGTTGTGCATCTGTGTTGGTTATTAGTCTCCTTAGGTGTAGCAAGTAAGTCAGTTGAAGGATTAGAGATAACCAATGAACAGTAATCCATTTACATGTTATGTTGTGCATCTGTGTTGGTTATTAGTCTCCCGAGGTGTAGCAAGTAAGTCAGTTGAAGAATTTGATAGAACCAACGAATAGTAAACCAATTACCTGTTATGTTGTGCATCTGTGTTGGTTATTAGTCTCCCAAGGTGTAGCAAGTAAGTCAGTTGAAGAATTAGAGAGAACCAATGAACAGTAAATCAATTACCTGTTATGTTGTGCATCTGTGTTGGTTATTAGTCTCCCCAGGTCTAGCAAGTAAGTCAGTTGAAGAATTAGAGAGAACCAATGAAAAGTAAACCAATTACCTGTTATGTTGTGCATTTGTGTTGGCTATTAGTCTCCCCAGGTGTAGCAAGTAAGTCAGTTGAAGAATTAGAGAGAACCAATGAACAGTAAACCAATTACCTGTTATGTTGTGCATCTGTGTTGGCTATTAGTCTCCCCAGGTGTAGCAAGTAAGTAAGTTGAAGATTTAGAGAGAACCAATGAACAGTAAACTAATTACCTGTGATGTTGTGCATCTGTGTTGGTTATTAGTCTCTGCAGTTGTAGCAAGTAAGTCAGTTGAAGAATTTGAGAGAACCAATGAACAGTAAACCAATTACCTGTTATGTTGGGCATCTGTGTTGGTTATTAGTCTCCCCAGGTGTAGCAAGTAAGTCAGTTGAAGAATTAGAGAGAACCAATGAACAGTAAACCAATTACATGTTATGTTGTGCATCTGTGTTGGTTATTAGTCTCCCCAGGTGTAGCAAGTAAGTCAGTTGAAGAATTAGAGAGAACCAACGAGCAGTAAACAATTACATGTTATGTTGTGCAACTGTGTTGGTTATTAGTCTCCTTAGGTGTAGCAAGTAAGTCAGTTGAAGAATTAGAGATAACCAATGAATAGTAAGCCATTTACATGTTATGTTGTGCATCTGTGTTGGTTATTAGTCTCCCTAGGTGTAGCAAGTAAGTCAGTTGAAGAATTGGAGAGAACCAATGAATAGTAAACCAATTACCTGTTATGTTGTGCATCTGTGTTGGTTATTAGTCTCTGCAGTTGTAGCAAGTAAGTCAGTTGAAGAATTAGAGAGAACCAATGAAAAGTAAATCAATTACCTGTTATGTTGTGCATCTGTGTTGGTTATTAGTCTCCCCAGGTGTAGCAAGTAAGTCAGTTGAAGAATTAGAGAGAACCAACGAGCAGTAAACAATTACATGTTATGTTGTGCAACTGTGTTGGTTATTAGTCTCCTTAGGTGTAGCAAGTAAGTCAGTTGAAGAATTAGAGATAACCAATGAATAATAAGCCATTTACATGTTATGTTGTGCATCTGTGTTGGTTATTAGTCTCCCTAGGTGTAGCAAGTAAGTCAGTTGAAGAATTGGAGAGAACCAATGAATAGTAAACCAATTACCTGTTATGTTGTGCATCTGTGTTGGTTATTAGTCTCCCCAGGTGTAGCAAGTAAGTCAGTTGAAGAATTCGAGAGAACCAATGAACAGTAAACCAATTACCTGTTATGTTGTGCATCTGTGTTGGTTATTAGTCTCCCCAGGTGTAGCAAGTAAGTCAGTTGAAGAATTATAGAGAACCAACGAATAGTAAACCAATTACCTGTTATGTTGTGCTTCTGTGTTGGTTATTAGTCTCCCCAGGTGTAGCAAGTAAGTCAGTTGAAGAATTAGAGAGAACCAATGAGCAGCAAACAATTACATGTTATGTTGTGCATCTGTGTTGGTTATTAGTCTCCTTAGGTGTAGCAAGTAAGTCAGTTGAAGGATTAGAGATAACCAATGAACAGTAATCCATTTACATGTTATGTTGTGCATTTGTGTTGGTTATTAGTCTCCCCAGGTGTAGCAAGTAAGTCAGTTGAAGAATTTGAGAGAACCAATGAATAGTAAACCAATTACCTGTTATGTTGTGCATCAGTGTTGGTTATTAGTCTCCCCAGGTGTAGCAAGTAAGTCAGTTGAAGAATTAGAGAGAACCAATGAACAGTAAACCAATTACATGTTATGTTGTGCATCTGTGTTGGTTATTAGTCTCCTTAGGTGTAGCAAGAAGTCAATTCAAGGATTAGAGATAACCAATGAACAGTAAGCCATTTACATGTTATGTTGTGCATTTGTGTTGGTTATTAGTCTCCCCAGGTGTAGCAAGTAAGTCAGTTGAAGAATTTGAGAGAACCAATGAATAGTAAACCAATTACCTGTTATGTTGTGCATCAGTGTTGGTTATTAGTCTCCCCAGGTGTAGCAAGTAAGTCAGTTGAAGAATTAGAGAGAACCAATGAGCAGTAAATAATTACATGTTATGTTGTGCATCTGTGTTGGTTATTAGTCTCCTTAGGTGTAGCAAGAAGTCAATTGAAGGATTAGAGATAACCAATGAACAGTAAGCCATTTACATGTTATGTTGTGCATTTGTGTTGGTTATTAGTCTCCCCAGGTGTAGCAAGTAAGTCAGTTGAAGAATTAGAGAGAACCAATGAGCAGCAAACAATTACATGTTATGTTGTGCATCTGTGTTGGTTATTAGTCTCCTTAGGTGTAGCAAGTAAGTCAGTTGAAGGATTAGAGATAACCAATGAACAGTAATCCATTTACATGTTATGTTGTGCATCTGTGTTGGTTATTAGTCTCCCGAGGTGTAGCAAGTAAGTCAGTTGAAGAATTTGATAGAACCAACGAATAGTAAACCAATTACCTGTTATGTTGTGCATCTGTGTTGGTTATTAGTCTCCCAAGGTGTAGCAAGTAAGTCAGTTGAAGAATTTGAGAGAACCAATGAATAGTAAACCAATTACATGTTATGTTGTGCATCTGTGTTGGTTATTAGTCTCCCAAGGTGTAGTAAGTCAGTTGAAGAATTTGAGAGAACCAATGAACAGTAAACCAATTACCTGTTATGTTGGGCATCTGTGTTGGTTATTAGTCTCCCCAGGTGTAGCAAGTAAGTCAGTTGAAGAATTAGAGAGAACCAATGAACAGTAAACAATTACATGTTATGTTGTGCATCTGTGTTGGTTATTAGTCTCCTTAGGTGTAACAAGTAAGTCAGTTGAAGAATTAGAGATAACCAATGAACAGTAAGCCATTTACATGTTATGTTGTGCATCTGTGTTGGTTATTAGTCTCCCCAGGTGTAGCAAGTAAGTCAGTTGAAGAATTGGAGATAACCAAAGAATAGTAAACCAATTACCTGTTATGTTGTGCATCTGTGTTTGTTATTAGTCTCCCCAGGTGTAGCAAGTAAGTCAGTTGAAGAATTCGAGAGAACCAATGAACAGTAAACCAATTACCTGTTATGTTGTGCATCTGTGTTGGTTATTAGTCTCCCCAGGTGTAGCAAGTAAGTCAGTTGAAGAATTAGAGAGAACCAATGAAAAGTAAACCAATTACATGTTATGTTGTGCATCTGTGTTGTTTATTAGTCTCCCCAGGTGTAGCAAGTAAGTCAGTTGAAGAATTAGAGAGAACTAACGAGCAGTAAACAATTACATGTTATGTTGTGCATCTGTGTTGGTTATTAGTCTCCTTAGGTGTAACAAGTAAGTCAGTTGAAGAATTAGAGATAACCAATGAACAGTAAGCCATTTACATGTTATGTTGTGCATCTGTGTTGGTTATTAGTCTCCCCAGGTGTAGCAAGTAAGTCAGTTGAAGAATTGGAGAGAACCAAAGAATAGTAAACCAATTACCTGTTATGTTGTGCATCTGTGTTTGTTATTAGTCTCCCCAGGTGTAGCAAGTAAGTCAGTTGAAGAATTGGAGAGAACCAAAGAATAGTAAACCAATTACCTGTTATGTTGTGCATCTGTGTTTGTTATTAGTCTCCCCAGGTGTAGCAAGTAAGTCAGTTGAAGAATTCGAGAGAACCAATGAACAGTAAACCAATTACCTGTTATGTTGGGCATCTGTGTTGGTTATTAGTCTCCCCAGGTGTAGCAAGTAAGTCAGTTGAAGAATTAGAGAGAACCAATGAACAGTAAACCAATTACATGTTATGTTGTGCATCTGTGTTGTTTATTAGTCTCCCCAGGTGTAGTAAGTAAGTCAGTTGAAGAATTAGAGAGAACTAACGAGCAGTAAACAATTACATGTTATGTTGTGCATCTGTGTTGGTTATTAGTCTCCTTAGGTGTAACAAGTAAGTCAGTTGAAGAATTAGAGATAACCAATGAACAGTAAGCCATTTACATGTTATGTTGTGCATCTGTGTTGGTTATTAGTCTCCCCAGGTGTAGCAAGTAAGTCAGTTGAAGAATTAGAGAGAACCAATGAGCAGTAAACAATTACATGTTATGTTGTGCATCTGTGTTGGTTATTAGTCTCCTTAGGTGTAGCAAGAAGTCAATTGAAGGATTAGAGATAACCAATGAACAGTAAGCCATTTACATGTTATGTTGTGCATTTGTGTTGGTTATTAGTCTCCCCAGGTGTAGCAAGTACGTCAGTTGAAGAATTTGAGAGAACCAATGAATAGTAAACCAATTACCTGTTATGTTGTGCATCAGTGTTGGTTATTAGTCTCCCCAGGTGTAGCAAGTAAGTCAGTTGAAGAATTAGAGAGAACCAATGAGCAGCAAACAATTACATGTTATGTTGTGCATCTGTGTTGGTTATTAGTCTCCTTAGGTGTAGCAAGTAAGTCAGTTGAAGGATTAGAGATAACCAATGAACAGTAAGCCATTTACATGTTATGTTGTGCATCTGTGTTGGTTATTAGTCTCCCCAGGTGTAGCAAGTAAGTCAGTTGAAGAATTTGATAGAACCAACGAATAGTAAACCAATTACCTGTTATGTTGTGCATCTGTGTTGGTTATTAGTCTCCCAAGGTGTAGCAAGTAAGTCAGTTGAAGAATTTGAGAGAACCAATGAATAGTAAACCAATTACATGTTATGTTGTGCATCTGTGTTGGTTATTAGTCTCCCAAGGTGTAGTAAGTCAGTTGAAGAATTTGAGAGAACCAATGAACAGTAAACCAATTACCTGTTATGTTGGGCATCTGTGTTGGTTATTAGTCTCCCCAGGTGTAGCAAGTAAGTCAGTTGAAGAATTAGAGAGAACCAATGAACAGTAAACCAATTACATGTTATGTTGTGCATCTGTGTTGGTTATTAGTCTCCCCAGGTGTAGCAAGTAAGTCAGTTGAAGAATTAGAGAGAACTAACGAGCAGTAAACAATTACATGTTATGTTGTGCATCTGTGTTGGTTATTAGTCTCCTTAGGTGTAGCAAGTAAGTCAGTTGAAGAATTAGAGATAACCAATGAACAGTAAGCCATTTACATGTTATGTTGTGCATCTGTGTTGGTTATTAGTCTCCCCAGGTGTAGCAAGTAAGTCAGTTGAAGAATTGGAGAGAACCAAAGAATAGTAAACCAATTACCTGTTATGTTGTGCATCTGTGTTGGTTATTAGTCTCCCCAGGTGTAGCAAGTAAGTCAGTTGAAGAATTCGAGAGAACCAATGAACAGTAAACCAATTACCTGTTATGTTGTGCATCTGTGTTGGTTATTAGTCTCCCCAGGTGTAGCAAGTAGTCAGTTGAAGAATTAGAGAGAACCAATGAAAAGTAAACCAATTACCTGTTATGTTGTGCATTTGTTTTGGCTATTAGTCTCCCCAGGTGTAGCAAGTAAGTCAGTTGAAGAATTAGAGAGAACCAATGAACAGTAAACCAATTACATGTTATGTTGTGCATCTGTGTTGGTTATTAGTCTCCCCAGGTGTAGCAAGTAAGTCAGTTGAAGAATTAGAGAGAACAAATGAACAGTAAACCAATTACCTGTTTTGTTGTGCATCTGTGTTGGTTATTAGTCTCCCCAGGTGTAGCAAGTACGTCAGTTGAAGAATTAGAGAGAACCAATGAACAGTAAACCAATTACATGTTATGTTGTGCATCTGTGTTGGTTATTAGTCTCCCCAGGTGTAGCAAGTAAGTCAGTTGAAGAATTAGAGAGAACCAATGAGCAGTAAACAATTACATGTTATGTTGTGCATCTGTGTTGGTTATTAGTCTCCTTAGGTGTAGCAAGAAGTCAATTGAAGGATTAGAGATAACCAATGAACAGTAAGCCATTTACATGTTATGTTGTGCATTTGTGTTGGTTATTAGTCTCCCCAGGTGTAGCAAGTAAGTCAGTTGAAGAATTTGAGAGAACCAATGAATAGTAAACCAATTACCTGTTATGTTGTGCATCAGTGTTGGTTATTAGTCTCCCCAGGTGTAGCAAGTAAGTCAGTTGAAGAATTAGAGAGAACCAATGAGCAGCAAACAATTACATGTTATGTTGTGCATCTGTGTTGGTTATTAGTCTCCTTAGGTGTAGCAAGTAAGTCAGTTGAAGGATTAGAGATAACCAATGAACAGTAAGCCATTTACATGTTATGTTGTGCATCTGTGTTGGTTATTAGTCTCCCTAGGTGTAGCAAGTAAGTCAGTTGAAGAATTTGATAGAACCAACGAATAGTAAACCAATTACCTGTTATGTTGTGCATCTGTGTTGGTTATTAGTCTCCCAAGGTGTAGCAAGTAAGTCAGTTGAAGAATTTGAGAGAACCAATGAATAGTAAACCAATTACATGTTATGTTGTGCATCTGTGTTGGTTATTAGTCTCCCAAGGTGTAGTAAGTCAGTTGAAGAATTTGAGAGAACCAATGAACAGTAAACCAATTACCTGTTATGTTGGGCATCTGTGTTGGTTATTAGTCTCCCCAGGTGTAGCAAGTAAGTCAGTTGAAGAATTAGAGAGAACCAATGAACAGTAAACCAATTACATGTTATGTTGTGCATCTGTGTTGGTTATTAGTCTCCCCAGGTGTAGCAAGTAAGTCAGTTGAAGAATTAGAGAGAACTAACGAGCAGTAAACAATTACATGTTATGTTGTGCATCTGTGTTGGTTATTAGTCTCCTTAGGTGTAGCAAGTAAGTCAGTTGAAGAATTAGAGATAACCAATGAACAGTAAGCCATTTACATGTTATGTTGTGCATCTGTGTTGGTTATTAGTCTCCCCAGGTGTAGCAAGTAAGTCAGTTGAAGAATTGGAGAGAACCAAAGAATAGTAAACCAATTACCTGTTATGTTGTGCATCTGTGTTGGTTATTAGTCTCCCCAGGTATAGCAAGTAAGTCAGTTGAAGAATTCGAGAGAACCAATGAACAGTAAACCAATTACCTGTTATGTTGTGCATTTGTGTTGGTTATTAGTCTCCCCAGGTGTAGCAAGTAAGTCAGTTGAAGAATTAGAGAGAACCAATGAAAAGTAAACCAATTACCTGTTATGTTGTGCATTTGTTTTGGCTATTAGTCTCCCCAGGTGTAGCAAGTAAGTCAGTTGAAGAATTAGAGAGAACCAATGAACAGTAAACCAATTACATGTTATGTTGTGCATCTGTGTTGGTTATTAGTCTCCCCAGGTCTAGCAAGTAAGTCAGTTGAAGAATTAGAGAGAACAAATGAACAGTAAACCAATTACCTGTTTTGTTGTGCATCTGTGTTGGTTATTAGTCTCCCCAGGTGTAGCAAGTAAGTCAGTTGAAGAATTAGAGAGAACCAATGAACAGTAAACCAATTACATGTTATGTTGTGCATCTGTGTTTGTTATTAGTCTCCCCAGGTGTAGCAAGTAAGTCAGTTGAAGAATTAGAGAGAACCAATGAGCAGTAAACAATTACATGTTATGTTGTGCATCTGTGTTGGTTATTAGTCTCCTTAGGTGTAGCAAGAAGTCAATTGAAGGATTAGAGATAACCAATGAACAGTAAGCCATTTACATGTTATGTTGTGCATTTGTGTTGGTTATTAGTCTCCCCAGGTGTAGCAAGTAAGTCAGTTGAAGAATTTGAGAGAACCAATGAATAGTAAACCAATTACCTGTTATGTTGTGCATCAGTGTTGGTTATTAGTCTCCCCAGGTGTAGCAAGTAAGTCAGTTGAAGAATTAGAGAGAACCAATGAGCAGCAAACAATTACATGTTATGTTGTGCATCTGTGTTGGTTATTAGTCTCCTTAGGTGTAGCAAGTAAGTCAGTTGAAGGATTAGAGATAACCAATGAACAGTAAGCCATTTACATGTTATGTTGTGCATCTGTGTTGGTTATTAGTCTCCCTAGGTGTAGCAAGTAAGTCAGTTGAAGAATTTGATAGAACCAACGAATAGTAAACCAATTACCTGTTATGTTGTGCATCTGTGTTGGTTATTAGTCTCCCAAGGTGTAGCAAGTAAGTCAGTTGAAGAATTTGAGAGAACCAATGAATAGTAAACCAATTACATGTTATGTTGTGCATCTGTGTTGGTTATTAGTCTCCCAAGGTGTAGTAAGTCAGTTGAAGAATTTGAGAGAACCAATGAACAGTAAACCAGTTACCTGTTATGTTGGGCATCTGTGTTGGTTATTAGTCTCCCCAGGTGTAGCAAGTAAGTCAGTTGAAGAATTTGATAGAACCAACGAATAGTAAACCAATTACCTGTTATGTTGTGCATTTGTGTTGGTTATTAGTCTCCCAAGGTGTAGCAAGTAAGTCAGTTGAAGAATTTGAGAGAACCAATGAATAGTAAACCAATTACATGTTATGTTGTGCATCTGTGTTGGTTATTAGTCTCCCAAGGTGTAGTAAGTCAGTTGAAGAATTTGAGAGAACCAATGAACAGTAAACCAATTACCTGTTATGTTGGGCATCTGTGTTGGTTATTAGTCTCCCCAGGTGTAGCAAGTAAGTCAGTTGAAGAATTAGAGAGAACCAATGAACAGTAAACCAATTACATGTTATGTTGTGCATCTGTGTTGGTTATTAGTCTCCCTAGGTGTAGCAAGTAAGTCAGTTGAAGAATTTGATAGAACCAACGAATAGTAAACCAATTACCTGTTATGTTGTGCATCTGTGTTGGTTATTAGTCTCCCAAGGTGTAGCAAGTAAGTCAGTTGAAGAATTTGAGAGAACCAATGAATAGTAAACCAATTACATGTTATGTTGTGCATCTGTGTTGGTTATTAGTCTCCCAAGGTGTAGTAAGTCAGTTGAAGAATTTGAGAGAACCAATGAACAGTAAACCAATTACCTGTTATGTTGGGCATCTGTGTTGGTTTTTAGTCTCCCCAGGTGTAGCAAGTAAGTCAGTTGAAGAATTAGAGAGAACCAATGAACAGTAAACCAATTGCATGTTATGTTGTGCATCTGTGTTGGTTATTAGTCTCCCCAGGTGTAGCAAGTAAGTCAGTTGAAGAATTAGAGAGAACCAATGAAAAGTAAACCAATTACCTGTTATGTTGTGCATTTGTTTTGGCTATTAGTCTCCCCAGGTGTAGCAAGTAAGTCAGTTGAAGAATTAGAGAGAACCAATGAACAGTAAACCAATTACATGTTATGTTGTGCATCTGTGTTGGTTATTAGTCTCCCCAGGTCTAGCAAGTAAGTCAGTTGAAGAATTAGAGAGAACAAATGAACAGTAAACCAATTACCTGTTTTGTTGTGCATCTGTGTTGGTTATTAGTCTCCCCAGGTGTAGCAAGTAAGTCAGTTGAAGAATTAGAGAGAACCAATGAACAGTAAACCAATTACATGTTATGTTGTGCATCTGTGTTTGTTATTAGTCTCCCCAGGTGTAGCAAGTAAGTCAGTTGAAGAATTAGAGAGAACCAATGAGCAGTAAACAATTACATGTTATGTTGTGCATCTGTGTTGGTTATTAGTCTCCTTAGGTGTAGCAAGAAGTCAATTGAAGGATTAGAGATAACCAATGAACAGTAAGCCATTTACATGTTATGTTGTGCATTTGTGTTGGTTATTAGTCTCCCCAGGTGTAGCAAGTAAGTCAGTTGAAGAATTTGAGAGAACCAATGAATAGTAAACCAATTACCTGTTATGTTGTGCATTTGTTTTGGCTATTAGTCTCCCCAGGTGTAGCAAGTAAGTCAGTTGAAGAATTAGAGAGAACCAATGAACAGTAAACCAATTACATGTTATGTTGTGCATCTGTGTTGGTTATTAGTCTCCCCAGGTCTAGCAAGTAAGTCAGTTGAAGAATTAGAGAGAACAAATGAACAGTAAACCAATTACCTGTTTTGTTGTGCATCTGTGTTGGTTATTAGTCTCCCCAGGTGTAGCAAGTAAGTCAGTTGAAGAATTAGAGAGAACCAATGAACAGTAAACCAATTACATGTTATGTTGTGCATCTGTGTTTGTTATTAGTCTCCCCAGGTGTAGCAAGTAAGTCAGTTGAAGAATTAGAGAGAACCAATGAGCAGTAAACAATTACATGTTATGTTGTGCATCTGTGTTGGTTATTAGTCTCCTTAGGTGTAGCAAGAAGTCAATTGAAGGATTAGAGATAACCAATGAACAGTAAGCCATTTACATGTTATGTTGTGCATTTGTGTTGGTTATTAGTCTCCCCAGGTGTAGCAAGTAAGTCAGTTGAAGAATTTGAGAGAACCAATGAATAGTAAACCAATTACCTGTTATGTTGTGCATCAGTGTTGGTTATTAGTCTCCCCAGGTGTAGCAAGTAAGTCAGTTGAAGAATTAGAGAGAACCAATGAGCAGCAAACAATTACATGTTATGTTGTGCATCTGTGTTGGTTATTAGTCTCCTTAGGTGTAGCAAGTAAGTCAGTTGAAGGATTAGAGATAACCAATGAACAGTAAGCCATTTACATGTTATGTTGTGCATCTGTGTTGGTTATTAGTCTCCCTAGGTGTAGCAAGTAAGTCAGTTGAAGAATTTGATAGAACCAACGAATAGTAAACCAATTACCTGTTATGTTGTGCATCTGTGTTGGTTATTAGTCTCCCAAGGTGTAGCAAGTAAGTCAGTTGAAGAATTTGAGAGAACCAATGAATAGTAAACCAATTACATGTTATGTTGTGCATCTGTGTTGGTTATTAGTCTCCCAAGGTGTAGTAAGTCAGTTGAAGAATTTGAGAGAACCAATGAACAGTAAACCAATTACCTGTTATGTTGGGCATCTGTGTTGGTTATTAGTCTCCCCAGGTGTAGCAAGTAAGTCAGTTGAAGAATTAGAGAGAACCAATGAACAGTAAACCAATTGCATGTTATGTTGTGCATCTGTGTTGGTTATTAGTCTCCCCAGGTGTAGCAAGTAAGTCAGTTGAAGAATTAGAGAGAACTAACGAGCAGTAAACAATTACATGTTATGTTGTGCATCTGTGTTGGTTATTAGTCTCCTTAGGTGTAGCAAGTAAGTCAGTTGAAGAATTAGAGATAACCAATGAACAGTAAGCCATTTACATGTTATGTTGTGCATCTGTGTTGGTTATTAGTCTCCCCAGGTGTAGCAAGTAAGTCAGTTGAAGAATTGGAGAGAACCAAAGAATAGTAAACCAATTACCTGTTATGTTGTGCATCTGTGTTGGTTATTAGTCTCCCCAGGTGTAGCAAGTAAGTCAGTTGAAGAATTAGAGAGAACCAATGAACAGTAAACCAATTACATGTTATGTTGAGCATCTGTGTTGGTTATTAGTCTCCCCAGGTGTAGCAAGTAAGTCAGTTGAAGAATTAGAGAGAACCAATGAGCAGTAAACAATTACATGTTATGTTTTGCATCTGTGTTGGTTATTAGTCTCCTTAGGTGTAGCAAGAAATCAATTGAAGGATTAGAGATAACCAATGAACAGTAAGCCATTTACATGTTATGTTGTGCATCTGTGTTGGTTATTAGTCTCCCCAGGTGTAGCAAGTAAGTCAGTTGAAGAATTGGAGAGAACCAAAGAATAGTAAACCAATTACCTGTTATGTTGTGCATCTGTGTTGGTTATTAGTCTCCCCAGGTGTAGCAAGTAAGTCAGTTGAAGAATTCGAGAGAACCAATGAACAGTAAACCAATTACCTGTTATGTTGTGCATCTGTGTTGGTTATTAGTCTCCCCAGGTGTAGCAAGTAAGTCAGTTGAAGAATTAGAGAGAACCAATGAAAAGTAAACCAATTACCTGTTATGTTGTGCATTTGTTTTGGCTATTAGTCTCCCCAGGTGTAGCAAGTAAGTCAGTTGAAGAATTAGAGAGAACCAATGAACAGTAAACCAATTACATGTTATGTTGTGCATCTGTGTTGGTTATTAGTCTCCCCAGGTGTAGCAAGTAAGTCAGTTGAAGAATTAGAGAGAACAAATGAACAGTAAACCAATTACCTGTTTTGTTGTGCATCTGTGTTGGTTATTAGTCTCCCCAGGTGTAGCAAGTAAGTCAGTTGAAGAATTAGAGAGAACCAATGAACAGTAAACCAATTACATGTTATGTTGTGCATCTGTGTTGGTTATTAGTCTCCCCAGGTGTAGCAAGTAAGTCAGTTGAAGAATTAGAGAGAACCAATGAGCAGTAAACAATTACATGTTATGTTGTGCATCTGTGTTGGTTATTAGTCTCCTTAGGTGTAGCAAGAAGTCAATTGAAGGATTAGAGATAACCAATGAACAGTAAGCCATTTACATGTTATGTTGTGCATTTGTGTTGGTTATTAGTCTCCCCAGGTGTAGCAAGTAAGTCAGTTGAAGAATTTGAGAGAACCAATGAATAGTAAACCAATTACCTGTTATGTTGTGCATCAGTGTTGGTTATTAGTCTCCCCAGGTGTAGCAAGTAAGTCAGTTCAAGAATTAGAGAGAACCAATGAGCAGCAAACAATTACATGTTATGTTGTGCATCTGTGTTGGTTATTAGTCTCCTTAGGTGTAGCAAGTAAGTCAGTTGAAGGATTAGAGATAACCAATGAACAGTAAGCCATTTACATGTTATGTTGTGCATCTGCGTTGGTTATTAGTCTCCCCAGGTGTAGCAAGTAAGTCAATTGAAGAATTTGATAGAACCAACGAATAGTAAACCAATTACCTGTTATGTTGTGCATTTGTGTTGGTTATTAGTCTCCCAAGGTGTAGCAAGTAAGTCAGTTGAAGAATTTGAGAGAACCAATGAATAGTAAACCAATTACATGTTATGTTGTGCATCTGTGTTGGTTATTAGTCTCCCAAGGTGTAGTAAGTCAGTTGAAGAATTTGAGAGAACCAATGAACAGTAAACCAATTACCTGTTATGTTGGGCATCTGTGTTGGTTATTAGTCTCCCCAGGTGTAGCAAGTAAGTCAGTTGAAGAATTAGAGAGAACCAATGAACAGTAAACCAATTACATGTTATGTTGTGCATCTGTGTTGGTTATTAGTCTCCCCAGGTGTAGCAAGTAAGTCAGTTGAAGAATTAGAGAGAACTAACGAGCAGTAAACAATTACATGTTATGTTGTGCATCTGTGTTGGTTATTAGTCTCCTTAGGTGTAGCAAGTAAGTCAGTTGAAGAATTAGAGATAACCAATGAACAGTAAGCCATTTACATGTTATGTTGTGCATCTGTGTTGGTTATTAGTCTCCCCAGGTGTAGCAAGTAAGTCAGTTGAAGAATTGGAGAGAACCAAAGAATAGTAAACCAATTACCTGTTATGTTGTGCATCTGTGTTGGTTATTAGTCTCCCCAGGTGTAGCAAGTAAGTCAGTTGAAGAATTCGAGAGAACCAATGAACAGTAAACCAATTACCTGTTATGTTGTGCATCTGTGTTGGTTATTAGTCTCCCAAGGTGTAGCAAGTAAGTCAGTTGAAGAATTAGAGAGAACCAATGAAAAGTAAACCAATTACCTGTTATGTTGTGCATTTGTTTTGGCTATTAGTCTCCCCAGGTGTAGCAAGTAAGTCAGTTGAAGAATTAGAGAGAACCAATGAACAGTAAACCAATTACATGTTATGTTGTGCATCTGTGTTGGTTATTAGTCTCCCCAGGTGTAGCAAGTAAGTCAGTTGAAGAATTAGAGAGAACAAATGAACAGTAAACCAATTACCTGTTTTGTTGTGCATCTGTGTTGGTTATTAGTCTCCCAAGGTGTAGCAAGTAAGTCTGTTGAAGAATTTGAGAGAACCAATGAATAGTAAACCAATTACGTGTTATGTTGTGCATCAGTGTTGGTTATTAGTCTCCCCAGGTGTAGCAAGTAAGTCAGTTGAAGAATTAGAGAGAACCAATGAACAGTAAACCAATTACATGTTATGTTGTGCATCTGTGTTGGTTATTAGTCTCCCCAGGTGTAGCAAGTAAGTCAGTTAAAGAATTAGAGAGAACCAATGAGCAGTAAACAATTACATGTTATGTTGTGCATCTGTGTTGGTTATTAGTCTCCTTAGGTGTAGCAAGAAGTCAATTGAAGGATTAGAGATAACCAATGAACAGTAAGCCATTTACATGTTATGTTGTGCATTTGTGTTGGTTATTAGTCTCCCCAGGTGTAGCAAGTAAGTCAGTTGAAGAATTAGAGAGAACCAATGAAAAGTAAACCAATTACCTGTTATGTTGTGCATTTGTTTTGGCTATTAGTCTCCCCAGGTGTAGCAAGTAAGTCAGTTGAAAAATTAGAGAGAACCAATGAGCAGTAAACAATTACATGTTATGTTGTGCATCTGTGTTGGTTACTAGTCTCCTTAGGTGTAGCAAGTAAGTCAGTTGAAGGATTAGAGATAACCAATGAACAGTAAGCCATTTACATGTTATGTTGTGCATCTGTGTTGGTTATTAGTCTCCCCATGTGTAGCAAGTAAGTCAGTTGAAGAATTTGATAGAACCAACGAATAGTAAACCAATTACCTGTTATGTTGTGCATCTGTGTTGGTTATTAGTCTCCCAAGGTGTAGCAAGTAAGTCAGTTGAAGAATTTGAGAGAACCAATGAACAGTAAACCAATTACATGTTATGTTGTGCATCTTTGTTGGTTATTAGTCTCCCAAGGTGTAGTAAGTCAGCTGAAGAATTTGAGAGAACCAATGAACAGTAAACCAATTACCTGTTATGTTGGGCATCTGTGTTGGTTATTAGTCTCCCCAGGTGTAGCAAGTAAGTCAGTTGAAGAATTAGAGAGAACCAATGAACAGTAAACCAATTACATGTTATGTTGTGCATCTGTGTTGGTTATTAGTCTCCCCAGGTGTAGCAAGTAAGTTAGTTGAAGAATTAGAGAGAACCAACGAGCAGTAAACAATTACATGTTATGTTGTGCATCTGTGTTGGTTATTAGTCTCCTTAGGTGTAGCAAGTAAGTCAGTTGAAGAATTAGAGATAACCAATGAACAGTAAGCCAT
Source organism: Cajanus cajan (assembly GCF_000230855.2). Taxonomy (NCBI): domain Eukaryota; kingdom Viridiplantae; phylum Streptophyta; class Magnoliopsida; order Fabales; family Fabaceae; genus Cajanus; species Cajanus cajan. The sequence goes on from NC_138524.1 coordinate 39,639,997, forward strand.
TTACATGTTATGTTGTGCATCTGTGTTGGTTATTAGTCTCCCCAGGTGTAGCAAGTAAGTCAGTTGAAGAATTAGAGAGAACCAATGAAAAGTAAACCAATTACCTGTTATGTTGTGCATTTGTTTTGGCTATTAGTCTCCCCAGGTATAGCAAGTAAGTCAGTTGAAGAATTAGAGAGAACCAATGAACAGTAAACCAATTACCTGTTTTGTTGTGCATCTGTGTTGGTCATTAGTCTCCCCAGGTGTAGCAAGTAAGTCAGTTGAAGAATTAGAGAGAACAAATGAACAGTAAACCAATTACCTGTTTTGTTGTGCATCTGTGTTGGTCATTAGTCTCCCCAGGTGTAGCAAGTAAGTCAGTTGAAAAATTAGAGATAACCAATGAACAGTAAGCCATTTACATGTTATGTTGTGCATCTGTGTTGGTTATTAGTCTCCCCAGGTGTAGCAACTAAGTCAGTTGAAGAATTCGAGAGAACCAATGAACAGTAAACCAATTACCTGTTATGTTGTGCATCTGTGTTGGTTATTAGTCTCCCCAGGTGTAGCAAGTAAGTCAGTTGAAGGATTAGAGATAACCAATGAACAGTAAGCCATTTACATGTTATGTTGTGCATTTGTGTTGGTTATTAGTCTCCCCAGGTGTAGCAAGTAAGTCAGTTGAAGAATTTGAGAGGACCAATGAATAGTAAACCAATTACCTGTTATGTTGTCAATCTGTGTTGGTTCTTAGTCTCCCAAGGTGTAGCAAGTAAGTCAATTGAAGAATTTCAGAGAACCAATGAACAACAAACAAATTACCTGTTATGTTGGGCATCTGTGTTGGTTATTAGTCTCCCCAGGTGTAGCAAGTAAGTCAGTTGAAGATTTAGAGAGAACCAATGAACAGTAAACCAATTACATGTTATGTTGTGCATCTGTGTTGGTTGATAGTCTCCCCAGGTGTAGCAAGTAAGTCAGTTGAAGAATTAGAGAGAACCAATGAGCAGTAAACAATTACATGTTATGTTGTGCATCTGTGTTGGTTATTAGTCTCCCCAGGTGTAGCAAGTAAGTCAGTTGAAGGATTAGAGATAACCAACGAATAGTAAGCCAATTACATGTTATGTTGTGCATCTGTGTTGGTTATTAGTCTCCCCAGGTGTAGCAAGTAAGTCAGTTGAAGAATTGGAGAGAACCAATGAATGGTAAACCAATTACCTGTTATGTTGTGCATCTGTGTTGGTTATTAGTCTCCCCAGGTGTAGCAAGTAAGTCAGTTGAAGAATTCGAGAGAACCAATGAATAGTAAACCAATTACCTGTTATGTTGTGCATCTGTGTTGGTTATTAGTCTCCGCAGGTGTAGCAAGTAAGTCAGTTGAAGAATTAGAGAGAACCAATGAAAAGTAAACCAATTACCTGTTATGTTGTGCATTTGTTTTGGCTATTAGTCTCCCCAGGTATAGCAAGTAAGTCAGTTGAAGAATTAGAGAGAACCAATGAACAGTAAACCAATTACATGTTATGTTGTGCATCTGTGTTGGTTATTAGTCTCCCCAGGTGTAGCAAGTAAGTCAGTTGAAGAATTAGAGAGAACAAATGAACAGTAAACCAATTACCTGTTTTGTTGTGCATCTGTGTTGGTTATTAGTCTCATCAGGTGTAGCAAGTAAGTCAGTTGAAGAATTAGAGAGAACCAACGAGCAGTAAACAATTACATGTTATGTTGTGCATCTGTGTTGGTTATTAGTCTCCTTAGGTGTAGCAAGTAAGTCAGTTGAAGAATTAGAGATAACCAATGAACAGTAAGCCATTTACATGTTATGTTGTGCATCTGTGTTGGTTATTAGTCTCCCCAGGTGTAGCAAGTAAGTCAGTTGAAGAATTAGAGAGAACCAATGAAAAGTAAACCAATTACCTGTTATGTTGTGCATTTGTTTTGGCTATTAGTCTCCCCAGGTATAGCAAGTAAGTCAGTTGAAGAATTAGAGAGAACCAATGAACAGTAAACCAATTACCTGTTATGTTGTGCATCTGTGCTGGTTATTAGTCTCCGCAGGTGTAGCAAGTAAGTCAGTTGAAGAATTAGAGAGAACAAATGAACAGTAAACCAATTACCTGTTTTGTTGTGCATCTGTGTTGGTCATTAGTCTCCCCAGGTGTAGCAAGTAAGTCCGTTGATAAATTAGAGATAACCAATGAACAGTAAGCCATTTACATGTTATGTTGTGCATCTGTGTTGGTTATTAGTCTCCCCAGGTGTAGCAACTAAGTCAGTTGAAGAATTCGAGAGAACCAATGAACAGTAAACCAATTACCTGTTATGTTGTGCATCTGTGTTGGTTATTAGTCTCCCCAGGTGTAGCAAGTAAGTCAGTTGAAGGATTAGAGATAACCGATGAACAGTAAGCCATTTACATGTTATGTTGTGCATTTGTGTTGGTTATTAGTCTCCCCAGGTGTAGCAAGTAAGTCAGTTGAAGAATTTGAGAGGACCAATGAATAGTAAACCAATTACCTGTTATGTTGTCAATCTGTGTTGGTTCTTAGTCTCCCAAGGTGTAGCAAGTAAGTCAGTTGAAGAATTTCAGAGAACCAATGAACAACAAACCAATTACCTGTTATGTTGGGCATCTGTGTTGGTTATTAGTCTCCCCAGGTGTAGCAAGTAAGTCAGTTGAAGAATTAGAGAGAACCAATGAACAGTAAACCAATTACATGTTATGTTGTGCATCTGTGTTGGTTATTAGTCTCCCCAGGTGTAGCAAGTAAGTCAGTTGAAGAATTGGAGAGAACCAATGAACAGTAAACCAATTACATGTTATGTTGTGCATCTGTGTTGGTTATTAGTCTCCCCAGGTGTAGCAAGTAAGTCAGTTGAAGAATTCGAGAGAACCAATGAACAGTAAACCAATTACCTGTTATGTTGTGCATCTGTGTTGGTTATTAGTCTCCCCAGGTGTAGCCAGTAAGTCAGTTGAAGAATTAGAGAGAACCAATGAACAGTAAACCAATTACCTGTTATGTTGTGCATCTGTGTTGGTTATTAGTCTCCCCAGGTGTAGCAAGTAAGTCAGTTGAAGAATTAGAGAGAACCAATGAACAGTAAGCCAATTACATGTTATGTTGTGCATCTGTGTTGGTTATTAGTCTCCCCAGGTGTAGCAAGTAAGTCAGTTGAAGAATTGGAGAGGACCAATGAATAGTAAACCAATTACCTGTTATGTTGTGCATCTGTGTTGGTTATTAGTCTCCCCAGGTGTAGCAAGTAAGTCAGTTGAAGAATTAGAGATAACCAATGAACAGTAAGCCAATTACATGTTATGTTGTGCATCTGTGTTGGTTATTATTCTCCGCAGGTGCAGCAAGTAAGTCAGTTGAAGAATTAGAGAGAACAAATGAACAGTAAACCAATTACCTGTTTTGTTGTGCATCTGTGTTGGTCATTAGTCTCCCCAGGTGTAGCAAGTAAGTCAGTTGAAAAATTAGAGATAACCAATGAACAGTAAGCCATTTACATGTTATGTTGTGCATCTGTGTTGGTTATTAGTCTCCCCAGGTGTAGCAACTAAGTCAGTTGAAGAATTCGAGAGAACCAATGAACAGTAAACCAATTACCTGTTATGTTGGGCATCTGTGTTGGTTATTAGTCTCCCCAGGTGTAGCAAGTAAGTCAGTTGAAGAATTAGAGAGAACCAATGAACAGTAAACCAATTACATGTTATGTTGTGCATCTGTGTTGGTTATTAGTCTCCCCAGGTGTAGCAAGTAAGTCAGTTGAAGAATTAGAGAGAACCAATGAACAGTAAACCAATTACATGTTATGTTGTGCATCTGTGTTGGTTATTAGTCTCCCCAGGTGTAGCAAGTAAGTCAGTTGAAGAATTGGAGAGAACCAATGAACAGTAAACCAATTACATGTTATGTTGTGCATCTGTGTTGGTTATTAGTCTCCCCAGGTGTAGCCAGTAAGTCAGTTGAAGAATTCGAGAGAACCAATGAACAGTAAACCAATTACCTGTTATGTTGTGCATCTGTGTTGGTTATTAGTCTCCCCAGGTGTAGCCAGTAAGTCAGTTGAAGAATTAGAGAGAACCAATGAACAGTAAACCAATTACCTGTTATGTTGTGCATCTGTGTTGGTTATTAGTCTCCCCAGGTGTAGCAAGTAAGTCAGTTGAAGAATTAGAGAGAACCAATGAGCAGTAAACAATTACATGTTATGTTGTGCATCTGTGTTGGTTATTAGTCTCCCCAGGTGTAGCAAGTAAGTCAGTTGAAGGATTAGAGATAACCAACGAACAGTAAGCCAATTACATGTTATGTTGTGCATCTGTGTTGGTTATTAGTCTCCCCAGGTGTAGCAAGTAAGTCAGTTGAAGAATTGGAGAGAACCAATGAATAGTAAACCAATTACCTGTTATGTTGTGCATCTGTGTTGGTTATTAGTCTCCCCAGGTGTAGCAAGTAAGTCAGTTGAAGAATTCGAGAGAACCAATGAATAGTAAACCAATTACCTGTTATGTTGTGCATCTGTGTTGGTTATTAGTCTCCGCAGGTGTAGCAAGTAAGTCAGTTGAAGAATTAGAGAGAACCAATGAAAAGTAAACCAATTACCTGTTATGTTGTGCATTTATTTTGGCTATTAGTCTCCCCAGGTATAGCAAGTAAGTCAGTTGAAGAATTAGAGAGAACCAATGAACAGTAAACCAATTACATGTTATGTTGTGCATCTGTGTTGGTTATTAGTCTCCCCAGGTGTAGCAAGTAAGTCAGTTGAAGAATTAGAGAGAACCAACGAGCAGTAAACAATTACATGTTATGTTGTGCATCTGTGTTGGTTATTAGTCTCCGCAGGTGTAGCAAGTAAGTCAGTTGAAGAATTAGAGAGAACAAATGAAAAGTAAACCAATTACCTGTTATGTTGTGCATTTGTTTTGGCTATTAGTCTCCCCAGGTATAGCAAGTAAGTCAGTTGAAGAATTAGAGAGAACCAATGAACAGTAAACCAATTACCTGTTATGTTGTGCATCGGTGTTGGTTATTAGTCTCCGCAGGTGTAGCAAGTAAGTCATTTGAAGAATTAGAGAGAACAAATGAACAGTAAACCAATTACCTGTTTTTTTGTGCATCTGTGTTGGTCATTAGTCTCCCCAGGTGTAGCAAGTAAGTCAGTTGAAAAATTAGAGATAACCAATGAACAGTAAGCCATTTACATGTTATGTTGTGCATCTGTGTTGGTTATTAGTCTCCCCAGGTGTAGCAACTAAGTCAGTTGAAGAATTCGAGAGAACCAATGAACAGTAAACCAATTACCTGTTATGTTGTGCATCTGTGTTGGTTATTAGTCTCCCCCGGTGTAGCAAGTAAGTCAGTTGAAGGATTAGAGATAACCAATGAACAGTAAGCCATTTACATGTTATGTTGTGCATTTGTGTTGGTTATTAGTCTCCCCAGGTGTAGCAAGTAAGTCAGTTGAAGAATTTGAGAGGACCAATGAATAGTAAACCAATTACCTGTTATGTTGTCAATCTGTGTTGGTTCTTAGTCTCCCAAGGTGTAGCAAGTAAGTCAGTTGAAGAATTTCAGAGAACCAATGAACAACAAACCAATTACCTGTTATGTTGGGCATCTGTGTTGGTTATTAGTCTCCCCAGGTGTAGCAAGTAAGTCAGTTGAAGAATTAGAGAGAACCAATGAACAGTAAACCAATTACATGTTATGTTGTGCATCTGTGTTGGTTATTAGTCTCCCCAGGTGTAGCAAGTAAGTCAGTTGAAGAATTAGAGAGAACCAATGAGCAGTAAACAATTACATGTTATGTTGTGCATCTGTGTTGGTTATTAGTCTCCCCAGGTGTAGCAAGTAAGTCAGTTGAAGGATTAGAGATAACCAACGAACAGTAAGCCAATTACATGTTATGTTGTGCATCTGTGTTGGTTATTAGTCTCCCCAGGTGTAGCAAGTAAGTCAGTTGAAGAATTGGAGAGAACCAATGAATAGTAAACCAATTACCTGTTATGTTGTGCATCTGTGTTGGTTATTAGTCTCCCCAGGTGTAGCAAGTCAGTCAGTTGAAGAATTCGAGAGAACCAATGAATAGTAAACCAATTACCTGTTATGTTGTGCATCTGTGTTGGTTATTAGTCTCCGCAGGTGTAGCAAGTAAGTCAGTTGAAGAATTAGAGAGAACCAATGAAAAGTAAACCAATTACCTGTTATGTTGTGCATTTGTTTTGGCTATTAGTCTCCCCAGGTATAGCAAGTAAGTCAGTTGAAGAATTAGAGAGAACCAATGAACAGTAAACCAATTACATGTTATGTTGTGCATCTGTGTTGGTTATTAGTCTCCCCAGGTGTAGCAAGTAAGTCAGTTGAAGAATTAGAGAGAACCAACGAGCAGTAAACAATTACATGTTATGTTGTGCATCTGTGTTGGTTATTAGTCTCCTTAGGTGTAGCAAGTAAGTCACTTGAAGAATTAGAGATAACCAATGAACAGTAAGCCATTTACATGTTATGTTGTGCATCTGTGTTGGTTATTAGTCTCCCCAGGTGTAGCAAGTAAGTCAGTTGAAGAATTAGAGAGAACCAATGAAAAGTAAACCAATTACCTGTTATGTTGTGCATTTGTTTTGGCTATTAGTCTCCCCAGGTATAGCAAGTAAGTCAGTTGAAGAATTAGAGAGAACCAATGAACAGTAAACCAATTACCTATTATGTTGTGCATCTGTGTTGGTTATTATTCTCCGCAGGTGCAGCAAGTAAGTCAGTTGAAGAATTAGAGAGAACAAATGAACAGTAAACCAATTACCTGTTTTGTTGTGCATCTGTGTTGGTCATTAGTCTCCCCAGGTGTAGCAAGTAAGTCAGTTGAAAAATTAGAGATAACCAATGAACAGTAAGCCATTTACATGTTATGTTGTGCATCTGTGTTGGTTATTAGTCTCCCCAGGTGTAGCAACTAAGTCAGTTGAAGAATTCGAGAGAACCAATGAACAGTAAACCAATTACCTGTTATGTTGTGCATCTGTGTTGGTTATTAGTCTCCCCAGGTGTAGCAAGTAACTCAGTTGAAGGATTAGAGATAACCAATGAACAGTAAGCCATTTACATGTTATGTTGTGCATTTGTGTTGGTTATTAGTCTCCCCAGGTGTAGCAAGTAAGTCAGTTGAAGAATTTGAGAGGACCAATGAATAGTAAACCAATTACCTGTTATGTTGTCAATCTGTGTTGGTTCTTAGTCTCCCAAGGTGTAGCAAGTAAGTCAGTTGAAGAATTTCAGAGAACCAATGAACAACAAACCAATTACCTGTTATGTTGTGCATCTGTGTTGGTCATTAGTCTCCCCAGGTGTAGCAAGTAAGTCAGTTGAAAAATTAGAGATAACCAATGAACAGTAAGCCATTTACATGTTATGTTGTGCATCTGTGTTGGTTATTAGTCTCCCCAGGTGTAGCAACTAAGTCAGTTGAAGAATTCGAGAGAACCAATGAACAGTAAACCAATTACCTGTTATGTTGGGCATCTGTGTTGGTTATTAGTCTCCCCAGGTGTAGCAAGTAAGTCAGTTGAAGAATTAGAGAGAACCAATGAACAGTAAACCAATTACATGTTATGTTGTGCATCTGTGTTGGTTATTAGTCTCCCCAGGTGTAGCAAGTAAGTCAGTTGAAGAATTAGAGAGAACCAATGAACAGTAAACCAATTACATGTTATGTTGTGCATCTGTGTTGGTTATTAGTCTCCCCAGGTGTAGCAAGTAAGTCAGTTGAAGAATTGGAGAGAACCAATGAACAGTAAACCAATTACATGTTATGTTGTGCATCTGTGTTGGTTATTAGTCTCCCCAGGTGTAGCCAGTAAGTCAGTTGAAGAATTCGAGAGAACCAATGAACAGTAAACCAATTACCTGTTATGTTGTGCATCTGTGTTGGTTATTAGTCTCCCCAGGTGTAGCCAGTAAGTCAGTTGAAGAATTAGAGAGAACCAATGAACAGTAAACCAATTACCTGTTATGTTGTGCATCTGTGTTGGTTATTAGTCTCCCCAGGTGTAGCAAGTAAGTCAGTTGAAGAATTAGAGAGAACCAATGAGCAGTAAACAATTACATGTTATGTTGTGCATCTGTGTTGGTTATTAGTCTCCCCAGGTGTAGCAAGTAAGTCAGTTGAAGGATTAGAGATAACCAACGAACAGTAAGCCAATTACATGTTATGTTGTGCATCTGTGTTGGTTATTAGTCTCCCCAGGTGTAGCAAGTAAGTCAGTTGAAGAATTGGAGAGAACCAATGAATAGTAAACCAATTACCTGTTATGTTGTGCATCTGTGTTGGTTATTAGTCTCCCCAGGTGTAGCAAGTAAGTCAGTTGAAGAATTCGAGAGAACCAATGAATAGTAAACCAATTACCTGTTATGTTGTGCATCTGTGTTGGTTATTAGTCTCCGCAGGTGTAGCAAGTAAGTCAGTTGAAGAATTAGAGAGAACCAATGAAAAGTAAACCAATTACCTGTTATGTTGTGCATTTATTTTGGCTATTAGTCTCCCCAGGTATAGCAAGTAAGTCAGTTGAAGAATTAGAGAGAACCAATGAACAGTAAACCAATTACATGTTATGTTGTGCATCTGTGTTGGTTATTAGTCTCCCCAGGTGTAGCAAGTAAGTCAGTTGAAGAATTAGAGAGAACCAACGAGCAGTAAACAATTACATGTTATGTTGTGCATCTGTGTTGGTTATTAGTCTCCGCAGGTGTAGCAAGTAAGTCAGTTGAAGAATTAGAGAGAACAAATGAAAAGTAAACCAATTACCTGTTATGTTGTGCATTTGTTTTGGCTATTAGTCTCCCCAGGTATAGCAAGTAAGTCAGTTGAAGAATTAGAGAGAACCAATGAACAGTAAACCAATTACCTGTTATGTTGTGCATCGGTGTTGGTTATTAGTCTCCGCAGGTGTAGCAAGTAAGTCATTTGAAGAATTAGAGAGAACAAATGAACAGTAAACCAATTACCTGTTTTTTTGTGCATCTGTGTTGGTCATTAGTCTCCCCAGGTGTAGCAAGTAAGTCAGTTGAAAAATTAGAGATAACCAATGAACAGTAAGCCATTTACATGTTATGTTGTGCATCTGTGTTGGTTATTAGTCTCCCCAGGTGTAGCAACTAAGTCAGTTGAAGAATTCGAGAGAACCAATGAACAGTAAACCAATTACCTGTTATGTTGTGCATCTGTGTTGGTTATTAGTCTCCCCCGGTGTAGCAAGTAAGTCAGTTGAAGGATTAGAGATAACCAATGAACAGTAAGCCATTTACATGTTATGTTGTGCATTTGTGTTGGTTATTAGTCTCCCCAGGTGTAGCAAGTAAGTCAGTTGAAGAATTTGAGAGGACCAATGAATAGTAAACCAATTACCTGTTATGTTGTCAATCTGTGTTGGTTCTTAGTCTCCCAAGGTGTAGCAAGTAAGTCAGTTGAAGAATTTCAGAGAACCAATGAACAACAAACCAATTACCTGTTATGTTGGGCATCTGTGTTGGTTATTAGTCTCCCCAGGTGTAGCAAGTAAGTCAGTTGAAGAATTAGAGAGAACCAATGAACAGTAAACCAATTACATGTTATGTTGTGCATCTGTGTTGGTTATTAGTCTCCCCAGGTGTAGCAAGTAAGTCAGTTGAAGAATTAGAGAGAACCAATGAGCAGTAAACAATTACATGTTATGTTGTGCATCTGTGTTGGTTATTAGTCTCCCCAGGTGTAGCAAGTAAGTCAGTTGAAGGATTAGAGATAACCAACGAACAGTAAGCCAATTACATGTTATGTTGTGCATCTGTGTTGGTTATTAGTCTCCCCAGGTGTAGCAAGTAAGTCAGTTGAAGAATTGGAGAGAACCAATGAATAGTAAACCAATTACCTGTTATGTTGTGCATCTGTGTTGGTTATTAGTCTCCCCAGGTGTAGCAAGTCAGTCAGTTGAAGAATTCGAGAGAACCAATGAATAGTAAACCAATTACCTGTTATGTTGTGCATCTGTGTTGGTTATTAGTCTCCGCAGGTGTAGCAAGTAAGTCAGTTGAAGAATTAGAGAGAACCAATGAAAAGTAAACCAATTACCTGTTATGTTGTGCATTTGTTTTGGCTATTAGTCTCCCCAGGTATAGCAAGTAAGTCAGTTGAAGAATTAGAGAGAACCAATGAACAGTAAACCAATTACATGTTATGTTGTGCATCTGTGTTGGTTATTAGTCTCCCCAGGTGTAGCAAGTAAGTCAGTTGAAGAATTAGAGAGAACCAACGAGCAGTAAACAATTACATGTTATGTTGTGCATCTGTGTTGGTTATTAGTCTCCTTAGGTGTAGCAAGTAAGTCACTTGAAGAATTAGAGATAACCAATGAACAGTAAGCCATTTACATGTTATGTTGTGCATCTGTGTTGGTTATTAGTCTCCCCAGGTGTAGCAAGTAAGTCAGTTGAAGAATTAGAGAGAACCAATGAAAAGTAAACCAATTACCTGTTATGTTGTGCATTTGTTTTGGCTATTAGTCTCCCCAGGTATAGCAAGTAAGTCAGTTGAAGAATTAGAGAGAACCAATGAACAGTAAACCAATTACCTATTATGTTGTGCATCTGTGTTGGTTATTATTCTCCGCAGGTGCAGCAAGTAAGTCAGTTGAAGAATTAGAGAGAACAAATGAACAGTAAACCAATTACCTGTTTTGTTGTGCATCTGTGTTGGTCATTAGTCTCCCCAGGTGTAGCAAGTAAGTCAGTTGAAAAATTAGAGATAACCAATGAACAGTAAGCCATTTACATGTTATGTTGTGCATCTGTGTTGGTTATTAGTCTCCCCAGGTGTAGCAACTAAGTCAGTTGAAGAATTCGAGAGAACCAATGAACAGTAAACCAATTACCTGTTATGTTGTGCATCTGTGTTGGTTATTAGTCTCCCCAGGTGTAGCAAGTAACTCAGTTGAAGGATTAGAGATAACCAATGAACAGTAAGCCATTTACATGTTATGTTGTGCATTTGTGTTGGTTATTAGTCTCCCCAGGTGTAGCAAGTAAGTCAGTTGAAGAATTTGAGAGGACCAATGAATAGTAAACCAATTACCTGTTATGTTGTCAATCTGTGTTGGTTCTTAGTCTCCCAAGGTGTAGCAAGTAAGTCAGTTGAAGAATTTCAGAGAACCAATGAACAACAAACCAATTACCTGTTATGTTGGGCATCTGTGTTGGTTATTAGTCTCCCCAGGTGTAGCAAGTAAGTCAGTTGAAGAATTAGAGAGAACCAATGAACAGTAAACCAATTACATGTTATGTTGTGCATCTGTGTTGGTTATTAGTCTCCCCAGGTGTAGCAAGTAAGTCAGTTGAAGAATTTGAGAGAACCAATGAGCAGTAAACAATTACATGTTATGTTGTGCATCTGTGTTGGTTATTAGTCTCCTTAGGTGTAGCAAGTAAGTCAGTTGAAGAATTAGAGATAACCAATGAACAGTAAGCCATTTAAATGTTATGTTGTGCATCTGTGTTGGTTATTAGTCTCCCCAGGTGTAGCAAGTAAGTCAGTTGAAGAATTGGAGAGAACCAATGAATAGTAAACCAATTACCTGTTATGTTGTGCATCTGTGTTGGTTATTAGTCTCCCCAGGTGTAGCAAGTAAGTCAGTTGAAGAATTGGAGAGAACCAATGAACAGTAAACCAATTACCTGTTATGTTGTGCATCTGTGTTGGATATTAGTCTCCCCAGGTGTAGCAAGTAAGTCAGTTAAAGAATTAGAGAAAACCAATGAACAGTAAACCAATTACCTGTTATGTTGTGCATCTGTGTTGGTTATTAGTCTCCGCAGGTGTAGCAAGTAAGTCAGTTGAAGAATTAGAGAGAACAAATGAACAGTAAACCAATTACCTGTTTTGTTGTGCATCTGTGTTGGTTATTAGTCTCCCCAGGTGTAGCAAGTAAGTCAGTTGAAGAATTAGAGAGAACCAATGAACAGTAAACCAATTACCTGTTATGTTGTGCATCTTTGTTGGTTATTAGTCTCCCCAAGTGTAGCAAGTAAGTCAGTTGAAGAATTAGAGAGAACCAATGAAAAGTAAACCAATTACCTGTTATGTTGTGCATCTGTGTTGGTTATTAGTCTCCCCAGGTGTAGCAAGTAAGTCAGTTGAAGAATTAGAGAGAACTAATGAACAGTAAACCAATTACCTGTTATGTTGTGCATCTGTGTTGGTTATTAGTCTCCCCAGGTGTAGCAAATAAGTCAGTTGAAGAATTAGAGATAACCAATGAATAGTAAGCCATTTACATGTTATGTTGTGCATCTGTGTTGGTTATTAGTCTCCCCAGGTGTAGCAAGTAAGTCAGTTGAAGAATTTGAGAGAACCAACGAACAGTAAACTAATTACCTGTTATGTTGTGCATCTGTGTTGGTTATTAGTCTCCCCAGGTGTAGCAAGTAAGTCAGTTGAAGAATTCGAGAGAACCAATGAACAGTAAACCAATTACCTGTTATGTTGTGCATCTGTGTTGGCTATTAGTCTCCCCAGGTGTAGCAAGTAAGTCAGTTGTAGATTTAGAGAGAATCAATGAATAGTAAACTAATTACCTGTGATGTTGTGCATCTGTGTTGGTTATTAGTCTCTGTAGTTGTAGCAAGTAAGTCAGTTGAAGAATTTGAGAGAATTAATGAACAGTAAACCAATTACCTGTTATGTTGGGCATCTGTGTTGGTTATTAGTCTCCCCAGGTGTAGCAAGTAAGTCAGTTGAAGAATTAGAGAGAACCAATGAACAGTAAACCAATTACATGTTATGTTGTGCATCTGTGTTGGTTATTAGTCTCCCCAGGTGTAGCAAGTAAGTCAGTTGAAGAATTAGAGAGAACCAATGAGCAGTAAACAATTACATGTTATGTTGTGCATCTTTGTTGGTTATTAGTCTCCTTAGGTGTAGCAAGTAAGTCAGTTGAAGAATTAGAGATAACCAATGAACAGTAAGCCATTTACATGTTATGTTGTGCATCTGTGTTGGTTATTAGTCTCCCCAGGTGTAGCAAGTAAGTCAGTTGAAGAATTTGAGAGAACCAATGAATAGTAAACTAATTACCTGTTATGTTGTGCATCTGTGTTGGTTATTAGTCTCCCCAGGTGTAGCAAGTAAGTCAGTTGAAGAATTTGAGAGAACCAATGAACAGTAAACCAATTACCTGTTATGTTTTGCATTTGTGTCGGCTATTAGTCTCCCCAGGTGTAGCAAGTAAGTCAGTTAAAGAATTAGAGAGAACCAATGAACAGTAAACCAATTACCTGTTATGTTGTGCATCTGTGTTGGCTATTAGTCTCCCCAGGTGTAGCAAGTAAGTCAGTTGAAGATTTAGAGAGAACCAATGAACAGTAAACTAATTACCTGTTATGTTGTGCATCTGTGTTGGTTATTTGTCTCTGCAGTTGTAGCAAGTAAGTTAGTTGAAGAATTTGAGAGAACCAATGAACAGTAAACCAATTACCTGTTATGTTGGGCATCTGTGTTGGTTATTAGTCTCCCCAGGTGTAGCAAGTAAGTCAGCTGAAGAATTAGAGAGAACCAATGAACAGTAAACCAATTACATGTTATGTTGTGCATCTGTGTTGGTTATTAGTCTCCCCAGGTGTAGCAAGTAAGTCAGTTGAAGAATTAGAGAGAACGAATGAGCAGTAAACAATTGCATGTTATGTTGTGCATCTGTGTTGGTTATTAGCCTCCTTAGGTGTGTAGACCCCTAAAATTGTCCGGGTCGGAAATAAGACTCGAAGACTCTCGAAGACCGAAGGAAAGTCAGCTCGAAGGACTCCTGGAAGACCCTGGGATGACTCTTTGTAGGTCTAGAAGTCTTAGAGTAGCTTAAAATAGGGATGTGTGAGGATTGGAGCTCAGTACACCCTCCTGGAGGTTCAGTACGGCCGTACTGAGCATTTTGAACTTCAATACGGCCACACTGAACTCAATACGGCCGTATTGAAGTTTTTGAACTACAATACGGCCACACTGAACTCAATACGGCCGTACCCAATTCAATACGGCCGTACTGTAGTTCAAAAACTCAGTACGGGCTGTATTGACCTCCTAGGCCGTACTGCGCCTCCCTCCTATATATAGGACGTCATTTGCACGTTCTCCCACACTTTTCCAAGCATTTTGGACCCCTCTGGCTGAGTATTCTTGGGTTTTTGAGCTATTCTCTGCCCTAGAAACCTCTCTGAAAGCCAATCCGACGAAGTTCTTGAGTCACGAGCCATTTGCTTGAGATTCGAACGAGTCGAAGGGAAATCTCTTTGATTTCCATAGTAAAAATTTTATTTTAGGGGAAGAGCGAGCGAGCGTGTAGAGGGAAGGAACGCCAAAAAGCTTCCTAATTCTTCTTGATTATATAAAAGCCCGCTGCGGAGGTTTCTTTCCAAATCCCTTCTTTTATTGCTTTCTTTTATCGTTTTTGATTGCTGCATTGCACGTTTAATGCTTTCATCATGTAGATAATTTATCGTTAATCGTTCTAATAAATAGGGGTAATTTAATAATTTCACACTATTATTTATGAAATAATCTGTCATAGGGAACCCGAAAGGGGCGTTGTGGGGTGCTAACACCTTCCCCGCACGTAACCGACTCCCTTACTCGACTCTGGTTGTATTGGCCAAAGTTGATTTGTGAAATCAATTGTCTTAACTCTTTTTCCAATGTTTTGAGTAAAACATTGGTGGCGACTCCAAGAACCCTTTTACGAAAACCACTAATCCATGGAGGGTCCCGCTTGGGATTAACATGGATTGGTGAATCATTTAATAAATTGTTAGTTCGACGAGGTCTCAGTTTGAGAATAAGTCGTTCTAACAATCCATCATTTTTCAAAACTAAAAAAAGAGTCCGACCATCGTCGCGAATGCCGACGTCCGTTCAGGGCGGGTGGCGACAGATGGCGACTCCACTGCGGAAGCCTCGAGAGTCAGTCCCATTTAGTGATGGATTATTTCTAAAATAATAGTTTGAAATTACTTTATTACCCCTTGCTTGTACGATAATATGCTTTATCTATATGGCTTTTAATAACTGTTGTATGTTTAAATTTCGCAATTGTTTGAAATAAAAACTGCACACAAACCTTTGCACACAACAGTTCCCTCTAAACCCGGGGGCATGAGTGGAAAGCCATAGGGAGTGGATGTTAGTACGGCCGGTTGTCGAATGGGTCTATAGGTGCCCGTAGACCGTTGTCGGAAAACATCACTCAAGGTGATAACCATGAACTCAAGTCCGACAGTGCGTTGGAACTTTCCATCGACTTACGACGAGAGGAATTGGGTCCCTATAATGGGGGCACCTTGGGGGCCTTGGACCGGTGAGAACAGTTAGAACCTCCTTGAATATGCACTTTTCTGCAGGATACCCCTACCTCGTGATTCGCTCGTGACTGTTCGTGGATGAGTGAAATTATTTGTGTATAGGTTTATGTGACATTGTTTGTGCATTAATAATAAACCTCGTGATAAGGTCTAGGAATAATCCCCATGCATGAAAAATGTCATGACATGAGAGGAAAGACCATGTGTGAAAATATAATAAAAGTGAGGAGCATGTGCATCATTACCAATAAGACATCATGCATCCTCATAACCATTCATTTTAGGCTCACCAATACCCCTTGACATGAGTAAAAGAGACCTATGACTATTGAGATTCCCCGTTAGGGAGAGATCATAGTTCAAGAAGGGTGGTAAACCTCCGTCTTAAAAAGGCAGTGCCTTAAAAATGAAGGGCTACCAAGCTCATGTCAAGAGTGTATTCATTCCATAAATAAACTAATTAGATTAAACATCCATTTTAGAAAGTGGCTGGTCATCTCTCTGTCCTCACGCGCGCGCAGAAACTCAAAAAGATGGACGCGTTGGAGGAACAAAATAAAAAGCTCACAGCCGAGCTCTCACAGCTCAAAGAGCAAATGGCGCAAATGATGGAATTCATGCGTCACCATAATGTAAACGGGTCTCACCACAGTGACCATGAATCCCATCATGAGGAAGAGGAAGAGCATGAGCAAGATCCTCCGCAAGCTGTACCCCTTGGAGCGGGGATTACAATCAAAGAGCCCGAGGTTTCAAAGGAGCAATTCCACGCTCTCGAGGATCGGCTGAGGGCTATGGAGGGGCATGATTTTGACATCAAAGATGCCGCCGACATGTGCTTAGTGAGGGACATCCAATTCCCTCCCAAATTTAAAGTGCCCGATTTCCCAAAGTATATGGGATCGACTTGCCCCAAAAGTCATCTCACCATGTACTGCCGAAAGATGGCTGCATATGCCACAAATGAAAAGCTCTTAATCCATTGCTTCCAAGAGAGCTTGGCCGACACCGCACTCAACTGGTATATGCAGCTAGATGGGAATCAGGTGCATACATGGAGGCAGTTGGCCGACGCCTTTCTCAAGCGCTACAAGTATAACATCGACCTAACACCCGATAGGTCCGATCTTCAAGCCTTGAGTAAGAAAAATGATGAATCCTTTAAAGCGTACGCCCAACGATGGAGGGAGTTGGCGGCACAAATAGAGCCCCCGCTGTCGGATAAGGAGACGGTGTCCCTGTTTATAAACTCGTTGACCGGTCCCTATTATGACAAGATGATAGGGAACACGACAACGCTCTTCTCGGACATCATCACCATTGGAGAAAGAGTGGAACAAGGACTGAAAAGTGGGAAGCTAGCTAAGCCTTCCCAATCATTTGAAGATAAGAAGACCTTTGGGAAGAAGAAGGAAGGAGGAGTCAACGCCGTAACTATTTCTTCATCTTCTTCCGCTTCGAAGTTGGGAAAGTCGTAGTACAACCCTGTGATGAAGTTTGATAAACTTCCGACCACATATAGCGACCTCCTGCCGAAGCTAGTGGAAGCTCATCTTCTAGCTTACATTCCACCAAGGAAAATTGATCCACCTTACCCCGATTGGTACAAACCGCAAGACAAATGTCTATACCATTCGGGGGCACCGGGACATTCAACGGAGAACTGTAGAACTCTCAAATATAAGGTCCAAGACCTTATCGATGCTGGGTGGGTCACTTTTGATTCGACAGCGCCCGACGTGAACACGAATCCTCTGCCGAAGCAGGAGTAGAGAGAAGAGCAAGCCACGATAGGGCCCCTCCACATTTTTCTTTTTGGGACTCATGATCAGTACCCGAGATCATGAGATCCTTTTCATGTAAATAAGGGTCTTTTGTACAGTTTTTATACATATTAATAAAGAGGCATTTTTCACACATCATTCTCTCATTTGTTCTTTTCTCTCTTTCTCTCATTAACATTAATAATTCTAAACCAAAAACAGAACCAATAAAACAATTATGTCTGTGATTGTTCGCTCCGACCGGAATCCGAAAGTTGAGGGTGAATGGGTTGAGTTGGACAGTGATGAGGAGACCATCTCTCCGGATCTGCAAAGACTGCTAAATCAAGAAGCTCGTCTACTCCAACCGTATCAAGATAAATTGGAGACCGTGAATTTGGGGCAGGGCCAAGAGATAAAAGAGTTCAACATTGGGACCCATATCAGTGATGAAATAAGGGCGAGGTTAAAATCGTCTTAATAATAATAAACCCGCATCATCTTTATGTGGAAGTGTGTGTGACAACTTGGAGCACCTTTCCTTGGCCTCGACAAGTGCCATCATGGATAAAAAAGAAATCCTTTAAGGACAAGATCCTAAAAACAAAAGCTCGGCAGGAAACCCAAAAAAGGGGGCTGCGCAAAAATAAGAGCAAAGAACCCGCTAGGAATCCCACAAAAGGGTGACCTAGGCAAAAATTAGGGTTGCAAAAATGAACAAAAACAAAGGTCCGCTGAAACACCACAAAGGGGTATTTCAGGCAAAAATAAGGACGATCAAAAAAGCAAAAGAAATCCATGATGGTACCATGAGCTGAATTCAAAAAGAAAGGTTCAAGGGAAGCTATCTAAGTTGTCGAATCACAACGTCAATAATGAGACTTTCTTAATCTTGATAAAATCATCACTGATAATGGATCTAATGTGAATAACAAAATGGTGGAAGAACTGTGCCAAGAGTTCAAGATCCAACACCACAACTCTTCCCCATATCGGCCAAAGATGAATGGAGCAGTCGAGGCAGCCAATAAAAACATCAAGAAAATTGTGCAAAAGATGGTTGTCTCATTTAAAGACTGGCATGAGATGTTACCCTTCGCTCTTCATGGTTATAAGACTTCAGTACGCACATCTACTGGAACTACTCCATTCTCCCTCGTCTATGGGATGGAGGCAGTTCTACCTGTCGAAGTCGAGATACCTTCTTTAAGGGTAATCATGGAAGCAAAACTTTCCGAGGCAGAATGGGTTCAAAGCCGATACGACCAGTTGAATCTTATCGAAGAGAAACGGCTGAACGCCATATGCCACGGTCAAGCCTATCAGAGGAAGATCAAAAAGGATTTTGACAAGAAAGTCCACCCTCGAGTCTACCATGAGGGAGAGCTGGTAATGAAGAAGTTGCTACCAGCTCAAAAGGACAAAATTGGAAAGTGGGCCCCGAATCACGAAGGACCATACGTGGTGAAGCGAGCCTTCTCAGGAGGAGCATTGATCCTCACAGACATGGATGGAGAAGAACTTCGATACCCAGTCAACGCTGACGTGGTAAAGAAGTATTATGCTTGAAGACGTTGCTTGCATAGGCCCGCTAGGATGAAAACCCGAAAAGGGCGTCCTAGGCAAAAGTTAGGGCAAAATAAAAAGCCCGCCAGTACAAGGATACTAGGCAAAATAAAGGCAAATTTATCCCCGCTAGGATACGTCCTAGGCAAAAATTAGGGGCAAAAGAATAAGACACAAAAACAAAGCAAGCAACGATCACTTGAAGCGAAAACCGAAAGGCGGTTCAAGTGGTTATCTTCTAGAAGCAAGCGTCTTGCAGCATCTACACTCCTGGCTCAGGCATCTCACCCGAAGCAATTAGGGGAACGTAAGAGCGACAATTACAGATATAATTGTTAAGCCTGATGTATATAGCCTACCCTGGCCAGCCATTCTTCAGAAATTCCTTTTGTATATCATTCTGTAAAAACATTTGTGAATATCAATAAAATATCTATTCATTTCTCTTCTCTCTTGACCATGTGATTATGCCTCTAAATTGGTGTTTCTTAAAAATTGTACGAAATTCCTTTAATAATCGGTCAATAAAGAAAGTTGGAGGGGTTCCTATAAAATCCGTAATCTCCTGCTTAAAAGGCTCACAGAAATCCTCCCTCGCGTCGATGACAGAAATTCCTCCAAGAAGAGGAGGATAGGGAGAGCCATTCATTTTTTCTAAAAATATTAATAAAATGATTAAACTTGCATTTGTGCATCACACACACATTAGTTGCACATTCAAAGACCTTATCATGAGGCAATTACATAAAATAGAAAAATAGGAAAAATTTCTTGTGTATGACAGCAGTCGACAGAAAAAGCCGAAAATCGACAAAAAAAAGGCAAAAGTTCAGAAAACCAACAATCATACAGAATAACTAAGCCTGGAGAGGCTTGCCGAAATAATACTCCCCAATTGTACATGTAGACCCCTAAAATTGTCCGGGTCGGAAATAAGACTCGAAGACTCTCGAAGACCGAAGGAAAGTCAGCCAGAAGGACTCCTGGAAGACCCTAGGATGATTATCTGTAGGTTTAGAGGTCTTAGAGTAGCTTAAAATAAGGATGTGGGAGGATTGAAGCTCAATACGGCCTCCTAGAAGTTCAGTACGGCCGTACTGAACAATTTGAACTACAATACGGCCGTACTGAAACCAATACGACCATACTGAAGTTTTTGAACTTCAGTGCGGCCGTACTGAAGTTTTTGAAACTTCAGTACGGCCGTACTGAATTCAATACGGCCGTACTGTAGTTCAAATCTTCAGTACGGGCCGTATTGATGTCAGAGGTCGTACTGCGCCTCACTCCTATATATAGGACGTCATTTGGACGTCATTCCACACTTTTTCCAGACTTCTGGACCCTCTTGCTGAGTATTCTGGGGTTTTTGAGCAGTGTTCTGCCCTAGAATTCTCTCCGAGAGCCAATCCGACGAAGTTCTTGAGTTCTGAGCATTTAGCTTGAGAATTCGAACTAGTCGAAGGGAAATCTTTTTGATTTCCATAGTAAAGATTAATTTTTAGGGAAGGAGCGAGCGAGCGTGTAGTGGGAGGGAGTGGCAAAAAGCCTCCTATTATTTGAATATATAAAAGCACGCTTCAAAGGTTTCTTCTTCAAAATCCTTCCTTTTACTGCTTTCTGATTGTTGCATCGCATGTTTAAATTATTCATCATGTAAATATTTCGCTTATAATCGTTTCTAATAAATAGGGGTAATTTAGTAATTTTACACTGTTATTTATGAAATAATCCGTCATAGGGAACCCGAAAGGGGCGTTGTGGGGTGCTAACACCTTCCCCGCACGTAACCGACTCCCTTACCCAACTCTGGTTGTAATGGCCAAGGTTGATTTGCGAAAATCAATTGCCTTATCCCTTTTTCCAATGTTTTGAGTAAAACATTGGTGGCGACTCCAAGAACCCTTCTTTTTGCGAAAACCACTAATCCATGGAGGGTCCCGCTTGGGATTAACATGGATTGGTGAATCATTTAATAAAATTGTTAGTTCGATGAGGTCTCAGTTTGAGAATAAGTCGTTCTAACAATCCACCACTTTTCAAAACATAAAAATGAGTCCGACCATCGTCGCGAATGCCAAGGTCCGTTTCGGCGGGTGGCGACAGATGGCGACTCCACTGGGGAAGCCTCGAGAGTCAGTCTGATGGAGGACCATCCAAGGAAGAGGAATACATAAAGGCCATTGGACCTTTGACAAGGTCCATGGTAAGGAAGCTAGAAGAGACATCTAAGGAGGAGGTGCTTCTTAGACCCTTGCTCACCATGAGTATTGTGTACTTTTCTCCTTAGTAGTTTCTTGAGTAGTTCCATTGTATATAGTAGACTTTGTATAGGTTTGTTTGCCTTTGTATTTTGAGGCACCTTTTTCTTTTTCTTTTAAAGTAGGCATAGGAGTGGCATTAGTAGACTAAAGTGTGCTCCTAGCATTTTAGCCAAATGTGGTCTTAGGATAAAGGTTTGACATATTGGACTCATTTAACTCCTAATTTTTCATAGATTTGATTTAGCTAGGTTCCATTCACATTGAATGAACCTAACTAAACCAAAGGAACCATTTTCAAAACCGGATGGAGTTAAATGAACCAATCAAAACCGTCCACACCTTTGTGTTCACACCTTGTGTTCACATTGGTGCACACTTGGCCAAATGCTTGGACCTCCTTTCTCTCCTACACAAGGGCGGTTTAGGAAGGTTCAACCATGGTTCCTAGAGAACCATGGTCTAGCCTTTCTTGCTCCCTAAGTTGGACGGAACCATCCATGGTTCCTAGTGAACCATGGTCTAGTCTAACTTAAACTCTAGGTGGCCACGCCTATATAGCCTCAAAATTTCACTTGTATAACACTTTTGGCATTTATGAGAAATGAGTATTCAGATTTGAGAACAGATTTCTCTCCTCCCCAAAGGTCCTAAACCTCTTTGTGCAAAAACCATTCTCTTATCACTTTTCCAAGGACAAGTGTGGCGGGTTGAAGAATGCTTATCCTTTCACCAAGAGTGGCGCATTCTTGAGAGGATTTCTCCACCATCTTGAGGTGGCCGTGAGGCTCCCTCCTCCCTTGGAGCCTTACACAAGCATTGGAAGGATTCTAGGAGCCAAAGATCTAGGGAAAGACTTGAAGGAAGCTACACCAATCCGGCCTCCTCCAAAGATCTTCCATCATTTGGTATCAAGAGCTAGGTCTCCAAGTAATCCGAATTCCCTTGCTTCCTTGTTTTCTTTTTGTGTATCTTGCATAATCTTGCTTGAGTCTTGTTCTATTCTCCTTGTCTTCTTTTTCCTTTTCTTTGAGTCTTGGTATGTGCCTTGAGTGATTCTTGTGTCACACTTATAAATCTATAGAATTCACTCACATTGTCTTGTTTTTCTTGATTCATTTTTGCTAATTCTTGTGAATCAATCTTGGTATGTGCTGTAGGTAATCTTTGTATGTCTTTCTCCATGCTTTAGGATTGTCTTTCTCTTCTTTTGAGTCCCTATAAGTTTCGGTCTAAAAAGAAAGTTCAAGAAAGAAACAAGAATGCATGCTTTTCCTTTTTGAATCCACTAGTTTTGTCTTAGTGTCATGTGTAGTTGCTTTGCTTGTCATTAAATCCGTGTGGTCCCTTTTTCTTTTTGAATCTTGAAATATTAACCACTGTTCTTGAGTTGTGTCATTGCTGGTTGCATGTTAAAATCATTCTTAGAGTGCTCACAAATTAATTCCTATGCATGTTATTAGATCTAACATGTTCTAGAGTCATTTTTCTTGAAATTCTTTGCTATTAGTTTCATAGCAATTGTTGACCAGCAATTCTTTTGTGTGTCTTGTGCTTGCTTTGATTAAAGAAAACAGAGAAAGAAGTGCCTAGAAAACATTCTTTAAGTGTGCTAAAAGAGGTGACAAAATTGGAACAAAACTAGTACAAAAAAGTGCTGAAATTTTTGCCTAAGTGCACTTGTGATTTTCTTCTCTTCTTTCTCTTCTTTTCTCCACCACTTGGAAACCTTTGAATTTGTGATTGGCCTCTGTTTAAAGTGCTTAACATTCTGTGTTTAAAGAAAGAAAAGAAAGAAAAAGAGAATTCAAAAAGAAAAGAACAAGAAAAGAAAACAAAAGAAACAAAAGAGCATAGAAAAATTCAAGTTGAAAAATTAGCAATTTGTAGCACTTGGCCTACTGATTTTTGTGTGAATTTTTGTATGTGGTTTCCTCACTGTCCAGTGGCTGAAAAGAGTTTTAAAAATCATCTTAGCATTGCACAAATTTTGTTTTTGGTTTTTTGTAATCAAATCTAGTGCCATTCTTAGGAAAATCTTTTGAGTGCTAGCTTTGAAATTAGTCTTATTTGTTGCTTTGTGTCTTTTTGGCTCTCTTTGTTTGTCTCATCAATTTCCATTAGAGTTTTGCCTTTCCTAAATTGTGCTTTTCAGTTTTACTTCTTTGGCCTCTTTCCCTCTCTTGTTGTGCTTGCTAAGCTTGGTGAAGTTATAGGCCTTGTTCAAGTCATTACACTTGGAAGGAAGGTATAATTGAGGCATATGGTTGACCTCAAAGGAGTTTAGCCTTGAAGGAGGATTGAGGTACAAAATTGCTGAGTGAAACACCTTAAGAGAGGCTGACTTGTTTGCTCCTTGTGCAGCCAAATTTTGCTTTGAATTTGTAGGTGAAAATTGGTGGCAATTGGTGGCGGCTTTGGTGTAGATTGGTGGCGGGTTTGGTGCATCTTTGTGGCGGCTTTGGTGGAACTTTGTGGCTGTTTGTAAGGCCTTGAAGAAGACTTGGTTCCAGCCAATTTGGGGCGTGTCCCTGGGGTTCAAAACTGCACCAAACTGTCCCAGCTGCCTTGGTGGAAGATTGGCCAAGAAGAACCATTGTTTTGTGTTGAATATTTGAGTGTAACTTCATAATTTTGTTGATTAGTTTTGTGTGATTTTTCTTGTATTCAACTTGCATTTAGGGGTGGCTACTTGGACATTAAGTAAGCTCCACCACCTCCTAAATAGTCCTACTTAATTCTCTTAGCCTCGGATTAGTGCTTGTGGAAGAGTCCCCAAAGGCTTTAAGTGCCACCTTGGGCTTCCACTAGGAACCGTCTAGATATAGTTTTTAGCTTTCATAAAACCGAATTTCTAGGTTGGTGAAAGTGTCCCAAAAAGCCTTAGGTGCTACTTGGACTTTCACCTTAGGATAACCGACTAGTATATGCTTTATTTGCTTTCATTTTAATTGTTTAGCTCCTAGGTTCGTTTAGAAGGCTTCTATTGCCTACTAGGGGTTTCGTGCACACACACACACTACTTTACTTGTCTTGTGTGAAACCTTGTTTTGTAAGAAAAGTACAAAGGGGTTTAGTAATTTCCACTTGAAGAGGCTTGGTTATTAAGAGGCTCCTTAGAGCTCACCTCCCTTGATAGTGCAACTTGTATACTTAGACCTCTAAGTACTTAGTACTACACCAAAAACTACAAGCTTTTGTGAAAACTTTTATCACTCACTTGGCAATTTTCGAAGACTTGTGAAAACCTTTACCTTGCAAAAATGAGTGATCATTCTCATAATAGTAGTGTGCATGGTCATCACTCCCCTAAGAGTCATAAGAGTACTAAGGAAGAACTTAGGGAACTTAGGGAGTACATTAGAAAAAAAGAACTAGAAAATGAAAAAAACAATGAAACAATTAGAGAGTTGTTAAATAAACTTGTTGTGGGTGAGACTAGCAAACCCCACGGCCATGAGGGTCATGGACCTTCTAGGCCCAAAAGCTATCACTCGCACACACATTCACCAACAAGTGAAGGGTTGCATAGTAGTCATCATGATGATGGATACTACCAAAGACCCCCTAGGCACCATAGGCCTAGGCATGAAACAACTCCTAGAGAACCTAGGTTTGACCTTCCTCCCTTCCATGGCAAGGATAGTGTGGATGACTATTTAGATTGGGAGATGAAGGTCGAACAACTCTTCACTTGCCACAATGTAGGTGAAGACCGAAAGGTTCCCATGGCTACTCTTAGCTTTCAAGGGTATGCCATGTATTGGTGGACTTCCCTAGTTAGAGAAAAACAAATGCATCATGAGCCTCCAATCCAATATTGGAATGAGCTAAGGAGTGCCTTGAGGAGAAGACACATTCCTCCATACTTTGAGAGGGAGTTAATGGACAAGCTCCAAAGACTCCAACAAAGAAATTTGAGTGTTGAGGAATATAGGCAACAAATGGAGTTGCTTATGATGAGAGCGGGAATTAGGGAGGAAGAAAGAACCACCATAGCTAGGTTTCAAAGTGGCTTAAACCTAGAGATTAGGGATAAAGTTGAGTTATTGCCCTATAGAGACTTAAATGAACTAATTCAACTTTGTGTGAGGGTAGAACAACAATTAAAGAGAAAGCCTAGTTTTAGGAAGGAAACTACCCCCTACCCTAAGAAAGACTTTAAGAAGGAGGGTACCCCCTCCTATTCAAAGGATAAGTCACTAAAGGAGAAACCTAAGGAAAGACCTTCCCATGAATCTAGAACTAGTTCCATTAAGTGTTTTAAGTGCTTAGGAAGGGGACACATAGCTTCCCAATGCCCAACGAAAAAGACCATGATCATTAGGGGCAATGAGATCCTAAGTGATTCATCTTCTTCATCCTCCTCAAATGGAGAAGACGAAAGTCATAGTTCTAGTGAGGAAGCACCATGTGAGGGTGATCTATTAATTGCCCATAGGTTATTAACTAACCAACTTAAAGAACAAGACCAATCACAACGAGAGAATCTCTTTCATTCAAGGTGTAAGATTTTCAAGAAAACATGTTCTCTCATTGTGGATAGTGGCTCTTGTAACAATTTTGTAAGCCAAAGGTTAGTTGATAAGCTTAACTTGACTACTATAGCCCATCCTAAATCTTACAAACTTCAATGACTTAATGAGGATGGACCTATAGAAGTCAAAGATCAAGTAAATGTGCCTTTTTCCATTGGGAAATACAAAGATGAAATTTTATGTGATATCATTCCCATGGATGCAAGTCATATTTTACTTGGTAGGCCGTGGCAACATGATAGACAAGCCATCCATGATGGTGTCACCAATAAGATTCGCCTAGTCCACCTAGGTAAAAAGCATACCTTGATCCCTCTTACACCTTCCCAAGTGTTAGAAGATCAAGTGGCAATGAAAAAGAAAATTGAGGAAGAAAAAAAAAAAAAAGAAAAAAAAAACCTCTTAAGTTGTGAAAGAGAGGGTGAGAAGGTTATAGAGTTGGGAGGAAGTGTCCCTTCCAAGGTAGTTGTTCCTAGGAGTCAATTTTCTATAAATCATTCCATTAAACAATGTCTCCTAGTTGATCAACCTCTTTTCCTTCTCTATACTAAAGAGACACTTGCTGCCACAAATCTTGGATTTGAGTCTCTACCAAAGGGGGTTCAAAACCTTTTAAAAGAATTTGATGACTTATTTCCCAAAGAAGTTCCAAGTGGGCTTCCTCCTTTAAGGGGAATAGAACATCAAATTGATTTGGTTCCCGGGGCAAGCCTACCCAATAGGCCCGCCTATAGGACCAACCCCCAAGAAACAAAAGAAATAGAGACCCAAGTTGAAGATTTGATGAAGAAGGGATGGGTTCAAAAGAGCTTAAGCCCTTGTGCTGTGCCAGTTCTTTTAGTTCCAAAGAAAGATGGGACTTGGAGAATGTGTACAGATTGTAGAGCTATAAATAATATAACCATTAAGTATAGGCATCCAATCCCTAGGTTAGATGACATGCTAGATGAGTTGCATGGAGCACTCATATTTTCTAAAATTGATCTTAAGAGTGGTTATCATCAAATAAGGATTAAAGAAGGAGATGAATGGAAAACCGCTTTTAAAACCAAGTTTGGATTATATGAATGGTTAGTCATGCCTTTTGGTTTGACCAATGCTCCTAGCACCTTTATGAGGTTAATGAACCATATCTTAAGGGATTGTATAGGTAGATTTGTAGTTGTTTATTTTGATGATATCCTAATCTATAGTAAAAGCCTTAAAGAACACCTAGGACACCTTAGAAATGTCTTGCTTCTTCTTAGGGAAAACCATCTTTATGCTAACTTAGAAAAGTGTACATTTTGCAAAGAAAGTGTGAATTTCTTAGGGTTTATAGTTAGCAAGGAAGGGGTTAAGGTGGATCCCGAGAAGGTTAGAGCCATCCAAGAGTGGCCTACCCCTAAGAATGTGGGAGACATTAGGAGTTTCCATGGATTAGCAAGCTTTTATAGGAGGTTTGTTAAGGACTTCTCCACCATAGCATCTCCTCTTAATGAGTTGGTCAAGAAGGATGTGCCTTTTGTATGGGGGGAGAAGCAAGAAAAGGCTTTTCATAACTTAAAAGACCAACTTACACATGCACCTATTCTAGCTCTTCCAAACTTTTCTCAAACTTTTGAGCTAGAATGTGATGCAAGTGGTCTTGGAATAGGTGCGGTCCTACTTCAAGGTGGCCACCCCATTGCTTATTTTAGTGAAAAACTTAGAGGTCCCACCTTGAATTATCCCACCTATGATAAAGAGCTCTATGCTCTTATAAGAGCCCTCAAAACTTGGGAGCATTACTTAGTGACTAAGGATTTCATCATTCATACCGATCATGAGTCACTAAAGTATTTGAGAGGGCAAGGTAAGTTAAACAAAAGACATGCTAAGTGGGTAGAATATTTAGAGCAATTTCCATATGTTATCAAGTACAAGAAGGGAAAAAGTAATGTGGTGGCAGATGCCCTTTCTAGAAGATACACATTACTTGCTACCTTGAGTTCCCAAATTCTTGGATTTGACAACATTAGGGAATTGTATGAAAATGATCTAGATTTTCAGTCCACTTACAAGCAATGTCTTAAAAGAGCCTTTGATGGATTCTACATCAATGATGGGTACTTGTATAAAATGGGAAAGATTTGCATACCCAAAGGATCCATTCGAAAGCTCTTAGTAAAGGAAAGTCATGAAGGAGGTCTCATGGGCCATTTTGGAGTTGATAAAACTCTAAGTTTTGTAAAAGAAAAATTTTATTGGCCACACATGAGAATAGACGTCCAAAGGCATTGCTCAAAATGCATAGCTTGTTTACAAGCTAAATCAAAAGTTATGCCTCATGGACTCTATACACCTCTACCTATAGCTAGCACCCCTTGGGAAGACATTAGCATGGATTTTGTACTTGGTCTCCCAAGAACCCAAAGGGGTCATGATTCTATCTTTGTGGTAGTGGACCGATTTTCAAAGATGGCTCACTTTATTCCATGCCACAAGGTAGATGATGCTAGCCATATCTCAAGGCTATTCTTTAAAGAAGTTGTGAGATTACATGGAATCCCTAAAACAATAGTCTCGGATAGGGATGTTAAGTTCCTTAGTCACTTTTGGAAAACACTTTGGGAAAGACTAGGAACTCAACTTCTATTTTCTACTACTTGTCACCCACAAACCGATGGGCAAACTGAAGTAGTAAATAGATCCTTATCTACTCTATTGAGGGTCATTTTAAAGAACAACAAGAAGTCTTGGGATGAACATCTTCCTCATATAGAGTTTGCATATAATAGGGTAGTCCACAAGACTACCAATCTTTCTCCTTTTGAGGTTGTTTATGGCTTTAACCCTCTCACACCTTTGGATATACTTCCTTTGCCTAGTACTTCTTCTTATGTTCACAAAGAAGGAGTTTCTAAGGCTGATTTTATAAGAAAACTCCATGAGAAGGTTAAAGACCACATAGAAAAACAAACTCAAAAATATATGGAATACAACAACAAAGGGAGAAAGCAAATTATTTTTGAGGAAGGAGACTTAGTTTGGCTTCATTTGCGAAAGGAAAGATTTCCTACTCAAAGGAAGTCTAAACTCAGTCCAAGAGGAGATGGTCCATTCAAAGTACTCCAAAGAATAAATGAAAATGCCTACAAAATAGATTTACCTTCTGATTATGGTGTTAGTAATACATTTAATGTTTGTGATCTTATGCCTTTTTCAGGGAATGCTAACATGGATGATGAAGAGGTAGATCTGAGGACAGATCCTTCCAAAGAAGGAGGGTATGATGGAGGACCATCCAAGGAAGAGGAATACATAAAGGCCATTGGACCTTTGACAAGGTCCATGGTAAGGAAGCTAGAAGAGACATCTAAGGAGGAGGTGCTTCTTAGACCCTTGCTCACCATGAGTATTGTGTACTTTTCTCCTTAGTAGTTTCTTGAGTAGTTCCATTGTATATAGTAGACTTTGTATAGGTTTGTTTGCCTTTGTATTTTGAGGCACCTTTTTCTTTTTCTTTTAAAGTAGGCATAGGAGTGGCATTAGTAGACTAAAGTGTGCTCCTAGCATTTTAGCCAAATGTGGTCTTAGGATAAAGGTTTGACATATTGGACTCATTTAACTCCTAATTTTTCATAGATTTGATTTAGCTAGGTTCCATTCACATTGAATGAACCTAACTAAACCAAAGGAACCATTTTCAAAACCGGATGGAGTTAAATGAACCAATCAAAACCGTCCACACCTTTGTGTTCACACCTTGTGTTCACATTGGTGCACACTTGGCCAAATGCTTGGACCTCCTTTCTCTCCTACACAAGGGCGGTTTAGGAAGGTTCAACCATGGTTCCTAGAGAACCATGGTCTAGCCTTTCTTGCTCCCTAAGTTGGACGGAACCATCCATGGTTCCTAGTGAACCATGGTCTAGTCTAACTTAAACTCTAGGTGGCCACGCCTATATAGCCTCAAAATTTCACTTGTATAACACTTTTGGCATTTATGAGAAATGAGTATTCAGATTTGAGAACAGATTTCTCTCCTCCCCAAAGGTCCTAAACCTCTTTGTGCAAAAACCATTCTCTTATCACTTTTCCAAGGACAAGTGTGGCGGGTTGAAGAATGCTTATCCTTTCACCAAGAGTGGCGCATTCTTGAGAGGATTTCTCCACCATCTTGAGGTGGCCGTGAGGCTCCCTCCTCCCTTGGAGCCTTACACAAGCATTGGAAGGATTCTAGGAGCCAAAGATCTAGGGAAAGACTTGAAGGAAGCTACACCAATCCGGCCTCCTCCAAAGATCTTCCATCACAGTCCCATTTAGTGATGGATTATTTCTAAAATAATAGTTTAAAATTACTTCATTACCCCTCGCTTGTATGATAATATGTTTTATCTATGTGGCTTTTAATAACTGTTGAATGTTTAAATTTTCGCAATTGTTTGAAATATAAACTGCACACAAACCTTTGCACACAACAATTCCCTCTATACCCGGGGGCATGAGTGGTAAGCCATAGGGAGTGGATGTTAGTACGGCCGGTTGTCGAATGGGTCTATAGGTGCCCGTAGACCGTTGTCGGAAAGCATCACTCAAGGTGATAACCATGAACTCAAGTCCGACAGTGCGTTGGAACTTTCCATCGACTTACGACGAGAGGGATTGGGTCCTTATAATGGGGGCACCTTGGGGGCCTCAGACCGGTGAGAACAGTTAGAACCTCCTTGAATATGCACTTTTCTGCAGGATACCCCTACCTCGTGATTCGCTCGTGACTGTTCGTGGATGAGTGAATTGTTTGTGCATTGTTTATGTGACATTGTTTGAGCATACATTGCATTCTTTAAACATACAACATTCCTTTTTTTTAAGAATAAAATAAATAGGAACAAGAATCTTCCATTACATGGTGTTAACATCTACCTTCATCACATTCATATAGGTAGTTTCCATTTTCACCCAAAAAAAATATATACAAAAAAAAAACAACAAAATACCGAAAAAAAGAAAAATATATTTATCCAAACCAAGCAATATCATGCATCATCTTAGGAGCATCCCGAAAACATGATAATGCTTAGTTGAATAAACACAATGCATGCATATTCAACGTCATCATCTCATGTCATGCATTCTTATCAAAGATCATGGAGGGATCTAGGTTTGCATTTCATACATCCCTCCCAATAAATCATTAATAAACATTAATAAAAAGAAAGAATTAATCGATGCGTATGTTCAAGATGGATCGCACGCCATTTGTTATTAAGTATAAGCCAACAACCGCGCCAAGCGAGCGCACATCAACTCCGTTGTTGGTAATCAAGACGAATAAAGGGGAAGGTCCGACACCGTTAAGGATCACTGCTCCAAGACCTTTTCCCTACGAATCGAATAAGGCTGTGCCATGGATATACGACATCCATTCTTCTGCCGACAGCGATATCTCTAATATCGCTGGACTTGGGGGCATGACTAGGAGTGGCAGGATCTACACTCCCGAAGATCTTCACGATAAAGCTCCCAAGGATAAAGGGAAAGAAAAGGAAGAAAAAATCGAGGAAAATAAAGAATCCGAGGAGGAGACTAATGAGCTGTTAAGATATATCCGACAGAGCGAGTACTCCATCATGGATCAACTTCATAAGACGCCAGCAAAGATTACTCTGTTGTCGTTGATCCTATGCTCCGAACCGCATCGGCAAGCTCTGTTGAAAGTCTTGAACGAGGCATACGTGTCGCACACTATCTCCCAAGACAAGTTTGAGGGGATTGTTAGTCACATCACGGCTAATGATCACCTCACTTTCACCGATGAAGAAATCCCCGCTGGGGGACCAAATCATAACAAGCCCTTGCACATCTCTGTAAAGTGCAAGGAGTATCACATCGCTAAAGTCTTGGTGGATAATGGATCTTCCTTGAATGTGATGCCAAAAAGAACGCTCGATCAAGTGGCAATCAAGGGAATCCAAATGCGCTCGAGCAACATGATCGTCCGAGCTTTCGACGGTTCTAAAAGAGAAGTGGTGGGAGAAGTCAATCTCCCAATCCAAATTGGACCCACCATCTTCAACGTCGAATTTCAAGTGATGGACATTACTCCCGCATAACAGCTGTCTCCTCGGCCGACCTTGGATTCATGATGCAAAAGCTGTTCCTTCTACGCTCCACCAGAAAGTAAAATTCATTGTGGGTGACAAGCTGGTGACTGTACAAGTTGAAGACGATATACTCATCAGCAAGCCATCCACCATACCTTACGTGGATGCAGCGGAGGAAGCTCTAGAAACTGCCTTCCAAGCATTGGAAATTGCCAATGTTGAAACGTTTCCCCGAGAAATGAAGAAGGTAGCCTCCATGCTCACCAAGAACGGATACTTGCCAGGACAAGGACTTGGCAAGGATTCCCAAGGAATTCCCGAGCTACCCATTATTAAGGATAATCCGGGGAAACAAGGGTTAGGATACAACCCTAATAAAGATCAAAGGACGAAGAGGAACCAAGATCCTTCTCGACGTTCTTTAAGCCAGATCTTTAGGAAGGCCGGTTCACAAGCGTCAAGGCCGGTCGTCGTCATCAAGTGCTCTTCTCCTTCCGATAGGGATATATAGACCTGATGACTGTTAGAGATTACTCCTCGGGGACAGCCCGACCCCCGAGCCTCGATAGGGCACATGTTTCCTCTAGAATTATAATAAAATCATTCTTTATTATTTCTTATTGCTTCTCTTCTTGCTTGCAATAAATTTCTAGACCACATTACTTTAACCCTGTTTGAATAAGCATGAATGAGGTTAAAATTGTCTTAATAACAATAAACCCGCATCATTTTTATGTGGAAGTGTGCGTGACAACTTGGAGCACCTTCCCTTGGCCTCGACAAGTGCCATCATGGATAAAAAGAAATCCTTTAAAATAAAAAAAGCTCGGCAGGAAACCCAAAAAGGGGGGGTTGCGCAAAAATAAGAGCAAAGAACCCGCTAGGAATCCCACGAAAGGGTGACCTAGGCAAAAGTTAGGGTTGCAAAAATAAACAAAAACAAAGGTCCGCTAAGACACCACAAAAGGGTGTTTTAGGCAAAAATAAGGACAATCAAAAAAGCAAAAGAAACCCATGATGGTACCATGAACCAAATTCAAAAAGAAAGGTTCAAGGAAAGCTATCTAAGTTGTCAAAATCACAACGTCAAATAACAAGACTTTCTTAACTTCATAAGTGTTTAATCAAACAAGCCTAAACACATGAGCCTACCTTGGCCAACCATTCTTACAAAAACCATTTTTGAAAAATAAATCCCCTCTAAAACACAAACTTCAGAACAAAAATATCTTTCCTTTCTTTTCTCTTGTCCCAAACGATTTTAGAATAATCTAGTGGAAACATGGAGAAATAGTGGTCAATAGGAGGGTTGACATGTCTTCTAAAGGAAGGGAAGGATCACTTGGTTGATGACACCAATCTCGATATAACACGCATCATTCCTCGGTTACAGAAATCGGCAGCGCACAGCCCGTCTAGAGGAATGGCAAGATCCAAACAAAGAAATGCATCGGTTAATTCTTTTGAAAAAATAAATCAAATAGAATTAGGTGCATCATACCGCATACATGCATACAGATGATAGGTGTACTGGAAGATCACTTATTCTCTGTTTATCAAAAAAAAAAAAAAAAACAAAAAAAAACAAAAAACAACAAAAAACAAAAAACAAAAAACAACAAAAAACAAAAAATATAAACTTCAGAAAAAAACAATGCGCCCGTACCATGTTCAGTACGCCCGTACTAAAATTAGGGTTATGAACAAATTTTTTAACTCAATACAGGCGTACTGAAATGGATACAGCCGTATTGGCCTTTAGTTGCACATTTAAAGACCTTATCATGAGGCAATCGCATAAAATAGAAAAATAGAAAAAAATTGCTTGTGTATGACAGTAGTCAACAGAAAAAGCCAAAAACGACAAAAAAGGCAAAAAATTCAGAAAATCAACCGCATCATACAGAATAACTGAGCCTGGAGAGGCTTGCCGAAATAATACTCCCTCACCGTACAGAATAATTGAGCCTGGAGAGGCTTGCCGAAATAATACTCCTTCATCGTACAGAATAACTGAGCCTGGAGAGGCTTGCCGAAATAATACTCCTTGTAGACCCCTAAAATTGTCCGGGTCGGAAATAAGACTCGAAGACTCTCAAAGACCGAAGGAAAGTCAGCCAGAAGGACTCCTGGAAGACCCTAGGATGATTATCTGTAGGTTTAGAGGTCTTAGAGTAGCTTAAAATAAGGATGTGGGAGGATTGAAGCTCAATACGGCCTCCTAGAAGTTCAGTACGGCCGTACTGAACAATTTGAACTACAATACGACCGTACTGAAACCAATACGGCCGTACTGAAGTTTTTGAACTTCAGTGCGGCCGTACCGAAACCAATACGGCCGTACTGAAGTTTTTGAAACTTCAGTACGGCCGTACTGAATTCAATACGGCCGTACTGTAGTTCAAATCTTCAGTACGGGCCGTATTGATGTCAGAGGCCGTACTGCGCCTCACTCCTATATATAGGACGTCATTTGGACGTCATTCCACACTTTTACACACAGTTTTGACTCTCTCCTTGAGTATTCTGGGGTTTTTGAGCAGTGTTCTGCCCTAGAAATCGCTCTGAGAGTCAATCCGACGAAGTTCTTGAGTCTCGAACTTAGTCGAAGGGAAATCTTTTGGATTTCCATAGTCAAAAATTATTTTTTAGGAAGGAGCGAGCGAGCTTGTAGAGGGAGGGAGCGCCAAAAAGCCTCCTAAACTTCATTGATATATAAAAAGCACGCTTCAAGAGGTTTCTTCTCTAAAAATCCCTTCTTTTACCGCTTTCTGATTGTTGCATATT
Source organism: Cajanus cajan (assembly GCF_000230855.2). NCBI lineage: Eukaryota > Viridiplantae > Streptophyta > Magnoliopsida > Fabales > Fabaceae > Cajanus > Cajanus cajan. Next base: position 39,674,342 of record NC_138524.1, read on the forward strand.
TAAATTCGTCATCATGTAGATATTTAATATATAATCGCTTATAATAAATAGGGGTAATTTAGTAATTTTACGCTATTATTTAATAAATAATCCGTCATAGGGAACCCGAAAGGGGCGTTGTGGGGTGCTAACACCTTCCCCGCACGTAACCGACTCCCTTACCCGACTCTGGTTGTAATGGCCAAAGTTGATTTATGAAATCAATTGCCTTATCCCTTTTTCCAATGTTTTGAGTAAAACATTGGTGGCGACTCCAAGAACCCTTCTTTTTGCGAAAACCACTAATCCATGGAGGGTCCCGCTTGGGATTAACATGGATTGGTGAATCATTTAATAAAATTGTTAGTTCGATGAGGTCTCAGTTTGAGAATAAGTCGTTCTAACAATCCACCATTTTTCAAAACTTTAAAACGAGTCCGACCATCGTCGCGAATGCCAAGGTCCGTTTCGGCGGGTGGCGACAGATGGCGACTCCACTGGGGAAGCCTCGAGAGTCAGTCCCATTTAGTGATGGATTATTTTTAAAATAATAGTTTAAAATTACTTCATTACCCCTTCGCTTGTATGATAACATGCTTTATTTATTTGGCTTTAATAACTGTTGTTTGTTTAATTTTCCGCAATTGTTTGAAATACAAACTGCACACGAACCTTTGCACACAACAGTTCCCTCTATACCCGGGGGCATGAGTGGAAAGCCATAGGGAGTGGATGTTAGTACGGCCGGTTGTCGAATGGGTCTATAGGTGCCCGTAGACCGTTGTCGGAAAGCATCACTCAAGGTGAAAACCATGAACTCAAGTCCGACAGTGCGTTGGAACTTTCCATCGACTTACGACGAGAGGGATTGGGTCCCTATAATGGGGGCACCTTGGGGGCCTCAGACCGGTGAGAACAGTTAGAACCTCCTTGAATATGCACTTTTCTGCAGGATACCCCTACCTCGTGATTCGCTCGTGACTGTTCGTGGATGAGTGAATTGTTTGTGTAAATGTTTATGTGACATTGTTTGTGCATTAACAATAAACCTCGTGATAAGGTCTAAGAATAATCCCCATGCATAAAAAAATAATAATAATAATATAAAAAAAAATAATAAAAAAAAAAAAGGTCATGACATGAGAGGAAAGACCATGTGTGAAAATATAATAAAAGTGAGAAGCATGTGCATCATTACTAATAAGACATCATGCATCCTCATTACCATTCATTTTAGGCCCACCAATACCTCTTGACATGAGTGAAAGAGACCCATAACTATTGAGACTCTTCGTTAGGGGAGAGATCATAGGTCGAGGAGGGTGGTAAACCTCCGTCTTAAAAAGGCAGCGCCTTAAAGATGGAAGAATACCAAGCTCGTGTCAAAAGTGTATTCATTCCATAAATAAACTAATTAGATTAAACATTCATTTTAGAAAGTGGCTGGTCACCTCTCTGTCCTCACACGCGCGCAGAAAATCAAGAAGATGGACGCGTTGGAGGAACAAAATAAGAAGCTTACAGCCGAGCTCTCACAGCTCAAAGAACAAATGGCGCAAATGATGGAACTCATGCGTCATCATAATGTACATGGGTCTCACCACAGTGACCATGAGTCCCATCATGAGGAGGATCATGAGGAAGAACAAGACCCTCCGCGAGCTGTACCCCTTGGGGCGGGGATTACGATTAGAGAGCCCGAGATTTCAAAATATCAATTCCGCGCTCTAGAAGACCGGCTGAGGGCTATGGAGGGGCATGATTTTGATATCAAAGATGCCGCCGACATGTGTTTAGTGAGGGACATCCAATTCCCTCCCAAATTCAAAGTGCCCGATTTCCCAAAGTACGTGGGATCGACTTGCCCCAAAAGTCATCTCACCATGTATTGCCGAAAGATGGCTGCATATGCCACTAATGAAAAGCTCTTAATTCATTGCTTCCAAGAGAGCTTGGCCGACACCGCACTCAACTGGTATATGCAGCTGGATGGAAATCAGGTGCGTACATGGAGGCAGTTGGCCGACGCATTTCTCAAGCGCTACAAGTATAACATCGACCTAACACCCGATAGGTCCGATCTTCAGGCCTTGAGTAAGAAAAATGATGAATCCTTTAAAGCGTACGCCCAACGATGGAGGGAGTTGGCGGCACAAATAGAGCCCCCGCTGTCGGATAAGGAGACGGTGTCCATATTCATAAACTCGTTGACCGGTCCCTATTATGACAAGATGATAGGGAACACGACAACGCTCTTCTCGGACATCATCACCATTGGAGAAAGAGTGGAACAAGGGCTGAAAAGTGGGAAGCTAGCTGGGCCTTCCCAATCATTTGAAGCTAAGAAGACTTTCGGGAAGAAGAAGGAGGGAGGAGTCAATGCCGTAAATATTTCTTCATCTTCTTCCACTTCGAAGTCGGGAAAGTCACAGTATAACCCTGTGAGGAAGCTTGATAAACTTCCGACCACATATAGCGACCTCCTGTCGAAGCTGGTAGAAGCTCACCTTCTAGCTTACATTCCACCAAGGAAGATGGATCCACCTTACCCCGAGTGGTACAAACCACAAGATAAATGTCTATACCACTCGGGGGCACTAGGGCATTCAACGGAGAACTGTAAAGCTCTCAAATATAAGGTCCAAGACCTTATTGATGCTGGGTGGGTCATCTTTGATTCGACAGCGCCCGACGTGAACAAGAATCCTCTGCCGAAGCAGGAGTAGAGAATGGCAAGCCACGATAGGGCCCCTCCACATTTTTCTTTTACTCATGATCAGTACCCGAGATCATGAGAACCTTTTCATGTAAATAAGGGTCTTTATACAAATTTTAATACATATCAATAAAGAGGCATTTTCCACACGTTATTCTCTCATTTTGTTCTTTTCTCTCTTTCTCTCATTAACATTAATAATTCTAAACCTAAACAGAACCAATAAAATAATTATGTCTGTAATTGTTCGCTCTGACCGGGATCCGGAAGTTGAGGATGAATGGGTTGAGCTGGACAGTGATGAGGAGACCATCTCTCCGGATCTGCAAACACTGCTAGATCAAGAAGCTCGTCTACTCCAACCGTGTCAAGAGAAATTGGAGACTGTGAATTTGGGGGCAGGGCCGAGAGATAAAAAAGGTCAACATTGAGACCCATATCAGTGATGAAATAAGGACACATGTTTCCACTATGATTATAATAAAATCATTCTTTATTATTTCTCATTGCTTCTTTTCTTGCTTATAATAAAATTCTAAACCACATTATTTTTAACCCTGTTTGAATAAACATGAATGAGGTTAAAATCATCTTAATAATAATAAACCCGCATCATTTTTATGTGGAAGTGTGTGTGACAACTTGGAGCACCTTCCCTTGGCCTCGACAAGTGCCATCATGGATAAAAAGAAATCCTTTAAAATAAAAGAAGCTCGGCAGAAAACCCAAAAAAGGGGCTGCGCAAAAATAAAAAAAAAAACCCGCTAGGAATCCCACAAAAGGGTGACCTAGGAAAAAGTTAGGGTTGCAAAAATGAAAAAAAAAAAAAAAAAAAAAAAAACAACAAAATCCATGATGGCACCACGAGCCGAATTCAAGAAAGGTTCAAGGGAAGCTATCTAAGTTGTCAAATCACAACGTCAATAAACAAAGATTTTCTTAACTTCATAAGTGTTTAAACAAACAAGCCTAAACACATAAGCCTACCTTGGCCAACCATTCTTACAAAAACCATTTTTGAAAAATAAATCCCCTCTAAAACACAAACTTCAGAATAAAAATATCTTTCCTTTCTTTTCTCTCTTGTCCCAAACGATTTTAGAATAATCTGGTGGAAGCATGGAGAAATAAATCATCACTGAAAATGGATCTAATCTGAATAATAAAATGGTGGAAGAACTGTGCCAAGAATTCAAGATCCAACACCACAACTCTTCCCCATATCGGCCGAAGATAAATGGGGCAGTCGAGGCAACCAATAAGAACATCAAGAAAATAGCGCAAAAGATGGTTGTCTCATTTAAAGACTAGCACGAGATGTTACCCTTCGCTCTTCATGGTTATAGGACTTCAGTACGCAGTTCTACCCGTCGAGGTCGAAATACCTTCTCTAAGGGTAATCATGGAAGCAAAACTTTCCGAGGCAGAATGGGTTCAAAGCCGATACGACCAGTTGAACCTTATCAAAGAGAAACGGCTGAACGCCATATGCCATGGTCAAGCCTATCAGAGGAAGATCAAAAAAGGCTTTTGACAAGAAAGTCCACCCTCGAGTCTACCATGAGGGAGAGTTGGTAATAAAGAAGTTGCTACCAGTTCAAAAGGACAAAATCGGAAAGTGGGCCCCAAATTACGAAGGACCATACGTGGTAAAGCGAGCTTTCTCAGGAGGAGCATTGATCCTCACGGACATGGATGGAGAAGAACTTCGATACCCAGTCAACGCTGACGTGGTAAAGAAGTACTATGCTTGAAGACGTTGCTTGCATAGGCCCGCTAGGATGAAAACCCGAAAAAGGCGTCCTAGGCAAAAGTTAGGGCAAAATAAAAAGCCCGCCAGTACAAGGGTACTAGGCAAAACAAAGGCAAATTTATCCCCACTAGGATACGTCCTAGTCAAAAATTAGGGGCAAAAGAATAAGATGCAAAAACAAAGCAAGCAACGATCACTTGAATCGAAAACCGAAAGGCGGATCAAGTGATTATCTTCTAGAAGCAAGCGTCTTGCAGCATCTACACTCCTGGCTCAGGCATCTCACCCGAAGCGACTAGGGGAACGTAAAGAGCAACAATTACAGATATAATTGTTAAACCCAATGTATATAGCCTACCCTGGCCACCCATTCTTCAGAAATTCCTTTTGTATATCTTTCTGTAAAAACATTTGTGAATATCAATAAAATATCTATTCATTTCTCTTCTCTCTTGACCATGTGATTATGCCTCTAAATTGGTGTTTCTTAAAAATTGTATGAAATTCCTGTAATAATCGGTCAATAAAGAAAGTTGGAGGGGTTCCTATAAAATCCGTAATCTCCTGTGAAAAAGGCTCACAAAAAAATCTTCCCTCACGTCGACGACAGAAATTCCTCCAAGAAAAGGAGGATAGGGAGAGCCATTCATTTTCTAAAAACATTAACAAAATAATTAAACTTGCATTTTATGCATCACACACACATTAGTTGCACATTCAAAGACCTTATCATGAGGCAATCGCATAAAATAGAAAAATAGAAAAATTGCTTGTGTATGACAGCAGTCAACAGAAAAAGCCAAAAACGACAAAAAAGGCAAAAATACAGAAAAAGTCAAAATTCGACAAAAAAGGCAAAGATTCCGCATCATACAGAATAACTGAGCCTGGAGAGGCTTGCCGAAATAATACTCGTACAGAATAACTGAGCCTGGAGAGGCTTGCCGAAATAATAATCATACAAAATAACTGAGCCTGGAGAGGCTTGCCGAAATAATACTCATACAAAATAACTGAGCCTGGAGAGGCTCGCCGAAATAATACTCCCCAGAGATATCTCAGCTTCCACGCTCGGACTAAATTCCCCAGTGAAAGCTATCAAAGCAAGATCAGCAAGATTCCCCAAGGGAGGCTTGATCATCCAAACAGAATATCTAAGTCAAAGGACTTTTGACTTCCTCAGTGAAAGATAGCTTTCCAACTCAAGCGATGAGTGAAGCTAAGCCTGAAGAGGCTTTCTAAATAATACTCTGGGATACATAAGATTCTTAAAACCCCAGTCGCCTACTCAGAGGCATCCCTACAAAAAGCAAAAATCCAAAAGATCAATAATCATTCCCCAAGCGGAATCCGGCTTTCAGCCAATCACTGAACATCAAGATGATACGCCTAACAGAAGAGGCTAATCAAAATCAACGACAAAATCCCCCAGCGGATAACAGCCTACACAGAGGCGACAAAATCAGAAAATCAAAAAGAGTCACCCGAATAAGGATAACCGGGATACTCCACCAACGTCGAAAGGACGTCAGCCAATCATAAGGCACCGCTCATCTCAGAAAGAGTATCTTCGTGTCTACACCCCAAGGAATCAGAAATTCCCCAATGGGCACCAACTACGCAATGGAAAGTTGGGACACAAGAACCTATGAGTAACTGCACATCCCCTAGACGGATCCCTGCGTTATCCAGCCCTCAGCGGCACAAAAATCAAAAACAATCGTCGAAGCAGCATCGTGGACTGTGGAGACAAAATCATCACAAATCCCTGGAGAGGGCAAACTCACGCTACCCCGAGGTTGTCAAGAACACGGAGGTATGCAACTGCCAGTGAGGTTGTCAAGAACACTCTGGTATAGCCTGGAGAGGCGGTACTCGGCTACCCCGAGGTTGTCAAGAACACGGAGGTATGCAACTGCCAGTGAGGTTGTCAAGAACACTCTGGTATAGCCTGGAGAGGCGGTACTCAGCTACCGAGGTTGTCAGAAACACCGAGGTATACACGAGCCTGGAGAGGCGACGACTAATACTCAACCTGGAGAGGCTACTCAACAATTTTCCACCGGAAGACACTACAAGTCGGAAGGATGGCTTATTCCCCGGACAATTGGGTCAACTCCTTTACTTGTCAACCGGTACACCAAAAAACCGTTTGACTAAGTAAAGGGGGGGCAGCTGTAGACCCCTAAAATTGTCCGGGTCGGAAATAAGACTCGAAGACTCTCAAAGATCGAAGGAAAGTCAGCCAAAAGGACTCCTGGAAGACCCTAGGATGATTATCTGTAGGTTTAGAGGTCTTAGAGTAGCTTAAAATAAGGATGTGGGAGGATTGAAGCTCAATACGGCCTCCTAGAAGTTCAGTACGGCCGTACTGAACAATTTGAACTACAATACGACCGTACTGAAACCAATACGGCCGTACTGAAGTTTTTGAACTTCAGTGCGGCCGTACCGAAACCAATACGGCCGTACTGAAGTTTTTGAAACTTCAGTACGGCCGTACTGAATTCAATACGGCCGTACTGTAGTTCAAATCTTCAGTACGGGCCGTATTGATGTCAGAGGCCGTACTGCGCCTCACTCCTATATATAGGACGTCATTTGGACGTCATTCCACACTTTTACACACAGTTTTGACTCTCTCCTTGAGTATTCTGGGGTTTTTGAGCAGTGTTCTGCCCTAGAAATCGCTCTGAGAGTCAATCCGACGAAGTTCTTGAGTCTCGAACTTAGTCGAAGGGAAATCTTTTGGATTTCCATAGTCAAAAATTATTTTTTAGGAAGGAGCGAGCGAGCTTGTAGAGGGAGGGAGCGCCAAAAAGCCTCCTAAACTTCATTGATATATAAAAAGCACGCTTCAAGAGGTTTCTTCTCTAAAAATCCCTTCTTTTACCGCTTTCTGATTGTTGCATATTTAAATTCGTCATCATGTAGATATTTAATATATAATCGCTTATAATAAATAGGGGTAATTTAGTAATTTTACGCTATTATTTAATAAATAATCCGTCATAGGGAACCCGAAAGGGGCGTTGTGGGGTGCTAACACCTTCCCCGCACGTAACCGACTCCCTTACCCGACTCTGGTTGTAATGGCCAAAGTTGATTTATGAAATCAATTGCCTTATCCCTTTTTCGAATGTTTTGAGTAAAACATTGGTGGCGACTCCAAGAACCCTTCTTTTTGCGAAAACCACTAATCCATGGAGGGTCCCGCTTGGGATTAACATGGATTGGTGAATCATTTAATAAAATTGTTAGTTCGATGAGGTCTCAGTTTGAGAATAAGTCGTTCTAACAATCCACCATTTTTCAAAACTTTAAAACGAGTCCGACCATCGTCGCGAATGCCATGGTCCGTTTCGGCGGGTGGCGACACTCCTTCATCATACAGAATAACTGAGCCTGGAGAGGCTTGCCGAAATAATACTCCCCAATCGTACAGAATAATTGAGCCTGGAGAGGCTTGCTGAAATAATACTCCCCTCATCATACAGAATAACTGAGCCTGGAGAGGCTTGCTGAAATAATACTCCCCAATCGTACAGAATAACTGAGCCTGGAGAGGCTTGCCGAAATAATACTCCCTCATCATACAGAATAACTGAGCCTGGAGAGGCTTGCCGAAATAATACTCCCTCATCATACAGAATAACTGAGCCTGGAGAGGCTTGCCGAAATAATACTCCCCAATTGTACAGAATAACTGAGCTTGGAGAGGCTTGCCGAAATAATACTCCCCAATCATACAGAATAACTGAGCCTGGAGAGGCTCGCCGAAATAATACTCTCTCATCATAACCGAGCCTGGAGAGGCTCGCCGAAATAATACTCTCTCATCATAACCGAGCCTGGAGAGGCTTGCCGAAATAATACTCTCCAAAATAACTGAGCCTGGAGAGGCTTGTCGAAATAATACTCCCCAGAGACTTCTCAGCTCACTCTCGTGGATCAAATCCCCAGTAAGAGCTATCAAAACAAGATCAGCAAGATTCCCCAATAGAAGCATGATCATCTGAACAGAATATCCGAGTCAAAGGACTTTGACTTCCTCAGTGGAAGATAGCTTTCCAACTCGAGCGACGAGTAAAGCTAAGCCTGAAGAGGCTTTCTAAATAATACTCTGGGATACATAAGATCCTCAATCCCCATTCGCCTACTCAGAGGCACCCCTTTAAAAAGAGAAAAATCAAAAACATCAATAACCATTCCCCAAGCGGAATCCGGCACTCAGCCGAACACCGAACATCAAGATAATTCGCCTACTCAGAGGCACCCCTTCAAAAAGAGAAAATCCAAAAAGATCAATAATCATTCCCCAAGCGGAATTCGGCATTCAGCCAATCATTGAACGTCAAGATGATCCGCCTAACAGAAGAGGCTAATCAAAATTAACGACAAAATCCCCCAGTGGATAATAGCCTACACAGAGGCAACAAAAATCAGAAAATCAAAAGAGTCACCCGAATAAGGATAACCGGGATACTCCACCAACGTCGAAAGGACGTCAGCCAATCATAAGGCATCGCTCACCTCAGGAAGAGCATTTTGTGTCTACATCCCCACGGGATCAGAAATTCCCCAACGGGCACCAACTACGCAATGGAAAGTTGGGACACAAGAACCTATGAGTAACTGCACATCCCATAGACGGATCCCTGCGTTATCCAGCCCTCCGCGGCATCAAAATCGAAAACAAACCGTCGAAGTAGCATCGTGGACTGTGGAGACAAAACCATCACTAATCCCTGGAGAGGGCAAACTCACATCGCCAGTGTCGTCAAGAACACGCTGGTATAGCCTGGAGAGGCGGTACTCGGCTACCCCGAGGTTGTCAAGAACACGGAGGTATGCAACTGCCGGTGAGGTTGTCAAGAACACGCTGGTATAGCCTGGAGAGGCGGGTACTCGGCTACCCCGAGGTTGTCAAGAACACGGAGGTATGCAACTGCTAGTGAGGTTGTCAAGAACACGCTGGTATAGCCTGGAGAGGCGGTACTCACGCTACCGAAGTGATCAGAAACACGGAGGTATGCAGCTTCCAGCTCAGGCGGCGAGCGAAGCTAAGCCTGGAGAGGCGGTACTCACGTTACCAAAGTGTTCAGAAGCACGGAGGTATGCAACTTCCAGCTCGGGCGGCGAGCGAAGTTGAGCCTGGAGAGGCGGTACTCACGTTACCGAAGTGTTCAGAAACACGGAGGTATGCAACTTCCAGCTCGGGCGGCGAGCGAAGTTGAGCCTGGAGAGGCGGTACTCACGCTACCGAAGTGATCAGAAACACGGAGGTATGCAGCTTCCAGCTCGGGCGGCGAGCGAAGCTAAGCCTGGAGAGGCGGTACTCACGCTACTGAGGTTGTCAGAAACACCAAGGTAGAGCCTGGGGAGGCGGTACTCACGTTACCGAAGTGTTCAGAAGCACGGAGGTATGCAACTTCCAGCTCGGGCGGCGAGCGAAGTTGAGCCTGGAAAGGCGGGTACTCACGCTACCGAAGTGATCAGAAACACGGAGGTATGCAGCTTCCAGCTCGGGCGTCGAGTGAAGCTAAGCCTGGAGAGGCGGTACTCAGCCACCAACGTCGTCAAAAACAACGGAGGTGTGTAACTGCTAACGTCGTCAGAAGCAACGGAAGCAGAGCCTGGAGAGGCGGTACTCAACCTGGAGAGGCTACTCAACAATTTTCCACCGGAAGACACTACAAGTCAGAAGGATGGCTTATTCCCCGGACAATTGGGTCAACTCCTTTACTTGTCAACCGGTACACTAAAAGGTCGTTTGACTAAGTAAAGGGGGGGCAGCTGTAGATCCCTAAAATTGTCCGGGTCGGAAATAAGACTCGAAGACTCTCGAAGACCGAAGGAAAGTCAGCCAGAAGGACTCCTGGAAGACCCTAGGATGATTATCTGTAGGTTTAGAGGTCTTAGAGTAGCTTAAAATAAGGATGTGGGAGGATTGAAGCTCAATACGGCCTCTTAGAAGTTCAGTACGGCCGTACTGAACAATTTGAACTACAATACGGCCGTACTAAAACCAATACGGCCATACTGAAGTTTTTGAACTTCAGTGCGGCCGTACTGAAACCAATACGGCCGTACTGAAGTTTTTGAAACTTCAGTACGGCCGTACTGAATTCAATACGGCTGTACTATAGTTCAAATCTTCAGTACGGGCCGTATTGATGTCAGAGGCCGTACTGCGCCTCACTCCTATATATAGGACGTCATTTGGACGTCATTCCACACTTTTTCCAGACTTCTGGACCCTCTTGCTGAGTATTCTGGGGTTTTTGAGCAGTGTTCTGCCCTAGAATTCTCTCCGAGAGCCAATCCGACGAAGTTCTTGAGTTCTGAGCATTTAGCTTGAGAATTCGAACTAGTCGAAGGGAAATCTTTTTGATTTCCATAGTAAAGATTAATTTTTAGGGAAGGAGTGAGCGAGCGTGTAGTGGGAGGGAGCGCCAAAAAGCCTCCTAACATTTGAATATATAAAAGCACGCTTCAAAGGTTTCTTCTTCAAAATCCTTCCTTTTACTGCTTTCTGATTGTTGCATCGCATGTTTAAATTATTCATCATGTAAATATTTCGCTTATAATCGTTTCTAATAAATAGGGGTAATTTAGTAATTTTACACTGTTATTTATGAAATAATCCGTCATAGGGAACCCGAAAGGGGCGTTGTGGGGTGCTAACACCTTCCCCGCACGTAACCGACTCCCTTACCCAACTCTGGTTGTAATGGCCAAGGTTGATTTGCGAAAATCAATTGCCTTATCCCTTTTTCCAATGTTTTGAGTAAAACATTGGTGGCGACTCCAAGAACCCTTCTTTTTGCGAAAACCACTAATCCATGGAGGGTCCCGCTTGGGATTAACATGGATTGGTGAATCATTTAATAAAATTGTTAGTTCGATGAGGTCTCAGTTTGAGAATAAGTCGTTCTAACAATCCACCACTTTTCAAAACATAAAAACGAGTCCGACCATCGTCGCGAATGCCAAGGTCCGTTTCGGCGGGTGGCGACAGTACAGAATAACTGAGCCTGGAGAGGCTTGCCGAAATAATACTCCTCAGAGAAATCTCAGCTTGTACTCTTGGGCCGAACTCCCAGTGGAAGCTATCAGAGCAAGATCAGCAAGATTCCCCAATGGAAGGATGATCATCCAAACAGAATATCCGAGTCAAAGGACTTAGACTTCCTCAGTAGAAGATAGCTTTCCAACTCAAGCGACGAGTGAAGCTAAGCCTGAAGAGGCTTTCTAAGTAATACTCTGGGATACATAAGATCCTCAATCCTCATTCGCCTACTCAGAGGCACTCCTTAAAAAAGAGAAAATCCAAAAAACATCAACAATCATTCCCCAAGCGGAATTCGGCATACAGCCAAACACCGAACGTCAAGATAATCTGCCTAACAGAAGAGGCCAATCAAAATCAATACGACAGAATCCCCCCAGCGGATGACAGCCTACGCAGAGGCAAGAAAAACCAGAAAATCAAAAGAGTCACCCGAATAAGGATAACCGGGATACTCCACCAACGTCGAAAGGACGTCAGCCAATCATAAGGCATCGCTCACCTCCGAAAGAGCATCTTTGTGTCTACACCCCCCAAGGAATCAGAAATTCCCCAGTGGGCACCAACTACGCAATGGAAAGTTGGGACACAAGAACCTATGAGTAACTGCACATCCCCTAGACGGATCCCTGCGTTATCCAGCCCTCAGCGACACCAAAAATAAAAAACAACCGTCGAAGCAGCATCGTGGACTGTGGAGGCAAAATCATCTCAGAACCCTGGAGAGGGCAAACTCACGCTACCGAAGTGACCAGAAGCACGGAGGTATGCAACCCTGGGGAGGGCAAACCGCAGACCCTGGAGAGGGCAAACTCACGCTACCAAAGTGACCAGAAGCACGGAGGTATGCAACCCTGGGGAGGGCAAACCGCAGACCCTGGAGAGGGCAAACTCACGCTACCGAGGTTGTCAGAAACATCGAGGTATGCACGAGCCTGGAGAGGCAACGACTAATACTCAGCTACCCCGTCGTCAGAAACAACGGAGGTATGCAACTGTCAAGGTTGTCAGAAACACCGAGACAGAGCCTGGAGAGGCGGTACTCAGCTACCCCGTCGTCAGAAACAACGAAGGTATGCAACTGCCAATGTTGTCAGAAACACAGAGGCAGAGCCTGGAGAGGCGGGTACTCAGCCACCAACGTCGTCAGAAACACGGAGGTGTGCAACTGCTAACGTCGTCAGAAACACGGAGGCAGAGCCTGGAGAGGCGGTACTCAGCTACCGAGGTTGTCAGAAACACCAAGGTATGCACGAGCCTGGAGAGGCGACGACTAATACTCACCCTGGGGAGGGCAAACTGTCGCCACCCGCCGAAACGGACCTTGGCATTCGCGACGATGGTCGGACTCTTTTTAAGTTTTGAAAAGTGGTGGATTGTTAGAACGACTTATTCTCAAACTGAGACCTTGTCGAACAAACAATTTTATTAAAATGGTTCACCAATCCATGTTAACCCCAAGCGGGACCCTCCATGGATTAGTGGTTTTCGCAAAAGGTAGGGTTCTTGGAGTCGCCACCAATGTTTTACTCAAAACATTGGAAAAAGGGATAAGGCAATTGATTTTCGCAAATCAACCTTGGCCATTACAACCAGAATTGGGTAAGGGAGTCGGTTACGTGCGGGGAAGGTGTTAGCACCCCACAACGCCCCTTTCGGGTTCCCTATGATGGATTATTTCATAAATAACAGTGTAAAATTACTAAATTACCCCTATTTATTATAAACGGCTATGAATAATATATCTACATGACGAATAAATTAAACATGCGATGTAACAATCAGAAAGCAGTAAAAGGAAGGATTTTGAAGAAGAAACCTTTGAAGCGTGCTTTTATATATTCAAATGTTAGGAGGCTTTTTGGCGCTCCCTCCCACTACACGCTCGCTCACTCCTTCCCTAAAAATTAATCTTTACTATGGAAATCAAAAAGATTTCCCTTCGACTAGTTCGAATTCTCAAGCTAAATGCTCAGAACTCAAGAACTTCGTCGGATCGGCTCTCGGAGAGATTCCTAGGGCAGAACACTGCTCAAAAACCCTAGAATACTCAAGAAGAGAGTCCAAGAAGTGTGAAAAAGTGTGGAATGACGTCCAAATGACGTCCTATATATAGGAGTGAGGCGCAGTACGGCCTCTGACATCAATACGGCCCGTACTGAAGATTTGAACTACAGTACGGCCGTATTGAATTCAGTACGGCCGTTCTGAAGTTTCAAAAACTTCAGTACGGCCGTATTGGTTTCAGTACGGCCGTACTGAAGTTCAAAAACTTCAGTATGGCCGTATTGGTTTCAGTACGGCCGTATTGTAGTTCAAATTGTTCAGTACGGCCGTACTGAACTTCTAGGAGGCCGTATTGAGCTTCAATCCTCCCACATCCTTATTTTAAGCTACTCTAAGACCTCTAAACCTACAGATAATCATCCTAGGGACTTCCAGGAGTCCTTCTGGCTGACTTTCCTTCGGTCTTCGAGAGTCTTCGAGTCTTATTTCCGACCCGGACAATTTTAGGGGTCTACAGCTGCCCCCCCTTTACTTAGTCAAATGACTTTTTGGTGTACCGGTTGACAAGTAAAGGAGTTGACCCAATTGTCCGGGGAGTAGGCCATCCTTCTGACTTGTAGTGTCTTCCGGTGGAAAATTGTTGAGTAGCCTCTCCAGGTTGAGTATTAGTCGTCGCCTCTCCAGGCTCGTGCATACCTCGGTGCTTCTGACAACCTTGGTAGCGTGAGTTTGCCCTCTCCAGGGTCTGCGGTTTGCCCTCCCCAAGGTTGCATACCTCCGTGCTTCTAGTCACTTTGGTAGCGTGAGTTTGCCCTCTCCAGGGTCTGCGGTTTGCCCTCCCCAGGGTCTGCGGTTTGCCCTCCCCAGGGTTGCGTACCTCCATGCTTCTAGTCACTTTGGTAGCGTGAGTTTGCCCTCTCCAGGGTTTGCGGTTTGCCCTCCCCAGGGTTTGCGGTTTGCCCTCCCCAGGGTTGCGTACCTCCGTGCTTCTAGTCACTTTGGTAGCGTGAGTTTGCCCTCTCCAGGGTCTGCGGTTTGCCCTCCCCAGGGTTGCGTACCTCCGTGCTTCTAGTCACTTTGGTAGCGTGAGTTTGCCCTCTCCAGGGTCTGCGGTTTGCCCTCCCCAGGGTTGCGTACCTCCGTGCTTCTAGTCACTTTCGTAGCGTGAGTTTGCCCTCTCCAGGGTCTGCGGTTTGCCCTCCCCAGGGTTGCGTACCTCCGTGTTTCTGGTCACTTTGGTAGCGTGAGTTTGCCCTCTCCAGGGTCTGCGATTTGCCCTCCCCAGGGTTGCGTACCTCCGTGCTTCTGGTCACTTTGGTAGCGTGAGTTTGCCCTCTCCAGGGTCTGCGGTTTGCCCTCCCCAGGGTTGCGTAGGGAACACAACAACACTCTTCTCGGACATCATCACCATTGGAGAAAGAGTGGAACAAGGGCTGAAAAGTGGGAAGCTAGCTAAGCCTTCCCAATCATTTGAAGCTAAGAAGACTTATGGGAAGAAGAAGGAGGGAGGAGTCAACGCCGTAACCATTTCTTCATCTTCTTCCGCTTCGAAGTCAGGAAAGTCGCAGTACAAACCTGTGAAGAAGTTTGATAAACTTCCGACCACATATAGCGACCTCCTGCCGAAGCTGGTGGAAGGTCATCTTCTAGCTTACATTCCACCAAGGAAAATTGATCCACCTTACCCCGATTGGTACAAGCCGCAAGACAAATGTCTATACCATTCGGGGACACCGGGGCATTCAACGGAGAACTGTAGAGCTCTCAAATATAAGGTCCAAGACCTTATCGATGCTGGGTGGGTCACTTTTGATTCGACAGCGCCCGACGTGAGCAAGAATCCTCTGCCAAAGCAGGAGTAGAGAGAAGATCAAGCCATGATAGGGCCCCCTCCACATTTTTCTTTTCTTTTTGGGACTCATGATCAGTACCCGAGATCATGAAATCCTTTTCATGTAAATAAGGGTTTTTTACAGTTTTTAATACATATCAATAAAGAGGCATCTTTCGCACATCATTCTCTTATTTGTTCTTTTCTCTCTTTCTCTCATTAACATTAATAACTCTAAACCAATACAGAACCAATAAAACAATTATGTCTGTGATTGTTCGCTCCGACCGTGATCCGAGAGTTGAGGATGAATGGGTTGAGTTGGACAGTGATGAGGAGACCATCTCTCCGGATCTGCAAAGACTGCTAGATCAAGAAGCTCGTCTACTCCAACCGTATCAAGAGAAATTGGAGACCGTGAATTTGGGGCAGGGCCAAGAGAAAAAAGAGGTCAACATTGGGACTCATATCAGTGATGAAATAAGAGCGCAATTGATCCAATTATTAAGGGAATATAAAGACGTATTTGCATGGTCGTACCGTGATATGCCCGGTTTGGACTCTAACATCGTCGAGCACAAATTACCGTTGAAAGAAGGGTTTCGACCCGTCAAACAAAAGCTTCGACGAATCAAGCCCGAGTGGTCTTTAAAGATCAAGGAGGAGGTCGAAAAGCAATTAGACGCGGGATTCTTGGTTGTATCTCAGTATCCCGAATGGCTGGCTAACATTGTGCCAGTCATTAAAAAGAATGGAAAGGTTAGAGTTTGTGTTGACTACAGGGATCTGAATCATGCCAGTCCAAAGGACGATTTTCCCTTACCGCACATCGATACACTAGTGGATCATACAGCCACGAACACACTCTATTCCTTTATGGATGGATACTCTGGGTACAACCAAATCAAGATGAATGTGGAAGACCGCGAGAAAACTTCCTTCATTACACCCTGGGGCACTTTCTGCTACAGGGTGATGCCTTTTGGACTCAAAAATGCGGGTGCCACCTACCAACGAGCGATGGTGACGTTATTCCACGACATGATCCACAAAGAAATCGAAGTATACGTGGACGACATGATCGCAAAGTCGAAGGACGAAATGGACCATATCCAATATTTGAGAAAATTATTCAACCGGCTTCGCAAGTATCAGCTTAAGCTAAATCCGGCTAAGTGTACTTTCGGAGTTCGGTCGGGTAAGCTTCTCGGGTTCATCGTTAGTGAAAAAGGCATAGAGGTGGACCCCGATAAAGTGAAGGCAATAATGGAAATGCCTCCTCCTAAGACCGAGAAAGAGATAAGAGGATTCCTCGGCAGGGTGAACTATGTCGCAAGGTTCATCGCACAGTTGACTGACACGTGCAAACCAATATTCAAGCTGTTGCGCAAGAATCATTCCGAATCTTGGAATGAGGATTGTCAACAAGCTTTTGATAAGATCAAACAGTGCTTGGCCAATCCACCAGTATTGGTGCCACCTGTCGAGGGAAGACCGTTAATCCTCTATTTAACCGTGCTTGATGGGTCCATGGGAGTTGTGCTAGGACAACAAGATGAAACGAGAAAGAAAGAACGAGCCATCTACTACCTGAGCAAGAAATTTCTCGACTATGAAACTCGCTACACGCCATTAGAAAAGACGTGTTGTGCGTTAGCATGGGCAACACAACGGCTTAGGCAGTATATGATTAGGCATACTACTTGGTTGGTCTCCAAAATGGATCCAATTAAGTACGTGTTTGAAAAACCTATAATCACTGGGAAGATTGCCCGATGCCCGACCAACGACTACCAATCCCTTCAGGATGATTTCCCCGATGAAGATATAATGAATCTACAACATGAGGAGCTTAAAAATGATGCGTGGACCATGTATTTTGATGGAGCCTCCAACATGCTTAGACGAGGGATTGGCACAGTGCTAATCTCTCCACAAGGAAAATACATTCCCATAACGGCAAGACTCAACTTCGATTGTACAAACAACATGGCTGAATACGAGGCTTGCGCGTTGGGAATCCAAGCAGCCATCAACAATGGTATCCTAAAGCTCAAAGTGTTTGGTGATTCGGCCCTAGTTATCCACCAACTACGAGGTGATTGGGAAGTCCGAAATCCTAAACTGATACCATATGTTGAGCACATCAAAGATTTGACACATCTCTTCCAAAGTGTCGTCTTTGAATACATTCCAAGGGAGGAGAATCAGTTTGCCGACGCTCTCGCTACGCTCTCTTCGATGTTCGCCTTGGATAGTGAGCATGAAATGCCTATCATCAATATCCGGCGGCACGATAAGCAAGCGTTCTGCCTTCTGATAGATGAAGCTGTCGACGATCATCCATGGTTCCATGACATTAAGCGATATTTAACAAAAGGGGAATATCCTGATGCGGCCAGTGATAATGACAAGAAGCATATCCGAAGAAGGGCCATGGGATTTCTGCTGGTCGGTGAAACCCTCTACAAGAAAAATTATGACTCGGTCTTGTTGAGATGTATAGACCAAGTCGAAGCTCAAAATATGATTAAAGAAGTACATGAGGGGGTTTTCGGTACCCATGTCCCCGGGCCTGCAATGGCTAAAAAGATCCTCAGGGCGGGATACTACTGGTCGACCATGGAAAGGGATTGTTACCAGTACGTGCGAAAATGCCATAAGTGTCAAGCATACGCCGACAACATTCATGTCCCACCGACTCCACTCAACCTATTGGCTTCACCTTGGCCATTCTCAATGTGGGGCATGGATGTTATTGGACCCATCGAGCCAAAAGCATCCAATGGACATAGGTTCATCCTTGTGGCCATTGACTACTTCACCAAATGGGTAGAAGCGGCATCGTATGCTCACGTGACCCGAAAGGTGGTAACATCCTTCATCAAGAAGAACATTATATGCAGATACGGTATTCCCGATAAAATCATCATTGATAATGGATCTAACTTGAATAACAAAATGGTGGAAGAACTGTGCCAAGAGTTCAAGATCCAACACCACAACTCTTCCCCATATCGACCAAAGATGAATGGGGCAGTCGAGGCAGCCAATAAAAACATCAAGAAAATAGTGCAAAAGATGGTTGTCTCCTTTAAAGACTAGCATGAGATGTTACCCTTCGCTCTTCATGGTTATAGGACTTTAGTACGAAAATCTACAGGAGCTACTCCATTCTCCCTTATCTACGGGATGGAGGCAGTTCTACCTGTCGAAGTCGAGATACCTTCCCTAAGGGTAATCATGGAAGCAAAACTTTCCGAGGCAGAATGGGTTCAAAGCCGATACGACCAGTTGAGCCTTATTGAAGAAAAACTGTTGAACGCCATATGCCATGGTCAAGCCTATCAGAGGAAGATCAAAAAGGCTTTTGACAAGAAAGTCCATCCTCGAGTCTACCATGAGGGAGAGCTGGTAATGAAGAAGTTGCTACCAGCTCAAAAGGACAAAATCGGAAAGTGGGCCCCGAATTACGAAGGACCATACGTGGTGAAGCGAGCCTTCTCAGGAGGAGCATTGATCCTCTCAGACATGGATGGAGAAGAACTTCGATACCCAGTCAATGCTGACGTGGTAAAGAAGTACTATGCTTGAAGACGTTGCTTGCATAGGCCTGCTAGGATGAAAACCCGAAAAGGGCGTCCTAGGCAAAAGTTAGGGCAAAATAAAAAGCCCGCCAGTACAAGGGTACTAGGCAAAATAAAGGCGAATTTATCCCCGCTAGGATACATCCTAGGCAAAAATTAGGGGTAAAAGAATAAGATACAAAAACAAAGCAAGCAACGATCACTTCAATCGAAAACCGAAAGGCGGTTCAAGTGATTATCTTCTAGAAGCAAGCGTCTTGCAGTATCTACACTCCTAGCTCAGGCATCTCACCCGAAGCAAATAGGGGAACGTAAGAGCAACAATTACAGATATAATTGTTAAGCCTGATGTATATAGCTTACCCTGGCCAGCCATTCTTCAGAAATTCCTTTTGTATATCTTTCTGTAAAAACATTTGTGAATATCAATAAAATATCTATTCATTTCTCTTCTCTCTTGACCATGTGATTATGCCTCTAAAATTGGTGTTTCTTAAAAATTGTACGAAATTCCTTTAATAATCGGTCAATAAAGAAAATTGGAGGGGTTCCTATAAAATTCGTAATCTCCTGCGTAAAAGGCTCACAGAAATCCTCCCTCGCGTCAGAAATTCCTCCAAGAAGAAGAGGATAGGGAGAGCCATTCATTTTTCTAAAAACATTAACAAAATGATTAAACTTGCATTTGTGCATCACACACATTAGTTGCACATTCAAAGACCTTATCATGAGGCAGTCGCATAAAATAGAAAAAAATAGGAAAAATTGCTTGTGTATGACAGCAATAACGGAAAAAGCCAAAATCGGCAGAGAAAGGCAAAAATCAGAAAAATCAACCGCATTGTACAGAACACCAATCATTCCCCAAGAGGAATCCGGCATTCAGCCGAACACCAAACATCAAGATAATCTGCCTAACAGAAGAGGCCAATGAAGATCAACACGACAGAATCCCCCAGCGGATGACAGCCTATGCAGTGGCAACAAAAACAGAAAATCAAAAGACACACCCGAATAAGGATAACCGGGATACTTCGCCAACGTCGAAAGGACGTCAGCCAATCATACGGCATCGCTCACTTCAGAAAGAGCATCCTTGTGTCTGCATCCCCAAGGAATCAGAAATTCCCCAGTGGGTACCAACTACGCAATGGAAAGTTGGGACACAAGAACCTATGAGTAACTGCACATCCCCTAGATGGATCCCTGCGTTATCCAGCCCTCAGCGGCACCAAAATCAAAAACAACCGTCGAAGCAGCATTGTGGACTGTGGAGACAAAATCATCGCAAATCCCTGGAGAGGGCAAACTCACGCTACCAAAGTGACCAGAAGCATGGAGGTATGCAACCCTGGGGAGGGCAAACCGCAGACCCTGGAGAGGGCAAACTCACGCTACCATCATCGTCAAAAACACGGTGGTATGCACGAGCCTGGAGAGGCGACGACTAATACTCATGCTACCGACGTTGTCAGAAACACGGAGGTATGCAGCTGCCAACGTCGTCAGAAACACGGAGGCATGCAGACCCTGGGGAGGGCAAACCGCAGTCCCTGGAGAGGGCAAACTCACGCTACCAAAGTGACCAGAAGCATGGAGGTATGCAACCCTGGGGAGGGCAAACCGCAGACCCTGGAGAGGGCAAACTCACGCTACCGAAGTGACCGGAAACACGGAGGCATGCAGACCCTGGGGAGGGAAAATCGCAGACCCTGGAGAGGGCAAACTCACGCTACCATCATCGTCAAAAACACGGTGGTATGCACGAGCCTGGAGAGGCGACGACTAATACTCACCCTGGGGAGGGCAAACCGCAGACCCTGGAGAGGGCAAACTCACGCTACCAAGGTCGTCAGAAACACCGAAGTATGCACGAGCCTGGAGAGGCGACGACTAATACTCACCCTGGGGAGGGCAAACTGCAGACCCTGGAGAGGGCAAACTCACGCTACCGAAGTGATGGAATCATGCTTTGGAGTGCAAGAGGTGACATACTCAAAGAACCAAGAGGAGTTGGCTAGACATGAAGGTTTGGGCCAGTCAGGGCCCAATGGGCCTTATGGGCCTGGGAAGGCCCAAGTTGAACTTTTCATGGGCCATAGTTTGTTATAGCTATTTTCATATGTTTTGTATACATCATGTTAGTATAGGTATCATATATTTTGGTCTTGTATTTTGGACCACATAGAGTAGCATTTTAGGTTTTAGGCTAGTTGGGCCTAGTTTTGGGCTTCATGGGCCTTTGGGCTTTTGGTACCCAATATTAGGCTCATTCTTCTCCTTATATTTTTTCCTAATCATTGTATTCATTAGACCATTGTATTTTGGTCATTAGATTAGGGTTTAAAGGAGGATTAGTAGTTCATTTGAATTAGGATGAATTAGGTCAAATTACGTTGGATTTAAGTTGCATTTGGGTCACACTTTCGGCACCACCTTGGCTACACAAGTGTGACTCCGAAATGCACCCTAAATCCACTCTAAATTCAACCTAAACACACACCTAGCTACACATGACCGATCATGCACATGTGACACAAGGTTTGAATTCAAATTCAAATTTGAATTCAAACCTTGGCGCCAACATGTGGCCTATCATGTGGCGCCAAGTGTCCCTCCTAAATTCGGTGCTTATATGTTTCCTCCTAAACCATTTTTGTACTCACTTTTGATCATAATAGAAATTTGAGTGCCTTTGGCCGAGTTTCCCTCTCAAAAGTCTCTTAAGAGTTCATCTTCAAAACCTTAGGTTTTCACCATAGAAACCTTCTCTTTGAAGTGTGCTCTCCCTTGAAGCTTGAGCTTGGATGCTTCCCTCCTAGTTCTAGGACAAGTCATCCGTGAGTTCTTGGTTTTTGAGTGTTTGGAAGTTGAAGAACAAATCTCCATTGAAGAAGATCCGGTCTAAGCAATCCGTGGGGAAGATCATCCATCACTTCTCCTAAGTTTGCTATCAATTTTGGTATCAAGAGCAAGGTTCTTCAAGGAGCTAAGTTCTTCATCCTTTTGTGACCGTGTTCTTTTTGTGATTTTGTGTTGTTCTTGCTGTTCTTATTGTCTTGTTTGAGTTTCAATTCGGATCTATATGCTTTGTCTCACATTTTTTGTTCCATAGATCCATTGGTTGATTGATTTTGATTTTCTTCTTCAATCAATTGTTTAGGAACTTTTTGCTTGTGCTTGTTTTGGTTTATTTTTTGAGTCTCTCCTTTCCTAATATGTGTCCGTGATTGGACTCATGCATTGCATTTAGATTTTTTTTGGTTTTTAATCTTGTTTTGTCTTAGAGTTTGTGTGTAGTTCTTATATGTCTTGAAATTCCTTGAATAGCATGTTTAACCTAGTTTTAGTTTGAATTTGTGTCTACATATTGTTTTCGGTTTGCTTATTGTTCTTGCCTCCTATATGTGCTTTTTCTTTTACCTTATTGTGTTCATAACTTGCTATTAGTTCTAGTGAGTTTCTTTAGAGTTAGGCTTCCATTGTGTTATTAAAGTTTTCAAATCACTTTCCATTGAAAATCTTATAAAAAAATTTTACTCAAATTTCAAGTGCTTATCTCTACTCTAGTGCACTCTCTCTTGTGGATTCAATTTAAAAAAAATTTAGAGGCTGAAAACAGAGTTCAAAACAGAGCCTAAAGACCTATAAAGTACAAAAGAAAAAGAGATCAAAAGGAATCTAAACCAAAACCTAAAGACTAGTGCACTAGTTCTTCAAGTTACTTGAAAATTTGACTTAAATTGACCTAATTTTGTAGTCTCGGTTTCTATAGCTTGGAATCATAGAAAAATTTGAAACAAAAGGCAAATATACTCTCTGGACTCTTAATTTGAAGATATAAAAAGAAAGAATTAAAAAAAAAATAGAGAAAGAAAATTAAAAGGAAAAAGCCAAGAGGTATACAATTTGAAAACCTACTTGATTCCTTGTTATTGTTTTGACTATTACTTTTGCTATACTTATCCAATTGTCTTCAAATTTTTTTTGTTTTGTTCATCTATTCTAGTACCTATCTAGGAACTAATCTCTCTGAGTGCTAGCCTTTATTTGGAGTCTTAATTTTCAGTTTTACTTGTTGAACCTCTTTGTGTCTTGTCATATACACATATTACTCTTAATTTTTGGTATAAGCTTTCCAAATTGTGCTTTGTTGCTTGTCTAGTTTTCTTTCTATAAATTCCTGTGCTGGAAGTGGCCTCAAATCCTTGCTCAAGGATCAAGCATTGCTCAACAAAGAGTAGGAAAAGTTTGGACACTAAGACCTAAAAATTTGACCTAATTTAGTGGCCAAAACTTCTCCTAAACTTCCTTCACTTGAGTGACCTTTTCCTTCACCTTGTGAGGCAGCCACCATTAACCTCTTTGTTGTGTTTCTTTTGCAGGTCCAGTAGCATCCATTTGAAGGATTAGTGGCGGATTAAGACACTTAAACAAGTGTTAGAAAAGTTGAACACCAAAACCGCCACTAATTGGTCACCAAAGCCGCCACTTTATTGTTTTCTAGGCTAGTTTAATTTTTGTCATTTCTCTTGTATTTTTAAACCAATTTGTAAAGCTTGGAGGGAGTATTAAGAAGCTGGTCAGGTATATCTACATCCTTGATAGACTCTCACGTGTAGTACTAGTGGAAGTGGCTTGGAAATTTCATATGTTTCAAGCTTCCACTTAGGGAACCCGACTAGTTACTTATCTTGATTCCTTTAAGTTCTTTGTCTTTTAATTGGTTTATTTGCTGCCTTAAAACGACTAGACTTGTGTAGTTTTACTTGCTCACGTTTAGTTTAGTCTCAAAAACAAACAAATTGTGAAAAAGCATTCAAAATTTTTGTGAAAAGTTTTGGGGAATTGGAAGTACCACAAAGGAGTTTAGTGATTTCCACTTGAAAAGGCTTGGTTATTAAGTGGCTCTTTGTAGCTCACCTCCCTTGATAGTGCAACTTGTACACTTAGACTTCCAAGTGCTATTTTCATTCCTAGAAAATACCAAAAACATTTTATAACTTTTTGCATAGCATATAAAATCTTATTGCTTAATCATGAGTCAACATTCTCAAAGTAGTAGTGACTTTGAATCTCCTAAAAGTTTTAAAAGAATTGTCAAGGAGGTTGAGGCACTAAAACTTTGGAAGCATGATGAAATACTTCAAAAACAAAAAGAAAAACTTGAAAAGGAAGTACAAATCATGGCTTTAGAACAAGAGATTCAAAAGATTAAGCAACGAGAAGAAAAACTTTTGAAAAGATTGAATAAAAATAAAAGTCCAAAAGGTTCTTCTAGGAGCTCAACCAAGAGCTCCAATGATTCTCAAAGTCAAAATAATGATGGTAGTATACAAATGGATGCTTACTATCAACCCCCACCTAGGAGAGTCATTAAAGAACACAAAGTGAGGGAATCAAGGGTTGATCTCCCTTACTTTCATGGAAAAGAAGATGTGGATGCCTACTTGGATTGGGAAATGAAAGTGGAGCAAATCTTCACTTGTCACCAAGTAGGTGAAGAAAGAAAAGTTCCCTTGGCCACCTTAGCTTTCCAAGGACAAGCTATGTATTGGTGGACCTCCTTAGAGAGAGAGAGAAGACTTCACAATGACCCTCCAATCACTTATTGGAATGAGTTGAGGAGTGCTATGAGAAGAAGGCACATACCTTCTTATTATAGTAGGGAGCTTATGGATAAGCTCCAAAGACTCCAACAAAAGAATATGAGTGTTGAGGAGTATAGACAAAAGATGGAGTTGTATCTCATGAGGGCTGGCATAAGGGAAGAGGAAAGATTGACCATTGCTAGGTTTTTAAGTGGTCTAAATTTTGATATAAGAGATAGAGTTGAGTTACTCCCTTATAGGGACCTTGATGATTTGGTCCAACTTTGTATAAGGGTGGAACAACAAAATTTAAGGAAAAATTCTTTAAAAGGAAAAACTCAAGCTAACTCTTATATCAAGAATGACTACAAGAGGGAGGGTCAATATGACTCTTCTAAAAGCTCTAGTAAGGGTCAAGAAAAAGAAAAAGAAAATGATAAAAATGTTGTCACTTCTAGTAGTAAAACTAGTGACATCAAATGCTTTAAATGTCTTGGGAGAGGCCATATAGCTTCTCAATGTCCAACTAAAAAGGTCATGATTTTGAGAGGACAAGACATTTATAGTAGTCTTGATGAATCTAGTTCTACCACTTCAAGTGATAGTGAGACTAGTAAGGAAGATCCTCAAATTGAAAAGCTATATCCTGTTGATGGTGATCTTCTTATGGTCAAAAGGCTTCTTGGAAGTCAACCTTGTCCCACTTCACTATCACAAAGAGAGAACATCTTTCACACAAGATGTTTAGTTTCCAAAAGAACTTGTTCTCTCATTGTTGATAGTGGATCATGTTCAAATTGTTGTAGTACAAGGTTGATTAACAAGTTAGCCCTTACCACCATTCCTCACCCTCACCCTTACAAACTTCATTGGCTCAATGAAGGTGAGGAATTGGAGGTGAATCAACAAGTGAAGGTCAAGTTTTCTATAGGAGATTATAAAGATAAAGTTTTATGTGATGTGATCCCTATGGAAGCTTGTCATATTTTGCTTGGTAGGCCATGGCAATTTGATAAACAAACTATACATGATGGCCTCACTAACAAAATATCCTTCATTCATAAAAATAAGGAAATTGTTTTTAATCCTTTAACACCACCCCAAGTGTTTGAGGATCAAAAGCAAATGAAAAAGAAAAGAAACAAAGAAAAGAAAGAAGGACAGAGTGTGGATAAAGGGGACTCCACTAAGACATTTGTGACAAAAGAGAGTTATTTTATGACCAAACAAGACTTGAAAAGAACTCTCTTTATTCATAAAAGTTTTGACTCTTGTCCTAATGTTGCCACTTATCTTAGAGTTGAGAATGAAAAACAAAATAAATTTCAAACCAAGAATTCTCAACTTAGAGATATAGTGAAGAAGGAGTGGACTATTCCTAGTGTTACTCCTTATACTACTTCCTTGAAGGTGCACAAGGAAGGAAGTATTTCTTTGGATTTTCTAAAGCACCCAATTTTCGGTTTACATTGTTTAGTAGATCTAACTTGTAATAATCTATATTCTATGTTTGATCTTATGGGAAGTTCTTATTTTTTTGAACTTAATATGTTTCCTTCCCTACAAGACAAAAATAGATTATATGACTATGAGTATCTAATAAACAATCAAATCCAAAATTGTTTAGGACGTTTTTTAGTAGTATTTTCTTTATATTTTAGGAAAAGCCTAGGATACCATTTAGGGTACTTTAGGCAAGATATTATAGTGTTTAAAAATCAGTCTTTTCATTGTCTTAGTCATAGTGTTCTTACATTTTTAGGTTTTACTTCTAGGTTATGCTTAGAAGAGGAACCTATTTCTAGAGAGTCTAATATTTTATCTTTCTTTGTTAGGTTAGATACTAGGACTCCTCTTAGGATCCATGATCTTTTCTCTTACAATGTTACTTCTTATTCCTTGCATGTTTTATATGTAGGTGTTAATTTTTCTTCTCCCATTCATCCTCGAGATTTGAGGACAAATCCTTTTCAAGAGGGAGGGGATGATGGAATCATGCTTTGGAGTGCAAGAGGTGACATACTCAAAGAACCAAGAGGAGTTAGCTAGACATGAAGGTTTGGGCCAGTCAGGGCCCAATGGGCCTTATGGGCCTGGGAAGGCCCAAGTTGAACTTTTCATGGGCCATAGTTTGTTATAGCTATTTTCATATGTTTTGTATACATCATGTTAGTATAGGTATCATATATTTTGTTCTTGTATTTTGGACCACATAGAGTAGCATTTTAGGTTTTAGGCTAGTTGGGCCTAGTTTTGGGCTTCATGGGCCTTTGGGCTTTTGGTACCCAATATTAGGCTCATTCTTCTCCTTATATTTTTTCCTAATCATTGTATTCATTAGACCATTGTATTTTGGTCATTAGATTAGGGTTTAAAGGAGGATTAGTAGTTCATTTGAATTAGGATGAATTAGGTCAAATTTAGGTTGGATTTAAGTTGCATTTGGGTCACACTTTCGGCACCACCTTGGCTACACAAGTGTGACTCCGAAATGCACCCTAAATCCACTCTAAATTCAACCTAAACACACACCTAGCTACACATGACCGGTCATGCACATGTGACACAAGGTTTGAATTCAAATTCAAATTTGAATTCAAACCTTGGCGCCAACATGTGGCCTATCATGTGGCGCCAAGTGTCCCTCCTAAATTCGGTGCTTATATGTTTCCTCCTAAACCATTTTTGTACTCACTTTTGATCATAATAGAAATTTGAGTGCCTTTGGCCGAGTTTCCCTCTCAAAAGTCTCTTAAGAGTTCATCTTCAAAACCTTAGGTTTTCACCATAGAAACCTTCTCTTTGAAGTGTGCTCTCCCTTGAAGCTTGAGCTTGGATGCTTCCCTCCTAGTTCTAGGACAAGTCATCCGTGAGTTCTTGGTTTTTGAGTGTTTGGAAGTTGAAGAACAAATCTCCATTGAAGAAGATCCGGTCTAAGCAATCCGTGGGGAAGATCATCCATCACTTCTCCTAAGTTTGCTATCACGAAGTGACCAGAAGCGCGGAGGTATGCAACCCTGGGGAGGGCAAACTGCAGACCCTGGAGAGGGCAAACTCACGCTACCGAAGTGACCAGAAGCGCGGAGGTATGCAACCCTGGAGAGGCTACTCAACAGTTTTCCCACCTGAAGACACTACAAGTTGGAAGGATGGCTGACTCCCCGGACAATTGGGTCAACTCCTTTACTTGTCAACCGGTACACCAGAAAAGCCGTTCGACTAAGTAAAGGGGGGGCAGCTGTAGACCCCTAAAATTGTCCGGGTCAGAAATAAGACTCAAAGACTCTCGAAGACCGAAGGAAAGACAGCCGGAAGGACTCCTGGAAGACCCTAGGATGACTCTTTGTAGGTCTAGAAGTCTTAGAGTAGCTTAGAATAAGGATGTGTGAGGATTGGAGCTCAATAAACCTTCCTGGAGGTTCAATACGGCCGTACTGAGCATTTTGAACTACAATACGGCCACACTGAATTCAATACGGCCGTATTGAAGTTTTTGAACTACAATACGGCCACACTGAACTCAATACGGCCGTATTGAAGTTCAAAACACTTCAATACGGCCGTACTCAATTCAATACGGCCGTACTGTAGTTCAAAAACTCAGTACGGGCCGTATTGACCTCCTAGGCCGTACTGCGCCTCAATCCTATATATAGGACGTCATTTGCACGTTCTCCCACACTTTTGCACTGATTCTGGACTCTCTTGCTGAGTATTCTTGATGGAGGAGGCCCATGGGCTAAGGGCCCAACTACTAGGGCTATGGCTAGGAGGATGCATGAAGAGTGGGCCCAAGCCCAAGAGAAGCCTGCCACTTTATTTTGTTGGGCTTTATCTCAAGCCCATTAGATTAGGGTTAGTGTAGGAATGGGCCTTGGTGCCTTGTATTTTCTTTTGGCCTTGTATTTCCGGCCTTGTAGTGTAGGAATTACATTTAGAGGTCATGTGAATTTAGGGTGAATTAAGGTTACATGTGTAGTTACATTAGCATGTAATTAGAAACACATTTGGAGTGCATTTCGGCCATGTGCAACACATGCACATGGTGTGATCCGAAATGCAACTCAAATGGCTTCCTAATTACATGCCAAATGAGCTAGCACATGGAGGTTCCGGATTTGGCTCCTAGAATTTGAATTTTGAATTCAAATTCTAGGCGCCTAAGGTTAAGTAACCATACCATGGTTTTACTTAACCTTAGGCTAACCCAAGGTACCATTTAACCTAATTCTAACCTATAAATTCTAAGTGGCCGGATATTGTAGTCACTTTTGGAATTAATTGAATGAGTTTTCATTGCTTGAAACCTCTCCATCCGAAAGTCACTTGGCTACCTTCTCTACCCTCCTTGAGTGCTTCTCTTTGTAGAGCTAGGTTGCCTTACTTCCTTGGACCTTAGCTAGAAGCAAGCTTCGGCCACCTTGAGTCTCTTGGAACTTCCATCCTTGACCAATCTCCCAAGGATCCGTGGAGACTTGAAGATAGTTCTATAAGCATCCAAGTGGAAGCACATCAAGTGGTATCAAGAGCATCCGGTTTTTGATCTTCAAGAGATAAGTCTTAGCTCTTATCTTTTGAATTTTTGTGATCCGTGGTTCTTTGTTCTTTCTATTTTTATCTTGTGTTCATCATTTTAATTCATGTCACTTTAGAGTTTATTCCTTCCTAGATCTATTTTTTGTCTTAAAATTTGATGGATCTAGTTTCTTATGCTTGAATGATTCATTATGCGCCTATGTTATATGCTTTCATGAATCATGCTCCAATTTCTTTTACCTATTAGGAAAATTCTGCTTAAGAACGTTTTGAATTTTCTTTGAGTCATAATTGAAATTTTAATCGGTCAAATTGAATGTTTGAGTCATTTTATTTTGAAATCCATGTCTAGTAGGATTGTGTAGTTCTTTGTATGTTCATATATCTTAGCTATGCTTGTTGATACATTTTGAATTTTGTTTTGCATCTTGAAAGTATTTTTTTCTGGATTTGGCCGAGATCCATAGTCTATTGGTGTGCTCTTAATTTTTGTTTGAATTTGAGTTCATAAACTACTATTAGTTCATTAGTAGTTTTCTTAGAAATTTAGGTTTCCAAAATTTGAAAATGTCTTGAAATTTTTTCCTTATCCGTGAGAGGTTTGATCTTGTTTGCCTAAAGGAGTGTTTGAATTTGTGTTTGTAATTCAAATTTGAATCTGAATTGTGGAGCCAAAACCGTGCATGTGCAATTCAAATTAGCAAGAATGAAAAGCATGACTCATTTGATTTGAATTTGCATTTAATTTGGCTTGTCATTTTGGCACTTATTTTTTGAATCCGGTTTTGGTGTTCCTAGAAAAGTGACCGAGACTTCTTGTGACACAATCATATTGAAAGAAAAAGGCAACTCCTATTTGATTAAAAAAAAATTAAGAAAGATCAAAAGAAAATTTAGAACAAAAAGTGTTTAAAAAAAAAAAAAAGTACTAAATCAAAATTTGAAAAGCAAAAGCCAATTAAGGAGTTTTTGATTTCTCATCTCTTGTTGCTTTATTTCTTCTCGGTTTGTATTAGCTTTGAAGTCATTAAATTTTCATCTATCCTATTTTTTGAGTGTTTTGGTTTTGAGTATCCAATCTAGAACTCATCATAGGACAATTCTTTCTTGTGCTAGTTTCTTGTTTGTTTGAGTCATCTAAACTTGTCATCTTCTAATCAACTCTTGTCCTTCTTTTTCCTCACTATTCTTTGCTGTCCATATATTTGTTTAAATCAAAGTGTGGCCTAAGTTTGACCTAGCCTATCTTCCTAGAAGCTAGTTCTACAAGGGTCATCAAAAGAAGCCTAAGGAAAGGAGGAGAAAGGAAGCTAAAGAGCTCTCGGATTTGACTACTTCAAAAACAAACACACTAAACACTTGGCTGGAATTTTTTTGATGAGGTGCTGGAAATTTGGTGGTAGCTGGACTTGACAAACCGTGAAGCACCTTGGAGATTCATTTGAATTGTATTTGAATTTAAAAAAAAAAAAAAAAAAAAAACAGAGGATTAGTGACGGATTTAGAGACCAAATTTTACTTTCTACTTTGAAATTTTGTTGCAAAATTGGTCACTAATTCATCACTAATTTTGGTGGCTGTTTTGATTTAATTTTTAAGCCACTTTGTAGTTGATGTTTAGCTTTGTTTATACCTTGTATTTGGCCATTTAAAGGAATGTCTTGGGGGTGTCTTTGGTACACAACCATCTCTCCTTAGGGATAGAATTTTCGTTAGCACTTTGGTGGGAGTGGTCCTTGATTGATCTTTGGTATCTTTCAAGCTCTCACCCTAGGAACCGTTTAGATAGTTTAAATTGTTGCTTAATACTTGTTTACTTGCTTTCACGCCTAGTATGTTTTAGTTCATCAAACATCAACAAAACAATTTCATTGAAAAGAATTTGGTAGAGATTAACTACAAAGGGGATTAGTAATTTTTACTTGAAGAGGCTTGGTTTTTAAGTGGCTCTTAGTAGCTCACCTCCCTCCAAAGTTCAATTTGTATACATAATCCTCCAAGTACTTAGTCTTAACCTTTGCACAAAAACAAAATTGCTTTTAAAAGTTCATTCATAAAAAAAGATCTTTCACCTATAATGGAAGAATTTTCTACTCCTCATAGTGATACTAATTCAAGTGACAACAAAAGTGTTTCTAGATTGTCACGTGAATTAAGATCATTAAAGTTATGGCAAGAGCAAGAATTACAAGCAAAACTTGAAAAAGAAGCTCAATTTGCTCTTTTGGAGGAAGAAATTCGTTTATTAAAGGAGAAAGACAAAAGAAAACACCATCATGGTCCACATAGTTCATACGCCCATAGTTCTACTTTAGGAGAGTCAATGCATGATAGCCTAGCTTTAGGAGATCACTATCAACCACCTCCTAGGAGAACTCATAGAACCTCTAAGCTAAGGGAATCTAGGGTAGATCTCCCTTATTTTCATGGTAAAGATGATGTGGAGGGGTATCTAGACTGGGAAATGAAAGTGGAACAAATTTTCACTTGCCATCAAGTGAGTGAGGAAAGAAAAGTGCCCCTAGCTACCTTGAGTTTCCAAGGTCATGCCATGTATTGGTGGACCTTTCTTATGAGAGATAGGCGTCTCCATAATGAACCTCCAATTCAATATTGGAATGAGTTAAGGAGTGCCTTGAGAAGGAGACATATACCCTCTTACTACACTAGGGAGCTTATCAATAAGCTCCAACGACTCCATCAAAAAAATATGACAGTTGAAGAATATAGACAAACAATGGAGTTGTATATCATGAGGGCGGGTATTAGGGAGGATGAAAATCTTACCATAGCTAGATTTTTGAGTGGTTTATCTTTTGACATAAGAGATAAGGTTGAGCTTCTCCCTTATAGGGATTTGGATGACTTGGTTCAACTTTGCATAAAGGTTGAACAACAAAATTTGAGAAAAGGTTATAAAGCAAGCTCATACTCATCTTCTTTATCTAAGGATAGCTACAAGAGGGAGGGTAAGAAAAATAATTTTGAAAAGAAAGATACTTTTCCCTCCAAAAATCTAGATAAAGGTAAAGAAAAAGATAAAAAAATCAACACTTCACACACTAGCACCAAGTCTAGTGAAATCAAATGCTTTAAGTGTCTTGGGAGAGGCCACATTGCTTCTCAATGCCCTAACAAGAAAGTAATGATTTTAAGGGGGCAAGACATTTATAGTAGCCATGATGAAGCTACTTCTTCTTCATCTTCAAGTGAAAATGAAGAAGAAGCAAGTGAAGAAGAGTCATGTGAGGTTACTTACCCTTATAATGGGGAACTTCTTATGATGAGAAGGGTCCTCAACAACCAACCTAGTGATACACAATCCCAAAGAGAGAACATCTTTCATACAAGATGTAACATTTCAAGCAAGGCTTGTTCTCTCATTGTGGATAGTGGATCTTGGTGCAACTGTTGTAGCACTAGGATGGTTGAGAAGTTAGGTTTGACTACCACACCACATCCAAAACCTTATCAACTTCATTGGCTTAATGATGATGGGGATATGGTAGTCAACCAACAGGTGGAAGTTGAGTTTTCTATTGGGAACTATAAAGATAAAGTTCAATGTGATGTAGTTCCCATGGAAGCTTGTCATATTCTATTAGGAAGGCCATGGCAATTTGACAAACAAACACACCATGATGGCCTCACTAATAAAATTACTTTCACTCATAAGGGTACAAAGTTTGTACTTCATCCTCTATCACCTTCACAAGTGAAGGAGGACCAAGTACAAATGAAGACCAAACGTGACCAAGAAAAAGAAAAACAAAAAAAAAAAAAAGGAAAAAAAAAAATTCTAAAAATTGATGAAAAAGAGGATCCTAGAGAGACTAGTGTTCCCTCTCTAGAGATAGTTCACGAAGAGAATTTTGATTCAAAACCTTTACATAAAACTTCTCTCTTCATTGAACCATCTTCTCATATCCTCATGTGTAGAGGAACACTAACTTGCACTGCCACATCTTTGGAAACTTCTCTCCCTCTTGTGGTTAAACACCTTTTACAAGAGTTTGATGATATATTTCCCATGGAAGGCCCAATTGGACTTCCTCCTTTTCGGGGAATAGAACATCAAATAGATCTTGTGCCTGGGGCTAGTCTTCCAAATAGACCAGCCTATAGGACCAATCCACAAGAAACCAAGGAGATAGAGAAGCAAGTACATGAGTTGTTGGAGAAGGGCTGGATTCAAAAGAGTCTAAGTCCTTGTGCTGTACCAGTCATATTGGTGCCAAAAAAAGATGGAAAATGGAGGATATGTTGTGACTGTAGAGCCATCAACAACATCACCATAAAATATAGGCACCCAATTCCTAGGCTTGATGACATGCTTGATGAATTGCATGGGTCATCCATATTTTCCAAAGTAGATCTTAAAAGTGGTTATCACCAAATTCGAATCAAAGAAGGTGATGAATGGAAAACCGCTTTTAAAACTAAATTTGGACTATATGAATGGTTGGTAATGCCTTTTGGGCTTACTAATGCACCTAGCACATTCATGAGGCTCATGAATCATGCCCTTAGGGATTGCATTGGTAGATTTGTAGTTGTTTATTTTGATGATATTTTAATCTATAGCAAAAGTCTAAGTGATCATGTTGATCACCTAAGACAAGTTTTCCTTGTCCTTAGGGACAATCATTTGTTTGCCAATGTGGACAAGTGCACTTTTTGTGTGGATAATGTTATATTCTTAGGGTTTGTGGTTAGCAAAAATGGGGTTCATGTGGATCCCGAGAAAATTAAAGCCATCCAAGAATGGCCTATTCCTACTAATGTTAGTGAAGTTAGGAGCTTCCATGGATTGGCAAGCTTTTATAGGAGATTTGTTCCTAACTTCTCTACATTAGCTTCACCTCTCAATGAGTTGGTGAAGAAGGATGTGGTCTTTGAATGGACGGATAAACATAATTTAGCTTTTCAAGAACTTAAGCAAAAACTTACTCAAGCACCTGTTCTAGCTTTGCCTAATTTTTCTCAAACTTTTGAGCTAGAATGTGATGTTTCAGGTCTTGGCATAGGAGCTGTGTTGTTACAAGGTGGTCATCCCATAGCTTATTTCAGTGAAAAGCTTCATGGGGCTGCATTGAACTACCCTACCTATGACAAGGAGTTATATGCTTTAGTTCGTGCCCTTCAAACTTGGGAGCATTACCTTGTCACCAAGGAATTTGTTATCCATAGTGACCATGAGTCACTCAAATACTTGAAGGGTCAACATAAATTAAATAAGAGGCATGCAAAATGGGTTGAGTATTTAGAACAATTTCCTTATGTCATCAAATATAAAAAAGGCTCTACAAATGTAGTAGCTGATGCTTTGTCTCGAAGACATGTGCTTTTGAACATCCTAGGTTCTCAAATACTAGGGTTTGATGACATCAAGGAGTTGTATGAGAAAGACCTTGATTTTGCTAACTTTTATTCTTTATGTATTCAAAAACCTTACCAAGGTTACTATATTTCTGAGGGGTTTCTTTTTAAAGAAAATAAACTTTGCATACCCCAAGGATCTATTCGGAAACTCTTGGTTAAGGAGAGCCATGAGGGTGGGCTCATGGGGCATTTTGGAATTGAGAAGACTCTTTCTCTTTTGAAGGAGAAATTCTTTTGGCCTCATATGAAGAGAGATGTTCAACGATTTTGTAGTAGTTGCATTGCTTGTTTACAAGCAAAGTCTACCACAAAACCTCATGGACTTTACACCCCCTTACCCATATCCTCTTCTCCTTGGGTGGACATTTCCATGGATTTTATCCTTGGCTTGCCTAGAACCCAAAGAGGAAAGGATTCCATCTTTGTGGTAGTGGACCGTTTTAGCAAAATGGCACACTTTATTCCATGCCACAAAGTGGATGATGCAAGTCACATTGCTAAGTTATTCTTTCAAGAAATTGTGAGACTCCATGGGTTACCTAAGACTATAGTCTCCGATAGAGATGTTAAGTTCTTAAGCCATTTTTGGAAAACTCTTTGGTCAAGGCTAGGAACTAAACTCTTATTTTCTACCACATGTCATCCCCAAACGGATGGACAAACTGAGGTAGTTAATAGGTCTCTCGGGACTATGTTGAGGGCAATCCTCAAAGGCAATAAAAAGTCATGGGATGACTATCTCCCTCATGTGGAGTTTGCCTATAACCGAGTGGTTCACAAGACCACTAACATGTCTCCTTTTGAGATTGTTTATGGCTTTAATCCTCTTACTCCTTTCGATTTATTACCCCTCCCAGATGTTGTTTCTTTTATTCATAAAGAAGGAACATCCAGGGCTGATTTTGTCAAAAAATTACATGAGAGGGTTAGAGACCATATTCAATCCCAAACTGAAAAATATCAAAAATATAATAATAAGGGTAGGTGATGGAGGAGGCCCATGGGCTAAGGGCCCAACTACTAGAGCCATGGCAAGAAGGATGCATGAAGAGTGGGCCCAAGCCCAAGAAAGGCCCATCACTTTATTTTGCTGGGCTTTAGCCCAAGCCCATTAGATTAGGGTTAGAATAGGATTGGGCCTTAGTGCCTTGTATTTCTTTTGGGCCTTGTATTTTCGGCCTTGTAGTATAGGATTTTCATTAGAGGTCATGTGAATTTAGAGTTAATTAGGTTATATGTGAATCTACATTAGCATGTAATTAGAAGCACATTTGGTGTGCATTTCGGCCATGTGCAACACATGCACATGGTGTGATCCGAAATGCAACTCAAATGGCCTCCTAATTACATGCCAAATGAGAGCACATGGAGGGGGTGGCCGGTTGGCACCAAAATTTGAATTTAGAATTCAAATTTTGGCGCCTAGAGTTAAGTTAACCATACCATGGTTTTACTTAACTCTAGGTGAACCCAACTTAAACCCTTAACCTAATTTCTATTATAAATTCTTTTATGGCCGGATTGTATGACACTTTTGGAGGATATATTGATGAGATTTCTTTCCCAAGAAATTGCCTATCCGAAAGTCACTCTCCCTAACTCTACCCTACTTGAGATCTTCTCCTTGTAGAGCTAGGAAATTCTTCCTTCTTCCGGACTTAGCTAGACGCAAGCTAGAGTCACATTGGTGCTTCTTGGAGTTTCCATTCCTTGTCAATCTTCCAAGGAACCGAGGAGCATTGAGGAAATTCTTGAGGATTTCCAAGTGGAACCTCATCAAGTGGTATCAAGAGCATCCGGTTTTTGATCTTCAAGAGATAAGTCTTAGCTCTTATCTTTTGAATTCTTGTGATCCGTGGTTCTTTGTTCTTTCTATTTCATCTTGTGTTCATCATTTTAATTCATGTCACTTTAGAGTTTATTCCTTCCTAGATCTATTTTTTTTCTTAAAATTTGATGGATCTAGTTTCTTATGCTTGAATGATTCATTATGCGCCTATGTTATATGCTTCCATGAATCATGCTCCAATTTCTTTTACCTATTAGGAAAATTCTGCTTAAGAACGTTTTGAATTTTCTTTGAGTCATAATTGAAATTTTAATCGGTCAAATTGAATGTTTGAGTCATTTTATTTTGAAATCCATGTCTAGTAGGATTGTGTAGTTCTTATATGTTCATCTATCTTAGCTATGCTTGTTGATCCTTGTTAATTTTTGATTTGCATCTTGAAACAATTTTCTGGATTTGGCCGAGATCCATTTCTTTTCTTTGGTATAAGCTCATGAATTTTGTTTCATTTTTGAGTTCATAAACTACTACTAGATCATTAGTAGTTTTCTTAGAATTTTAGGCTTCCCAAAATTTTTTTGAAAATGTCTTACACAAAAATTTAAATTCCGTGAGGTTTGATTTTGTTTCTTTAGTGTGTGCTGGAAAATTGTGTTTGGATTGTAATTTGAATTTGAAAATTGGAGCCAAAACCGTGCATGTGCTACATAAACCAACCAAGCATCAAAAGCATGTCACATGGTCATTACATTTTGACCTAATTTGTGTGGCATTTGAATTTCAATTTGAAACCGGTTTTGGTGCTTCATTTAAGGTGTCACCGAGAATTTGTGAGGTTCTTTTAAAGAAAAAGGCAACTCCTAAGATTTAAAAAAAAAAAAAAAAAAGTTCAAAATCAAAAGTGAATTTAAAAAAAAAAAAAAATGCTAAACCTAATTTGAAATGCAAAAGCCAAATTAAGGAGTTTAATTTCTCAATTTGTTCTTCTCGGTTTCTACTTGTTTTGGAGTCATTAAAAGAAATTTTCAGCTCACCTATTTTTGAGTGTTTGGTTTTGTGCATCTACTCTAGAACCTTTCTTAGGTTTGTTCTTCCTTGACCTAGTTTAATCTTGTCTTTTGTCATCAATATTCACTTCTTCTACTCTAATCTTCTTTCCTATAACTCTTCCATACTTGTGTTGTTTGTATTCATCATGGAATTCAAATGTGACCTATGCTTGACCTAGTTTATCTCCTTAGAAGCTAGTTCTACAAGGGTCATCAAAAGAGGACTAAGGAAAGGAGGAGGAAGGATAAAAGTGGCTTGCGGTTTTTGAACCCTTAAACACAAACCATAAACACTTCTTGGCTGGAAATTTGGTGGATTCTGGACTGGAAAACCGTGAAGAAGCTTGGAGTTTAATTTCAATTGTATTTGAATTTAAAAAAAAAAATGTATAAGCATTAGTGACGGATTTTTAGTGACCGATTTTTACCTTACTAAATTTGAATTTTGTTGCAAAATTTGGTCACTAATCCATCACTAATTCTTTGTGGCTGTTTTTAATATTTCATTTCAGCCACTTGTTCTTTGTTGTTATACTTTGTATTTGGCCTTTACAAGGAGTGTCTTGGGAGTGTCTTTGGTACACAACCATCTCTCCTTAGGGATAGAATTTTCGTTAGTACTTTGGTGGGAGTGGTCCTTGATTGATCTTTGGTATCTTTCAAGCTCTCACCCTAGGAACCGTTTAGATAGTTAAATTGTTGCTTAATACTTGTTTAATTGCTTTCACGACTAGTATGTTTTAGTTCATCAAACATCAACAAAACAATTTCATTGAAAAGAATTTGGTAGAGATTAACTACAAAGGGGATTAGTAATTTTTACTTGAAGAGGCTTGGTTTTTAAATGGCTCTTAGTAGCTCACCTCCCTCCAAAGTTCAATTTGTATACATAATCCTCCTAGTACTTAGTCTTAACCTTGCACAAAAACAAAATTGCTTTTAAAAGTTCATTCATAAAAAAAGATCTTTCACCTATAATGGAAGAATTTTCTACTCCTCATAGTGATACTAATTCAAGTGACAACAAAAGTGTTTCTAGATTGTCACGTGAATTAAGATCATTAAAGTTATGGCAAGAGCAAGAATTACAAGCAAAACTTGAAAAAGAAGCTCAATTTGCTCTTTTGGAGGAAGAAATTCGTTTATTAAAGGAGAAAGACAAAAGAAAACACCATCATGGTCCACATAGTTCATACGCCCATAGTTCTACTTTAGGAGAGTCAATGCATGATAGCCTAGCTTTAGGAGATCACTATCAACCACCTCCTAGGAGAACTCATAGAACCTCTAAGCCAAGGGAATCTAGGGTAGATCTCCCTTACTTTCATGGTAAAGATGATGTGGAGGGGTATCTAGACTGGGAAATGAAAGTGGAACAAATTTTCACTTGCCATCAAGTGAGTGAGGAGAGAAAAGTACCCTTAGCTACCTTGAGTTTCCAAGGTCATGCCATGTATTGGTGGACCTCTCTTGTGAGAGATAGGCGTCTCCATAATGAACCTCCAATTCAATATTGGAATGAATTAAGGAGTGCCTTAAGAAGGAGACACATACCCTCTTATTATACTAGGGAGCTTATCAATAAGCTCCAACGACTCCAACAAAAAAATTTGACTGTTGAAGAATATAGACAAACAATGGAGTTGTATATCATGAGGGCGGGTATTAGGGAAGAAGAAAATCTTACCATTGCTAGATTTTTGAGTGGTTTATCTTTTGACATAAGAGATAAGGTTGAGCTACTCCCTTATAGGGATTTGGATGACTTGGTTCAACTTTGCATAAAGGTTGAACAACAAAATTTGAGAAAAGGTTATAAAGCAAGCTCATACTCATCTTCTTTGTCTAAAGATAGCTACAAGAGGGAGGGTAGGAAAAATAATTTTGAAAAGAAAGATACTTTTCCCTCCAAAAATCTAGATAAAGGTAAAGTAAAAGAGACAAAAACAAACACTAGAACCAAGTCTAGTGACATCAAATGCTTTAAGTGTCTTGGGAGAGGCCACATTGCTTCTCAATGCCCTAACAAAAAAGTAATGATTTTAAGGGGTCAAGACATTTATAGTAGCCAAGATGAAACTACTTCTTCTTCATCTTCAAGTGAAAATGAAGAAGAAGCAAGTGAAGAAGAGTCATGTGAGGTTACTTACCCTTATAATGGGGAACTTCTTATGATGAGAAGGGTCCTCAACAACCAACCTAGTGATACACAATCCCAAAGAGAGAACATCTTTCATACAAGATGTAACATTTCAAGCAAGGCTTGTTCTCTCATTGTGGATAGTGGATCTTGGTGCAACTGTTGTAGCACTAGGATGGTTGAGAAGTTAGGTTTGACTACCACACCACATCCAAAACCTTATCAACTTCATTGGCTTAATGATGATGGGGATATGGTAGTCAATCAACAAGTGGAAGTTGAGTTTTCTATTGGGAACTATAAAGATAAAGTTCAATGTGATGTAGTTCCCATGGAAGCCTGTCATATTCTATTAGGAAGGCCATGGCAATTTGACAAACAAACACACCATGATGGCCTCACTAATAAAATTACTTTCACTCATAAGGGTAAAAAGTTTGTACTTCATCCTCTATCACCTTCACAAGTGAAGGAGGACCAAGTACAAATGAAGACCAAACGTGACCAAGAAAAAGAAAAACAAAAAAAAAGGAAAAAAAAAAACATTCTAAAAATTGATGAAAAAGAGGATCCTAGAGAGACTAGTGTTCCCTCTCTAGAGATAGTTCAAGAAGAGGATTTTGATGCAAAACCTTTACATAAAACTTCTCTCTTCATTGAACCATCTTCTCATATCCTCATGTGTAGAGGAACACTAACTTGCACTGCCACATCTTTGGAAACTTCTCTCCCTCTTGTGGTTAAAAACCTTTTACAAGAGTTTGATGATATATTTCCCAAGGAAGGCCCAATTGGACTTCCTCCTTTTAGGGGAATAGAACATCAAATAGATCTTGTGCCTGGGGCTAGTCTTCCAAATAGACCAGCCTATAGGACCAATCCCCAAGAAACCAAAGAGATAGAGAAGCAAGTCCATGAGTTGTTGGAGAAGGGCTGGATTCAAGAGTCTAAGTCCTTGTGCTGTACCAGTCATCTTGGTGCCAAAAAAAGATGGAAAATGGAGGATGTGTTGTGACTGTAGAGCCATCAACAACATCACCATAAAATATAGGCACCCAATTCCTAGGCTTGATGACATGCTTGATGAATTGCATGGGTCATCCATATTTTCCAAAGTAGATCTTAAGAGTGGTTATCACCAAATTCGAATTAAAGAAGGTGATGAGTGGAAAATCGCTTTTAAAACTAAATTTGGACTATATGAATGGTTGGTAATGCCTTTTGGGCTTACTAATGCACCTAGCACATTCATGAGGCTCATGAATCATGCCCTTAGGGATT
Source organism: Cajanus cajan (assembly GCF_000230855.2). Classification (NCBI taxonomy): domain Eukaryota; kingdom Viridiplantae; phylum Streptophyta; class Magnoliopsida; order Fabales; family Fabaceae; genus Cajanus; species Cajanus cajan. The sequence goes on from NC_138524.1 coordinate 39,715,055, forward strand.
GCATTGGTAGATTTGTAGTTGTTTATTTTGATGATATTTTAATCTATAGCAAAAGTCTAAGTGATCATGTTGATCACCTAAGACAAGTTTTCCTTGTCCTTAGGGACAATCACTTGTTTGCCAATGTGGACAAGTGCACTTTTTGTGTGGATAATGTTATATTCTTAGGGTTTGTGGTTAGCAAAAATGGGGTTCATGTGGATCCCGAGAAAATTAAAGCCATCCAAGAATGGCCTATTCCTACTAATGTTAGTGAAGTTAGGAGCTTCCATGGATTGGCAAGCTTTTATAGGAGATTTGTTCCTAACTTCTCTACATTAGCTTCACCTCTCAATGAGTTGGTGAAGAAGGATGTGGTCTTTGAATGGACGGATAAACATAATTTAGCTTTTCAAGAACTTAAGCAAAAACTTACTCAAGCACCTGTTCTAGCTTTGCCTAATTTTTCTCAAACTTTTGAGCTAGAATGTGATGCTTCAGGTCTTGGCATAGGAGCTGTGTTGTTACAAGGTGGTCATCCCATAGCTTATTTCAGGGAAAAGCTTCATGGGGCTGCCTTGAACTACCCTACCTATGACAAGGAGTTATATGCTTTAGTTCGTGCCCTTCAAACTTGGGAGCATTACCTTGTCACCAAGGAATTTGTTATCCATAGTGACCATGAGTCACTCAAATACTTGAAGGGTCAACATAAATTAAATAAGAGGCATGCAAAATGGGTTGAGTATTTAGAACAATTTCCTTATGTCATCAAATATAAAAAAGGCTCTACAAATGTAGTAGCTGATGCTTTGTCTCGAAGACATGTGCTTTTGAACATCCTAGGTTCTCAAATACTAGGGTTTGATGACATCAAGGAGTTGTATGAGAAAGACCTTGATTTTGCTAACTTTTATTCTTTATGTATTCAAAAACCTTACCAAGGTTACTATATTTCTGAGGGGTTTCTTTTTAAAGAAAATAAACTTTGCATACCCCAAGGATCTATTAGGAAACTCTTGGTTAAGGAGAGCCATGAGGGTGGGCTCATGGGGCATTTTGGAATTGAGAAGACTCTTTATCTTTTGAGAGAGATATTCTTTTGGCCTCATATGAAGCGAGATGTCCAACGGTTTTGTAGTAGTTGCATTGCTTGTTTACAAGCAAAGTCTACCACTAAACCTCATGGGCTATACACACCCTTGCCTATATCCTCTTCTCCTTGGGTAGACATTTCCATGGATTTTATCCTTGGTTTGCCGCGAACCCAAAGAGGAAAGGATTCCATATTTGTGGTTGTGGACCGTTTTAGCAAAATGGCACACTTTATTCCATGCCACAAAGTGGATGATGCAAGTAACATTGCTAAGTTATTCTTTCAAGAGATTGTGAGACTCCATGGGTTACCCAAAACTATAGTCTCTGATAGAGATGTTAAGTTCTTAAGCCATTTTTGGAAAACTCTTTAGGCAAGGCTTGGAACTAAACTGCTATTTTCTACCACATGTCATCCCCAAACTGATGGGCAAACTGAGGTAGTAAATAGGTCTCTCGGGACTATGTTGAGGGCAATCCTCAAAGGCAATAAGAAGTCATGGGATGACTATCTTCCTCATGTGGAGTTTGCCTACAATAGGGTGGTTCACAAAACCACTAACATGTCTCCATTTGAGATTGTTTATGGCTTTAATCCTCTTACTCCATTGGATTTATTACCTCTTCCGGATGTTGCTTCCTTTATTCATAAAGAAGGCACATCTAGGGCTGAGTTTGTCAAGAAATTACATGAGAGGGTTAGAGATCATATTCAATCCCAAACAGAAAAATACCAAAAATACAATAATAAGGGTAGGAAGGAAGTTATCTTCAAGGAAGGTGACTGGGTTTGGCTACACCTTAGGAAGGATAGGTTTCCTTCCAAAAGAAAGTCAAAGCTTAGTCCTAGAGGAGATGGACCCTTCCAAATCCTTAGGAAAATCAATAACAATGCCTATGTTCTAGATCTCCCTGCTGAGTATGGTGTTAGTTCTAGTTTCAATGTTTCTGATCTTTCTTTGTTTACAGGACTAGCTACCCAAGAGGCGGACACTCTGGATTTGAGGTCAAATCCTCTTCAAGAAGGAGGGGATGATGGAGGAGGCCCATGGGCTAAGGGCCCAACTACTAGAGCCATGGCAAGAAGGATGCATGAAGAGTGGGCCCAAGCCCAAGAAAGGCCCATCACTTTATTTTGCTGGGCTTTAGCCCAAGCCCATTAGATTAGGGTTAGAATAGGATTGGGCCTTAGTGCCTTGTATTTCTTTTGGGCCTTGTATTTTCGGCCTTGTAGTATAGGATTTTCATTAGAGGTCATGTGAATTTAGAGTTAATTAGGTTATATGTGAATCTACATTAGCATGTAATTAGAAGCACATTTGGTGTGCATTTCGGCCATGTGCAACACATGCACATGGTGTGATCCGAAATGCAACTCAAATGGCCTCCTAATTACATGCCAAATGAGAGCACATGGAGGGGGTGGCCGGTTGGCACCAAAATTTGAATTTAGAATTCAAATTTTGGCGCCTAGAGTTAAGTTAACCATACCATGGTTTTACTTAACTCTAGGTGAACCCAACTTAAACCCTTAACCTAATTTCTATTATAAATTCTTTTATGGCCGGATTGTATGACACTTTTGGAGGATATATTGATGAGATTTCTTTCCCAAGAAATTGCCTATCCGAAAGTCACTCTCCCTAACTCTACCCTACTTGAGATCTTCTCCTTGTAGAGCTAGGAAATTCTTCCTTCTTCCGGACTTAGCTAGACGCAAGCTAGAGTCACATTGGTGCTTCTTGGAGTTTCCATTCCTTGTCAATCTTCCAAGGAACCGAGGAGCATTGAGGAAATTCTTGAGGATTTCCAAGTGGAACCTCATCAGTAGGAAAGAGGTTATCTTCAAGGAAGGTGACTGGGTTTGGCTTCACCTTAGGAAGGATAGGTTTCCTTCCAAAAGAAAGTCCAAACTCAGTCCTAGAGGGGATGGTCCTTTCCAAATCCTTAGAAAAATCAATAATAATGCTTATGTCCTAGATCTTCCTTCGGAGTATGGTGTTAGTCCTAGTTTCAATGTATCTGACTTATCTCTTTTTACAGGACTAGCTCCTTCGGAGGACCACGTTTTAGATTTGAGGACAAATCCTCTTCAAGAGGGAGGGGATGATGGAGGAGGCCCATGGGCTAAGGGCCCAACTACTAGGGCTATGGCTAGGAGGATGCATGAAGAGTGGGCCCAAGAGAAGCCTGCCACTTTATTTTGTTGGGCTTTATCTCAAGCCCATTAGATTAGGGTTAGTGTAGGAATGGGCCTTGGTGCCTTGTATTTTCTTTTGGCCTTGTATTTCCGGCCTTGTAGTGTAGGAATTACATTTAGAGGTCATGTGAATTTAGGGTGAATTAAGGTTACATGTGTAGTTACATTAGCATGTAATTAGAAACACATTTGGAGTGCATTTCGGCCATGTGCAACACATGCACATGGTGTGATCCGAAATGCAACTCAAATGGCTTCCTAATTACATGCCAAATGAGCTAGCACATGGAGGTTCCGGATTTGGCTCCTAGAATTTGAATTTTGAATTCAAATTCTAGGCGCCTAAGGTTAAGTAACCATACCATGGTTTTACTTAACCTTAGGCTAACCCAAGGTACCATTTAACCTAATTCTAACCTATAAATTCTAAGTGGCCGGATATTGTAGTCACTTTTGGAATTAATTGAATGAGTTTTCATTGCTTGAAACCTCTCCATCCGAAAGTCACTTGGCTACCTTCTCTACCCTCCTTGAGTGCTTCTCTTTGTAGAGCTAGGTTGCCTTACTTCCTTGGACCTTAGCTAGAAGCAAGCTTCGGCCACCTTGAGTCTCTTGGAACTTCCATCCTTGACCAATCTCCCAAGGATCCGTGGAGACTTGAAGATAGTTCTATGTGCATCCAAGTGGAAGCACATCAGTTCTTAAGTCACGAGCCATTAGCTTGAGATTCGAACGAGTCGAAGGGAAATCTCTTTGATTTCCATAGTAAAAATTTCATTTTAGGGAAAGGAGCGAGCAGACGTGTAGTGGGAAGGAACGCCAAAAAGCTTCCTAATTCTTCTTGATTATATAAAAGCCCGCCTCGAAGGTTTCTTTCCAAATCCTTTTTTTTTCGCTTTCTTTTATCACTTTTGATTGCTGCATTGCACGTTTAAGGCTTTCATCATGTAGATAATTTATCGTTAATCGTTCAAATAAATAGGGGTAATTTAGTAATTTTACGCTATTATTCATGAAATAATCTATCATAGGGAACCCGAAAGGGGCGTTGTGGGGTGCTAACACCTTTCACATACGTAACCGACTCCCTTACCCAACTCTGGTTGTAATGGCCGAAGTTGATTTGCGAAATCAATTGCCTTATTTCTTTTTCCAATGTTTTGAGTAAAACATTGGTGGCGACTCCAAGAACCCGTTTTACGAAAACCACTAATCCATGGAGGGTCCCGCTTGGAATTAACATGGATTGGTGAATCATTTAATAAAATTGTTAGTTCGATGAGGTCTCAGTTTGAGAATAAGTCGTTCTAACAATCCATCATTTTTCAAAAACTAAAAAGAGTCCAACCATCGTCGCGAATGCCAAGGTCCGTTTCGGGCGGGTGGCGACAGCAAGTAAGTCAGTTGAAGAATTAGAGAGAACCAATGAACAGTAAACCAATTACATGTTATGTTGTGCATCTGTTTTGGTTATTAGTCTCCCTAGGTGTAGCAAGTAAGTCAGTTGAAGAATTAGAAAGAACCAATGAACAGTAAACCAATTACATGTTATGTTGTGCATCTGTGTTGGTTATTAGTCTCCCCAGGTGTAGCAAGTAAGTCAGTTGAAGAATTAGAGATAACCAATAAACAGTAAACGAATTACCTGTTATGTTGTGCATCTGTGTTGGTTATTAGTCTCCCAAGGTGTAGCAAGTACGTCAGTTGAAGAATTAGAGAGAACCAATGAATAGTAATCCAATTACCTGTTATGCTATGCATCTATGTTGGTTATTAGTCTCCCCTGTAGACCCCTAAAATTGTCCGGGTCGGAAATAAGACTCGAAGACTCTCAAAGACCGAAGGAAAGTCAGCCGGAAGGACTCCTGGAAGACCCTGGAAGACCCTAGGATGATTATTCGTAGGTTTAGAAGTCTTAGAGTAGCTTAAAATAAAGATGTGAGAGGATTGAAGCTCAATACGGCCTCCTAGAAGTTCAGTACGGCCGTACTGAACAATTTGAACTACAATACGGCCGTACTGAAACCAATACGGCCGTACTGAAGTTTTTGAACTTCAGTACGGCCGTACTCAAACCAATACGGCCGTACTGAAGTTTTTGAAACTTCAGTACGGCCGTGCTGAATTCAATACGGCCGTACTGTAGTTCAAAACTTCAGTACGGGCCGTATTGATGTCAGAGGCCGTACTGCGCCTCACTCCTATATATAGGACGTCATTTGGACGTCATTCCACACTTTTCCACACTTCTTGGACTCTCTTCTTGAGTATTCTGGGGTTTTTGAGCAGTGTTCTGCCCTAGAATTCTCTCCGAGAGCCGATCCGACGAAGTTCTTGAGTTCTGAGCATTTAGCTTGAGAATTCGAACTAGTCGAAGGGAAATCTTTTTGATTTCCATAGTAAAGATTAATTTTTAGGGAAGGAGCGAGCGAGCGTGTAGTGGGAGGGAGCGCCAAAAAGCCTCCTAACATTTGAATATATAAAAGCACGCTTCAAAGGTTTCTTCTCCAAAATCCCTTCTTTTACTGCTTTCTGATTGTTGCATCGCATGTTTAAATTATTCATCATGTAGATATCTTATTCATAGTCGTTTCTAATAAATAGGGGTAATTTAGTAATTTTACACTGTTATTTATGAAATAATCCGTCATAGGGAACCCGAAAGGGGCGTTGTGGGGTGCTAACACCTTCCTCGCACGTAACCGACTCCCTTACCCGACTCTGGTTGTAATGGCCAAAGTTGATTTATGAAATCAATTGCCTTATATCTTTTTCCAATGTTTTGAGTAAAACATTGGTGGCGACTCCAAGAACCCTTCTTTTTGCGAAAACCACTAATCCATGGAGGGTCCCGCTTGGGATTAACATGGATTGGTGAATCATTTAATAAAATTGTTAGTTCGATGAGGTCTCAGTTTGAGAATAAGTCGTTCTAACAATCCACCACTTTTCGAACCATAAAACGAGTCCGACCATCGTCGCGAATGCCAAGGTCCGTTTCGGCGGGTGGCGACAGATGGCGACTTCACTGGGGAAGCCTTGAGAGTCAGTCCCATTTAGTGATGGATTGTTTCTAAAAATAATAGTTTAAAATTACTTCATTACCCCTCACTTGTATGATAGCATGTTTTATCTATTTGGCTTTAATAACTGTTGTATGTTTAAATTTCCGCAATTGTTTGAAGTATAAACTGCACACAAACCTTTGCACACAACAGTTCCCTCTATACCCGGGGGCATGAGTGGAAAGCCATAGGGAGTGGATGTTAGTACGGCCGGTTGTCGAATGGGTCTATAGGTGCCCGTAGACCGTTGTCGGAAAGCATCACTCAAGGTGAAAACCATGAACTCAAGTCCGACAGTGCGTTGGAACTTTCCATCGACTTACGACGAGAGGGATTGGGTCCCTATAATGGGGGCACCTTGGGGGCCTCAGACCGGTGAGAACAGTTAGAACCTCCTTGAAAATGCACTTTTCTGCAGGATACCCCTACCTCGTGATTCGCTCGTGACTGTTCGTGGATGAGTGAATTGTTTGTGTATAGGTCTATGTGACATTGTTTGTGCATTAATAATAAACCTCGTGATAAGGTCTAAGAATAACCCCCATGCATGAAAAATATCATGACATGAGAGGAAAAACCATGTGTGAAAATATAATAAAAGTGAGGAGCATGTGCATCATTACCAATAAGACATCATGCATCCTCATAACCATTCATTTTAGGCTCACCAATACCCCTTGACATGAGTGAAAGAGACCCATGACTATTGAGATTCTCCGTTGGGGAGAGATCATATGCCAAGGAGGGTGGTAAACCTCCGTCTTAAAAAGGCAGCGCCTTAAAGATGGAAGGTTACCAAGCTCATGTCAAGAGTGTATTCATTCCATAAATAAACTAATTAGATTAAGCATTCATTTTAGAAAGTGGCTGGTCATCTCTCTGTCCTCACGCGCGCGCAGAAACTCAAGAAAATGGACGCGTTGGAGGAACAAAATAAGAAGCTTACAGCCGAGCTCTCACAGCTCAAGGAGCAAATGGCGCAAATGATGGAACTCATGCGTCACCAAAACATACACAGGGCTCAACACAGTGACCATGAGTCCCATCATGAGGAGGAGCAAGAGCAAGAGCCTCCGCAAGCTGTACCCCTTGGGGCGGGGATTACAATTAGAGAGCCCGAGATTTCAAAGGAACAATTCCACGCTCTCGAGGACCGGCTGAGGGCTATGGAGGGGCATGATTTTGATATCAAAGATGCCGCCGACATGTGCTTAGTGAGGGACATCCAATTCCCTCCCAAATTTAAAGTGCCCGATTTCCCAAAGTATGTGGGATCGACTTGCCCCAAAAGTCATCTCACTATGTATTGCCGAAAAATGGCTGCATATGCCACTAATGAAAAGCTCTTAATCCATTGCTTCCAAGAGAGCTTGGCTGATACCGCACTCAACTGGTATATGCAGCTGGATGGGAATCAGGTGTATACGTGGAGGCAGTTGGCCGACGCATTTCTCAAGCGCTACAAGTATAACATCGACCTAACACCCGATAGGTCCGATCTTCAAGCCTTGAGCAAGAAAAATGATGAATCCTTTAAGGCGTACGCCCAACGATGGAGGGAATTGGCAGCACAAATAGAGCCCCCGCTGTCGGATAAGGAGACGGTGTCCCTATTCATAAATTCGTTGACCGGTCCCTATTATGACAAAATGATAGGGAACACGACAACGCTCTTCTCGGACATCATCACCATTGGAGAAAGAGTGGAACAAGGACTGAAAAGTGGGAAGCTAGCTGGGCCTTCCCAATCATTTGAAGCTAAGAAGACCTATGGGAAGAAGAAGGAGGGAGGAGTCAATGCCGTAACTATTTCTTCATCTTTTTCCACTTCGAAGTCGGGAAAGTCGCAATACAACCCTGTGAAGAAGTTTGATAAACTTCCGACCACATATAGCGACCTCCTACCGAAGCTAGAGCAAGCTCATCTTTTAGCTTACATTCCACCAAGGAAGATTGATCCACCTTATCCCGATTGGTACAAACCTCAAGACAAATGTCTATACCATTCGGGGGCACCGGGGCATTCAACGGAGAACTGTAGAGCTCTCAAATATAAGGTCCAAGACCTTATCGATGCTGGGTGGATCACTTTTGATTCGACAGCGCCCGACGTGAGCAAGAATCCTCTGCCGAAGCAGGAGTAGAGAGAAGAGCAAGCCACGATAGGGCCCCTCCACATTTTTCTTTTTGGGACTCATGATCAGTACCCGAGATCATGAGATCCTTTTCATGTAAATAAGGGTTTTTTTGTACAGTTTTTTATACATATCAATAAAGAGGCATTTTTCACACATCATTCTCTCATTTGTTCTTTTCTCTCTCTCTCTTATTAATATTATTAATAATTCTAAACCAAAAACAGAACCAGTAAAACAATTATGTCTGTGATTGTTCGCTCTGACCGGGATCCGAAAGTTGAGGGTGAATGGGTTGAGTTGGACAGTGATGAGGAGACCATCTCTCCGGATCTGCAAAGACTGCTAAATCAAGAAGCTCGTCTACTCCAACCGTATCAAGAGAAATTGGAGACCGTAAATTTGGGGCAGGACCAAGAGATAAAAGAGGTCAACATTGGGACCCATATCAGTGATGAAATAAGGGCACAATTGATCCAATTGTTAAGGGAATATAAGGACATATTTGCATGGTCGTACCGTGATATGCCCGGTTTGGACACTAACATCGTCGAGCACAAGCTACCATTGAAAGAAGGGTTTCGACCTGTCAAACAAAAGCTCCGACGAATCAAGCCCGAGTGGTCTTTAAAGATCAAGGAGGAGGTCGAAAAGCAATTAGACGCGGGATTCTTGGTTGTATCTCAGTATCCCGAATGGCTGGCTAACATCGTGCCAGTCATTAAAAAGAATGGAAAGGTTAGAGTCTGTGTTGACTACAGGGATCTGAATCGTGCCAGTCCAAAGGACGATTTTCCCTTACCACACATCGATACACTAGTGGATCATACAGCCACGAACACACTTTATTCCTTTATGGATGGGTACTCTGGGTACAACCAAATCAAGATGAATGAGGAAGACCGCGAGAAAACTTCCTTCATTACACCCTGTAGACCCCTAAAATTGTCCGGGTCGGAAATAAGACTCGAAGACTCTCGAAGACCGAAGGAAAGTCAGCCAGAAGGACTCCTGGAAGACCCTAGGATGATTATCTGTAGGTTTAGAGGTCTTAGAGTAGCTTAAAATAAGGATGTGGGAGGATTGAAGCTCAATACGGCCTCCTAGAAGTTCAGTACGGCCGTACTGAACAATTTGAACTACAATACGGCCGTACTGAAACCAATACGGCCATACTGAAGTTTTTGAACTTCAGTGCGGCCGTACTGAAACCAATACGGCCGTACTGAAGTTTTTGAAACTTCAGTACGGCCGTACTGAATTCAATACGGTCGTACTGTAGTTCAAATCTTCAGTACGGGCCGTATTGATGTCAGAGGCCGTACTGCGCCTCACTCCTATATATAGGACGTCATTTGGACGTCATTTCACACTTTTTCCAGACTTCTGGACCCTCTTGCTGAGTATTCTGGGGTTTTTGAGCAGTGTTCTGCCCTAGAATTCTCTCCGAGAGCCGATCCGACGAAGTTCTTGAGTTCTGAGCATTTAGCTTGAGAATTCGAACTAGTCGAAGGGAAATCTTTTTGATTTCCATAGTAAAGATTAATTTTTAGGGAAGGAGCGAGCGAGCGTGTAGTGGGAGGGAGCGCCAAAAAGCCTCCTAACATTTGAATATATATAAAAGCACGCTTCAAAGGTTTCTTCTTCAAAATCCTTCCTTTTACTGCTTTCTGATTGTTGTATCGCATGTTTAATTTATTCGTCATGTAGATATCTTATTCATAGCCGTTTATAATAAATAGGGGTAATTTAGTAATTTTGCACTGTTATTTATGAAATAATCCGTCATAGGGAACCCGAAAGGGGCGTTGTGGGGTGCTAACACCTTCCCCGCACGTAACCGACTCCCTTACCCGACTCTGGTTGTAATGGCCAAAGTTGATTTATGAAATCAATTGCCTTATATCTTTTTCCAATGTTTTGAGTAAAATATTGGTGGCGACTCCAAGAACCCTACTTTGCGAAAACCACTAATCCATGGAGGGTCTCGCTTGAGATTAACATGGATTGGTGAATCATTTAATAAAATTGTTAGTTCGATGAGGTCTCAGTTTGAGAATAAGTCGTTCTAACAATCCACCACTTTTCAAACCTTAAAACGAGTCCGACCATCGTCGCGATCGCCAAGGTCCATTTCGGCGGGTGGCGACACACCCTGGGGCACTTTCTGCTACAGGGTGATGCCTTTTGGACTCAAAAATGCGGGTGCCACCTACCAACGAGCGATGGTGACGTTATTCCACGACATGATCCACAAAGAAATCGAGGTATACGTGGACGACATGATCGCGAAGTCAAAGAACGAAATGGACCATATCCAATATTTGAGAAAATTATTCAACCGACTTCGCAAGTATCAGCTTAAGCTAAATCCGGCTAAGTGTACTTTCGGAGTTCGGTCGGGTAAGCTTCTCGGGTTCATCGTCAGTGAAAAAGGCATAGAGGTGGACCCCGATAAAGTAAAGGCAATAATGGAAATGCCTCCTCCTAAGACCGAGAAAGAGATAAGAGGATTCCTCGGCAGGGTGAACTATGTCGCAAGGTTCATCGCACAGTTGACCGACACGTGTAGACCAATATTCAGGCTGTTGCACAAGAATCATTCCGAATCTTGGAATGAAGATTGTCAACAAGCTTTCGACAAGATCAAACAGTGCTTGGCCAATCCACCAGTATTGGTGCCACCTGTCGAGGGAAGACCATTAATCCTCTATTTAACCGTGCTTGATGAGTCCATGGGATGTGTGCTAGGACAACAAGATGAAACGGGAAAGAAAGAACGAGCCATCTACTACCTGAGCAAGAAATTTCTTGACTATGAAACCCGCTACACGCCATTAGAAAAGACATGTTGTGCGTTAGCAAGGGCAACACAACGGCTCAGGCAGTATATGATTAGGCATACTACTTGGTTGGTTTCCAAAATGGATCCAATTAAGTACGTGTTCGACAAACCAATAATCACTGGGAAGATTGCTCGATGGCAAGTACAGTTATCAGAATTCGACATCATACATGTCACACAAAAGGCCATCAAGGGTAGTACCCTAGCTGATTACCTAGCACACGGGCCGACCAACGATTACCAATCCCTTCAGGATGACTTCCCCGATGAGGATATAATGAATCTACAACATGAAGAGCCTAAAGATGATGCATGGACCATGTATTTTGATGGAGCCTCCAACATGCTTGGAAGAGGGATTGGCACGGTGCTAATCTCTCCACAAGGAAAATACATTCCCATAACGGCAAGACTCAACTTCGATTGTACAAACAACATGGCTGAATACGAGGCTTGCGCGTTAGGAATCCAAGCAGCCATCAACAATGGTATCCTAAAGCTCAAAGTGTTTGGTGATTCGGCCCTAGTCATCTACCAACTACGAGGTGATTGGGAAGTCCGAAATCATAAATTGATACCATATGTTGAGCACATCAAAGATTTGACACATCTCTTCCAAAGTGTCATCTTTGAATACATTCCAAGGGAGGAGAATCAGTTTGCCGACGCTCTTGCTACACTCTCTTCGATGTTCGCCTTGGATAAGGAGCACGAAATGCCCATCATCAATATCCGGCGGCACGATAAGCAAGCGTTCTGCCTACTGATAGATGAAGCTGTCGATGATTGTCCATGGTTCCATGACATCAAGCAATATTTAACAAAAGGGGAATATCCTGATGCGGCCAGCGATAATGACAAGAAGCATATCCGAAGAAGGGCCATGGGATTTCTGCTAATTGGTGAAACCCTCTACAAGAAAAATTATGACTCGGTCTTGTTGAGATGTATAGACCAAGTTGAAGCTCAAAATATGATCAAAGAAATACATGAGGGGGTTTTCGGTACCCATATCCCTGGGCCTGCAATGGCTAAAAAGATCCTCAGGGCGGGATACTATTGGTCGACCATGGAAAGGGATTGTTATCAGTACGTGCGAAAATGCCATAAGTGTCAAGCATACGCCGACAACATTCATGTCCCACCGACTCCACTAAATGTATTGGCTTCACCTTGGCCATTCGCAATGTGGGGCATGGATGTTATTGGACCCATCGAGCCAAAAGCTTCCAATGGACATAGATTCATCCTTGTGGCCATTGACTATTTCACCAAATGGGTAGAAGCGGCATCGTATGCTCATGTGACCCGAAAGGTGGTAACATCCTTCATCAGGAAGAACATTATATGCAGATACGGTATTCCCGATAAAATCATCACTGATAATGGATCTAATTTGAACAACAAAATGGTGGAAGAACTGTGCCAAGAATTCAAGATCCAACACCACAACTCTTCCCCATATCGGCCAAAGATGAATGGGGCAGTCGAGGCAGCCAATAAAAACATCAAGAAAATAGTGCAAAGGATGGTTGTCTCATTTAAAGACTGGCATGAGATGTTACCCTTCGCTCTTCATGGTTATAGGACTTCAGTACGCACATCTACAAGAGCTACTCCATTCTCCCTCGTCTATGGGATGGAGGCAGTTCTACCTGTTGAAGTCGAGATACCTTCGCTAAGGGTAATCATGGAAGCAAAACTTTCCGAGGCAGAATGGGTTCAAAGCCGATACGACCAATTGAATCTTATCGAAGAGAAACGGCTGAACGCCATATGCCATGGTCAAGCCTATCAGAGGAAGATCAAAAAGGCTTTTGACAAGAAAGTCCACCCTCGAGTCTACCATGAGGGAGAGCTGGTAATGAAGAAATTGCTACCAGCTCAAAAGGACAAAATCGGAAAGTGGGCCCCGAATTACGAAGGACCATACGTGGTAAAGCGAGCCTTCTCAGGAGGAGCATTGATCCTCATGGACATGGATGGAGAAGAACTTCGATACCCAGTCAACGCTGACGTCGTAAAGAAGTACTATGCTTGAAGACGTTGCTTGCATAGGCCCGCTAGGATGAAAACCCGAAAAGGGCGTCCTAGGCAAAAGTTAGGGCAAAATAAAAAGCCCGCCAGTACAAGGGTACTAGGCAAAACAAAGGCGAATTTATCCCCGCTAGGATACGTCCTAGGCAAAAATTAGGGGCAAAAGAATAAGACACAAAAACAAAGCAAGCAACGATCACTTGAATCGAAAACCGAAAGGCGGTTCAAGTGATTATCTTCTAGAAGCAAGCGTCTTGCAGTATCTACACTCCTGGCTCAGGCATCTCACCCGAAGCAATTAGGGGAACGTAAGAGCAACAATTACAGATATAATTGTTAAGCCTGATGTATATAGCCTACCCTGGCCAGCCATTCTTCAGAAATTCCTTTTGTATATCTTTCTGTAAAACCATTTGTGAATATCAATAAAATATCTATTCATTTCTCTTCTCTCTTGACCATGTGATTATGCCTCTAAATTGGTGTTTCTAAAAAATTGTACGAAATTCCTTTAATAATCGGTCAATAAAGAAAGTTGGAGGGGTTCCTATAAAATCCGTAATCTCCTGCGTAAAAGGCTCACAAAAATATTCCCTCGCGTCGACGACAGAAATTCCTCCAAGAAGAGGAGGATAGGGAGAGCCATTCATTTTTCTAAAAACATTAACAAAATGATTAAACTTGCATTTGTGCATCACACACACATTAGTTGCACATTCAAAGACCTTATCATGAGGCAGTCGCATAAAAGTAGAAAAATAGGAAAAATTTGTTGTGTATGACAGTAGCCAACAGAAAAAGCCAAAATCAACAAAAAAGGCAAAAATACAGAAAAAGCCGAAATCAACAAAAAAGGCAAAAATACAAGAAAAGCCGAAATCAACAAAAAAGGCAAAATACAGAAAATCCAACAAATTGTACAGAATAACTGAGCCTGGAGAGGCTTGCCGAAATAATACTCCCCAGAGACTTCTCAGCTCGCACTCTTGGGTCAAATCCCCAGTAAGAGCTATCAAAGCAAGATCAGCAAAATTCCCCAATGGAAGCATGATCATCCAAACAGAATATCCGAGTCAAAGGACTCTGACTTCCTCAGTAGAAGATAGCTTTCCAACTCAAGCGAAGAGTGAAGCTAAGCCTGCAGAGGCTTTCTAAATAATACTCTGGGATACATAAAATCCTCAATTCACATTCGCCTACTCAGAGGCACTCCTCCAAAAAAGGAAAATCCAAAAGATCAATACTCATTCCCCAAGCGGAATTTGGTATTCAACCATACACCGAACGCCAAGATGATCTGCCTAACAAAAGAGGCTAATCAAAATCAACGACAGAATCCCCCAGCGGATAACAGCCTACGCAGAGGCAATAAAACCAGAAAATCAAAAAGAGTCACCCGAATAAGGATAACCGGGATACTCCACCAACGTCGAAAGGACGTCAGCCAACCATAAGGCACCACTCACATCAGAAAGAGCATCTTTGTGTCTGCACCCCCAAGGAATCAGAAATTCTCCAGTGGGCACCAACTACGCAATGGAAAGTTGGGACACAAGAACCTATGAGTAACTGCACATCCCCTAGACGGATCCCTGCGTTATCCAGCCCTCAGTGGCACAAAAATCAAAAACAATCGTCGAAGCAGCATCGTGGACTGTGGAGACAAAATCATCACAAAACCCTGGGGAGGGCAAACCGCAGACCCTGGAGAGGGCAAACTCACGCTACCAAACTGACCAGAAGCACAGAGGTACGCAACCCTGGGGAGGGCAAACCGTAGACCCTGGAGAGGGCAAACTCACACTGCCAACGTCGTCAGAAACACGGAGGCAGACCCTGGGGAGGGCAAACCGCAGACCCTGGAGAGGGCAAACTCACGCTACCAAAGTGACCAGAAGCACGGAGGTACGCAACCCTGGGGAGGGCAAACCGCAGACCCTGGAGAGGGCAAACTCACGCTACCAAAGTCATCAGAAACACGGAGGTATGCAACCCTGGGGAGGGCAAACCGCAGACCCTGGAGAGGGCAAACTCAGCTACCGAGGTTGTCAGAAACACCAAGGTAGTGCCTGGAGAGGCGGTACTCACGCTACCCCGGCGTCAGAAACACGGAGGTATGCAGCTTCCAGCTCGAGCGACGAGTGAAGCTAACCCTGGAGAGGGCAAACTCACGCTACCAAAGTGATCAGAAACACGGAGGTATGCAACCCTGGGGAGGGCAAACCGCAGACCCTGGAGAGGGCAAACTCAGCTACCGAGGTTGTCAGAAACACCAAGGTAGAGCCTGGAGAGGCGGGTACTCACGCTACCCCCGTCGTCAGAAACACGGAGGTATGCAGCTTCCAGCTCGAGCGACGAGTGAAGCTAAGCCTGGAGAGGCGGGTACTCAGCTACCGAGGTTGTCAGAAACACCGAGGTATGCACGAGCCTGGAGAGGCGACGACTAATACTCAACCTGGATAGGCTACTCAACAATTTTCCACCGGAAGACACTACAAGTCAGAAGGATGGCTCATTCCCCGGACAATTGGGTCAACTCCTTTACTTGTCAACCGGTACACCAAAAGGCCGTTTGACTAAGTAAAGGGGGGGCAGCTGTAGACCCCTAAAATTGTCCGGGTCGGAAATAAGACTCAAAGATTCTCAAAGACCGAAGGAAAGTCAGCCGGAAGGACTCCTGGAAGACCCTGGAAGACCCTAGGATGATTATTCGTAGGTTTAGAAGTCTTAGAGTAGCTTAAAATAAAGATGTGGGAGGATTGAAGCTCAATACGGCCTCCTAGAAGTTCAGTACGGCCGTACTGAACAATTTGAACTACAATACGGCCGTACTGAAACCAATACGGCCGTACTGAAGTTTTTGAACTTCAGTACGGCCGTACTCAAACCAATACGGCCGTACTGAAGTTTCAAAAACTTCAGTACGGCCGTGCTGAATTCAATACGGCCGTACTGTAGTTCAAAACTTCAGTACGGGCCGTATTGATGTCAGAGGCCGTACTGCGCCTCACTCCTATATATAGGACGTCATTTGGACGTCATTTCACACTTTTTCCAGACTTCTGGACCCTCTTGCTGAGTATTCTGGGGTTTTTGAGCAGTGTTCTGCCCTAGAATTCTCTCCGAGAGCCGATCCGACGAAGTTCTTGAGTTCTGAGCATTTAGCTTGAGAATTCGAACTAGTCGAAGGGAAATCTTTTTGATTTCCATAGTAAAGATTAATTTTTAGGGAAGGAGCGAGCGAGCGTGTAGTGGGAGGGAGCGCCAAAAAGCCTCCTAACATTTGAATATATAAAAGCACGCTTCAAAGGTTTCTTCTCCAAAATCCCTTCTTTTACTGCTTTCTGATTGTTGCATCGCATGTTTAAATTCTTCATCATGTAGATATCTTATTCATAGTCGTTTCTAATAAATAGGGGTAATTTAGTAATTTTACACTGTTATTTATGAAATAATCCGTCATAGGGAACCCGAAAGGGGCGTTGTGGGGTGCTAACACCTTCCTCGCACGTAACCGACTCCCTTACCCGACTCTGGTTGTAATGGCCAAAGTTGATTTATGAAATCAATTGCCTTATATCTTTTTCCAATGTTTTGAGTAAAACATTGGTGGCGACTCCAAGAACCCTTCTTTTTGCGAAAACCACTAATCCATGGAGGGTCCCGCTTGGGATTAACATGGATTGGTGAATCATTTAATAAAATTGTTAGTTCGATGAGGTCTCAGTTTGAGAATAAGTCGTTCTAACAATCCACCACTTTTCGAACCATAAAACGAGTCCGACCATCGTCGCGAATGCCAAGGTCCGTTTCGGCGGGTGGCGACATCCCCAGGTGTAGCAAGTAAGTCAGCTGAAGAATTAGAGAGAACCAATGAACAGTAAACCAATTACATGTTATGTTGTGCATCTGCGTTGGTTATTAGTCTCCCCAGGTATAACAAGTAAGTCAGTTAAAGAATTAGAGAGAACCAATGAGCAGTAAACCAATTACCTGTTATGTTGTGCATCTGTGTTGGTTATTAGTCTCCCCAGGTGTAGCAAGTAAGTCAGTTGAAGAATTAGAGGGAGAACCAATGAACAGTAAACCAATTACCTGTTATGTTGTGCACCTGTGTTGGTTATTAGTCTCCCCAGGTATAGCAAGTAAGTCAGTTGAAGAATTAGCGAGAACAAATGAACAGTAAACCAATTACCTGTTATGTTGTGCATCTGTGTTGGTTATTAGTCTCCCCAGGTGTAGCAAGTAAGTCAGTTGAAGAATTAGAGAGAACCAACGAACAGTAAACCAATTACCTGTTATGTTGTGCATCTGTGTTGGTGATTAGTCTCCCCAGGTGTAGCAAGTAAGTCAGTTGAAGAATTAGAGAGAATCAATGAACAGTAAACCGATTACCTGTTATGTTGTGCATCTGTGTTTGTTATTAGTCTCCCCAGATATATATCAAGTAAGTCAGTTGAAGAATTAGAGAGAACCAATGAACAGTAAACCAATTACATGTTATGTTGTGCATCTGTGTTGGTTATTAGTCTCCCCAGGTGTAGCAAGTAAGTCAGTTGAAGAATTAGAGAGAACCAATGAACAGTAAACCAATTACATGTTATGTTGTGCATCTGTGTTGGTTATTAGTCTCCCCAGGTGTAGCAAGTAAGTCAATTGAAGAATTAGAGAGAACCAATGAACAGTAAACCAATTACCTGTTATGTTGTGCATCTGTGTTGGTTATTAGTCTCCCCAGGTGTAGCAAGTAAGTCAATTGAAGAATTAGAGAGAACCAATGAACAGTAAACCAATTACCTGTTATGTTGTGCATCTGTGTTGGTTATCAGTCTCCCCCGGTGTAGTAGGTAAGTTAGTTGAAGAATTAGAGAGAACCAATGAACAATAAACCAATTACATGTTATGTTGTGCATCTGTGTTGGTTATTAGTCTCCCCAGGTGTAGCAAGTAAGTCAGTTGAAGAATTAGAGAGAACCAATGAACAGTAAACCAATTACATGTTATGTTGTGCATCTGTGTTGGTTGTTAGTCTCCCCAGGTGTAGCAAGTAAGTCAGTTGAAGAATTAGAGAGAACCAATGAATAGTAAACCAATTACCTGTTATGTTGTGCATCTGTGTTGGTTATTAGTTTCCCCAGGTGTAGCAAGTAAGTCAGTTGAAGAATTAGAGAGAACCAATGAACAGTAAACCAATTACCTGTTATGTTGTGCATCTGTGTTGGTTATTAGTCTCCCCAAGTGTAGTAAGTAAGTCAGTTGAAGAATTAGAGAGAACCAATGAACAGTAAACCAATTACCTGTTATGTTGTGCATCTGTGCTGGTTATTAGTCTCCCCAGGTGTAGCAACTAAGTCAGTTGAAGAATTAGAGAGAACCAATGAACTGTAAACCAATTACATGTTATGTTGTGCATCTGTGTTGGTTATTAGTCTCCCAAGGTATAGCAAGTACGTCAGTTGAAGAATTAGAGAGAACCAATGAATAGTAATCCAATTACCTGTTATGCTGTGCATCTATGTTGGTTATTAGTCTCCCCAGGTGTAGCAAGTAAGTCAGCTGAAGAATTAGAGAGAACCAATGAACAGTAAACCAATTACATGTTATGTTGTGCATATGCGTTGGTTATTAGTCTCCCCAGGTATAACAAGTAAGTCCGTTAAAGAATTAGAGAGAACCAATGAGCAGTAAACCAATTACCTGTTATGTTGTGCATCTGTGTTGGTTATTAGTCTCCCCAGGTGTAGCAAGTAAGTCAGTTGAAGAATTAGAGGGAGAACCAATGAACAGTAAACCAATTACCTGTTATGTTGTGCACCTGTGTTGGTTATTAGTCTCCCCAGGTATAGCAAGTAAGTCAGTTGAAGAATTAGAGAGAACAAATGAACAGTAAACCAATTACCTGTTATGTTGTGCATCTGTGTTGGTTATTAGTCTCCCCAGGTGTAGCAAGTAAGTCAGTTGAAGAATTAGAGAGAACCAACGAACAGTAAACCAATTACCTGTTATGTTGTGCATCTGTGTTGGTGATTAGTCTCCCCAGGTGTAGCAAGTAAGTTAGTTGAAGAATTAGAGAGAATCAATGAACAGTAAACCGATTACCTGTTATGTTGTGCATCTGTGTTTGTTATTATTCTCCCCAGATATATATCAAGTAAGTCAGTTGAAGAATTAGAGAGAACCAATGAATAGTAAACCAATTACATGTTATGTTATGCATCTGTGTTGGTTATTAGTCTCCCCAGGTGTAGCAAGTAAGTCAGTTGAAGAATTAGAGAGAACCAATGAACAGTAAACCAATTACATGTTATGTTGTGCATCTGTGTTGGTTATTAGTCTCCCCAGGTGTAGCAAGTAAGTCAGTTGAAGAATTAGAGAGAACCAATGAACAGTAAACCAATTACCTGTTATGTTGTGCATCTGTGTTGGTTATTAGTCTCCCTAAGTGTAGCAAGTAAGTCAATTGAAGAATTAGAGAGAACCAATGAACAGTAAACCAATTACCTGTTATGTTGTGCATCTGTGTTGGTTATCAGTCTCCCCAGGTGTAGCAGGTAAGTTAGTTGAAGAATTAGAGAGAACCAATGAACAGTAAACCAATTACATGTTATGTTGTGCATCTGTGTTGGTTATTAGTCTCCCCAGGTGTAGCAAGTAAGTCAGTTGAAGAATTAGAGAGAACCAATGAACAGTAAACCAATTACATGTTATGTTGTGCATCTGTGTTGGTTGTTAGTCTCCTCAAGTGTAGCAAGTAAGTCAGTTGAAGAATTAGAGAGAACCAATGAACAGTAAACCAATTACCTGTTATGTTGTGCATCTGTGTTGGTTATTAGTTTCCCCAGGTGTAGCAACTAAGTCAGTTGAAGAATTAGAGAGAACCAATGAACAGTAAACCAATTACCTGTTATGTTGTGCATCTGTGTTGGTTATTAGTCTCCCCAAGTGTAGTAAGTAAGTCAGTTGAAGAATTAGAGAGAACCAATGAACAGTAAACCAATTACCTGTTATGTTGTGCATCTGTGCTGGTTATTAGTCTCCCCAGGTGTAGCAACTAAGTCAGTTGAAGAATTAGAGAGAACCAATGAACAGTAAACCAATTACATGTTATGTTGTGCATCTGTGTTGGTTATTAGTCTCCCAAGGTATAGCAAGTACGTCAGTTGAAGAATTAGAGAGAACCAATGAATAGTAATCCAATTACCTGTTATGCTATGCATCTATGTTGGTTATTAGTCTCCCCAGGTGTAGCAAGTAAGTCAGCTGAAGAATTAGAGAGAACCAATTACATGTTATGTTGTGCATATGCGTTGGTTATTAGTCTCCCCAGGTATAACAAGTAAGTCCGTTAAAGAATTAGAGAGAACCAATGAGCAGTAAACCAATTACCTGTTATGTTGTGCATCTGTGTTGGTTATTAGTCTCCCCAGGTGTAGCAAGTAAGTCAGTTGAAGAATTAGAGGGAGAACCAATGAACAGTAAACCAATTACCTGTTATGTTGTGCACCTGTGTTGGTTATTAGTCTCCCCAGGTATAGCAAGTAAGTCAGTTGAAGAATTAGAGAGAACAAATGAACAGTAAACCAATTACCTGTTATGTTGTGCATCTGTGTTGGTTATTAGTCTCCCCAGGTGTAGCAAGTAAGTCAGTTGAAGAATTAGAGAGAACCAACGAACAGTAAACCAATTACCTGTTATGTTGTGCATCTGTGTTGGTGATTAGTCTCCCCAGGTGTAGCAAGTAAGTTAGTTGAAGAATTAGAGAGAATCAATGAACAGTAAACCGATTACCTGTTATGTTGTGCATCTGTGTTTGTTATTATTCTCCCCAGATATATATCAAGTAAGTCAGTTGAAGAATTAGAGAGAACCAATGAACAGTAAACCAATTACATGTTATGTTGTGCATCTGTGTTGGTTATTAGTCTCCCCAGGTGTAGCAAGTAAGTCAGTTGAAGAATTAGAGAGAACCAATGAACAGTAAACCAATTACATGTTATGTTGTGCATCTGTGTTGGTTATTAGTCTCCCCAGGTGTAGCAAGTAAGTCAGTTGAAGAATTAGAGAGAACCAATGAACAGTAAACCAATTACCTGTTATGTTGTGCATCTGTGTTGGTTATTAGTCTCCCTAGGTGTAGCAAGTAAGTCAATTGAAGAATTAGAGAGAACCAATGAACAGTAAACCAATTACCTGTTATGTTGTGCATCTGTGTTGGTTATCAGTCTCCCCAGGTGTAGCAGGTAAGTTAGTTGAAGAATTAGAGAGAACCAATGAACAGTAAACCAATTACATGTTATGTTGTGCATCTGTGTTGGTTATTAGTCTCCCCAGGTGTAGCAAGTAAGTCAGTTGAAGAATTAGAGAGAACCAATGAACAGTAAACCAATTACATGTTATGTTGTGCATCTGTGTTGGTTGTTAGTCTCCCCAAGTGTAGCAAGTAAGTCAGTTGAAGAATTAGAGAGAACCAATGAACAGTAAACCAATTACCTGTTATGTTGTGCATCTGTGTTGGTTATTAGTTTCCCCAGGTGTAGCAACTAAGTCAGTTGAAGAATTAGAGAGAACCAATGAACAGTAAACCAATTACCTGTTATGTTGTGCATCTGTGTTGGTTATTAGTCTCCCCAAGTGTAGTAAGTAAGTCAGTTGAAGAATTAGAGAGAACCAATGAACAGTAAACCAATTACCTGTTATGTTGTGCATCTGTGCTGGTTATTAGTCTCCCCAGGTGTAGCAACTAAGTCAGTTGAAGAATTAGAGAGAACCAATGAACAGTAAACCAATTACATGTTATGTTGTGCATCTGTGTTGGTTATTAGTCTCCCAAGGTATAGCAAGTACGTCAGTTGAAGAATTAGAGAGAACCAATGAATAGTAATCCAATTACCTGTTATGCTATGCATCTATGTTGGTTATTAGTCTCCCCAGGTGTAGCAAGTAAGTCAGCTGAAGAATTAGAGAGAACCAATGAACAGTAAACCAATTACATGTTATGTTGTGCATCTGCGT
Organism: Cajanus cajan; assembly: GCF_000230855.2. Taxonomy (NCBI): domain Eukaryota; kingdom Viridiplantae; phylum Streptophyta; class Magnoliopsida; order Fabales; family Fabaceae; genus Cajanus; species Cajanus cajan. The sequence continues at coordinate 39,737,423 of NC_138524.1, forward strand.
TGGTTATTAGTCTCCCCAGGTATAACAAGTAAGTCAGTTAAAGAATTAGAGAGAACCAATGAGCAGTAAACCAATTACCTGTTATGTTGTGCAACTGTGTTGGTTATTAGTCTCCCCAGGTGTAGCAAGTAAGTCAGTTGAAGAATTAGAGGGAGAACCAATGAACAGTAAACCAATTACCTGTTATGTTGTGCACCTGTGTTGGTTATTAGTCTCCCCAGGTATAGCAAGTAAGTCAGTTGAAGAATTAGAGAGAACAAATGAACAGTAAACCAATTACCTGTTATGTTGTGCATCTGTGTTGGTTATTAGTCTCCCCAGGTGTAGCAAGTAAGTCAGTTGAAGAATTAGAGAGAACCAACGAACAGTAAACCAATTACCTGTTATGTTGTGCATCTGTGTTGGTGATTAGTCTCCCCAGGTGTAGCAAGTAAGTCAGTTGAAGAATTAGAGAGAATCAATGAACAGTAAACCGATTACCTGTTATGTTGTGCATCTGTGTTTGTTATTAGTCTCCCCAGATATATATCAAGTAAGTCAGTTGAAGAATTAGAGAGAACCAATGAACAGTAAACTTAATTACATGTTATGTTGTGCATCTGTGTTGGTTATTAGTCTCCCCAGGTGTAGCAAGTAAGTCAGTTGAAGAATTAGAGAGAACCAAGGAACAGTAAACCAATTACATGTTATGTTGTGCATCTGTGTTGGTTATTAGTCTCCCCAGGTGTAGCAAGTAAGTCAGTTGAAGAATTAGAGAGAACCAATGAACAGTAAACCAATTACCTGTTATGTTGTGCATCTGTGTTGGTTATTAGTCTCCCCAGGTGTAGCAAGTAAGTCAATTGAAGAATTAGAGAGAACCAATGAACAGTAAACCAATTACCTGTTATGTTGTGCATCTGTGTTGGTTATCAGTCTCCCCAGGTGTAGCAGGTAAGTTAGTTGAAGAATTAGAGAGAACCAATGAACAGTAAACCAATTACATGTTATGTTGTGCATCTGTGTTGGTTATTAGTCTGCCCAGGTGTAGCAAGTAAGTCAGTTGAAGAATTAGAGAGAACCAATGAACAGTAAACCAATTACATGTTATGTTGTGCATCTGTGTTGGTTGTTAGTCTCCCCAGGTGTAGCAAGTAAGTCAGTTGAAGAATTAGAGAGAACCAATGAACAGTAAACCAATTACCTGTTATGTTGTGCATCTGTGTTGGTTATTAGTTTCCCCAGGTGTAGAAAGTAAGTCAGTTGAAGAATTAGAGAGAACCAATGAACAGTAAACCAATTACCTGTTATGTTGTGCATCTGTGTTGGTTATTAGTCTCCCCAAGTGTAGTAAGTAAGTCAGTCGAAGAATTAGAGAGAACCAATGAACAGTAAACCAATTACCTGTTATGTTGTGCATCTGTGCTGGTTATTAGTCTCCCCAGGTGTAGCAACTAAGTCAGTTGAAGAATTAGGGAGAACCAATGAACAGTAAACCAATTACATGTTATGTTGTGCATCTGTGTTGGTTATTAGTCTCCCAAGGTGTAGCAAGTGTTGAAGAATTAGAGAGAACCAATGAACAGTTAACCAATTACCTATTATGTTGTGCCTCTGTTTTGGTTATTAGTCTTCCCAGGTGTAGCAAGTATGTCAGTTGAAGAATTAGAGAAAACCAATGAACAGTAAACCAATTACCTGTTATATTGTGCATCTATGTTGGTTATTAGTCTCCCAAGGTGTAGCAAGTGTTGAAGAATTAGATAGAACCAATGAACAGTAAACCAATTACCTGTTATGTTGTGCATCTGTGCTGGTTATTAGTCTCCCCAGGTGTAGCAAGTAAGTTAGTTAAAGAATTAGAGAGACCCAATGAACAGTAAACCAATTACCTGTTATGTTGTGCTTTTGTGTTGGTTATTAGTCTCCCCAAGTGTAGCAAGTAAGTCAGTTGAAGAATTAGAGAGAACCAACGAACAGTAAACCAATTACCTGTTATGTTGTGCATCTGTGTTGGTTATTAGTCTCCCCAGGTGTAGCAAGTAAGTCAGTTGAAGAATTAGAGAGAACCAATGAACAGTAAACCAATTACCTGTTATGTTGTTCATCTGGGTTGGTTATTAGTCTACCCAGGTGTAACATGTAAGTCAGTTGAAGAATTAGAGAGAACCAATGAATAGTAAACTAATCACCTGTTATGTTGTGCATCTGTGCTGGTTATTAGTCTCCCTAGGTGTAGCAAGTAAGTCAGTTGAAGAATTAGAGAGAACCAATGAACAGTAAACCAATTACATGTTATGTTGTGCATCTGTGCTGGTTATTAGTCTCCCCAGGTGTAGCAACTAAGTCAGTTGAAGAATTAGAGAGAACCAATGAACAGTAAACCAATTACATGTTATGTTGTGCATCTGTGTTGGTTATTAGTCTCCCAAGGTATAGCAAGTACGTCAGTTGAAGAATTAGAGAGAACCAATAAATAGTAATCCAATTACCTGTTATGCTATGCATCTATGTTGGTTATTAGTCTCCCCAGGTGTAGCAAGTAAGTCAGCTGAAGAATTAGAGAGAACCAATGAACAGTAAACCAATTACATGTTATGTTGTGCATCTGCGTTGGTTATTAGTCTCCCCAGGTATAACAAGTAAGTCAGTTAAAGAATTAGAGAGAACCAATGAGCAGTAAACCAATTACCTGTTATGTTGTGCAACTGTGTTGGTTATTAGTCTCCCCAGGTGTAGCAAGTAAGTCAGTTGAAGAATTAGAGGGAGAACCAATGAACAGTAAACCAATTACCTGTTATGTTGTGCACCTGTGTTGGTTATTAGTCTCCCCAGGTATAGCAAGTAAGTCAGTTGAAGAATTAGAGAGAACAAATGAACAGTAAACCAATTACCTGTTATGTTGTGCATCTGTGTTGGTTATTAGTCTCCCCAGGTGTAGCAAGTAAGTCAGTTGAAGAATTAGAGAGAACCAACGAACAGTAAACCAATTACCTGTTATGTTGTGCATCTGTGTTGGTGATTAGTCTCCCCAGGTGTAGCAAGTAAGTCAGTTGAAGAATTAGAGAGAATCAATGAATAGTAAACCGATTACCTGTTATGTTGTGCATCTGTGTTTGTTATTATTCTCCCCAGATATATATCAAGTAAGTTAGTTGAAGAATTAGAGAGAACCAATGAACAGTAAACCAATTACATGTTATGTTGTGCATCTGTGTTGGTTATTAGTCTCCCCAGGTGTAGCAAGTAAGTCAGTTGAAGAATTAGAGAGAACCAATGAACAGTAAACCAATTACCTGTTATGTTGTGCATCTGTGTTGGTTATTAGTCTCCCCAGGTGTAGCAAGTAAGTCAATTGAAGAATTAGAGAGAACCAATGAACAGTAAACCAATTACCTGTTATGTTGTGCATCTGTGTTGGTTATCAGTCTCCCCAGGTGTAGCAGGTAAGTTAGTTGAAGAATTAGAGAGAACCAATGAACAGTAAACCAATTACATGTTATGTTGTGCATCTGTGTTGGTTATTAGTCTAACCAGGTGTAGCAAGTAAGTCAGTTGAAGAATTAGAGAGAACCAATGAACAGTAAACCAATTACATGTTATGTTGTGCATCTGTGTTGGTTGTTAGTCTCCCCAGGTGTAGCAAGTAAGTCAGTTGAAGAATTAGAGAGAACCAATGAACAGTAAACCAATTACCTGTTATGTTGTGCATCTGTGTTGGTTATTAGTTTCCCCAGGTGTAGAAAGTACCTCAGTTGAAGAATTAGAGAGAACCAATGAACAGTAAACCAATTACCTGTTATGTTGTGCATCTGTGTTGGTTATTAGTCTCCCCAAGTGTAGTAAGTAAGTCAGTCGAAGAATTAGAGAGAACCAATGAACAGTAAACCAATTACCTGTTATGTTGTGCATCTGTGCTGGTTATTAGTCTCCCCAGGTGTAGCAACTAAGTCAGTTGAAGAATTAGGGAGAACCAATGAACAGTAAACCAATTACATGTTATGTTGTGCATCTGTGTTGGTTATTAGTCTCCCAAGGTGTAGCAAGTGTTGAAGAATTAGAGAGAACCAATGAACAGTTAACCAATTACCTATTATGTTGTGCCTCTGTGTTGGTTATTAGTCTTCCCAGGTGTAGCAAGTATGTCAGTTGAAGAATTAGAGAAAACCAATGAACAGTAAACCAATTACCTGTTATATTGTGCATCTATGTTGGTTATTAGTCTCCCAAGGTGTAGCAAGTGTTGAAGAATTAGATAGAACCAATGAACAGTAAACCAATTACCTGTTATGTTGTGCATCTGTGCTGGTTATTAGTCTCCCCAGGTGTAGCAAGTAAGTCAGTTGAAGAATTAGAGAGAACCAACGAACAGTAAACCAATTACCTGTTATGTTGTGCTTTTGTGTTGGTTATTAGTCTCCCCAAGTGTAGCAAGTAAGTCAGTTGAAGAATTAGAGAGAACCAACGAACAGTAAACCAATTACCTGTTATGTTGTGCATCTGTGTTGGTTATTAGTCTCCCCAGGTGTAGCAAGTAAGTCAGTTGAAGAATTAGAGAGAACCAATGAACAGTAAACCAATTACCTGTTATGTTGTGCATCTGTGTTGGTTATTAGTCTCCCCAGGGGTAGCAAGTAAGTCAGTTGAAGAATTAGAGAGAACCAATGAACAGTAAACCGATTACCTGTTATGTTGTGCATCTGTGTTTGTTATTAGTCTCCCCAGATATAGCAAGTAAGTCAGTTGAAGAATTAGAGAGAACCAATGAACAGTAAACCAATTACATGTTATGTTGTGCATCTGTGTTGGTTATTAGTCTCCCTAGGTGTAGCAAGTAAGTTAGTTGAAGAATTAGAGAGAACCAATGAACAGTAAACCAATTACATGTTATGTTGTGCATCTGTGTTGGTTATTAGTCTCCCCAGGTGTAGCAAGTAAGTCAGTTGAAGAATTAGAGATAACCAATAAACAGTAAACCAAATACCTGTTATGTTGTGCATCTGTGTTGGTTATTAGTCTCCCAAGGTGTAGCAAGTACGTCAGTTGAAGAATTAGAGAGAACCAATGAATAGTAATCCTATTAGCTGTTATGCTATGCATCTATGTTGGTTATTAGTCTCCCCAGGTGTAGCAAGTAAATCAGTTGAAGAATTAGAGAGAACCAATGAACAGTAAACCAATTACATGTTATGTTGTGCATCTGTGTTGGTTATTAGTCTCCCTAGGTATAGCAAGGAAGTCAGTTAAAGAATTAGAGAGAACCAATGAGCAGTAAACCAATTACCTGTTATGTTGTGCATCTGTGTTGGTTATTAGTCTCCCCAGGTGTAGCAAGTAAGTCAGTTGAAGAATTAGAGGGAGAACCTATGAACAGTAAACTAATTACCTGTTATGTTGTGCACCTGTGTTGGTTATTAGTCTCCCCAGGTATAGCAAGTAAGCCAGTTGAAGAATTAGAGAGAACAAATGAACAGTAAACCAATTACCTGTTATGTTGTGCATCTGTGTTGGTTATTAGTCTCCCCAGGTGTAGCAAGCAAGTCAGTTGAAGAATTAGAGAGAACCAACGAACAGTAAACTAATTACCTGTTATGTTGTGCATCTGTGTTGGTGATTAGTCTCCCCAGGTGTAGCAAGTAAGTTAGTTGAAGAATTAGAGAGAATCAATGAACAGTAAACCGATTACCTGTTATGTTCTGCATCTGTGTTTGTTATTAGTCTCCCCAGATATAGCAAGTAAGTCAGTTGAAGAATTAGAGAGGACCAATGAACAGTAAACCAATTACATGTTATGTTGTGCATCTGTGTTGGTTATTAGTCTCCGCAGGTGTAGCAAGTAAGTCAGTTGAAGAATTAGAGAGAACCAATGAACAGTAAACCAATTACATGTTATGTTATGCATCTGTGTTGGTTATTAGTCTCCCCAGGTGTAGCAAGTAAGTCAGTTGAAGAATTAGAGAGAACCAATGAACAGTAAACCAATTACCTGTTATGTTGTGCATCTGTGTTGGTTATTAGCCTCCGCAGGTGTAGCAAGTAAGTCAGTTGAAGAATTAGAGAGAACCAATGAACAGTAAACCAATTACCTGTTATGTTGTGCATCTGTGTTGGTTATTAGTCTCCCCAGGTGTAGCAGGTAAGTTAGTTGAAGAATTAGAGAGAACCAATGAACAGTAAACCAATTACATGTTACGTTGTGCATCTGAGTTGGTTATTAGTCTCCCCAGGTGTAGCAAGTAAGTCAGTTGAAGAATTAGAGAGAACCAATGAACAGTAAACCAATTACATGTTATGTTGTGCATCTGTGTTGGTTGTTAGTCTCCCCAGGTGTAGCAAGTAAGTCAGTTGAAGAATTAGAGAGAACCAATGAACAGTAAACCAATTACCTGTTATGTTGTGCATCTGTGTTGGTTATTAGTCTCCCCAGGTGTAGCAAGTAAGTCAGTTGAAGAACTAGAGAGAACCAATGAACAGTAAACCAATTACCTGTTATGTTGTGCATCTGTGTTGGTTATTAGTCTCCCCAGGTGTAGTAAGTAAGTCAGTTGAAGAATTAGAGAGAACCAATGAACAGTAAACCAATTACCTGTTATGTTGTGCATCTGTGCTGGTTATTTGTCTCCCCAGGTGTAGCAACTAAGTCAGTTGAAGAATTAGAGAGAAAACCAATGAACAGTAAACCAATTACCTGTTATGTTGTGCATCTGTGTTGGTTATTATTCTCCCCAGGTGCAGCAAGTAAGTCAGTTGAAGAATTAGGGAGAACCAATGAACAGTAAACCAATTACCTGTTATGTTGTGCTGCTGTGTTGCATCTGTGATGGTTGTTACTCTCCCCAGGTGTAGCAAGTAAGTTAGTTGAAGAATTAGAGAGTACCAATGAACTGTAAACCAATTACATGTTATGTTGTGCATCTGTGATGGTTGTTAGTCTCCCCAGGTGTAGCAAGTAAGTCAGTTAAAGAATTAGAGAGAACCAATGAACAATAAACCAATCACCTGTTATGTTGTGCTTCTGTGCTGGTTATTAGTCTCCCCAGGTGTAGCAAGTAAGTCAGTTGAAGAATTAGAGAGAACCAATGAACAGTAAACCAATTACCTGTTATGTTGTGCATCTGTATTGGTTATTAGTCTCCCCAGGTGTAGCAAGTAAGACAGTTGATGAATTAGAGAGAACCAATGAACAGTAAACCAATTACCTGTTATGTTGTGCATCTGTGTTGGTTATTAGTCTCCCCAGGTGTAGCAAGTAAGTCAGTTGAAAAATTAGAGAGAACCAACGAACAGTAAACCGATTACCTGTTATGTTGTGCATCTGTGTTGGTTATTAGTCTCCCCAGGTGTAGCAACTAAGTCAGTTGAAGAATTAGAGAGAAAACCAATGAACAGTAAACCAATTACCTGTTATGTTGTGCATCTGTGTTGGTTATTAGTCTCCCCAGGTGCAGCAAGTAAGTCAGTTGAAGAATTAGGGAGAACCAATGAACAGTAAACCAATTACCTGTTATGTTGTGCAGCTGTGTTGCATCTGTGATGGTTGTTAGTCTCCCCAGGTGTAGCAAGTAAGTTAGTTGAAGAATTAGAGAGAACCAATGAACTGTAAACGAATTACATGATATGTTGTGCATCTGTGATGGTTCTTAGTCTCCCCAGGTGTAGCAAGTAAGTCAGTTAAAGAATTAGAGAGAACCAATGAACAGTAAACCAATTACCTGTTATGTTGTGCTTCTGTGCTGGTTATTAGTCTCCCCAGGTGTAGCAAGTAAGTCAGTTGAAGAATTAGAGACAACCAATGAACAGTAAACCAATTACCTGTTATGTTGTGCATCTGTATTGGTTATTAGTCTCCCCAGGTGTAGCAAGTAAGACAGTTGATGAATTAGAGAGAACCAATGAATAGTAAACCAATTACCTGTTATGTTGTGCATCTGTGTTGGTTATTAGTCTCCCCAGGTGTAGCAAGTAAGTCAGTTGAAAAATTAGAGAGAACCAACGAACAGTAAACCGATTACCTGTTATGTTGTGCATCTGTGTTGGTTATTAGTCTCCCCAGATATACCAAGTAAGTCAGTTGAAGAATTAGAGAGAACCAATGAACAGTAAACCAATTACATGTTATGTTGTGCATCTGTGTTGGTTATTAGTCTCCCCAGGTGTAGCAAGTAAGTCAGTTGAAGATTTATAGAGAAATAATGAACAGTAAACCAATACCCTGTTATGTTGTGCATCTGTGTTGGTTATTAGTCTCCCCAGGTGTAGCAAGTACGTCAGTTGAAGAATTAGAGAGAACCAATGAACAGTAAACCAATTACCTGTTATGTTGTGCATCTGTGTTGGTTATTAGTCTCCCCAGGTGTAGCAAGTAAGTCAGTTGAAGCATTAGAGAGAACCAACGAACAGTAAACTAAGTACCTGTTATGTTGTGCATCTGTGTTGGTTATTAGTCTCCCCAGGTGTAGCAAGTAAGTCAGTTGAAGAATTAGAGAGAACTAATGAACAGTAAACCAATTACCTGTTATGTTGTGCTTCTGTGTTGGTTATTAGTTTCCCCAGGTGTAGCAAGTAAGTCAGTTGAAGAATTAGAGAAAACCAATGAACAGTAAACCAATTACCTGTTATGTTGTTCATCTGTGTTGGTTATTAGTCTCCCCAGGTGTAGCAAGTAAGTCAGTTGAAGAATTAGAGAGAACCAATGAACAGTAAAGCAATTACCTATTGTGGTGTGCCTCTATGTTGGTTATTAGTCTCCCCAGGTGTAGCAAGTATGGCAGTTGAAGAATTAGAGAAAACCAATGAACAGTAAACCAATTACCTGTTATGTTGTGCATCTGTGTTGGTTATTAGTCTCCCCAGGTGCAGCAAGTAAGTCAGTTGAAGAATTAGGGAGAACCAAGGAACAGTAAACCAATTACCTGTTATGTTGTGCAGCTGTGTTGCATCTGTGATGGTTGTTAGTCTCCCCAGGTGTAGCAAGTAAGTTAGTTGAAGAATTAGAGAGAACCAATGAACTGTAAACGAATTACATGTTATGTTGTGCATCTGTGATGGTTGTTAGTCTCCCTAGGTGTAGCAAGTAAGTCAGTTAAAGAATTAGAGAGAACCAATAAACAGTAAACCAATTACCTGTTATGTTGTGCTTCTGTGTTGGTTATTAGTCTCCCCAGGTGTAGCAAGTAAGTCAATTGAAGAATTAGAGAGAACCAATGAACAGTAAACCAATTACCTGTTATGTTGTGCATCTGTATTGGTTATTAGTCTCCCCAGGTGTAGCAAGTAAGACAGTTGAAGAATTAGAGAGAACCAATGAACAGTAAACCAATTACCTGTTATGTTGTGCATCTGTGTTGGTTATTAGTCTCCCCAGGTGTAGCAAGTAAGTCAGTTGAAGAATTAGAGAGAACCAACAAACAGTAAACTAATTACCTGGTATGTTGTGCATCTATGTTGGTTATTAGTCTCCCCAGATATACCAAGTAAGTCAGTTGAAGAATTAGAGAGAACCAATGAACAGTAAACCAATTACATGTTATGTTGTGCATCTGTGTTGGTTATTAGTCTCCCAAGGTGTAGCAAGTAAGTCAGTTGAAGATTTATAGAGAAACAATGAACAGTAAACCAATACCCTGTTATGTTGTGCATCTGTGTTGGTTATTAGTCTCCCCAGGTGTAGCAAGTACGTCAGTTGAAGAATTAGAGAGAACCAATGAACAGTAAACCAATTAGCTGTTATGTTGTGCATCTGTGTTAGTTATTAGTCTCCTCAGGTGTAGCAAGTAAGTCAGTTGAAGCATTAGAGAGAACCAACGAACAGCAAACCAATTACCTGTTATGTTGTGCATCTGTGTTGGTTATTAGTCTCCCCAGGTGTAGCAAGTAAGTCAGTTGAAGAATTAGAGAGAACCAATGAACAGTAAACCAATTACCTGTTATGTTGTGCTTCTGTGTTGGTTATTAGTTTCCCCAGGTGTAGCAAGTAAGTCAGTTGAAGAATTAGAGAGAACCAATGAACAGTAAACCAATTACCTGTTATGTTGTTCATCTGGGTTGGTTATTAGTCTACCCAGGTGTAAAAAGTAAGTCAGTTGAAGAATTAGAGAGAACCAATGAATAGTAAACCAATCACCTGTTATGTTGTGCATCTGTGCTGGTTATTAGTCTCCCTAGGTGTAGCAAGTAAGTCAGTTGAAGAATTAGTGAGAACCAATGAACAGTAAACCAATTACATGTTATGTTGTGCATCTTTGCTGGTTATTAGCCTCCCTAGGTGTAGCAAGTAAGTCAGTTGAAGAATTAGAGGGAACCAATGAACAGTAAACCAAATGCATGTTATGTTGTGCATCTGTGTTGGTTATTAGTCTCCCCAGGTGTAGCAAGTAAGTCAGTTGAAGAATTAGAGAGAACCAATGAACAGTAAACTAATTACATGTTATGTTGTGCATCTGTGTTGGTTATTAGTCTCCCCAGGTGTAGCAAGTATGTCAGTTGAAGAATTAGAGAGAACCAATGAACAGTAAACCAATTACCTATTATGTTGTGCCTCTGTGTTGGTTATTAGTCTCCCCAGGTGTAGCAAGTATGTCAACTGAAGAATTAGAGAAAACCAATGAATAGTAAACCAATTACCTGTTATGTTGTGCATCTGTGTTGGTTATTAGTCTCCCCAGGTGCAGCAAGTAAGTCAGTTGAAGAATTAGGGAGAACCAATGAACAGTAAACCAATTACCTGTTATGTTGTGCAGCTGTGTTGCATCTGTGATGGTTGTTAGTCTCCCCAGGTGTAGCAAGTAAGTTAGTTGAAGAATTAGAGAGAACCAATGAACTGTAAACCAATTACATGTTATGTTGTGCATCTGTGATGGTTGTTAGTCTCCCCAGGTGTAGCAAGTAAGTCAGTTAAAGAATTAGAGAGAACCAATGAACAGTAAACCAATTACCTGTTATGTTGTGCTTCTGTGCTGGTTATTAGTCTCCCCAGGTGTAGCAAGTAAGTCAGTTGAAGAATTAGAGAGAACCAATGAACAGTAAACCAATTACCTGTTATGTTGTGCATCTATATTGGTTATTAGTCTCCCCAGGTGTAGCAAGTAAGTCAGTTGAAGAATTACAGAGAACCAACGAATAGTAAACCGATTACCTGTTATGTTGTGCATCTGTGTTGGTTATTAGTCTCCCCAGATATACCAAGTAAGTCAGTTGAAGAATTAGAGAGAACCAATGAACAGTAAACCAATTACCTTTTGTGTTCTGCCTCTATGTTGGTTATTAGTCTCCCCAGGTGTAGCAAGTATGTCAGTTGAAGAACTAGAGAAAACCAATGAACAATAAACCAATTACCTGTTATGTTGTGCATCTGTATTGGTTATTAGTCTCCCCAGGTGCAGCAAGTAAGTCAGTTGAAGAATTAGGGAGAACCAATGAACAGTAAACCAATTACCTGTTATGTTGTGCAGCTGTGTTGCATCTGTGATGGTTGTTAGTCTCCCCAGGTGTAGCAAGTAAGTTAGTTGAAGAATTAGAGAGAACCAATGAACTGTAAACCAATTACATGTGATGTTGTGCATCTGTGATGGTTGTTAGTCTCCCCAGGTGTAGCAAGTAAGTCAGTTAATGAATTAGAGAGAACCAATGAACAGTAAACCAATTACATGTTATGTTGTGCATCTGTGTTGGTTATTAGTCTCCCCAGGTGTAGCAAGTAAGTCAGTTGAAGATTTATGGAGAAACAATGAACAGTAAACCAATACCCTGTTATGTTGTGCATCTGTGTTGGTTATTAGTCTCCCCAGGTGTAGCAAGTACGTCAGTTGAAGAATTAGAGAGAACCAATGAACAGTAAACCAATTAGCTGTTATGTTGTGCATCTGTGTTAGTTATTAGTCTCCTCAGGTGTAGCAAGTAAGTCAGTTGAAGCATTAGAGAGAACCAACGAACAGCAAACCAATTACCTGTTATGTTGTGCATCTGTGTTGGTTATTAGTCTCCCCAGGTGTAGCAAGTAAGTCAGTTGAAGAATTAGAGAGAACCAATGAACAGTAAACCAATTACCTGTTATGTTGTGCTTCTGTGTTGGTTATTAGTTTCCCCAGGTGTAGCAAGTAAGTCAGTTGAAGAATTAGAGAGAACCAATGAACAGTAAACCAATTACCTGTTATGTTGTTCATCTGGGTTGGTTATTAGTCTACCCAGGTGTAAAAAGTAAGTCAGTTGAAGAATTAGAGAGAACCAATGAATAGTAAACCAATCACCTGTTATGTTGTGCATCTGTGCTGGTTATTAGTCTCCCTAGGTGTAGCAAGTAAGTCAGTTGAAGAATTAGAGAGAACCAATGAACAGTAAACCAATTACATGTTATGTTGTGCATCTTTGCTGGTTATTAGTCTCCCTAGGTGTAGCAAGTAAGTCAGTTGAAGAATTAGAGGGAACCAATGAACAGTAAACCCAATGCATGTTATGTTGTGCATCTGTGTTGGTTATTAGTCTCCCCAGGTGTAGCAAGTATGTCAGTTGAAGAATTAGAGAGAACCAATGAACAGTAAACCAATTACCTATTATGTTGTGCCTCTGTGTTGGTTATTAGTCTCCCCAGGTGTAGCAAGTATGTCAACTGAAGAATTAGAGAAAACCAATGAACAGTAAACCAATTACATGTTATGTTGTGCATCTGTGTTGGTTGTTAGTCTCCCCAGGTGCAGCAAGTAAATCAGTTGAAGAATTAGGGAGAACCAATGAACAGTAAACCAATTACCTGTTATGTTGTGCAGCTGTGTTGCATCTGTGATGGTTGTTAGTCTCCCCAGGTGTAGCAAGTAAGTTAGTTGAAGAATTAGAGAGAACCAATGAACTGTAAACCAATTACATGTGATGTTGTGCATCTGTGATGGTTGTTAGTCTCCCCAGGTGTAGCAAGTAAGTCAGTTAATGAATTAGAGAGAACCAATGAACAATAAACCAATTACCTGTTCTGTTGTGCTTCTGTGCTGGTTATTTGTCTCCCCAGGTGTAGCAAGTAAGTCAGTTGAAGAATTAGAGAGAACCAGTGAATAGTAAACCAATTACCTGTTATGTTGTGCATCTATATTGGTTATTAGTCTCCCCAGGTGTAGCAAGTAAGTTAGTTGAAGAATTAGAGAGAACCAATGAACAGTAAACCAATTACATGTTATGTTGTGCATCTGTGTTGGTTATTAGTCTCCCCAGGTGTAGCAAGTATGTCAGTTGAAGAATTATTGAGAACCAATGAACAGTAAACCAATTACCTTTTCTGTTGTGCCTCTATGTTGGTTATTAGTCTCCCTAGGTGTAGCAAGTATGTCAGTTGAAGAATTAGAGAAAACCAATGAACAGTAAACCAATTACCTGTTATGTTGTGCATCTGTGTTGGTTATTAGTCTCCCCAGGTGCAGCAAGTAAGTCAGTTGAAGAATTAGGGAGAACCAATGAACAGTAAACCAATTACCTGTTATGTTGTGCAGCTGTGTTGCATCTGTGATGGTTGTTAGTCTCCCCAGGTGTAGCAAGTAAGTTAGTTGAAGAATTAGAGAGAACCAATGAACTGTAAACCAATTACATGTTATGTTGTGCATCTGTGATGGTTGTTAGTCTCCCCAGGTGTAGCAAGTAAGTCAGTTAAAGAATTAGAGAGAACCAATGAACAGTAAACCAATTACCTGTTATGTTGTTGATGGAAATGGTAAGGAGGAGTGATGAATGTTCTTCTCCTTAGCTCTCCTTATGCACGGATCTTCTTCAAGGAGATGGAAACCACAAAGATGAACACTAGATGGAGGAAGAATCTCAGATATAGAAGAGGCTTAAGCCTTGGATGGAAGCATCCAAGCTTAAGGTGCAAGGGAAAGCTCACTTCAAAGAGGAGGAAAACCTAGTAGGGTTCCTAAGGTGAAGCTTTCTCTCATGGTGACTCTTGAACGAAATTTGGCTGAATAAGCTCTCAAATTTCATTATTCTCAAAAGTGAATACAAAGAGTGGAAGAATCACTTAAGTAGGGTTCCAAGTGTGCAACTTTGGGCGCCTAAATCCAAGGCTACATGTGGCGCCCAAAATTTGAATTCAAACTTGAAATTTGAATTCAAATTTTGGCTCCCATGTGCTAGTCCGAAAATTTAGGTGCCTAGATGCATTTAGGTTTGATTTGAGAGTTATTTAGGGTTAATTTGAGTGGCACATGTTCAGCCACCCATGGTGCTAAACATGTGACTCAAATGTAACTTAAATGACTTCCAAATTAAACCTAGTTTAACCTATTTTACCTATTTAAGTAATTCTTGTATATTCCTAATCTAATGACCTAAATACAATGGTCAAACAAATACAATGGAAAGGAAAAATTACAAGAATGAAAATGAGCCCAATATTGGGTACCAAAAGCCCAAAGGCCCATGAAGCCCAAAACTAGGCCCAACAAGCCTAAAACCTAAAATGCTACTCTATGTGGTCCAAAATACAAGACCAAAATATATGATACCTATACTAACATGATGTATACAAAACATATGAAAATAGCTATAACAAAATATGGCCCATGAAAAGTTCAACTTGGGCCTTCCCAGGCCCATCAGGCCCATTGGGCCCTGACTGGCCCAAACCTTCATATCTAGCCAACTCCTCTTGGCTCCTTCAATATGTCACCTCTTGCCTTTCTAGGCATGATTCCATCATCCCCTCCCTCTTGAAAAGGATTTGTCCTCAAATCACGAGGATGCATGGAATAAGAAACATCACCTACATACACAACAAACCATGTATAAGAGGTGACATGTTTATGATGAGAAAATGGATTATGGATCCTAAGAGGAGTCCTTATATCTAGCCTAAGAAAAAATAAACTATCAAAATTAGACTCCCTAAAAGTAGAAATAGGCTCCTCTCCTAAGCATAACCTAGAAGTAAAACCTAAGAATGTAATAACACTATGACTAAGACAATGAAAAGAATGATTTTTAAACACTACAATATCTTGCCTAAAATACCCTAAATGGTAGCCTAGGCTTTTCCTAAAATATAAAGAAAAGAATACTAGAAAACGTCCTGAATAATTTTGAATCATATTGTTTGGTAGATAAAATGTCTTGAAAAATCTTGAAAACTCATATAAACTATTTTTGTCTTGTAGGGAAGGGTGCAAAATAAGTTCAAATAAAGATGAACTTCCCATAAGATCAAAAATAGAATATGAAATATGACAAGATGTATCTATCAAACAATATATTCCAAAATTTGGGTGCTTTATTAGAACAATTATGGTAGAAGGATTCCTAAAGAGAGGAAGGCTATCTTCCTTGGGCACCTCCAAGGAAGTAGCACAAGAAGTGGAACTAAATGTAGTCCACTCCTTCTTCACTACATCTTGAAGTTGAGATTCATTTTTTTTTAGAATGATTTGTTCTTGAATCTCTACTTCATGACTAGTGGTAAGATTAGAGTAAGAGTTAAGGTCTTTATTTATGAAGAGAGTATTTTGTAAATGATTTTTAGTGGTAGAACAACTCTCTTCACTCACAAGTCCTTTAGAGGAATTATTTTCCTCCTTACTCTTCCCTAAGAGCAATGCCTTTTTTCTTTCTTTTTCTCTTGTTTTTCTCAATTTTTCTTTTGCTAAAAGTTTTTCTCTCTTTTGTTTAATAATGTGAATTTCTTTCTCTAAAATTGCAATTTGTGCTTTTTTTCAAGTTTTTCTTTTTCTTTTTTTAAAGCTTCTTGCTTTGTCCAAGGTGTTAGTGATTTAAGCCTTTGAGTAGAATGTGAAAAACCTTTTGGAGAGCTTAATTCACTACCACTTGAGAAATATTTTCTCATGATTAAACAAAAGATTTTTTTTTTGTATATGCTATGCAAAAAGAAAATATTTTTGGACTTTTCTAGGAACAAAAATAGCACTTGGAAGTCTAAGTGTACAAATTGCACTATCAAGGGAGGTGAGCTACTAAGAGCCACTTAATAACCAAGCCTTTTCAAGTGGAAATCACTAAACTCCTTTGTGGTATCTTTGATTCCCAAAAATTTTCACAAAATTTTTTGAATGCTTTTTCACAATTTGTTTGTTTTTGAGACTAAACTAAACGTGAGCAAGTAAATCTACACAAGTCTAGACGAATTTAAGCAACTAAGTAAACACAATTAAAGTTCAAACACTTGAAGGAAGCAAGGATAAATCAACTAGTCGGTTTGCCCTAGGTGGAAGCTTGAAACATATGAAATTTTCAAGCCACTTCCACTAGTACTACACGTGAGAATGCTAACAAGGAGTTAGATATACCTGACCAGCTTCTTAATACTCCCTCCAAGCTTTACAAATTGATTTTAAAATACAAGTGAGATTGCAAAATTTAAACTAGCCTAGAAAGCAATAAATGGCGGTTTTGGTGACCAATTAGTGACGGTTTTTGTGTTCAACTTTTCTAACACTTGTTTAAGTGTCTTAATCCGCCACTAATCCTTCAAATTTGATGCTCCTGGACCTGCAAAGAATCACAACAAAAGAGGTTAATGGTGGCTGCCTCACAAGGTGAAAGGAATGGTCACTCAAGTGAAGGAAGTTTAGGAGAAGTTTTGGTCACTAATTTAGGTCAAATTTTTAGGTCTTAGTGTCCAAACTTTTCCTACTCTTTGTTGAGCAATGCTTGATCCTTGAGCAAGGATTTGAGGCCACTTCCAGCACATGGAAATTATTGAAAGAAAACTAGACAAGCAATAGAAGCACAATTTGAAAAGCTTATACCAAAAGTTAAGAGTAATATGTATATATGACAAGACTCAAAGAGGTTCAACAAGTAAAACTGGAAAATAAGACTCCAAATAAAGCTAGCACTCAGTTAGGAATGTTCCTAGATAGGTACTAGAGTAGATGAACAAAACAAAAAAAATTTGAAAGCAATTGGATAAGTATAGCAAAAATAGTAGTCAAAACAATAACAAGGAATCAAGTAGGTTTTTCACCAATGTACACCTCTCGGCTTTTTCCTTTTAATTTGCTTTCTCTATTTTTTTTTTATTATTTCTTTTTCCAGTTTCAAGTTAAGAGTCCAGAGAGTATATTTGCCTTTTGTTTCAAATTTTTCTATGATTCCAAGCTATAGAAACCGAGACTACAAGTTAGCCAAAAATTAGGTCAAAATTCAAGTAAACTTGAGAAACTAGTGCACTAATCTTTAGGTTTTGATTTGGCTTCTTTATGAACTCTTTTCTTTTGATCTTTTGAACACTTTAGGCTCTGTTTTAACTCTGTTTTTCCAGCCTTAATGTATATATATTTTTTAAAAAAAAACTTGAATCCAAAGATAATGCACTAGAAGTACTTGAAATTTTGAATCATAAATGTTTTTGTAAGATTTTTTCAATGGAAAGTGATTTGAAAACTTTAAGAACACAATGGAAACCTAACTCTAAGGAAACTTGCTAGGACTAATAGCAAATCATGAACACAATAAGGTAAAAGAAAAAGCACATATAGGTAGGCACATATGAACAATGACCGAGAGCAAAATTAATGAACAATGAACTCAAAACAAAAATTAGATCAACATGCTATTCAAGGAATTTTATGACATATAAGGACTACACACAAACTCTAAGACAAAACAAGATTAAAAACCAAAAATCTAAATGCAATGCATGAGGTCCAATCACGGACACATACAAGAATGGAGAGACTCAAAGAAAACAAAATATAAGCACAAGCAAAAAGGTCCTAATTCATGTTGATTGTGAAAGAAACTCAAAAACAATCAACCAATGGATCTATGGAACACAAGAGGATTCAAAACATATAGATCCACAACGAAACTTAAACAAGACAAGAAGAACATATTGAACACAAATTCGGACACAAAAAGATGAAGCACTTATCTCCTTGAAGAACCTTGCTCTTGATACCAAAAATGATGGAAATGGTAAGGAGGAGTGATGAATGTTCTTCTCCTTAGCTCTCCTTATGCACGGATCTTCTTCAAGGAGATGGAAACCACAAAGATGAACACTAGATGGAGGAAGAATCTCAGATATAGAAGAGGCTTAAGCCTTGGATGGAAGCATCCAAGCTTAAGGTGCAAGGGAAAGCTCACTTCAAAGAGGAGGAAAACCTAGTAGGGTTCCTAAGGTGAAGCTTTCTCTCATGGTGACTCTTGAACGAAATTTGGCTGAATAAGCTCTCAAATTTCATTATTCTCAAAAGTGAATACAAAGAGTCGAAGAATCACTTAAGTAGGGTTCCAAGTGTGCAACTTTGGGCGCCTAAATCCAAGGCTACATGTGGCGCCCAAAATTTGAATTCAAACTTGAAATTTGAATTCAAATTTTGGCTCCCATGTGCTAGTCCGAAAATTTAGGTGCCTAGATGCATTTAGGTTTGATTTGAGAGTTATTTAGGGTTAATTTGAGTGGCACATGTTCAGCCACCCATGGTGCTAAACATGTGACTCAAATGTAACTTAAATGACTTCCAAATTAAACCTAGTTTAACCTATTTTACCTATTTAAGTAATTCTTGTATATTCCTAATCTAATGACCTAAATACAATGGTCAAACAAATACAATGGAAAGGAAAAATTACAAGAATGAAAATGAGCCCAATATTGGGTACCAAAAGCCCAAAGGCCCATGAAGCCCAAAACTAGGCCCAACAAGCCTAAAACCTAAAATGCTACTCTATGTGGTCCAAAATACAAGACCAAAATATATGATACCTATACTAACATGATGTATACAAAACATATGAAAATAGCTATAACAAAATATGGCCCATGAAAAGTTCAACTTGGGCCTTCCCAGGCCAATCAGGCCCATTGGGCCCTGACTGGCCCAAACCTTCATATCTAGCCAACTCCTCTTGGCTCCTTCAATATGTCACCTCTTGCCTTTCTAGGCATGATTCCATCAGTTGTGCTTCTGTGTTGGTTATTAGTCTCCCCAGGTGTAGCAAGTAAGTCAGTTGAAGAATTAGAGAGAACCAATGAACAGTAAACCAATTACCTGTTATGTTGTGCATCTGTATTGGTTATTAGTCTCCCCAGGTGTAGCAAGTAAGACAGTTGAAGAATTAGAGAGAACCAATGAACAGTAAACCAATTACCTGTTATGTTGTGCATCTGTGTTGGTTATTAGTCTCCCCAGGTGTAGCAAGTAAGTCAGTTGAAGAATTAGAGAGAACGAACAAACAGTAAACTAATTACCTGTTATGTTGTGCATCTGTGATGGTTATTAGTCTCCCCAGATATACCAAGTAAGTCAGTTGAAGAATTAGAGAGAACCAATGAACAGTAAACCAATTACATGTTATGTTGTGCATCTGTGTTGGTTATTAGTCTCCACAGGTGTAGCAAGTAAGTCAGTTGAAGAATTAGAGAGAACGAACAAACAGTAAACTAATTACCTGTTATGTTGTGCATCTGTGATGGTTATTAGTCTCCCCAGATATACCAAGTAAGTCAGTTGAAGAATTAGAGAGAACCAATGAACAGTAAACCAATTACATGTTATGTTGTGCATCTGTGTTGGTTATTAGTCTCCACAGGTGTAGCAAGTAAGTCAGTTGAAGATTTATAAAGAAACAATGAACAGTAAACCAATACCCTGTTATGTTGTGCATCTGTGTTGGTTATTAGTCTCCCCAGGTGTAGCAAGTACGTTAGTTGAAGAATTAGAGAGAACCAATGAACAGTAAACCAGTTAGCTGTTATGTTGTGCATATGTGTTGGTTATTAGTCTCCTCAGGTGTAGCAAGTAAGTCAGTTGAAGAATTAGAGAGAACCAGTGAATAGTAAACCAATTACCTGTTATGTTGTGCATCTATATTGGTTATTAGTCTCCCCAGGTGTAGCAAGTAAGTTAGTTGAAGAATTAGAGAGAACCAATGAACAGTAAACCAATTTTATGTTATGTTGTGCATCTGTGTTGGTTATTAGTCTCCCTAGGTGTAGCAAGTATGTCAGTTGAAGAATTATTGAGAACCAATGAACAGTAAACCAATTACCTTTTGTGTTGTGCCTCTATGTTGGTTATTAGTCTCCCTAGGTGTAGCAAGTATGTCAGTTGAAGAATTAGAGAAAACCAATGAACAGTAAACCAATTACCTGTTATGTTGTGCATCTGTATTGGTTATCAGTCTCCCCAGGTGCAGCAAGTAAGTCAGGTGAAGAATTAGGGAGAACCAATGAACAGTAAACCAATTACCTATTATGTTATGCAGCTGTGTTGCATCTGTGATGGTTGTTAGTCTCCCCAGGTGTAGCAAGTAAGTTAGTTGATGAATTAGAGAGAACCAATGAACTGTAAACCAATTACATGTTATGTTGTGCATCTGTGATGGTTGTTAGTCTCCCCAGGTGTAGCAAGTAAGTCAGTTAAAGAATTAGAGAGAACCAATGAACAGTAAACCAATTACCTGTTATGTTGTGCTTCTGTGTTGGTTATTAGTCTCCCCAGGTGTAGCAAGTAAGTCAGTTGAAGAATTAGAGAGAACCAATGAACAGTAAACCAATTACCTGTTATGTTGTGCATCTGTATTGGTTATTAGTCTCCCCAGGTGAAGCAAGTAAGACAGTTGAAGAATTAGAGAGAACCAATGAACAGTAAACCAATTACCTGTTATGTTGTGCATCTGTGTTGGTTATTAGTCTCCCCAGGTGTAGCAAGTAAGTCAGTTGAAGAATTAGAGAGAAGCAACAAACAGTAAACTAATTACCTGTTATGTTGTGCATCTGTGATGGTTATTAGTCTCCCCAGATATACCAAGTAAGTCAGTTGAAGAATTAGAGAGAACCAATGAACAGTAAACCAATTACATGTTATGTTGTGCATCTGTGTTGGTTATTAGTCTCCACAGGTGTAGCAAGTAAGTCAGTTGAAGATTTATAGAGAAACAATGAACAGTAAACCAATTACCTGTTATGTTGTGCATCTGTATTGGTTATTAGTCTCCCCAGGTGTAGCAAGTAAGTTAGTTGAAGAATTAGAGAGAACCAATGAACAGTAAACCAATTACATGTTATGTTGTGCATCTGTGTTGGTTATTAGTCTCCCCAGGTGTAGCAAGTATGTCAGTTGAAGAATTATTGAGAACCAATGAACAGTAAACCAATTACCTTTTGTGTTGTGCCTCTATGTTGGTTATTAGTCTCCCTAGGTGTAGCAAGTATGTCAGTTGAAGAATTAGAGAAAACCAATGAACAGTAAACCAATTACCTGTTATGTTGTGCATCTGTGTTGGTTATTAGTCTCCCCAGGTGCAGCAAGTAAGTCAGTTGAAGAATTAGGGAGAACCAATGAACAGTAAACCAATTACCTGTTATGTTGTGCATCTGTATTGGTTATTAGTCTCCCCAGGTGTAGCAAGTAAGACAGTTGAAGAATTAGAGAGAACCAATGAACAGTAAACCAATTACCTTTTCTGTTGTGCCTCTATGTTGGTTATTAGTCTCCCTAGGTGTAGCAAGTATGTCAGTTGAAGAATTAGAGAAAACCAATGAACAGTAAACCAATTACCTGTTATGTTGTGCATCTGTGTTGGTTATTAGTCTCCCCAGGTGCAGCAAGTAAGTCAGTTGAAGAATTAGGGAGAACCAATGAACAGTAAATCAATTACCTGTTATGTTGTGCAGCTGTGTTGCATCTGTGATGGTTGTTAGTCTCCCCAGGTGTAGCAAGTAAGTTAGTTGAAGAATTAGAGAGAACCAATGAACTGTAAACCAATTACATGTTATGTTGTGCATCTGTGATGGTTGTTAGTCTCCCCAGGTGTAGCAAGTAAGTCAGTTAAAGAATTAGAGAGAACCAATGAACAGTAAACCAATCACCTGTTATGTTGTGCTTCTGTGTTGGTTATTAGTCTCCCCAGGTGTAGCAAGTAAGTCAGTTGAAGAATTAGAGAGAACCAATGAACAGTAAACCAATTACCTGTTATGTTGTGCATCTGTATTGGTTATTAGTCTCCCCAGGTGTAGCAAGTAAGACAGTTGAAGAATTAGAGAGAACCAATGAACAGTAAACCAATTACCTGTTATGTTGTGCATCTGTGTTGGTTATTAGTCTCCCCAGGTGTAGCAAGTAAGTCAGTTGAAGAATTAGAGAGAACGAACAAACAGTAAACTAATTACCTGTTATGTTGTGCATCTGTGATGGTTATTAGTCTCCCCAGATATACCAAGTAAGTCAGTTGAAGAATTAGAGAGAACCAATGAACAGTAAACCAATTACATGTTATGTTGTGCATCTGTGTTGGTTATTAGTCTCCACAGGTGTAGCAAGTAAGTCAGTTGAAGATTTATAAAGAAACAATGAACAGTAAACCAATACCCTGTTATGTTGTGCATCTGTGTTGGTTATTAGTCTCCCCAGGTGTAGCAAGTACGTTAGTTGAAGAATTAGAGAGAACCAATGAACAGTAAACCAGTTAGCTGTTATGTTGTGCATATGTGTTGGTTATTAGTCTCCTCAGGTGTAGCAAGTAAGTCAGTTGAAGAATTAGAGAGAACCAGTGAATAGTAAACCAATTACCTGTTATGTTGTGCATCTATATTGGTTATTAGTCTCCCCAGGTGTAGCAAGTAAGTTAGTTGAAGAATTAGAGAGAACCAATGAACAGTAAACCAATTACATGTTATGTTGTGCATCTGTGTTGGTTATTAGTCTCTCTAGGTGTAGCAAGTATGTCAGTTGAAGAATTATTGAGAACCAATGAACAGTAAACCAATTACCTTTTGTGTTGTGCCTCTATGTTGGTTATTAGTCTCCTTAGGTGTAGCAAGTATGTCAGTTGAAGAATTAGAGAAAACCAATGAACAGTAAACCAATTACCTGTTATGTTGTGCATCTGTATTGGTTATTAGTCTCCCCAGGTGTAGCAAGTAAGACAGTTGAAGAATTAGAGAGAACCAATGAACAGTAAACCAATTACCTGTTATGTTGTGCATCTGTGTTGGTTATTAGTCTCCCCAGGTGTAGCAAGTAAGTCAGTTGAAGAATTAGAGAGAAGCAACAAATAGTAAACTAATTACCTGTTATGTTGTGCATCTGTGATGGTTATTAGTCTCCCCAGATATACCAAGTAAGTCAGTTGAAGAATTAGAGAGAACCAATGAACAGTAAACCAATTACATGTTATGTTGTGCATCTGTGTTGGTTATTAGTCTCCACAGGTGTAGCAAGTAAGTCAGTTGAAGATTTATAGAGAAACAATGAACAGTAAACCAATACCCTGTTATGTTCTGCATTTGTGTTGGTTATTAGTCTCCCCAGGTGTAGCAAGTACGTTAGTTGAAGAATTAGAGAGAACCAATGAACAGTAAACCAATTACCTGTTATGTTGTGCTTCTGTGTTGGTTATTAGTTTCCCCAGGTGTAGCAAGTAAGTCAGTTGAAGAATTAGAGAGAACCAATGAACAGTAAACCAATTACCTGTTATGTTGTTCATCTGGGTTGGTTATTAGTCTACCCTGGTGTAACATGTAAGTCAGTTGAAGAATTAGAGAGAACCAATGAATAGTAAACTAATCACCTGTTATGTTGTGCATTTGTGCTGGTTATTAGTCTCCCTAGGTGTAGCAAGTAAGTCAGTTGAAGAATTAGAGAGAACCAATGAACGGTAAACCAATTACATGTTATGTTGTGCATCTTTGCTGGTTATTAGTCTCCCCAGGTGTAGCAAGTAAGTCAGTTGAAGAATTAGAGGGAACCAATGAACAGTAAACCAATTGCATGTTATGTTGTGCATCTGTGTTGGTTATTAGTCTCCCCAGGTGTAGCAAGTAAGTCAGTTGAAGAATTAGTGAGAACGAATGAACAGTAAACCAATTACATGTTATGTTGTGCATCTGTGTTGGTTATTAGTCTCCCCAGGTGTAGCAAGTATGTCAGTTTTAGAATTAGAGAGAACCAATGAATAGTAAACCAATTACCTATTATGTTGTGCCTCTGTGTTGGTTATTAGTCTCCCCAGGTGTAGCAAGTATGTCAATTGAAGAATTAGAGAAAACCAATGAACAGTAAACCAATTACCTATTATGTTGTGCATCTGTGTTGGTTATTAGTCTCCCCAGGTGCAGCATGTAAGTCAGTTGAAGAATTAGGGAGAACCAATGAACAGTAAACCAATTACCTGTTATGTTGTGCAGCTGTGTTGCATCTGTGATGGTTGTTAGTCTCCCCAGGTGTAGCAAGTAAGTTAGTTGAAGAATTAGAGAGAACCATGGAACTGTAAACCAATTACATGTTATGTTGTGCATCAGTGATGGTTGTTAGTCTCCCCAGGTGTAGCAAGTAAGTCAGTTAAAGAATTAGAGAGAACCAATGAACAGTAAACCAATTAACTGTTATGTTGTCCTTCTGTGTTGGTTATTAGTCTCCCCAGGTGTAGCAACTAAGTCAGTTGAAGAATTAGGGAGAACCAATGAACAGTAAACCAATTACCTGTTATGTTGTGCATCTGTATTGGTTATTAGTCTCCCCAGGTGTAGCAAGTCAGACAGTTGAAGAATTAGAGAGAACCAATGAACAGTAAACCAATTACCTGTTATGTTGTGCATCTGTGTTGGTTATTAGTCTCCCCAAGTGCAGCAAGTAAGTCAGTTGAAGAATTAGGGAGAACCAATGAACAGTAAACCAATTACCTGTTATGTTGTGCATCTGTATTGGTTATTAGTCTCCCCAGGTGTAGCAAGTAAGACAGTTGAAGAATTAGAGAGAACCAATGAACAGTAAACCAATTACCTGTTATGTTGTGCATCTGTGTTGGTTATTAGTCTCCCCAGGTGTAGCAAGTAAGTCAGTTGAAGAATTAGAGAGAACCAACAAATAGTAAACTAATTACCTGTTATGTTGTGCATCTGTGATGGTTATTAGTCTCCCCAGATATACCAAGTAAGTCAGTTGAAGAATTAGAGAGAACCAATGAACAGTAAACCAATTACATGTTATGTTGTGCATCTGTGTTGGTTATTAGTCTCCACAGGTGTAGCAAGTAAGTCAGTTGAAGATTTATAGAGAAACAATGAACAGTAAACCAATACCCTGTTATGTTGTGCATTTGTGTTGGTTATTAGTCTCCCCAGGTGTAGCAAGTACGTTAGTTGAAGAATTAGAGAGAACCAATGAACAGTAAACCAATTACCTGTTATGTTGTGCTTCTGTGTTGGTTATTAGTTTCCCCAGGTGTAGCAAGTAAGTCAGTTGAAGAATTAGAGAGAACCAATGAACAGTAAACCAATTACCTGTTATGTTGTTCATCTGGGTTGGTTATTAGTCTACCCAGGTGTAACATGTAAGTCAGTTGAAGAATTAGAGAGAACCAATGAATAGTAAACTAATCACCTGTTATGTTGTGCATCTGTGCTGGTTATTAGTCTCCCTAGGTGTAGCAAGTAAGTCAGTTGAAGAATTAGAGAGAACCAATGAACAGTAAACCAATTACCTGTTATGTTGTGCATCTTTGCTGGTTATTAGTCTCCCCAGGTGTAGCAAGTAAGTCAGTTGAAGAATTAGAGGGAACCAATGAACAGTAAACCAATTGCATGTTATGTTGTGCATCTGTGTTGGTTATTAGTCTCCCCAGGTGTAGCAAGTAAGTCAGTTGAAGAATTAGAGAGAACCAATGAACAGTAAACCAATTACATGTTATGTTGTGCATCTGTGTTGGTTATTAGTCTCCCCAGGTGTAGCAAGTATGTCAGTTGAAGAATTAGAGAGAACCAATGAATAGTAAACCAATTACCTATTATGTTGTGCCTCTGTGTTGGTTATTAGTCTCCCCAGGTGTAGCAAGTATGTCAATTGAAGAATTAGAGAAAACCAATGAACAGTAAACCAATTACCTATTATGTTGTGCATCTGTGTTGGTTATTAGTCTCCCCAGGTGCAGCATGTAAGTCAGTTGAAGAATTAGGGAGAACCAATGAACAGTAAACCAATTACCTGTTATGTTGTGCAGCTGTGTTGCATCTGTGATGGTTGTTAGTCTCCCCAGGTGTAGCAAGTAAGTTAGTTGAAGAATTAGAGAGAACCATTGAACTGTAAACCAATTACATGTTATGTTGTGCATCAGTGATGGTTGTTAGTCTCCCCAGGTGTAGCAAGTAAGTCAGTTAAAGAATTAGAGAGAACCAATGAACAGTAAACCAATTAACTGTTATGTTGTCCTTCTGTGTTGGTTATTAGTCTCCCCAGGTGTAGCAAGTAAGTCAGTTGAAGAATTAGAGAGAACCAATGAACAGTAAACCAATTACCTGTTATGTTGTGCATCTGTATTGGTTGTTAGTCTCCCCAGGTGTAGCAAGTAAGTCAGTTGAAGAATTAGAGAGAACCAACGAATAGTAAACCGATTACCTGTTATGTTTTGCATCTGTGTTGGTTATTAGTCTCCCCAGATATACCAAGTAAGTCAGTTGAAGAATTAGAGAGAACCAATGAACAGTAAACCAATTACCTTTTGTGTTCTGCCTCTATGTTGGTTATTAGTCTCCCCAGGTGTAGCAAGCATGTCAGTTGAAGAATTTGAGTAAACCAATGAACAGTAAACCAATTACCTGTTATGTTGTGCATCTGTGTTGGTTATTAGTCTCCCCAGGTGTAGGAAGTAAGTCTGTTGAAGAATTAGGGAGAACCAATGAACAGTAAACCAATTACCTGTTATGTTGTGCAACTGTATTGGTTATTAGTCTCCCCAGGTGCAGCAAGTAAGTCAGGTGAAGAATTAGGGAGAACCAATGAACAGTAAACCAATTACCTGTTATGTTGTGCAGCTGTGTTGCATCTGTGATGGTTGTTAGTCTCCCCAGGTGTAGCAAGTAAGTTAGTTGATGAATTAGAGAGAACCAATGAACTGTAAACCAATTACATGTTATGTTGTGCATCTGTGATGGTTGTTAGTCTCCCTAGGTGTAGCAAGTAAGTCAGTTAAAGAATTAGAGAGAACCAATGAACAGTAAACCAATTACTTGTTATGTTGTGCTTCTGTGTTGGTTATTAGTCTCCCTAGGTGTAGCAAGTAAGTCAGTTGAAGAATTAGAGAGAACCAATGAACAGTAAACCAATTACCTGTTATGTTGTGCATTTGTGTTGGTTATTAGTCTCCCCAGGTGTAGCAAGTAAGTCAGTTGAAGAATTAGAGAGAACCAACAAACAGTAAACTAATTACCTTTTATGTTGTGCATCTGTGATGGTTATTAGTCTCCCCAGATATACCAAGTAAGTCAGTTGAAGAATTAGAGAGAACCAATGAACAGTAAAGCAATTACATGTTATGTTGTGCATCTGTGTTGGTTATTAGTCTCCACAGGTGTAGCAAGTACGTCAGTTGAAGATTTATAGAGAAACAATGAACAGTAAACCAATACCCTGTTATGTTGTGCATTTGTGTTGGTTATTAGTCTCCCCAGGTGTAGCAAGTAAGTTAGTTGAAGAATTAGAGAGAACCAATGAACAGTAAACCAATTACATGTTATGTTGTGCATCTGTGTTGGTTATTAGTCTCCCCAGGTGTAGCAAGTATGTCAGTTGAAGAATTATTGAGAACCAATAAACAGTAAACCAATTACCTTTTGTGTTGTGCCTCTATGTTGGTTATTAGTCTCCCTAGGTGTAGCAAGTATGTCAGTTGAAGAATTAGAGAAAACCAATGAACAGTAAACCAATTACCTGTTATGTTGTGCATCTGTGTTGGTTATTAGTCTTCCCAGGTGCAGCAAGTAAGTCAGTTGAAGAATTAGGGAGAACCAATGAACAGTAAACCAATTACCTGTTATGTTGTGCATCTGTATTGGTTATTAGTCTCCCCAGGTGTAGCAAGTAAGACAGTTGAAGAATTAGAGAGAACCAATGAACAGTAAACCAATTACATGTTATGTTGTGCATCTGTGTTGGTTATTAGTCTCCCCAGGTGTAGGAAGTAAGTCAGTTGAAGAATTAGAGAGAACCAACAAACAGTAAACTAATTACCTGTTATGTTGTGCATCTGTGATGGTTATTAGTCTCCCCAGATATACCAAGTAAGTCAGTTGAAGAATTAGAGAGAACCAATGAACAGTAAACCAATTACATGTTATGTTGTGCATCTGTGTTGGTTATTAGTCTCCACAGGTGTAGCAAGTAAGTCAGTTGAAGATTTATAGAGAAACAATGAACAGTAAACCAATACCCTGTTATGTTGTGCATTTGTGTTGGTTATTAGTCTCCCCAGGTGTAGCAAGTACGTTAGTTGAAGAATTAGAGAGAACCAATGAACAGTAAACCAGTTAGCTGTTATGTTGTGCATCTGTGTTGGTTATTAGTCTCCTCAGGTGTAGCAAGTAAGTCAGTTGAAGCATTAGAGAGAACCAACGAACAGTAAACCAATTACCTGTTATGTTGTGCATCTGTGTTGGTTATTAGTCTCCCCAGGTGTAGCAAGTAAGTCAGTTGAAGAATTAGAGAGAACCAATGAACAGTAAACCAATTACCTGTTATGTTGTGCTTCTATGTTGGTTATTAGTTTCCCCAGGTGTAGCAAGTAAGTCAGTTGAAGAATTAGAGAGAACCAATGAACAGTAAATCAATTACCTGTTATGTTGTTCATCTGGGTTGGTTATTAGTCTACCCAGGTGTAACATGTAAGTCAGTTGAAGAATTAGAGAGAACCAATGAATAGTAAACTAATCACCTGTTATGTTGTGCATCTGTGCTGGTTATTAGTCTCCCTAGGTGTAGCAAGTAAGTCAGTTGAAGAATTAGAGAGAACCAATGAACAGTAAACCAATTACATGTTATGTTGTGCATCTTTGCTGGTTATTAGTCTCCCCAGGTGTAGCAAGTAAGTCAGTTGAAGAATTAGAGGGAACCAATGAACAGTAAACCAATTGCATGTTATGTTGTGCATCTGTGTTGGTTATTAGTCTCCCCAGGTGTAGGAAGTAAGTCAGTTGAAGAATTAGAGAGAACCAACAAACAGTAAACTAATTACCTGTTATGTTGTGCATCTGTGATGGTTATTAGTCTCCCCAGATATACCAAGTAAGTCAGTTGAAGAATTAGAGAGAACCAATGAACAGTAAACCAATTACATGTTATGTTGTGCATCTGTGTTGGTTATTAGTCTCCACAGGTGTAGCAAGTAAGTCAGTTGAAGATTTATAGAGAAACAATGAACAGTAAACCAATACCCTGTTATGTTGTGCATTTGTGTTGGTTATTAGTCTCCCCAGGTGTAGCAAGTACGTTAGTTGAAGAATTAGAGAGAACCAATGAACAGTAAACCAGTTAGCTGTTATGTTGTGCATCTGTGTTGGTTATTAGTCTCCTCAGGTGTAGCAAGTAAGTCAGTTGAAGCATTAGAGAGAACCAACGAACAGTAAACCAATTACCTGTTATGTTGTGCATCTGTGTTGGTTATTAGTCTCCCCAGGTGTAGCAAGTAAGTCAGTTGAAGAATTAGAGAGAACCAATGAACAGTAAACCAATTACCTGTTATGTTGTGCTTCTATGTTGGTTATTAGTTTCCCCAGGTGTAGCAAGTAAGTCAGTTGAAGAATTAGAGAGAACCAATGAACAGTAAATCAATTACCTGTTATGTTGTTCATCTGGGTTGGTTATTAGTCTACCCAGGTGTAACATGTAAGTCAGTTGAAGAATTAGAGAGAACCAATGAATAGTAAACTAATCACCTGTTATGTTGTGCATCTGTGCTGGTTATTAGTCTCCCTAGGTGTAGCAAGTAAGTCAGTTGAAGAATTAGAGAGAACCAATGAACAGTAAACCAATTACATGTTAT
Source organism: Cajanus cajan (assembly GCF_000230855.2). Lineage (NCBI taxonomy): Eukaryota > Viridiplantae > Streptophyta > Magnoliopsida > Fabales > Fabaceae > Cajanus > Cajanus cajan. The sequence continues at coordinate 39,767,150 of NC_138524.1, forward strand.
GTTGTGCATCTTTGCTGGTTATTAGTCTCCCCAGGTGTAGCAAGTAAGTCAGTTGAAGAATTAGAGGGAACCAATGAACAGTAAACCAATTGCATGTTATGTTGTGCATCTGTGTTGGTTATTAGTCTCCCCAGGTGTAGCAAGTAAGTCAGTTGAAGAATTGGAGAGAACCAATGAACAGTAAACCAATTACATGTTATGTTGTGCATCTGTGTTGGTTATTAGTCTCCCCAGGTGTAGCAAGTATGTCAGTTGAAGAATTAGAGAGAACCAATGAATAGTAAACCAATTACCTATTATGTTGTGCCTCTGTGTTGGTTATTAGTCTCCCCAGGTGTAGCAAGTATGTCAGTTGAAGAATTAGAGAAAACCAATGAACAGTAAACCAATTACCTGTAATGTTGTGCATCTGTGTTGGTTATTAGTCTCCCCAGGTGCAGCAAGTAAGTCAGTTGAAGAATTAGGGAGAACCAATGAACAGTAAACCAATTACCTGTTATGTTGTGCAGCTGTGTTGCATCTGTGATGGTTCTTAGTCTCCCCAGGTGTAGCAAGTAAGTTAGTTGAAGAATTAGAGAGAACCAATGAACTGTAAACCAATTACATGTTATGTTGTGCATCTGTGATGGTTGTTAGTCTCCCCAGGTGTAGCAAGTAAGTCAGTTAAAGAATTAGAGAGAACCAATGAACAGTAAACCAATTAACTGTTATGTTGTGCTTCTGTGTTGGTTATTAGTCTCCCCAGGTGTAGCAAGTAAGTCAGTTGAAGAATTAGAGAGAACCAATGAACAGTAAACCAATTACCTGTTATGTTGTGCATCTGTATTGGTTATTAGTCTCCCCAGGTGTAGCAAGTAAGTTAGTTGAAGAATTAGAGAGAACCAACGAATAGTAAACCGATTACCTGTTATGTTTTGCATCTGTGTTGGTTATTAGTCTCCTCAGATATACCAAGTAAGTCAGTTGAAGAATTAGAGAGAACCAATGAACAGTAAACCAATTACCTTTTGTGTTCTGACTCTATGTTGGTTATTAGTCTCCCCAGGTGTAGCAAGTATGTCAGTTGAAGAATTAGAGTAAACCAATGAATAGTAAACCAATTACCTGTTATGTTGTGCATCTGTGTTGGTTATTAGTCTCCCCAGGTGTAGCAAGTAAGTCAGTTGAAGAATTAGAGAGAACCAATGAACAGCAAACCAATTACATGTTATGTTGAGCATTTGTGTTGGTTATTAGTCTCCACAGGTGTAGCAAGTAAGTCAGTTGAAGAATTAGAGAGAACAAATGAACAGTAAACCAATTACCTTTTGTGTTCTGACTCTATGTTGGTTATTAGTCTCCCCGGTGTAGCAAGTATGTCAGTTGAAGAATTAGAGTAAACCAATGAACAGTAAACCAATTACCTGTTATGTTGTGCATCTGTGTTGGTTATTAGTCTCCCCAGGTGTAGCAAGTAAGTCAGTTGAAGAATTAGAGAGAACCAATGAACAGCAAACCAATTACATGTTATGTTGAGCATTTGTGTTGGTTATTAGTCTCCACAGGTGTAGCAAGTAAGTTAGTTGAAGAATTAGAGAGAACCAATGAACTGTAAACCAATTACATGTTATGTTGTGCATCTGTGATGGTTGTTAGTCTCCCCAGGTGTAGCAAGTAAGTCAGTTAAAGAATTAGAGAGAACCAATGAACAGTACACCAATTAACTGTTATGTTGTGCTTCTGTGTTGGTTATTAGTCTCCCCAGGTGTAGCAAGTAAGTCAGTTGAAGAATTAGAGAGAACCAATGAACAGTAAACCAATTACCTGTTATGTTGTGCATCTGTATTGGTTATTAGTCTCCCTAGGTGTAGCAAGTAAGTCAGTTGAAGAATTAGAGAGAACCAACGAATAGTAAACCGATTACCTGTTATGTTTTGCATCTGTGTTGGTTATTAGTCTCCTCAGATATACCAAGTAAGTCAGTTGAAGAATTAGAGAGAACCAATGAACAGTAAACCAATTACCTTTTGTGTTCTGACTCTATGTTGGTTATTAGTCTCCCCAGGTGTAGCAAGTATGTCAGTTGAAGAATTAGAGTAAACCAATGAACAGTAAACCAATTACCTGTTATGTTGTGCATCTGTGTTGGTTATTAGTCTCCCCAGGTGTAGCAAGTAAGTCAGTTAAAGAATTAGAGAGAACCAATGAACAGTAAACCAATTACTTGTTATGTTGTGCTTCTGTGTTGGTTATTAGTCTCCCTAGGTGTAGCAAGTAAGTCAGTTGAAGAATTAGAGAGAACCAATGAACAGTAAACCAATTACCTGTTATGTTGTGCATCTGTATTGGTTATTAGTCTCCCCAGGTGTAGCAAGTAAGTCAGTTGAAGAATTAGAGAGAACCAACGAACAGTAAACCGATTACCTGTTATGTTGTGCATCTGTGTTGCTTATTAGTCTCCCCAGATATACCAAGTAAGTCAGTTGAAGAATTAGAGAGAACCAATGAACAGTAAACCAATTACCTTTTGTGTTGTGCCTCTATGTTGGTTATTAGTCTCCCCAGGTGTAGCAAGTATGTCAGTTGAAGAATTAGAGAAAACCAATGAACAATAAACCAATTACCTGTAATGTTGTGCATCTGTGTTGGTTATTAGTCTCCCCAGGTGCAGCAAGTAAGTCAGTTGAAGAATTAGGGAGAACCAATGAACAGTAAACCAATTACCTGTTATGTTGTGCAGCTGTGTTGCATCTGTGATGGTTCTTAGTCTCCCCAGGTGTAGCAAGTAAGTTAGTTGAAGAATTAGAGAGAACCAATGAACTGTAAACCAATTACATGTTATGTTGTGCATCTGTGATGGTTGTTAGTCTCCCCAGGTGTAGCAAGTAAGTCTGTTGAAGAATTAGAGAGAACCAACAAACAGTAAACTAATTACCTCTTATGTTGTGCATCTGTGATGGTTATTAGTCTCCCCAGATATACCAAGTAAGTCAGTTGAAGAATTAGAGAGAACCAATGAACAGTAAACCAATTACATGTTATGTTGTGCATCTGTGTTGGTTATTAGTCTCCACAGGTGTGGCAAGTAAGTCAGTTGAAGATTTATAGAGAAACAATGAACAGTAAACCAATACCCTGTTATGTTGTGCATTTGTGTTGGTTATTAGTCTCCCCAGGTGTAGCAAGTACGTTAGTTGAAGAATTAGAGAGAACCAATGAACAGTAAACCAGTTAGCTGTTATGTTGTGCATCTGTGTTGGTTATTAGTCTCCTCAGGTGTAGCAAGTAAGTCAGTTGAAGCATTAGAGAGAACCAACGAACAGTAAACCAATTACCTGTTATGTTGTGCATCTGTGTTGGTTATTAGTCTCCCCAGGTGTAGCAAGTAAGTCAGTTGAAGAATTAGAGAGAACCAATGAACAGTAAACCAATTACCTGTTATGTTGTGCTTCTATGTTGGTTATTAGCTTCCCCAGGTGTAGCAAGTAAGTCAGTTGAAGAATTAGAGAGAACCAATGAACAGTAAATCAATTACCTGTTATGTTGTTCATCTGGGTTGGTTATTAGTCTACCCAGGTGTAACATGTAAGTTAGTTGAAGAATTAGAGAGAACCAATGAATAGTAAACTAATCACCTGTTATGTTGTGCATCTGTGCTGGTTATTAGTCTCCCTAGGTGTAGCAAGTAAGTCAGTTGAAGAATTAGAGAGAACCAATGATTAGTAAACCAATTACATGTTATGTTGTGCATCTTTGCTGGTTATTAGTCTCCCCAGGTGTAGCAAGTAAGTCAGTTGAAGAATTAGAGGGAACCAATGAACAGTAAACCAATTGCATGTTATGTTGTGCATCTGTGTTGGTTATTAGTCTCCCCAGGTGTAGCAAGTAAGTCAGTTGAAGAATTAGAGAGAACCAATGAACAGTAAACCAATTACATGTTATGTTGTGCATCTGTGTTGGTTATTAGTCTCCCCAGGTGTAGCAAGTATGTCAGTTGAAGAATTAGAGAGAACCAATGAATAGTAAACCAATTACCTATTATGTTGTGCCTCTGTGTTGGTTATTAGTCTCCCAAGGTGTAGCAAGTATGTCAATTGAAGAATTAGAGAAAACCAATGAACAGTAAACCAATTACCTATTATGTTGTGCATCTGTGTTGGTTATTAGTCTCCCCAGGTGTAGCAAGTAAGTCAGTTGAAGAATTAGAGAGAACCAACGAATAGTAAACCGATTACCTGTTATGTTTTGCATCTGTGTTGGTTATTAGTCTCCTCAGATATACCAAGTAAGTCAGTTGAAGAATTAGAGAGAACCAATGAACAGTAAACCAATTACCTTTCGTGTTCTGACTCTATGTTGGTTATTAGTCTCCCCAGGTGTAGCAAGTATGTCAGTTGAAGAATTAGAGTAAACCAATGAACAGTAAACCAATTACCTGTTATGTTGTGCATCTGTGTTGGTTATTAGTCTCCCCAGGTGTAGCAAGTAAGTCAGTTGAAGAATTAGAGAGAACCAATGAACAGCAAACCAATTAGATGTTATGTTGAGAATTTGTGTTGGTTATTAGTCTCCACAGGTGTAGCAAGTAAGTTAGTTGAAGAATTAGAGAGAACCAATGAACTGTAAACCAATTACATGTTATGTTGTGCATCTGTGATGGTTGTTAGTCTCCCCAGGTGTAGCAAGTAAGTCAGTTAAAGAATTAGAGAGAACCAATGAACAGTAAACCAATTAACTGTTATGTTGTGCTTCTGTGTTGGTTATTAGTCTCCCCAGGTGTAGCAAGTAAGTCAGTTGAAGAATTAGAGAGAACCAATGAACAGTAAACCAATTACCTGTTATGTTGTGCATCTGTATTGGTTATTAGTCTCCCCAGGTGTAGCAAGTAAGTCAGTTGAAGAATTAGGGAGAACCAACGAATAGTAAACCGATTACCTGTTATGTTTTGCATCTGTGTTGGTTATTAGTCTCCTCAGATATACCAAGTAAGTCAGTTGAAGAATTAGAGAGAACCAATGAACAGTAAACCAATTACCTTTTGTGTTCTGACTCTATGTTGGTTATTAGTCTCCCCAGGTGTAGCAAGTATGTCAGTTGAAGAATTAGAGTAAACCAATGAACAGTAAACCAATTACCTGTTATGTTGTGCATCTGTGTTGGTTATTAGTCTCCCCAGGTGTAGCAAGTAAGTCAGTTAAAGAATTAGAGAGAACCAATGAACTGTAAACCAATTACTTGTTATGTTGTGCTTCTGTGTTGGTTATTAGTCTCCCTAGGTGTAGCAAGTAAGTCAGTTGAAGAATTAGAGAGAACCAATGAACAGTAAACCAATTACCTGTTATGTTGTGCATCTGTATTGGTTATTAGTCTCCCCAGGTGTAGCAAGTAAGTCAGTTGAAGAATTAGAGAGAACCAACGAACAGTAAACCGATTACCTGTTATGTTGTGCATCTGTGTTGGTTATTAGTCTCCCCAGATATACCAAGTAAGTCAGTTGAAGAATTAGAGAGAACCAATGAACAGTAAACCAATTACCTTTTGTGTTGTGCCTCTATGTTGGTTATTAGTCTCCCCAGGTGTAGCAAGTATGTCAGTTGAAGAATTAGAGAAAACCAATGAACAGTAAACCAATTACCTGTAAAGTTGTGCATCTGTGTTGGTTATTAGTCTCCCCAAGTGCAGCAAGTAAGTCAGTTGAAGAATTAGGGAGAACCAATGAACAGTAAACTAATTACCTGTTATGTTGTGCATCTGTGATGGTTATTAGTCTCCCCAGATATACCAAGTAAGTCAGTTGAAGAATTAGAGAGAACCAATGAACAGTAAACCAATTACATGTTATGTTGTGCATCTGTGTTGGTTATTAGTCTCCACAGGTGTAGCAAGTAAGTCAGTTGAAGATTTATAGAGAAACAATGAACAGTAAACCAATACCCTGTTATGTTGTGCATTTGTGTTGGTTATTAGTCTCCCCAGGTGTAGCAAGTACGTTAGTTGAAGAATTAGAGAGAACCAATGAACAGTAAACCAGTTAGCTGTTATGTTGTGCATCTGTGTTGGTTATTAGTCTCCTCAGGTGTAGCAAGTAAGTCAGTTGAAGAATTAGAGAGAACCAATGAACAGTAAACCAATTACCTGTTATGTTGTGCTTCTATGTTGGTTATTAGTTTCCCCAGGTGTAGCAAGTAAGTCAGTTGAAGAATTAGAGAGAACCAATGAACAGTAAATCAATTACCTGTTATGTTGTTCATCTGGGTTGGTTATTAGTCTACCCAGGTGTAACATGTAAGTCAGTTGAAGAATTAGAGAGAACCAATGAATAGTAAACTAATCACCTGTTATGTTGTGCATCTGTGCTGGTTATTAGTCTCCCTAGGTGTAGCAAGTAAGTCAGTTGAAGAATTAGAGAGAACCAATGAACAGTAAACCAATTACATGTTATGTTGTGCATCTTTGCTGGTTATTAGTCTCCCCAGGTGTAGCAAGTAAGTCAGTTGAAGAATTAGAGGGAACCAATGAACAGTAAACCAATTGCATGTTATGTTGTGCATCTGTGTTGGTTATTAGTCTCCCCAGGTGTAGCAAGTAAGTCAGTTGAAGAATTAGAGAGAACCAATGAACAGTAAACCAATTACATGTTATGTTCTGCATCTGTGTTGGTTATTAGTCTCCCCAGGTGTAGCAAGTATGTCAGTTGAAGAATTAGAGAGAACCAATGAATAGTAAACCAATTACCTATTATGTTGTGCCTCTGTGTTGGTTATTAGTCTCCCAAGGTGTAGCAAGTATGTCAATTGAAGAATTAGAGAAAACCAATGAACAGTAAACCAATTACCTATTATGTTGTGCATCTGTGTTGGTTATTAGTCTCCCCAGGTGTAGCAAGTAAGTCAGTTGAAGAATTAGAGAGAACCAACGAATAGTAAACCGATTACCTGTTATGTTTTGCATCTGTGTTGGTTATTAGTCTCCTCAGATATACCAAGTAAGTCAGTTGAAGAATTAGAGAGAACCAATGAACAGTAAACCAATTACCTTTCGTGTTCTGACTCTATGTTGGTTATTAGTCTCCCCAGGTGTAGCAAGTATGTCAGTTGAAGAATTAGAGTAAACCAATGAACAGTGATGGAGGAGGCCCATGGGCTAAGGGCCCAACTACTAGAGCAATGGCAAGAAGGATGCATGAAGATTGGGCCCAAGCCCAAGGAAAGCCCACCACTTTATTTTGTTGGGCTTTGTATCAAGCCCATTAGATTAGGGTTAGAATAGGAGTAGGCCTTGGTGCCTTGTATTTTCTTTGGGCCTTGTATTTCCGGCCTTGTAGTGTAGGATTTACATTTAGAGGTCATGTGAATTTGGGGTGAATTAAGGTTACATGTGTAGTTACATTAGCATGTAATTAGGAGCACATTTGGTGTGCATTTCGGCCATGTGCAACACATGCACATGGTGTGATCCGAAATGCAACTCAAATGCATCTCTAATCACATGCCAAATGAACTAATCACATGGAGGTTCCGGGTTTGGCTCCTAGAATTTGAATTTTGAATTCAAATTCTAGGCGCCTAAAGTTAAGTAACCATACCATGGTTTACTTAACCTTAGGCTAACCCAAGGTCTCACCTTAACCTAATTTTCCCTATATATTCAATATGGCCGAGACTTGTAATCACTTTTGGAATTATTGAATGAGTATTCTTCATTTGAATTCTCTCCCTCCGAAAGTCACCTTGCATCCTACTCTACCCTCCTTGAGTGCTTCCCTTTGTAGAGTTAGGTTGCCTTACTTCTTTGGACCTTAGCTAGGAAGCAAGCTTCGGCCACCTTGAGTCTCTTTGGAGCATCCTTCCTTGATCATCCGTCTAAGGAACCATGGAGACTTGAAGAAATTTCTATGTGCATCCAAGTGGAAGCACATCAAGTGGTATCAAGAGCATCCGGTTTTGTCTTCAAGAGATAAGTCTTGATCCTTATCTTTTGTTGTGTGATCCGTGGTGAATTGTTCAATTTTTGTGTTCATTTTTTTGTTCATGTCATTTTAGAGTTGCTTCCTTCCTAGATCTATTTTCTTGCCTTAAATTTGATGGATCTAGTTTCTTATGCTTGAATGATTCATATATGCTTTTATGTCAATATGCTTCCATGAATCATGCTCCATTAATTCTTTTACCTATTAGGAATTTTCTGCCTATGATCATTTTTACTTTCCTTGAGTCATATTTGCAATTTTATTCGGTCAATTTGAATGGTTGAGTCATTTTAATTTTGAAATCCATGTTTAGTAGTCATGTGTAGTTCTTATGATGTTCATACTTCTTAGCTATGCTTAAGTGAACCGTTTGAATTTTGTTTAAGTGAATCTTGTTTCAATTTTCTGGATTTGGCCGAGATCTAATTTCCTATGGTATAAGCTCATCATTTTTGATTTTTTTTGAGTTCATAAACTACTATTAGATCATTAGTAGTTTTCTTAGAAATTTTTAGGTTTCCAAAAAAAAATTCTAAAGTGTCTTCAAAATTTTTCTTAAATCCGTGAGGTTTGATCTTGTTTATTGAAAGGAGTGCTAGAAATTGTGTTTGTGATTCAAATTTGAATTTGAATTTGTGGAGCCAAAACCGTGCATGTGCTACCTAAACAACCAAGCAACAAAAGCATGTCACATGTTCATTACATTTTGACCTAATTTGTGTGGCATTTGCATTTCAATTTGAACTTGGTTTTGGTGTTCCTAGAAAAGTGACCGAGACCTCTTGTAACACAATCACATTGAAAGAAAAAGGCAACTCCTAATTGATTAAAAAAAAAAATTAAGAAAGATTAAAAGAAAAATTTAGAACAAAAGTGTTAAAAAAAAAAAAATACTAAATCAAAATTTGAAAAGCAAAAGCCAAGTTAAGGAGTTTTTGATTTTTCATATCTTGTTGTTTTATTTCTTCTCGGTTTCTAGTAGCTTTGAAGTCATTAATTTTCAGCTATCCTATTTTTTGAGTGTTTTGGTTTTGAGCATCCATTCTAGAACCAATTTTTAGGTGCAATTCCTTCTTCATCTAGTCATCTACTTAATTGTCATCTACATTTGTCAATTCTAATCTACTCTTGTCTTTCATCTTCTTTTCTATTCATGGTTTATACTATATTGGATTTAACTCAAAGTGTGGCCTAAGTTTGACCTAGTCTATCTTCCTAGAAGCTAGTTCTACAAGGGTCATCAAAGGAAGCCTAAGGAAAGGAGGAGAAAGGAAGCTAGTAGGCACTCGGAATTGGCTACTTAAACACCCAAAAATACTACACATATTTTGCTGGAAATTTTTGTGCTTGCTGGCTGCACCAAACCGTGAAGACTTGGAAGAATTCTTTTGATTTGTAATTGCAAAATTTAAAAAAAAAAAAAACAGAGGATTAGTGACGGATTTAGAGACCAAATTTTCATTACTAATTGACTTTTTTGTTGCAAAATTGGTCACTAATTCCTCACTAATTTTGGTGGCTGTTTTGGTTACAATTTTAAGCCACTTTGTAGTTGTTGTTTAACTTTGTTTATACCTTGTATTTGGCCTTTTAAAGGAGTGTCTTGGGGGTGTCTTTGGTACACAACCATCTCTCCTTAGGTATAGAATTTTCGTTAGCACTTTGGTGGGAGTGGTCCTTGATTGATCTTTGGTATCTTTCAAGCTCTCACCCTAGGAACCGTTTAGATAGTTTAAATTGTTGTTTAAGACTTGTTTACTTGCTTTCACGACTAGTATGTTTTAGTTCATCAAACATCAACAAAAACAATTTCATTGAAAAGAATTTGGTAGAGATTAACTACAAAGGGGATTAGTAATTTTTACTTGAAGAGGCTTGGTTTTTAAGTGGCTCTTAGTAGCTCACCTCCCTCCAAAGTTCAATTTGTATACATAATCCTCCTAGTACTTAGTCTTAACCTTGCACAAAAACAAAATTGCTTTTAAAAGTTCTTTCATAAAAAAAGATCTTTCACCTATAATGGAAGAATTTTCTACTCCTCATAGTGATACTAATTCAAGTGACAACAAAAGTGTTTCTAGATTGTCACGTGAATTAAGATCACTAAAGTTATGGCAAGAGCAAGAATTACAAGCAAAATTTGAAAAAGAAGCTCAATTTGCTCTTTTAGAGGAAGAAATTCGTTTATTAAAGGAGAAAGACAAAAGAAAACACCATCATGGTCCACATAGTTCATACGCCCATAGTTCTACTTTAGGAGAGTCAATGCATGATAGCCTAGCTTTAGGAGATCACTATCAACCACCTCCTAGGAGAACTCATAGAACCTCTAAGCCAAGGGAATCTAGGGTAGATCTCCCTTACTTTCATGGTAAAGATGATGTGGAGGGGTATCTAGACTGGGAAATGAAAGTGGAACAAATTTTCACTTGCCATCAAGTGAGTGAGGAGAGAAAAGTACCCTTAGCTACCTTGAGTTTCCAAGGTCATGCCATGTATTGGTGGACCTCTCTTGTGAGAGATAGGCGTCTCCATAATGAACCTCCAATTCAATATTGGAATGAGTTAAGGAGTGCCTTGAGAAGGAGACATATACCCTCTTACTACACTAGGGAGCTTATCAATAAGCTCCAACGACTCCAACAAAAAAATTTGACTGTTGAAGAATATAGACAAACAATGGAGTTGTATATCATGAGGGCGGGTATTAGGGAAGAAGAAAATCTTACCATTGCTAGATTTTTGAGTGGTTTATCTTTTGACATAAGAGATAAGGTTGAGCTACTCCCTTATAGGGATTTGGATGACTTGGTTCAACTTTGTATAAAGGTTGAACAACAAAATTTGAGAAAAGGTTATAAAGCAAGCTCATACTCATCTTCTTTGTCTAAGGATAGCTACAAGAGGGAAGGTAGGAAAAATAATTTCGAAAAGAAAGATGCTTTTCCTTCCAAAAATCTAGATAAAGGTAAAGAAAAAGAGACAAAAACAAACACTAGCACCAAGTCATGTGAGGTTACTTACCCTTATAATGGGGAACTTCTTATGATGAGAAGGGTCCTCAACAACCAACCTAGTGATACACAATCCCAAAGAGAGAACATCTTTCATACAAGATGTAACATTTCAAGCAAAGCTTGTTCTCTCATTGTGGATAGTGGCTCTTGGTGCAACTGTTGTAGCACTAGGATGGTTGAGAAGTTAGGTTTGACTACCACACCACATCCAAAACCTTATCAACTTCATTGGCTTAATGATGATGGGGATATGGTAGTCAATCAACAAGTGGAAGTTGAGTTTTCTATTGGGAACTATAAGGATAAAGTTAAATGTGATGTAGTTCCCATGGAAACTTGTCATATTCTATTAGGAAGGCCATGGCAATTTGACAAACAAACACACCATGATGGCCTCACTAATAAAATTACTTTCACTCATAAGGGTAAAAAGTTTGTACTTCATCCTCTATCACCTTCACAAGTGAAGGAGGACCAAGTACAAATGAAAACCAAACGTGACCAAGAAAAAGAAAAACAAAAAAAAAAGGAAAACAAAAAAACATTCTAAAAATTGATGAAAAAGAGGATCCTAGAGAGACTAGTGTTCCCTCTCTAGAGATAGTTCAAGAAGAGAATTTTGACACAAAACCTTTACATAAAACTTCTCTCTTTATTGAACCATCTTCTCATATCCTCATGTGTAGAGGAACACTAACTTGCACTGCCACATCTTTGGAAACTTCTCTCCCTCTTGTGGTTAAAAATCTTTTACAAGAGTTTGATGATATATTTCCCAAGGAAGGCCCAATTGGACTTCCTCCTTTTAGGGGAATAGAACATCAAATAGATCTTGTGCCTGGGGCTAGTCTTCCAAATAGACCAGCCTATAGGACCAATCCACAAGAAACCAAAGAGATAGAGAAGCAAGTCCATGAGTTGTTGGAGAAGGGCTGGATTCAAAAGAGTCTAAGTCCTTGTGCTGTACCAGTCATCTTGGTGCCAAAAAAAGATGGAAAATGGAGGATGTGTTGTGACTGTCGAGCCATCAACAACATCACCATAAAATATAGGCACCCAATTCCTAGGCTTGATGACATGCTTGATGAATTGCATGGGTCATCCATATTTTCCAAAGTAGATCTTAAGAGTGGTTATCACCAAATTCGAATCAAAGAAGGTGATGAATGGAAAACCGCTTTTAAAACTAAATTTGGACTATATGAATGGTTAGTAATGCCTTTTGGGCTTACTAATGCACCTAGCACATTCATGAGGCTCATGAATCATGCCCTTAGGGATTGCATTGGTAGATTTGTAGTTGTTTATTTTGATGATATTTTAATCTATAGCAAAAGTCTAAGTGATCATGTTGATCACCTAAGACAAGTTTTCCTTGTCCTTAGGGACAATCACTTGTTTGCCAATGTGGACAAGTTCACTTTTTGTGTGGATAATGTTATATTCTTAGGGTTTGTGGTTAGCAAAAATGGGGTTCATGTGGACCCCGAAAAAATTAAAGCCATCCAAGAATGGCCTATTCCTACTAATGTTAGTGAAGTTAGGAGTTTCCATGGATTGGCAAGCTTTTATAGGAGATTTGTTCCTAACTTCTCTACACTAGCTTCACCTCTCAATGAGTTGGTGAAGAAGGATGTGGTCTTTGAATGGACGGATAAACATAATTTAGTTTTTCAAGAACTTAAGCAAAAACTTACTCAAGCACCTGTTCTAGCTTTACCTAATTTTTCTCAAACTTTTGAGCTAGAATGTGATGCTTCAGGTCTTGGCATAGGAGCTGTGTTGTTACAAGGTGGTCATCCCATAGCTTATTTCAGTGAAAAGCTTCATGGGGCTGCCTTGAACTACCCTACCTATGACAAGGAGTTATATGCTTTAGTTCGTGCCCTTCAAACTTGGGAACATTACCTTGTCACCAAGGAATTTGTTATCCATAGTGACCATGAGTCACTCAAATACTTGAAGGGTCAACATAAATTAAATAAGAGGCATGCAAAATGGGTTGAGTATTTAGAACAATTTCCTTATGTCATCAAATATAAAAAAGGCTCTACAAATGTAGTAGCTGATGCTTTGTCTCGAAGATATGTGCTTTTGAACATCCTAGGTTCTCAAATACTAGGGTTTGATGACATCAAGGAGTTGTATGAGAAAGACCTTGATTTTGCTAACTTTTATTCTTTATGTAATCAAAAACCTTACCAAGGTTACTATATTTCTGAGGGGTTTCTTTTTAAAGAAAATAAACTTTGCATTCCCCAAGGATCTATTAGGAAACTCTTGGTTAAGGAGAGCCATGAGGGTGGGCTCATGGGGCATTTTGGAATTGAGAAGACTCTTTCTCTTTTGAAGGAGAAATTCTTTTGGCCTCATATGAAGAGAGATGTTCAAAGATTTTGTAGTAGTTGCATTGCTTGTTTACAAGCAAAGTCTACCACAAAACCTCATGGACTTTACACCCCCTTGCCTATATCCTCTTCTCCTTGGGTAGACATTTCCATGGATTTTATCCTTGGTTTGCCTCGAACCCAAAGAGGAAAGGATTCCATATTTGTGGTTGTGGACTGTTTTAGCAAAATGGCACACTTTATTCCATGCCACAAAGTGGATGATGCAAGTAACATTGCTAAGTTATTCTTTCAAGAAATTGTGAGACTACATGGATTACCCAAAACTATCGTCTCTGATAGAGATGTTAAGTTCTTAAGCCATTTTTGGAAAACTCTTTGGGCAAGGCTTGGAACTAAACTTCTATTTTCTACCACATGTCATCCTCAAACTGATGGACAGACTGAGGTAGTCAATAGGTCTCTAGGGACTATGTTGAGGGCAATCCTCAAGGGCAACAAAAAGTCATGGGATGACTACCTCCCTCATGTGGAGTTTGCCTATAATAGAGTGGTTCATAAGACCACCAACATGTCTCCTTTTGAGATTGTCTATGGCTTTAATCCTCTTACTCCTCTAGATTTATTACCTCTCCCAGATGTGGTTTCTTTTATCCATAAAGAAGGTACATCTAGGGCTGAATTTGTTAAGAAATTACATGAGAGGGTTCGAGATCATATTCAATCCCAAACTGAAAAATACCAAAAATATAATAATAAGGGTAGAAAGGAAGTTATCTTCAAGGAAGGTGACTGGGTTTGGCTGCACCTTAGGAAGGATCGATTTCCTTCCAAAAGAAATTCCAAGCTTAGTCCTCGAGGAGATGGACCCTTCCAAATCCTTAGGAAGATCAATAATAATGCCTATGTTCTAGATCTCCCTTCTGAGTATGGTGTTAGTTCTAGTTTCAATGTTTCTGATCTCTCTTTGTTTACAGGACTAACTACCCTCGAGGAGGATGCTCTGGATTTGAGGTCAAATCCTCTTCAAGAGGGAGGGGATGATGGAGGAGGCCCATGGGCTAAGGGCCCAACTACTAGAGCAATGGCAAGAAGGATGCATGAAGATTGGGCCCAAGCCCAAGGAAAGCCCACCACTTTATTTTGTTGGGCTTTGTATCAAGCCCATTAGATTAGGGTTAGAATAGGAGTAGGCCTTGGTGCCTTGTATTTTCTTTGGGCCTTGTATTTCCGGCCTTGTAGTGTAGGATTTACATTTAGAGGTCATGTGAATTTGGGGTGAATTAAGGTTACATGTGTAGTTACATTAGCATGTAATTAGGAGCACATTTGGTGTGCATTTCGGCCATGTGCAACACATGCACATGGTGTGATCCGAAATGCAACTCAAATGCATCTCTAATCACATGCCAAATGAACTAATCACATGGAGGTTCCGGGTTTGGCTCCTAGAATTTGAATTTTGAATTCAAATTCTAGGCGCCTAAATTTAAGTAACCATACCATGGTTTACTTAACCTTAGGCTAACCCAAGGTCTCACCTTAACCTAATTTTCCCTATATATTCAATATGGCCGAGACTTGTAATCACTTTTGGAATTATTGAATGAGTATTCTTCATTTGAATTCTCTCCCTCCGAAAGTCACCTTGCATCCTACTCTACCCTCCTTGAGTGCTTCCCTTTGTAGAGTTAGGTTGCCTTACTTCTTTGGACCTTAGCTAGGAAGCAAGCTTCGGCCACCTTGAGTCTCTTTGGAGCATCCTTCCTTGATCATCCGTCTAAGGAACCATGGAGACTTGAAGAAATTTCTATGTGCATCCAAGTGGAAGCACATCAAACAGTAAACCAATTACCTGTTATGTTGTGCATCTGTGTTGGTTATTAGTCTCCCCAGGTGTAGCAAGTAAGTCAGTTGAAGAATTAGAGAGAACCAATGAACAGCAAACCAATTACATGTTATGTTGAGCATTTGTGTTGGTTATTAGTCTCCACAGGTGTAGCAAGTAAGTTAGTTGAAGAATTAGAGAGAACCAATGAACTGTAAACCAATTACATGTTATGTTGTGCATCTGTGATGGTTGTTAGTCTCCCCAGGTGTAGCAAGTAAGTCAGTTAAAGAATTAGAGAGAACTAATGAACAGTAAACCAATTAACTGTTATGTTGTGCTTCTGTGTTGGTTATTAGTCTCCCCAGGTGTAGCAAGTAAGTCAGTTGAAGAATTAGAGAGAACCAATGAACAGTAAACCAATTACCTGTTATGTTGTGCATCTGTATTGGTTATTAGTCTCCCCAGGTGTAGCAAGTAAGTCAGTTGAAGAATTAGAGAGAACCAACGAATAGTAAACCGATTACCTGTTATGTTTTGCATCTGTGTTGGTTATTAGTCTCCTCAGATATACCAAGTAAGTCAGTTGAAGAATTAGAGAGAACCAATGAACAGTAAACCAATTACCTTTTGTGTTCTGACTCTATGTTGGTTATTAGTCTCCCCAGGTGTAGCAAGTATGTCAGTTGAAGAATTAGAGTAAACCAATGAACAGTAAACCAATTACCTGTTATGTTGTGCATCTGTGTTGGTTATTAGTCTCCCCAGGTGTAGCAAGTAAGTCAGTTAAAGAATTAGAGAGAACCAATGAACAGTAAACCAATCACTTGTTATGTTGTGCTTCTGTGTTGGTTATTAGTCTCCCTAGGTGTAGCAAGTAAGTCAGTTGAAGAATTAGAGAGAACCAATGAACAGTAAACCAATTACCTGTTATGTTGTGCATCTGTATTGGTTATTAGTCTCCCCAGGTGTAGCAAGTAAGTCAGTTGAAGAATTAGAGAGAACCAACGAACAGTAAACCGATTACCTGTTATGTTGTGCATCTGTGTTGGTTATTAGTCTCCCCAGATATACCAAGTAAGTCAGTTGAAGAATTAGAGAGAACCAATGAACAGTAAACCAATTACCTTTTGTGTTGTGCCTCTATGTTGGTTATTAGTCTCCCCAGGTGTAGCAAGTATGTCAGTTGAAGAATTAGAGAAAACCAATGAACAGTAAACCAATTACCTGTAATGTTGTGCATCTGTGTTGGTTATTAGTCTCCCCAGGTGCAGCAAGTAAGTCAGTTGAAGAATTAGGGAGAACCAATGAACAGTAAACCAATTACCTGTTATGTTGTGCAGCTGTGTTGCATCTGTGATGGTTGTTAGTCTCCCCAGGTGTAGCAAGTAAGTTAGTTGAAGAATTAGAGAGAACCAATGAACTGTAAACCAATTACATGTTATGTTGTGCATCTGTGATGGTTGTTAGTCTCCCCAGGTGTAGCAAGTAAGTCAGTTAAAGAATTAGAGAGAACCAATGAACAGTAAACCAATTAACTGTTATGTTGTGCTTCTGTGTTGGTTATTAGTCTCCCCAGGTGTAGCAAGTAAGTCAGTTGAAGAATTAGAGAGAACCAATGAACAGTAAACCAATTACCTGTTATGTTGTGCATCTGTATTGGTTATTAGTCTCCCCAGGTGTAGCAAGTAAGTCAGTTGAAGAATTAGAGAGAACCAACGAATAGTAAACCGATTACCTGTTATGTTTTGCATCTGTGTTGGTTATTAGTCTCCTCAGATATACCAAGTAAGTCAGTTGAAGAATTAGAGAGAACCAATGAACAGTAAACCAATTACCTTTTGTGTTCTGACTCTATGTTGGTTATTAGTCTCCCCAGGTGTAGCAAGTATGTCAGTTGAAGAATTAGAGTAAACCAATGAACAGTAAACCAATTACCTGTTATGTTGTGCATCTGTGTTGGTTATTAGTCTCCCCAGGTGTAGCAAGTAAGTCAGTTAAAGAATTAGAGAGAACCAATGAACAGCAAACCAATTACATGTTATGTTGAGCATTTGTGTTGGTTATTAGTCTCCACAGGTGTAGCAAGTAAGTCAGTTGAAGAATTAGAGAGAACCAATGAACAGTAAACCAATTACCTTTTGTGTTCTGACTCTATGTTGGTTATTAGTCTCCCCAGGTGTAGCAAGTATGTCAGTTGAAGAATTAGAGTAAACCAATGAACAGTAAACCAATTACCTGTTATGTTGTGCATCTGTGTTGGTTATTAGTCTCCCCAGGTGTAGCAAGTAAGTCAGTTGAAGAATTAGAGAGAACCAACGAACAGCAAACCAATTACATGTTATGTTGAGCATTTGTGTTGGTTATTAGTCTCCACAGGTGTAGCAAGTAAGTTAGTTGAAGAATTAGAGAGAACCAATGAACTGTAAACCAATTACATGTTATGTTGTGCATCTGTGATGGTTGTTAGTCTCCCCAGGTGTAGCAAGTAAGTCAGTTAAAGAATTAGAGAGAACCAATGAACAGTAAACCAATTAACTGTTATGTTGTGCTTCTGTGTTGGTTATTAGTCTCCCCAGGTGTAGCAAGTAAGTCAGTTGAAGAATTAGAGAGAACCAATGAACAGTAAACCAATTACCTGTTATGTTGTGCATCTGTATTGGTTATTAGTCTCCCCAGGTGTAGCAAGTAAGTCAGTTGAAGAATTAGAGAGAACCAACGAATAGTAAACCGATTACCTGTTATGTTTTGCATCTGTGTTGGTTATTAGTCTCCTCAGATATACCAAGTAAGTCAGTTGAAGAATTAGAGAGAACCAATGAACAGTAAACCAATTACCTTTTGTGTTCTGACTCTATGTTGGTTATTAGTCTCCCCAGGTGTAGCAAGTATGTCAGTTGAAGAATTAGAGTAAACCAATGAACAGTAAACCAATTACCTGTTATGTTGTGCATCTGTGTTGGTTATTAGTCTCCCCAGGTGTAGCAAGTAAGTCAGTTAAAGAATTAGAGAGAACCAATGAACAGTAAACCAATTACTTGTTATGTTGTGCTTCTGTGTTGGTTATTAGTCTCCCTAGGTGTAGCAAGTAAGTCAGTTGAAGAATTAGAGAGAACCAATGAACAGTAAACCAATTACATGTTATGTTGTGCATCTGTATTGGTTATTAGTCTCCCCAGGTGTAGCAAGTAAGTCAGTTGAAGAATTAGAGAGAACCAACGAACAGTAAACCGATTACCTGTTATGTTGTGCATCTGTGTTGGTTATTAGTCTCCCCAGATATACCAAGTAAGTCAGTTGAAGAATTAGAGAGAACCAATGAACAGTAACCAATTACCTTTTGTGTTGTGCCTCTATGTTGGTTATTAGTCTCCCCAGGTGTAGCTGTAGACCCCTAAAATTGTCCGGGTCGGAAATAAGACTCGAAGACTCTCAAAGATCAAAGGAAAGTCAGCCAGAAGGTCTCCCAGAAGACCATAGGATGACTATCTGTAGGTTTAGAGGTCTTAGAGTAGCCAAAAATAAGAAAGTGGGAGGTTTGGAGCTCAATACGGCCTCCTTGGAGTTCAGTACGGCCGTACTGCACATTTTGTACTACAATACAGCCGTACTGAAACCAATACGGCCGTATTGAAGTTTCTGTATTTCAATGCGGCCGTACTGAATTCAATACGGCCGTATTGAAGTACAAAAACTCAATACGGGCCGTATTGAACCCAGGGGCCGTACTGCGCCTCATCCCTATAAATAGGACGTCATTTGGACGTCATTCCACACTTTTTCCAGACTTCTGGACCCTCTTGTTGAGTATTCTGGGGTTTTTGAGCAGTGTTCTGCCCTAGAATTCTCTCCGAGAGTCGATCCGACGAAGTTCTTGAGTTCTGAGCATTTAGCTTGAGAATTCGGACTAGTCGAAGGGAAATCTTTTTGATTTCCATAGTAAAGATTAATTTTTAGGAAGGAGCGAGCGAGCTTGTAGAGGGAGGGAGCGCCAAAAAGCCTCCTAAACTTCATTGAAATATATAAAAGCACGCTTCAAAGGTTTCTTTCTTAAAATCCCTTCTTTTACTGCTTTCTGATTGTTGCATATTTAAATTCGTCATCATGTAGATATTTAATTTATAATCGCTTATAATAAATAGGGGTAATTTAGTAATTTTACACTGTTATTTATGAAATAATCCATCATAGGGAACCCGAAAGGGGCGTTGTGGGGTGCTAACACCTTCCCCGCACGTAACCGACTCCCTTACCCAACTCTGGTTGTAATGGCCAAGGTTGATTTGCGAAAATCAATTGCCTTATCCCTTTTTCCAATGTTTTGAGTAAAACATTGGTGGCGACTCCAAGAACCCTTCTTTTTGTGAAAACCACTAATCCATGGAGGGTCCCGCTTGGGATTAATATGGATTGGTGAATCATTTAATAAAATTGTTAGTTCGATAAGGTCTCAGTTTGAGAATAAGTCGTTCTAACAATCCACCACTTTTTCAAACTATTAAAACGAGTCCGACCATCGTCGCGAATGCCAAGGTCCGTTTCGGCGGGTGGCGACAGATGGCGACTCCACTGGGGAAGCCTCGAGAGTCAGTCCCATTTAGTGATGGATTATTTCTAAAAATAATAGTTTAAAATTACTTCATTACCCCTTACTTGTATGATAACACGTTTTATCTATTTGGCTTTAATAACTGTTGTATGTTTAAATTCTCGCAATTGTTTGAAATACAAACTGCACACAAACCTTTGCACACAACAGTTCCCTCTATACCCGGGGGCATGAGTGGAAAACCATAGGGAGTGGATGCTAGTATGGCCGGTTGTCGAATGGGTCTATAGGTGCCCGTAGACCGTTGTCGGAAAACATCACTCAAGGTGATAACCATGAACTCAAGTCCGACAGTGCGTTGGAACTTTCCATCGGCTTACGACGAGAGGAATTGGGTCCCTATAATGGGGGCACCTTGGGGGCCTCAGACCGGTGAGAACAGTTAGAACCACCTTGAATATGCACTTTTCTGCAGGATACCCCTACCTCGTGATTCGCTCGTGACTGTTCGTGGATGAGTGAATTGTTTGTGCATTGTTTATGTGACATTGTTTGAGCATACATTGCATTCTTTAAACATACAACATTCCTTTTTAAAATAAGAATAAATAGGAATAAGAATCTTCCGTTACAAGGTGTTAACATCTACCTTCATCACATTCATATAGGTAGTTTCCATTTTCACCCAAGAAAATAAAAAATAAAAATATATACAAAACAAAATACCCGAAAAAAAAGAAAAAGGGTTATTTATCCAAACTAAGCAATATCATGCATCATCTTAGGGACATCCCGAAAACATGATAATGCTTAGTTGAATAAACACAATGCATGCATATTCATCGCCATCATCTCATATCATGCATCATTATCAAAGATCATGGAGGGATCTAGGTTTACATTTCATACATCCCTCCTAGTAATTCATTAATAATAGTAATAAAAAGAAAGGATTAAGCGATGCGTATGTTCAGAATGGATCGCACGCCATTTGTTATTAAGTGTAAGCCAACAACCGCGCCAAGCGAGCGCACATCAACTCCGTTGTTGGTAATCAAGACGAATAAAGGGGAAGGTCCGATACCATTAAGGATCACTGCTCCAAGACCTTTTCCCTACGAATCGAATAAGGCTGTGCCATGGATATACGACATCCATTCTTCTGCCGACAGCGATATCTCTAACATCGCTGGACTTGGGGGCATGACTAGGAGTGGCAGGATCTACACTCCCGAAGATCTTCATGACAAAGCTCCCAAGAATAAAGGGAAAGAAAAAGAAGAAAAAACCGAGAAAAATAAAGAATCCGAGGAGGAGACTGATGAGCTGTTAAAATATATCCGACAGAGCGAGTAGTCCATCATGGATCAACTTCATAAGACGCCAGCAAAGATTACTCTGTTGTCGTTGATCCTATGCTCCGAACCGCATCGACAAGCTCTGTTGAAAGTCTTGAACGAGGCATACGTGTCGCACACTATCTCCCAAGACAAGTTTGAGGGGATTGTTAGTCACATCACGGCTAATGATCACCTCACTTTCACCGATGAAGAAATCCCCGCTGAGGGACCAAATCACAACAAGCCCTTGCACATCTCTGTAAAGTGCAAGGAATATCACATCGCAAAAGTCTTGGTGGATAATGGATCTTCCTTGAATGTGATGCCTAAAAGAACTCTTGATCAAGTGGCAATCAAGGGAGTCCAAATGCGCCCGAGCAACATGATCGTTCGAGCCTTCGATGGTTCTAAAAGAGAAGTGGTGGGAGAGATCAATCTTCCAATCCAAATTGGACCCACTATCTTTAATGTCGAATTCCAAGTGATGGATATTACTCCCGCATACAGCTGTCTCCTCGGCCGACCTTGGATTCATGATGCAAGAGCTGTTCCTTCTACGCTCCACCAGAAAGTCAAGTTCATAGTGGGTGACAAGCTGGTGACTGTACAAGCTGAAGATGATATACTCATCAGCAAGCCGTCCACCATACCTTACGTGGATGCAGCGGAGGAAGCTCTAGAAACCGCCTTCCAAGCATTGGAAATTGCCAATGTTGAAACGTTTCCCCGAGAAATGAAGAAGGTAGCCTACATGCTCACCAAGAATGGATACTTGCCTGGACAAGGACTTGGCAAGGATTCCCAAGGAATTCCCGAGCTACCCGTTATCAAGGATAATCCGGGGAAACAAGGGTTAGGATACAACCCTAATAAAGATCAAAGGACGAAGAGGAACCAAGATCCTTCTCGACGTTCTTTAAGCCAGATCTTTAGGAAGGCCGGTTCACAAGCGTCAAGGCCGGTCGTCATCATCAAGTGCTTTTCTCCTTCTGATAGGGATGTATAGACCTGATGACTATTAGAGATTACTCCTCGGGGACAGCCCGACCCCCGAGCCTCGATAGGGCACATGTTTCCACTATGATTATAATAAAATCATTCTTTATTATTTCTTATTGCTTCTTTTCTTGCTTACAATAAATCTCTAAGCCACATTATTTTTTAACCCTGTTTGAATAAACATGAATGAGGTTAAAATTGTCTTAAATAAACCCGCATCATTTTTATGTGGAAGTGTGTGACAACTTGGAGCACCTTTCCTTGGCCTCGACAGGTGCCATCATGGATAAAAAATAAATCCTAAAAACAAAAAGCTCGGCAGGAAACCCAAAAAGGGGGCTGCGCAAAAATAAGAGCAAAGAACCCGCTAGGAATCCCACGAAAGGGTGACCTAGGCAAAAGTTAGGGTTGCAAAAACGAACAAAAACAAAAGTCCGCTAAAACGCCACAAAAGGGTGTTTTAGGCAAAAATAAGGACAATCAAAAAAGCAAAAGAAACCCATGATGGTACCATGAGCCGAATTCAAAAAGGTTCAAGGGAAGCTATCTAAGTTGTCAAAAACGTCAATAAACAAGATTTTATTAACTTCATAAGTGTTTAATCAAACAAGCCTAAACACATAAGCCTACCTTGGCCAACCATTCTTACAAAAACCATTTTTGAAAAATAAATCCCCTCTAAAACACAAACTTCAGAACAAAAATATCTTTCCTTTCTTTTCTCTCTTGTCCCAAACGATTTTAGGATAATCTAGTGGAAACATGGAGATATAGTGGTCAATAGGAGGGTTGACACGTCTTCTAAAGGAAGGGGAGGATCACTGGGTTGATGACACCCATCTCAATATAACACGCATCATTCCTCGGTTACAGAAATCGGCAACGCACAGCCCGTCTAGAGGAATGGCAAGATCCAAACAAAGAAACGCATCGGTTAATTCTTTTGAAAAAATAAATCAAATAGAATTAGGTGCATCATACCGCATACATGCATACAGATGATAGGTGTAATGGAAGATAACTTATTCTCTGTTTATTCAAAAAAAAAAAAAAAAAAAAAAAAAAAGGCTCAATACGCCCGTACCCATTTCAGTACGCCCGTACTGAAACTAGGGTTACGGGCAACCCTTCAGTTCAATACGGGCGTACTGAACGGAATACGCCCGTATTGACCTCAACAGACACACCAATACGGGCGTATTGAATCCAATACGGCCCGTATTGGTCCCCCGTTTTTGCACACTAACGGCCAAGTCAGTACGGCCGTATTGAATTCAATACGGGCCGTACTGACGTAAATTTTTCTATAAATAGGCCCCTTCCCCTCTCATTTCTGCACAGCATTCTTCACTCCTTTGCATATCTTCTTTGTGAGTGAGTCCAAGATCTTCCAAAGTTCAGAGAAATGGCCGAGTCGTCTAGAAAGAGACAAAGGGTCCCCGCCCAACGAGAAATGATTGCGAAGCATCTAGAGAGGCTAGAGCTTTTTGAATCGTTTGTCTTCAAGCCATCAAGGGTGCTCGACGTGAACATCCTCCAAGCGATGGAGTGGGAAGACGAGGTCCTAGGCTATATCAACGCCATAGGATGGGGGTTCCTCCTTAGCCCTCATTCCAAGATCTTCCCGACAGCGACAAAGGAGTTCTTGGCTACCGTCGGCGTCACACAGTCGACGAACAGCTTCGGAGAGACAGTCTACTCGGTAGACTTTTGGATGAACGGGGGGTACCGTTCTTTGTCATTGGACGAGTTCAACGTCCAAGCCGGCTTTTTCACACGAGCTGCTCAACTGGAGTATAGGGATGCCATTTGCGAGTATCCGGATGGTCTGACCCAAAATGAGATGTGGAGAGAGATCACAGGTCAGACGGACTACCACGCCGGAGTGAAGGGTACTCGGCTCCCTACCGCACTCCGAATCTGCCACAAGCTAATCACAGGCTCCATTCATGCAAGGCAGAAGAGCCCAGAATCGGTGACACGGCAGGACTTGCTGGCTCTATATTGCATGGCCACTAGTCAGAAGGCCAACCCCGGATTCTTCTTCCTTGAGCATATAAAGAATCTGGGGGCAAGAGAGGGAAGCGAAGCCCGGCGAGGATACATTATGGTCTCCACACTCCTCTCGACACTCGCCGGGGCTTGGGGATGTCCCGACGGCATAGATGCGGCAGATTTGGCGCCTAAACCCATTGGTGCTCCCACCTTACTCAACATGAAGATGATTGTCAAGGTAGGGAGGCAATACGTGCGGGCCACCGACGACTTCAGCGAGCTCTTCGCAGATATTGAGCTCCCGGGTGACGAAGACCCGCAGCTAGAGGCCGGCACCTCGCAGCAGGACAAGGCCTACTTCGATGCCCGCTTCGACGCCTTACAGCGGAGCATCGATAGTCGATTCGATACCACTCAGCATAGCATCGGCGCCTTGCAGCAGAGTTTCGACACTCGATTTGATGCTGCTCAGCATGGTATCGATGCCCTCAGACAGGAGTTTGACAGCCTGTCGATCTGGCTACACCGCCGCTTCCCAGACCCTCCACAGGACCCGCCGGCAGAGGAGTGAAGACCGGCTACCTTTTTCTCGCTTTTTGTGTATTTGCTTGATTGGGCTTTGCCCCACTTTTTAATCATCTTTGTACAAATTCATTCTATTAATGAAATTTGTCATTTTGAATTCAAATTCTTTAGCGCTTTTAATTTCTGTACAAAAAAAGCCAAAGTCAACAAAAGGCAAAATACAGAAAAAGCCAAAAAACGACAAAAAAGGCAAAATACAGAAAAAGCCAAAAAACGACAAAAAAGGCAAAAAATCAAAAAAAATCATACAGAATAACCGAGCCTGGAGAGGCTTGCCGAAATAATACTCCCACAGAATAATTGAGCCTGGAGAGGCTTGCCGAAATAATACTCTCTCAGAATAACTGAGCCTGGAGAGGCTTGCCGAAATAATACTCTCTCAGAATAATTGAGCCTGGAGAGGCTTGCCGAAATAATACTCTCTCAGAATAATTGAGCCTGGAGAGGCTTGCTGAAATAATACTCTCTCAGAATAATTGAGCCTGGAGAGGCTTGCCGAAATAATACTCCCCAATTGTACAGAATAACTGAGCCTGGAGAGGCTTGCCGAAATAATACTCGTACAGAATAATTGAGCCTGGAGAGGCTTGCCGAAATAATACTCTCTCAGAATAATTGAGCCTGGAGAGGCTTGCCGAAACAATACTCCCTCTTAGAATAATTGAGCCTGGAGAGGCTCGCCGAAATAATACTCTCTCAGAATAACTAAGCCTGGAGAGGCTCGCAGAAATAATACTCCCCAGAGAAACCTCAGCTTAAGCTCATGGAACAAATCCCCAGCGAGAGCTATCAAAGCAAGATCGTCAAAATCCCCAATGGAAGCGCGATCATCCAAGCAAAATATTCAGTCAAAGGACTTGAAACTTCCTCAGTGGAAGATAGCTCTCTGACTCAAGCGCTGAGTGAGGCTAAGCCTGCAGAGGCTTCCTAAATAATACTCTAGGATACATAAGACCTTCAATCCCCATTCGCCTACTCAGAGGCACCCCTTCAAAAAGCAAAAAAATCAAAAACATCAATAACCATTCCCCAAGCGGAATCCGGCACTCAGCCGAACACCGAACATCAAGATCATTCGCCTACTTAGAGGCACCCCTTCAAAAAGAGAAAAATCAGAAAAAGATCAATAATCATTCCCCAAGCGGAATTCGGCATTCAACCGAACATTGAACATCAAGATCATTCGCCTACTCAGAGGCACTCCTTTAAAAAAGAGAAAAATCAAAAAGATCAATAACCATTCCCCAAGCGGAATCCGGCACTCAGCCGAACACCGAACATCAAGATAATTCGCCTACTCAGAGGCACTCCTTCAAAAAAGAGAAAATCAAAAAAGATCAATAATCATTCCCCAAGCGGAATTCGGCATCGAGCCAAACATCAAGCGTCAAGATGATCTGCCTAACAGAAGAGGCTAATCACAACAAAACGACAAAATCCCCTAGCGGATGATAGCCTACACAGAGGCAACAAGATCAGAAAACCAAAAAGAGTCACCCGAATAAGGATAACCGGGATACTCCACCAACGTCGAAAGGACGTCAGCCAATCATAAGGCATCGCTCACCTCAGGAAGAGCATCTTTGTGTCTGCATCCCCACGGAATCAGAATTTCCCAGTGGGCACCAACTACGCAATGGAAAGTTGGGACACAAGAACCTATGAGTAACTGCACATCCCCTAGACGGATCCCTGCGTTATCCAGCCCTCAGTGGCACAAAAATCAAAAACAATCGTCGAAGCAGCATCGTGGACTGTGGAGACAAAATCATCACAAATCCCTGGAGAGGGTAAACTCACATTGCCAGTGTTGTCAAGAAAACGCTGGTATAGCCTGGAGAGGCGGTACTCACGCTACCGAAGTGTACAGAAGCACGGAGGTATGCAGCTTCCGGCTCGGGCGGCGAGCGAAGCAAAGCCTGGAGAGGCAGTACTCACAACTTCCAGCTCGGGCGTCGAGTGAAGTTGAGCCTGGAGAGGCGGTACTCACAGCTTCCAGCTTGGGCGGCAAGCGAAGCTAACCCTGGAGAGGGCAAACTCAACTGCCTAGGATGTCAAAAGCACCGAAGCAGAGCCTGGAGAGGCGGTACTCACAGCTTCCGGCTCGGGCGGCGAGCGAAGCAAAGCCTGGAGAGGCAGTACTCACAACTTCCGGCTCGGGCGTCGAGTGAAGTTGAGCCTGGAGAGGCGGTACTCACAGCTTCCAGCTTGGGCGGCAAGCGAAGCTAACCCTGGAGAGGGCAAACTCAACTGCCTAGGATGTCAGAAGCACCGAAGCAGAGCCTGGAGAGGCGGTACTCACAGCTTCCGGCTCGGGCGGCGAGCGAAGCAAAGCCTGGAGAGGCAGTACTCACAACTTCCGGCTCGGGCGTCGAGTGAAGTTGAGCCTGGAGAGGCGGTACTCACAGCTTCCATCTTGGGCGGCAAGCGAAGCTAACCCTGGAGAGGGCAAACTCAACTGCCTAGGATGTCAGAAGCACCGAAGCAGAGCCTGGAGAGGCGGTACTCACAGCTTCCAGCTTGGGCGGCAAGCGAAGCTAAGCCTGGAGAGGCGGTACTCACAACTTCCAGCTCGGGCGTCGAGTGAAGTTGAGCCTGGAGAGGCGGTACTCACGCTACCAAAGTGTTCAGAAGCACGGAGGTATGCAGCTTCCGGCTCGGGCGGCGAGCGAAGCAAAACCTGGAGAGGCTACTCAACAATTTTCCACCGGAAGACACTACAAGTCAGAAGGATGGCCTACTCCCCGGACAATTGGGTCAACTCCTTTACTTGTCAACCGGTACACCAAAAAGCCGTTTGACTAAGTAAAGGGGGGGCAGCTGTAGACCCCTAAAATTGTCCGGGTCGGAAATAAGACTCGAAGACTCTCAAAGATCAAAGGAAAGTCAGCCAGAAGGACTCCCAGAAGACCATAGGATGACTATCTGTAGGTTTAGAGGTCTTAGAGTAGCCAAAAATAAGAAAGTGGGAGGTTTGGAGCTCAATACGGCCTCCTTGGAGTTCAGTACGGCCGTACTGCACATTTTGTACTACAATACGGCCGTACTGAAACCAATACGGCCGTATTGAAGTTTCTGTATTTCAATACGGCCGTACTGAATTCAATACGGCCGTATTGAAGTACAAAAACTCAATACGGGCCGTATTGAACCCAGGGGCCGTACTGCGCCTCATCCCTATAAATAGGACGTCATTTGGACGTCATTCCACACTTTTTCCAGACTTCTGGACCCTCTTGTTGAGTATTTTGGGGTTTTTGAGCAGTGTTCTGCCCTAGAATTCTCTCCGAGAGTCGATCCGACGAAGTTCTTGAGTTCTGAGCATTTAGCTTGAGAATTCAGACTAGTCGAAGGGAAATCTTTTTGATTTCCATAGTAAAGATTAATTTTTAGGAAGGAGCGAGCGAGCTTGTAGAGGGAGGGAGCGCCAAAAAGCCTCCTAAACTTCATTGAAATATATAAAAGCACGCTTCAAAGGTTTCTTTCTTAAAATCCCTTCTTTTACTGCTTTCTGATTGTTGCATATTTAAATTCGTCATCATGTAGATATTTAATTTATAATCGCTTATAATAAATAGGGGTAATTTAGTAATTTTACACTGTTATTTATGAAATAATCCGTCATAGGGAACCCGAAAGGGGCGTTGTGGGGTGCTAACACCTTCCCCGCACGTAACCGACTCCCTTACCCAACTCTGGTTGTAATGGCCAAGGTTGATTTGCGAAAATCAATTGCCTTATCCCTTTTTCCAATGTTTTGAGTAAAACATTGGTGGCGACTCCAAGAACCCTTCTTTTTGTGAAAACCACTAATCCATGGAGGGTCCCGCTTGGGATTAATATGGATTGGTGAATCATTTAATAAAATTGTTAGTTCGATAAGGTCTCAGTTTGAGAATAAGTCGTTCTAACAATCCACCACTTTTTCAAACTATTAAAACGAGTCCGACCATCGTCGCGAATGCCAAGGTCCGTTTCGGCGGGTGGCGACAGTAGCAAGTATGTCAGTTGAAGAATTAGAGAAAACCAATGAACAGTAAACCAATTACCTGTTATGTTGTGCATCTGTGTTGGTTATTAGTCTCCCCAGGTGCAGCAAGTAAGTCAGTTGAAGAATTAGGGAGAACCAATGAACAGTAAACCAATTACCTGTTATGTTGTGCAGCTGTGTTGCATCTGTGATGGTTGTTAGTCTCCCCAGGTGTAGCAAGTAAGTTAGTTGAAGAATTAGAGAGAACCAATGAACTGTAAACCAATTACATGTTATGTTGTGCATCTGTGATGGTTGTTAGTCTCCCCAGGTGCAGCAAGTAAGTCAGTTAATGAATTAGAGAGAACCAATGAACAGTAAACCAATTACCTGTTATGTTGTGCTTCTGTGCTGGTTATTAGTCTCCCCAGGTGTAGCAAGTAAGTCAGTTGAAGAGTTAGAGAGAACCAATGAACAGTAAACCAATTACCTGTTATGTTGTGCATCTGTATTGGTTATTAGTCTCCCCAGGTGTAGCAAGTAAGTCAGTTGAAGAATTAGAGAGAACCAATGAACAGTAAACCAATTACATGTTATGTTGTGCATCTGTGTTGGTTATTAGTCTCCCCAGGTGTAGCAAGTATGTCAGTTGAAGAATTATTGAGAACCAATGAACAGTAAACCAATTACCTTTTGTGTTGTGCCTCTATGTTGGTTATTAGTCTCCCCAGGTGTAGCAAGTATGTCAGTTGAAGAATTAGAGAAAACCAATGAACAGTAAACCAATTACCTGTTATGTTGTGCATCTGTGTTGGTTATTAGTCTCCCCAGGTGCAGCAAGTAAGTCAGTTGAAGAATTAGGGAGAACCAATGAACAGTAAACCAATTACCTGTTATGTTGTGCAGCTGTGTTGTATCTGTGATGGTTGTTAGTCTCCCCAGGTGTAGCAAGTAACTTAGTTGAAGAATTAGAGAGAACCAATGAACTGTAAACCAATTACATGTTATGTTGTGCATCTGTGATGGTTGTTAGTCTCCCCAGGTGTAGCAAGTAAGTTAGTTAAAGAATTAGAGAGAACCAATGAACAGTAAACCAATAACCTGTTATGTTGTGCTTCTGTGCTGGTTATTAGTCTCCCCAGGTGTAGCAAGTAAGTCAGTTCAAGAATTAGAGAGAACCAATGAACAGTAAACCAATTACCTGTTATGTTGTGCATCTATATTGGTTATTAGTCTCCCCAGGTGTAGCAAGTAAGACAGTTGAAGAATTAGAGAGAACCAATGAACAGTAAACCAATTACATGTTATGTTGTGCATCTGTGTTGGTTATTAGTCTCCCCAGGTGTAGCAAGTAAGTCAGTTGAAGATTAATAGAGAAATAATGAACAGTAAACCAATACCCTGTTATGTTGTGCATCTGTGTTGGTTATTAGTCTCCCCAGGTGTAGCAAGTACGTCAGTTGAAGAATTAGAGAGAACCAATGAACAGTAAACCAATTACCTGTTATGTTGTGCATCTGTGTTGGTTATTAGTCTCCCGAGGTGTAGCAAGTAAGTCAGTTGAAGCATTAGACAGAACCAACGAACAGTAAACCAATTACCTGTTATGTTGTGCATCTGTGTTGGTTATTAGTCTCCCCAGGTGTAGCAAGTAAGTCGGTTGAAGAATTAGAGAGAACCAATGAACAGTAAACCAATTACCTGTTATGTTGTGCTTTTGTGTTGGTTATTAGTTTCCCCAGGTGTAGCAAGTAAGTCAGTTGAAGAATTGGAGAGAACCAATGAACAGTAAACCAATTACCTGTTATGTTGTGCTTCTGTGCTGGTTATTAGTCTCCCCAGGTGTAGCAAGTAAGTCAGTTCAAGAATTAGAGAGAACCAATGAGCAGTAAACCAATTACCTGTTATGTTGTGCATCTATATTGGTTATTAGTCTCCCCAGGTGTAGCAAGTAAGACAGTTGAAGAATTAGAGAGAACCAATGAACAGTAAACCAATTACCTGTTATGTTGTGCATCTGTGTTGGTTATTAGTCTCCCCAGGTGTAGCAAGTAAGTCAGTTGAAGAATTAGAGAGAACCAACGAACAGTAAACCGATTACCTGTTATGTTGTGCATCTGTGTTGGTTATTAGTCTCCCCAGATATACCAAGTAAGTCAGTTGAAGAATTAGAGAGAACCAATGAACAGTAAACCAATTACATGTTATGTTGTGCATCTGCGTTGGTTATTAGTCTCCCCAGGTGTAGCAAGTAAGTCAGTTGAAGATTTATAGAGAAATAATGAACAGTAAACCAATACCCTGTTATGTTGTGCATCTGTGTTGGTTATTAGTCTCCCCAGGTGTAGCAAGTACGTCAGTTTAAGAATTAGAGAGAACCAATGAACAGTAAACCAATTACCTGTTATGTTGTGCATCTGTGTTGGTTATTAGTCTCCCCAGGTGTAGCAAGTAAGTCAGTTGAAGCATTAGACAGAACCAACGAACAGTAAACCAATTACCTGTTATGTTGTGCATCTGTGTTGGTTATTAGTCTCCCCAGGTGTAGCAAGTAAGTTAGTTGAAGAATTAGAGAGAACCAATGAACAGTAAACCAATTACCTGTTATGTTGTGCTTTTGTGTTGGTTATTAGTTTCCCCAGGTGTAGCAAGTAAGTCAGTTGAAGAATTAGAGAGAACCAATGAACAGTAAACCAATTACCAACTTTGGCCATTACAACCAGAGTTGGGTAAGGGAGTCGATTACGTGTGGGGAAGGTGTTAGCACCCCACAACGCCCCTTTCGGGTTCCCTATGACGGATCATTTCATAAATAATAGCGTAAAATTACTAAACTACCCCTTTTTATTAGAACGATTATAAGTAAACTAGCTACATGATGAAGGCTTTAAACGTGCAATGCAACAATCAAAAAGCGATAAGTGAAAGCGGTAAAAGAAAGGATTTGGAAAGAAACCTTCGAAGCGGGCTTTTATATATTCAAAAAAAAGGGGTTAGGAAGCTTTTTGGCGTTCCTTCCCACTACACGTTCGCTCGCTCCTTTCCCTAAAATAAATATAAACTATGGAAATCAAAGAGATTTCCCTTCGACTTGTTCGAGTCTCAAGCTGAAGGCTCGTGAACTCAAGAACTTAGTCGGATTAGCTCTCGGAGAGATTTCTAGGGCAGAGAATAGCTCAAAAACCCAAGAATACTCAGCCAGAGGGTGGAGAAATGCTCCAAATGTGTGGAAGGACGAGCCAATGACGTCCTATTTATAGGATTGAGGCGCAGTACGGCCTAAGGAGTCAATACGGCCCGTACTGAGTTTTTGAACTACAGTACGGCCGTACTGAATTCAGTACGGCCGTACTGAAGTTCAAAAACTTCAGTACGGCCGTATTGATTTCATTATGGCCGTATTGTAGTTCAAATGGCTCAATACGGCCGTACTGAACCTCTAGGAGGGCGTATTGAGCTCCAATCCTCACACACCCTTATTCTAAGCTACTCTAAGACTTCTAGACCTACAAAGAATCATCCTAGGGTCTTCCAGGAGTCCTTCCGGCTGACTTTCCTTCGGTCTTCGAGAGTCTTTGAGTCTTATTTCCGACCCGGACAATTTTAGGGGTCTACAGCTGCCCCCCCTTTACTTAGTCGAACGGCTTTTTTGGTGTACCGGTTGACAAGTAAAGGAGTTGACCCAATTGTCCGGGGAGTAAGCCATCCTTCCGACTTGTAGTGTCTTCAGGTGGGAAAATTGTTGAGTAGCCTCTCCAGGTTGAGTTTGCCCTCTCCAGGGTGAGTATTAGTCGTCGCCTCTCCAGGCTCGTGCATACCTCGGTGTTTCTGACGACCTCGGTAGCGTGAGTTTGCCCTCTCCAGGGTCTGCATGCCTCCGTGTTTCTGACGACGTTGGCAGCTGTATACCTCCGTGTTTCTGACGACGTCGGTAGCTGAGTATTAGTCATCGCCTCTCCAGGCTCGTGCATACCTCGGTGTTTCTGACGACCTCGGTAGCGTGAGTTTGCCCTCTCCAGGGTCTGCATGCCTCCGTGTTTCTGACGACGTTGGCAGCTGAGTATTAGTCGTCGCCTCTCCAGGCTCGTGCATACCTCGGTGTTTCTGACGACCTCGGTAGCGTGAGTTTGCCCTCTCCAGGGATTTGTGATGATTTTGTCTCCACAGTCCACGATGCTGCTTCGACGATTGTTTTTGATTTTGGTGCCGCCGAGGGCTCGATAACGCAGGGATCCATCTAGGGGATGTGCAGTTACTCATAGGTTCTTGTGTCCCAACTTTCCATTGCGTAGTTGGTGCCCACTGGGGAAATTCTGATTCCTTGGGGATGCAGACACAAAGATGCTCTTTCTGAGGTGAGCGATGCCTTATGATTGGCTGACGTCCTTTCGACGTTGGTGGAGTATCCCGGTTATCCTTATTCGGGTGACTCTTTTGATTTTCTGGTTTTGTTGCCTCTGCGTAGGCTGTTATCCGCTGGGGGATTCTGTCGTATTGATTTTGATTGGCCTCTTCTGTTAGGCGGATTATCTTGACGTTCAGTGTTTGGCTAAATGCCGAATTCCGCTTGGGGAATGGTTATTGATCTTTTCGGATTTTCTCTTTTTGAAGGAGTGTCTCTGAGTAGGCGAATGGGGATTAAGGATCTTATGTATCCCAGAGTATTATTTAGAAAGCCTCTTCAGGCTTAGCTTCACTCGTCGCTCGAGTTGGAAAGCTATCTTCCACTGAGGAAGTCTAAGTCCTTTGACTCGGATATTTTGTTTGGATGATCATGCTTCCATTGGGGAATCTTGCTGATCTTGCTCTGATAGCTTTCACTGGGAGTTCGGCCCAAGAGTGCAAGCTGAGATATCTCTGGGGAGTATTATTTCGGCAAGCCTCTCCAGGCTCAGTTATTCTGTACGATGCGGTTGATTTTCTGATTTTTGCCTTTTTTTGTCGATTTCGGCTTTTTCTGTTATTGATTGCCTTTTTTGTCGATTTTCGGCTTTTTTTGGCTTTTTCTATACAGAAATTAAAGTGCTAAAGAATTTTGAACTCGAAAGTGGAAAATTTCATTAATCAAACGGAATGAAATTTGTACAATGATGATAAAAAGAGTGGGGCACAGCCCGATCACAGCAAATGGCCGGTCTTCATTCCTCTGCCGGCGGATCCTGTGGAGGGTCTGGGAAGCGACGATGCAGCCAGACTGACAGCTTGTCAAAATCCTGTCTCAGGGTGTCAATGTTGTGTCGCGCAGTGTCGAATCGGGCGTCGATGCTCTGCTGCAACGCGTCGAAACGAGCATCAAAGTAGGCCCTGTCTTGCTGCGAGGTGCCGGCCTCTGTCTGCGGGTCCACTTCACCCGGGAGCTCGATGTTCTCGAAAAGCTCACTGAAGGTGTCGTGGGTGGTCGCACGTACATATTGCCTCCTTGCCTTAGCAATGATCTTCATATTGAGCAGGGTGGCAGCATTGATAGGCTTGGGCGCCAACTCCCCCGCATCTACGCCATTAGGGCACCCCCAAGTCTCGGCGAGTCGTGAAAGAAGCGTAGAGACCAAAATGTATCCTCGCCAAGCGTCACTGCCCTCTCTTGCCCCCAGATTCTTTATATGCTCGAGAAAAAAGAATCTGGGGTTGGCCTTCTGCCCGGTGGCCATGCAGTAAAGAGCCAACAGATCCTGCCGCGTCACTGACTCTGGACTCTTCAGCCTGGCGTGGATAGAGCCGGTGATCAGCTTGTGGCAAATCCGGAGCGCAGTCGGGAGCCGGGTACCCTTTACTCCAGCGTGATAATCCATCTGACCCGTGACCTCTCTCCACATCTCGGTCGGGGTCAGATTATCAGGGCACTCACAAACGGCGTCCCGATATTCCAACTGATCGGCTCGCCGAAAGAAACCAGCCTGGACGTTGAATTCATCCAGTGTCAGGGAGCGGTATCCTCCCTTCATCCAGAAGTCCACAGAGTAGACCGTTGCGCCGTAGCTGTTCGTCGACTCTGTGACGCCGACGGTAGCCAGAAATTCCTTTGTCGCGGTCGGATAGATCTTAGGGTGGGGATCAAGGAGGAACCCCCATCCTATGGCATCGATGTAGCCTCTGACCTCATCTTCCCATTCCATTGCCCGAAGGATGCTGAAGTCGAGCACCCTCGACGGCTGGAAAACGAACGACTCGAGGAAATCCAACCTCTCTCGGTGCCGCGCGGTCATTTCAAGTTGCGCAGGGACCCTCTGCCTCTTCCTTGAAGACTCGGCCATTTTTTCGGAATCGGAGGGATCTCAAACACACTCACAGATAAAGTATGCAGAGGAATGAAGATGTTGTGATGAATGAGAGGAGGAGGGACGTATTTATAGAAAAAATTAGGTCAGTACGGCCCGTACTAAATTCAGTACGGCCGTACTGACCTTACTGTTGATGTACAAAAGAAAGGGCCAATACGGGCCGTATTGAATTCAATACGCCCATATTGGTGTGGACGTTATGGCCAATACGGCCGTATCCATTTCAGTACGCCCATATTGAGTTGAAAATTTGTTCATAACCCTAATTTTAGTACGGGTGTACTGAACATGGTACGGGCGCATTGTTTTTTCTGAAGTTTGATTTTTTTTTTTTTTTTTTTTGAATAAACAGAGAATAAGTGATCTTCCAGTACACCTATCATCTATATGCATGTATGCGGTATGATGCACCTAATTCTATTTGATTTATTTTTCAAAAGAATTAACCGATGCGTTTCTTTGCTTGGATTTTGCCATTCCTCTAGACGGGCTGTGCGCTGCCGATTTCTGTAACCGAGGAATGATGTGTGTTATATCGAGATTGGTGTCATCAATCAAGTGATCCTTCCCTTCCTTTAGAAGACGTATCAACCCTCCTATTGACCACTATATCTCCATGTTTCCACTAGATTATTCTAAAATCGTTTGGGACAAGAGAAAAGAAAGGAAAGATATTTTTGTTCAAAAGTTTGTGTTTTAGAGGGGATTATTATTGTTTTGAAAACGGTTTTTGTAAGAATGGCTGGCCAAGGTAGGCTCATGTGTTTAGGCTTGTTTGATTAAACACTTATGAAGTTAAGAAAGTCTTGTTATTGACGTTGTGATTCGACAACTTAGATAGCTTCCCTTGAACCTTTCTTTTTGAATTCAGCTCATGGTACCATCATGGATTTCTTTTGCTTTTTTGATTGTCCTTATTTTTGCCTGAAACACCCCTTTGTGGTGTCTCAGCGGACCTTTGTTTTTGTTCATTTTTGCAACCCTAATTTTGCCTAGGTCACCCTTTTGTGGGATTCCTAGCGGGTTCTTTGCTCTTATTTTTGCGCAGCCCCCTTTTTGGGTTTCCTGCCGAGCTTTTTGTTTTTAGGACTTTGTCCTTAAAGGATTTCTTTTTTATCCATGATGGCACTTGTCGAGGCCAAGGAAAGGTGCTCCAAATTGTCACACACACTTCCACATAAAAATGATGCGGGTTTATTGTTATTAAGACGATTTTAACCTCATTCATGCTTATTCAAACAGGGTTAAAAATAATGTGGTCTAGAAATTTATTGCAAGCAAGAAAAGAAGCAATAAGAAATAATAAAGAACGATTTTATTATAATTCTAGTGGAAACATGTGCCCTATCGAGGCTCGGGGGTCGGGCTGTCCCCGAGGAGTGATCTCTAACAGTCATCAGGTCTATACATCCTTATCGGAAGAAAAAGAGCACTTGATGACGACGACCGGCCTTGACGCTTGTGAACCGGCCTTCCGAAATGATGTGCTTCCACTTGGATGCACATGGATTCTTCACTCCTTCTCGGATTCCTTAGATGATTCTTCAAGGATTAGAGACGCCTCAAAGGAGCAAGGTGACCTAGGCTTGCATACAAGCTAAGTTCTAAGAAGGTAAGGTGTCCTAGCTCTACAAGGAGAAGCTCTCAAGGAGGGTAGAGGCTAGGAGCAAAATGACTTCGGAGGAGAGATTTCTTTGAGAAGAATACTCATTCAATAATGTCCAAAGTGTCTACAAAACTCGGTCATAAGGAAGTTTATAGGCTAAATTAGGTTAAGGGTTTAAGTTGGGTTTACCTAGAGTTAAGTAAAACCATGGTATGGTTATCTTAACTCTAGGCGCCAAAATTTGAATTCTAAAATTCAAATTTTGGTGCCAACCGGTCACCCTCCCATGTGCACACATTTGGCATGTAATTAGGAAGCCATTTGAGTTGCATTTCGGATCACACCATGTGCATGTGTTGCACATGGCCGAAATGCACACCAAATGTGCTACTAATTAAATGCTAATGTAATTCCACATGTAACTCTAATTAACCTAAATTCAAATGACCTTCAAATGAAACTCCTATGCTACTAGGCCGAAAATACAAGGCCCCAAAAGAAATACATGGCACTAAGGCCTACTCCTATACTAGCCCTAATCTAATTGGGCTTGATTCAAGGCCCAACAAAATAAAGTGGTGGGCTTTCCTTGGGCTTGGGCCCACTCTTCATGCATCCTTCTTTCCATTGCTCTAGTAGTTGGACCCTTAGCCCATGGGCCTCCTCCATCATCCCCTCCCTCTTGAAGAGGATTTGACCTCAAATCCAGAGCATCCTCCTCTAGGGTAGCTAGTCCTGTAAACAAAGAGAGATCAGAAACATTGAAACTAGAACTAACACCATACTCAGAAGGGAGATCTAGAACATAGGCATTGTTATTGATTTTCCTAAGAATTTGGAAGGGTCCATCTCCTCTAGGACTAAGCTTGGACTTTCTTTTGGAAGGAAACCTATCCTTCCGAAGGTGTAGCCAAACCCAGTCACCTTCCTTGAAGATAACTTCTTTCCGACCCTTATTATTGTATTTTTGGTATTTTTCTGTTTGGGATTGAATATGATCTCGAACCCTCTCATGTAATTTCTTTACAAACTCAGCCCTAGATGTGCCTTCTTTATGAATAAAGGAAGCAACATCCGGAAGAGGTAATAAATCCAATGGAGTAAGAGGATTAAAGCCATAAACAATCTCAAATGGAGACATGTTAGTGGTCTTGTGAACCACCCTATTGTAGGCAAACTCCACATGAGGAAGATAGTCATCCCATGACTTCTTATTGCCTTTGAGGATTGCCCTCAACATAGTCCCCAGAGACCTATTTACTACCTCAGTTTGCCCATCAGTTTGGGGATGACATGTGGTAGAAAATAGTAGTTTAGTTCCAAGCCTTGCCCAAAGAGTTTTCCAAAAATGGCTTAAAAACTTAACATCTCTATCAGAGACTATAGTTTTGGGTAACCCATGGAGTCGCACAATCTCTTGAAAGAATAACTTAGCAATGTTACTTGCATCATCCACTTTGTGGCATGGAATAAAGTGTGCCATTTTGCTAAAACGGTCCACA
The DNA here is from genome assembly GCF_000230855.2 of Cajanus cajan. NCBI lineage: Eukaryota > Viridiplantae > Streptophyta > Magnoliopsida > Fabales > Fabaceae > Cajanus > Cajanus cajan. Next base: position 39,805,115 of record NC_138524.1, read on the forward strand.
ACCACAAATATGGAATCCTTTCCTCTTTGGGTTCGTGGCAAACCAAGGATAAAATCCATGGAAATGTCGACCCAAGGAGAAGAGGATATAGGTAAGGGTGTGTATAGCCCATGAGGTTTAGTGGTAGACTTTGCTTGTAAACAAGCAATGCAACTACTACAAAACCGTTGGACATCTCTTTTCATATGAGGCCAAAAGAATTTCTCTCTCAAAAGAGAAAGGGTCTTCTCAATTCCAAAATGCCCCATGAGCCCACCCTCATGGCTCTCCTTAACCAAGAGTTTCCTAATAGATCCTTGGGGTATGCAAAGTTTATTTTCTTTAAAAAGAAACCCCTCAGAAATATAGTAACCTTGGTAAGGTTTTTGAATACATAAAGAATAAAAGTTAGCAAAATCAAGGTCTTTCTCATACAACTCCTTGATGTCATCAAACCCTAGTATTTGAGAACCTAGGATGTTCAAAAGCACATGTCTTCGAGACAAAGCATCAGCTACTACATTTGTAGAGCCTTTTTTATATTTGATGACATAAGGAAATTGTTCTAAATACTCAACCCATTTTGCATGCCTCTTATTTAATTTATGTTTGTAGACCCCTAAAATTATCCGGGTCGGAAATAAGACTCGAAGACTCTCGAAGACCGAAGGAAAGTCAGCCAGAAGGACTCCTGGAAGCCCCTAGGATGATTATCTGTAGGTTTAGAGGTCTTAGAGTAGCTTAAAATAAGGAAGTGGGAAGATTGGAGCTCAATACGGCCTCCTTGGAGTTCAGTACGGCCGAACTGCACATTTTGAACTACAATACGGCCGTACTGAAACCAATACGGCCGTATTGAAGTTTCTGAACTTCAATACGGCCGTACTGAATTCAATACGGCCGTACTGTAGTTCAAATCTTCAGTACGGGCCGTATTGATGTCAGAGGCCGTACTGCGCCTCACCCCTATAAATAAGACGTCATTTGGACATCATTCCACACTTTTCCACACTTCTTGGACTCTCTTCTTGAGTATTCTGGGGTTTTTGAGCAGTGTTCTGCCCTAGAATTCTCTCCGAGAGCCGATCCGACGAAGTTCTTGAGTTCTGAGCATTTAGCTTGAGAATTTGAACTAGTCGAAGGGAAATCTTTTTGATTTCCATAGTAAAGATTAATTTTTAGGAAGGAGCGAGCGAGCTTGTAGAGGGAGGGAGCGCCAAAAAGCCTCCTAAACTTCATTGATATATAAAAAGCACGCTTCAAGAGGTTTCTTCTCTAAAAATCCCTTCTTTTACCGCTTTCTGATTGTTGCATATTTAAATTCGTCATCATGTAGATATTTAATATATAATCGTTTATAATAAATAGGGGTAATTTAGTAATTTTACACTGTTATTTATGAAATAATCCGTCATAGGGAACCCGAAAGGGGCGTTGTGGGGTGCTAACACCTTCCCCGCACGTAACCGACTCCCTTACCCAACTCTGGTTGTAATGGCCAAGGTTGATTTGCGAAAATCAATTGCCTTATCCCTTTTTCCAATGTTTTGAGTAAAACATTGGTGGCGACTCCAAGAACCCTTCTTTTTGCGAAAACCACTAATCCATGGAGGGTCCCTCTTGGGATTAACATGGATTGGTGACTCATTCAATAAAATTGTTAGTTCGATGAGGTCTCAGTTTGAGAATAAGTCGTTCTAACAATCCACCACTTTTCAAAACTATTAAAACGAGTCCGACCATCGTCGCGAATGCCAAGGTCCGTTTCGGCGGGTGGCGACAGATGGCGACTCCACTGGGGAAGCCTCGAGAGTCAGTCCCATTTAGTGATGGATTGTTTCTAAAAATAATAGTTTAAAATTACTTCATTACCCCTTACTTGTATGATAACATGTTTTATCTATTTGGCTTTAATAACTGTTGTATTTTTAAATTTACGCAATTGTTTGAAATACAAACTGTACACGAACCTTTGCACACAACAGTTCCCTCTATACCCGGGGGCATGAGTGGTAATCCATAGGGAGTGGATGTTAGTACGGCCGGTTGTCGAATGGGTCTATAGGTGCCCGCAGACCGTTGTCGGAAAACATCACTCAAGGTGATAACCATGAACTCAAGTCCGACAGTGCGTTGGAACTTTCCATCGGCTTACGACGAGAGGAATTGGGTCCCTATAATGGGGGCACCTTGGGGGCCTCAGACCGGTGAGAACAGTTAGAACCACCTTGAATATGCACTTTTCTGCAGGATACCCCTACCTCGTGATTCGCTCGTGACTGTTCGTGGATGAGTGAATTGTTTGTGTATAGGTTTATGTGATATTGTTTGTGCACTAAAAATAAACCTCGTGATAAGGTCTAAGAATAATCCTCATGCATGAAAATACCATGGCATGAGAGGAAAGACAATGTGTGAAAATATAATAAAAGTAAGGAGCATGTGCATCATTACCAATAAGACATCATGCATCCTCATAAACCATGCATTTTAGGTTCACCAATACCCCTTGACATGAGTAAAAGAGACCCACGACTATTGAGTTTCTCCGTTGGGGAGAGGTCATAAGTCAAGGAGGGTGGTAAAACTTCGTCTTAAAAAGGCAGCACCTTAAAGATAGAGGGTTACCAAGCTCATGTCAAGTGTGTATTCACTCCATAAATAAAATTAGATTAAGCATTCATTTTAGAAAGTGGCTGGTCATCTCTCTGTCCTCACGCGCGCGCAGAAAATCAAGAAGATGGACGCGTTGGAGGAACAAAATAAGAAGCTTACAGCCGAGCTCTCACAGCTCAAAGAACAAATGGCGCAAATGATGGAACTCATGCGTCATCATAATATACATGGGTCTCACCACAGTGACCATGAGTCCCATCTTCATGAGGAGGAGGAGCACGAGGAAGAACCTCCACGAGCTGTACCCCTTGGGGCGGGGATCATGATTAAAGAGCCCGAGGTTTCAAAGGAACAATTCCATGCTCTTGAGGATCGGCTAAGAGTTATGGAGGGGCATGATTTTGACATCAAAGATGCCGCCGACATGTGCTTAGTGAGGGACATCCAATTCCCTCCCAAATTCAAAGTGCCCGATTTCCCAAAATATGTGGGATCGACTTGCCCCAAAAGTCATCTCACCATGTATTGCCGAAAAATGGCTGCATATGCTACCAATGAAAAGCTCTTGATCCATTGCTTCCAAGAGAGCTTGGCTGACACCGCACTCAATTGGTATATGCAGCTGGATGGAAGTCAAGTGTGCACATGGAGGCAGTTGGCCGACGCCTTTCTCAAGCGCTATAAATATAACATTGACCTAACACCCGATAGGTCCGATCTTCAAGCCTTGAGTAAGACAAATGATGAATCCTTCAAGGCGTACGCCCAACGATGGAGGGAGTTGGCGGCACAAATAGAGCCCCCGCTGTCGGATAAGGAGACGGTGTCCCTATTCATAAACTCGTTGACCGGTCCCTATTATGACAAAATGATAGGGAACACGACAACACTCTTCTCGGACATCATCACCATTGGCGAAAGAGTGGAACAAGGGCTGAAAAGTGGGAAGCTAGCTGGGCTTTCCCAATCATTTGAAGCCAAGAAGACCTACGGGAAGAAGAAGGAGGGAGGAGTCAATGCCGTAAATATTTCTTCATCTTCTTCCACTTCGAAGTCAGGAAAGTCGCAATACAACCCTGTGAAGAAGTTTGATAAACTTCCGACCACATATAGCGACCTCCTGCCGAAGCTAGTGGAAGCACGTCTTCTAGCTTACGTTCCACTAAAGAAGATTGATCCACCTCATCCCTATTGGTACAAACCGCAAGACAAATGTCTATACCATTCGGGGGCATCGGGGCATTCAACGGAGAAATGTAGAACTCTCAAAAATAAGGTCCAAGACCTTATCGATGCTGGGTGGATCACTTTTGATTCAACAACGCCCGACGTGAGCAAGAATCCTCTGCCGAAGCAGGAGTAGAGAGAAGAGCAAGCCACAATAGGGCCCCTCCATATTCTTCTTTTAGGGACTCATGATCAGTACCCGAGATCATGAGAACCTTTTCATGTAAATAAGGGTTTTTGTACAGTTTTAATACATATCAATAAAGAGGCATTTTTCACATATCATTCTCTCTTTTGGTTCTTTTCTCTCTTTCCTCATTAACATTAATAATTCTAAACCTAAACAGAACCAATAAAGTAATTATGTCTGTAATTGTTCGCTCTGACCGGGATCCGAAAGTTGAGGATGAATGGGTTGAGTTGGACAGTGATGAGGAGACCATCTCTCCGGATCTGCAAAGACTGCTAGATCAAGAAGCTCGTCTACTCCAACCATATCAAGAGAAATTGGAAACTGTGAATTTGGGGGCCAGGCCGAGAGACAAAAGAGGTCAACATTGGAACCCATATCAGTGATGAAATAAGGACACATGTTTCCGCTATGATTATAATAAAATCATTCTTTCTCATTGCTTCTTTTCTTGCTTATAATAAAATTCTAAACCACATTATTTTTAACCCTGTTTGAATAAACATGAATGAGGTTAAAATCATCTTAATAATAATAAACCCGCATCATTTTTATGTGGAAGTGTGTGTGACAACTTGGAGCACCTTCCCTTGGCCTCGACAAGTGCCATCATGGATAAAAAGAAATCCTTTAAAATAAAAGAAGCTCGGCAGGAAACCCAAAAAGGGGACTGCGCAAAAATAAGAGCAAAAGACCCGCTAGGAATCCCACGAAAGGGTGACCTAGGCAAAAGTTAGGGTTGCAAAAATGAACAAAAGTCCGCTAAGACGCCACAAAAGGGTGTTTTAGGCAAAAATAAGGACAATCAAAAAACAAAAATCCATGATGGTACCACGAGCCGAATTCAAGAAAGGTTCAAGGGAAGCTATCTAAGTTGTCAAATCACAACGTCAATAAACAAAGATTTTCTTAACTTCATAAGTGTTTAATCAAACAAGCCTAAACACATAAGCCTACCTTGGCCAACCATTCTTACAAAAACTATTTTTGAAAAATAAATCCCCTCTAAAACACAAACTTCAGAACAAAAATATCTTTCCTTTCTTTTCTCTCTTGTCCCAAACGATTTTAGGATAATCTAGTGGAAACATGGAGATATAGTGGTCAATAGGAGGGTTGACACGTCTTCTAAAGGAAGGGGAGGATCACTGGGTTGATGACGCCCATCTCGATATAACACGCATCATTCCTCGGTTACAGAAATCGGCAGCGCACAGCCCGTCTAGAGGAATGGCAATATCCAAGCAAAGAAACGCATCGTTTAATTCTTTTGAAAAAATAAATCAAATAGAATTAGGTGCATCATACCGCATACATGCATACAGATGATAGGTGTACTGGAAGATCACTTATTCTCTGTTTATTGAAAAAACAAAAAAATCAAACTTCAGAAAAAACAATGCGCCCGTACCATGTTCAGTACGCCTGTACTAAAATTAGGGTTACGAACAAATTTTCAACTCAATACGGGCGTACTGAAATGGATACGGCCGTATTGGCCATAAAGAAATTTTCAAAGACCTCATCATGAGGCAATCGCATAAAATAGAAAAAATAGAAAAATTGCTTGTGTATGACAGTAGTCAACAGAAAAAGCCAAAAACGACAAAAAAGGCAAAAATACAGAAAGAGCCGAAAATCGACAGAAAAGGCAAAAAAATCAGAAAATCCAGCAATCATGCAGAATAACTGAGCCTGGAGAGGCTTGTCGAAATAATACTCCCCAAGAGACATCTCCGCTTGCACTCTTGGGCTGAACAAAAAATCAATAAAACGTACAAGAATAACCGAGCCTGGAGAGGCTTGCCGAAATAATACTCCCACAGAATAACTGAGCCTGGAGAGGCTTGCCGAAATAATACTCTCCAAAATAACTGAGCCTGGAGAGGCTCGCCGAAATAATACTCCCCAGAGATATCTCAGCTTCCACTCACGGGCCAAATTCCCCAGTGAAAGCTATCAAACCAAGATCAGCAAGATTCCCCAAGGAGGGTTTGATCGTCTAAACAGAATATCCGAGTCGAAAGGACTATGACCTCCTCAGTGGAGGATAGCTTTCCAACTCAAACGATGAGTGAAGCTAAGCCTGAAGAGGCTTTCTAAATAATACTCTGGGATATATAAACTTTAAATCCCCACTCGCCTACTCAGAGGCACCCCTTCAAGAAAAATCACAAAAGACAAATAATCATTCCCCAAGTGGAATCCGGCTCTCAGCCAAACATCAAGCGTCAAGATGATCTGCCTAACAGAAGAGGCTAATCAAAATCAATGACAAAATCCCCCAGTGGATAACAGCCTACACAAAGGCAACAAAATTGAAAAATCAAAAGAGTCACCCGAATAAGGATAACCGGGATACTCCACCAACGTCGAAAGGACGTCAGCCAATCATAAGGCATCGCTCACCTCAAAAAGAGCATCTTCGTGTCTACACCCCAAGGAAACAGAAATTCCTCAATGGGTACCAACTACGCAATGGAAATTTGGGACACAAGAACCTATGAGTAACTGCACATCCCCTAGACAGATCCCTGCGTTATCCAGCCCTCAGTGGCACAAAAATCAAAAACAATCGTCGAAGCAGCATCGTGGACTGTGGAGACAAAATCATCGCTAGCCTGGAGAGGCGACGACTAATACTCACCCTGGAGAGGGCAAGACTCACGCTAGCCTGGAGAGGCGACGACTAATACTCACCCTGGAGAGGGCAAGACTCACGCTAGCCTGGAGAGGCGACGACTAATACTCACCCTGGAGAGGGCAAGACTCACGCTAGCCTGGAGAGGCGACGACTAATACTCACCCTGGAGAGGGCAAGACTCACGCTAGCCTGGAGAGGCGACGACTAATACTCACCCTGGAGAGGGCAAGACTCACGCTAGCCTGGAGAGGCGACGACTAATACTCACCCTGGAGAGGGCAAGACTCACGCTAGCCTGGAGAGGCGACGACTAATACTCAACCTGGAGAGGGCAAGACTCACGCTAGCCTGGAGAGGCGACGACTAATACTCACCCTGGAGAGGGCAAGACTCACGCTAGCCTGGAGAGGCGACGACTAATACTCACCCTGGAGAGGGCAAGACTCACGCTAGCCTGGAGAGGCGACGACTAATACTCAACCTGGAGAGGCTACTCAACAATTTTCCACCGGAAGACACTACAAGTCAGAAAGATGGCCTATTCCCCGGACAGTTGGGTCAACTCCTTTACTTGTCAACCGGTACACCAAAAAACCGTTTGACTAAGTAAAGGGGGGGCAGCTGTAGACCCCTAAAATTGTCCGGGTCGAAAATAAGACTCGAAGACTCTCGAAGACCGAAGGAAAGTCAGCCAGAAGGACTCCTGGAAGCCCCTAGGATGATTATCTGTAGGTTTAGAGGTCTTAGAGTAGCTTAAAATAAGGAAGTGGGAAGATTAGAGCTCAATACGGCCTCCTTGGAGTTCAGTACGGCCGTACTGCACATTTTGAACTACAATACGGCCGTACTGAAACCAATACGGCCGTATTGAAGTTTCTGAACTTCAATACGGCCGTACTGAATTCAATACGGCCGTACTGTAGTTCAAATCTTCAGTACGGGCCGTATTGATGTCAGAGGCCGTACTGCGCCTCACCCCTATAAATAAGACGTCATTTGGACATCATTCCACACTTTTCCACACTTCTTGGACTCTCTTCTTGAGTATTCTGGGGTTTTTGAGCAGTGTTCTGCCCTAGAATTCTCTCCGAGAGCCGATCCGACGAAGTTCTTGAGTTCTGAGCATTTAGCTTGAGAATTCGAACTAGTCGAAGGGAAATCTTTTTGATTTCCATAGTAAAGATTAATTTTTAGGAAGGAGCGAGCGAGCTTGTAGAGGGAGGGAGCGCCAAAAAGCCTCCTAAACTTCATTGATATATAAAAAGCACGCTTCAAGAGGTTTCTTCTCTAAAAATCCCTTCTTTTACCGCTTTCTGATTGTTGCATATTTAAATTCGTCATCATGTAGATATTTAATATATAATCGTTTATAATAAATAGGGGTAATTTAGTAATTTTACACTGTTATTTATGAAATAATCCGTCATAGGGAACCCGAAAGGGGCGTTGTGGGGTGCTAACACCTTCCCCGCACGTAACCGACTCCCTTACCCAACTCTGGTTGTAATGGCCAAGGTTGATTTGCGAAAATCAATTGCCTTATCCCTTTTTCCAATGTTTTGAGTAAAACATTGGTGGCGACTCCAAGAACCCTTCTTTTTGCGAAAACCACTAATCCATGGAGGGTCCCGCTTGGGATTAACATGGATTGGTGACTCATTCAATAAAATTGTTAGTTCGATGAGGTCTCAGTTTGAGAATAAGTCGTTCTAACAATCCACCACTTTTCAAAACTATTAAAACGAGTCCGACCATCGTCGCGAATGCCAAGGTCCGTTTCGGCGGGTGGCGACAATGTTGACCCTTCAAGTATTTGAGTGACTCATGGTCACTATGGATAACAAATTCCTTGGTGACAAGGTAATGCTCCCAAGTTTGAAGGGCACGAACTAAAGCATATAACTCTTTGTCATAGGTAGGGTAGTTCAAGGTAGCCCCATGAAGCTTTTCACTGAAATAAGCTATGGGATGACCACCTTGTAACAACACAACTCCTATGCCAAGACCTGAAGCATCACATTCTAGCTCAAAAGTTTGAGAAAAATTAGGCAAAGCTAGAACAGGTGCTTGAGTAAGTTTTTGCTTAAGTTCTTGAAAAGCTAAATTATGTTTATCCGTCCATTCAAAGACCACATCCTTCTTCACCAACTCATTGAGAGGTGAAGCTAATGTAGAGAAGTTAGGAACAAATCTCCTATAAAAGCTTGCCAATCCATGGAAGCTCCTAACTTCACTAACATTAGTAGGAATAGGCCATTCTTGGATGGCTTTAATTTTCTCGGGATCCACATGAACCCCATTTTTGCTAACCACAAACCCTAAGAATATAACATTATCCACACAAAAAGTGCACTTGTCCACATTGGAAAACAAGTGATTGTCCCTAAGGACAAGGAAAACTTGTCTTAGGTGATCAACATGATCACTTAAACTTTTGCTATAGATTAAAATATCATCAAAATAAACAACTACAAATCTACCAATGCAATCCCTAAGGGCATGATTCATGAGCCTCATGAATGTGCTAGGTGCATTAGTAAGCCCAAAAGGCATTACCAACCATTCATATAGTCCAAATTTAGTTTTAAAAGTGGTTTTCCACTCATCACCTTCTTTGATTCGAATTTGGTGATAACCACTTTTAAGATCTACTTTGGAAAACATGGATGACCCATGCAATTCATCAAGCATGTCATCAAGCCTAGGAATTGGGTGCCTATATTTTATGGTGATGTTGTTGATGGCTCTACAGTCACAACACATCCTCCATTTTCCATCTTTTTTTTGGCACCAATATGACTGGTACAGCACAAGGACTTAGACTCTTTTGAATCCAGCCCTTCTCCAACAACTCATGTACTTGCTTCTCTATCTCCTTGGTTTCTTGTGGATTGGTCCTATAGGCTGGTCTATTTGGAAGACTAGCCCCAGGCACAAGATCTATTTGATGTTCTATTCCCCTAAAAGGAGGAAGTCCAATTGGGCCTTCCTTGGGAAATATATCATCAAACTCTTGTAAAAGGTTTTTAACCACAAGAGGTAGAGTAGTTTCCAAAGAAGATGTGGCAGTGCAAGTTAATGTTCCTCTACACATGAGGATATGAGATGATGATTCAAGAAAGAGAGAAGTTTTGTGCAAAGGTTTTGATTGAAAATTCTCTTCTTGAACTATCTCTAGAGAGGGAACATTAATCTCTCTAGAATCCTCCTTTTCATCAATTTTTAGAAGTTTTTTTTTTTTTTTCAACTTTTTTTTGTTTTCCTTTTTCTTGCTCACGTTTGGCCTTCATTTGTACTTGATCTTCTATCACTTGTGAAGGTGATAAAGGATGAAGCACAAACTTTTTACCCTTATGTGTGAAAGTTATTTTATTAGTTAGGCCATCATGATGAGTTTGTTTATCAAATTGCCATGGCCTACCTAATAAAATATGACAAGCCTCCATAGGAACTACATCACATTTAACTTTATCTTGATAGTTCCCTATGGAAAACTCTACTTCCACTTGTTGGTTGACCACCATATCCCCATCATCATTAAGCCAATGAAGTTGATAAGGTTTTGGATGGGGTGTGGTAGTCAAACCCAACTTTTCAACCATCCTAGTGCTACAACAATTGCACCAAGATCCACTATCCACTATGAGAGAACAAGCCTTGTTTGAAATGTTACATCTTGTATGAAAGATGTTCTCTCTTTGGGATTGTGTATCACTAGGTTGGTTATTGAGGATCCTTCTCATCATAAGAAGTTCCCCATTATAAGGGTAAGTAACCTCACATGACTCTTCTTCACTTGCTTCTTCTTCATCCTCACTGGAAGATGAAGAAGTAGTAGCTTCATCTTGGCTACTATAAATATCTTGGCCCCTTAAAATCATAATTTTCTTAATAGGGCATTGAGAAGCAATGTGGCCTCTCCCAAGACACTTAAAGCATTTTATGTCACTAGTCTTAGTGCTAATGTGTGAAGTGTTTGTTTTTTTCTCTTTTTCTTTTTCTTTACCTTTGTCTAGGTTTTTAGGGGGAAAAGTATTTTTTTCGAAATCATTTTTCTTGCCCTTCCTCTTGTAGTCAACTTTTGAAAAAGATGATGAGTATGAGCTTTTAGAACCTTTTCGCAAATTTTGTTGTTCAACCTTGATGCAAAGTTGAACCAAATCATTTAAATCCCTATAAGGGAGAAGCTCTACTTTATCTCTTATATCAAAAGTCAACCCACTCAAACACCTAGCATTGGTAATATTTTCTTCCTCCCTAATACCAGCCCTCATTAAGTACAACTCCATTGTTTGTCTATACTCTTCCACAGTCATATTTTTTTGATGGAGTCGTTGGAGCTTATTGATAAGCTCCCTAGTATAGTAAGAGGGAATATGTCTCCTCCTCAAGGCACTCCTTAATTCATTCCAATATTGAATTGGAGGGTCATTATGGAGACGCCTATCCCTCACTAAAGAAGTCCACCAATACATGGCGTGACCTTGAAAACTTAGGGTTGCTAAGGAGACTTTTCTTTCTTCATTCACTTGATGACAAGTGAAAATTTGTTCCACCTTCATTTCCCAATCTAAGTACCCCTCAACATCATCTTTCCCATGAAAATAAGGGAGATCTACCCTAGATTCCCTTGGCTTGGGGGCCCTATGCACTCTTCTAGGAGGTGGTTGATAATGATCTCCTAAAGCAAGACTATCATCATTCATTGACTCTCCTAGAGTAGAACTATGGTGGGAGCTATGTCTACTTCGGTGCTTGTGATGTAATTTTTCTTCTTTCTCCTTTAATATTCGAATCTCTTCCTCTAAAGTAGCAAGTTGAGCCTCTCTTTCAAGTTTTTCTTTAAGTTTTTGCTTGGCTTCTTGCTTCTTCCAAAGCTTAAGTGATCTTAATTCATGTGTTACTTTTGACAAGTCATTGTAATCACTTGAATTACTATCACTTTGAGGAGTAGAAAACTCTTCCATTATAGGAGAAAGGGGCTTTTTGAGAAATGATTTTTGAAAATCAATTGTTTTTATGCAAGGTTAAGACTAAGTACTTAGAGGATTATGTATACAAATTGAACTTTGGAGGGAGGTGAGCTACTAGGAGCCACTTAAAAACCAAGCCTCTTCAAGTAAAAATTACTAATCCCCTTTGTAGTTAATCTCTACCAAATTCTTTTCAAGGAAAATGATTTTTTTGATGTTTTTGTGAACTATGATAAACTAGACGTATAAAAGCAATTAAAACAAGGATTAAACAACAACAATTAAACTACCTAACGTATCCTAAGGTGAGAGCTTGAGAGATACCAAAGATCAATCAAGGACCACTCCCACCAAGTGCTAACGAAAATTGTAAACTTAAGGAGAGATGGTTGTGTACCAAAGACACTCCCAAGACACTCCTTGTAAAGGCCAAACACAAAGTATAACAACAAAGAACAAGTGGCTGAAATGAAATATTAAGAACAGCCACAAAGAATTAGTGATGGATTAGTGACCAAATTTTGCAACAAAATTCAAATTTAGTAAGGTAAAAATCGGTCACTAAAAATCCGTCACTAATGCTTATACATTTTTTTTTTTTTTAAATTAAAATACAATTGAAATTAAACTCCAAGCTTCTTCACGGTTTTCCAGTCCAGCATCCACCAAATTTCCAGCCAAGAAGTGTTTATGGTTTGTGTTTAAGGGTTCAAAAACCGCAAGCCACTTTTATCCTTCCTCCTCCTTTCCTTAGGCTTCTTTTGATGACCCTTGTAGAACTAGCTTCCAAGAAGATAGGCTAGGTCAAGCTTAGGTCACTCTTTGATTAGTACAAGATTAAAACAGCAAAAGACAATATGGAAGGAAAAGAAGACAAGAGTAGATTAAGTAGTGACAAGCTTATATGACACCAATGAAATAGTTGACTAAAACTAGAAGGAATTGACCTAGGAATAGTTCTAGAGTAGATGCACAAAACCAAAACACTCAAAATAGATGAGTTGAAAAATTCTTTTTATGAATCAAAATCAACTAGCAACCGAGAAGAAACACATAGAGAAACTAACTCCTTAATGGCTTTTTCCTTTTCAAATTAGGTTTAGCACTTTTTTTTTTTTTTTTAATGTTGCTTTGAATTTCTTTTGATCTTTCTTCCTATTTTTTTTTTATCAAATAGGAGTTGCCTTTTGTTGCTCACAAAAATTGGTCACCAATGATTCTCGGTCACTCTTAATATTAGCACTAAAAACCGGTTCAAACTAGTTGCCAAATACTAGTGAAATTAAGTGCAAATTCAAGTGACATGTGACATGCTTTTTATGCTTGTAATTTAGAATTGCACATGCACGGTTTTTAGGCTCCAACTCAAATTCAAATTTGAATTTCCAAACTCCAATTTCAGCACACTCCAACTCATACAAAATCAAACCTCACGGATTTGAATTTTTTTGTAAGACATTTTCAATAAAATTTTGGGAAGCCTAAAATTCTAAGAAAACTACTAATGATCTAATAGTAGTTTATGAACTCAAAAATGAAACAAAATTCATGAGCTTATACCAAAGAAAAGAAATGGATCTCGGCCAAATCCAGAAAATTGTTTCAAGATGCAAATCAAAAATTAAAAAGGATCAACAAGCATAGCTAAGATAGATGAACATATAAGAACTACACAAACCTACTAGACATGGATTTAAAAATAAAAGACTCAAACATTTAATTGACCGAATAAGATGCAAAGAAGACTCAAACAAAATCAAAAGCTATTAGGCAGAAAATTCCTAATTGAACACAAGAAGAAATTAGCATGATTCATGAAAGCATATAACATAGGCGCATATGAATCATTCAAGCAATACAAACTAGATCCATCAAATTTTGAAACAAAAACTAGATCTAGGAAAGAATCAACTCAATTGTGACATGAACTCAAAAATTTAACAAGATGAAACTCAAGATGAACTCAAGAACAATTTGGAACCACGGATCAAAATTCAAGAAGATGAACTTATCTCTTGAAGACCGAAGCTCTGATACCACTTGATGTGCTTCCACTTGGATGCACATGGATTCTTCACTCCTTCTCGGATTCCTTAGATGATTCTTCAAGGATTAGAGACGCCTCAAAGGAGCAAGGTGACCTAGGCTTGCATACAAGCTAAGTTCTAAGAAGGTAAGGTGTCCTAGCTCTACAAGGAGAAGCTCTCAAGGAGGGTAGAGGCTAGGAGCAAAATGACTTCGGAGGAGAGATTTCTTTGAGAAGAATACTCATTCAATAATGTCCAAAGTGTCTACAAAACTCAGTCATAAGGAAGTTTATAGGCTAAATTAGGTTAAGGGTTTAAGTTGGGTTTACCTAGAGTTAAGTAAAACCATGGTATGGTTATCTTAACTCTAGGCGCCAAAATTTGAATTCTAAAATTCAAATTTTGGTGCCAACCGGTCACCCTCCCATGTGCACACATTTGGCATGTAATTAGGAAGCCATTTGAGTTGCATTTCGGATCACACCATGTGCATGTGTTGCATATGGCCGAAATGCACACCAAATGTGCTACTAATTAAATGCTAATGTAATTCCACATGTAACTCTAATTAACCTAAATTCAAATGACCTTCAAATGAAACTCCTATGCTACTAGGCCGAAAATACAAGGCCCCAAAAGAAATACATGGCACTAAGGCCTACTCCTATACTAGCCCTAATCTAATTGGGCTTGATTCAAGGCCCAACAAAATAAAGTGGTGGGCTTTCCTTGGGCTTGGGCCCACTCTTCATGCATCCTTCTTGCCATTGCTCTAGTAGTTGGACCCTTAGCCCATGGGCCTCCTCCATCACGAAAGATCTAGCTTAAAGAACGTCGAGAAGGATCTTGGTTCCTCTTCGTCCTTTGATCTTTATTAGGGTTGTATCCTAACCCTTGTTTCCCCGGATTATCCTTAATAATGGGTAGCTCGGGAATTCCTTGGGAATCCTTGCCAAGTCCTTGTCCAGGCAAGTATCCGTTCTTGGTGAGCATGTAGGCTACCTTCTTCATTTCTCGGGGAAACGTTTCGACATTGGCAATCTCCAATGCTTGGAAGGCGGTCTCTAGAGCTTCCTCTGTTGCATCCACGTAAGGTATGGCAGATGGCTTGCTGATGAGTATGTCATCTTCGGCTTGTACGGTCACCAGCTTGTCACCCACTATGAATTTGACTTTCTGGTGGAGCGTAGAGGGAACAGCTTTCGCATCATGAATCCAAGGTCGGCCGAGGAGGCAGCTGTACGCGAGAGTAATGTCCATCACTTGAAATTCGACATTAAAGACGATGGAAGATTGATTTCTCCCACCACTTCTCTTTTAGAACCGTCGAAAGCTCGAACGATCATGTTGCTCGGGCGCATTTGGATTCCCTTGATTGCCACTTGATCAAGCGTTCTTTTTGGCATCACATTCAAGGAAGATCCATTATCCACCAAGACTTTAGCGATGTGATATTCCTTGCATTTTACAGAGATGTGCAAGGGCTTGTTGTGATTCGGTCCCTCAGCGGGGATTTCTTCATCGGTGAAAGTGAGGTGATCATTAGCCGTGATGTGACTAACAATCCCCTCAAACTTGTCTTGGGAGATAGTGTGCGATACGTACGCCTCGTTCAAGACTTTCAACAGAGCTTGCCGATGTGGTTCAGAGCTTAGGACCAACGACAACAGAGTAATCTTTGCTGGCGTCCTATGAAGTTGATCCACGATGGAGTACTCGCTCTGTCGGATATATTTTAACAGCTCGTCAGTCTCCTCCTCGGATTCTTTATTTTCCTCGGTTTTCTCTTTTTCTTTTTCCTTTCCTTTATTCTTGGGAGCTTCATCATGAAGATCTTCGGGAGTGTAGATCCTGCCACTCCTAGTCATGCCCCCAAGTCCAGCGATGTTAGAGATATCGCTGTCGGCAGAAAAATGGATGTCGTATATCCATGGCACAGCAACGGAGTTGATGTGCGTTCGCTTGGCGCGGTTGTTGGCTTACACTTAATAACAAACGGCGTGCGATCCATTCTGAACATACGCATCGATTAATCCTTTCTTTTTATTAATGTTATTAATGAATTACTAGGAGGGATGTATGCAAATGAATGACTATGAAATGCAAAGGCAATTGAAAGATTTCATAGATCTTAAAAATTCGATTTATTAATCAAAGAAAGTGTACAACTCGTTATACAATGCTTCGAAGCAAATTTTTACAAAATGAGAAAAGCCGATAGAAACCCACAGGCGGGTTCATGTTTCTTCTCCATTCAACTTCGGCTTCCTCTACATGACGGGCCATTGCTTCGACTTGCGTATGGACCGCTTGGCTCATATTATCACTAATCTTTTGAGCGTCCTTTGCCTTTTGAATATAGTAGTTGATCATGGCTTGCAGCCCATTAAGCTCGTCTTCGGCTCGATCCTTCTCCTCTCGGAGGTTAGCCATATGTGCTAGTCCTTCCCTTTCCTTCTTGCGAAAATCGGAAAGGCTTGCGGTTTTTTGTTGAGCAACTTCCTGCCATTGCTGCGCATCGGATCGAGTCAAGAGTAGATCATCTTGCATATCCTTGATCAACTGTGCCTGCCTTGCGTACTCGGCTTCAAGGCGTGCTATCTTTGCGCTGACATCTCGGAGTTGACTACTCGGTTCGACCTTTGGCATTTTGGATGCCCGAATAGCCTTCTCATTAAGGTTAGCACACTCGTCCTTGAGCCGCTCTATCTCATGATCTTTTTTCTTGCACTGCCTTTGTAGACCGTCAATGGCGAAACTGGATTCTTCGCTTTTCTCCTCAAGAACTCTCATCTGAGCTCCCATGATTTCCAGCTTCTTGGTCAAGGTATCGACTTGTTCTTGCAGCAACCTCCTCGTAACTGCGGTCGCGCAAGAGGTGGATGGTTGGGGCACTCCCCTCTCGCTCCTCCAAGTCTCGTAGTCGGTGGAGATGGATACCCGAGGCTTTCCAAGCTCTCGATCTCCCTCGTAGATTGGTCTCTCCCACGCTCTAACGACAGCGTGCATGTCCCTTTGATGCTCGGAATCAAAGGAGAAACACAATCCTCCAAGCTCCTCTTTAGTAGGAACAATCTGAGTCCTCATAAGTTGCCTCATAGCCAATCTAGGTGAATAAGCTATGCAACCTCTGAGGCCCATCAACGGTACGCTTGGGTAACTGCCGCATCTCATCAATACGTTGCTCGGACGGAACCAAGGACAAACCCATGTGAAGTGCTCAATGCTCCACTGTTCCATCTCTTCCTTCCATTCGGAAGCATAACGGCGGCATACGGGGATTTTCGAAAAGCTCCTCAACGGATTGGGCAAAGTCCCCATGTGACTAGAGGCGTAGAAGTGTGTGATGCTCCACACATATAACAAGGAGGTGCAGCATCGGATAATCTTCCCTTGCTTCTGCTGAGATATGTTGATAGAAAGCAAGGTGTCGGCAAGAATGGCAGGCACGGGACTCTTCATGTGCACGTCCCATGCGAAGAAAGCGTCCATAGCGGCATGGTCCACTGTGTTAGCGTGAAAGGGGAATATGACCGTCCCAAACACGGCTAACGCTAGAGTCTTGTTGAAAGTTAACCAATCTCCCTCACCAGCTAAGGAAGAAAGGTGATCCTCAATCATAGCGAGCTTCCAACCTTTGATACTGCCGTTCCCCACTAAGGCAGATGATCGTGATGGTAGTTTGACTTGAGTAGCGACCCTCTCCACGGCCACATAATTACCATGAAAAACATAGACCCCTGCTGATTTGGGCCATCGTAGCATGAGCTCATACTCCTCGAGAGTAGGAACTAAGTCAAACTGGGGGAACTCGAAGCAATGCAGATCGAGACTCCAAAAGTGAAACAATGCTCTCAGAAAGGCCGGATCCACACATATCTTCATCAAATCGAGGACTCGTCCATATGATTTCTCGAACTCAACACGAGCCTCGTGTGGCATCAAAGAACAGAGGTGGTCCAACCTCTCGGCACGGTATAACAAGAAGTCCATTTTCTTCAACTGCCCTTGCATTCCCCTAGATCCCTCCATGATCTACAATAAGAATGCATGATATGAGATGATGGCGTTGAATATGCATGCATTGTGTTTATTCAACTAAGCATTATCATGTTTTCAGGATGTTCCTAAGATGATGCATGATATTGCTTGGTTTGGATAAATAACTATTTTTTTTTGGGTATTTTGTTTTTTGTATTTTTTTGGGTGAAAAGGGAAACTACCTACATGAATGTGATGAGGGTAGATGTTAACACCATGTAATGGAAGATTCTTATTCCTATTTATTCTTATTCTAAAAGGGGAATGTTGTATGTTTAAAGAATGCAATGTATGCTCAAACAATGTCACATAAACAATGCACAAACAATTCACTCATCCACGAACAGTCACGAGCGAATCACGAGGTAGAGGTATCCTGCAGACAAGTGCATATTCAAGGAGGTTCTAACTGTTCTCACCGGTCTAAGGCCCCCAAGGTGCCCCCATTATAGGGACCCAATCCCTCTCGTCGTAAGTCGATGGAAAGCTCCAACGCACTGTCGGACTTGAGTTCATGGTTTTCACCTTGAGTGATGCTTTCCGACAACGGTCTACGGGCACCTATAGACCCATTCGACAACCGGCCGTACTAACATCCACTCCCTATGGCTTTCCACTCATGCCCCCGGGTATAGAGGGAACTGTTGTGTGCAAAGGTTCGTGTGCAGTTTATATTTCAAACAATTGCGAAAATTTAAACATCCAACAGTTATTAAAGCCAATTAGGTAAAACATATTATCATACAAGCGAGGGGTAATGAAGTAATTTTAACCTATCATTTTAGAAATAATCCATCACTAAATGGGACTGACTCTCGAGGCTTCCCCAGTGGAGTCGCCATCTGTCGCCACCCGCCGAAACGGACATTGGCATTCGCGACGATGGTTGGACTCTTTTTAGTTTTGAAAAATGATGGATTGTTAGAACGACTTATTCTCAAACTGAGACCTCATCGGACTAACAATTTTATTAAATGATTCTCACCAATCCGGGTTAATCCCAAACGGGACCCTCCATGGATTAGTGGTTTTCGCAAAAAGGGGTTCTTGGAGTCGCCAATGAACAATTAACCAATTACATCTTATGTTGTGCATCTATGTGGGTTATTAGTCTCCCCAGGTGTAGCAAGTAAGTCAGTTGAAGAATTAGAGAGAACCAATGAACAGTAAACTAATTACCTGTTATGTTGTGCATCTGTGTTGGTTATTAGTCTCCCTAGGTGAAGCACGTAAGTCAGTTGAAGAATTAGAGACAACCAATGAACAGTAAATCAATTACATGTTATGTTGTGCATCTGTGTTGGTTATTAGTCTCCCCAGGTGTAGCAAGTAAGTCAATTGAAGAATTACAGAGAACCAATGAACAGTAAACCAATTACATGTTATGTTGTGCATCTGTGTTGGTTATTAGTCTCCCCAGGTGTAGCAAGGAAGTTAGTTGAAGAATTAGAGAGAACCAATGAACAGTAAACCAATTACCTGTTATGTTGTGAATCTGTGTTGGTTATTAGTCTCCCCAGGTGTAGCAAGTAAGTCAGTTGAAGAATTAGAGAGAACCAATGAACAGCAAACCAATTACATGTTATGTTGAGCATTTGTGTTGGTTATTAGTCTCCCCAACTGTAGCAAGTATGTCAGTTGAAGAATTAGAGAGAACCAATGAACAGTTAACCAATTACATATTATGTTGTGCATCTGTCTTGGTTATTAGTCTCCCCAGGAGTAGCAAGTAGGTCAGTTGAAGAATTAGAGAGAACCAATGAACAGTAAACCAATTACATGTTATATTGTGCATCTGTGTTGGTTATTAGTCTCCCGAGGTGTAGCAAGTAAGTCGGTTGAAGAATTACAGACAACCAAAGAACAGTAAACCAATTACTTGTTATGTTGTGCATCTGTGGTGGTTATTAGTCTCCCAAGGTGTAGCAAGTAAGTCAGTTGAAGAATTAGAGAGAACCAATGAACAGTAAACCAATTACCTGTTATGTTGTGCATCTGTGTTGGTTATTAGTCTCCCCAGGTGTAGCAAGTAAGTCATTTGAAGAATTAGACAGAACCAATGAACAGTAAATCAATTACCTGTTATGTTGTGCATCTGTGTTGGTTATTAGTCTCCCCAGGTGTAGCAAGTAAGTCAGTTGAAGAATTGGAGTGAACCAATGAATAGTAAACCAATTACATGTTATGTTGTGCATCTGTGTTGGTTATTAGTTTTCCTAGGTGTAGCAAGTAAGTCAGTTGAAGAATTAGAGAGAACCAATGAACAGTAAACCAATTACCTGTTATGTTGTGCATCTGTGTTGGTCATTAGTCTCCCCAGGTGTAGCAAGTACGTCGGTTGAAAAATTAGAGAGAACCAATGAACAGTAAACCAATTACATGTTATGTTGTGCATCTCTGTTGGTTTTTAGTCTCCCCAGGTGTAGCAAGTAAGTCAGTTGAAGAATTAGAGAGAACCAATGAACAGTTAACCAATTACATGTTATGTTGTGCATCTGTGTTGGTTATTTGTCTCCCGAGGTGTAGCATGTAAGTCAGTTGAAGAATTAGAGAGAACCATTGAACAGTAAACCAATTACCTATTATGTTGTGCATCTGTGGTGGTTATTAGTCTTCCCAGGTGTAGCAAGTAAGTCAGTTGAAGAATTAGACAGAACCAATGAACAGTAAACCAATTACCTGTTATGTTGTGCATCTGTGGTGGTTATTAGACTTCCCAGGTGTAGCAAGTAAGTCAGTTGAATAATTAGAGAGAACCAATGAACAGTAACCCAATTACCTGTTATGTTGTGCATCTGTGTTGGTTATTAGTCTCCCCAGGTGTAGCAAGTAAGTCAGTTGAAGAATTAGAGAGAACCAATAAACAGTTAACCAATTACATGTTATGTTGTGCATCTGTGTTGGTTATTAGTCTCCCCAGGTGTAGCAAGTAAGTCAGTTGAAGAATTAGAGAGAACCAATGAACAATTAACCAATTACATGTTATGTTGTGCATCTGTGTTGGTTATTTGTCTCCCCAGGTGTAGCAAGTAAGTCAGTTGAAGAATTAGAGAGTTCTTCGATTTAGTTATACTCGCGCCCGTCGGTCTTTTACCGATCAGTGACGAGTTCTTTGATTTAGTTATACTCGCGCCCGTCGGTCTTTCACCGATCAGTGACGAGTTCTTCAATTTAGTTATACTCGCGCCCGTCGGTCTTTTACCGATCAGTGACGAGTTCTTTGGTTTAGTTATACTCGCGCCCGTCGGTTTTTCCGATCAGTGACGAGTTCTTCGATTTAGTTATACTCGCGCCCGTCGGTCTTTTACCGATCAGTGACGAGTTCTTCGATTTAGTTATACTCGCGCCCGTCGGTCTTTTACCGATCAGTGACGAGTTCTTTGATTTAGTTATACTCGCGCCCGTCGGTCTTTCACCGATCAGTGACGAGTTCTTCGATTTAGTTATACTCGCGCCCGTCGGTCTTTTACCGATCAGTGACGAGTTCTTTGATTTAGTTATACTCGCGCCCGTCGGTCTTTCACCGATCAGTGACGAGTTCTTCGATTTAATACTCGCGCCCGTCGGTTTCACCGATTAGTGACGAGTTCTTTGGTTTAGTTATACTCGCGCCCGTCGGTCTTTCACCGATCAGTGACGAGTTCTTCGATTTAGTTATACTCGCGCCCGTCGGTCTTTTCCCGATCAGTGACGAGTTCTTCGATTTAGTTATACTCGCGCCCGTCGGTCTTTTCCCCATCAGTGATGAGTTCTTCGATTTAGTTATACTCGCGCCCGTCGGTCTTTTACCGATCAGTGATGAGTTCTTCGATTTAGTTATACTCGCGCCCGTCGATCTTTCACCGATCAGTGACGAGTTCTTCGATTTAGTTATACTCGCGCCCGTCGGTCTTTCACCGATCAGTGACGAGTTCTTCGATTTAATTATACTCGCGCCCGTCGGTTTCACCGATCAGTGACGAGTTCTTTGGTTTAGTTATACTCGCGCCCGTCGGTCTTTCACCGATCAGTGACGAGTTCTTCGATTTAGTTATACTCGCGCCCGTCGGTCTTTTACCGATCAGTGACGAGTTCTTCGATTTAGTTATACTCGCGCCCGTCGGTCTTTTACCGATCAGTGACGAGTTCTTTGATTTAGTTATACTCGCGCCCGTCGGTCTTTCACCGATCAGTGACGAGTTCTTCGATTTAGTTATACTCGCGCCCGTCGGTCTTTTACCGATCAGTGACGAGTTCTTTGATTTAGATATACTCGCGCCCGTCGGTCTTTCACCGATCAGTGACGAGTTCTTCGATTTAATACTCGCGCCCGTCGGTTTCACTGATTAGTGACGAGTTCTTTGGTTTAGTTATACTCGCGCCCGTCGGTCTTTCACCGATCAGTGACGAGTTCTTCGATTTAGTTATACTCGCGCCCGTCGGTCTTTTCCCGATTAGTGACGAGTTCTTCGATTTAGTTATACTCGCGCCCGTCGGTCTTTTCCCGATCAGTGATGTGTTCTTCGATTTAGTTATACTCGCGCCCGTCGGTCTTTTACCGATCAGTGATGAGTTCTTCGATTTAGTTATACTCGCGCCCGTCGATCTTTCACCGATCAGTGACGAGTTCTTCGATTTAGTTATACTCGCGCCCGTCGGTCTTTCACCGATCAGTGACGAGTTCTTCGATTTAATTATACTCGCGCCCGTCGGTTTCACCGATCAGTGACGAGTTCTTTGGTTTAGTTATACTCGCGCCCGTCGGTCTTTCACCGATCAGTGACGAGTTCTTCGATTTAGTTATACTCGCGCCCGTCGGTCTTTTACCGATCAGTGACGAGTTCTTCGATTTAGTTATACTCGCGCCCGTCGGTCTTTTACCGATCAGTGACGAGTTCTTTGATTTAGTTATACTCGCGCCCGTCGGTCTTTCACCGATCAGTGACGAGTTCTTCGATTTAGTTATACTCGCGCCCGTCGGTCTTTTACCGATCAGTGACGAGTTCTTTGATTTAGTTATACTCGCGCCCGTCGGTCTTTCACCGATCAGTGACGAGTTCTTCGATTTAATACTCGCGCCCGTCGGTTTCACCGATTAGTGACGAGTTCTTTGGTTTAGTTATACTCGCGCCCGTCGGTCTTTCACCGATCAGTGACGAGTTCTTCGATTTAGTTATACTCGCGCCCGTCGGTCTTTTCCCGATCAGTGACGAGTTCTTCGATTTAGTTATACTCGCGCCTGTCGGTCTTTTCCCGATCAGTGATGAGTTCTTCGATTTAGTTATACTCGCGCCCGTCGGTCTTTTACCGATCAGTGATGAGTTCTTCGATTTAGTTATACTCGCGCCCGTCGATCTTTCACCGATCAGTGACGAGTTCTTCGATTTAGTTATACTCGCGCCCGTCGGTCTTTCACCGATCAGTGACGAGTTCTTCGATTTAATTATACTCGCGCCCGTCGGTTTCACCGATCAGTGACGAGTTCTTTGGTTTAGTTATACTCGCGCCCGTCGGTCTTTCACCGATCAGTGACGAGTTCTTCGATTTAGTTATACTCGCGCCCGTCGGTCTTTTCCCGATCAGTGACGAGTTCTTCGATTTAGTTATACTCGCGCCCGTCGGTCTTTTCCCGATCAGTGACGAGTTCTTCGATTTAGTTATACTCCCGCCCGTCGGTCTTTTACCGATTAGTGACGAGTTC
The DNA here is from genome assembly GCF_000230855.2 of Cajanus cajan. Taxonomy (NCBI): domain Eukaryota; kingdom Viridiplantae; phylum Streptophyta; class Magnoliopsida; order Fabales; family Fabaceae; genus Cajanus; species Cajanus cajan. The sequence continues at coordinate 39,828,492 of NC_138524.1, forward strand.
TTCGATTTAGTTATACTTGCGCCCGTCGGTCTTTTATCGATCAATGACGAGTTCTTCGATTTAGTTATACTCGCGCCCGTCGGTCTTTTCCCGATCAGTGACGAGTTCTTCGATTTGGTTATACTCGCGCCCGTCGGTCTTTTACCGATCAGTGACGAGTTCTTCGATTTAGTTATACTCGCGCCCGTCGGTCTTTTACCGATCAGTGACGAGTTCTTCGATTTAATTATACTCGCGCCCGTCGGTCTTTTACCGATCAGTGACGAGTTCTTTGGTTTAGTTATACTCGCGCCCGTCGGTCTTTCACCGATCAGTGACGAGTTCTTCGATTTAGTTATACTCGCGCCCGTCGGTCTTTTCCCGATCAGTGACGAGTTCTTCTTTCTTCAAAACAACAAAAGTCAACAAACCATGGGTATGAAAGAATGAGACAATATTTATTAGTAGAAAAGAAAAAATGGTGCCTCGTTAAAAACCTTCTCAGCAAAAACCCCTCTTATTTTTACGGGGACAAAATACTGAGTTAGGAAAAGAGTGCACCTAATACAAAAAGATTAGCTATAATAAAAACGCAAATTCGCAGCGTTCCATGTCCTCGGTATCATTCCTCCGTCCAAGGTCTTCAATCGGTATGCACCTTTGCCGACCACATCGTCCACTTTATAGGGACCCACCCACTTGGCTGATAGCTTGTTTCTCATTTGCGTTGGCTGAGCACGCCTCAAAACTAGGTCGCCTACAATGAAGTCTCTCGGATTCACCTTTGTGTTGTACTTGAAGGCTACTCTGCTCTGGGCCGCTATTTGATTTATTCTTGCTTTTTCTATGGTCTCTTGGATTAAATCTAAATCGACTCGTCTACCTTGGTCAGACTCCTCCGCTGAAAAAGCCGTAGTGCGGACTGATGGTTCCACGATTTCTATCGGGATCATGGCGTCTGTTCCGTATACCAGGTTGAAGGGAGTGTCTTGAGTCGTCGAGTGGACAGTCGTGTGGTACGACCATAGTACTCGGGGAAGTTCCTCCACCCATGACGCGCCTGACTCCTGTACACGTTTCTTCAGGCCTGAGAGGATTACTTTGTTGGCCGACTCTGCCTGGCCATTAGACTGTGGGTGCTCGACGGATGTGAACGCCATTCGGATGCCAACCTCTTTGCAGAAATCCCGAACCCTCGTACTTGCAAACTGGGTCCCATTATCGGAAACGAGCATTTGAGGGACTCCGTACCTGCACACCACATTCTTCCAAAGAAAATTTCTTACCTTTTCTGCTGAGATGGTCGCAACTGGTTCCGCCTCGATCCATTTACTGAAGTAATCGACCGCCACTATCAAGAATTTCAGTTGCCTTACCGCAATCAGAAATGGCCCGAGGATATCAATCCCCCACTTGTGGAAAGGCCATGGAGACAGAATTGAATGCAGTCGTTCGGCCGGGGAATGGATCAAAGGGGCATGTCTTTGGCATCCGTCGCATTTCTGAACCCAATTGACGCAATCATTTCTCAGGCTCGGCCAGAAATAGCCTGCCCTCGCCACCTTGTACACCAATGCTCGCCCTCCAACGTGACTCCCACACATTCCACCATGTATCTCGTCCATCACCCTCTGCGCCTGCGGTATAGTCAAACACCTTAACAAAGGAGAACTGAATCCTCTTCTATACAACCTCTCATTGATTACCACGAATCTGGCCGATTCCCTCTGTATCAGTGAAGCCTCCTTTTGGTCTTCTGGCAATTCCCCCCGTGTTAGGTACGTAATGTACGGTCTCATCCACGAGTTGAGCTCCTCCTGGACAAAAAGAACACTCCCCTGTGGCTTGTTAATACTGGGCTGCATTAAGATCTCTTGAATGACCGAACGGGTAGCCCCCGGCTTCTTTGTGCTGGCCAGCTTGGAAAGGAGATCGGCCCTCGAGTTCTGCTCTCGCGAAACGTGGTTAAGTGTAAATTCTCAGAAATTTTCCGATAGAAGCTTAACCTTTTCCAAATACTTAGCCAGTTGCGGGTCCTTTGTTTGGAACGTACCCGCTACCTGACCCTTGATTAATTGAGAATCGCTTCGAGCCGACAAACTTGTCACCCCCATTTCCTTCGCCAATGCCATACCGGCCAACAGCGCCTCATATTCGGCCTGATTATTGCTTGCTCGAAATTCGAAACGCAACGACTGTTCCAACAAAACTCCTCCCGGTCCCTCCAGGATGATGCCTGCCCCGCTTCCTCCAAGATTCGATGCTCCGTCTACCGACAAGATCCACTGCGTCTCTCTGTCCTCAGCTTCATCAACGGGCGCTGTCAACTCCATCACGAAATCGGCTAATACCTGGGCCTTGATTGCTCCCCTCGGCTCATACTTAACGGAGTGTTCCGACAACTCTATAGACCACTTCATCATTCTCCCTGCTAGGTCGGGCTTTTGTAATACCTGCCTGATCAGATAATCGGTGTGGACTACCACCTCATGATTCTGAAAATAGTGTCTCAACTTCCGTGCTGTAATCAGTATCGCGAGGGCTAGTTTCTCGATCTTCTGATACCTGGTTTCTGCACCCTGTAGGACCCCGCTTACGAAGTATATCAGAACTTGGGAGCTTTCGTGTTCTTGGACCAACACTGCGCTAACTGCTCGGTCGGATACCGATATATAAACCAACAAAGGAAAGTTCCGCCTCGGTTTTGTGAGGATCGACGGTGAGGCTAAAGACCTCTTGAGTTCTGTGAAGGCTTCCTCACACTCGTTTGTCCAGGCGAATCGGTCATTCTTCTTTAAGCATTGAAAGAGAGGTAATTCCTTGTCGGCTGACTTGGACAAGAAACGGGATAACGAAGCCATCCTTCCCGCGAGCTGTTGCACCTCCTTTACCGTGGAAGGACTCCTCATATTTATGATCGCCGAACACTTCTCAGGATTCGCTTCGATGCTGCGATGAGTTAACAGGAAACCGAGGAATTTTCCCGCTTGAACTCCAAAAGAACATTTCTCAGGGTTTAGCTTAAGCTGGTAGTTTCCTATAGTTTCAAATAGTTCCCTCAAGTCGCCTAAATGCCGATCCAGACTCATTGATTTCGCCACCATGTCATCTACGTATGCTTCCACATTTCTGCCCAGCTGGTTCACCAACACTTTGTCCATCAATCGTTGATACGTTGCACCCGCATTTTTCAGACCAAACAGCATTACCTTGTAGCAGTAGTTGGCCTGGTCGGCAATGAAAGCGGTTTTGTCCTCATCGGCTGGGTGCATTCGGATTTGATTATAACCAGAATACGCGTCCATGAAACTTAGAAACTCATACCCCGACGCACCATCGACGAGACAGTCTATGTTCGGTACGGGGTATGAATCCTTCGGACATGCCTTATTTAGATCAGTGAAATCTGTGCACATTCTCCATTTTCCGTTACTTTTTCGTACCATCACCACGTTCGCGAGCCAAGTCGGGTATTGAATTTCTCACACGAACCCTGCCGTCATTAATTTGTTGGTCTCTTCGGCAATGGCTTTACGTTTGTCCTCGCCAAACTTCCTCCTCTTCTGGATGACGGGCTTTGCCCGCGGATCAATAGCCAATTTGTGGCACATGAAATCGGGGTCCACTCCTGGCATATCCTTGACGTGCCATGCGAACGCCGACATGTTCTCTTTTAACACTTCAATCAACTTCTCTGCATCCTCTGAGCTGAGTGACGTACCAATGTTTACTTTCTTCCCCGCAGCCAATATCACCTCCTTAATATCCTCGGCCGGAGCTGGTCGGCGATCAAAATGGTTTACTCTAGGATCTAAATCGATAGAGTGAATCTCTTGTTCAACATGCGCAGTATACAATCGTCTTCGCGCCTTTAAGCTATCCCCGTAGCACTTCCGAGCAACCTCCTGGTCCACTCTGAGGGTTCCCACAGCACCACTCGGCAACGGGTACTTCACCTTTAGATGAGAGGTAGACACTACCGCTCCCAGTTTGTTCAAGGTGGGCCTGCCGATCAATATGCTATAGGATGACTGAGCGTTGACCACCAGATACCGAACGACCACCGTCTTCATTTGGGCGCCTTGACCGAAGGTCGTTTCCAGATCAACATATCCTCTTGCTATGACTTGGTCTCCTGCAAAACCCACCAGAGTCCCTGCATAAGGAATTAAACGGTCATTAGGTATCCTCATTCCCTCAAATGTTTCCCAGAATAAAATGACCGCGGAACTCCCCTGGTCGATCAATACTCGCTTCACATTGTACCCCATGACAATCGCCGATACGACGACGGGGTCGTCCTCGTGAGGAGCTACTCATTCATAATCCAAATCTGAGAACGAAATCTCAGGCTGAGTCGGTCGCCTGAATTCCGATACTGTCAACACCGACCGAGTGTACCTCTTTCGGGCAGCAGAAGTAGGTCCCCCGCCGGCAAAACCTCCTGCTATGGTGTTGAAATCTCCATGGATGGGCTGCTGATGAGTTTCCGAGACCTTTGTTGGCGAGTCTCTAGGAGGAGTTTTCTCTCTTCGCTTATCTCTCCTGGCACCGTCATGTGTGCGCCTGGATCGCCTATCAGACGAGCTTCCTTCGTGCTTTCTCGCCACGAACTCCCTCAGTCGTCCCTCCTTGATCAGGCGTTCAATCTGTCTTCCTAGGACGAAGCAATTTTCCGTAGAATGTCCATGAGCTCTATGAAACTCACACCAGTCGATTTTCAAGGGCCCCAATTGACGCTCCGTCGCCGCTGGAAATTCGAACAACGATGCGCTGTTGACATCGCGGAGTATCTGTCGCCTGGGAACAGTAAGTGGGGTGAACCTCTCTTCCTCGTTGTTGCGTGTCCATTCGCCCCTTGCCCGACCACTTTGTTCGGTCTGCCTGTAATTGCCCTCCTTCGGGTTGTATCGGTCACGCCGTTTGCTCCAGTCTGAGCGCGGTCGAAGATGCTTATTTCCCTCCTTATTGCTGCCCCCTGCCTCTCGGTCCTCCGCTGCCCTTTTAATAATATGATTTTCCTCCGTTTTGATGTGGCTCAAGGCGAAAGCCCTCACCTCCTACATCGTTTGACAGTTCGCTCTTTCGAGTGCGATGTCGAATGCTCCCGATCTCAAACCTTTCTGGAATGCAATGACCGCCATTCTCTCGTCCAACGACGCTATCTTCAGCGCAACCTCGTTGAACCTTTGCAGGAAGTCTTTCAGCGACTCCTCGCGTTGCTGCCTGAGGTCGAACAGGTCTGACGTGATCGGCGGTTTTTTCTTGTTAGCGGTGAATTGTGCCATGAAGAGCCGGCTGAAGACGTCAAAGTCTGTGATTGATCGGTCCGGGAGTCCGCTGAACCATTCAAGTGCAGCCTTCTTGAGTGTGCCCATGAACAATTTGCATCGCGCCTCCATGCTTCCTCCACAGATCAGCATTTGAGCACGGAAGTCCATCAAATGCTGATTAGGGTCTTGAGTTCCGTCAAAGGGCTCCACTTGATGTATGCGATGATCCCTAGGGATGGCCTCGGCCTCTATAGCTTCCGAAAAGGGTCGAAAATCCCGGGGAACTTCCAACATGACATCCTCCTCTACCGTCCTGGCGCTAGCTTCTAACCTGGCCTCCATCTCATCCGCTCGCCTCCTGATCGCCTCATTCTCGCGTTGAATGGCTTCCTCTCTCTCCCTAGAACGCGCATTCTCTTCCCTTAAGCCATTGATCATGGCCATCATCTCCTCCATGGTTGGTGGTTGCGAGTTGTTGTTGTTGCCGCCTCTTGCCATGGTAAAGTGTAGGTCTTTTGTGTTTCTTGGGGCGTAGGAAGAGTTTCACCGTAGCCCCACGGTGGGCGCCAAAATGTTCCGGCCAAAAGGTGGACTAGGGATTTTCTCTAGGTCAAGCCTTAAAGACCAGAGCATTCAAAGTGTAAATCTGCCGTTTCAACTCTAGGGTTTCAAGCTTTATGGTGCCTTGTTCGTGGGCCTTTTGGACTCCGAGGATCAAGGGATTTCCCTAACAGTTTTTTATCACGATGATGCGAGATTAACGGGACCAAGCTTAGTCGGGGTCCGACCGACGGGGCCGATACTAAGAATTCCACGAGATAAATGCCGAGTGGTTCCCTTATTTCCGAGTACCCCTAAAGCGAGAGGGTTTAGGGCCTGGTTGCATAGTCGGGCAATTACCGACTGATAGGGCTATGGACGCCCTATCACCGTTAAGGAGATCGTGTCGGTCCACGACCGAGACGATACACTTGCCTTCCAACCTTGAGCCTATGAGGCGAAAAGGCTAAACCGAGCATACCTCTTAAAAACATTGGATATAGTCCGAGAGATCGTGTCGGTCCACGACCGAGACGGTACAGATACCTATACTAACATTATGTATACAAAACATATGAAAATAGCTATAACAAAATATGGCCCGTGAAAAGTTCAACTTGGGCCTTCCCAGGCCCAATAGGCCCATTGGGCCCTGACTGGCCCAAATCTCCAAATCTAGCCCACTCCTCTTGGATCTTTTAATGTGTCTCCTCTTGCTCTCCCAAGCATGATTCCATCATCCCCTCCCTCTTGAAAAGGATTTGTCCTCAAATCTCGAGGATGAATAGAAGAAGAAAAATCAATACCTACAAAGATAGCATTTGAAGAATAAAAAGTAAGAGGGTAAGAAAGAAGAGTAAAAATCCTAAGAGGAGTCCTAATATCTATCCTAACAAAGAAAGATAAAATATTAGACTCTCTAGAACTAGGCTCCTCTTCTAAGCATAACCTAGAAATAAAACCTAGAAATGTAAAGACACTATGACTAAAACAATGAAAAGTATAATTTCTAAATACTACTATATCTTGCCTAAAATACCCTAAATGGTAACCTAGGCTTTTCCTAAGATATAAAGAAAAAATTACTAGAAAACGCCCTAGACAATTTTGGATTTGATTGTTTGCTAGATGCTCATAATCATATAAACTATATTTATCTTGTAGGGAAGAAATCATATTAAGTTCAAAAGAGGAAGAACTTCCCATAAGATCAAACATAGAATATAGATTATTACAAGTTAGATCTACTAAACAATGTAAACCCAAAATTGCGTGCTTTATAACATCAAAAGAAATACTTCCTTCCTTGTGCACCTTCAAGGAAGTAGTATAAGGAGTAACACTAGGATTAGTCCACTCCTTCTTCACTATATCTTGAAGTTGAGAATTCTTTGCTTGAAATTGATTTTGTTCTTCATTCTCAACTTTAAGATTAGTGGCAGCATTAGGAATAGAGTCAAAAATTTTATGAATAAAGAGAGTTCTTTGGAAAGCTTGTTTGGTCATAAAATAACTCTCCTTGTTCACAAATGTTTTAGTGGAGTCCCCTTTATCCACACTCTTTCCTTCTTTTCTTTCTTTGTTTCTTTTTCTTTTCATTTGCTTTTGATCCTCAAACACTTGGGGTGGTGTTAAAGGATTAAAAACAATTTCTTTATTTTTATGAGTGAAAGATATTTTTTTAGTAAGGCCATCATGTTTTGTTTGTTTATCAAATTGCCATGGCCTACCAAGCAAAATATGACAAGCTTCCATAGGGATCACATCACATAAAACTTTGTCTTTATAGTCCCCTATAGAAAACTTGACCTTCACTTGTTGATTTACCTCCAATTCCTCACCTTCATTGAGCCAATGAAGTTTATAAGGGTGAGGGTGAGGAATGGTGGTAAGGGCTAACTTGTTAACCAACCTTGTACTACAACAATTTGAACATGATCCACTATCAACAATAAGAGAACAATTTTTTTTAGAAACTAAACATCTTGTGAGAAAGATGTTCTCTCTTTGTGATAGTGAAGTGGGACAAGGTTGACTTCCAAGAAGCCTTTTGACCATAAGAAGATCACCATCAACAGGATATAGCTTTTCAATTTGAGGGTCTTCCTTGCTAGTCTCACTATCACTTGAAGTGGTAGAACTAGATTCATCAAGGCTACTATAAATGTCTTGTCCTCTCAAAATCATGACCTTTTTAGTTGGACATTGAGAAGCTATATGGCCTCTCCCAAGACATTTAAAGCATTTGATGTCACTAGTTTTACTACTAGAAGTGACAACATTTTTATTTTTATCATTTTATTTTTCTTTTTCTTGACCTTTACTAGAGTTTTTAGAAGAGTCATATTGACCCTCCCTCTTGTCCTCTTTCTTGATATAAGAGCTAGATTGAGTTTTGCCTTTTCTCAAATTTTGTTGTTCCACCCTTATACAAAGTTGGACCAAATCATCAAGGTCCCTATAAGGGAGTAACTCAACTCTATCTCTAATATCAAAATTGAGACCACTTAAAAATCTAGCAATGGTCAACCTTTCCTCTTCCCTTATCCCAGCCCTCATGAGATACAACTCCATTTTCTGTCTATACTCCTCCAAACTCATGTTCTTTTGTTGGAGCCTTTGGAGCTTATCCATAAGCTCCCTACTATAATAAGAAGGAATGTGCCTTCTTCTCATAGCACTCCTTAATTCATTCCAATACGTGATGGGAGGATCATTGTGAAGTCTTCTCTCTCTTTCCAAGGATGTCCACCAATACATGGCTTGTCCTTGAAAAGCTAGGGTGGCCAAAGGAACTTTTCTTTCCTCACCTACTTGATGACAAGTGAATATTTGCTCCACTTTCATCTCCCAATCTAAGTAGGCATCCACATCTTCTTTACCATGAAAGTAAGGGAGATCAACCTTTGATTCCCTCACTTTGTGTTCTTTAATGACTCTCCTAGCTGGGGGTTGATAGTAAGCATCCATTTGTATACTACCATTATTATTTTGACTTTGAGAATCATTGGAGCTCTTGGTTGAGCTCCTAGAAGAACCTTTTGGACTTTTATTTTTATTTAAACTTTTCAAAAGTTTTTCTTCTCGTTGCTTAATCTTTAGAATCTCTTGTTCCAAAGCCATGATTTGTACTTCTTTTTCAAGTTTTTCTTTTTGTTTTTGAAGTATCTCATCATTTTTCCAAATTTTAAGTGCTTCAACCTCCTTGACAATTCTTCTAAAACTTTTAGGAGTATCAAAATCACTACTATTTGGAGAATGGTGACTCATGATTAAGCAATAAGAATTTTATGCTATGCAAAAAGATATAAAATGTTTTTGGGATTTTCTAGGAATGAAAATAGCACTTGGAAGTCTAAGTGTACAAATTGCACTATCAAGGGAGGTGAGCTATGTAGACCCCTAAAATTGTCTGGGTCGGAAATAAGACTCGAAGACTCTCGAAGACCGAAGGAAAGTCAGCCGAAAGGACTCCTGGAAGACCCTGGAAGACCCTAGGATGATTCTTCATAGGTTTAGAAGTCTTAGAGTAGCTTAAAATAAGGATGTGGGAGGATTGGAGCTCAATACGGCCTCCTAGAAGTTCAGTACGGCCGTACTGAACCATTTGAACTGCAATATGGCCGTAGTGAACTCAATACGGCCGTACTGAAGTTTTTGAACTTCAGTACGGCCGTACCAAATTCAATACGGCCGTACTGTAGTTCAAAAAACTTCAGTACGGGCCGTAGTGAAATCAATACGGCCGTACTGAAGTTTTTGAACTTCAGTACGGCCGTACCAAATTCAACACGGCCGTACTGTAGTTCAAAACTTCAGTACGGGCCGTATTGATGTCAGAGGCCGTACTGCGCCTCACTCCTATATATAGGACGTCATTTGGACGTCATTCCACACTTTTCCAAGCATTTTGGACCCCCTGGCTGAGTATTCTTGGGTTTTTGAGCTATTCTCTGCCCTAGAAACCTCTCTGAAAGCCGATCCGACGAAGTTCTTGAGTCACGAGCCATTTGCTTGAGATTCGAACGAGTCGAAGGGAAATCTCTTTGATTTCCATAGTAAAAATTTTATTTTAGGGGAAGAGCGAGCGAGCGTGTAGAGGGAAGGAACGCCAAAAAGCTTCCTAATTCTTCTTGATTATATAAAAGCCCGTTGCGGAGGTTTCTTTCCAAATCCCTTCTTTTATTGCTTTCTTTTATCGTTTTTGATTGCTGCTTTGCACGTTTAATTCTTTCATCATGTAGATAATTTATCGTTAATCGTTCTAATAAATAGGGGTAATTTAATAATTTTACACTATTATTTATGAAATAATCTGTCATAGGGAACCCGAAAGGGGCGTTGTGGGGTGCTAACACCTTCCCCGCACGTAACCGACTCCCTTACCAGACTCTGGTTGTAATGGCCAAAGTTGATTTGTGAAATCAATTGCCTTAACTCTTTTTCCAATGTTTTGAGTAAAACATTGGTGGCGACTCCAAGAACCCTTTTACGAAAACCACTAATCCATGGAGGGTCCCGCTTGGGATTAACATGGATTGGTGAATCATTTAATAAAATTGTTATTTTGACGAGGTCTCAGTTTGAGAATAAGTCGTTCTAACAATCCATCATTTTTCAAAACTAAAAAGAGAGTCCGACCATCGTCGCGAATGCCGACGTCCGTTCTGGGCGGGTGGCAACAGATGGCGACTCCATTGGGGAAGTCCTCGAGAGTCAGTCCCATTTAGTGATGGATTATTTCTAAAATAATAGTTTAAAATTACTTCATTACCCCTCGCTTGTATTATAATATGCTTTATCTATATGGCTTTTAATAACTGTTGTATGTTTAAATTTCGCAATTGTTTGAAATAAAAACTGCACACAAACCTTTGCACACAATAGTTCCCTCTAAACCCGGGGGCATGAGTGGAAAGCCATAGGGAGTGGATGTTAGTACGGCCGGTTGTCGAATGGGTCTATAGGTGCCCGTAGACCGTTGTCGGAAAACATCACTCAAGGTGATAACCATGAACTCAAGTCCGACAGTGTGTTGGAACTTTCCATCGGCTTACGACGAGAGGAATTGGGTCCCTATAATGGGGGCACCTTGGGGGCCTTGGACCGGTGAGAACAGTTAGAACCTCCTTGAATATGCACTTGTCTGCAGGATACCCCTACCTCGTGATTCGCTCGTGACTGTTCGTGGATGAGTGAATTGTTTGTGCATTGTTTATGTGACATTGTTTGAGCATACATTGCACTCTTTAAACATACAACATTCCCTTTTTAAAATAAGAATAAATGGGAATAAGAATCTTCCTTTGCATGGTGTTAACATCTACCCTCATCACATTCATGTAGGTAGTTTCCCTTTTCACCCAAAAAATACAAAAAATACAAAAAACAAAATACCCAAAATATAGTTATTTATCCAAACCAAGCAATATCATGCATCATCTTAGGAACATCCTCAAAACATGATAATGCTTAGTTGAATAAACACAATGCATGCATATTCAACGCCATCATCTCATATCATGCATTCTTATAGATCATGGAGGGATCTAGGAGTCATTAATACATCCCTCCTAGTAAATTCATTAATAAACATTAATAAAAAGAAAGAATTAATCGATGCGTATGTTCAGTATGGATCGCACGCCGTTCGTTATTAAGCGTAAGCCAACAACCACGCCAAGTGAGCGCACATCAACTCCGTTGTTGGTAATCAAGACGAATAAAGGGGAAGGTCCGACACCATTAAGGATCACTGCTCCAAGACCTTTTCCCTACGAATCGAATAAGGCTGTGCCATGGATATACGATATCCATTCTTCTGCCGACAGCGATATCTCTAACATCGCTGGACTTGGGGGCATGACTAGGAGTGGCAGGATCTACACTCCCGAAGATCTTAATGATAAAACCCCCAAGAATAAAGGAAAAGAAAAAGAAAATAAGAAAACCGAGGAAAATAAAGAATCCGAGGAGGAGACTGACGAGCTGTTAAAATACATCCGACAGAGCGAGTACTCCATCGTGGATCAACTTCATAGGACGCCAGCAAAGATTACTCTGTTGTCGTTGATCCTAAGCTCCGAACCGCATCGGCAAGCTCTGTTGAAAGTCTTGAACGAGGCGTACGTGTCGCATACTATCTCCCGAGACAAGTTTGAGGGGATTGTTAGTCACATCACGGCTAATGATCACCTCACTTTCACCGATGAAGAAATCCCCGCTGAGGGACCGAATCACAACAAGCCCTTGCACGTCTCTGTAAAGTGCAAGGAATATCACATCGCTAAAGTCTTGGTGGATAATGGATCTTCCTTGAATGTGATGCCAAAAAGAATGCTTGATCAAGTGACAATCAAGGGAATCCAAATGCGCCCGAGCAACATGATCGTTCTAGCTTTCGACGGTTCTAAAAGAGAAGTAGTGGGAGAAATCAATCTTCCAATCCAAATTGGACCCACTATCTTTAATGTCGAATTTCAAGTGATGGACATTACTCCCGCATACAGCTGTCTCGTCGGCCGACCTTGGATTCATGATGCGAAAGCTGTTCCCTCTACGCTCCACCAGAAAGTCAAATTCATAGTGGGTGACAAACTGGTGACCGTACAAGCTGAAGATGACATACTCATCAGCAAGCCATCTGCCATACCTTATGTGGATGCAGCAGAGGAAGCTCTAGAGACCGCCTTCCAAGCATTGGAGATTGCCAATGTTGAAACGTTTCCCCGAGAAATGAAGAAGGTAGCCTACATGCTCACCAAGAACGGATACTTGCCTGGACAAGGACTTGGCAAGTATTCCCAAGGAATTCCCGAGCCACCCATCATTAAGGATAATCCGGGGAAACAAGGGTTAGGATACAACCCTATTAAAGATCAAAGGACGAAGAGGAACCAAGATCCTTCTCGACATTCTTTAAGCCAGATCTTTAGGAAGGCCGGTTCACAAGCGTTAAGGCTGGTCGTCGTCATCAAGTGCTCTTTTTCTTCCGATAGGGATGTATAGACCTGATGACTATTAGAGATCACTCCTCGGGGACAGCCCGACCCCCGAGCCTCGATAGGGCACATGTTTCCACTGGAATTATAATAAAATCATTCTTTATCATTTCTTATTGCTTCTTTTCTCGCTTGCAATAAAAATTCTAGACCACGTTATTTTTAACCTTGTTTGAATAAGCATGAATGAGGTTAAAATCGTCTTAATAACAATAAACCCGCATCATTTTCATGTGGAAGTGTGTGTGACGACTTAGAGCACCTTTCCTTGGCCTCGACAAGTGCCATCATGGATAAAAAAGAAATCCTTTAAGGACAAAGTCCTTAAAACAAAAAGCTCGGCAGGAAACCCAAAAAGGGGGCTGCGCAAAAATAAGAGCAAAGAACCCGCTAGGAATCCCACAAAAGGGTGACCTAGGCAAAAATTAGGGTTGCAAAAATGAACAAAAAAAGGGTCCGCTGAGACACCACAAAGGGGTGTTTCAGGCAAAAATAAGGACAATCAAAAAAGCAAAAGAAATCCATGATGGTACCATGAGCTGAATTCAAAAAGAAAGGTTCAAGGGAAGCTATCTAAGTTGTCGAATCACAACGTCAATAACAAGACTTTCTTAACTTCATAAGTGTTTAATCAAACAAGCCTAAACACATAAGCCTACCTTGGCCAGCCATTCTTACAAAAACCGCTTTCAAAACAATAATAATCCCCTCTAAAACACAAACTTTTGAACAAAAATATCTTTCCTTTCTTTTCTCTTGTCCCAAACGATTTTAGAATAATCTAGTGGAAACATGGAGATATAGTGGTCAATAGGAGGGTTGACACGTCTTCTAAAGGAAGGGAAGGATCACTTGGTTGATGACACCAATCTCGATATAACACGCATCATTCCTCGGTTACAGAAATCGGCAGCGCACAGCCCGTCTAGAGGAATGGCAAAATCCAAACAAAGAAACGCATCGGTTAATTCTTTTGAAAAAATAAATCAAATAGAATTAGGTGCATCATACCGCATACATGCATACAGATGATAGGTGTACTGGAAGATCACTTATTCTCTGTTTATTGAGAAAATCAAAAAAAATCAAACTTCAGAAAAAACAATGCGCCCATACCATGTTCAGTACGCCCGTACTAAGATTAGGGTTATGAAAAAATTTTCAACTCAATACGGGCATACTGAAATGGATACGGCCGTATTGACAAAAAAAGAAAAATTCAAAGACCTTATCATGAGGCAATCGCATAAAATAGAAAATAGGAAAATTGCTTGTGTATGACAGCAGCCAACAGAAAAAGCTGAAAATCAACAATCATACAGAATAATTGAGCCTGGAGAGGCTTGCCGAAATAATACTCCCCAAGAGACATCTCAGCTTGCACTCTTGGGCTGAACAGAAAATCCAACCGCATTGTACAGAATAATTGAGCCTGGAGAGGCTTGCCGAAACAATACTCCCCAGAGACATCTCAGCTTGCACTCTTGAGCCGAACTCCCAGTGAAAGCTATCAGAGCCAGATCAGCAAAATTCCCCAATGGAAGCATGATCGTCCAAACAGAATAGCCAAGTCAAAGGACTTAGACTTCCTCAGTGGAAGATAGCTTTCCAACTCGAGCGACGAGTGAAGCTAAGCCTGAAGAGGCTTTCTAAATAATACTCTGGGATACATAAGATCCTCAATTCCCATTCGCCTACTCAGAGGCATTCCTTCAAAAAGAGAAAATCAAAAACATCAATAATCATTCCCCAAGCGGAATCCGGCATTCAGCCAAACACCGAACGACAAGATAATCCGCCTAACAGAAGAGGCCAATCCAGATCAATACGACAGAATCCCCCAGCGGATAACAGCCTACTCAGAGGCACTCCTTCAAAAAGAGAAAATCCAAAAAGATCAACAATCATTCCCCAAGCGGAATCCGGCACTCAGCCGAACACCAAACGTCAAGATAATCTGCCTAACAGAAGAGGCCAATCAAAATCAATACGACAGAATCCCCCCAGCGGATGACAGCCTACGCAGAGGCAACAAAAAACAGAAAAATCAAAAGAGTCACCCGAATAAGGATAACCGGGATACTCCACCAACGTCGAAAGGACGTCAGCCAATCATACGGCATTGCTCATCTCAGAGAGAGCATCCTTGTGTCTACACCCCCGAGGAATCAGAAATTCCCCAGTGGGCACCAACTACGCAATGGAAAGTTGGGACACAAGAACCTATAAGTAACTGCACATCCCCTAGATGGATCCCTGCATTATCCAGCCCTCAGCGGCACCAAAAATCAAAAACAACCGTCGAAGCAGCATCGTGGACTATGGAGACAAAATCATTACAGATCCCTGGAGAGGGCAAACTCACGCTATCGAAGTGACCAGAAGCACGGAGGTACGCAACCCTGGGGAGGGCAAACCGCAGACCCTGGAGAGGGCAAACTCACACTGCCAACGTCGTCAGAAACACGGAGGCAGACCCTGGAGAGGGCAAACTCACGCTACCAAAGTGACCAGAAGCACGGAGGTACGCAACCCTGGGGAGGGCAAACCGCAGACCCTGGAGAGGGCAAACTCAGCTATCAAGGTTGTCAGAAACACCGAGACAGAGCCTGGAGAGGCGGTACTCAGCTACCCCGTCGTCAGAAACACGGAGGTATGCAACCCTGGGGAGGGCAAACCGCAGACCCTGGAGAGGGCAAACTCACGCTACCGAGGCTGTCAGAAACACCGAGGTATGCACGAGCCTGGAGAGGCGACGACTAATACTCAGCTACCCCGTCGTCAGAAACAACGGAGGTATGCAACTGTCAAGGTTGTCAGAAACACCGAGACAGAGCCTGGAGAGGCGGTACTCAGCTACCCCGTCGTCAGAAACAACGGAGGTATGCAACTGCCAATGTCGTAAGAAACACAGAGGCAGAGCCTGGAGAGGCGGTACTCAGCCACCAACGTCGTCAGAAACACGGAGGTGTGCAACTGCTAACGTCGTCAGAAACACGGAGGCAGAGCCTGGAGAGGCGGTACTCAGCTACCGAGGTTGTCAGAAACACCGAGGTATGCACGAGCTTGGAGAGGCGACGACTAATACTCAACCTGGAGAGGCTACTCAACAATTTTCCACCGGAAGACACTACAAGTCGGAAGGATGGCTTATTCCCCGGACAATTGGGTCAACTCCTTTACTTGTCAACCGGTACACTAAAAAGCCGTTCGACTAAGTAAAGGGGGGGCAGCTGTAGACCCCTAAAATTGTCCGGGTCGGAAATAAGACTCGAAGACTCTCGAAGACCGAAGGAAAGTCAGCCGAAAGGACTCCTGGAAGACCCTGGAAGACCCTAGGATGATTCTTCATAGGTTTAGAAGTCTTAGAGTAGCTTAAAATAAGGATGTGGGAGGATTGGAGCTCAATACGGCCTCCTAGAAGTTCAGTACGGCCGTACTGAACCATTTGAACTGCAATACGGCCGTAGTGAACTCAATACGGCCGTACTGAAGTTTTTGAACTTCAGTACGGCCGTACCAAATTCAATACGGCCGAACTGTAGTTCAAAAAACTTCAGTACGGGCCGTAGTGAAATCAATACGGCCGTACTGAAGTTTTTGAACTTCAGTACGGCCGTACCAAATTCAATACGGCCGTACTGTAGTTCAAAACTTCAGTACGGGCCGTATTGATGTCAGAGGCCGTACTGCGCCTCACTCCTATATATAGGACGTCATTTGGACGTCATTCCACACTTTTCCAAGCATTTTGGACCCCCTGGCTGAGTATTCTTGGGTTTTTGAGCTATTCTCTGCCCTAGAAACCTCTCTGAAAGCCGATCCGACGAAGTTCTTGAGTCACGAGCCATTTGCTTGAGATTCGAACGAGTCGAAGGGAAATCTCTTTGATTTCCATAGTAAAAATTTTATTTTAGGGGAAGAGCGAGCGAGCGTGTAGAGGGAAGGAACGCCAAAAAGCTTCCTAATTCTTCTTGATTATATAAAAGCCCGCTGTGGAGGTTTCTTTCCAAATCCCTTCTTTTATTGCTTTCTTTTATCGTTTTTGATTGCTGCTTTGCACGTTTAATGCTTTCATCATGTAGATAATTTATCGTTAATCGTTCTAATAAATAGGGGTAATTTAATAATTTTACACTATTATTTATGAAATAATCTGTCATAGGGAACCCGAAAGGGGCGTTGTGGGGTGCTAACACCTTCCCCGCACGTAACCGACTCCCTTACCCGACTCTGGTTGTAATGGCCAAAGTTGATTTGTGAAATCAATTGCCTTAACTCTTTTTCCAATGTTTTGAGTAAAAAATTGGTGGCGACTCCAAGAACCCTTTTACGAAAACCACTAATCCATGGAGGGTCCCGCTTGGGATTAACATGGATTGGTGAATCATTTAATAAAATTGTTATTTCGACGAGGTCTCAATTTGAGAATAAGTCGTTCTAACAATCCATCATTTTTCAAAACTAAAAAGAGAGTCCGACCATCGTCGCGAATGCCGACGTCCGTTCTGGGCGGGTGGCGACAAGCTACAAAGAGCCACTTAATAACCAAGCCTTTTCAAGTGGAAATCACTAAACTCCTTCGTGGTACTTCCAATTCCCCAAAACTTTTCACAAAAATTTTTGTATGCTTTTCACAAAATTTGTTTGTTTTTGACACTTATCTAAGCGTGAGCCATTAAACTACACAATTCTAGACGAAATAGGGCAGCAAAGTAAACACAAATATGAACAAGAAACTTAAAAGAAAGCAATATAGGAAACTAGTCGGATAACCCTAAGTGGAAGCTTGAAACATATGAAATTTCCAAGCCACTTCCACTAGCACTACACGTGAGAAGGCTATCAAGGAGTTAGATATACCTGACCAGCTTCTTAATACTCCCTCCAAGCTTTACAAATTGGTTTAAAATACAAAAATTTTGCAAAAATGTAAACTAGCCTAGGAAAGCAAATAATGGCGGCTTTTGGTGACCAATTAGTGACGGTTTTTGTGTTCAACTTTTCTAACACTTGTTTAAGTGTCTTAACCCGCCACTAATCCTCCAAATTGATGCTACTGGACCTGCAAAAGAAACACAACAAAGAGGTTAATGATGGCTGCCTCACAAGGTGAAAGGAGAGGTCACTCAAGTGAAGGAAGTTTAGGAGAAGTTTTGGTCACTAAATTAGGTCAAATTTTTAGGTCTTAGTGTCCAAACTTTTCCTACTCTTTGTTGAGCAATGCTTGATCCTTGAGCAAGGATTTGAGGCCACTTCCAGCACAGGAAATTATTAAAAGAAAACTAGACAAGCAATAAAAGCACAATTTGGAAAGCTTATACCAAAAGTTAGGAGTAATATATGTATATGGCAAGACTCAAAGAAGTTCAATAAGTAAAACTGAAAATTAAGACTCCAAAATAAAGCTAGCACTCAGAGAGGAGAGTTCCTAGATAGGTACTAGAATAGATGAACAAAACAAAAAAAATTTGAAGACAATTGGACAAGTATAGCAAAAGTAGTAGTCAAAACAAGAATAAGGAATCAAGTGATTTTTCACCAATGTATACCTCTCGGCTTTTTCACTTTAAAATGCTTTCTCTAATTTTTTTTTTAATTCTTTCTTTTTCTATCTTCAAGTTAAGAGTCCAGAGAGTATATTTTCCTTTTGTTTCAAATTTTTCTATGATTCCAAGCTATAGAAACCGTGACTACAAATTAGGTCAAATTTCAAGTGAAAACAAGGAAAAACTAGTGCACTAGTTTTAGGTTTTTTTTTTTTTTTGTTTTGGATTCTTTTTGAACTCTTTTCTTTTGAATTTTGAAACTCTTCTTTTTGTTTTAGGCTCTGTAATTCCTCTGTTTTCAGCCTCTCTTTTTGTTTTTAAAATTGAATCCACAAGAAAAGTGCACTAGAAGTAGGTTTAACACTTGAAATTTTAGGTCACAAATTTTTTTAAGAGATTTTCAAAGGAAAGTGAATTGAAAACTTAAGAACATAAAGGAAACCTAACTCTAAGGAAACTTGCTAGGACTAATAGCAAATCATGAACTCAATAAGGTAAAAGAAAAAGCACATATAGGTAGGCACATTAGAACAATGACCGAGAGCAACACAAAGTGAAAACAATGCAAAACAAACAAAATTAGGTCAACATGCTATTCAAGGAATTTCAAGACAATTAAGAACTACACAAAAACTCTAAGACAAAACATGGATTAAAAACCAAAATCTAGATGCAATGCATGAAGTCCAATCATGGACACATACAAGGAATGGAGAGACTCAAAATAAACTCAAAATAAGCACAAGCAAAAAGTTCCTAAACAATT
This sequence comes from Cajanus cajan, assembly GCF_000230855.2. Taxonomy (NCBI): domain Eukaryota; kingdom Viridiplantae; phylum Streptophyta; class Magnoliopsida; order Fabales; family Fabaceae; genus Cajanus; species Cajanus cajan. Next base: position 39,847,600 of record NC_138524.1, read on the forward strand.
GATTGAAGAAAAAAATCAAAATCAATCAACAAAGGATCTATGAACAAAATGATTCACAAATATAGATCCGAAAATTTGAAACTCAAAGAAGACAAGAAGAACATAAGACCACAAGACCACGGATACACAAAAAAAATTGAAGAACACTTATCTCCTTGAAGACCTTGCTCTTGATACCAAAAATGATGGAAGAGATTAGGAGGAGTGGAAGATGTAGCTTCTCCTTAGCTCTCCTTATGCACGGATCAACTTCTAGGAGATATGACCGATTGATGAACACCTCAAGAAGGTGTAGGACCTGCGGATTAGGATTCCTAATCCATACAAGGAAGCATCCAAGCTCAAACCTCAAGGGATTGCACACTTCAAAGTGAAGGAAAATCGGTTTTCCTAAAGGATTTTGAAGGCACTCTCTAAGGTTTCTCTCTTGGAATTTTCGGTGACTTTGAAGGAGAAACTTGGCTCAAAGGCTCTCAAATTTATATTATCATCAAAGTGAGTACAATAGGAGTTAGGAGGGAACATATATGCACCGAAATTAGGAAGAGACACTTGGCGCCACATGATAGGCCACATATTGGCGCCAAGGTTTGAATTCAAATTTGAATTTGAATTCAAACCTTGTGTCACATGTGCATGACCGGTCATGTGTAGCTAAGTGTGTATTTAGGTTTAATTTAGAGTGGATTTAGGGTTGCATTTCGGTGTCACACTTGTGCAGCCAAGTTGGTGCCAAAAGTGTGACCTAAATGCAACTTAAATTCATCCTAAATTTAACCTAATTTGTCCTAATTCAAATGAACTACTAATCCTCCTTAAATCCTAATCTAATGACCAAAAGACAATGGTCCAACTAATACAATGGAAAGGAAAAATTACAAGAATGAAAATGAGCCCAATATTGGGTACCAAAAGACCAAAAGCCCATGAAGCCCAAAACTAAGCCCAACAAGCCTAAAACCTAAAATGCTACTCTATGTGGTCCAAAATACAAGACCAAAATATATGATACCTATACTAACATTATGTATACAAAACATATGAAAATAGCTATAACAAAATATGGCCCATGAAAAGTTCAACTTGGGCCTTCCCAGGCCCAATAGGCCCATTGGGTCCTGACTGGCCCAAATCTCTAAATCTAGCCCACTCCTCTTGGATCTTTTAATGTGTCTCCTCTTGCTCTCCCAAGCATGATTCCATCAAATGAACTGTAAACCAATTACCTGTTATGTTGTGCCTCTGTGTTGGTTATTAGTCTCCCCAGGTGTAGCAAGTAAGTCAGTTGAAGAATTAGAGAGAATAAACGAATAGTAAACCAATTACATGTCATGTTGTGCATCTGTGTTGGTTATTAGTCTCCCCATGTGTAGCAAGTAAGTCAGTTAAATAATTAGAGAGAACCAATGAACAGTAAACCAATTAGCTGTTATCTTGTGCATCTGTGTTGGTTATTAGTCTCCCCAGGTGTAGCAAGTAAGTCAGTTGAAGAATTAGAGAGAACCAATGAACAGTAAACGAATTACCTGTTATGTTGTGCATCTGTGTTGGTTATTAGTCTCCCCAGGTGTAGCAAGTAAGTCATTTGAAGAATTAGAGAGAACCAATGAACAGTAAACCAATTGCATATTATGTTGTGCATCTGTGTTGCTTATTAGTCTCCCCAGGTGTAGCAAGTAAGTTAGTTGAAGAATTAGAGAGAACCAATGAACAGTAAACCAATTACATGTTATGTGTGCATCTGTGTTGGTTATTAGTCTCCCCAGGTGTAGCAAGCAAGTCAGTTGAAGAATTAGAGAGAACCAATGAATAGTAAACCAATTACATGTTATGTTGTGCATCTGTGCTGGTTATTAGTCTCCCCAGGTGTAGCAAGTAAGTCAGTTGAAGAATTAGAGAGAACCAATGAACAGTAAACCAATTACCTGTTATGTTGTGCATCTGTGTTGGTTATTAGTCTCCCCAAGTGTAGCAAGTAAGTCAGTTGAAGAATTAGAGAGAACCAATGAACAGTAAACGAATTACCTGTTATGTTGTGCATCTCTGTTGGTTATTAGTCTCCCCAGGTGTAGCAAGTAAGTCAGTTGAAGAATTAGAGGGAACCAATGAACAGTAAACCAATTACCTGTTATGTTGTGCATCTGTGTTGCTTATTAGTCTCCCCAGCTGTAGCAAGTATGTCAGTTGAAGAATTAGAGAGAACCAATGAACAGTAAACCAATTACATGTTATGTTGTGCATCTATTTTGGTTATTAGTCTCCCCAGGTGTAGCAAGTAAGTCAGTTAAAGAATTAGAGAGAACCAATGAACAGTAAACCAATTACATGTTATGTTGTGCATCTGTGTTGGTTATTAGTCTCCCCAGCTGTAGCAAGTAAGTTAGTTGAAGAGTTAGAGAGAACCAATGAACAGTAAACCAATTACCTGTTATGTTGTGCATCTGTGTTGGTTATTAGTCTCCCCAGGTGTAGCAAGTAAGTCAGTTGAAGAATTAGAGAGAACCAATGAACAGTAAACGAATTACCTGTTATGTTGTGCATTTGTGTTGGTTATTAGTCTCCCCAGGTGTAGCAAGTAAGTCAGTTGAAGAATTAGAGAGAACGAATGAACAGTAAACCAATTACATGTTATGTTGTGCATCTGTGTTGGTTATTAGTCTCCCCAGGTGTAGCAAGTAAGTTAGTTGAAGAATTAGAGAGAACCGATGAACAGTAAACCAATTACATGTTATGTGTGCATCTGTGTTGGTTATTAGTCTCCCCAGGTGTAGCAAGTAAGTCAGTTGAAGAATTAGAGAGAACCAATGAAAAGTAAACCAATTACATGTTATGTTGTGCATCTGTGTTGGTTATTAGTCTCCCCAGGTGTAGCAAGTAAGTCAGTTGAATAATTAGAGAGAACCAATGAACAGTAAACCCATTACCTGTTATGTTGTGCATCTGTGATGGTTATTAGTCTCCCTAGGTGTAGCAAGTAAGTCAAGTGAAGAATTAGAGAGAACCAATGAACAGTAAACCAATTACCTGTTATGTTGTGCATCTGTGTTGGTTATTAGTCTCCCCAGTGTAGACCCCTAAAATTGTCCGGGTCGGAAATAAGACTCGAAGACTCTCAAAGACCGAAGGAAAGTCAGCCAGAAGGACTCCTGGAAGACCCTAGGATGATTATCTGTAGGTTTAGAGGTCTTAGAGTAGCTTAAAATAAGGATGTGGGAGGATTGAAGCTCAATACGGCCTCCTAGAAGTTCAGTACGGCCGTACTGAACAATTTGAACTACAATACGGCCGTACTGAAACCAATACGGCCGTACTGAAGTTTTTGAACTTCAGTGCGGCCGTACTGAAACCAATACGGCCGTACTGAAGTTTTTGAAACTTCAGTACGGCCGTACTGAATTCAATACGGCCGTACTGTAGTTCAAATCTTCAGTACGGGCCGTATTGATGTCAGAGGCCGTACTGCGCCTCACTCCTATATATAGGACGTCATTTGGACGTCATTCCACACTTTTCCACACTTCTTGGACTCTCTTCTTGAGTATTCTGGGGTTTTTGAGCAGTGTTCTGCCCTAGAATTCTCTCCGAGAGCCGATCCGACGAAGTTCTTGAGTTCTGAGCATTTAGCTTGAGAATTCGAACTAGTCGAAGGGAAATCTTTTTGATTTCCATAGTAAAGATTAATTTTTAGGGAAGGAGCGAGCGAGCGTGTAGTGGGAGGGAGTGCCAAAAAGCCTCCTATTATTTGAATATATAAAAGCACGCTTCAAAGGTTTCTTCTTCAAAATCCTTCCTTTTACTGCTTTCTGATTGTTGCATCGCATGTTTAATTTATTCATCATGTAGATATCTTATTCATAGTCGTTTATAATAAATAGGGGTAATTTAGTAATTTTACACTGTTATTTATGAAATAATCCGTCATAGGGAACCCGAAAGGGGCGTTATGGGGTGCTAACACCTTCCCCGCACGTAACCGACTCCCTTACCCAACTCTGGTTGTAATGGCCAAGGTTGATTTACGAAAATCAATTGCCTTATCCCTTTTTCCAATGTTTTGAGTAAAACATTGGTGGCGACTCCAAGAACCCTTCTTTTTGCGAAAACCACTAATCCATGGAGGGTCCCGCTTGGGATTAACATGGATTGGTGAATCATTTAATAAAATTGTTAGTTCGATGAGGTCTCAGTTTGAGAATAAGTCGTTCTAACAATCCATCATTTTTCAAAACTATAAAAACGAGTCCGACCATCGTCGCGAATGCCAAGGTCCGTTTCGGCGGGTGGCGACAGATGGCGACTTCACTGGGGAAGCCTCGAGAGTCAATCCCATTTAGTGATGGATTCTTTTCAAAATAATAGTTTAAAATTAATTTATTACCCCTCACTTGTATGATAACATGTTTATCTATTTGGCTTTAATAACTGTTGTATTTTTAAATTTACGCAATTGTTTGAAATACAAACTGTACACGAACCTTTGCACACAACAGTTCCCTCTATACCCGGGGGCATGAGTGGTAATCCATAGGGAGTGGATGTTAGTACGGCCGGTTGTCGAATGGGCCTAGGTGCCCGTAGACCGTTGTCGGAAAACATCACTCAAGGTGATAACCATGAACTCGAGTCCGACAGTGCGTTGGAACTTTCCATCGACTTACGACGAGAGGAATTGGGTCCCTATAATGGGGGCACCTTGGGGGCCTCAGACCAGTGAGAACAGTTAGAACCTCCTTGAATATGCACTTTTCTGCAGGATACCCCTACCTCGTGATTCGCTCGTGACTGTTCGTGGATGAGTGAATTGTTTGTGCATTGTTTATGTGACATTGTTTGAGCATACATTGCATTCTTTAAACATACAACATTCCTTTTTAAAATAAGAATAAATAGGAATAAGAATCTTCCGTTACATGGTGTTAACATCTACCTTCATCACATTCATATAGGTAGTTTCCATTTTCACCCAAAAAAATAAAAAAATAAAAATATATACAAAACAAAATACCCGAAAAAAGAAAAAGGGTTATTTATCCAAACTAAGCAATATCATGCATCATCTTAGGGACATCCCGAAAACATGATAATGCTTAGTTGAATAAACACAATGCATGCATATTCATCGCCATCATCTCATATCATGCATTCTTATCAAAGATCATGGAGGGATCTAGGTTTTCATTTCATACATCCCTCCTAATAAATCATTAATAAACATTAATAAAAAGAAAGAATTAATCGATGCGTATGTTCAAGATGGATCGCACGCCATTTGTTATTAAGTATAAGCCAACAACCGCGCCAAGCGAGCGCACATCAACTCCGTTGTTGGTAATCAAGACGAATAAAGGGGAAGGTCCGATACCATTAAGGATCAGTGCTCCAAGACCTTTTCCCTACGAATCAAATAAGGCTGTGCCATGGATATACGACATCCATTCTTCTGCCGACAGCGATATCTCTAATATTGCTGGACTTGGGGGCATGACTAGGAGTGGCAGGATCTACACTCCCGAAGATCTTCACGATAAAGCTCCCAAGGATAAAGGGAAAGAAAAGGAAGAAAAAACCGAGGAAAATAAAGAATCCGAGGAGGAGACTAATGAGCTGTTAAAATATATCTGACAGAGCGAGTACTCCATCATGGATCAACTTCATAAGACGCCAGCAAAGATTACTCTGTTGTCGTTGATCCTATGCTCCGAACCGCATCGGCAAGCTCTGTTGAAAGTCTTGAACGAGGCATACGTGTCGCACACTATCTCCCAAGACAAATTTGAGGGGATTGTTAGTCACATCACGACTAATGATGACCTCACTTTCACCGATGAAGAAATCCCCGCTGGGGGACCAAATCATAACAAGCCCTTGCACATCTCTGTAAAGTGCAAGGAGTATCACATCGCTAAAGTCTTGGTGGATAATGGATCTTCCTTGAATGTGATGCCAAAAAGAACGCTCGATCAAGTGGCAATCAAGGGAATCCAAATGCGCTCGAGCAACATGATCGTCCGAGCTTTCGACGGTTCTAAAAGAGAAGTGGTGGGAGAAGTCAATCTCCCAATCCAAATTGGACCCACCATCTTCAACGTCGAATTTCAAGAGATGGACATTACTCCCGCATACAGCTGTCTCCTCGGCCGACCTTGGATTCATGATGCAAAAGCTGTTCCTTCTACGCTCCACCAGAAAATCAAATTCATAGTGGGTGACAAGCTGGTGACTGTACAAGCTGAAGATGACATACTCATCAGCAAGCCATCCACCATACCTTACGTGGATGCAGCAGAGGAAGCTCTAGAAACCGCCTTCCAAGCATTGGAGATTGCCAATGTCGAAACGTTTCCCCGAGAAATGAAGAAGGTAGCCTACATGCTCACCAAGAACGGATACTTGCCTGGACAAGGACTTGGCAAGGATTCCCAAGGAATTCCCGAGCTACCCATTATTAAGGATAATCCGGGGAAACAAGGGTTAGGATACAACCCTAATAAAGATCAAAGGACGAAGAGGAACAAAGATCCTTCTCGACGTTCTTTAAAGCCAGATCTTTAGGAAGGCCGGTTCACAAGCGTTAAGGCCGGTCGTCGTCGTCAAGTGTTTTTCTCCTTCCGATAGGGATGTATAGACCTGATGACTATTAGAGATCACTCCTCGGGGACAGCCCGACCCCCGAGCCTCGATAGGGCACATGTTTCCTCTAGAATTATAATAAAATCATTCTTTATTATTTCTTATTGCTTCTCTTCTTGCTTACAATAAATTTCTAAACCACATTATTTTTAACCCTGTTTGAATAAACATGAATGAGGTTAAAATCGTCTTAATAATAATAAACCCGCATCATTTTTATGTGGAAGTGTGTGTGACAACTTGGAGCACCTTCCCTTGGCCTCGACAAGTGCCATCATGGATAAAAAGAAATCCTTTAAAATAAAAGAAGCTCGGCAGGAAACCCAAAAAGGGGACTGCGCAAAAATAAGAGCAAAAGACCCGCTAGGAATCCCACGAAAGGGTGATCTAGGCAAAAGTTAGGGTTGCAAAAATGAACAAAAAACAAAAGTCCGCTAAAACGCCACAAAAGGGTGTTTTAGGCAAAAATAAGGACAATCAAAAAACAAAAGAAATCCATGATGGTACCATGAGCCGAATTCAAAAAAGGTTCAAGGGAAGCTATCTAAGTTGTCAAAATCACAACGTCAATAACAAGATTTTCTTAACTTCATAAGTGTTTAATCAAACAAGCCTAAACACATAAGCCTACCTTGGCCAACCATTCTTACAAAAACCATTTTTGAAAAATAAATCCCCTCTAAAACACAAACTTTCGAACAAAAATATCTTTCCCTTCTTTTCTCTCTTGTCCCAAACAATTTTAGGATAATCTAGTGGAAACATGGAGATATAGTGGTCAATAGGAGGGTTGACACGTCTTCTAAAGGAAGGGGAGGATCACTGGGTTGATGACGCCCATCTCGATATAACACGCATCATTCCTCGGTTATGTAAATCGGCAGCGCACAGTCCGTCTAGAGGAATGGCAAAATTCAAACAGAGAAACGCATCGGTTAATTCTTTTGAAAAAATAAATCAAATAGAATTAGGTGCATCATACCGCATACATGCATACAGATGATAGGTGTACTGGAAGATCACTTATTCTCTGTTTATTGAAAAAACAAACAAAAAAACAAAAAAAAACAAAAAAACAAAAAAAACAAAAAAATAAACTTCAGAAAAAACAATGCGCCCGTACCATGTTCAGTACACCCGTACTAAAATCAGGGTTATGAACAAATTTTCAACTCAATACGGGCGTACCGAAATGAATACGGTAGCATTGGCCATAACGTCCATGTCGCCACCCGCCGAAACGGACCTTGGTATTCGCGACGATGGTCGGACTCTTTTTAAGGTTTTGAAAAGTGGTGGATTGTTAGAACGACTTATTCTCAAACTGAGACCTTATCGAACTAACAATTTTATTAAATGATTCACCAATCCATATTAGTCCCAAGCGGGACCCTCCATGGATTAGTGGTTTTCACAAAAAGAAGGGTTCTTGGAGTCGCCACCAATGTTTTACTCAAAACATTGGAAAAAGGGATAAGGCAATTGATTTTCGCAAATCAACCTTGGCCATTACAACCAGAGTTGGGTAAGGGAGTCGGTTACGTGCGGGGAAGGTGTTAGCACCCCACAACGCCCCTTTCGGGTTCCCTATGACGGATTATTTCATAAATAACAGTGTAAAATTACTAAATTACCCCTATTTATTATAAGCGATTATAAATTAAATATCTACATGATGACGAATTTAAATATGCAACAATCAGAAAGCGGTAAAAGAAGGGATTTTTAGAGAAGAAACCTCTTGAAGCGTGTTTTTTTATATATCAATGAAGTTTAGGAGGCTTTTTGGCGCTCCCTCCCTCTACAAGCTCGGTCGCTCCTTCCTAAAAATTAATCTTTACTATGGAAATCAAAAAGATTTCCCTTCGACTAGTCCGAATTCTCAAGCTAAATGCTCAGAACTCAAGAACTTCGTCGGATCGACTCTCGGAGAGAATTCTAGGGCAGAACACTGCTCAAAGACCCCAGAATACTCAGCAAGAGGGTCCAGAAGTCTGGAAAAAGTCTCGAATGACGTCCAAATGACGTCTTATTTATAGGGGTGAGGCGCAGTACGGCCTCTGACATCAATACGGCCCGTACTGAAGATTTGAACTACAGTACGGCCGTATTGAATTCAGTACGGCCGTATTGAAGTTCAAAAACTTCAATACGGCCGTATTGGTTTCAGTACGGCCGTATTGTAGTTCAAAATGTGCAGTACGGCCGTACTGAACTCCAAGGAGGCCGTATTGAGCTCCAATCTTCCCACTTCCTTATTTTTAGCTACTCTAAGACCTCTAAACCTACAGATAGTCATCCTATGGTCTTCTAGGAGTCCTTCTGGCTGACTTTCCTTCGATCTTTGAGAGTCTTCGAGTCTTATTTCCGACCCGGACAATTTTAGGGGTCTACAGCTGCCCCCCCTTTACTTAGTCAAACGCCTTTTTGGTATACCGGTTGACAAGTAAAGGAGTTGACCCAATTGTCCGGGGAATAAGCCATCCTTCCAACTTGTAGTGTCTTCCGGTGGAAAATTGTTGAGTAGCCTCTCCAGGTTGAGTATTAGTCGTCGCCTCTCCAGGCTCGTGTATACCTCGGTGTTTCTGACAACCTCGGTAGCTGAGTACCGCCTCTCCAGGCTCTGCGGTTACCGTGTTTCGGACGACGTTGGCCGCTGCATACCTCCGTGTTTCTGACGACGGTGGCAGTGTACCTCCGTGTTTCTGACGACGGTGGCGGTGTACCTCCGTGTTTCTGACGACGGTGGCGGAGTATCCCGGTTATCCTTATTCGGGTGACTCTTTTGATTTTTCAATTTTGTTGCCTCTGTGTAGGCTGTTATCCGCTGGGGGATTCTGTCGTTTTGATCTTGATTGGCCTCTTCTGTTAGGCGGATCATCTTGACGTACAATGATTGGCTCAATGCCGAATTCCGCTTGGGGAATGATTATTGATCTTTTTTGATTTTTCTCTTTTTGAAGGGGTGCCTCTAAGTAGGCGAATGATCTTGATGTTCGGTGTTCGGCTGAGTGCCGGATTCCGCTTGGGGAATGGTTATTGATGTTTTTGATTTGTTTTGCTTTTTGAAGGGGTGCCTCTGAGTAGGCGAATGGGGATTGAAGATCTTATGTATCCCAGAGTATTATTTAGAAAGCCTCTTCAGGCTTAGCTTCACTCGTCGCTCGAGTTGGAAAGCTATCTTCCACTGAGGAAGTCAAAGTCCTTTCGACTTAGATATTCTGTTTGGATGATCAAGCCTCCCTTGGGGAATCTTGCTGATCTTGCTTTGATAGCTTTCACTGGGGAATTTGGCCCGTGAGTGGAAGCCGAGATATCTCTGGGGAGTATTATTTCGGCGAGCCTCTCCAGGCTCAATTATTCTGTACAATGCTGTATTTTATGTTCAGCCCAAGAGCGCAAGCTGAGACGTCCCTTGGGGAGTATTATTTCGGCAAGCCTCTCCAGGCTCAATTATTCTATACAATTGGGGAGTATTATTTTGGCAAGCCTCTCCAGGCTCAATTATTCTGAGAGAGTATTATTTCAGCAAGCCTCTCCAGGCTCAATTATTCTGAGAGAGTATTATTTTGACAAGCCTCTCCAGGCTCAATTATTCTGAGAGAGTATTATTTCAGCAAGCCTCTCCAGGCTCAGTTATTCTGAGAGAGTATTATTTCGGCAAGCCTCTCCAGGCTCAATTATTCTGTGGGAGTATTATTTCGATAAGCCTCTCCAGGCTCGGTTATTCTTGTACGATTTATTGATTTTTTGTTCAGCCCAAGAGTGCAAGCGGAGATGTCTCTTGGGGAGTATTATTTCGACAAGCCTCTCCAGGCTCAATTATTCTGAGGTGAGAGAGTATTATTTCGGTAAGCCTCTCCAGGCTCAGTTATTCTGTACAATGCGGTTGATTTTCTGAATTTTTGCCTTTTTTGTCGTTTTTTGGCTTTTTCTGTTTTTTTGCCTTCTTTGTTGATTTTGGCTTTTTCTGTACAGATTGCCTTTTCGTCGATTTTTCGGTTTTTTCTGCTGTCATACACAAGCAATTTTTCCTATTTTTTTTTTTTTTTTTATTTTTATTTTTTCATTTCATGCGATTGCCTCATGATGAGGTCTTTGAAAATTTCTTTATGGCCAATACGGCCGTATCCATTTCAGTACGCTCGTATTGAGTTGAAAGTTTGTTCATAACCCTGATTTTAGTACGGGTGTACTGAACATGGTACGGGCGCATTATTTTTTTTTTTGAAGTTTATATTTTTTGTTTCTTTGTTTTTTTGGTTTTTTTTGTTTTTTTTTTGTTTTTTTTTTGTTTGTTTTTTCAATAAACAGAGAATAAGTGATCTTCCAGTACACCTATCATCTGTATGCATGTATGCGGTATGATGCACCTAATTCTATTCGATTTATTTTTTCAAAAGAATTAACCGATGCGTTTCTTTGTTTGGATCTTGCCATTCCTCTAGACGGGCTATGCGCTACCGATTTCTGTAACCGAGGAATGATGCGTGTTATATTGAGATGGGCGTCATCAACCCAGTGATTCTTCCCTTCCTTTAGAAGACATGTCAACCCTCCTATTGACCACTATATCTCCATGTTTCCACTAGATTATTCTAAAATCGTTTGGGACAAGAGAGAAAAGAAAGGAAAGATATTTTTGTTCAGAAGTTTGTGTTTTAGAGGGGATTATTTTTTTTGAAAATGGTTTTTGTAAGAATGGTTGGCCAAGGTAGGCTTATGTGTTTAGGTTTGTTTGTTTAAACACTTATGAAGTTAATAAAATCTTGTTTATTGACGTTGTGATTTTGACAACTTAGATAGCTTCCCTTGAACCTTTTTGAATTCGGCTCATGGTACCATCATGGATTTCTTTTGTTTTTTGATTGTCCTTATTTTTGCCTAAAACACCCTTTTGTGGCGTTTTAGCGGACTTTTGTTTTTGTTCGTTTTTGCAACCCTAACTTTTGCCTAGGTCACCCTTTCGTGGGATTCCTAGCGGGTCTTTTGCTCTTATTTTTGTGCAGTCCCCCTTTTTGGGTTTCCTGCCGAGCTTTTTGTTTTTAGGATTTCTTTTTTATCCATGATGGCACCTGTCGAGGCCAAGGGAAGGTGCTGCAAGTTGTCACACACACTTCCACATAAAAATGATGCGGGATTATTGTTATTAAGATGATTTTAACCTCATTCATGTTTATTCAAACAGGGTTAAAAAATAATGTGGTTTAGAATTTTATTATAAGCAAGAAAAGAAGCAGTAAGAAATGATAAAGAATGATTTTATTATAATCATAATGGAAACATGTGCCCTATCGAGGCTCGGGGGTCGGGCTGTCCCCGAGGAGTGATCTCTAATAGTCATCAGGTCTATACATCCCTATCGGAAGGAGAAAAACACTTGACGACGACGACCGGCCTTAACGCTTGTGAACCGGCCTTCCTAAAGATCTGGCTTAAAGAACGTCGAGAAGGATCTTTGTTCCTCTTCGTCCTTTGATCTTTATTAGGGTTGTATCCTAACCCTTGTTTCCCCGGATTATCCTTAATAATGGGTAGCTCGGGAATTCCTTGGGAATCCTTGCCAAGTCCTTGTCCAGGCAAGTATCCGTTCTTGGTGAGCATGTAGGCTACCTTCTTCATTTCTCGGGGAAACGTTTCAACATTGGAAATTTCCAATGCTTGGAAGGCGGTTTCTAGAGCTTCCTCTACTGCATCCACGTAAGGTATGGTGGATGGCTTGCTGATGAGTATGTCGTCTTCAGCTTGTACAGTCACCAGCTTGTCACCCACAATGAATTTGACTTTCTGGTGGGGCGTAGAAGGAACAGCTTTTGCATCATGAATCCAAGGTCGGCCGAGGAGACAGCTGTACGCGGGAGTAATGTCCATCACTTGAAATTCGACGTTGAAGATGGTGGGTCCAATTTTGGATTGGAAGATTGACTTCTCCCACCACTTCTCTTTTAGAACCGTCGAAAGCTCGAACGATCATGTTGCTCGGGCGCATTTGGACTCCCTTGATTGCCATTTGATCGAACGTTCTTTTTGGCATCACATTCAAGGAAGATCCGTTATCCACCAAGACTTTAACGATGTGATACTCCTTGCACTTTACAGAGATGTGCAAGGGCTTGTTGTGATTCGGTCCCTCAGCGGGGATCTCTTCATCGGTGAAAGTGAGGTGATCATTAGCCGTGATGTGACTAACAATCCCCTCAAACTTGTCTTGGGAGATAGTGTTCGACACATATGCCTCGTTCAAGACTTTCAACAGAGCTTGCCGATGCGGTTCGGAGCATAGGATCAACGACAACAGAGTAATCTTTGCTGGCGTCCTATGAAGTTGATCCACGATGGAGTACTCGCTTTGTCGGATAAACTTTAACAACTCATCAGTCTCCTCCTCGGATTCTTTATTTTCCTCGGTTTTTCTTTTTCTTTTTCTTTCCCTTTATCCTTGGGAGCTTTATCGTGAAGATCTTCGGGAGTGTAGATCCTGCCACTCCTAGTCATGCCCCCAAGTCCAGCGATGTTGGAGATATCGCTGTCGGCAGAAGAATGGATGTCGTATATCCATGGCACAGCCTTATTTGATTCGTAGGGAAAAGGCCTTGGAGTAGTGATCCTTAATGGTGTCGGACCTTCCCCTTTGTTCGTCTTGATTACCAACAACGGAGTTGACGTGTGTTCGCTTGGCGCGGTTGTTGGCTTACACTTGATAACGAACGGCGTGCGATCCATTCTTTGAACATACGCATCGATTTAATTCTTTCTTTTTATTAATGTTTATTAATGAATTACTAGGAGGGATGTATGAAATGCAAACCTAGATCCCTCCATGATCTTTGATAAGAATGCATGATATGAGATGATGACGTTGAATATGCATGCATTGTGTTTATTCAACTAAGCATTATCATGTTTTTGGGATGGTCCTAAGATGATGCATGATATTGCTTGGTTTGGATAAATATCTTTTTTTGGATATTTTTCTTTGAGTATTTTGTTTTGTATATATTTTTATTTTTTATTTTTTTTGGGTGAAAATGGAAACTACCTATATGAATGTGATGAAGGTAGATGTTAACACCATGTAACGGAAGATTCTTATTCCTATTTATTCTTATTTTAAAAAGGAATGTTGTATGTTTAAAGAATGCAATGTATGCTCAAACAATGTCACATAAACAATGCACAAACAATTCACTCATCCACGAACAGTCACGAGCGAATCACGAGGTAGGGGTATCCTGCAGAAAAGTGCATATTCAAGGAGGTTCTAACTGTTCTCACTGGTCTGAGGCCCCCAAGGTGCCCCCATTATAGGGACCCAATTCCTCTCGTCGTAAGTCGATGGAAAGTTCCAACGCACTGTCGGACTTGAGTTCATGGTTATCACCTTGAGTGATGTTTTCCGACAACGGTCTGCGGGCACCTATAGACCCATTCGACAACCGGCCGTACTAACATCCACTCCCTATGGATTACCACTCATGCCCCCGGGTATAGAGGGAACTGTTGTGTGCAAAGGTTCGTGTACAGTTTGTATTTCAAACAATTGCGTAAATTTAAAAATACAACAGTTATTAAAGCCAAATAGATAAACATGTTATCATACAAGTGAGGGGTAATAAAGTAATTTTAAACTATTATTTTGAAAAGAATCCATCACTAAATGGGACTGACTCTCGAGGCTTCCCCAGTGGAGTCGCCATCTATCGCCACCCGCCGAAACGGACCTTGGCATTCGCGACGATGGTCGGACTCTTTTTAAGGTTTTGAAAAGTGGTGGATTGTTAGAACGACTTATTCTCAAACTGAGACCTTATCGAACTAACAATTTTATTAAATGATTCACCAATCCATATTAGTCCCAAGCGGGACCCTCCATGGATTAGTGGTTTTCACAAAAAGAAGGGTTCTTGGAGTCGCCACCAATGTTTTACTCAAAACATTGGAAAAAGGGATAAGGCAATTGATTTTCGCAAATCAACCTTGGCCATTACAACCAGAGTTGGGTAAGGGAGTCGGTTACGTGCGGGGAAGGTGTTAGCACCCCACAACGCCCCTTTCGGGTTCCCTATGACGGATTATTTCATAAATAACAGTGTAAAATTACTAAATTACCCCTATTTATTATAAGCGATTATAAATTAAATATCTACATGATGACGAATTTAAATATGCAACAATCAGAAAGCGGTAAAAGAAGGGATTTTTAGAGAAGAAACCTCTTGAAGCGTGTTTTTTATATATCAATGAAGTTTAGGAGGCTTTTTGGCGCTCCCTCCCTCTACAAGCTCGGTCGCTCCTTCCTAAAAATTAATCTTTACTATGGAAATCAAAAAGATTTCCCTTCGACTAGTCCGAATTCTCAAGCTAAATGCTCAGAACTCAAGAACTTCGTCGGATCGACTCTCGGAGAGAATTCTAGGGCAGAACACTGCTCAAAGACCCCAGAATACTCAGCAAGAGGGTCCAGAAGTCTGGAAAAAGTCTCGAATGACGTCCAAATGACGTCTTATTTATAGGGGTGAGGCGCAGTACGGCCTCTGACATCAATACGGCCCGTACTGAAGATTTGAACTACAGTACGGCCGTATTGAATTCAGTACGGCCGTATTGAAGTTCAAAAACTTCAATACGGCCGTATTGGTTTCAGTACGGCCGTATTGTAGTTCAAAATGTGCAGTACGGCCGTACTGAACTCCAAGGAGGCCGTATTGAGCTCCAATCTTCCCACTTCCTTATTTTTAGCTACTCTAAGACCTCTAAACCTACAGATAGTCATCCTATGGTCTTCTAGGAGTCCTTCTGGCTGACTTTCCTTCGATCTTTGAGAGTCTTCGAGTCTTATTTCCGACCCGGACAATTTTAGGGGTCTACAGTCCACACCAATACGGGCGTATTGAATTCAATACGGCCCGTATTGGCCCATTCTCATTCATCACAACATCTTCATTCCTCTGCATACTTCATCTGTGAGTGTGTTTGAGATCCCTCCAACAGAAAAATCCGAAATCAACGAAAAAAGGCAAAAATACAGAAAAAGCCAAAAATCAACAAAAAAAGGCAAAATACAGAAAACCCAACAAATTGTACAGAATAACTGAGCCTGGAGAGGCTTGCCGAAATAATACTCCCTCATCATACAGAATAACTGAGCCTGGAGAGGCTTGCCGAAATAATACTCCCCAATTGTACAGAATAACTGAGCCTGGAGAGGCTTGCCGAAATAATACTCCCTCATCACACAGAATAATTGAGCCTGGAAAGGCTTGTCGAAATAATACTCCCCAGAGATATCTCAGCTTCCACGCTCGGACTAAATTCCCCAGTGAAAGCTATCAAAGCAAGATCAGCAAGATTCCCCAAGGGATGCTTGATCATCCAAACACAAAAAATTTGAGTCAAAGGACTCAGACTTCCTCAGTGGAAGGTAGCTTTCCAACTCAAGCGATGAGTGAAGCTAAGCCTGCAGAGGCTTCCTAAATAATACTCTGGGATACATAAAATCCTCAATCCACATTTGCCTACTCAGAGGCACTCCTTCAAAAAGAGAAAAATCAAAAAGATCAATAACCATTCTCCAAGCGGAATCCGGCACTCAGCCGAACACCGAACATCAAGATCATTCGCCTACTCAGAGGCACTCCTTCAAAAAGAAAAATTATAAAGATCAATAAATCATTCCCCAAGCGGAATTCGGCATTCAGCCAATCACCGAACGTCAAGATAATCCGCCTAACAGAAGAGGCCAATCAAGATCAACACAATAGAATCCCCCAGCGGATAACAGCCTACGCAGAGGCAATAAAATCAGAAAATCAAAAAGAGTCACCCGAATAAGGATAACCGGGATACTCCACCAACGTCGAAAGGACGTCAGCCAATCATAAGGCACCGCTCACTTCGAAAAGAGCATCTTCGTGTCTTCATCCCCAAGGAATCAGAAATTCCCCAGTGGGTACCAACTACGCAATGGAAAGTTGGGACACAAGAACTTATGAAATAACTGCACATCCCATAGACGGATCCCTGCGTTATCCAGCCCTCCGCGGCATCAAAATCGAAAACAAACCGTCGAAGCAGCATCGTGGACTGTGGAGACAAAACCATCACTAATCCCTGGAGAGGGCAAACTCACACTGCCAGTGAGGTTGTCAAGAACACTCTGGTATAGCCTGGAGAGGCGGTACTCGGCTACCCCGAGGTTGTCAAGAACACGGAGGTATGCAACTGCCAGTGAGATTGTCAAGAACACTCTGGTATAGCCTGGAGAGGCGGTACTCGGCTACCCCGAGGTTGTCAAGAACACGGAGGTATGCAACTGCCAGTGAGGTTGTCAAGAACACTCTGGTATAGCCTGGAGAGGCGGTACTCGGCTACCCCGAGGTTGTCAAGAACACGGAGGTATGCAACTGCCAGTGAGGTTGTCAAGAACACTCTGGTATAGCCTGGAGAGGCGGTACTCGGCTACCCCGAGGTTGTCAAGAACACGGAGGTATGCAACTGCCAGTGAGGTTGTCAAGAACACTCTGGTATAGCCTGGAGAGGCGGTACTCGGCTACCCCGAGGTTGTCAAGAACACGGAGGTATGCAACTGCCAGTGAGGTTGTCAAGAACACTCTGGTATAGCCTGGAGAGGCGGTACTCGGCTACCCCGAGGTTGTCAAGAACACGGAGGTATGCAACTGCCAGTGAGGTTGTCAAGAACACTCTGGTATAGCCTGGAGAGGCGGTACTCGGCTACCCCGAGGTTGTCAAGAACACGGAGGTATGCAACTGCCAGTGAGGTTGTCAAGAACACTCTGGTATAGCCTGGAGAGGCGGTACTCGGCTACCCCGAGGTTGTCAAGAACACGGAGGTATGCAATTTCCAGTTGGGTTGTCAAGAACACTCTGGTATAGCCTGGAGAGGCGGTACTCGGCTACCCCGAGGTTGTCAAGAACACGGAGGTATGCAACTGCCAGTGAGGTTGTCAAGAACACTCTGGTATAGCCTGGAGAGGCGGTACTCGGCTACCCCGAGGTTGTCAAGAACACGGAGGTATGCAACTGCCAGTGAGGTTGTCAAGAGCACTCTGGTATAGCCTGGAGAGGCGGGTACTCGGCTACCCCGAGGTTGTCAAGAACACGGAGGTATGCAACTGCCAGTGAGGTTGTCAAGAACACTCTGGTATAGCCTGGAGAGGCGGTACTCGGCTACCCCGAGGTTGTCAAGAACACGGAGGTATGCAACTGCCAGTGAGGTTGTCAAGAGCACTCTGGTATAGCCTGGAGAGGCGGTACTCGGCTACCCCGAGGTTGTCAAGAACACGGAGGTATGCAACTGCCAGTGAGGTTGTCAAGAACACTCTGGTATAGCCTGGAGAGGCGGGTACTCGGCTACCCCGAGGTTGTCAAGAACACGGAGGTATGCAACTGCCAGTGAGGTTGTCAAGAACACTCTGGTATAGCCTGGAGAGGCGGTACTCAGCTACCGAGGTTGTCAGAAGCACCGAGGTATGCACGAGCCTGGAGAGGCGACGACTAATACTCAACCTGGAGAGGCTACTCAACAATTTTCCACCGGAAGACACTACAAGTCGGAAGGATGGCTTATTCCCCGGACAATTGGGTCAACTCCTTTACTTGTCAACCGGTACACCAAAAAGCCGTTTGACTAAGTAAAGGGGGGGCAGCTGTAGACCCCTAAAATTGTCCGGGTCAGAAATAAGACTCGAAGACTCTCAAAGACCGAAGGAAAGTCAGCCAGAAGGACTCCTGGAAGACCCTAGGATGATTATCTGTAGGTTTAGAGGTCTTAGAGTAGCTTAAAATAAGGATGTGGGAGGATTGAAGCTCAATACGGCCTCCTAGAAGTTCAGTACGGCCGTACTGAACAATTTGAACTACAATACGGCCGTGCTGAAACCAATACGGCCGTACTGAAGTTTTTGAACTTCAGTGCGGCCGTACTGAAACCAATACGGCCGTACTGAAGTTTTTGAAACTTCAGTACGGCCGTACTGAATTCAATACGGCCGTACTGTAGTTCAAATCTTCAGTACGGGCCGTATTGATGTCAGAGGCCGTACTGCGCCTCACTCCTATATATAGGACGTCATTTGGACGTCATTCCACACTTTTCCACACTTCTTGGACTCTCTTCTTGAGTATTCTGGGGTTTTTGAGCAGTGTTCTGCCCTAGAATTCTCTCCGAGAGCCGATCCGACGAAGTTCTTGAGTTCTGAGCATTTAGCTTGAGAATTCGAACTAGTCGAAGGGAAATCTTTTTGATTTCCATAGTAAAGATTAATTTTTAGGGAAGGAGCGAGCGAGCGTGTAGTGGGAGGGAGTGCCAAAAAGCCTCCTATTATTTGAATATATAAAAGCACGCTTCAAAGGTTTCTTCTTCAAAATCCTTCCTTTTACTGCTTTCTGATTGTTGCATCGCATGTTTAATTTATTCATCATGTAGATATCTTATTCATAGTCGTTTATAATAAATAGGGGTAATTTAGTAATTTTACACTGTTATTTATGAAATAATCCGTCATAGGGAACCCGAAAGGGGCGTTATGGGGTGCTAACACCTTCCCCGCACGTAACCGACTCCCTTACCCAACTCTGGTTGTAATGGCCAAGGTTGATTTACGAAAATCAATTGCCTTATCCCTTTTTCCAATGTTTTGAGTAAAACATTGGTGGCGACTCCAAGAACCCTTCTTTTTGCGAAAACCACTAATCCATGGAGGGTCCCGCTTGGGATTAACATGGATTGGTGAATCATTTAATAAAATTGTTAGTTCGATGAGGTCTCAGTTTGAGAATAAGTCGTTCTAACAATCCATCATTTTTCAAAACTATAAAAACGAGTCCGACCATCGTCGCGAATGCCAAGGTCCGTTTCGGCGGGTGGCGACACCCAGGTGTAGCAAGTAAGTCAGTTGAAGAATTAGAGAGAACGAATGAACAGTAAACCAATTACATGTTATGTTGTGCATCTGTGTTGGTTATTAGTCTCCCCAGGTGTAGCAAGTAAGTTAGTTGAAGAATTAGAGAGAACCAATGAACAGTAAACCAATTACATGTTATGTGTGCATCTGTGTTGGGTATTAGTCTCCCCAGGTGTAGCAAGTAAGTCAGTTGAAGAATTAGAGAGAACCAATGAAAAGTAAACCAATTACATGTTATGTTGTGCATCTGTGTTGGTTATTAGTCTCCCCAGGTGTAGCAAGTAAGTCAGTTGAAGAATTAGAGAGAACTAACGAGCAGTAAACGAATTACCTGTTATGTTGTGCATCTGTGTTGGTTATTAGTCTCCCCAGGTGTAGCAAGTAAGTTAGTTGAAGAATTAGAGAGAACCAATGAACAGTAAACCAATTACATGTTATATTGTGCATCTGTGTTGGTTATTAGTCTCCCCAGGTGTAGCAAGTAAGTCAGTTGAAGAATTAGAGAGAACTAACGAGCAGTAAACAATTACATGTTATGTTGTGCATCTGTGTTGGTTATTAGTCTCCCCAGGTGTAGCAAGTAAGTTCGTTGAAGAATTAGAGAGAACCAATGAACAGTAAACCAATTACATGTTATGTGTGCATCTGTGTTGGTTATTAGTCTCCCCAGGTGTAGCAAGCAAGTCAGTTGAAGAATTAGAGAGAACCAATGAAAAGTAAACCAATTACCTGTTTTGTTGTGCATCTGTGTTGTTTATTAGTCTCCCCAGGTGTAGCAAGTAAGTCAGTTAAATAATTAGAGAGAACAAATGAACAGTAAACCAATTAGCTGTTATGCTGTGCATTTGTGTTGGTTATTAGTCTCCCCAACTGTAGCAAGTAAGTCAGTTGAAGAATTAGAGAGAACCAATGAACAGTAAACGAATTACCTGTTATGTTGTGCATCTGTGTTGGTTATTAGTCTCCCCAGGTGTAGCAAGTAAGTCAGTTGAAGAATTAGAGAGAACCAATGAACAGTAAACCAATTACATGTTATGTTGTGCATCTATGTTGGTTATTAGTCTCCCCAGGTGTAGCAAGAAAGTCCGTTGAAGAATTAGAGAGAACTAATGAACAGTAAACCAATTACATGTTATTTTGTGCATCTGTGTTGGTTATTAGTCTCCCCAGGTGGAGCAAGTAAGTCAGTTGAAGAATTACAGAGAACCAATGAACAGTAAACCAATTACCTGTTATGTTGTGCATCTGTGTTGGTTATTAGTCTCCCCAGGTGTAGCAAGTAAGTCAGTTGAAGAATTAGAGGGAACCAATGAACAGTAAACCAATTACATGTTATGTTGTGTATCTGTGTTGGTTATTAGTCTCCCCAGGTGTAGCAAGTAAGTCAGTAGAATAATTAGAGAGAACCAATGAACAGTAAACCCATTACCTGTTATGTTGTGCATCTTTGTTGCTTATTAGTCTCCCCAAGTGTAGCAAGTAAGTCAGTTGAAGAATTAGAGAGAACCAATGAACAGTAAACCGATTACCTGTTATGTTGTGCATCTGTGTTGGTTATTAGTCTCCCCAGCTGTAGCAAGTAAGTCAGTTGAAGAATTAGAGAGAACCAATGAACAGTAAACCGATTACCTGTTATGTTGTGCATCTGTGTTGGTTATTAGTCTCCCTAGGTGTAGCAAGTAAGTCAAGTGAAGAATTAGAGAGAACCAATGAACAGTAAACCAATTACCTGTTATGTTGTGCATCTATGTTGCTTATTAGTCTCCCCAGCTGTAGCAAGTATGTCTGTTGAAGAATTAGAGAGAGCCAATGAACAGTAAACCAATTACATGTTATGTTGTGCATCTGTTTTGGTTATTAGTCTCCCCAGGTGTAGCAAGTAAGTCAGTTGAATAATTAGAGAGAACCAATGAACAGTAAACCCATTACCTGTTATGTTGTGCATCTGTGTTGGTTATTAGTCTCCCCAGCTGTAGCAAGTAAGTCAGTTGAAGAATTAGAGAGAACCAATGAACAGTAAACCAATTACCTGTTATGTTGTGCATCTGTTTTGGTTATTAGTCTCCCCAGGTGTGGCAAGTAAGTTAGTTGAAGAATTAGAGAGAATCAATGAACAGTAAACCAATTACATGTTATGTTGTGCATCTATGTTGGTAATTAGTCTCCCCAGGTGTAGCAAGTAAGTCAGTTGAAGAATTAGAGAGAACCAATGAACAGTAAACCAATTACCTGTTATGTTGTGCATCTGTGTTGGTTATTAGTCTCCCCAGGTGTAGCAAGTAAGTCAGTTGAAGAATTAGAGGGAACCAATGAACAGTAAACCAATTACATGATATGTTGTGCATCTGTGTTGGTTATTAGTCTCCCTATGTGTAACAAGTAAGTCAAGTGAAGAATTAGAGAGAACCAATGAACAGTAAACCAATTACCTGTTATGTTGTGCATCTATGTTGCTTATTAGTCTCCCCAGCTGTAGCAAGTATGTCTGTTGAAGAATTAGAGAGAGCCAATGAACAGTAAACCAATTACATGTTATGTTGTGCATCTGTTTTGGTTATTAGTCTCCCCAGGTGTAGCAAGTAAGTCAGTTGAATAATTAGAGAGAACCAATGAACAGTAAACCCATTACCTGTTATGTTGTGCATCTGTGTTGGTTATTAGTCTCCCCAGCTGTAGCAAGTAAGTCAGTTGAAGAATTAGAGAGAACCAATGAGCAGTAAACCAATTACCTGTTATGTTGTGCATCTATGTTGGTAATTAGTCGCCCCAGGTGTAGCAAGTAAGTTAGTTGAAGAATTAGAGAGAACCAATGAACAGTAAACCAATTACCTGTTATGTTGTGCATCTGTGTTGGTTATTAGTCTCCCCAAGTGTAGCAAGTAAGTCAGTTGAAGAATTAGAGAGAACCAATGAGCAGTAAACCAATTACCTGTTATGTTGTGCATCTATGTTGGTAATTAGTCGCCCCAGGTGTAGCAAGTAAGTTAGTTGAAGAATTAGAGAGAACCAATGAACAGTAAACCAATTACCTGTTATGTTGTGCATCTGTGTTGGTTATTAGTCTCCCCAAGTGTAGCAAGTAAGTCAGTTGAAGAATTAGAGAGAACTTATGAACTGTAAACCAATTACCTGTTATGTTGTGCCTCTGTGTTAGTTATTAGTCTCCCCAGGTGTAGCAAGTAAGTCAGTTGAAGAATTAGAGAGAACCAATGAAAAGTAAACCAATTACCTGTTATGTTGTGCATCTGTTTTGGTTATTAGTCTCCCCAGGTGTAGCAAGTAAGTCAGTTGAATAATTAGAGAGAACCAATGAACAGTAAACCCATTAGCTGTTATGTTGTGCATCTGTGTTGGTTATTAGTCTCCCCAGGTGTAGCAAGTAAGTCAGTTGAAGAATTAGAGAGAACCAATGAAAAGTAAACCAATTACCTGTTTTGTTGTGCATCTGTGTTGGTTATTAGTCTCCCCAGGTGTAGCAAGTAAGTCAGTTAAATAATTAGAGAGAACCAATGAACAGTAAACCAATTAGCTGTTATGCTGTGCATCTGTGTTGGTTATTAGTCTCCCCAGCTGTAGCAAGTAAGTCAGTTGAAGAATTAGAGAGAACCAATGAACAGTAAACGAATTACCTGTTATGTTGTGCATCTGTGTTGGTTATTAGTCTCCCCAGGTGTAGCAAGTAAGTCAGTTGAAGAATTAGAGAGAACCACTGAACAGTAAACCAATTACATGTTATGTTGTGCATCTGTGTTGGTTATTAGTCTCCCCAGGTGTAGCAAGTAAGTCAGTTGAAGAATTAGAGAGAACTAATGAACTGTAAACCAATTACCTGTTATGTTGTGCCTCTGTGTTGGTTATTGGTCTCCCCAGGTGTAGCAACTAAGTCAGTTGAAGAATTAGAGAGAACAAACGAACAGTAAACCAATTACATGTCATGTTGTGCATCTGTGTTGGTTATTAGTCTCCCCAGGCGTAGCAAGTAAGTCAGTTGAAGAATTAGAGAGAACCAATGAAAAGTAAACCAATTACCTGTTTTGTTGTGCATCTGTGTTGGTTATTAGTCTCCCCAGGTGTAGCAAGTAAGTCAGTTAAATAATTAGAGAGAACCAATGAACAGTAAACCAATTAGCTATTATGCTGTGCATCTGTGTTGGTTATTAGTCTCCCCAACTGTAGCAAGTAAGTCAGTTGAAGAATTAGAGAGAACCAATGAACAGTAAACGAATTACCTGTTATGTTGTGCATCTGTGTTGGTTATTAGTCTCCCCAGCTGTAGCAAGTAAGTCAGTTGAAGAATTAGAGAGAACCAATGAACAGTAAACCAATTACCTGTTATGTTGTGCATCTGTTTTGGTTATTAGTCTCCCCAGGTGTAGCAAGTAAGTCAGTTGAAGAATTAGAGAGAACCAATGAACAGTAAACCAATTACCTGTTATGTTGTGCATCTGTGTTGGTTATTAGTCTCCCCAGGTGTAGCAAGTAAGTCAGTTGAAGAACTAGAGAGAACCAATGAACAGTAAACAAATTACATGTTATGTTGTGCATCTGTGTTGGTTATTAGTCTCCCCAGGTGTAGCAAGTAAGTCAGTTGAATAATTAGAGAGAACCAATGAACAGTAAACCCATTACCTGTTATGTTGTGCATCTGTGTTGGTTATTAGTCTCCCTAGGTGTAGCAAGTAAGTCAAGTGAAGAATTGGAGAGAACCAATGAACAGTAAACCAATTACCTGTTATGTTGTGCATCTGTGTTGCTTATTAGTCTCCCCAGCTGTAGCAAGTATGTCTGTTGAAGAATTAGAGAGAACCAATGAACAGTAAACCAATTACATGTTATGTTGTTCATCTGTTTTGGTTATTAGTCTCCCCAGGTGTAGCAAGTAAGTCAGTTAAAGAATTAGAGAGTACCAATGAACAGTAAACTAATTACATGTTATGTTGTGCATCTGTGTTGGTTATTAGTCTCCCCAGCTGTAGCAAGTAAGTCAGTTGAAGAATTAGAAAGAACCAATGAGCAGTAAACCAATTGCCTGTTATGTTGTGCATCTATGTTGGTTATTAGTCTCCCCAGGTGTAGCAAGTAAGTCAGTTGAAGAATTAGAGAGAACCAATGAACAGTAAACCAATTACCTGTTATGTTGTGCATCTGTGTTGGTTATTAGTCTCCCCAGGTGTAGCAAGTAAGTCAGTTGTAGAATTAGAGAGAACCAATGAACTGTAAACCAATTACCTGTTATGTTCTGCCTCTGTGTTGGTTATTAGTCTCCCCAGGTGTAGCAAGTAAGTCAGTTGAAGAATTAGAGAGAACAAACGAACAGTAAACCAATTACATGTCATGTTGTGCATCTGTGTTGGTTATTAGTCTCCCCAGGTGTAGCAAGTAAGTCAGTTGAAGAATTAGAGAGAACCAATGAAAAGTAAACCAATTACCTGTTTTGTTGTGCATCTGTGTTGGTTATTCGTCTCCACAGGTGTAGCAAGTAAGTCAGTTAAATAATTAGAGAGAACCGATGAACAGTAAACCAATTAGCTGTTATGCTGTGCATCTGTGTTGGTTATTAGTCTCCCCAACTGTAGCAAGTAAGTCAGTTGAAGAATTAGAGAGAACCAATGAACAGTAAACGAATTACCTGTTATGTTGTGCATCTGTGTTGGTTATTATTCTCCCCAGGTGTAGCAAGTAAGTCAGTGGAAGAAATAGAGAGAACCAATGAACAGTAAACCAATTACATGTTATGTTGTGCATCTATGTTGGTTATTAGTCTCCCTAGGTGTAGCAAGTAAGTCAGTTGAAGAATTAGAGAGAACTAATGAACAGTAAACCAATTACATGTTATTTTGTGCATCTGTGTTGGTTATTAGTCTCCCCAGGTGGAGCAAGTAAGTCAGTTGAAGAATTACAGAGAACCAATGAACAGTAAACCAATTACCTGTTATGTTGTGCATCTGTGTTGGTTATTAGTCTCCTCAGGTGTAGCAAGTAAGTCAGTTGAAGAATTAGAGGGAACCAATGAACAGTAAACCAATTACATGTTATGTTGTGTATCTGTGTTGGTTATTAGTCTCCCCAGGTGTAGTAAGTAAGTCAGTAGAATAATTAGAGAGAACCAATGAACAGTAAACCCATTACCTGCTATGTTGTGCATCTTTGTTGGTTATTAGTCTCCCCAAGTGTAGCAAGTAAGTCAGTTGAAGAATTCGAGAGAACCAACGAACAGTAAACCGATTACCTGTTATGTTGTGCATCTGTGTTGGTTATTAGTCTCCCCAGCTGTAGCAAGTAAGTCAGTTGATGAATTAGAGAGAACCAATGAACAGTAAACCAATTACCTGTTATGTTGTGCATCTGTTTTGGTTATTAGTCTCCCCAGGTGTAGCAAGTAAGTCAGTTGAAGAATTAGAGAGAACCAATGAACAGTAAACCAATTACCTGTTATGTTGTGCATCTGTGTTGGTTATTAGTCTCCCCATGTGTAGCAAGTAAGTCAGTTGAAGAACTAGAGAGAACCAATGAACAGTAAACAAATTACCTGTTATGTTGTGCATCTGTGTTGGTTATTAGTCTCCCCAGGTGTAGCAAGTAAGTCAGTTGAATAATTAGAGAGAACCAATGAACAGTAAACCCATTACCTGTTATGTTGTGCATCTGTGTTGGTTATTAGTCTCCCTAGGTGTAGAAAGTAAGTCAAGTGAAGAATTAGAGAGAACCAATGAACAGTAAACTAATTACCTGTTATGTTGTGCATCTGTGTTGCTTATTATTCTCCCCAGTTGTAGCAAGTATGTTTGTTGAAGAATTAGAGAGAACCAATGAACAGTAAACCAATTACATGTTATGTTGTGCATCTGTTTTGGTTATTAGTCTCCCCAGGTGTAGCAAGTAAGTCAGTTGAAGAATTAGAGAGAACCAATGAACAGTAAACCAATTACCTGTTCTGTTGTGCATCTGTGTTGGTTATTAGTCTCCCCAGGTGTAGCAAGTAAGTGAATTGAAGAATTAGAGAGAACCAATGAACAGTAAACCAATTACCTATTATGTTGTGCTTCTGTGTTGGTTATTAGCCTCCCCAGGTGTAGCAAGTAAGTCAGTTGAAGAATTAGAGGGAACCAGTGAACAGTAAACCGATTACCTGTTATGTTGTGCTTATGTGTTGGTTATTAGTCTCCCCAGCTGTAGCAAGTAAGTCAGTTGAATAATTAGAGAGAACCAATGAACAGTAAACCAATTACCTGTTATGTTGTGCATCTGTGTTGGTTATTAGTCTCCCCAGGTGTAGCAAGTATGTCAGTTGAAGAATTAGAGAGAACCAATGAACAGTAAACCAATTACCTGTTATGTTGTGCCTCTGTGTTGGTTATTAGTCTCCCCTGGTGTAGCAAGTAAGTCAGTTGAAGAATTAGAGGGAACCGATGAACAATAAACCAATTACATGTTATATTGTGCCTCTGTGTTGGTTATTAGTCTCCCCAGGTGTAGCAAGTAAGTTAGTTGAAGAATTAGAGAGAACCAACGAACAGTAAACCAATTACATGTTATGTTGTGCATCTGTGTTGGTTATTCGTCTCCCCAAGTGTAGCAAGTAAGTCAGTTGAAGAATTAGAGAGAACCAATGAACACTAAACCAATTACCTGTTATGTTGTGCATCTGGGTTGGTTATTAGTCTCCCCAGGTGTAGCAAGTAAGTCAGTTGAAGAATTAGAGAGAACCAACGAACAGTAAACCAATTACATGTTATGTTGTGCATCTGTGTTGGTTATTAGTCTCCCCAGGTGTAGCAAGTAAGTCAGTTGAAGAATTAGAGAGAACCAATGAACAGTAAACCAATTACCTGTTATGTTGTGCATCTGTGTTGGTTATTAGTCTCCCCAGGTGTAGCAAGTAAGTCAGTTGAAGAATTAGAGAGAACCAATGAACAGTAAACCAATTACCTGTTATGTTGTGCATCTGTGTTTGTTATTAGTCTCCCAAAGTGTAGCAAGTAAGTCAGTTGAAGAATTAGAGGGAACCAATGAACAGTAAACCAATTACATGTTATGTTGTGCATCTGTGTTGGTTATTAGTCTCCCCAGGTGTAGCAAGTAATTCAGTTGAATAATTAGAGAGAACCAATGAACAATAAACCCATTACCTGTTATGTTGTGCATCAATGTTGGTTATTAGTCTTCCCAAGTGTAGCAAGTAAGTCAGTTGAAGAATTAGAGGGAACCAATGAACAGTAAAACAATTACCTGTTATGTTCTGCATCTATGTTGGTTATTAGTCTCCTCAGGTGTAGCAAGTAAGTCAGTTGAAGAATTAGAGGGAACCAATGAACAGTAAACCAATTACCTGTTATGTTGTGCCTCTGTGTTGGTTATTAGTCTCCCCAGGTGTAGCAAGTAAGTCAGTTGAAGAATTAGAGAGAACCAACGAACAATAAACCAATTACATGTTATGTTGTGCATCTGTGTTGGTTATTAGTCTCCCCAGGTGTAGCAAGTAAGTCAGTTGAAGAATTAGAGGGAACCAATGAACAGTAAACTGATTACCTGTTATGTTGTGCATCTGTGTTGGTTATTATTCTCCCCAGCTGTAGCAAGTAAGTCAGTTGAAGAATTAGAGAGAACCAATGAACAGTAAACCAATTACCTGTTATGTTGTGCATCTGTGTTGGTTATTAGTCTCCCCAGGTGTAGCAAGTAAGTCAGTTGAAGAATTAGAGGGAACCAGTGAACAGTAAACCGATTACCTGTTATGTTGTGCTTATGTGTTGGTTATTAGTCTCCCCAGCTGTAGCAAGTAAGTCAGTTGAATAATTAGAGAGAACCAATGAACAGTAAACCAATTACCTATTATGTTGTGCATCTGGGTTGGTTATTAGTCTCCCCAGGTGTAGCAAGTAAGTCAGTTGAAGAATTAGAGAGAACCAATGAACAGTAAACCAATTACCTGTTATGTTGTGCATCTGTGTTGGTTATTAGTCTCCCCAGGTGTAGCAAGTAAGTCAATTGAAGAATTAGAGAGAACCAATGAACAGTAAACCAATTACCTATTATGTTGTGCTTCTGTGTTGGTTATTAGTCTCCCCAGGTGTAGCAAGTAAGTCAGTTGAAGAATTAGAGGGAACCAGTGAACAGTAAATCGATTACCTGTTATGTTGTGCTTATGTGTTGGTTATTAGTCTCCCCAGCTGTAGCAAGTAAGCCAGTTGAATAATTAGAGAGAACCAATGAACAGTAAACCAATTACCTGTTATGTTGTGCATCTGTGTTGGTTATTAGTCTCCCCAGGTGTAGCAAGTAAGTCAGTTGAAGAATTAGAGAGAACCAATGAACAGTAAACCAATTACCTGTTATGTTGTGCCTCTGTGTTGGTTATTAGTCTCCCCAGGTGTAGCAAGTAAGTCAGTTGAAGAATTAGAGGGAACCGATGAACAATAAACCAATTACCTGTTATGTTGTGCCTCTGTGTTGGTTATTAGTCTCCCCAGGTGTAGCAAGTAAGTTAGTTGAAGAATTAGAGAGAACCAACGAACAGTAAACCAATTACATGTTATGTTGTGCATCTGTGTTGGTTATTCGTCTCCCCAGGTGTAGCAAGTAAGTCAGTTGAAGAATTAGAGAGAACCAATGAACACTAAACCAATTACCTGTTATGTTGTGCATCTGGGTTGGTTATTAGTCTCCCCAGGTGTAGCAAGTAAGTCAGTTGAAGAATTAGAGAGAACCAACGAACAGTAAACCAATTACATGTTATGTTGTGCATCTGTGTTGGTTATTAGTCTCCCCAGGTGATGTGCTTCCACTTGGATGCACATAGAACTATCTTCAAGTCTCCACGGATCCTTGGAAGATTGATCAAGGATGGAAGCTCCAAGAGACTCAAGGTGGCCGAAGCTTGCTTCTAGCTAAGGTCCAAGGAAGTAAGGCAACCTAGCTCTACAAAGAGAAGCACTCAAGGAGGGTAGAGAAGGTAGCCAAGTGACTTTCGGATGGAGAGGTTTCAAGCAATGAAAACTCATTCAATTAATTCCAAAAGTATCTACAATATCCGGCCACTTAGAATTTATAGGTTAGAATTAGGTTAAATGGTACCTTGGGTTAGCCTAAGGTTAAGTAAAACCATGGTATGGTTACTTAACCTTAGGCGCCTAGAATTTGAATTCAAAATTCAAATTCTAGGAGCCAAAACCGGAACCTCCATGTGCTAGCTCATTTGGCATGTAATTAGGAAGCCATTTGAGTTGCATTTCGGATCACACCATGTGCATGTGTTGCACATGGCCGAAATGCACTCTAAATGTGTTTCTAATTACATGCTAATGTAACTACACATGTAACCTTAATTCACCCTAAATTCACATGACCTCTAAATGTAATTCCTACACTACAAGGCCGGAAATACAAGGCCAAAAGAAAATACAAGGCACCAAGGCCCATTCCTACACTAACCCTAATCTAAGGGGCTTGAGATAAAGCCCAACAAAATAAAGTGGCAGGCTTCTCTTGGGCTTGGGCCCATTCTTCATGCATCCTCCTAGCAATAGCCCTAGTAGTTGGGCCCTTAGCCCATGGGCCTCCTCCATCATCCCCTCCCTCTTGAAGAGGATTTGTCCTCAAATCCAAAGTGTTGTCCTCGGAATGAGTTAGTCCTGTAAAAAGAGATAAGTCAGAGACATTGAAACTAGAACTAACACCATACTCCGAAGGAAGATCTAGGACATAGGCATTATTATTGATTTTCCTAAGGATTTGGAAAGGACCGTCCCCTCTAGGACTGAGTTTGGACTTTCTTTTGGAAGGAAACCTATCCTTCCTAAGGTGAAGCCAAACCCAGTCACCTTCCTTGAAGATAACCTCTTTCCTACCCTTATTATTATATTTTTGATATTTTTCAGTTTGAGATTGAATATGATCTCTAACCCTCTCATGTAATTTTTTTACAAAATCAGCCCTGGATGTCCCTTCTTTATGAATAAAAGAAACAACATCTGGTAGGGGTAATAAATCTAAAGGAGTAAGAGGATTAAAGCCATAAACAATCTCAAAAGGAGACATGTTAGTGGTCTTGTGAACCACTCTATTATAGGCAAACTCCACATGAGGAAGATAGTCATCCCATGACTTTTTATTGCCTTTGAGGATTGCCCTCAACATAGTCCCGAGAGACCTATTAACTACCTCAGTTTGTCCATCCGTTTGTGGATGACATGTGGTAGAAAATAAGAGTTTAGTTCCTAGCCTTGACCAAAGAGTTTTCCAAAAATGGCTTAAGAACTTAACATCTCTATCGGAGACTATAGTCTTAGGTAACCCATGGAGTCTCACAATTTCTTGAAAGAATAACTTAGCAATGTGACTTGCATCATCCACTTTGTGGCATGGAATAAAGTGTGCCATTTTGCTAAAACGGTCCACCACCACAAAGATGGAATCCTTTCCTCTTTGGGTTCTAGGCAAGCCAAGGATAAAATCCATGGAAATGTCCACCCAAGGAGAAGAGGATATGGGTAAGGGGGTGTAAAGTCCATGAGGTTTTGTGGTAGACTTTGCTTGTAAACAAGCAATGCAATTACTACAAAATCGTTGAACATCTCTCTTCATATGAGGCCAAAAGAATTTCTCCTTCAAAAGAGAAAGAGTCTTCTCAATTCCAAAATGCCCCATGAGCCCACCCTCATGGCTCTCCTTAACCAAGAGTTTCCTAATAGATCCTTGGGGTATGCAAAGTTTATTTTCTTTAAAAAGAAACCCCTCAGAAATATAGTAACCTTGGTAAGGTTTTTGAATACATAAAGAATAAAAGTTAGCAAAATCAAGGTCTTTCTCATACAACTCCGTGATGTCATCAAACCCTAGTATTTGAGAACCTAAGATGTTCAAAAGCACATGTCTTCGAGACAAAGCATCAGCTACTACATTTGTAGAGCCTTTTTTATATTTGATGACATAAGGAAATTGTTCTAAATACTCAACCCATTTTGCATGCCTCTTATTTAATTTATGTTGTCCCTTCAAGTATTTGAGTGACTCATGGTCACTATGGATAACAAATTCCTTGGTGACAAGGTAATGCTCCCAAGTTTGAAGGGCACGAACTAAAGCATATAACTCCTTGTCATAGGTAGGGTAGTTCAAGGCAGCCCCATGAAGCTTTTCACTGAAATAAGCTATGGGATGACCACCTTGTAACAACACAGCTCCTATGCCAAGACCTGAAGCATCACATTCTAGCTCAAAAGTTTGAGAAAAATTAGGCAAAGCTAGAACAAGTGCTTGAGTAAGTTTTTGCTTAAGTTCTTGAAAAGCTAAATTATGTTTATCCGTCCATTCAAAGACCACATCCTTCTTCACCAACTCATTGAGAGGTGAAGCTAATGTAGAGAAGTTAGGAACAAATCTCCTATAAAAGCTTGCCAATCCATGGAAGCTCCTAACTTCACTAACATTAGTAGGAATAGGCCATTCTTGGATGGCTTTAATTTTCTCGGGGTCCACATGAACCCCATTTTTGCTAACCACAAACCCTAAAAATATAACATTATCCACACAAAAAGTGCACTTGTCCACATTGGCAAACAAGTGATTGTCCCTAAGGACAAGGAAAACTTGTCTTAGGTGATCAACATGATCACTTAGACTTTTGCTATAGATTAAAATATCATCAAAATAAACAACTACAAATCTACCAATGCAATCCCTAAGGGCATGATTCATGAGCCTCATGAATGTGCTAGGTGCATTAGTAAGCCCAAAAGGCATTACCAACCATTCATATAGTCCAAATTTAGTTTTAAAAGCGGTTTTCCACTCATCACCTTCTTTGATTCGAATTTGGTGATAACCACTTTTAAGATCTACTTTGGAAAATATGGATGACCCATGCAATTCATCAAGCATGTCATCAAGCCTAGGAATTGGGTGCCTATATTTTATGGTGATGTTGTTGATGGCTCTACAGTCACAACACATCCTCCATTTTCCATCTTTTTTTGGCACCAATATGACTGGTACAGCACAAGGACTTAGACTCTTTTGAATCCAGCCCTTCTCCAACAACTCATGTACTTGCTTCTCTATCTCCTTGGTTTCTTGTGGATTGGTCCTATAGGCTGGTCTATTTGGAAGACTAGCCCCAGGCACAAGATCTATTTGATGTTCTATTCCCCTAAAAGGAGGAAGTCCAATTGGGCCTTCCTTGGGAAATATATCATCAAACTCTTGTAAAAGGTTTTTAACCACAAGAGGGAGAGAAGTTTCCAAAGATGTGGCAGTGCAAGTTAGTGTTCCTCTACACATGAGGATATGAGAAGATGGTTCAATGAAGAGAGAAGTTTTATGTAAAGGTTTTGAATCAAAATTCTCTTCGTGAACTATCTCTAGAGAGGGAACACTAGTCTCTCTAGGATCTTCTTTTTCATCAATTTTTAGAATGTTTTTTTTTTCTTTTTTTTTTTGTTTTTCTTTTTCTTGGTCACGTTTGGTCTTCATTTGTACTTGGTCCTCCTTCACTTGTGAAGGTGATAGAGGATGAAGTACAAACTTTGTACCCTTATGAGTGAAAGTAATTTTATTAGTGAGGCCATCATGGTGTGTTTGTTTGTCAAATTTCCATGGCCTTCCTAATAGAATATGACAAGCTTCCATGGGAACTACATCACATTGAACTTTATCTTTATAGTTCCCAATAGAAAACTCAACTTCCACCTGTTGGTTGACTACCATATCCCCATCATCATTAAGCCAATGAAGTTGATAAGGTTTTGGATGTGGTGTGGTAGTCAAACCTAACTTCTCAACCATCCTAGTGCTACAACAGTTGCACCAAGATCCACTATCCACAATGAGAGAACAAGCCTTGCTTGAAATGTTACATCTTGTATGAAAGATGTTCTCTCTTTGGGATTGTGTATCACTAGGTTGGTTGTTGAGGACCCTTCTCATCATAAGAAGTTCCCCATTATAAGGGTAAGTAACCTCACATGACTCTTCTTCACTTGCTTCTTCTTCATTTTCACTTGAAGATGAAGAAGAAGTAGCTTCATCATGGCTACTATAAATGTCTTGCCCCCTTAAAATCATTACTTTTTTGTTAGGGCATTGAGAAGCAATATGGCCTCTCCCAAGACACTTAAAGCATTTGATTTCACTAGACTTGGTGCTAGTGTGTGAAGTGTTGATTTTTTTATCTTTTTCTTTACCTTTTTCTAGATTTTTGGAGGGAAAAGTATCTTTCTTTTCAAAATTATTTTTCTTACCCTCCCTCTTGTAGCTATCCTTAGATAAAGAAGATGAGTATGAGCTTGCTTTATAACCTTTTCTCAAATTTTGTTGTTCAACCTTTATGCAAAGTTGAACCAAGTCATCCAAATCCCTATAAGGGAGAAGCTCAACCTTATCTCTTATGTCAAAAGATAAACCACTCAAAAATCTAGCTATGGTAAGATTTTCTTCCTCCCTAATACCCGCCCTCATGATATACAACTCCATTGTTTGTCTATATTCTTCAATTGTCATATTTTTTTGATGGAGTCGTTGGAGCTTATTGATAAGCTCCCTAGTGTAGTAAGAGGGTATATGTCTCCTTCTCAAGGCACTCCTTAACTCATTCCAATATTGAATTGGAGGTTCACTATGGAGACGCCTATCTCTCACAAGAGAGGTCCACCAATACATGGCATGACCTTGGAAACTCAAGGTAGCTAGGGGCACTTTTCTTTCCTCACTCACTTGATGGCAAGTGAAAATTTGTTCCACTTTCATTTCCCAGTCTAGATACCCCTCCACATCATCCTTACCATGAAAATAAGGGAGATCTACCCTAGATTCCCTTGGCTTAGAGGTTCTATGAGTTCTCCTAGGAGGTGGTTGATAGTGATCTCCTAAAGCTAGGCTATCATGCACTGACTCTCCTAAAGTAGAACTATGGGCGTATGAACTATGTGGACCATGATGGTGTTTTCTTTTGTCTTTCTCCTTTAATAAACGAATTTCTTCCTCTAAAAGAGCAAATTGAGCTTCTTTTTCAAGTTTTGCTTGTAATTCTTGCTCTTGCCATAACTTTAATGATCTTAATTCACGTGACAATCTAGAAACACTTTTGTTGTCACTTGAATTAGTATCACTATGAGGAGTAGAAAATTCTTCCATTATAGGTGAAAGATCTTTCTTAATGAATGAACTTTTAAAAGCAATTTTGTTTTTGTGCAATGGTTAAGACTAAGTACTTGGAGGATTATGTATACAAATTGAACTTTGGAGGGAGGTGAGCTACTAAGAGCCACTTAAAAACCAAGCCTCTTCAAGTAAAAATTACTAATCCCCTTTGTAGTTAATCTCTACCAAATTCTTTTCAATGAAATTGTTTTGTTGATGTTTGATGAACTAAAACATACTAGTCGTGAAAGCAAGTAAACAAGTATTAAGCAACAATTTAAACTATCTAAACGGTTCCTAGGGTGAGAGCTTGAAAGATACCAAAGATCAATCAAGGACCACTCCCACCAAAGTGCTAACGAAAATTCTATCCCTAAGGAGAGATGGTTGTGTACCAAAGACACCCCCAAGACACTCCTTTAAATGGCCAAATACAAGGTAGAAACAAAGCTAAACAACAACTACAAAGTGGCTTAAAAATTAAATCAAAACCAGCCACCAAAATTAGTGATGAATTAGTGACCAATTTTGCAACAAAATTTCAAAGTAGAAAGTAAAATTTGGTCTCTAAATCCGTCACTAATCCTCTGTTTTTTTTTTATTTTTAAAATTCAAATACAATTCAAATGAGTCTCCAAGGTGCTTCACGGTTTGTCAAGTCCAGCTACCACCAAATTTCCAGCACTTCATCAAAAAAAATTCCAGCCAAGTGTTTAGTGTGTTTGTTTTTGAAGTAGTCAAATCCGAGAGCTCTTTAGCTTCCTTTCTCCTCCTTTCCTTAGGCTTCTTTTGATGACCCTTGTAGAACTAGCTTCTAGGAAGATAGGCTAGGTCAAACTTAGGCCACACTTTGATTAAAACAAATATATGGACAGCAAAGAATAGTGAGGAAAAAGAAGGACAAGAGTTGATTAGAAGATGACAAGTTTAGATGACTCAAACAAACAAGAAACTAGCACAAGAAAGAATTGTCCTATGATGAGTTCTAGATTGGATACTCAAAACCAAAACACTCAAAAATAGGATAGCTGAAAATTTAATGACTTCAAAGCTAATACAAACCGAGAAGTAATAAAGCAACAAGAGATGAGAAATCAAAAACTCCTTAATTGGCTTTTACTTTTCAAATTTTGATTTAGTACTTTTTTTTTTTTTTTAAACACTTTTGTTCTAAATTTTCTTTTGATCTTTCTTAATTTTTTTTTTAATCAAATAGGAGTTGCCTTTTTCTTTCAATATGATTGTGTCACAAGAAGTCTCGGTCACTTTTCTAGGAACACCAAAACCGGATTCAAAAAATAAGTGCCAAAATGACAAGCCAAATTAAATGCAAATTCAAATCAAATGAGTCATGCTTTTCATTCTTGCTAATTTGAATTGCACATGCACGGTTTTGGCTCCACAATTCAGATGCAAATTTGAATTACAAACACAAATTCAAACACTCCTTTAGGCAAACAAGATCAAACCTCTCACGGATAAGGAAAAAATTTCAAGACATTTTCAAATTTTGGAAACCTAAATTTCTAAGAAAACTACTAATGAACTAATAGTAGTTTATGAACTCAAATTCAAACAAAAATTATGAGCACACCAATAGACTATGGATCTCGGCCAAATCCAGAAAAATACTTTCAAGATGCAAAACAAAATTCAAAATGTATCAACAAGCATAGCTAAGATATATGAACATACAAAGAACTACACAATCCTACTAGACATGGATTTCAAAATAAAATGACTCAAACATTCAATTTGACCGATTAAAATTTCAATTATGACTCAAAGAAAATTCAAAACGTTCTTAAGCAGAATTTTCCTAATAGGTAAAAGAAATTGGAGCATGATTCATGAAAGCATATAACATAGGCGCATAATGAATCATTCAAGCATAAGAAACTAGATCCATCAAATTTTAAGACAAAAAATAGATCTAGGAAGGAATAAACTCTAAAGTGACATGAATTAAAATGATGAACACAAGATGAACATAGAAAGAACAAAGAACCACGGATCACAAGAATTCAAAAGATAAGAGCTAAGACTTATCTCTTGAAGATCAAAAACCGGATGCTCTTGATACCACTTGATGTGCTTCCACTTGGATGCACATAGAACTATCTTCAAGTCTCCACGGATCCTTGGAAGATTGATCAAGGATGGAAGCTCCAAGAGACTCAAGGTGGCCGAAGCTTGCTTCTAGCTAAGGTCCAAGGAAGTAAGGCAACCTAGCTCTACAAAGAGAAGCACTCAAGGAGGGTAGAGAAGGTAGCCAAGTGACTTTCGGATGGAGAGGTTTCAAGCAATGAAAACTCATTCAATTAATTCCAAAAGTATCTACAATATCCGGCCACTTAGAATTTATAGGTTAGAATTAGGTTAAATGGTACCTTGGGTTAGCCTAAGGTTAAGTAAAACCATGGTATGGTTACTTAACCTTAGGCGCCTAGAATTTGAATTCAAAATTCAAATTCTAGGAGCCAAAACCGGAACCTCCATGTGCTAGCTCATTTGGCATGTAATTAGGAAGCCATTTGAGTTGCATTTCGGATCACACCATGTGCATGTGTTGCACATGGCCGAAATGCACTCTAAATGTGTTTCTAATTACATGCTAATGTAACTACACATGTAACCTTAATTCACCCTAAATTCACATGACCTCTAAATGTAATTCCTACACTACAAGGCCGGAAATACAAGGCCAAAAGAAAATACAAGGCACCAAGGCCCATTCCTACACTAACCCTAATCTAAGGGGCTTGAGATAAAGCCCAACAAAATAAAGTGGCAGGCTTCTCTTGGGCTTGGGCCCATTCTTCATGCATCCTCCTAGCCATAGCCCTAGTAGTTGGGCCCTTAGCCCATGGGCCTCCTCCATCACCAGGTGTAGCAAGTAAGTCAGTTGAAGAATTAGAGAGAACCAATGAACAGTAAACCAATTACCTGTTATGTTGTGCATCTGTGTTGGTTATTAGTCTCCCCAGGTGTAGCAAGTAAGTCAGTTGAAGAATTAGAGAGAACCAATGAACAGTAAACCAATTACCTGTTATGTTGTGCATCTGTGTTAGTTATTAGTCTCCCAAAGTGTAGCAAGTAAGTCAGTTGAAGAATTAGAGGGAACCAATGAACAGTAAACCAATTACATGTTATCTTGTGCATCTGTGTTGGTTATTAGTCTCCCCAGGTGTAGCAAGTAATTCAGTTGAATAATTAGAGAGAACCAATGAACAGTAAACCCATTACCTGTTATGTTGTGCATCAATGTTGGTTATTAGTCTTCCCAAGTGTAGCAAGTAAGTCAGTTGAAGAATTAGAGGGAACCAATGAACAGTAAAACCATTACCTGTTATGTTCTGCATCTATGTTGGTTATTAGTCTCCTCAGGTGTAGCAAGTAAGTCAGTTGAAGAATTAGAGGGAACCAATGAACAGTAAACCAATTACCTGTTATGTTGTGCCTCTGTGTTGGTTATTAGTCTCCCCAGGTGTAGCAAGTAAGTCAGTTGAAGAATTAGAGAGAACCAACGAACAATAAACCAATTACATGTTATGTTGTGCATCTGTGTTGGTTATTAGTCTCCCCAGGTGTAGCAAGTAAGTCAGTTGAAGAATTAGAGGGAACCAATGAACAGTAAACTGATTACCTGTTATGTTGTGCATCTGTGTTGGTTATTAGTCTCCCCAGCTGTAGCAAGTAAGTCAGTTGAAGAATTAGAGAGAACCAATGAACAGTAAACCAATTACCTATTATGTTGTGCATCTGTGTTGGTTATTAGTCTCCCCAGGTGTAGCAAGTAAGTCAGTTGAAGAATTAGAGAGAACCAATGAACAGTAAACCAATTACCTGTTATGTTGTGCCTCTTGTCGCCACCCGCCGAAACGGACCTTGGCATTCGCGACGATGGTCGGACTCGTTTTAAATGTTTTGAAAAGTGGTGGATTGTTAGAACGACTTATTCTCAAACTGAGACCTCATCGAACTAACAATTTTATTAAATGATTCACCAATCCATGTTAATCCCAAGCGGGACCCTCCATGGATTAGTGGTTTTCGCAAAGTAGTAGGGTTCTTGGAGTCACCACCAATGTTTTACTCAAAACATTGGAAAAAGGGATAAGGCAATTGATTTCACAAATCAACTTTGGCCATTACAACCAGAGTCGGGTAAGGGAGTCGGTTACGTGTGAGGAAGGTGTTAGCACCCCACAACGCCCCTTTCGGGTTCCCTATGACGGATTATTTCATAAATAACAGTGTAAAATTACTAAATTACCCCTATTTATTATAAACGGCTATGAATAAGATATCTACATGATGAATAAATTAAACATGCGATGCAACAATCAGAAAGCAGTAAAAGGAAGGATTTTGAAGAAGAAACCTTTGAAGCGTGCTTTTATATATTCAAATGTTAGGAGGCTTTTTGGCGCTCCCTCCCACTACACGCTCGCTCGCTCCTTCCCTAAAAATTAATCTTTACTATGGAAATCAAAAAGATTTCCCTTCGACTAGTTCGAATTCTCAAGCTAAATGCTCAGAACTCAAGAACTTCGTCGGATCGGCTCTCGGAGAGAATTCTAGGGCAGAACACTGCTCAAAAACCCCAGAATACTCAAGAAGAGAGTCCAAGAAGTGTGGAAAAGTGTGGAATGACGTCCAAATGACGTCCTATATATAGGAGTGAGGCGCAATACGGCCTCTGACATCAATACGGCCCGTACTGAAGATTTGAACTACAATACGGCCGTATTGAATTCAGTACGGCCGTACTGAAGTTTCAAAAACTTCAGTACGGCCGTATTGGTTTCGGTACGGCCGTACTGAAGTTCAAAAACTTCAGTACGGCCGTATTGCGTCCAGTACGGCCGTATTGAGCTTCAATTCTCCCACATCTTTATTTTAAGCTACTCTAAGACCTCTAAACCTACAGATAATCATCCTAGGGTCTTCCAGGAGTCCTTCTGGCTGACTTTCCTTCGGTCTTCGAGAGTCTTCGAGTCTTATTTCCGACCCGGACAATTTTAGGGGTCTACAGTTGCCCCCCCTTTACTTAGTCAAACGGATTTTTAGTGTACCGGTTGACAAGTAAAGGAGTTGACCCAATTGTCCGGGGAATAAGCCATCCTTCTGACTTGTAGTGTCTTCCGGTGGAAAATTGTTGAGTAGCCTCTCCAGGTTGAGTACCGCCTCTCCAGGCTCTGCTTCCGTTGCTTCTGACGACGTTAGCAGTTACACACCTCCGTTGTTTTTGACGACGTTGGTGGCTGAGTACCGCCTCTGTAGGCTTAGCTTCACTCGACGCCCGAGCTGGAAGCTGCATACCTCCGTGTTTCTGATCACTTCGGTAGCGTGAGTACCGCCTCTCCAGGCTCAACTTCGCTCGCCGCCCGAGCTGGAAGTTGTATACCTCCGTGCTTCTGAACACTTCGGCAACGTGAGTACCGCCTCTCCAGGCTTAGCTTCACTCGTCGCTCGAGCTGGAAGCTGCATGCCTCCGTGTTTCTGACGACGGGGGTAGCGTGAGTACCGCCTCTCCAGGCTCTACCTTGGTGTTTCTGACAACCTCGGTAGCTGAGTTTGCCCTCTCCAGGGTCTGCGGTTTGCCCTCCCCAGGGTTGCATACCTCCGTGTTTCTGATCACTTTGGTAGCGTGAGTTTGCCCTCTCCAGGGTTAGCTTCACTCGTCGCTCGAGCTGGAAGCTGCATACCTCCGTGTTTCTAACGACGGGGTAGCGTGAGTACCGCCTCTCCAGGCTCTACCTTGGTGTTTCTGACAACCTCGGTAGCTGAGTTTGCCCTCTCCAGGGTCTGCGGTTTTCCCTCCCCAGGGTTGCATACCTCCGTGTTTCTGATCACTTTGGTAGCGTGAGTTTGCCCTCTCCAGGGTTTGCGGTTTGCCCTCCCCAGGGTTGCGTACCTCCGTGCTTCTGGTCACTTTGGTAGCGTGAGTTTGCCCTCTCCAGGGTCTGCGGTTTGCCCTCCCCAGGGTCTGCCTCCGTGTTTCTGACGACGTTGGCAGTGTGAGTTTGCCCTCTCCAGGGTCTGCGGTTTGCCCTCCCCAGGGTTGCGTACCTCCGTGCTTCTGGTCACTTTGGTAGCGTGAGTTTGCCCTCTCCAGGGTCTGCGGTTTGCCCTCCCCAGGGTTTTGTGATGATTTTGTCTCCACAGTCCACGATGCTGCTTCGACGATTGTTTTTGATTTTTGTGCCACTGAGGGCTGGATAACGCAGGGATCCGTCTAGGGGATGTGCAGTTACTCATAGGTTCTTGTGTCCCAACTTTCCATTGCGTAGTTGGTGCCCACTGGAGAATTTCTGATTCCTTGGGGGTGCAGACACAAAGATGCTCTTTCTGATGTGAGCGGCGCCTTATGGTTGGCTGACGTCCTTTCGACGTTGGTGGAGTATCCCGGTTATCCTTATTCGGGTGACTCTTTTTGATTTTCTGGTTTTATTGCCTCTGCGTAGGCTGTTATCCGCTGGGGGATTCTGTCGTTGATTTTGATTAGCCTCTTTTGTTAGGCAGATCATCTTGGCGTTCGGTGTATGGTTGAATACCAAATTCCGCTTGGGGAATGGGTATTGATCTTTTGGATTTTCCTTTTTTTGGAGGAGTGCCTCTGAGTAGGCGAATGTGAATTGAGGATTTTATGTATCCCAGAGTATTATTTAGAAAGCCTCTGCAGGCTTAGCTTCACTCTTCGCTTGAGTTGGAAAGCTATCTTCTACTGAGGAAGTCAGAGTCCTTTGACTCGGATATTCTGTTTGGATGATCATGCTTCCATTGGGGAATTTTGCTGATCTTGCTTTGATAGCTCTTACTGGGGATTTGACCCAAGAGTGCGAGCTGAGAAGTCTCTGGGGAGTATTATTTCGGCAAGCCTCTCCAGGCTCAGTTATTCTGTACAATTTGTTGGATTTTCTGTATTTTGCCTTTTTTGTTGATTTCGGCTTTTCTTGTATTTTTGCCTTTTTTGTTGATTTCGGCTTTTTCTGTATTTTTGCCTTTTTTGTTGATTTTGGCTTTTTCTGTTGGCTACTGTCATACACAACAAATTTTTCCTATTTTTCTATTTTTATGCGACTGCCTCATGATAAGGTCTTTGAATGTGCAACTAATGTGTGTGTGATGCACAAATGCAAGTTTAATCATTTTGTTAATGTTTTTAGAAAAATGAATGGCTCTCCCTATCCTCCTCTTCTTGGAGGAATTTCTGTCGTCGACGCGAGGGAATATTTTTGTGAGCCTTTTACGCAGGAGATTACGGATTTTATAGGAACCCCTCCAACTTTCTTTATTGACCGATTATTAAAGGAATTTCGTACAATTTTTTTAGAAACACCAATTTAGAGGCATAATCACATGGTCAAGAGAGAAGAGAAATGAATAGATATTTTATTGATATTCACAAATGGTTTTACAGAAAGATATACAAAAGGAATTTCTGAAGAATGGATGGCCAGGGTAGGCTATATACATCAGGCTTAACAATTATATCTGTAATTGTTGCTCTTACGTTCCCCTAATTGCTTCGGGTGAGATGCCTGAGCCAGGAGTGTAGATACTGCAAGACGCTTGCTTCTAGAAGATAATCACTTGAACCGCCTTTCGGTTTTCGATTCAAGTGATCGTTGCTTGCTTTGTTTTTGTGTCTTATTCTTTTGCCCCTAATTTTTGCCTAGGACGTATCCTAGCGGGGATAAATTCGCCTTTGTTTTGCCTAGTACCCTTGTACTGGCGGGCTTTTTATTTTGCCCTAACTTTTGCCTAGGACGCCCTTTTCGGGTTTTCATCCTAGCGGGCCTATGTGATGGAGGACCATCCTTGACTTCATGTGAAGCCCACCAATGGTTAATTAGAGTAGTCTAGTATTAAATTTTGTTTTCCATTTTTACCCTTGTATTTTGGGGTATTTTAGTCATAGGATTTATTTTCTTTGTATTTCCTATTTTGCCCTTGTATTATGGGGTGTTTTAGTTAATTAGGACTTTTTAATTGGGCTAGGGTGTATTACAAGGAGGTGACGCCAATTTGGTAGCTATTTTTGGACCATTTTTGGTATTAGAAAGGCTTAGGCCCAATGGTGGGCAAAGGTTGCATGAACTTGTCATGCACCTTGTTATAGCCAATCTAATCCCATAGATTCCAAACTTGGCCACCAAGTTGCATCTAGGGTTAATTTGGCATTGCATTTAGAGTGAATTTGCCTTGACATTCACGGCCACACTCACCCTAAATGCAACCCTAAATGCAACTTCTCCTATAAATACCCCACACCCCACCACTTGTAAATACTTTGGAATATATGAATTTGAGTGAGCCTTTTTGTGCCTCAAATTTCCTCCTTAGTCACTAGGTTGCTTCGGCTAGCCTCCTTCATTCTCCTCCCTTGGAGAGTGAAACCTAGAGTGGCCTCCACCTACCTTGGAGTGAGCCAACTTGAACCACCCTAAACACCTTCACCTAAAGCTTCCGCCAACCTTCACCATTTTAGCATCAACTTCATCCTTTCTCACCATCAAAGTGTGCTTGTCTCCTTGTTGAAACCTAGATCAAGGGCTGGAGTTCTTCTTCTTCTTCATCATAACGCATAGCATGGAGGGAGGAAATCCATCACTATGCAAGCAACGTCTTCAAGCATAGTACTTCTTTACCACGTCAGCGTTGACTGGGTATCGAAGTTCTTCTCCATCCATGTCCATGAGGATCAATGCTCCTCCTGAGAAGGCTCGCTTTACCACGTATGGTCCTTCGTAATTTGGGGCCCACTTTCCGATTTTGTCCTTTTGAGCTGGTAGCAATTTCTTCATTACCAGCTCTCCCTCATGGTAGACTCGAGGGTGGACTTTCTTGTCAAAAGCCTTTTTGATCTTCCTCTGATAGGCTTGACCATGGCATATGGCGTTCAGCCGTTTCTCTTCGATAAGATTCAATTGGTCGTATCGGCTTTGAACCCATTCTGCCTCGGAAAGTTTTGCTTCCATGATTACCCTTAGCGAAGGTATCTCGAC
This sequence comes from Cajanus cajan, assembly GCF_000230855.2. NCBI lineage: Eukaryota > Viridiplantae > Streptophyta > Magnoliopsida > Fabales > Fabaceae > Cajanus > Cajanus cajan. The sequence continues at coordinate 39,891,302 of NC_138524.1, forward strand.
TTCAACAGGTAGAACTGCCTCCATCCCATAGACGAGGGAGAATGGAGTAGCTCCTGTAGATGTGCGTACTGAAGTCCTATAACCATGAAGAGCGAAGGGTAACATCTCATGCCAGTCTTTAAATGAGACAACCATCCTTTGCACTATTTTCTTGATGTTTTTATTGGCTGCCTCGACTGCCCCATTCATCTTTGGCCGATATGGGGAAGAGTTGTGGTGTTGGATCTTGAATTCTTGGCACAGTTCTTCCACCATTTTGTTGTTCAAATTAGATCCATTATCAGTGATGATTTTATCGGGAATACCGTATCTGCATATAATGTTCTTCCTGATGAAGGATGTTACCACCTTTCGGGTCACATGAGCATACGATGCCGCTTCTACCCATTTGGTGAAATAGTCAATGGCCACAAGGATGAATCTATGTCCATTGGAAGCTTTTGGCTCGATGGGTCCAATAACATCCATGCCCCACATTGCGAATGGCCAAGGTGAAGCCAATACATTTAGTGGAGTCGGTGGGACATGAATGTTGTCGGCGTATGCTTGACACTTATGGCATTTTCGCACGTACTGATAACAATCCCTTTCCATGGTCGACCAATAGTATCCCGCCCTGAGGATCTTTTTAGCCATTGCAGGCCCAGGGATATGGGTACCGAAAACCCCCTCATGTATTTCTTTGATCATATTTTGAGCTTCGACTTGGTCTATACATCTCAACAAGACCGAGTCATAATTTTTCTTGTAGAGGGTTTCACCAATTAGCAGAAATCCCATGGCCCTTCTTCGGATATGCTTCTTGTCATTATCGCTGGCCGCATCAGGATATTCCCCTTTTGTTAAATATTGCTTGATGTCATGGAACCATGGACAATCATCGACAGCTTCATCTATCAGTAGGCAGAACGCTTGCTTATCGTGCCGCCGGATATTGATGATGGGCATTTCGTGCTCCTTATCCAAGGCGAACATCGAAGAGAGTGTAGCAAGAGCGTCGGCAAACTGATTCTCCTCCCTTGGAATGTATTCAAAGATGACACTTTGGAAGAGATGTGTCAAATCTTTGATGTGCTCAACATATGGTATCAATTTAGGATTTCGGACTTCCCAATCACCTCGTAGTTGGTAGATGACTAGGGCCGAATCACCAAACACTTTGAGCTTTAGGATACCATTGTTGATGGCTGCTTGGATTCCTAACGCGCAAGCCTCGTATTCAGCCATGTTGTTTGTACAATCGAAGTTGAGTCTTGCCGTTATGGGAATGTATTTTCCTTGTGGAGAGATTAGCACCGTGCCAATCCCTCTTCCAAGCATGTTGGAGGCTCCATCAAAATACATGGTCCATGCATCATCTTTAGGCTCTTCATGTTGTAGATTCATTATATCCTCATCGGGGAAGTCATCCTGAAGGGATTGGTAATCGTTGGTCGGCCCGTGTGCTAGGTAATCAGCTAGGGTACTACCCTTGATGGCCTTTTGTGTGACATGTATGATGTCGAATTCTGATAACTGTACTTGCCATCGAGCAATCTTCCCAGTGATTATTGGTTTGTCGAACACGTACTTAATTGGATCCATTTTGGAAACCAACCAAGTAGTATGCCTAATCATATACTGCCTGAGCCGTTGTGTTGCCCATGCTAACGCACAACATGTCTTTTCTAACGGCGTGTAGCGGGTTTCATAGTCAAGAAATTTCTTGCTCAGGTAGTAGATGGCTCGTTCTTTCTTTCCCGTTTCATCTTGTTGTCCTAGCACACATCCCATGGACTCATCAAGCACGGTTAAATAGAGGATTAATGGTCTTCCCTCGACAGGTGGCACCAATACTGGTGGATTGGCCAAGCACTGTTTGATCTTGTCGAAAGCTTGTTGACAATCTTCATTCCAAGATTCGGAATGATTCTTGTGCAACAGCCTGAATATTGGTCTACACGTGTCGGTCAACTGTGCGATGAACCTTGCGACATAGTTCACCCTGCCGAGGAATCCTCTTATCTCTTTCTCGGTCTTAGGAGGAGGCATTTCCATTATTGCCTTTACTTTATCGGGGTCCACCTCTATGCCTTTTTCACTGACGATGAACCCGAGAAGCTTACCCGACCGAACTCCGAAAGTACACTTAGCCGGATTTAGCTTAAGCTGATACTTGCGAAGTCGGTTGAATAATTTTCTCAAATATTGGATATGGTCCATTTCGTTCTTTGACTTCGCGATCATGTCGTCCACGTATACCTCAATTTCTTTGTGGATCATGTCGTGGAATAACGTCACCATCGCTCGTTGGTAGGTGGCACCCGCATTTTTGAGTCCAAAAGGCATCACCCTGTAGCAGAAAGTGCCCCAGGGTGTAATGAAGGAAGTTTTCTCGCGGTCTTCCTCATTCATCTTGATTTGGTTGTACCCAGAGTACCCATCCATAAAGGAATAAAGTGTGTTCGTGGCTGTATGATCCACTAGTGTATCGATGTGTGGTAAGGGAAAATCGTCCTTTGGACTGGCACGATTCAGATCCCTGTAGTCAATGTCGCCACCGGCCCAAACGGGCCTCGGCGGTCGCGAAGACGGTCGAGCTCGCTTTTATTTTAGTTTTGAAAATGTATTGGATTATTAGAACGACTTGTTCTCAAACTGAGACCTTGTCGATGTTATCCAATTTATTTATTAAAAGTCTCACCAATCCATGTTAATCCCAAGCGGGACCCTCCATGGATTAGTGGTTTTCGCAAAAGGAGGGTCCTTTGGAGTCGCCACCAATGTTTTACTCAAAACATTGGAAAAAGGGATAAGGCAATCGATTCAAAAATCGACTTCGGCCATTACAACCAGAGTCGGGTAAGGGAGTCGGTTACGCGTGGGGAAGGTGTTAGCACCCCACAGCGCCCCTTTCGGGTTCCCTATGACAGATTATTTCTAAAATAACAGCGTAAAATTACTAAATTACCCCTATTTATTCTAAGCAATTATAAATTAACTATCTACATGATGACAGTTTAAATATGCACACAGAAAGCAGTAAAAGGAAGGATTTAAGAAGAAACCTTTGAAGCGTGCTTTTATATATTAAAGTAAAACTGGGAAGCTTTTTGGCGTTCCCTCGCTCTACAAGCCCGCTCGCTCCCTCCTATAAAATTTTGACTATGGAAATCCGGAGGATTTCCCTTCGACTAGGTTCGATCCTCAAGCAAAATGGCTCGGGGCTCAAGAACTTCGTCGGATCAACTCTCCGAGTGATTTCTAGGGCAGAACACTGCTCAAAAACCCCAGAATACTCAAGGAGAGGGTTAAAACTATGTTCAAAAAGTGTCAAATGACGTCCAATTGACGTCATATTTATAGGGAACAGGCGCAATACGGGCTATGGGATCAATACGGCCGTATTGAAATTTTTGAACTTCAATACGGCCGTATTGAATTCAATATGGCCGTATTGAAATTCAGAAATTTCAATACGGCCGTATTGAGTTCACTGCGGCTGTATTGAAGCTTCAATACGGCCGTATTGATTTCAGTACGGCCGTATTGAAGTTTCAGAAACTTCAATACGCCGTATTGAGTTCACTGCGGCCGTATTGAAGCTTCAATACGGCCGTATTAAGTTCAGTACGGCCGTATTGGGCTTCATTCCCTCCACTTTCTTATTTTGAGCTATTCTAAGACCTCTAGACCTACAGAGAACCCTCCTAGGGCCTTCCAGGAGTCCTTCTGGTTGATCTTCCTTCAGTCTTCGAGAGTCTTCAAGCTTTATTTCCGACCCGGGCAATTTTAGGGGTCTACAGCTGCCCCCCCTTTACTTAGTCAAACGGTCTTTTGGTGTACCGTTTGATAAGTAAAGGAGTTGACCCAATTGTCCGGGGAATAAGACATCCTTCCGACTTGTAGCGTCTTCCGGTGGAAAATTGTTGAGTAGCCTCTCCAGGTTGTTGCATACCTCGGCGCTTCTGATAACCTCGGTAGCTGAGTACCGCCTCTCCAGGCTATACCAGAGTGTTCTTGACAACCTCACTGGCAGTTGCATACCTCCGTGTTCTTGACAACCTCGGGGTAGCGTGAGTATCGCCTCTCCAGGCTATACCAGAGTGTTCTTGACAACCTCACTGGCAGTTGCATACCTCCGTGTTCTTGACAACCTCGGGGTAGCGTGAGTATCGCCTCTCCAGGCTATACCAGAGTGTTCTTGACAACCTCACTGGCAGTTGCATACCTCCGTGTTCTTGACAACCTCGGGGTAGCGTGAGTATCGCCTCTCCAGGCTATACCAGAGTGTTCTTGACAACCTCACTGGCAGTTGCATACCTCCGTGTTCTTGACAACCTCGGGGTAGCCGAGTACCGCCTCTCCAGGCTATACCAGAGTGTTCTTGACAACCTCACTGGCAGTTGCATACCTCCGTGTTCTTGACAACCTCGGGGTAGCCGAGTACTGCCTCTCCAGGCTATACCAGAGTGTTCTTGACAACCTCACTGGCAGTTGCATACCTCCGTGTTCCTGACAACCTCGGGGTAGCGTGAGCTTTGCCTCTTAGGCTTTGTGATGATTTTTGTCTCCACAGTCCACGATGCTGCTTCGACGGTTTTTCTGATTTTGTGCCGCTGAGGGCTGGATAACGCAGGGATCCGTCTAGGGGATGTGCAGTCATTCATAGGTTTTTGTGCCCCAACTTGCATTGCTTAGTTGGTACCCATGGGGAATTTCTGTTTCCTTGGGGTGTAGACACAGATGCTCTTCTTGAATTGAGCGATGCCTTATGTTTGGCTGACGTCCTTTTGACGTAAGTGGAGTATCCCGGTTATCCTTATTCGGGTGACTCTTTTTGATTTTTTGGATTTTGTTGCCTCTGTGTAGGCTGTTATCCGCTAGGGGATTTTGTCATTGGTTGTGATTAGCCTCTTCTGTTAGGCAGATCATCTTGACGCTTGATGTTTGGCTCGATGCCGAATTCCGCTAGGGGAATGATTATTGATCTTTTCGATTTTTTTTTTTTTTTTTTTCTTTTTTTTTTCTTTTTTTTTTCTTTTTTGAAAGAGTGCCTCTGAATAGGCGAATTATCTTGATGTTTGATGATTGGCTGAATGCCGAATTCCTCTTGGGGAATGGTTATTGATCTTTTTGATTTTTTCTCTTTTTGAAGGGGTGCCTCTTGAGTAGGCGACTGGGGATTTGAAGTTCAGTGTTCGGCTGAGTGCCAAATTCCGCTTGGGGAATGGTTATTGATGTTTTTTTTTTTTTTTTTTTTTTTTTTTTTTTTTGATTTTTCTCCTTTTGCAGGGATGCCTCTGAGTAGGCGACTGGGGAATGTGGGATCTTATGTATCCCAGAGTATTATTTAGGAAGCCTCTGCAGGCTTAGCCTCACTCAACACTTGAGTTGGAGAGCTATCTTCACTGAGGAAGTTTTAGTCCTTTGACTTGGATATTCTGCTTGGGAGATCGTACTTCCATTGGGAATTTTGTCGATTTTGCTTTGATAGTTCTCGCTGGGGATTTGTTTTGAGCGCGAGCTGAGGTTTCTCTGGGGGAGTATTATTTCTGCGAGCCTCTCCAGGCTCAATTATTCTGTATGATGAATTGGTTTTTTTATTCAGCCCGAGAATGCGAGCTGAGGCGTCTTTTGGAGAGTATTATTTCGGCAAGCCTCTCCAGGCTCAATTATTCTGTATGGTCAGAGAGTATTGTTTCGGCGAGCCTCTCCAGGCTCAGTTATTCTATGGGAGTATTATTTCAGCAAGCCTCTCCAGGCTTAATTATTCTGAGAGAGTATTATTTCGGCAAGCCTCTCCAGGCTCAATTATTTTGAGAGAGTATTATTTCGGCGAGCCTCTCTAGGCTCAGTTATTCTGTACAAACTGTTGAGTATTGTTTCGGCAAGCCTCTCCAGGCTCGGTTATTCTGCGAGAGTATTATTTCGGCAAGCCTCTCCAGGCTCAGTTATTTTGAGAGAGTATTATTTCGACAAGCCTCTCCAGGCTCAGTTATTCTGTACAAACTGTTGAGTATTGTTTCGGCAAGCCTCTCCAGGCTCGGTTATTCTGTATGACGCTGTTGATTTTCTGAATCTTTGCATTTTGTTTGCTGCTGTCATACACAAGCAATTTTTCTATTTTTTCTATTTTATGCAATTGCCTCATGATAAGGTCTTTAAATGTGCAATTAATATGTGTGATGCATGCAATACAATTTTTTATTTTTGTTCATTTATTTAGAAAAGTGAGTGGCTCTCCCTATCCTCTTCTTCTTGGAGGACTTTCTGTCATTGACGCGAGGGAGTATTTTTATGAGCCTTTATGCAGGAGATTTATGGATTTTATAGGAACCCCTCCAATTTTCTTTATTTGACCGATTATTAAGAGAGTTTCGTACAATTTTTGAAACATCAATTTAGAGGCATAATCACATGGTCAAGAGAGAAGAGAAATGAATAGATATTTTATTGATATTCACAAGTGTTTTTACAGACAGATATACAGAAGGAAATTTCTGAAGAATGGCTGGCCAGGGTAGGCTATATACATTTTTGGCTTAAACAATTATATCTGTAATTGTCGCTCTTCCCGTTCCCCTAATCGCTTCGGGTGAGATACCTGAGCTAGGAGTGTAGATGCTGCAAGACGCTTGCTTCTAGAAGATAATCACTTGAACCGCCTTTCGGTTTTCGATTCAAGTGACCGTTGCTTGCTTTGCTTTTACACCTTATTCTTTTGCCCCTAACTTTTGCCTAGGACGTATCCTAGCGGGGATAATTTTGCCTTTGTTTTGCCTAGTACCCTTGTACTGGCGGGCTTTTTTGTTTTGCCCTAACTTTTGCCTAGGATGCCCTTTTTGGGTTTTCATCCTAGCGGGCTGATGCAAGCAACGTCTTCAAGCATAATACTTCTTTACCACGTCAGCGTTGACTGGGTATCGAAGTTCTTCTCCGTCCATGTCTGTGAGAATCAATGCTCCTCCGGAGAAGGCTCGTTTTTCCACGTATGGTCCTCCGTGATTTGGGGCATACTTTCCGATTTTGTCCTTTTGAGTTGGTAGCAATTTCTTCATTACCAACTCTCCCTCATAGTAGACTCGAGGGTGGACCTTCTTGTCAAAAGCCTTTTTGGTCTTCCTCTGATAGGCTTGACCACGGCATATGGTGTTCAACCATTTTCTTCAATGAGGTTCAATTGGTCATACCGGCTTTGAACCCATTCTACCTCGGAAAGTTTTGCTTCCATAATTACCCTTAGAGAAGGTATCTTGACTTCGACGGGTAGAACTGCCTCCATCCCATAGACGAGGGAGAATGGAGTAGCTCCTGTAGATGTGCGTACTGAAGTCCTATAACCATGAAGAGCGAAGGGTAACATCTCGTGTCAGTCTTTAAATGAGACAACCATCTTTGCACTATTTTCTTGATGTTCTTATTGGTTGCCTCGACTGCCCCATTCATCTTTGGCCGATATGGGGAAGAATTATGGTGTTGGATCTTGAATTCTTGGCACAGTTCTTCTACCATTTTATTATTCAGATTAGATCCATTTTCAGTGATGATTTATTTCTCCATGCTTCCACTAGATTATTCTAAAATCTTTTGGGACAAGAGAGAAGAGAAAGGAAAGATATTTTTGTTCTAAAGTTTGTGTTTTAGAGGGGATTTATTTTTTCAAAAATGGTTTTTGTAAGAATGGATGGCCAATGTGTTTAGGCTTGTTTGATTAAACACTTATGAAGTTAAAAAGTCGTGTTGTGATTCGACAACTTGGATAGCTTCCCTTGAACCTTTCTTGAATTCGGTTCGTGGTACCATCATGGATTTCTTTTGTTTTTTGATTGTCCTTATTTTTGCCTAAAACACCCTTTTGTGGTGTTTTAGCGGACTTTTGTTTTTGTTTATTTTTGTAACCCTAACTTTTGCCTAGGTCACCCTTTCGTGGGATTCCTAGCGGGTTTTTTGCTCTTATTTTTGTGCAGCCCCCTTTTTTGGGTTTCCTGCCGAGCTTTTTTTGTTTTTAGGATTTCTTTTTATCCATGATGGCACTTGTCGAGGCCAAGGGAAGGTGCTCCAAGTCGTCACACACACCTCCACATGAAAATGATGTGGGTTTATTATTATTAAGATGATTTTAACCTCATTCATGTTTATTCAAACAGGGTTAAAAATGATGCGGTTTAGAATTTTATTATAAGCAAGAAAAGAAGCAATGAAGAATGATTTTATTATAATCATAGCGGAGACATGTGTCCTTATTTCATCACTGATATGGGTCCCAATGTTGACCTCTTATATCTTTCGGCCATGCCTCAAATTCACAGTCTCTAATTTTTCTTGACGAGCTTCTTAATGTAGCAATCTTTGCAGATTCGGAGCAATGGTCTCCTCATCACTGTCCAACTCAACCCATTTATCCTCAACTTTTGGATCCCGGTCAGAGCGAACAATTACAGACATAATTATTTTATTGGTTCTGTTTAGGTTTAGAATTTATTAATGTTAATGGGGAAAGAGAGAAAAGAACAAAAGAGAGAATGATACGTGAAAAATGCCTCTTTATTGATGTGTATTAAAATTGTAAAAAACCCTTATTTACATGAAAAGGTCCTCATGATCTCGGGTACTGATCACGAGTTCCTAAAAGAAAAGAGAAATATGGAGGGGCCCTATTGTGGCTTGCCATTCTCTACTCCTGCTTTGGTAGAGGATTCTTGCTCACGTCGGGTGCTGTCGAATCAAAGGTGACCCACCCAGCATCAATGAGGTCTTGGACCTTGTATTTGAGAGCTTTACAGTTCTCCGTTGAATGCCCTGGTGTCCCCGAGTGGTATAGACATTTATCTTGTGGTTTGTACCACTCGGGGTAAGGTGGATCCATCTTCCTTGGCGGAACATAAGCTAGAAGATGGGCTTCTACTAGCTTCGACAAGAGGTCGCTATATGTGGTCGGAAGTTTATCAATCTTCCTCACAGGGTTATATTGCGACTTTCCTGACTTCGAAGTGGAAGAAGATGAAGAAATAGTTATGGCGTTGACTCCTCCCTCCTTCTTCTTCCTGAAGGTCTTCTTAGCTTCGAATGTTTGGGAGGACTTAGCTAGCTTCCCACTTTTCAGCCCTTGTTCCACCCTTTCTCCAATGGTGATGATGTCCGAGAAGAGTGTTGTCGTGTTCCCTATCATTTTGTCATAATAGGGACCGGTCAACGAGTTTATGAATAAGGACACCGTCTCCTTATCCGACAGCGGGGGCTCTATTTGTGCCGCCAACTCCCTCCACCGTTGGGCATACGCCTTGAAAGATTCATCATTTGTTTTACTCAAGGCTTGAAGATCAGACCTATCGGGTGTTAGGTCGATGTTATATTTATAGCGCTTGAGAAAGGCGTCGGCCAACTGCCTCCATGTGCACACTTGATTTCCATCCAGCTGCATATACCAATTGAGTGCGGTTTCAGCCAAGCTCTCTTGAAAGCAATGAATTAAGAGCTTTTGATTGGTAGCATATGCAGCCATCTTTCGGCAGTACATGGTGAGATGACTCTTGGGGCAAGTCGATCCCACGTATCTCGGGAAATCTGGCACTTTAAATTTAGGAGGGAATTGGATGTCCCTCACTAAACACATGTCGGCGGCATCTTTGATGTCAAAATCATGCCCCTCCATAGCCCTTAGCCGATCCTCTAGGGCGTGGAATTGTTCCTTCGAGACCTCGGGCTCTTTGATTACAATTCCAGCCCCAATAGGTATGGCGTGCGGAGGCTCTTCCTCGTGCTCTTCCTCCTCATGATGGGACCCATGGTCACTGTGGTGTGATCCATGGACGTTGTGGTGACGCATGAGTTCCATCATTTGCGCCATTTGTTCTTTGAGCTGTGAGAGCTCGGCTGTAAGCTTCTTATTTTGGTCCTCCAGCGCTTCCATCTTCCTGATTTTCTGCGCGCGCGTGAGGACAGAGAGATGACCAGCCACTTTCTAAAAATGAATATTTAATCTAATTAATTTATGGAATGAATACGCTCTTGACATGAGCTTGATAACCCTCCATTTTTAAGGCGCTGCCTTTTTTTAAAATGGAGTGTTACCACCCTCCTTGACCTATGATCCTTCCCCAACGAAGAATCTTGATAATTATGGGTCTCTTTTACTCATGTCAAGAGGTATTGGTGAACCTAGAATGCATGGTTTATGAGGATGCATGATATCTTTATTGGTAATAATGTACATGCTCCTCACTTTTATTATATTTTCACACATGGTCTTTCCTCTCATGTCATGGTATTTTCATGCATGGGGATTATTCTTAGACCTTATCACGAGGTTATTTATTAATGCACAAACAATTGCACATAAGCATTTACACAAACAATTCACTCATCCACAAACAGTCACGAGCGAATCACGAGGTAGGGGTCTCCTGCAGAAAAGTGCATATTCAAGGAGGTTCTAACTGTTCTCACTTGGTCAAAGGCCCCCAAGGTGCCCCCATTATAGGGACCCAATTCCTCTCGTCGTAAGTCGATGGAAAGCTCCAACGCACTGTCGGACTCGAGTTCATGGTTATCACCTTGAGTGATGTTTTCCGACAACGGTCTACGGGCACCTATAGACCCATTCGACAACCGGCCGTACTAACATCCACTCCCTATGGTTAATCACTCATGCCCCCGGGTATAGAGGGAACTGTTGTGTGCAAAGGTTTGTGTGCAGTTTTTATTTCAAACAATTGCGAAAATTTAAACAAACAACAGTTATTAAAAGCCATATAGATAAAACATGTTATTATACAAGCAAGGGGTAATAAAGTAATTTTTAACTATTATTTGTTAAAAATAATCTGTCACTAAATGGGACTGACTCTCGAAGCTTCCCCAGTGGAGTCGCCATCTGTCGCCACCGGCCCAAACGGGCCTCGGCGGTCGCGAAGACGGTCGAGCTCGCTTTTATTTTAGTTTTGAAAATGTATTGGATTATTAGAACGACTTGTTCTCAAACTGAGACCTTGTCGATCTTATCCAATTTATTTATTAAAAGTCTCACCAATCCATGTTAATCCCAAGCGGGACCCTCCATGGATTAGTGGTTTTCGCAAAAGGAGGGTCCTTTGGAGTCGCCACCAATGTTTTACTCAAAACATTGGAAAAAGGGATAAGGCAATCGATTCAAAAATCGACTTCGGCCATTACAACCAGAGTCGGGTAAGGGAGTCGGTTACGCGTGGGGAAGGTGTTAGCACCCCACAGCGCCCCTTTCGGGTTCCCTATGACAGATTATTTCTAAAATAACAGCGTAAAATTACTAAATTACCCCTATTTATTCTAAGCAATTATAAATTAACTATCTACATGATGACAGTTTAAATATGCACACAGAAAGCAGTAAAAGGAAGGATTTAAGAAGAAACCTTTGAAGCGTGCTTTTATATATTAAAGTAAAACTGGGAAGCTTTTTGGCGTTCCCTCGCTCTACAAGCCCGCTCGCTCCCTCCTATAAAATTTTGACTATGGAAATCCGGAGGATTTCCCTTCGACTAGGTTCGATCCTCAAGCAAAATGGCTCGGGGCTCAAGAACTTCGTCGGATCAACTCTCCGAGTGATTTCTAGGGCAGAACACTGCTCAAAAACCCCAGAATACTCAAGGAGAGGGTTAAAACTATGTTCAAAAAGTGTCAAATGACGTCCAATTGACGTCATATTTATAGGGAACAGGCGCAATACAGGCTATGGGATCAATACGGCCGTATTGAAATTTTTGAACTTCAATACGGCCGTATTGAATTCAATACGGCCGTATTGAAATTCAGAAATTTCAATACGGCCGTATTGAGTTCACTGCGGCTGTATTGAAGCTTCAATACGGCCGTATTGATTTCAGTACGGTCGTATTGAAGTTTCAGAAACTTCAATACGCCGTATTGAGTTCACTGCGGCCGTATTGAAGCTTCAATACGGCTGTATTAAGTTCAGTACGGCCGTATTGGGCTTCATTCCCTCCACTTTCTTATTTTGAGCTATTCTAAGACCTCTAGACCTACAGAGAACCCTCCTAGGGCCTTCCAGGAGTCCTTCTGGTTGATCTTCCTTCAGTCTTCGAGAGTCTTCAAGCTTTATTTCCGACCCGGGCAATTTTAGGGGTCTACAGTCAACACAGACTCTAACCTTTCCATTCTTTTTAATGACTGGCACGATGTTAGCCAGCCATTCGGGATACTGAGATACAACCAAGAATCCCGCGTCTAATTGCTTTTCGACCTCCTCCTTGATCTTTAAAGACCACTCGGGCTTGATTCGTCGGAGCTTTTGTTTGACGGGTCGAAACCCTTCTTTCAATGGTAGCTTGTGCTCGACGATGTTAGTGTCCAAACCGGGCATATCACGGTACGACCATGCAAATATGTCCTTATATTCCTTTAACAATTGGATCAATTGTGCCCTTATTTCATCACTGATATGGGTCCCAATGTTGACCTCTTTTATCTCTTGGTCCTGCCCCAAATTTACGGTCTCCAATTTCTCTTGATACGGTTGGAGTAGACGAGCTTCTTGATTTAGCAGTCTTTGCAGATCCGGAGAGATGGTCTCCTCATCACTATCCAACTCAACCCATTCACCCTCAACTTTCGGATCCCGGTCAGAGCGAACAATCACAGACATAATTGTTTTACTGGTTCTGTTTTTGGTTTAGAATTATTAATAATATTAATAAGAGAGAGAGAGAAAAGAACAAATGAGAGAATGATGTGTGAAAAATGCCTCTTTATTGATATGTATAAAAAACTGTACAAAAAACCCTTATTTACATGAAAAGGATCTCATGATCTCGGGTACTGATCATGAGTCCCAAAAAGAAAAATGTGGAGGGGCCCTATCGTGGCTTGCTCTTCTCTCTACTCCTGCTTCGGCAGAGGATTCTTGCTCACGTCGGGCGCTGTCGAATCAAAAGTGATCCACCCAGCATCGATAAGGTCTTGGACCTTATATTTGAGAGCTCTACAGTTCTCCGTTGAATGCCCCGGTGCCCCCGAATGGTATAGACATTTGTCTTGAGGTTTGTACCAATCGGGATAAGGTGGATCAATCTTCCTTGGTGGAATGTAAGCTAGAAGATGAGCTTGCTCTAGCTTCGGTAGGAGGTCGCTATATGTGGTCGGAAGTTTATCAAACTTCTTCACAGGGTTGTATTGCGACTTTCCCGACTTCGAAGTGGAAAAAGATGAAGAAATAGTTACGGCATTGACTCCTCCCTCCTTCTTCTTCCCATAGGTCTTCTTAGCTTCAAATGATTGGGAAGGCCCAGCTAGCTTCCCACTTTTCAGTCCTTGTTCCACTCTTTCTCCAATGGTGATGATGTCCGAGAAGAGCGTTGTCGTGTTCCCTATCATTTTGTCATAATAGGGACCGATCAACGAATTTATGAATAGGGACACCGTCTCCTTATCCGACAGCAGGGGCTCTATTTGTGCTGCCAATTCCCTCCATCGTTGGGCGTACGCCTTAAAGGATTCATCATTTTTCTTGCTCAAGGCTTGAAGATCGGACCTATCGGGTGTTAGGTCGATGTTATACTTGTAGCGCTTGAGAAATGCGTCGGCCAACTGCCTCCACGTATACACCTGATTCCCATCCAGCTGCATATACCAGTTGAGTGCGGTATCAGCCAAGCTCTCTTGGAAGCAATGGATTAAGAGCTTTTCATTAGTGGCATATGCAGCCATTTTTCGGCAATACATAGTGAGATGACTTTTGGGGCAAGTCGATCCCACATACTTTGGGAAATCGGGCACTTTAAATTTGGGAGGGAATTGGATGTCCCTCACTAAGCACATGTCGGCGGCATCTTTGATATCAAAATCATGCCCCTCCATAGCCCTCAGCCGGTCCTCGAGAGCGTGGAATTGTTCCTTTGAAATCTCGGGCTCTCTAATTGTAATCCCCGCCCCAAGGGGTACAGCTTGCGGAGGCTCTTGCTCTTGCTCCTCCTCATGATGGGACTCATGGTCACTGTGTTGAGCCCCGTGTATGTTTTGGTGACGCATGAGTTCCATCATTTGCGCCATTTGCTCCTTGAGCTGTGAGAGCTCGGCTGTAAGCTTCTTATTTTGTTCCTCCAACGCGTCCATTTTCTTGAGTTTCTGCGCGCGCGTGAGGACAGAGAGATGACCAGCCACTTTCTAAAATGAATGCTTAATCTAATTAGTTTATTTATGGAATGAATACACTCTTGACATGAGCTTGGTAACCTTCCATCTTTAAGGCGCTGCCTTTTTAAGACGGAGGTTTACCACCCTCCTTGGCTTATGATCTCTCCCCAACGGAGAATCTCAATAGTCATGGGTCTCTTTCACTCATGTCAAGGGGTATTGGTGAGCCTAAAATGAATGGTTATGAGGATGCATGATGTCTTATTGGTAATGATGCACATGCTCCTCACTTTTATTATATTTTCACACATGGTCTTTCCTCTCATGTCATGATATTTTTCATGCATGGGGGTTATTCTTAGACCTTATCACGAGGTTTATTATTAATGCACAAACAATGTCACATAGACCTATACACAAACAATTCACTCATCCACGAACAGTCACGAGCGAATCACGAGGTAGGGGTATCCTGCAGAAAAGTGCATATTCAAGGAGGTTCTAACTGTTCTCACTGGTCTGAGGCCCCCAAGGTGCCCCCATTATAGGGACCCAATTCCTCTCGTCGTAAGTGATGTTGTGTATTTTACTCATATTTTAGCACTTTAATTCACAAGAATTCATAGCATAATCATGCATATCTTTCATGTTTTTAATAAATTTTTATATCATTTTCCTATTTTATGCTTTTCTTGGTATGTGTTGTGTTTTCTCTGAGCAGGATCAAGATTTAAGAATTAAAGAGGAAATGCTGAGCTACAGGGAAAATCACGGCCGTGATTCTAAATCACGCCCGTGATTCACCAGAGAAAATCACGGCCGTGATTCCCAATCACACCCGTGAACGCCACTGACCCTTCATAGATGTGCTCCAGAGAAGATCACGGTCGTGATTCTCAGTCACGGCCGTGATTCACTTCGCGTCCCAGCTTTTTAAGTTTTATGTTTTATTTTTTTTATTTTATCTTTGTAATTTTTATCTTGGTAGTTTTACCTTTTTACCCTTTTAGGTTATAAATTAGATTAGGTTAGCCTAGAACGGGGATTCTTTTCAGAGAGAGTTTTTAGTTTTTGACACTTGGAGAAGGTTGGGCGCCTGTGCCATCGACTCTAAGGTTTGCTTTTCTTTTATTCTTATTTTCTTGGAGAACTACTATGAACTCCTGTGAGTAGTTTCCCTTTTTCTGGGATCAGGGCTTAGCCTCTGAGAACCTCTTTATTAATGCATTATTCAGTTTCTTAATTTTATTCCAATTCTTAATCTGTTCTTTTATATTTTATATATGAACTTTAATATTATTGTTTTCATAATAACATTAATTAAGGATGAACTGAGAGGAGAACTTGATTATAATTATGATAAACAATTAATCTTAATTTTCATAATCATAGATAATTAGGGATGAACTGAGAGGAGAACCTAATTATCGGAACCTAAAGGAATAGACTTGAGTGTTAAATCACGAGAGTAGATTTAAGCTTTCGAGGAGCAATAGATTAACAAAGATCTTAACGGGTTTAATTGAACGTAATTACCACGAGAGTAGGGATTAATTTTAATTAAACACGTCCTCGTAGCCTGAGAAGGTGCAAGGATTAAATTAGGTTAAGACTACCTTCAAGATGGAATAGAATTAATTAATGAAAATAATAATTCAATAATGTTGGAACTCTTTGTGCGAACCCTAGATTCCCGGAAATCTCCTTATCTTATCTTAAAGTTTTATCTTATTCATTAATTGCATTACTATCTCTTTTACCATGAAATCTGATCTTATCATATCAAAACAGAAATTCCATCTGTTTTAAAATTCAAATTAAAATACTAGTAATTCTAGGTCAAACACGTAGTCCCTGTGATTCGATATTTATTACTTGACGACAACCGTACACTTGCGGTTTTCCACACATCAAGTTTTTGGCGCCGTTGCCGGGGACTACGTCTCTTGATTTAAATTACAATTATTTTAATTCGAATTTTTTTTAAAAAAAAAAAAAAAAAAAAAAAAATATTTAATAAATAAATAATTTTTTTTTTTTTTTAGTGTTTACTTCTCCAATTCAGATTTCACGGGTCACTTTCTTTTTTTTTTGCAGTGCCTTAGGATTAATGCAAAAGAGATCTCTACGTCTTGGGAAACCAACACCACTTGATCCTGAGATTGAAAGAACTCTCCTGAGAAGGAAAAGAAACCTTTCTAGAGAATTTGACATGGCTGCACAACGAGATAATTTACCGCTTCGGGATTACTCTGCACCCGTAGCTCGTGGGATACCTGGAGGGGAGATGCGAACTGGAGCTACTGTACCAGCTTCTCTGGTGAATATGCTCAAACAGAACACCTTTGGAGGACTACCATCAGAAGATCCTAATGACCACTTAGAGGGGTTCTTGGAAATCTGTGAGACCCAGCAATTTGATGATGAAGTTTCTGATGGAATGCGACTCCGCTTATTCTCACTCACCTTGAGAGATAAGGCAAAGGTGTGGCTAAGAACAGTGCCTAGAGAAAAGATAGCAACTTGGGAATTATGTGAAAGAGCTTTTCTAGAGAAATTCTTTCCTCCTTCTAAAACTAAAGAATTGAGGAAGAAAATCACTAATTTCCAACAAGGCACTGGAGAAACTATTTATGAAGCATGGGAGCGGTTCAAAGGATATCTTCAAGCATGCCCACAACATGGCTTCAACCGTTGGCTTACCATCCAATTTTTCTTTGAAGGATTGGACCAACAAAGCACCATGATATTAGACTCAGCAGCTGGAGGATCTTTCATGGGGAAACCTATTAATGACTGCATGATTATTTTGGAAAATGTAGCCTCAAATCACAGCCAATACAGTGAAAGAGAAGTCACAGCAAGGAAAGGAACTCCGGGGCGATATGAAGTGAACAATATTGAGTTACTCTTAGCAAAATTTGATACTCTTAATCAAAGATTAGACAAGATGGAAAAAGCTAAGGTTAATTCAGTGGCTACAAATCAAGTATGTGACCTTTGTAGGGAACAAGGGCACACTGCAGTAGATTGTACCTCAATTTTTACTGGAGAAAAAGAAGATACTACTGAACAAGTGGCAGCTTCTCATAATTTCTATGACACTCCTCGAAGAGAGGAGAGTAATCCATATTCCAACACATACAACCCTGGTTGGAAGAATCATCCTAACTTTTCTTGGAAGAATAACCCAGTTCAAGGAAGTAGCAATCAGCAACCTAATTTCCGTCCGTCCAATCACTTCATTAATGGGGAAGGAAATCCAGTACAGACACCCTCAATTCAACAAAGTGTTTCAAGATTAGAAAACCTTATGGAGAATTTTATCACTAATCAAAAACAGACCAATGATTCAATGGCAAATTCTATTCAAAACCTTGCTGTCAAGGTTGAGAATATTACTCTCCACAACAAGATGCTGGAAAATCAAATTGCACAGTTGATGCCTAGTTCAAACAATTCTCCAGGTAAGTTCCCAGGTAAAACAGTTGCAAACCCAGCTGAAAATGTTAATGCTGTTACTTTAAGGAGTGGGAAGAAATTAGACAGACCTGTGTCTAATCAAAATGATAATATTGAGATTGATGAAGACGCTTCTCCTATGGTTGAAAAACCTGAAAAGGAGAGATTAGAAAAAGAAAAAGTATCTTCATCAAAGCCTCAAACTGTTTATCACCCCCCAATTCCTTTTCCTCAAAGGTTAGCAAGGACTAAACTTGATAGACAATTTGAAAATTTTTTAAATATGATCAAACAAGTGTATGTAAACATTCCATTTGTAGAAGCTCTACAACAGATGCCTACATATGCTAAATTTCTTAAGGATCTTTTAGCTAACCGAAGGAAATTGGATGATAGAGAGACTGTTACATTGATCCATCATAATTTGCCCAAAAAACTTAAGGATCCTGGTAGTTTCTCTATACCTTGTCTCATTGAAAATCTAAGGTTTGAAAAAGCCTTATGTGACCTTGGGGCAAGTATCAGTTTAATGCCTTTATCAATTTGCAAGAAATTAGATATGGGAGAATTAAAGCCTACAGCAATGTCAATCCAGTTAGCAGATAGATCTATAAAATATCCCATAGGAATTTTAGAAGATGTTCCAGTTAAGATAGGTAAATTTTTAATTCCGGGAGATTTTGTTGTTTTAGAAATGGAAGAGGACAAACAAATACCAATCATACTAGGTAGACCATTTTTGGCTACAGCAGGCGTGATAGTAGATGTCAAACATGGAAAATTGTCCTTATCCATTAATGATGAAACAATGGAATTTAATATTGCTAAATCTGTTAGACAACCTTCTCTTGAAAATATTTGCTGCAGGGTTGATATATTGCCTAAAGACATGGAGGAAGAAGTCATGAGATCTATTTTGAGGGATCCCTTGGAGAATTTTCTAGTTGGAGGAAAGCACATAGATCTTGAGGGGATTCAACCTAATTATGCTTGCTTGATCGATTCAAGTCCCCCGTGTAAAGAAAAAGATCCTCTAGTAGAAAGTCTTCTTGAGCCTTCAACAGATTAGGGTTAGGAGGATGTACGCATTTCATTAATTTTATTCTTAAAAAAAAAAAAAAAAAAAAAAAAAAAAAAAAAAATTTCAGAGTTCCAGAGAGAATCACGACCGTGACTCTAAATCACGGGCGTGATCTTCTCTGGAAAATTTTTTGGAAAACTCCAGAGAGAATCACGACCGTGATTATAAATCACGGGCGTGATCTCCTCTGTTTGAATTTTTGAAAACTCACAAAGAGAATCACGGCCGTGATTTCCAATCACGCCCGTGATTCCCTGCTGAGGCTCAACCGATACAACCCGTGATTTTTGAAATTCCCCTTTCCCTTATATATTTTTCCCCCTCCTTTTACATTCTCACTTCTCTCAAACTTACGAACTCTGCCCATTCTCTCTTTTCTTCTCTCCCAAACCCTAGCTTCTCACTTCTTCTTCCTCTTCTTCCCTCTTCCTCCCACATTCACTCCTTCCGTTCATCCATGGCTCCCAAGCGCACCCGTACCGTTGGTTCGTCCTCCACCGCTTCCGATACCCACAGTTACGAGGAAGAAGCAAGTGAAATTCCGCACCTTCCTCCGAGGTTCTATCGGAACGATGAACAGCGTGAGCGGAACGAGGTATTACGCTTCCGCACTATCCATCCTACCAGGTATCTCGACTTCCCATTTATTCGTAAGTTGGGTTTACGTGCTGATATCAATTTCATGTTAACTAACATTGGCTGGACAACCTTTGCTACCGTGCATAATGATTTTCCACCACAGTGAGATCTTTCTTATTCCTTATTTTACTCTGATGCTTAGGGACAAGCATTCCTTTCTGTTGTGGGTTGGTTGCATATTCATGCATTTTATAATTTTGTCAAAATAATCTATCATGCATTCATTAGCTCTTTGCTTCGGGACAAGCAAATCTTTAAGTTTGGGGTTAGGAGGATGTACGCATTTCATTCATTCATGCAAAGTAAAAAAAAAAAAAAAAAAAAAATCATGCATATATACATATTCAGTTAATCCCAGCTTGAATTTGTGTTTGAAAAGTAAATATTTTTAATGAAATTGTTCGTCTTTGAAAACACTGAATGTGATGAATTGAATCTTGAAGTCTCAGAACAAAAGGTTGAAAAATTAGCTGGTTTTGTGGCTAGCACTTGGTTCTTAGTATTGAGGCTTGAAATGATCGAGAATTATAAAAATAGTCTCTTGAAGATAAATTCTTTTTAATTCGTGCTTAAAAGCTTTTGGGGGGTAAAAAAAAAAAAATAAATAAAAATAAAAATAAATAAAAAAAAAAAAAAAAAAATCACCTAGCACCCCTTTGAGGTCATACGTTAGAGGGAGAATATTCTTAACCTTAGAAAACTAAGGGAACTAATTAGCTACTGGGGAATTGTTTAGTAAAATAGCTAGCACCCCTTTGAGGCTACGTGTTCTTGAAATTATCATCCTCTCTACACTGATTGGCTACTGGGGAAATGTTTTAGGTGAGACAAAAACAAAAATAAAAATATTACCCCTATTTGTGTCACAAGCATTGAAAAATTATTTCTGTTAAATTATCTTCATTTGACTAATGAGCTTTACAAGATTTGACATCATGAAACTCTTAGAAACTAAGAGTTGGCGCTAGTAATGAAAGATTAAGATTCTAATTGGACCTTGTGAGACTAAGAGTGAAGATTTTAAATGCTCAGTTAATTCTTGATGACTTTTTTTCAAAGTGCTAATTATTGTTTGAGGACAAACAAAAGTTCAAGTTTGGGGTTATTTGATGTTGTGTATTTTACTCATATTTTAGCACTTTAATTCACAAGAATTCATAGCATAATCATGCATATCTTTCATGTTTTTAATAAATTTTTATATCATTTTCCTATTTTATGCTTTTCTTGGTATGTGTTGTGTTTTCTCTGAGCAGGATCAAGATTTAAGAATTAAAGAGGAAATGCTGAGCTACAGGGAAAATCACGGCCGTGATTCTAAATCACGCCCGTGATTCACCAGAGAAAATCACGGCCGTGATTCCCAATCACACCCGTGAACGCCACTGACCCTTCATAGATGTGCTCCAGAGAAGATCACGGTCGTGATTCTCAGTCACGGCCGTGATTCACTTCGCGTCCCAGCTTTTTAAGTTTTATGTTTTATTTTTTTTATTTTATCTTTGTAATTTTTATCTTGGTAGTTTTACCTTTTTACCCTTTTAGGTTATAAATTAGATTAGGTTAGCCTAGAACGGGGATTCTTTTCAGAGAGAGTTTTTAGTTTTTGACACTTGGAGAAGGTTGGGCGCCTGTGCCATCGACTCTAAGGTTTGCTTTTCTTTTATTCTTATTTTCTTGGAGAACTACTATGAACTCCTGTGAGTAGTTTCCCTTTTTCTGGGATCAGGGCTTAGCCTCTGAGAACCTCTTTATTAATGCATTATTCAGTTTCTTAATTTTATTCCAATTCTTGATCTGTTCTTTTATATTTTATATATGAACTTTAATATTATTGTTTTCATAATAACATTAATTAAGGATGAACTGAGAGGAGAACTTGATTATAATTATGATAAACAATTAATCTTAATTTTCATAATCATAGATAATTAGGGATGAACTGAGAGGAGAACCTAATTATCGGAACCTAAAGGAATAGACTTGAGTGTTAAATCACGAGAGTAGATTTAAGCTTTCGAGGAGCAATAGATTAACAAAGATCTTAACGGGTTTAATTGAACGTAATTACCACGAGAGTAGGGATTAATTTTAATTAAACACGTCCTCGTAGCCTGAGAAGGTGCAAGGATTAAATTAGGTTAAGACTACCTTCAAGATGGAATAGAATTAATTAATGAAAATAATAATTCAATAATGTTGGAACTCTTTGTGCGAACCCTAGATTCCCGGAAATCTCCTTATCTTATCTTAAAGTTTTATCTTATTCATTAATTGCATTACTATCTCTTTTACCATGAAATCTGATCTTATCATATCAAAACAGAAATTCCATCTGTTTTAAAATTCAAATTAAAATACTAGTAATTCTAGGTCAAACACGTAGTCCCTGTAATTCTAGGTCAAACACGTAGTCCCTGAGACCTCATCGAACTAACAATTTTATTAAATGATTCACCAATCCATGTTAATCCCAAGCGGGACCCTCCATGGATTAGTGGTTTTCGCAAAGTAGTAGGGTTCTTGGAGTCGCCACCAATGTTTTACTCAAAACATTGGAAAAAGGGATAAGGCAATTGATTTCACAAATCAACTTTGGCCATTACAACCAGAGTCGGGTAAGGGAGTCGGTTGCGTGTGAGGAAGGTGTTAGCACCCCACAACGCCCCTTTCGGGTTCCCTATGACGGATTATTTCATAAATAACAGTGTAAAATTACTAAATTACCCCTATTTATTATAAACGGCTATGAATAAGATATCTACATGATGAATAAATTAAACATGCGATGCAACAATCAGAAAGCAGTAAAAGGAAGGATTTTGAAGAAGAAACCTTTGAAGCGTGCTTTTATATATTCAAATGTTAGGAGGCTTTTTGGCGCTCCCTCCCACTACACGCTCGCTCGCTCCTTCCCTAAAAATTAATCTTTACTATGGAAATCAAAAAGATTTCCCTTCGACTAGTTCGAATTCTCAAGCTAAATGCTCAGAACTCAAGAACTTCGTCGGATCGGCTCTCGGAGAGAATTCTAGGGCAGAACACTGCTCAAAAACCCCAGAATACTCAAGAAGAGAGTCCAAGAAGTGTGGAAAAGTGTGGAATGACGTCCAAATGACGTCCTATATATAGGAGTGAGGCGCAGTACGGCCTCTTACATCAATACGGCCCGTACTGAAGATTTGAACTACAGTACGGCCGTGTTGAATTCAGTACGGCCGTACTGAAGTTTCAAAAACTTCAGTACGGCCGTATTGGTTTCGGTACGGCCGTACTGAAGTTCAAAAACTTCAGTACGGCCGTATTGCGTTCAGCACGGCCGTATTGTAGTTCAAAATGTTCAGTACGGCCGTACTGAACTTCTAGGAGGCCGTATTGAGCTTCAATTCTCCCACATCTTTATTTTAAGCTACTCTAAGACCTCTAAACCTACAGATAATCATCCTAGGGTCTTCCAGGAGTCCTTCTGGCTGACTTTCCTTCGGTCTTCGAGAGTCTTCGAGTCTTATTTCCGACCCGGACAATTTTAGGGGTCTACACCTCTATGTTGGTTATTAGTCTCGCCAGGTGTAGCAAGTAAGTCAGTTGAAGAATTAGAGGGAACCAATGAACAGTAAACTAATTACCTGTTATGTTGTGCCTCTGTGTTGGTTATTAGTCTCCCCAGGTGTAGCAAGTAAGTCAGTTGAAAAATTAGAGAGAACCAACGAACAGTAAACCAATTACATGTTATGTTGTGCATCTGTGTTGGTTATTAGTCTCCCTAGGTGTAGCAAGTAAGTCAGTTGAAGAATTAGAGAGAACCAATGAACAATAAACCAATTACCTGTTATGTTGTGCATCTGTGTTGGTTATTAGTCTCCCCAGGTGCAGCAAGTAAGTCAGTTGAAGAATTAGAGGGAACCAATGAACAGTAAACCAATTACCTGTTATGTTGTGCCTCTGTGTTGGTTATTAGTCTCCCCAGGTGTAGCAAGTAAGTTAGTTGAAGAATTAAAGAGAACCAACGAACAGTAAACCAATTACAAGTTATGTTGTGCATCTGTGTTGGTTATTAGTCTTACCAGGTGTAGCAAGTAAGTCAGTTGAAGAATTAGAGGGAACCAATGAACAGTAAAACCATTACCTGTTATGTTGTGCATCTATGTTGGTTATTAGTCTTCCCAAGTGTAGCAAGTAAGTCAGTTGAAGAATTAGAGAGAACCAATGAACAGTAAACCGATTACCTGTTATGTTGTGCATCTGTGTTGGTTATTAGTCTCCCCAGCTGTAGCAAGTAAGTCAGTTGAGGAATTAGAGAGAACCAATGAATAGTAAACCAATTACCTGTTATGTTGTGCATCTGTGTTGGTTATTAGTCTCCCAGGTGTAGCAAGTAAATCAGTTGAATAATTAGAGAGAACCAATGAACAGTAAACCAATTACCTGTTATGTTGTGCATCTGTGTTGGTTATTAGTCTCCCCAGGTGTAGCAAGTAAGTCAGTTGAAGAATTAGAGAGAACCAATGAACAGTAAACCAATTACCTGTTATGTTGTGCCTCTGTGTTGGTTATTAGTCTCCCCAGGTGTAGCAAGTAAGTCAGTTGAAGAATTAGAGGGAACCGATGAACATTAAACCCATTACCTGTTATGTTGTGCATCTATGTTGGTTATTAGTCTTACCAAGTGTAGCAAGTAAGTCAGTTGAAGAATTAGAGGGAACCAATGAACAGTAAAACCATTACCTGTTATGTTCTGCATCTATGTTGGTTATTAGTCTTCCCAAGTGTAGCAAGTAAGTCAGTTGAAGAATTAGAGAGAACTAATGAACAGTAAACCGATTACCTGTTATGTTGTGCATCTGTGTTGGTTATTAGTCTCCCCAGCTGTAGCAAGTAAGTCAGTTGAGGAATTAGAGAGAACCAATGAACAGTAAACCAATTACCTGTTATGTTGTGCATTTGTGTTGGTTATTAGTCTCCCAGGTGTAGCAAGTAAATCAGTTGAATAATTAGAGAGAACCAATGAATAGTAAACCAATTACCTGTTATATTGTCCATCTGTGTTGGTTATTAGTCTCCCCAGGTGTAGCAAGTAAGTCAGTTGAAGAATTAGAGAGAACCAATGAACAGTAAACCAATTACCTGTTATGTTGTGCCTCTGTGTTGGTTATTAGTCTCCCCAGGTGTAGCAAGTAAGTCAGTTCAAGAATTAGAGGGAACCGATGAACAATAAACCAATTACCTGTTATGTTGTGCCTCTGTGTTGGTCATTAGTCTCCCCAGGTGTAGCAAGTAAGTTAGTTGAAGAATTAGAGAGAACCAACGAACAGTAAACCAATTACATGTTATGTTGTGCATCTGTGTTGGTTATTCGTCTCCCCAGGTGTAGCAAGTAAGTCAGTTGAAGAATTAGAGAGAACCAATGAACACTAAACCAATTACCTGTTATGTTGTGCATCTGGGTTGGTTATTAGTCTCCCCAGGTGTAGCAAGTAAGTCAGTTGAAGAATTAGAGAGAACCAACGAACAGTAAACCAATTACATGTTATGTTGTGCATCTGTGTTGGTTATTAGTCTCCCCAGGTGTAGCAAGTAAGTCAGTTGAAGAATTAGAGAGAACCAATGAACAGTAAACCAATTACCTGTTATGTTGTGCATCTGTGTTCGTTATTAGTCTCCCAAGGTGTAGCAAGTAAGTCAGTTGAAGAATTAGAGGGAACCAATGAACAGTAAACCAATTACATGTTAGGTTGTGCATCTGTGTTGGTTATTAGTCTCCCCAGGTGTAGCAAGTAAGTCAGTTGAATAATTAGAGAGAACCAATGAACAGTAAACCCATTACCTGTTATGTTGTGCATCTATGTTGGTTATTAGTCTTCCCAAGTGTAGCAAGTAAGTCAGTTGAAGAATTAGAGGGAACCAATGAACAGTAAAACCATTACCTGTTATGTTCTGCATCTATGTTGGTTATTAGTTTTCCCAAGTGTAGCAAGTAAGTCAGTTGAAGAATTAGAGAGAACCAATGAACAGTAAACTGATTACCTGTTATGTTGTGCATCTGTCTTGGTTATTAGTCTCCCCAGGTGTAGCAAGTAAGTCAGTTGAAGAATTAGAGGGAACCAATGAACAGTAAACCAATTACATGTTATGTTGTGCATCTGTGTTGGTTATTAGTCTCCCCAGGTGTAGCAAGTAAGTCAGTTGAATAATTAGAGAGAACCAATGAACAGTAAACCAATTACCTGTTATGTTGTGCATCTGTGTTGGTTATTAGTCTCCCCAGGTGTAGCAAGTAAGTCAGTTGAAGAATTAGAGAGAACCAATGAACAGTAAACCAATTACCTGTTATGTTGTGCCTCTGTGTTCGTTATTAGTTTCCCCAGGTGTAGCAAGTAAGTCAGTTGAAGAATTAGAGGGAACCAATGAACAGTAAACCAATTACGTGTTATGTTGTGCCTCTGTGTTGGTTATTAGTCTCCCCAGGTGTAGCAAGTAAGTCAGTTGAAGAATTAGAGAGAACCAACGAACAATAAACCAATTACATGTTATGTTGTGCATCTGTGTTGGTTATTAGTCTCCCCAGGTGTAGCAAGTAAGTCAGTTGAAGAATTAGAGGGAACCAATGAATAGTAAACTGATTACCTGTTATGTTGTGCATCTGTGTTGGTTATTAGTCTCCCCAGCTGTAGCAAGTAAGTCAGTTGAAGAATTAGAGAGAACCAATGAACAGTAAACCAATTACCTGTTATGTTGTGCATCTGTGTTGGTTATTAGTCTCCCCAGGTGTAGCAAGTAAGTCAGTTGAAGAATTAGAGAGAACCAATGAACAGTAAACCAATTACCTGTTATGTTGTGCCTCTGTGTTGGTTATTAGTCTCGCCAGGTGTAGCAA
The DNA here is from genome assembly GCF_000230855.2 of Cajanus cajan. Classification (NCBI taxonomy): domain Eukaryota; kingdom Viridiplantae; phylum Streptophyta; class Magnoliopsida; order Fabales; family Fabaceae; genus Cajanus; species Cajanus cajan. The sequence continues at coordinate 39,917,467 of NC_138524.1, forward strand.
GTAAGTCAGTTGAAGAATTAGAGGGAACCAATGAACAGTAAACTAATTACCTGTTATGTTGTGCCTCTTTGTTAGTTATTAGTCTCCCTAGGTGTAGCAAGTAAGTCAGTTGAAGAATTAGAGAGAACCAACGAACAGTAAACCAATTACATGTTATGTTGTGCATCTGTGTTGGTTATTAGTCTCCCTAGGTGTAGCAAGTAAGTCAGTTGAAGAATTAGTGAGAACCAATGAACAATAAACCAATTACCTGTTATGTTGTGCATCTGTGTTGGTTATTAGTCTCCCCAGGTGTAGAAAGTAAGTCAGTTGAAGAATTAGAGGGAACCAATGAACAGTAAACCAATTACCTGTTATGTTGTGCCTCTGTGTTGGTTATTAGTCTCCCCAGGTGTAGCAAGTAAGTTAGTTGAAGAATTAGAGAGAACCAACGAACAGTAAACCAATTACAAGTTATGTTGTGCATCTGTGTTGGTTATTAGTCTTACCAAGTGTAGCAAGTAAGTCAGTTGAAGAATTAGAGGGAACCAATGAACAGTAAAACCATTACCTGTTATGTTGTGCATCTATGTTGATTATTAGTCTTCCCAAGTGTAGCAAGTAAGTTAGTTGAAGAATTAGAGAGAACCAATGAACAGTAAACCGATTACCTGTTATGTTGTGCATCTGTGTTGGTTATTAGTCTCCCCAGCTGTAGCAAGTAAGTCAGTTGAGGAATTAGAGAGAACCAATGAACAATAAACCAATTACCTGTTATGTTGTGCATCTGTGTTGGTTATTAGTCTCCCCAGGTGTAGCAAGTAAGTCAGTTGAAGAATTAGAGAGAACCAATGAACAGTAAACCAATTACCTGTTATGTTGTGCCTCTGTGTTGGTTATTAGTCTCCCCAGGTGTAGCAAGTAAGTCAGTTGAAGAATTAGAGGGAACCGATGAACATTAAACCCATTACCTGTTATGTTGTGCATCTATGTTGGTTATTAGTCTTACCAAGTGTAGCAAGTAAGTCAGTTGAAGAATTAGAGGGAACCAATGAACAGTAAAACCATTACCTGTTATGTTCTGCATCTATGTTGGTTATTAGTCTTCCCAAGTGTAGCAAGTAAGTCAGTTGAAGAATTAGAGAGAACTAATGAACAGTAAATCGATTACCTGTTATGTTGTGCATCTGTGTTGGTTATTAGTCTCCCCAGCTGTAGCAAGTAAGTCAGTTGAGGAATTAGAGAGAACCAATGAACAGTAAACCAATTACCTGTTATGTTGTGCATCTGTGTTGGTTGTTAGTCTCCCAGGTGTAGCAAGTAAATCAGTTGAATAATTAGAAAGAACCAATGAATAGTAAACCAATTACCTGTTATATTGTCCATCTGTGTTGGTTATTAGTCTCCCCAGGTGTAGAAAGTAAGTCAGTTGAAGAATTAGAGAGAACCAATGAACAGTAAACCAATTACCTGTTATGTTGTGCCTCTGTGTTGGTTATTAGTCTCCCCAGGTGTAGCAAGTAAGTCAGTTGAAGAATTAGAGGGAACCGATGAACAATAAACCAATTACCTGTTATGTTGTGCCTCTGTGTTGGTTATTAGTCTCCCCAGGTGTAGCAAGTAAGTTAGTTCAAGAATTAGAGAGAACCAACGAACAGTAAACCAATTACATGTTATGTTGTGCATCTATGTTGGTTATTCGTCTCCCCAGGTGTAGCAAGTAAGTCAGTTGAAGAATTAGAGAGAACCAATGAACACTAAACCAATTACCTGTTATGTTGTGCTTCTGGGTTGGTTATTAGTCTCCCCAGGTGTAGCAAGTAAGTCAGTTGAAGAATTAGAGAGAACCAACGAACAGTAAACCAATTACATGTTATGTTGTGCATCTGTGTTGGTTATTAGTCTCCCCAGGTGTAGCAAGTAAGTCAGTTGAAGAATTAGAGAGAACCAATGAACAGTAAACCAATTACCTGTTATGTTGTGCCTCTGTGTTGGTTATTAGTCTCCCCAGGTGTAGCAAGTAAGTCAGTTGAAGAATTAGAGGGAACCGATGAACATTAAACCCATTACCTGTTATGTTGTGCATCTATGTTGGTTATTAGTCTTACCAAGTGTAGCAAGTAAGTCAGTTGAAGAATTAGAGGGAACCAATGAACAGTAAAACCATTACCTGTTATGTTCTGCATCTATGTTGGTTATTAGTCTTCCCAAGTGTAGCAAGTAAGTCAGTTGAAGAATTAGAGAGAACTAATGAACAGTAAACCGATTACCTGTTATGTTGTGCATCTGTGTTGGTTATTAGTCTCCCCAGCTGTAGCAAGTAAGTCAGTTGAGGAATTAGAGAGAACCAATGAACAGTAAACCAATTACCTGTTATGTTGTGCATCTGTGTTGGTTATTAGTCTCCCAGGTGTAGCAAGTAAATCAGTTGAATAATTAGAGAGAACCAATGAATAGTAAACCAATTACCTGTTATGTTGTCCATCTATGTTGGTTATTAGTCTCCCCAGGTGTAGCAAGTAAGTCAGTTGAAGAATTAGAGAGAACCAATGAACAGTAAACCAATTACCTGTTATGTTGTGCCTCTGTGTTGGTTATTAGTCTCCCCAGGTGTAGCAAGTAAGTCAGTTGAAGAATTAGAGGGAACCGATGAACAATAAACCAATTACCTGTTATGTTGTGCCTCTGTGTTGGTTATTAGTCTCCCCAGGTGTAGCAAGTAAGTTAGTTGAAGAATTAGAGAGAACCAACGAACAGTAAACCAATTACATGTTATGTTGTGCATCTATGTTGGTTATTCGTCTCCCCAGGTGTAGCAAGTAAGTCAGTTGAAGAATTAGAGAGAACCAATGAACACTAAACCAATTACCTGTTATGTTGTGCATCTGGGTTGGTTATTAGTCTCCCCAGGTGTAGCAAGTAAGTCAGTTGAAGAATTAGAGAGAACCAACGAACAGTAAACCAATTACTTGTTATGTTGTGCATCTGTGTTGGTTATTAGTCTCCCCAGGTGTAGCAAGTAAGTCAATTGAAGAATTAGAGAGAACCAATGAACAGTAAACCAATTACCTGTTATGTTGTGCCGCTGTGTTGGTTATTAGTCTCGCCAGGTGTAGCAAGTAAGTCAGTTGAAGAATTAGAGGGAACCAACGAACAATAAACTAATTACCTGTTATGTTGTGCCTCTGTGTTAGTTATTAGTCTCCCCAGGTGTAGCAAGTAAGTCAGTTGAAGAATTAGAGAGAACCAACGAACGGTAAACCAATTACATGTTATGTTGTGCATCTGTGTTGGTTATTAGTCTTCCTAGGTGTAGCAAGTAAGTCAGTTGAAGAATTAGTGAGAACCAATGAACAATAAACCAATTACCTGTTATGTTGTGCATCTGTCTTGGTTATTAGTCTCCCCAGGTGTAGAAAGTAAGTCAGTTGAAGAATTAGAGGGAACCAATGAACAGTAAACCAATTACCTGTTATGTTGTGCCTCTGTGTTGGTTATTAGTCTCCCCAGGTGTAGCAAGTAAGTTAGTTGAAGAATTAGAGAGAACCAACGAACAGTAAACCAATTACAAGTTATGTTGTGCATCTGTGTTGGTTATTAGTCTTACCAAGTGTAGCAAGTAAGTCAGTTGAAGAATTAGAGGGAACCAATGAACAGTAAAACCATTACCTGTTATGTTGTGCATCTATGTTGATTATTAGTCTTCCCAAGTGTAGCAAGTAAGTTAGTTGAAGAATTAGAGAGAACCAATGAACAGTAAACCGATTACCTGTTATGTTGTGCATCTGTGTTGGTTATTAGTCTCCCCAGCTGTAGCAAGTAAGTCAGTTGAGGAATTAGAGAGAACCAATGAATAGTAAACCTATTACCTGTTATGTTGTGCATCTGTGTTGGTTATTAGTCTCCCAGGTGTAGCAAGTAAATCAGTTGAATAATTAGAGAGAACCAATGAACAATAAACCAATTACCTGTTATGTTGTGCATCTGTGTTGGTTATTAGTCTCCCCAGGTGTAGCAAGTAAGTCAGTTGAAGAATTAGAGAGAACCAATGAACAGTAAACCAATTACCTGTTATGTTGTGCCTCTGTGTTGGTTATTAGTCTCCCCAGGTGTAGCAAGTAAGTCAGTTGAAGAATTAGAGGGAACCGATGAACATTAAACCCATTACCTGTTATGTTGTGCATCTATGTTGGTTATTAGTCTTACCAAGTGTAGCAAGTAAGTCAGTTGAAGAATTAGAGGGAACCAATGAACAGTAAAACCATTACCTGTTATGTTCTGCATCTATGTTGGTTATTAGTCTTCCCAAGTGTAGCAAGTAAGTCAGTTGAAGAATTAGAGAGAACTAATGAACAGTAAACCGATTACCTGTTATGTTGTGCATCTGTGTTGGTTATTAGTCTCCCCAGCTGTAGCAAGTAAGTCAGTTGAGGAATTAGAGAGAACCAATGAACAGTAAACCAATTACCTGTTATGTTGTGCATCTGTGTTGGTTGTTAGTCTCCCAGGTGTAGCAAGTAAATCAGTTGAATAATTAGAAAGAACCAATGAATAGTAAACCAATTACCTGTTATATTGTCCATCTGTGTTGGTTATTAGTCTCCCTAGGTGTAGAAAGTAAGTCAGTTGAAGAATTAGAGAGAACCAATGAACAGTAAACCAATTACCTGTTATGTTGTGCTTCTGTGTTGGTTATTAGTCTCCCCAGGTGTAGCAAGTAAGTCAGTTGAAGAATTAGAGGGAACCGATGAACAATAAACCAATTACCTGTTATGTTGTGCCTCTGTGTTGGTTATTAGTCTCCCCAGGTGTAGCAAGTAAGTTAGTTCAAGAATTAGAGAGAACCAACGAACAGTAAACCAATTACATGTTATGTTGTGCATCTATGTTGGTTATTCGTCTCCCCAGGTGTAGCAAGTAAGTCAGTTGAAGAATTAGAGAGAACCAATGAACACTAAACCAATTACCTATTATGTTGTGCTTCTGGGTTGGTTATTAGTCTCCCCAGGTGTAGCAAGTAAGTCAGTTGAAGAATTAGAGAGAACCAACGAACAGTAAACCAATTACATGTTATGTTGTGCATCTGTGTTGGTTATTAGTCTCCCCAGGTGTAGCAAGTAAGTCAGTTGAAGAATTAGAGAGAACCAATGAACAGTAAACCAATTACCTGTTATGTTGTGCCTCTGTGTTGGTTATTAGTCTCCCCAGGTGTAGCAAGTAAGTCAGTTGAAGAATTAGAGGGAACCGATGAACATTAAACCCATTACCTGTTATGTTGTGCATCTATGTTGGTTATTAGTCTTACCAAGTGTAGCAAGTAAGTCAGTTGAAGAATTAGAGGGAACCAATGAACAGTAAAACCATTACCTGTTATGTTCTGCATCTATGTTGGTTATTAGTCTTCCCAAGTGTAGCAGGTAAGTCAGTTGAAGAATTAGAGAGAACTAATGAACAGTAAACCGATTACCTGTTATGTTGTGCATCTGTGTTGGTTATTAGTCTCCCCAGCTGTAGCAAGTAAGTCAGTTGAGGAATTAGAGAGAACCAATGAACAGTAAACCAATTACCTGTTATGTTGTGCATCTGTGTTGGTTATTAGTCTCCCAGGTGTAGCAAGTAAATCAGTTGAATAATTAGAGAGAACCAATGAATAGTAAACCAATTACCTGTTATATTGTCCATCTATGTTGGTTATTAGTCTCCCCAGGTGTAGCAAGTAAGTCAGTTGAAGAATTAGAGAGAACCAATGAACAGTAAACCAATTACCTGTTATGTTGTGCCTCTGTGTTGGTTATTAGTCTCCCCAGTGTAGCAAGTAAGTCAGTTGAAGAATTAGAGGGAACCGATGAACAATAAACCAATTACCTGTTATGTTGTGCCTCTGTGTTGGTTATTAGTCTCCCCAGGTGTAGCAAGTAAGTTAGTTGAAGAATTAGAGAGAACCAACGAACAGTAAACCAATTACATGTTATGTTGTGCATCTATGTTGGTTATTCGTCTCCCCAGGTGTAGCAAGTAAGTCAGTTGAAGAATTAGAGAGAACCAATGAACACTAAACCAATTACCTGTTATGTTGTGCATCTGGGTTGGTTATTAGTCTCCCCAGGTGTAGCAAGTAAGTCAGTTGAAGAATTAGAGAGAACCAACGAACAGTAAACCAATTACATGTTATGTTGTGCATCTGTGTTGGTTATTAGTCTCCCCAGGTGTAGCAAGTAAGTCAATTGAAGAATTAGAGAGAACCAATGAACAGTAAATCAATTACCTGTTATGTTGTGCATCTGTGTTGGTTATTAGTCTCGCTAGGTGTAGCAAGTAAGTCAGTTGAAGAATTAGAGGGAACCAATGAACAGTAAACTAATTACCTGTTATGTTGTGCCTCTGTGTTAGTTATTAGTCTCCCCAGGTGTAGCAAGTAAGTCAGTTGAAGAATTAGAGAGAACCAACGAACAGTAAACCAATTACATGTTATGTTGTGCATCTGTGTTGGTTATTAGTCTCCCTAGGTGTAGCAAGTAAGTCAGTTGAAGAATTAGAGAGAACCAATGAACAATAAACCAATTACCTGTTATGTTGTGCATCTGTGTTGGTTATTAGTCTCCCCAGGTGTAGCAAGTAAGTCAGTTGAAGAATTAGAGGGAACCTGATGGAAGAGCATGGGCTAAAGGTCCAACCACTAGAGCTATGGCCAGGAGGTTACTTGATGATTTGACTGCTTCAGAGCTTAGTGGGCCCAATGGGCTTGGTGGGCCTAGGGTGCTTCTCACTTGGGCTTTATTGGATTAAACCGCCACATTTTATTGCATTACTTAGTATAGGATGTAACTTTCATTTTTGGTCTTGTATTTTGACCATAGACTAGGGTTGTTGTACTTGGGCTTCTTAGGCTTTGGGCTTTTGATACCCAATATTAGGCTCATTCTTCTTCTTATATTTTTTTCTATTCATTATATTCATTGGACCAATGTATTTCGGTCATTAGTATAGGATTATATGAAGAATACATTAATAGGAGAGTTAGGTTTCATTTATGCATCATTTAGAGGTAATTTGAGATGAATTTGAGTCACATGGATGGCATGTAGTAGTTCCGGCCATGTGAGCTCAAATCCACTTCAAATCACTCCTAAATGACATCTAAATGAAGGTAGCAATCCGGTTTAAGCATGTGAGTGGCCAAAGTTTGAATTTCAAATTTTGAATTTGAAATTCAAACTTGGCGCCAACTTTGCCTACTTGGTTGCCGCCAAGTTTAAACCTAAACTTCCCTCCTATAAGTGTAATTCTTCCTACCTTGTAAATCACTTTTGATATATGAGAATTTCTGAACTTGTATTCAGCCAAATTCCCTCAAGAGTCACCGAATCCATCCAAGAGAGAAAACCTTAAGAGAGTGCCTTCAATTCCCTTAGGAAACCTAGCTTCCTACACTTTGAAGTGTGCAATCCCTTGAGAATTGTGCTTGGATGCTTCCGTCCATGGATTAGAGCTTCTAATCGTCTTGTGTTCATCTCCTTAAAGTGCTCAAGTTCTCGGTTCTAGCTCCTTGATTGAAGATCCGTGCCTAAGGAGGAGATAAGGAGGAGTACATCTATCACTTTTCCTTCTCACTTCCATCAATTTTGGTATCAAGAGCAAGGTCTTCAAGGAGCTAAGTTCTTCATCTTATTTTGTGTCCGAGCTTGTGTTTTTGTGTATCTCCTTGTCTTGTTTGAGTTTTCTCTTCGGATCTATATGTTTTATTTCATATCATGTGTTCATAGATCCTTTGTTGATTGATTTTGATTTTCTTCCTCAATCAACTTGTTTAGGAACTTTTTGCTTGTGCTAATTTTTTGATTTTATTTTGAGTCTCTCCATTCTTGTATGTGTCCGTGATTGGACTTCATGCATTGCATCTAGATTTTGGTTTTTAATCCATGTTTTGTCTTAGGTTGTTTGTGTAGTTCTTAATTGTCTTGAAATTCCTTGAATAGCATGTTGACCTAATTTTTGTTTAGCATTGTTTTTCACTTTGTGTTGTTCTCGGTCATACTCCAATTATGCCTACCTATATGTGCTTTTCCTTTTACCTTATTTTGTTCATAACTTGCTATTAGTTCTAGTAAGTTTCTTTAGAGTTAGGTTTCCATTGTGTTATTAAAGTTTTCAAATCACTTTCCATTGAAAATCTTATAAAAAAATTTTACTCAAATTTCAAGTGCTTATCTCTACTCTAGTGCACTCTCTCTTGTGGATTCAATTTTAAAAAAAATTAGAGGCTGAAAACAGAGTTCAAAACAGAACCTAAAGACCTATAAAGTACAAAAGAAAAAGAGATCAAAAGGAATCCAAACCAAAACCTAAAGACTAGTGCACTAGTTCTTCAAGTTACTTGAAAATTTGACCTAATTTGACCTAATTTTGTAGTTTCGGTTTCTATAGCTTGGAATCATAGAAAAATTTGAAACAAAAGGCAAATATACTCTCTGGACTCTTAATTTGAAGATAGAAAAAGAAAGAATTAAAAAAAAATAGAGAAAGAAAATTAAAAGGAAAAAGCCGAGAGGTATACAAGTTGAAAAACCTACTTGATTCCTTGTTATTGTTTTGGCTACTACTTTTGCTATACTTGTCCAATTGTCTTCAAAATTTTTTTGTTTTGTTCATCTATTCTAGTACCTATCTAGGAACTCTTCTCTCTGAGTGCTAGCTATTATTTGGAGTCTTAATTTTCAGTTTTACTTATTGAACCTCTTTGAGTCTTGTCATATACACATATTACTCTTAATTTTTGGTATAAGCTTTCCAAATTGTGCTTTGTTGCTTGTCTAGTTTTCTTTCTATAAATTCCTGTGCTGGAAGTGGCCTCAAATCCTTGCTCAAGGATCAAGCATTGCTCAACAAAGAGTAGGAAAAGTTTGGACACTAAGACCTAAAAATTTGACCTAATTTAGTGACCAAAACTTCTCCTAAACTTCCTTCACTTGAGTGATCCATCCTATCACCTTGTGAGGCAGCCACATTAATCTCTTTTGTTGTGTTTATTTTGCAGGTCCAGCAGCATCTTTTGAAGGATTAGTGGCAGATTAAACACTTGTTTAAGTGTTGGAAAAGTTTGGCACAAAATCCGTCACTAATTGGTCACCAAAGCCACCACTTTATTTGCTTTCTAGGCTAGTTTACATTTTTGCTAAATCTCTTGTATTTTAAACCAATTTGTAAAGCTTGGAGGGAGTATTAAGAAGCTGGTCAGGTATATCTAACTCCTTGGTAGTTTCTCACGTGTAGTACTAGTGGAAGTGGCTTCGAAATTTCATATGTTTCAAGCTTCCACTTAGGGTTATCCGACTAGCTACTTGTTCTTGCTTCTTTTAAGTTTTATTGTACTTAATTGCTTTACTTTGCTGCCTATAAACGTCTAGAATTGTGTAGTTTTATTTGCTCACGCTTAGTTAAGTGTCAAAAACAAACAAAGTTGTAAAAAGCATACAAAATATTTTGTGAAAAGTTTTGGGGAATTGGAAATACCACAAAGGAGTTTAGTGATTTCCACTTGAAAAGGCTTGGTTATTAAGTGGCTCTTTGTAGCTCACCTCCCTTGATAGTGCAACTTGTACACTTAGACTTCCAAGTGCTATTTTCATTCCTAGAAAATACCAAAAACATTTTATAACTTTTTTGCATAGCATACAAATTCTTTTTGCTTAACCATGAGTCATCAATCTCAAGGTAGTAGTGACTTTGATACTCCTAAAAGTTTTGAAAGAATTGTCAAGGAGGTTGAAGCACTAAAACTTTGGAAAAATGATGAGATGCTTCAAAAACAAAAAGAGAAACTTAAAAAAGAAGTACAAATCATGGCTTTGGAACAAGAAATCCAAAAGATTAAGCAAAGGGAAGAAAAACTTTTAAAAAGATTAAATAAAAATAAAAGTCCAAAAGGTTCTTCTAGGAGCTCAACCAAGAGCTCCAATGATTCTCAAAGTCAAAATAATGATGGTAGTATCCAAATGGATGCTTACTATCAACCAACACCTAGGAGAGTCATTAAAGAACACAAAGTGAGGGAATCAAGGGTTGATCTCCCTTACTTTCATGGAAAAGATAATGTAGACACCTACTTGGATTGGGAGATGAAAGTGGAGCAAATCTTCACTTGTCATCAAGTAGGTGAGGAAAGAAAAGTTCCTTTGGCCACCCTAGCTTTTCAAGGACAAGCCATGTATTGGTGGACATCCTTGGAAAGAGAGAGAAGACTTCACAATGATCCTCCCATCACTTATTGGAATGAGTTGAGGAGTGCTATGAGAAGAAGGCACATACCTTCTTATTATAGTAGGGAGCTTATGGATAAGCTCCAAAGACTCCAACAAAAGGGTATGAGTGTTGAGGAGTATAGGCAAAAGATGGAGTTATATCTCATGAGGGCTGGGATAAGGGAAGAAGAAAGATTGACCATTGCTAGATTTCTAAGTGGTCTTAATTTTGACATAAGAGATAGAGTTGAGTTACTCCCTTATAGGGACCTTGATGATTTGGCCCAACTTTGTATAAGGGTGGAACAACAAAATTTGAGAAAATCTTCTTTTAAAGGAAAAACTCAATCTAGTTCTTATGTTAAGAAAGACTACAAGAGGGAGGGTCAATTTGATTCCTCTAAGAAATTTGGTAAAGGTCTTGAAAAAGATAAAGAAAATGAAAAAGAGAAAAACAAAAATAGTGTCACTTCTAGTAGTAAGACTAGTGACATCAAATGCTTCAAATGTCTTGGGAGAGGCCATATAGCTTCTCAATGCCCCACTAAAAAGGTGATGATTTTGAAAGGGGAAGACATTTATAGTAGTGTTGATGAATCTAGTACTACCACTTCTAGTGATAGTGAAACTAGTGAAGAAGACCATCACATTGAAAGTGCATATCCTTATGATGGTCAACTTCTCATGGTTAGAAGGCTTCTAGGAAGCCAACCTCATGAGTCCCATCTTTCACAAAGAGAGAACATTTTTCACACAAGGTGTAAAGTTTTAGACAATGCTTGTTCTCTCATTGTGGATAGTGGGTCTTGTTGCAACTGTTGTAGCACAAGGTTGGTAGAGAAGCTTGGTCTTACTATTATTCCTCATCCGAAACCATATCAACTTCATTGGATTAATGAAGATGGGGATATTAATGTTAATCAACAAGTGAAAGTCAAGTTCTCTATTGGAAACTATGAAGACCAAGTGGTTTGTGACATAGTTCCAATGGAAGCTTGTCATATTTTGTTGGGAAGGCCATGGCAATTTGACAAGAAAACCATGCACAATGGCCTTACCAATGAAATTACTTTCACTCATAAAGAAAAGAAGTTTGTACTTCATCCTTTGTCTCCTTCACAAGTGATAGAGGATCAAGTACAAATGAAAAAGAAAAGAGAAGAAGAAAAAAAAACTTGATTAAAAAAAAAACAAAAAGGAAAAGAAGCATAATTCTTCAAAGAAGAAGGAAGAGAAATCTTTAGAAGGAATTCAACAAGAAACTCTAAAACAAACTCTAAATGTTGAAAAGCCTTCTTACCTTCTTCTTTGTAAAAGTGTGCTTCAGTGTCATAATTTAAGCATTGAGCTTAGTTCATTACCTCCTCTAATTTCTCAATTATTAAAAGAATTTGATGATATATTCCCTAGTGAAGGTCCAAAAGGCCTTCCTCCTTTTAGGGGTATAGAACATCAAATTGATTTTGTGCCTGGGGCTAGTCTACCCAATAGACCAGCCTATAGGACAAATCCTCAAGAAACTAAGGAGATAGAGAATCAAGTTCATGAGTTATTGAATAAGGGGTGGGTTCAAAAGAGTTTGAGTCCCTGTGCTGTGCCTGTTGTAGACCCCTAAAATTGTCCGGGTCGGAAATAAGACTCGAAGACTCTCAAAGACCGAAGGAAAGTCAGCCTGAAGGACTCCTGGAAGACCCTGGAAGACCCTAGGATGATTATTCGTAGGTTTAGAAGTCTTAGAGTAGCTTAACATAAAGATGTGGGAGGATTGAAGCTCAATACGGCCTCCTAGAAGTTCAGTACGGCCGTACTGAACAATTTGAACTACAATACTGTCGCCACCCGCCGAAACGGACCTTGGCATTCGCGACGATGGTCGGACTCGTTTTAAGTTTTGAAAAGTGGTGGATTGTTAGAACGACTTATTCTCAAACTGAGACCTCATCGAACTAACAATTTTATTGAATGAGTCACCAATCCATGTTAATCCCAAGCGGGACCCTCCATGGATTAGTGGTTTTCGCAAAAAGAAGGGTTCTTGGAGTCGCCACCAATGTTTTACTCAAAACATTGGAAAAAGGGATAAGGCAATTGATTTTCGCAAATCAACCTTTGCCATTACAACCAGAGTTGGGTAAGGGAGTCGGTTACGTGCGGGGAAGGTGTTAGCACCCCACAACGCCCCTTTCGGGTTCCCTATGACGGATTATTTCATAAATAACAGTGTAAAATTACTAAATTACCCCTATTTATTAGAAACGATTATAAGCGAAATATTTACATGATGAATAATTTAAACATGCGATGCAACAATCAGAAAGCAGTAAAAGGAAGGATTTTGAAGAAGAAACCTTTGAAGCGTGCTTTTATATATTCAAATGTTAGGAGGCTTTTTGGCACTCCCTCCCACTACACGCTCGCTCGCTCCTTCCCTAAAAATTAATCTTTACTATGGAAATAAAAAAGATTTCCCTTCGACTAGTTCGAATTCTCAAGCTAAATGCTCAGAACTCAAGAACTTCGTCGGATCGGCTCTCGGAGAGAATTCTAGGGCAGAACACTGCTCAAAAACCCCAGAATACTTAGCAAGAGGGTCCAGAAGTCTGGAAAAAGTGTCAAATGACGTCCAAATGACGTCTTATATATAGGAGTGAGGCGCAGTACGGCCTCTGACATCAATACGGCCCGTACTGAAGATTTGAACTACAGTACGGCCGTATTGAATTCAGTACGGCCGTACTGAAGTTTCAAAAACTTCAGTACGGCCGTATTGGTTTCAGTACGGCCGCACTGAAGTTCAAAAACTTCAGTACGGCCGTATTGGTTTCAGTACGCCCGTATTGTAGTTCAAATTGTTCAGTACGGCCGTACTGAACTTCTAGGAGGCCGTATTGAGCTTCAATCCTCCCACATCCTTATTTTAAGCTACTCTAAGACCTCTAAACCTACAGATAATCATCCTAGGGTCTTCCAGGAGTCCTTCTGACTGACTTTCCTTCGGTCTTTGAGAGTCTTCGAGTCTTATTTCCGACCCGGACAATTTTAGGGGTCTACAGCTGCCCCCCCTTTACTTAGTCAAACGACTTTTTGGTGTACCGGTTGACAAGTAAAGGAGTTGACCCAATTGTCCGGGGAATAAGCCATCCTTCCGACTTGTAGTGTCTTCCGGTGGAAAATTGTTGAGTAGCCTCTCCAGGTTGAGTATTAGTCGTCGCCTCTCCAGGCTCGTGCATACCTCGGTGCTTCTGACAACCTCGGTAGTTGAGTACCGCCTCTCCAGGCTATACCAGAGTGTTCTTGACAACCTCACTGGCAGTTGCATACCTCCGTGTTCTTGACAACCTCGGGGTAGCCGAGTACCGCCTCTCCAGGCTATACCAGAGTGTTCTTGACAACCTCACTGGCAGTTGCATACCTCCGTGTTCTTGACAACCTCGGGGTAGCCGAGTACCGCCTCTCCAGGCTATACCAGAGTGTTCTTGACAACCTCACTGGCAGTTGCATACCTCCGTGTTCTTGACAACCTCGGGGTAGCGTGAGTTTGCCCTCTCCAGGGATTTGTGATGATTTTGTCTCCACAGTCCACGATGCTGCTTCGACGATTGTTTTTGATTTTTGTGCCACTGAGGGCTGGATAACGCAGGGATCCGTCTAGGGGATGTGCAGTTACTCATAGGTTCTTGTGTCCCAACTTTCCATTGCGTAGTTGGTGCCCATTGGGGAATTTCTGATTCCTTGGGGTGTAGACACGAAGATGCTCTTTCTGAGATGAGCGGTGCCTTATGATTGGCTGACGTCCTTTCGACGTTGGTGGAGTATCCCGGTTATCCTTATTCGGGTGACTCTTTTTGATTTTCTGCTTTTGTTGCCTCTGTGTAGGCTGTTATCCGCTGGGGGATTTTGTCGTTGATTTTGATTAGCCTCTTCTGTTAGGCGTATCATCTTGATGTTCAGTGATTGGCTGAAAGCCGGATTCCGCTTGGGGAATGATTATTGATCTTTTGGATTTTTTCTTTTTGTAGGGATGCCTCTGAGTAGGCGACTGGGGTTTTAAGAATCTTATGTATCCCAGAGTATTATTTAGAAAGCCTCTTCAGGCTTAGCTTCACTCATCGCTTGAGTTGGAAAGCTATCTTTCACTGAGGAAGTCAAAAGTCCTTTGACTTAGATATTCTGTTTGGATGATCAAGCCTCCCTTGGGGAATCTTGCTGATCTTGCTTTGATAGCTTTCACTGGGGAATTTAGTCCGAGCGTGGAAGCTGAGATATCTCTGGGGAGTATTATTTCGACAAGCCTCTCCAGGCTCAATTATTCTGTGTGATGAGGGAGTATTATTTCGGCAAGCCTCTCCAGGCTCAATTATTCTGTGGGAGTATTATTTCGGCAAGCCTCTCCAGGCTCGGTTATTCTTGTACGTTTTATTGATTTTTTGTTTAGCCCAAGAGTGCAAGCGGAGATGTCTCTTGGGGAGTATTATTTCGACAAGCCTCTCCAGGCTCAATTATTCTGTGTGATGAGGGAGTATTATTTCCGCAAGCCTCTCCAGGCTCAATTATTCTGTGGGAGTATTATTTCGGCAAGCCTCTCCAGGCTCAGTTATTCTGTAGAGTATTATTTCGGCAAGCCTCTCCAGGCTCGGTTATGATGAGAGAGTATTATTTCGGCGAGCCTCTCCAGGCTCGGTTATGATGAGAGAGTATTATTTCGGCGAGCCTCTCCAGGCTCAGTTATTCTGTATGATGAGAGAGTATTATTTCGGCAAGCCTCTCCAGGCTCAGTTATTCTGTATGATTGGGGAGTATTATTTCGGCAAGCCTCTCCAGGCTCAGTTATTCTGTACAATTGGGGAGTATTATTTCGGCAAGCCTCTCCAGGCTCAGTTATTCTGTATGATGAGGGAGTATTATTTCGGCAAGCCTCTCCAGGCTCAGTTATTCTGTACAATTTGTTGGGTTTTCTGTATTTTGCCTTTTTTTGTTGATTTTTGGCTTTTTCTGTATTTTTGCCTTTTTTCGTTGATTTCGGCTTTTTCTGTTGGAGGGATCTCAAACACACTCACAGATGAAGTATGCAGAGGAATGAAGATGTTGTGATGAATGAGAATGGGCCAATACGGGCCGTATTGAATTCAATACGCCCGTATTGGTGTGGACGTTATGGCCAATGCTACCGTATTCATTTCGGTACGCCCGTATTGAGTTGAAAATTTGTTCATAACCCTGATTTTAGTACGGGTGTACTGAACATGGTACGGGCGCATTGTTTTTTCTGAAGTTTATATTTTTGTTTTTTGTTTTTTTTGTTTTTTTTTTGTTTTTTTTGTTTGTTTTTTTCAATAAACAGAGAATAAGTGATCTTCCAGTACACCTATCATCTGTATGCATGTATGCGGTATGATGCACCTAATTCTATTTGATTTATTTTTTCAAAAGAATTAACCGATGCGTTTCTTTGTTTCGATCTTGCCATTCCTCTAGACGGGCTGTGCGTTGCCGATTTCTGTAACCGAGGAATGATGCGTGTTATATTGAGATGGGCGTCATCAACCCAGTGATCCTCCCCTTCCTTTAGAAGACGTGTCAACCCTCCTATTGACCACTATATCTCCATGTTTCCACTAGATTATCCTAAAATCATTTGGGACAAGAGAGAAAAGAAAGGAAAGATATTTTTGTTCTGAAGTTTGTGTTTTAGAGGGGATTTATTTTTCAAAAATGGTTTTTGTAAGAATGGTTGGCCAAGGTAGGCTTATGTGTTTAGGCTTGTTTGATTAAACACTTATGAAGTTAAGAAAATCTTGTTATTGACGTTGTGATTTTGACAACTTAGATAGCTTCCCTTGAACCTTTCTTTTTGAATTCGGTTCATGGTACCATCATGGATTTCTTTTGCTTTTTTGATTGTCCTTATTTTTGCCTAAAACACCCCTTTGTGGCATCTTAGCGGACCTTTATTTTTGTTTATTTTTTGCAACCCTAATTTTTGCCTAGGTCACCCTTTCGTGGGATTCCTAGCGGGTTCTTTGCTCTTATTTTTGCGCAGCCCCCTTTTTGGGGTTCCTGCCGAGCTTTTTGTTTTTAGGATTTCTTTTTTATCCATGATGGCACCTGTCGAGGCCAAGGGAAGGTGCTCCAAGTTGTCACACACACTTCCACATAAAAATGATGCGGGATTATTTAAGACGATTTTAACCTCATTCATGTTTATTCAAACAGGGTTAAAAAATAATGTGGCTTAGAGATTTATTGTAAGCAAGAAAAGAAGCAATAAGAAATAATAAAGAATGATTTTATTATAATCATAGTGGAAACATGTGCCCTATCGAGGCTCGGGGGTCGGGCTGTCCCCGAGGAGTAATCTCTAATAGTCATCAGGTCTATACATCCCTATCGGAAGGAGAAGAGCACTTGATGACGACGACCGGCCTTGACGCTTGTGAACCGGCCTTCCTAAAGATCTGGCTTAAAGAACGTCGAGAAGGATCTTGGTTCCTCTTCGTCCTTTGATCTTTATTAGGGTTGTATCCTAACCCTTGTTTCCCCGGATTATTCTTGATAGTGGGTAGCTCGGGAATTCCTTGGGAATCCTTGCCAAATCCTTGTCCGGGCAAGTATCCGTTCTTGGTGAGCATGTAAGCTACCTTCTTCATTTCTCGGGGAAACATTTCAACATTGGCAATTTCCAATGCTTGGAAGGCGGTTTCTAGAGCTTCCTCCGCTGCATCCACGTAAGGTATGGTGGATGGCTTGCTGATGAGTATATCGTCTTCAGCTTGTACAGTCACCAGCTTGTCACCCACTATGAATTTGACTTTCTGGTGGAGCGTAGAGGGAACAGCTTTCGCATCATGAATCCAAGGTCGGCCGAGGAGACAGCTGTATGCGGGAGTAATGTCCATCACTTGAAATTCGACGTTGAAGATGGTGGGTCCAATTTGGATTGGAAGATTGACTTCTCCCACCACTTCTCTTTTAGAACCGTCGAAAGCTCGAACGATCATGTTGCTCGGGCGCATTTGGATTTCCTTGATTGCCACTTGCTCGAGCGTTCTTTTTGGCATCACATTCAAGGAAGATCCATTATCTACCAAGACTTTAGCGATGTGATACTCCTTGCACTTTACAGAGATGTGCAAGGGCTTGTTGTGATTTGGTCCCCCAGCGGGGATTTCTTCATCGGTGAAAGAGAGATGATCATTAGCCGTGATGTGACTAACAATCCCCTCAAATTTGTCTTGGGAGATAGTGTGCGACACATATGCCTCGTTCAAGACTTTCAACAGAGCTTGCCGATGCGGTTCGGAGCTTAGGATCAACGACAACAGAGTGATCTTTGCTGGCGTCCTATGAAGTTGATCCACGATGGAGTACTCGCTCTGTCGGATATACTTTAACAGCTCATTAGTCTCCTCCTCGGATTCTTTATTTTCCTCGGTTTTTTCTTTTTCTTTTTCTTTTCCTTTATTCTTGGGAGCTTTATCATGAAGATCTTCGGGAGTGTAGATCCTGCCACTCCTAGTCATGCCCCCAAGTCCAGCGATGTTAGAGATATCGCTGTCGGCAGAAGAATGGATGTCGTATATCCATGGCACAGCCTTATTCGATTCGTAAGGGAAAGGCCTTGGAGCAGTGATCCTTAATGGTGTTGGACCTTCCCCTTTGTTCGTCTTGATTACCAACAACGGAGTTGACGTGTGTTTGCTTGGCGCGGTTGTTGGCTTACACTTGATAACGAACGGCGTGCGATCCATTCTTTGAACATACGCATCGATTTAATTCTTTCTTTTTATTAATGTTTATTAATGAATTACTAGGAGGGATGTATGAAATGCAAACCTAGATCCCTCCATGATCTTTGATAAGAATGCATGATATGAGATGACGATGTTGAATATGCATGCATTGTGTTTATTCAACTAAGCATTATCATGTTTTCGGGATGCTCCTAAGATGATGCATGATATTGCTTGGTTTGGATAAATATCTTTTTTTGGATATTTTTCTTTGAGTATTTTGTTTTTTGTATTTTTTGGGTGAAAATGGAAACTACCTATATGAATGTGATGAAGGTAGATGTTAACACCATGTAACGGAAGATTCTTATTCCTATTTATTCTTATTTTAAAAAGGAATGTTGTATGTTTAAAGAATGCAATGTATGCTCAAACAATGTCACATAAACAATGCACAAACAATTCACTCATCCACGAACAGTCACGAGCGAATCACGAGGTAGGGGTATCCTGCAGAAAAGTGCATATTCAAGGAGGTTCTAACTGTTCTCACCGGTTTGAGGCCCCCAAGGTGCCCCCATTATAGGGACCCAATTCCTCTCGTCGTAAGTCGATGGAAAGTTCCAACGCACTGTCGGACTCGAGTTCATGGTTATCACCTTGAGTGATGTTTTCCGACAACGGTCTACGGGCACCTAGGCCCATTCGACAACCGGCCGTACTAACATCCACTCCCTATGGCTTACCACTCATGCCCCCGGGTATAGAGGGAACTGTTGTGTGCAAAGGTTCGTGTACAGTTTGTATTTCAAACAATTGCGAGAATTTAAACATACAACAGTTATTAAAGCCAAATAGATAAACATGTTATCATACAAGTGAGGGGTAATAAAGTAATTTTAAACTATTATTTTGAAAAGAATCCATCACTAAATGGGATTGACTCTCGAGGATTCCCCAGTGAAGTCGCCATCTGTCGCCACCCCGCCGAAACGGACCTTGGCATTCGCGACGATGGTCGGACTCGTTTTAAGTTTTGAAAAGTGGTGGATTGTTAGAACGACTTATTCTCAAAATGAGACCTCATCGAACTAACAATTTTATTGAATGAGTCACCAATCCATGTTAATCCCAAGCGGGACCCTCCATGGATTAGTGGTTTTCGCAAAAAGAAGGGTTCTTGGAGTCGCCACCAATGTTTTACTCAAAACATTGGAAAAAGGGATAAGACAATTGATTTTCGCAAATCAACCTTGGCCATTACAACCAGAGTTGGGTAAGGGAGTCGGTTACGTGCGGGGAAGGTGTTAGCACCCCACAACGCCCCTTTCGGGTTCCCTATGACGGATTATTTCATAAATAATAGTGTAAAATTACTAAATTACCCCTATTTATTAGAAACGACTATGAATAAGATATCTACATGATGAATAATTTAAACATGCGATGCAACAATCAGAAAGCAGTAAAAGAAGGGATTTTGGAGAAGAAACCTTTGAAGCGTGCTTTTATATATTCAAATGTTAGGAGGCTTTTTGGCACTCCCTCCCACTACACGCTCGCTCGCTCCTTCCCTAAAAATTAATCTTTACTATGGAAATCAAAAAGATTTCCCTTCGACTAGTTCGAATTCTCAAGCTAAATGCTCAGAACTCAAGACCTCTAAAGACCTCTAAACCTACAGATAATCATCCTAGGGTCTTCCAGGAGTCCTTCTGGCTGACTTTCCTTCGGTCTTTGAGAGTCTTCGAGTCTTATTTCCGACCCGGACAATTTTAGGGGTCTACAAATACGGCCGTACTGAAACCAATACGGCCGTACTGAAGTTTTTGAACTTCAGTACGGCCGTACTCAAACCAATACGGCCGTACTGAAGTTTTTGAAACTTCAGTACGGCCGTACTGAATTCAATACGGCCGTACTGTAGTTCAAATCTTCAGTACGGGCCGTATTGATGTCAGAGGCCGTACTGCGCCTCACTCCTATATATAGGACGTCATTTGGACGTCATTCCACACTTTTCCACACTTCTTGGACTCTCTTCTTGAGTATTCTGGGGTTTTTGAGCAGTGTTCTGCCCTAGAATTCTCTCTGAGAGCCGATCCGACGAAGTTCTTGAGTTCTGAGCATTTAGCTTGAGAATTCGAACTAGTCGAAGGGAAATCTTTTTGATTTCCATAGTAAAGATTAATTTTTAGGGAAGGAGCGAGCGAGCGTGTAGTGGGAGGGAGTGCCAAAAAGCCTCCTAACATTTGAATATATAAAAGCACGCTTCAAAGGTTTCTTCTCCAAAATCCCTTCTTTTACTGCTTTCTGATTGTTGCATCGCATGTTTAAATTATTCATCATGTAGATATCTTATTCATAGTCGTTTCTAATAAATAGGGGTAATTTAGTAATTTTACACTGTTATTTATAAAATAATCCGTCATAGGGAACCCGAAAGGGGCGTTGTGGGGTGCTAACACCTTCCCCGCACGTAACCGACTCCCTTACCCAACTCTGGTTGTAATGGCCAAGGTTGATTTGCGAAAATCAATTGCCTTATCCCTTTTTCCAATGTTTTGAGTAAAACATTGGTGGCGACTCCAAGAACCCTTCTTTTTGTGAAAACCACTAATCCATGGAGGGTCCCGCTTGGGATTAATATGGATTGGTGAATCATTTAATAAAATTGTTAGTTCGATGGGGTCTCAGTTTGAGAATAAGTCGTTCTAACAATCCACCACTTTTCAAAACTTAAAAAGAGTCCGACCATCGTCGCGAATGCCAAGGTCCGTTTCGGCGGGTGGCGACCGATGGCGACTCCACTGGGGAAGTCTCGAGAGTCAGTCCCATTTAGTGATGGATTATTTCTAAAATAATAGTTTAAAATTACTTCATTACCCCTCGCTTGTATGATAACATGTTTTATTTATTTGGCTTTAATAACTGTTGTATGTTTAAATTCTCGCAATTGTTTGAAATACAAACTGTACACGAACCTTTGCACACAACAGTTCCCTCTATACCCGGGGGCATGAGTGGTAAGCCATAGGGAGTGGATGTTAGTACGGCCGGTTGTCGAATGGGCCTAGGTGCCCGTAGACCGTTGTCGGAAAACATCACTCAAGGTGATAACCATGAACTCGAGTCCGACAGTGCGTTGGAACTTTCCATCGACTTACGACGAGAGGAATTGGGTCCCTATAATGGGGGCACCTTGGGGGCCTCAGACCGGTGAGAACAGTTAGAACCTCCTTGAATATGCACTTTTCTGCAGGATACCCCTACCTCGTGATTCGCTCGTGACTGTTCGTGGATGAGTGAATTGTTTGTGCATTGTTTATGTGACATTGTTTGAGCATACATTGCATTCTTTAAACATACAACATTCCTTTTTAAAATAAGAATAAATAGGAATAAGAATCTTCCGTTACATGGTGTTAACATCTACCTTCATCACATTCATATAGGTAGTTTCCATTTTCACCCAAAAAATACAAAAAACAAAATACTCAAAGAAAAATATCCAAAAAAAGATATTTATCCAAACCAAGCAATATCATGCATCATCTTAGGAGCATCCCGAAAACATGATAATGCTTAGTTGAATAAACACAATGCATGCATATTCAACGTCATCATCTCATATCATGCATTCTTATCAAAGATCATGGAGGGATCTAGGTTTGCATTTCATACATCCCTCCTAGTAATTCATTAATAAACATTAATAAAAAGAAAGAATTAAATCGATGCGTATGTTCAAAGAATGGATCGCACGCCGTTCGTTATCAAGTGTAAGCCAACAACCGCGCCAAGCGAACACACGTCAACTCCGTTGTTGGTAATCAAGACGAACAAAGGGGAAGGTCCAACACCATTAAGGATCACTGCTCCAAGGCCTTTCCCTTACGAATCGAATAAGGCTGTGCCATGGATATACGACATCCATTCTTCTGCCGACAGCGATATCTCTAACATCGCTGGACTTGGGGGCATGACTAGGAGTGGCAGGATCTACACTCCCGAAGATCTTCATGATAAAGCTCCCAAGAATAAAGGAAAAGAAAAAGAAAAAGAAAAAACCGAGGAAAATAAAGAATCCGAGGAGGAGACTGACGAGCTGTTAAAATATATCCGACAGAGCGAGTACTCCATCATGGATCAACTTCATAAGACGCCAGCAAAGATTACTCTGTTGTCGTTGATCCTATGCTCCGAACCGCATCGACAGGCTCTGTTGAAAGTCTTGAACGAGGCATATGTGTCGCACACTATCTCCCAAGACAAGTTTGAGGGGATTGTTAGTCACATCACGGCTAATGATCACCTCACTTTCACCGATGAAGAAATCCCCGCTGGGGGACCAAATCATAACAAGCCCTTGCACATCTCTGTAAAGTGCAAGGAGTATCACATCGCTAAAGTCTTGGTGGATAATGGATCTTCCTTGAACGTAATGCCAAAAAGAACGCTCGAGCAAGTGGCAATCAAGGGAATCCAAATGCGCCCGAGCAACATGATCGTTCGAGCTTTCGACGATTCTAAAAGAGAAGTGGTGGGAGAAGTCAATCTTCCAATCCAAATTGGACCCACCATCTTCAACGTCGAATTTCAAGTGATGGACATTACTCCCGCATACAGCTGTCTCCTCGGCCGACCTTGGATTCATGATGCAAAAGCTGTTCCTTCTACGCTCCACCAGAAAGTCAAATTCATGGTGGGTGACAATCTGGTGACTGTACAAGCTGAAGATGACATACTCATCAGCAAGCCATCCACCATACCTTACGTGGATGCAGCGGAGGAAGCTCTAGAAACCGCCTTCCAAGCATTGGAAATTTCCAATGTTGAAACGTTTCCCCGAGAAATGAAGAAGGTAGCCTCCATGCTCACCAAGAACGGATACTTGCCGGGACAAGGACTTGGCAAGGACTCCCAAGGAATTCCCGAGCTACCCATTATCAAGGATAATCCGGGGAAACAAGGGTTAGGATACAACCCTAATAAAGATCAAAGGACGAAGAGGAACCAAGATCCTTCTCGACGTTCTTTAAGCCAGATCTTTAGGAAGGCCGGTTCACAAGCGTCAAGGCCGGTCGTCGTCATCAAGTGCTTTTCTCCTTCCGATAGGGATGTATAGACCTGATGACTATTAGAGATTACTCCTCGGGGACAGCCCGACCCCCGAGCCTCGATAGGGCACATGTTTCCTCTAGAATTATAATAAAATCATTCTTTATTATTTTTTATTGCTTCTCTTCTTGCTTACAATAAATTTCTAAACCACATTATTTTTAACCCTGTTTGAATAAACATGAATGAGGTTAAAATCATCTTAATAATAATAAACCCGCATCATTTTTATGTGGAAGTGTGTGTGACAACTTGGAGCACCTTCCCTTGGCCTCGACAAGTGCCATCATGGATAAAAAGAAATCCTTTAAAATAAAAGAAGCTCGGCAGGAAACCCAAAAAGGGGACTGCGCAAAAATAAGAGCAAAAGACCCGCTAGGAATCCCATGAAAGGGTGACCTAGGAAAAAGTTAGGGTTGCAAAAATGAACAAAAACAAAAGTCCGCTAAAACGCCACAAAAGGGTGTTTTAGGCAAAAATAAGGACTATCAAAAAGCAAAAGAAATCCATGATGGTACCATGAGCCGAATTCAAAAAAGGTTCAAGGGAAGCTATCTAAGTTGTCAAAATCACAACGTCAATAACAAGATTTTCTTAACTTCATAAGTGTTTAATCAAACAAGCCTAAACACATAAGCCTACCTTGGCCAGCCATTCTTACAAAAACCATTTTTCAAAATAAAAATAAATCCCCTCTAAAACACAAACTTCAGAACAAAAATATCTTTCCTTTCTTTTCTCTCTTGTCCCAAATGATTTTAGGATAATCTAGTGGAAACATGGAGATATAGTGGTCAATAGGAGGGTTGACACGTCTTCTAAAGGAAGGGGAGGATCACTGGGTTGATGACGCCCATCTCAATATAACACGCATCATTCCTCGGTTACAGAAATCGGCAACGCACAGCCCGTCTAGAGGAATGGCAAGATCCAAACAAAGAAACGCATCGGTTAATTCTTTTGAAAAAATAAATCAAATAGAATTAGGTGCATCATACCGCATACATGCATACAGATGATAGGTGTACTGGAAGATCACTTATTCTCTGTTTATTGAAAAAAACAAACAAAAAAAAAACAAAAAAAAACAAAAAAAACAAAAAAAACAAAAAATAAACTTCAGAAAAAACAATGCGCCCGTACCATGTTCAGTACACCCGTACTAAAATCAGGGTTATGAACAAATTTTCAACTCAATACGGGCGTACCGAAATGAATACGGCAGCATTGGCCATAACGTCCACACCAATACGGGCGTATTGAATTCAATACGGCCCGTATTGGCCCATTCTCATTCATCACAACATCTTCACTCCTCTGCATACTTCATCTGTGAGTGTGTTTGAGATCCCTCCAACAGAAAAAGCCGAAATCAACGAAAAAAGGCAAAAATACAGAAAAAGCCAAAAATCAACAAAAAAAGGCAAAATACAGAAAACCCAACAAATTGTACAGAATAACTGAGCCTGGAGAGGCTTGCCGAAATAATACTCCCCAATTGTACAGAATAACTGAGCCTGGAGAGGCTTGCCGAAATAATACTCCCCAATCATACAGAATAACTGAGCCTGGAGAGGCTTGCCGAAATAATACTCTCTCATCATACAGAATAACTGAGCCTGGAGAGGCTCGCCGAAATAATACTCTCTCATCATAACCGAGCCTGGAGAGGCTCGCCGAAATAATACTCTCTCATCATAACCGAGCCTGGAGAGGCTTGCCGAAATAATACTCTACAGAATAACTGAGCCTGGAGAGACTTGCCGAAATAATACTCCCACAGAATAATTGAGCCTGGAGAGGCTTGCGGAAATAATACTCCCTCATCACACAGAATAATTGAGCCTGGAGAGGCTTGTCGAAATAATACTCCCCAAGAGACATCTCCGCTTGCACTCTTAGGCTGAACAAAAAATCAATAAAACGTACAAGAATAACCGAGCCTGGAGAGGCTTGCCGAAATAATACTCCCACAGAATAATTGAGCCTGGAGAGGCTTGCCGAAATAATACTCCCTCATCACAACAGAATCCCCCAGTGGATAACAGCCTACACAGAGGCAACAAAATCAGAAAATCAAAAGAGTCACCCGAATAAGGATAACCGGGATACTCCACCAACGTCGAAAGGACGACAGCCAATCATAAGGCATCGCTCACCTCAGGAAGAGCATCTTTGTGTCTGCATCCCCACGGAATCAGAACTTCCCAGTGAGCACCAACTACGCAATAGAGAGTTGGGACACAAGAACCTATGAGTAACTGCACATCCCCTAGACGGATCCCTGCATTATCCAGCCCTCAGCGGCATCAAAATCAAAAAACAACCGTCGAAGCAGCATCGTGGACTGTGGAGACAAAATCATCACAATAGAATCCCCCAGCGGATAACAGCCTACGCAGAGGCAATAAAACCAAGAAAATCAAAAGAGTCACCCGAATAAGGATAACCGGGATACTCCACCACCGTCGAAAGGACGTCAGCCAACCATAAGGCACCGCTCACATCAGAAAGAGCATCTTTGTGTCTGCACCCCCAAGGAATCAGAAATTCCCCAGTGGGCACCAACTACGCAATGGAAAGTTGGGACACAAGAACCTATGAGTAACTGCACATCCCCTAGACGGATCCCTGCGTTATCCAGCCCTCAGTGGCACAAAAATCAAAAACAATCGTCGAAGCAGCATCGTGGACTGTGGAGACAAAATCATCACAAATCCTTGGAGAGGGCAAACTCACACTGCCAACGTCGTCAGAAACACGGAGGCAGACCCTGGGGAGGGCAAACCGCAGACCCTGGAGAGGGCAAACTCACGCTACCAAAGTGACTAGAAGCACGGAGGTACGCAACCCTGGGGAGGGCAAACCGCAGACCCTGGAGAGGGCAAACTCACGCTACCAAAGTGACCAGAAACACGGAGGTACGCAACCCTGGGGAGGGCAAACCGCAGACCCTGGAGAGGGCAAACTCACGCTACCAAAGTGACCAGAAGCACGGAGGTACGCAACCCTGGGGAGGGCAAACCGCAGACCCTGGAGAGGGCAAACTCACGCTACCAAAGTGACCAGAAGCACGGAGGTACGCAACCCTGGGGAGGGCAAACCGCAGACCCTGGAGAGGGCAAACTCACGCTACCAAAGTGATCAGAAACACGGAGGTATGCAACCCTGGGGAGGGCAAACCGCAGACCCTGGAGAGGGCAAACTCAGCTACCGAGGTTGTCAGAAACACCAAGGTAGAGCCTGGAGAGGCGGTACTCACGCTACCCCGTCGTCAGAAACACGGAGGTATGCAGCTTCCAGCTCGAGCGACGAGTGAAGCTAACCCTGGAGAGGGCAAACTCACGCTACCAAAGTGATCAGAAACACGGAGGTATGCAACCCTGGGGAGGGCAAACCGCAGACCCTGGAGAGGGCAAACTCAGCTACCGAGGTTGTCAAAAACACCAAGGTAGAGCCTGGAGAGGCGGTACTCACGCTACCCTGTCGTCAGAAACACGAAGGTATGCAGCTTCCAGCTCGAGCGACGAGTGAAGCTAAGCCTGGAGAGGCGGTACTCAGCTACCGAGGTTGTCAGAAACACCGAGGTATGCACGAGCCTGGAGAGGCGACGACTAATACTCAACCTGGAGAGGCTACTCAACAATTTTCCACCGGAAGACACTACAAGTCAGAAGGATGGCTCATTCCCCGGACAATTGGGTCAACTCCTTTACTTGTCAACCGGTACACCAAAAGGCCGTTTGACTAAGTAAAGGGGGGGCAGCTGTAGACCCCTAAAATTGTCCGGGTCGGAAATAAGACTCGAAGACTCTCAAAGACCGAAGGAAAGTCAGCCGGAAGGACTCCTGGAAGACCCTGGAAGACCCTAGGATGATTATTCGTAGGTTTAGAAGTCTTAGAGTAGCTTAAAATAAAGATGTGGGAGGATTGAAGCTCAATACGGCCTCCTAGAAATTCAGTACGGCCGTACTGAACAATTTGAACTACAATACGGCCGTACTGAAACCAATACGGCTGTACTGAAGTTTTTGAACTTCAGTACGGCCGTACTCAAACCAATACGGCCGTACTGAAGTTTTTGAAACTTCAGTACGGCCGTACTGAATTCAATACGGCCGTACTGTAGTTCAAATCTTCAGTACGGGCCGTATTGATGTCAGAGGCCGTACTGCGCCTCACTCCTATATATAGGACGTCATTTGGACGTCATTCCACACTTTTCCACACTTCTTGGACTCTCTTCTTGAGTATTCTGGGGTTTTTGAGCAGTGTTCTGCCCTAGAATTCTCTCTGAGAGCCGATCGGACGAAGTTCTTGAGTTCTGAGCATTTAGCTTGAGAATTCGAACTAGTCGAAGGGAAATCTTTTTGATTTCCATAGTAAAGATTAATTTTTAGGGAAGGAGCGAGCGAGCGTGTAGTGGGAGGGAGCGCCAAAAAGCCTCCTAACATTTGAATATATAAAAGCACGCTTCAAAGGTTTCTTCTCCAAAATCCCTTCTTTTACTGCTTTCTGATTGTTGCATCGCATGTTTAAATTATTCATCATGTAGATATCTTATTCATAGTCGTTTCTAATAAATAGGGGTAATTTAGTAATTTTACACTGTTATTTATAAAATAATCCGTCATAGGGAACCCGAAAGGGGCGTTGTGGGGTGCTAACACCTTCCCCGCACGTAACCGACTCCCTTACCCAACTCTGGTTGTAATGGCCAAGGTTGATTTGCGAAAATCAATTGCCTTATCCCTTTTTCCAATGTTTTGAGTAAAACATTGGTGGCGACTCCAAGAACCCTTCTTTTTGTGAAAACCACTAATCCATGGAGGGTCCCGCTTGGGATTAATATGGATTGGTGAATCATTTAATAAAATTGTTAGTTCGATGAGGTCTCAGTTTGAGAATAAGTCGTTCTAACAATCCACCACTTTTCAAAACTTAAAAAGAGTCCGACCATCGTCGCGAATGCCAAGGTCTGTTTCGGCGGGTGGCGACACCTGTATTGTTAGTGCCCAAGAAAGATGGAAAATGGAGAATGTGTTGTGATTGTAGGGCTATTAACAATATCACCATCAAGTACAGGCACCCAATCCCTAGACTTGATGATATGCTTGATGAGTTACATGGTGCTTCCATATTTTCTAAAATTGATCTTAAAAGTGGTTATCATCAAATAAGAATTAAAAAGGGTGATGAATGGAAAACTGCTTTTAAGACCAAATTTGGATTGTATGAATGGTTAGTTATGCCTTTTGGTCTAACTAATGCACCAAGTACATTCATGAGGCTTATGAATCATGTCTTGAGAGAATGTATAGGAAAATTTGTTGTTGTTTATTTTGATGACATCTTAATCTATAGTAGGTCTCAAGATGATCACATAGGACATCTTAGAGAAGTTATGATGATCCTTAGGGAAAACCAATTATTTGCAAATCTTGAAAAATGTACTTTTTGTGTGGATAATGTGGTTTTCCTAGGGTTCATTGTAAGCAAAAATGGGGTCCAAGTGGATCCCGAGAAAATTAAAGCCATTCAAGAGTGGCCCAAGCCTAAAAATGTTAGTGAAGTTAGGAGTTTTCATGGTTTAGCAAGTTTTTATAGAAGATTTGTGCCTAACTTCTCTAGCATTGCTTCACCCTTGAATGAGCTTGTCAAAAAAGATATTTTATTTGAATGGACTTCAAAGCATGACCAAGCATTTCAATTACTTAAAGATCAACTTACTAATGCACCCATTTTAGCTCTTCCTAATTTTGAAAAGACTTTTGAGCTAGAGTGTGATGCATCAGGAGTTGGCATAGGAGCAGTGTTATTGCAAGGAGGACATCCCATTGCATATTTTAGTGAAAAACTAAAAGGTGCCTCCCTCAATTACCCTACCTATGATAAGGAGTTGTATGCTTTGGTTAGAGCTTTACAAACTTGGGAGCACTATCTTGTGTCCAAAGAGTTTGTCATCCATAATGACCATGAGTCACTTAAATATTTAAGAGGTCAAGGTAAATTAAATAAGAGACATGCCAAATGGTTAGAGTTTCTTGAACAATTTCCATATATTATTAAATTCAAGAAAGGAAAATCCAATGTTGTAGCTGATGCTTTATCTAGGAGACATACCTTGCTTGTGTCCCTAGGAACTCAAATTCTTGGATTTGATAATATTAGGGAATTGTATGAAGAAGATCTTGATCTTGGTGATAATTATAAAAAATGTCAACAAAAAGCTTTTGATGGTTTTTATATGGTTGAGGGGTATTTATACAAAGAAGGAAGATTGTGTATACCCCAAGGATCCATTAGAAAACTGTTAATTAAAGAGAGTCATGAAGGTGGGCTTATGGGGCACTTTGGAGTTGATAAAACCCTTAGTTTGCTAAAAGAAAAATTCTATTGGCCCCATATGCGAAAGGATGTCCAAAGGCATTGTTTTAGATGTCTAGCTTGTTTACAAGCTAAATCTAAAGTAATGCCTCATGGAACATACACACCTTTGCCTGTTGCTTCTTCCCCTTGGGTAGATATTAGCATGGATTTTGTGCTAGGTTTACCTAGAACCCAAAGGGGAATGGATTTTATCTTTATGGTAGTGGATCGTTTTAGTAAAATGGCTCATTTTATTCCATGCCACAAAGTAGATGATGCAAGCAACATAGCAAAACTTTTCTTTAGAGATGTGGTTAAACTTCATGGGCTACCTAGGACTATAGTTTCAGATAGAGATACAAAGTTCCTTAGCCACTTTTGGCGTGTCTTATGGTCAAGACTAGGAACTAAACTACTCTTTTCAACTAGTTGTCATCCTCAAACAGATGGCCAAACTGAGATAGTGAATAGATCTCTGTCTACTATGCTTAGGGCAGTCCTAAAGGGTAATCACAAATCTTGGGATGAGTTTTTGCCTCATATTGAATTTGCCTACAATAGGGTAGTCCATAAAACTACCAATATTTCTCCTTTTGAGGCTGTGTATGGTTTTAATCCTTTGACCCCTCTAGACTTGATACCTCTTCCTAATGTTGAGCATTTCATTCATAAGGAAGGGGCTTCAAGGGCTGACTTTATCAAGAAATTACATGAAAGGATTAAAATTCATATTCAAAATCAAAATGAGAAGTATGCAAAACAAGGAAATAAAGGCAAGAAAGTTATGATCTTCGAGGAAGGAGATTGGGTTTGGCTTCATCTAAGAAAAGAACGTTTTCCACAACAAAGGAAGTCCAAACTCAGTCCTAGAGGAGATGGTCCCTTTCAGGTCTTACAGCGTATCAATGATAACGCTTATAGACTTGATTTACCCTCTGATTATGGAGTCAGCACTACTTTTAATGTGAGTGATCTTAAACCTTTTGTAGGTGCTAGTGATGATGAGGAGGAGCCTTCAGATTCGAGGTCGAATCCTTCTCAAGAGGGAGGGAATGATGGAAGAGCATGGGCTAAAGGTCCAACCACTAGAGCTATGGCCAGGAGGTTACTTGATGATTTGACTGCTTCAGAGCTTAGTGGGCCCAATGGGCTTGGTGGGCCTAGGGTGCTTCTCACTTGGGCTTTATTGGATTAAACCACCACATTTTATTGCATTACTTAGTATAGGATGTAACTTTCATTTTTGGTCTTGTATTTTGACCATAGACTAGGGTTGTTGTACTTGGGCTTATTTTTGGGCTTCTTAGGCTTTGGGCTTTTGATACCCAATATTAGGCTCATTCTTCTTCTTATATTTTTTTCTATTCATTATATTCATTGGACCAATGTATTTCGGTCATTAGTATAGGATTATATGAAGAATACATTAATAGGAGAGTTAGGTTTCATTTATGCATCATTTAGAGGTAATTTGAGATGAATTTGAGTCACATGGATGGCATGTAGTAGTTCCGGCCATGTGAGCTCAAATCCACTTCAAATCACTCCTAAATGACATCTAAATGAAGGTAGCAATCCGGTTTAAGCATGTGAGTGGCCAAAGTTTGAATTTCAAATTTTGAATTTGAAATTCAAACTTGGCGCCAACTTTGCCTACTTGGTTGCCGCCAAGTTTAAACCTAAACTTCCCTCCTATAAGTGTAATTCTTCCTACCTTGTAAATCACTTTTGATATATGAGAATTTCTGAACTTGTATTCAGCCAAATTCCCTCAAGAGTCACCGAATCCATCCAAGAGAGAAAACCTTAAGAGAGTGCCTTCAATTCCCTTAGGAAACCTAGCTTCCTACACTTTGAAGTGTGCAATCCCTTGAGAATTGTGCTTGGATGCTTCCGTCCATGGATTAGAGCTTCTAATCCTCTTGTGTTCATCTCCTTAAAGTGCTCAAGTTCTCGGTTCTAGCTTCTTAATTGAAGATCCGTGCCTAAGGAGGAGATAAGGAGGAGTACATCTATCACTTTTCCTTCTCACTTCCATCAGAACCAATGAACAGTAAACCAATTACCTGTTATGTTGTGCCTTTGTGTTGGTTATTAGTCTCCCCACGTGTAGCAAGTAAGTTAGTTGAAGAATTAGAGAGAACCAACGAACAGTAAACCAATTACAAGTTATGTTGTGCATCTGTGTTGGTTATTAGTCTTACCAAGTGTAGCAAGTAAGTCAGTTGAAGAATTAGAGGGAACCAATGAACAGTAAAACCATTACCTGTTATGTTGTGCATCTATGTTGGTTATTAGTCTTCCCAAGTGTAGCAAGTAAGTTAGTTGAAGAATTAGAGAGAACCAATGAACAGTAAACCGATTACCTGTTATGTTGTGCATCTGTGTTGGTTATTAGTCTCCCCAGCTGTAGCAAGTAAGTCAGTTGAGGAATTAGAGAGAACCAATGAACAGTAAACCAATTACCTGTTATGTTGTGCATCTGTGTTGGTTATTAGTCTCCCAGGTGTAGCAAGTAAATCAGTTGAATAATTAGAGAGAACCAATGAACAATAAACCAATTACCTGTTATGTTGTGCATCTGTGTTGGTTATTAGTCTCCCCAGGTGTAGCAAGTAAGTCAGTTGAAGAATTAGAGAGAACCAATGAACAGTAAACCAATTACCTGTTATGTTGTGCCTCTGTGTTGGTTATTAGTCTCCCCAGGTGTAGCAAGTAAGTCAGTTGAAGAATTAGAGGGAACCGATGAACAATAAACCAATTACCTGTTATGTTGTGCCTCTGTGTTGGTTATTAGTCTCCCCAGGTGTAGCAAGTAAGTTAGTTGAAGAATTAGAGAGAACCAACGAACAGTAAACCAATTACATGTTATGTTGTGCATCTGTGTTGGTTATTCGTCTCCCCAGGTGTAGCAAGTAAGTCAGTTGAAGAATTAGAGAGAACCAATGAACACTAAACCAATTACCTGTTATGTTGTGCATCTGGGTTGGTTATTAGTCTCCCCAGGTGTAGCAAGTAAGTCAGTTGAAGAATTAGAGAGAACCAACGAACAGTAAACCAATTACATGTTATGTTGTGCATCTGTGTTGGTTATTAGTCTCCCCAGGTGTAGCAAGTAAGTCAGTTGAAGAATTAGAGAGAACCAATGAACAGTAAACCAATTACCTGTTATGTTGTGCATCTGTGTTGGTTACTAGTCTCCCCAGGTGTAGCAAGTAAGTCAGTTGAAGAATTAGAGAGAACCAATGAACAGTAAACTAATTACCTGTTATGTTGTGCATCTGTGTTAGTTATTAGTCTCCCAAGGTGTAGCAAGTAAGTCAGTTGAAGAATTAGAGGGAACCAATGAACAGTAAACCAATTACATGTTATGTTGTGCATCTGTGTTGGTTATTAGTCTCCCCAGGTGTAGCAAGTAAGTCAGTTGAATAATTAGAGAGAACCAATGTACAGTAAACCCATTACCTGTTATGTTGTGCATCTATGTTGGTTATTAGTCTTCCCAAGTGTAGCAAGTAAGTCTCTTGAAGAATTAGAGGGAACCAATGAACAGTAAAACCATTACCTGTTATGTTCTGCATCTATGTTGGTTATTAGTCTTCCCAAGTGTAGCAAGTAAGTCAGTTGAAGAATTAGAGAGAACCAATGAACAGTAAACCGATTACCTGTTATGTTGTGCATCTGTCTTGGTTATTAGTCTCCCCAGGTGTAGCAAGTAAGTCAGTTGAAGAATTAGAGGGAACCAATGAACAGTAAACCAATTACATGTTATGTTGTGCATCTGTGTTGGTTATTAGTCTCCCCATGTGTAGCAAGTAAGTCAGTTGAATAATTAGAGAGAACCAATGAACAGTAAACCAATTACCTGTTATGTTGTGCATCTGTGTTGGTTATTAGTCTCCCCAGGTGTAGCAAGTAAGTCAGTTGAAGAATTAGAGAGAACCAGTGAACAGTAAACCAATTACCTGTTATGTTGTGCCTCTGTGTTGGTTATTAGTCTCCCCAGGTGTAGCAACTAAGTCAGTTGAAGAATTAGAGGGAACCAATGAACAGTAAACCAATTACATGTTATGTTGTGCATCTGTGTTGGTTATTAGTCTCCCCAGGTATAGCAAGTAAGTCAGTTGAATAATTAGAGAGAACCAATGAATAGTAGACCCATTACCTGTTATGTTGTGCATCTATGTTGGTTATTAGTCTTCCCAAGTGTAGCAAGTAAGTCAGTTGAAGAATTAGAGAGAACCAATGAACAGTAAACCGATTACCTGTTATGTTGTGCATCTGTCTTGGTTATTAGTCTCCCCAGGTGTAGCAAGTAAGTCAGTTGAAGAATTAGAGGGAACCAATGAACAGTAAACCAATTACATGTTATGTTGTGCATCTGTGTTGGTTATTAGTCTCCCCATGTGTAGCAAGTAAGTCAGTTGAATAATTAGAGAGAACCAATGAACAGTAAACCAATTACCTGTTATGTTGTGCATCTGTGTTGGTTATTAGTCTCCCCAGGTGTAGCAAGTAAGTCAGTTGAAGAATTAGAGAGAACCAATGAACAGTAAACCAATTACCTGTTATGTTGTGCCTCTGTGTTGGTTATTAGTCTCCCCAGGTGTAGCAAGTAAGTCAGTTGAAGAATTAGAGGGAACCAATGAACAGTAAACCAATTACATGTTATGTTGTGCATCTGTGTTGGTTATTAGTCTCCCCAGGTATAGCAAGTAAGTCAGTTGAATAATTAGAGAGAACCAATGAATAGTAAACCCATTACCTGTTATGTTGTGCATCTATGTTGGTTATTAGTCTTCCCAAGTGTAGCAAGTAAGTCAGTTGAAGAATTAGAGGGAACCAATGAACAGTAAAACCATTACCTGTTATGTTCTGCATCTATGTTGGTTATTAGTCTTCCCAAGTGTAGCAAGTAAGTCAGTTGAAGAATTAGGGAGAACCAATGAACAGTAAACCAATTACCTGTTATGTTGTGCATCTGTGTTGGTTATTAGTCTCCCCAGCTGTAGCAAGTAAGTCAGTTGAGGAATTAGAGAGAACCAATGAACAGTAAACCAATTACCTGTTATGTTGTGCATCTGTGTTGGTTATTAGTCTCCCAGGTGTAGCAAGTAAATCAGTTGAATAATTAGAGAGAACCAATGAACAGTAAACCAATTACCTGTTATGTTGTGCCTCTGTGTTGGTTATTAGTCTCCCCAGGTGTAGCAAGTATGTCAGTTGAAGAATTAGAGAGAACCAATGAACAGTAAACCAATTACCCGTTATGTTGTGCATCTGTGTTGGTTATTAGTCTCCCCAGGTGTAGCAAGTAAGTCAGTTGAAGAATTAGAGAGAACCAATGAACAGTAAACCAATTACCTGTTATGTTGTGCCTCTGTGTTGGTTATTAGTCTCCCCAGGTGTAGCAAGTAAGTCAGTTGAAGAATTAGAGGGAACCGATGAACAATAAAACAATTACCTGTTATGTTGTGCCTCTGTGTTGGTTATTAGTCTCCCCAGGTGTAGCAAGTAAGTTAGTTGAAGAATTAGAGAGAACCAACGAACAGTAAACCAATTACATGTTATGTTGTGCATCTGTGTTGGTTATTCGTCTCCCCAGGTGTAGCAAGTAAGTCAGTTGAAGAATTAGAGAGAACCAATGAACACTAAACCAATTACCTGTTATGTTGTGCATCTGGGTTGGTTATTAGTCTCCCCAGGTGTAGCAAGTAAGTCAGTTGAAGAATTAGAGAGAACCAACGAACAGTAAACCAATTACATGTTATGTTGTGCATCTGTGTTGGTTATTAGTCTCCCCAGGTGTAGCAAGTAAGTCAGTTGAAGAATTAGAGAGAACCAATGAACAGTAAACCAATTACCTGTTATGTTGTGCATCTGTGTTGGTTATTAGTCTCCCCAGGTGTAGCAAGTAAGTCAGTTGAAGAATTAGAGAGAACCAATGAACAGTAAACTAATTACCTGTTATGTTGTGCATCTGTGTTAGTTATTAGTCTCCCAAGGTGTAGCAAGTAAGTCAGTTGAAGAATTAGAGGGAACCAATGAACAGTAAACCAATTACATGTTATGTTGTGCATCTGTGTTGGTTATTAGTCTCCCCAGGTGTAGCAAGTAAGTCAGTTGAATAATTAGAGAGAACCAATGTACAGTAAACCCATTACCTGTTATGTTGTGCATCTATGTTGGTTATTAGTCTTCCCAAGTGTAGCAAGTAAGTCTCTTGAAGAATTAGAGGGAACCAATGAACAGTAAAACCATTACCTGTTATGTTCTGCATCTATGTTGGTTATTAGTCTTCCCAAGTGTAGCAAGTAAGTTAGTTGAAGAATTAGAGAGAACCAATGAACAGTAAACCGATTACCTGTTATGTTGTGCATCTGTCTTGGTTATTAGTCTCCCCAGGTGTAGCAAGTAAGTCAGTTGAAGAATT
The DNA here is from genome assembly GCF_000230855.2 of Cajanus cajan. NCBI lineage: Eukaryota > Viridiplantae > Streptophyta > Magnoliopsida > Fabales > Fabaceae > Cajanus > Cajanus cajan. Next base: position 39,953,337 of record NC_138524.1, read on the forward strand.
AGAGGGAACCAATGAACAGTAAACCAATTACATGTTATGTTGTGCATCTGTGTTGGTTATTAGTCTCCCCATGTGTAGCAAGTAAGTCAGTTGAATAATTAGAGAGAACCAATGAACAGTAAACCAATTACCTGTTATGTTGTGCATCTGTGTTGGTTATTAGTCTCCCCAGGTGTAGCAAGTAAGTCAGTTGAAGAATTAGAGAGAACCAGTGAACAGTAAACCAATTACCTGTTATGTTGTGCCTCTGTGTTGGTTATTAGTCTCCCCAGGTGTAGCAAGTAAGTCAGTTGAAGAATTAGAGGGAACCAATGAACAGTAAACCAATTACATGTTATGTTGTGCATCTGTGTTGGTTATTAGTCTCCCCAGGTATAGCAAGTAAGTCAGTTGAATAATTAGAGAGAACCAATGAATAGTAAACCCATTACCTGTTATGTTGTGCATCTATGTTGGTTATTAGTCTTCCCAAGTGTAGCAAGTAAGTCAGTTGAAGAATTAGAGAGAACCAATGAACAGTAAACCGATTACCTGTTATGTTGTGCATCTGTCTTGGTTATTAGTCTCCCCAGGTGTAGCAAGTAAGTCAGTTGAAGAATTAGAGGGAACCAATGAACAGTAAACCAATTACATGTTATGTTGTGCATCTGTGTTGGTTATTAGTCTCCCCATGTGTAGCAAGTAAGTCAGTTGAATAATTAGAGAGAACCAATGAACAGTAAACCAATTACCTGTTATGTTGTGCATCTGTGTTGGTTATTAGTCTCCCCAGGTGTAGCAAGTAAGTCAGTTGAAGAATTAGAGAGAACCAGTGAACAGTAAACCAATTACCTGTTATGTTGTGCCTCTGTGTTGGTTATTAGTCTCCCCAGGTGTAGCAAGTAAGTCAGTTGAAGAATTAGAGGGAACCAATGAACAGTAAACCAATTACATGTTATGTTGTGCATCTGTGTTGGTTATTAGTCTCCCCAGGTATAGCAAGTAAGTCAGTTGAATAATTAGAGAGAACCAATGAATAGTAAACCCATTACCTGTTATGTTGTGCATCTATGTTGGTTATTAGTCTTCCCAAGTGTAGCAAGTAAGTCAGTTGAAGAATTAGAGGGAACCAATGAACAGTAAAACCATTACCTGTTATGTTCTGCATCTATGTTGGTTATTAGTCTTCCCAAGTGTAGCAAGTAAGTCAGTTGAAGAATTAGGGAGAACCAATGAACAGTAAACCAATTACCTGTTATGTTGTGCATCTGTGTTGGTTATTAGTCTCCCCAGCTGTAGCAAGTAAGTCAGTTGAGGAATTAGAGAGAACCAATGAACAGTAAACCAATTACCTGTTATGTTGTGCATCTGTGTTGGTTATTAGTCTCCCAGGTGTAGCAAGTAAATCAGTTGAATAATTAGAGAGAACCAATGAACAGTAAACCAATTACCTGTTATGTGGTGCCTCTGTGTTGGTTATTAGTCTCCCCAGGTGTAGCAAGTATGTCAGTTGAAGAATTAGAGAGAACCAATGAACAGTAAACCAATTACCCGTTATGTTGTGCATCTGTGTTGGTTATTAGTCTTCCCAGGTGTAGCAAGTAAGTCAGTTGAAGAATTAGAGAGAACCAATGAACAGTAAACCAATTACCTGTTATGTTGTGCCTCTGTGTTGGTTATTAGTCTCCCCAGGTGTAGCAAGTAAGTCAGTTGAAGAATTAGAGGGAACCGATGAACAATAAACCAATTACCTGTTATGTTGTGCCTCTGTGTTGGTTATTAGTCTCCCCAGGTGTAGCAAGTAAGTTAGTTGAAGAATTAGAGAGAACCAACGAACAGTAAACCAATTACATGTTATGTTGTGCATCTGTGTTGGTTATTCGTCTCCCCAGGTGTAGCAAGTAAGTCAGTTGAAGAATTAGAGAGAACCAATGAACACTAAACCAATTACCTGTTATGTTGTGCATCTGGGTTGGTTATTAGTCTCCCCAGGTGTAGCAAGTAAGTCAGTTGAAGAATTAGAGAGAACCAACGAACAGTAAACCAATTACATGTTATGTTGTGCATCTGTGTTGGTTATTAGTCTCCCCAGGTGTAGCAAGTAAGTCAGTTGAAGAATTAGAGAGAACCAATGAACAGTAAACCAATTACCTGTTATGTTGTGCATCTGTGTTGGTTATTAGTCTCCCCAGGTGTAGCAAGTAAGTCAGTTGAAGAATTAGAGAGAACCAATGAACAGTAAACTAATTACCTGTTATGTTGTGCATCTGTGTTAGTTATTAGTCTCCCAAGGTGTAGCAAGTAAGTCAGTTGAAGAATTAGAGGGAACCAATGAACAGTAAACCAATTACATGTTATGTTGTGCATCTGTGTTGGTTATTAGTCTCCCCAGGTGTAGCAAGTAAGTCAGTTGAATAATTAGAGAGAACCAATGTACAGTAAACCCATTACCTGTTATGTTGTGCATCTATGTTGGTTATTAGTCTTCCCAAGTGTAGCAAGTAAGTCTCTTGAAGAATTAGAGGGAACCAATGAACAGTAAAACCATTACCTGTTATGTTCTGCATCTATGTTGGTTATTAGTCTTCCCAAGTGTAGCAAGTAAGTCAGTTGAAGAATTAGAGAGAACCAATGAACAGTAAACCGATTACCTGTTATGTTGTGCATCTGTCTTGGTTATTAGTCTCCCCAGGTGTAGCAAGTAAGTCAGTTGAAGAATTAGAGGGAACCAATGAACAGTAAACCAATTACATGTTATGTTGTGCATCTGTGTTGGTTATTAGTCTCCCCATGTGTAGCAAGTAAGTCAGTTGAATAATTAGAGAGAACCAATGAACAGTAAACCAATTACCTGTTATGTTGTGCATCTGTGTTGGTTATTAGTCTCCCCAGGTGTAGCAAGTAAGTCAGTTGAAGAATTAGAGAGAACCAGTGAACAGTAAACCAATTACCTGTTATGTTGTGCCTCTGTGTTGGTTATTAGTCTCCCCAGGTGTAGCAAGTAAGTCAGTTGAAGAATTAGAGGGAACCAATGAACAGTAAACCAATTACATGTTATGTTGTGCATCTGTGTTGGTTATTAGTCTCCCCAGGTATAGCAAGTAAGTCAGTTGAATAATTAGAGAGAACCAATGAATAGTAAACCCATTACCTGTTATGTTGTGCATCTATGTTGGTTATTAGTCTTCCCAAGTGTAGCAAGTAAGTCAGTTGAAGAATTAGAGAGAACCAATGAACAGTAAACCGATTACCTGTTATGTTGTGCATCTGTCTTGGTTATTAGTCTCCCCAGGTGTAGCAAGTAAGTCAGTTGAAGAATTAGAGGGAACCAATGAACAGTAAACCAATTACATGTTATGTTGTGCATCTGTGTTGGTTATTAGTCTCCCCATGTGTAGCAAGTAAGTCAGTTGAATAATTAGAGAGAACCAATGAACAGTAAACCAATTACCTGTTATGTTGTGCATCTGTGTTGGTTATTAGTCTCCCCAGGTGTAGCAAGTAAGTCAGTTGAAGAATTAGAGAGAACCAGTGAACAGTAAACCAATTACCTGTTATGTTGTGCCTCTGTGTTGGTTATTAGTCTCTCCAGGTGTAGCAAGTAAGTCAGTTGAAGAATTAGAGGGAACCAATGAACAGTAAACCAATTACATGTTATGTTGTGCATCTGTGTTGGTTATTAGTCTCCCCAGGTATAGCAAGTAAGTCAGTTGAATAATTAGAGAGAACCAATGAATAGTAAACCCATTACCTGTTATGTTGTGCATCTATGTTGGTTATTAGTCTTCCCAAGTGTAGCAAGTAAGTCAGTTGAAGAATTAGAGGGAACCAATGAACAGTAAAACCATTACCTGTTATGTTCTGCATCTATGTTGGTTATTAGTCTTCCCAAGTGTAGCAAGTAAGTCAGTTGAAGAATTAGGGAGAACCAATGAACAGTAAACCAATTACCTGTTATGTTGTGCATCTGTGTTGGTTATTAGTCTCCCCAGCTGTAGCAAGTAAGTCAGTTGAGGAATTAGAGAGAACCAATGAACAGTAAACCAATTACCTGTTATGTTGTGCATCTGTGTTGGTTATTAGTCTCCCAGGTGTAGCAAGTAAATCAGTTGAATAATTAGAGAGAACCAATGAACAGTAAACCAATTACCTGTTATGTTGTGCCTCTGTGTTGGTTATTAGTCTCCCCAGGTGTAGCAAGTATGTCAGTTGAAGAATTAGAGAGAACCAATGAACAGTAAACCAATTACCCGTTATGTTGTGCATCTGTGTTGGTTATTAGTCTCCCCAGGTGTAGCAAGTAAGTCAGTTGAAGAATTAGAGAGAACCAATGAACAGTAAACCAATTACCTGTTATGTTGTGCCTCTGTGTTGGTTATTAGTCTCGCCAGGTGTAGCAAGTAAGTCAGTTGAAGAATTAGAGGGAACCAATGAACAGTAAACTAATTACCTGTTATGTTGTGCCTCTGTGTTGGCTATTAGTCTCCCCTGGTGTAGCAAGTAAGTCAGTTGAAGAATTAGAGAGAACCAATGAACAGTAAACCAATTACATGTTATGTTGTGCATCTGTGTTAGTTATTAGTCTCCCTAGGTGTAGCAAGTAAGTCAGTTGAAGAATTAGAGAGAACCAATGAACAATAAACCAATTACCTGTTATGTTGTGCATCTGTGTTGGTTATTAGTCTCCCCAGGTGTAGCAAGTAAGTCAGTTGAAGAATTAGAGGGAACCAATGAACAGTAAACCAATTACCTGTTATGTTGTGCCTCTGTGTTGGTTATTAGTCTCCCCAGGTGTAGCAAGTAAGTCAGTTGAAGAATTAGAGGGAACCAATGAACAGTAAACGAATTACCTGTTATGTTGTGCATCTGTGTTGGTTATTAGTCTCCCCAGGTGTAGCAAGTAAGTCAGTTGAAGAATTAGAGAGAACCAATGAACAGTAAACCAATTACCTGTTATGTTGTGCATCTGTGTTGGTTATTAGTCTCCCCAGGTGTAGCAAGTAAGTCAGTTGAAGAATTAGAGAGAACCAATGAACAGTAAACCAATTACCTGTTATGTTGTGCCTCTGTGTTGGTTATTAGTCTCGCCAGGTGTAGCAAGTAAGTCAGTTGAAGAATTAGAGGGAACCAATGAACAGTAAACTAATTACCTGTTATGTTGTGCCTCTGTGTTGGTTATTAGTCTCCCCTGGTGTAGCAAGTAAGTCAGTTGAAGAATTAGAGAGAACCAATGAACAGTAAACCAATTACATGTTATGTTGTGCATCTGTGTTAGTTATTAGTCTCCCTAGGTGTAGCAAGTAAGTCAGTTGAAGAATTAGAGGGAACCAATGAACAGTAAACCAATTACCTGTTATGTTGTGCCTCTGTGTTGGTTATTAGTCTCCCCAGGTGTAGCAAGTAAGTCAGTTGAAGAATTAGAGAGAACCAATGAACAGTAAACGAATTACCTGTTATGTTGTGCATCTGTGTTGGTTATTAGTCTCCCCAGGTGTAGCGAGTAAGTCAGTTGAAGAATTAGAGAGAACCAATGAACAGTAAACCAATTACCTGTTATGTTGTGCATCTGTGTTAGTTATTAGTCTCCCAGGTGTAGCAAGTAAATCAGTTGAATAATTAGAGAGAACCAATGAACAGTAAACCAATTACCTGTTATGTTGTGCATCTGTGTTGGATATTAGTCTCCCCAGGTGTAGCAAGTAAGTCAGTTGAAGAATTAGAGAGAACCAATGAACAGTAAACCAATTACCTGTTATGTTGTGCCTCTGTGTTGGTTATTAGTCTTCCCAGGTGTAGCAAGTAAGTCAGTTGAAGAATTAGAGAGAACCAATGAACAGTAAACCAATTACATGTTATGTTGTGCATCTGTGTTAGTTATTAGTCTCCCTAGGTGTAGCAAGTAAGTCAGTTGAAGAATTAGAGGGAACCAATGAACAGTAAACTAATTACCTGTTATGTTGTGCATCTGTGTTGGTTATTAGTCTCCCCAGGTGTAGCAAGTAAGTCAGTTGAAGAATTAGAGAGAACCAATGAACAGTAAACCAATTACCTGTTATGTTGTGCATCTTTGTTGGTTATTAGTCTCCCCAGGTGTAGCAAGTAAGTCAGTTGAAGAATTAGAGAGAACCAATGAACAGTAAACCAATTACCTGTTATGTTGTGCCTCTGTGTTGGTTATTAGTCTCGCCAGGTGTACCAAGTAAGTCAGTTGAAGAATTAGAGGGAACCAATGAACAGTAAACTAATTACCTGTTATGTTGTGCCTCTGTGTTGGTTATTAGTCTCCCCTGGTGTAGCAAGTAAGTCAGTTGAAGAATTAGAGAGAACCAATGAACAGTAAACCAATTACATGTTATGTTGTGCATCTGTGTTAGTTATTAGTCTCCCTAGGTGTAGCAAGTAAGTCAGTTGAAGAATTAGGGAGAACCAATGAACAATAAACCAATTACCTGTTATGTTGTGCATCTGTGTTGGTTATTAGTCTCCCCAGATGTAGCAAGTAAGACAGTTGAAGAATTAGAGGGAACCAATGAACAGTAAACCAATTACCTGTTATGTTGTGCCTCTGTGTTGGTTATTAGTCTCCCCAGGTGTAGCAAGTAAGTCAGTTGAAGAATTAGAGAGAACCAATGAACAGTAAACGAATTACCTGTTATGTTGTGCATCTGTGTTGGTTATTAGTCTCCCCAGGTGTAGCAAGTAAGTCAGTTGAAGAATTAGAGAGAACCAATGAACAGTAAACCAATTACCTGTTATGTTGTGCATCTGTGTTGGTTATTAGTCTCCCCAGGTGTAGCAAGTAAGTCAGTTGAAGAATTAGAGAGAACCAATGAACAGTAAACCAATTAACTGTTATGTTGTGCCTCTGTGTTGGTTATTAGTCTCGCCAGGTGTAGCAAGTAAGTCAGTTGAAGAATTAGAGGGAACCAATGAACAGTAAACTAATTACCTGTTATGTTGTGCCTCTGTGTTGGTTATTAGTCTCCCCTGGTGTAGCAAGTAAGTCAGTTGAAGAATTAGAGAGAACCAATGAACAGTAAACCAATTACATGTTATGTTGTGCATCTGTGTTAGTTATTAGTCTCCCTAGGTGTAGCAAGTAAGTCAGTTGAAGAATTAGAGGGAACCAATGAACAGTAAACCAATTACCTGTTATGTTGTGCCTCTGTGTTGGTTATTAGTCTCCCCAGGTGTAGCAAGTAAGTCAGTTGAAGAATTAGAGAGAACCAATGAACAGTAAACGAATTACCTGTTATGTTGTGCATCTGTGTTGGTTATTAGTCTCCCCAGGTGTAGCAAGTAAGTCAGTTGAAGAATTAGAGAGAACCATTGAACAGTAAACCAATTACCTGTTATGTTGTGCATCTGTGTTAGTTATTAGTCTCCCAGGTGTAGCAAGTAAATCAGTTGAATAATTAGATAGAACCAATGAACAGTAAACCAATTACCTGTTATGTTGTGCATCTGTGTTGGATATTAGTCTCCCCAGGTGTAGCAAGTAAGTCAGTTGAAGAATTAGAGAGAACCAATGAACAGTAAACCAATTACCTGTTATGTTGTGCCTCTGTGTTGGTTATTAGTCTCCCCAGGTGTAGCAAGTAAGTCAGTTGAAGAATTAGAGAGAACCAATGAACAGTAAACCAATTACATGTTATGTTGTGCATCTGTGTTAGTTATTAGTCTCCCTAGGTGTAGCAAGTAAGTCAGTTGAAGAATTAGAGGGAACCATTGAACAGTAAACTAATTACCTGTTATGTTGTGCATCTGTGTTGGTTATTAGTCTCCCCAGGTGTAGCAAGTAAGTCAGTTGAAGAATTAGAGAGAACCAATGAACAGTAAACCAATTACCTGTTATGTTGTGCATCTGTGTTGGTTATTAGTCTCCCCAGGTGTAGCAAGTAAGTCAGTTGAAGAATTAGAGAGAACCAATGAACAGTAAACCAATTACCTGTTATGTTGTGCCTCTGTGTTGGTTATTAGTCTCGCCAGGTGTAGCAAGTAAGTCAGTTGAAGAATTAGAGGGAACCAATGAACAGTAAACTAATTACCTGTTATGTTGTGCCTCTGTGTTGGTTATTAGTCTCCCCTGGTGTAGCAAGTAAGTCAGTTGAAGAATTAGAGAGAACCAATGAACAGTAAACCAATTACATGTTATGTTGTGCATCTGTGTTAGTTATTAGTCTCCCTAGGTGTAGCAAGTAAGTCAGTTGAAGAATTAGAGAGAACCAATGAACAATAAACCAATTACCTGTTATGTTGTGCATCTGTGTTGGTTATTAGTCTCCCCAGGTGTAGCAAGTAAGTCAGTTGAAGAATTAGAGGGAACCAATGAACAGTAAACCAATTACCTGTTATGTTGTGCCTCTGTGTTGGTTATTAGTCTCCCCAGGTGTAGCAAGTAAGTCAGTTGAAGAATTAGAGAGAACCAATGAACAGTAAACGAATTACCTGTTATGTTGTGCATCTGTGTTGGTTATTAGTCTCCCCAGGTGTAGCAAGTAAGTCAGTTGAAGAATTAGAGAGAACCAATGAACAGTAAACCAATTACCTGTTATGTTGTGCATCTGTGTTGGTTATTAGTCTCCCCAGGTGTAGCAAGTAAGTCAGTTGAAGAATTAGAGAGAACCAATGAACAGTAAACCAATTACCTGTTATGTTGTGCCTCTGTGTTGGTTATTAGTCTCGCCAGGTGTAGCAAGTAAGTCAGTTGAAGAATTAGAGGGAACCAATGAACAGTAAACTAATTACCTGTTATGTTGTGCCTCTGTGTTGGTTATTAGTCTCCCCTGGTGTAGCAAGTAAGTCAGTTGAAGAATTAGAGAGAACCAATGAACAGTAAACCAATTACATGTTATGTTGTGCATCTGTGTTAGTTATTAGTCTCCCTAGGTGTAGCAAGTAAGTCAGTTGAAGAATTAGAGAGAACCAATGAACAATAAACCGATTACCTGTTATGTTGTGCATCTGTGTTGGTTATTAGTCTCCCCAGGTGTAGCAAGTAAGTCAGTTGAAGAATTAGAGGGAACCAATGAACAGTAAACCAATTACCTGTTATGTTGTGCCTCTGTGTTGGTTATTAGTCTCCCCAGGTGTAGCAAGTAAGTCAGTTGAAGAATTAGAGAGAACCAATGAACAGTAAACGAATTACCTATTATGTTGTGCATCTGTGTTGGTTATTAGTCTCCCCAGGTGTAGCAAGTAAGTCATTTGAAGAATTAGAGGGAACCAATGAACAGTAAACGAATTACCTGTTATGTTGTGCATCTGTGTTGGTTATTAGCCTCCCCAGGTGTAGCAAGTAAGTCAGTTGAAGAATTAGAGAGACCCAATGAACAGTAAACGAATTACCTGTTATGTTGTTCCTCTGTGTTGGTTATTAGTCTCCCCAGGTGTGGCAAGTAAGTCAGTTGAAGAATTAGAGAGAACCAATGAACAGTAAACCAATTACCTGTTATGTTGTGCATCTGTGTTGGTTATTAGTCTCCCCAGGTGTAGCAAGTAAGTCAGTTGAAGAATTAGAGAGAACCAATGAACAGTAAACCAATTACCTGTTATGTTGTGCCTCTGTGTTGGTTATTAGTCTCCCCAGGTGTAGCAAGTAAGTCAGTTGAAGAATTAGAGAGAACCAATGAACAGTAAACCAATTACCTGTTATGTTGTGCCTCTGTGTTGGTTATTAGTCTCGCCAGGTGTAGCAAGTAAGTCAGTTGATGAATTAGAGGGAACCAATGAACAGTAAACTAATTACCTGTTATGTTGTGCCTCTGTGTTGGTTATTAGTCTCCCCTGGTGTAGCAAGTAAGTCAGTTGAAGAATTAGAGAGAACCAATGAACAGTAAACCAATTACATGTTATGTTGTGCATCTGTGTTAGTTATTAGTCTCCCTAGGTGTAGCAAGTAAGTCAGTTGAAGAATTAGAGGGAACCAATGAACAGTAAACCAATTACCTGTTATGTTGTGCCTCTGTGTTGGTTATTAGTCTCCCCAGGTGTAGCAAGTAAGTCAGTTGAAGAATTAGAGAGAACCAATGAACAGTAAACGAATTACCTGTTATGTTGTGCATCTGTGTTGGTTATTAGTCTCCCCAGGTGTAGCAAGTAAGTCAGTTGAAGAATTAGAGAGAACCAATGAACAGTAAACCAATTACCTGTTATGTTGTGCATCTGTGTTAGTTATTAGTCTCCCAGGTGTAGCAAGTAAATCAGTTGAATAATTAGAGAGAACCAATGAACAGTAAACCAATTACCTGTTATGTTGTGCATCTGTGTTGGATATTAGTCTCCCCAGGTGTAGCAAGTAAGTCAGTTGAAGAATTAGAGAGAACCAATGAACAATAAACCAATTACCTGTTATGTTGTGCCTCTGTGTTGGTTATTAGTCTCCCCAGGTGTAGCAAGTAAGTCAGTTGAAGAATTAGAGAGAACCAATGAACAGTAAACCAATTACATGTTATGTTGTGCATCTGTGTTAGTTATTAGTCTCCCTAGGTGTAGCAAGTAAGTCAGTTGAAGAATTAGAGAGAACCAATGAACAGTAAACCAATTACCTGTTATGTTGTGCATCTGTGTTGGTTATTAGTCTCCCCAGGTGTAGCAAGTAAGTCAGTTGAAGAATTAGAGAGAACCAATGAACAGTAAACCAATTACCTGTTATGTTGTGCCTCTGTGTTGGTTATTAGTCTCGCCAGGTGTAGCAAGTAAGTCAGTTGAAGAATTAGAGGGAACCAATGAACAGTAAACTAATTACCTGTTATGTTGTGCCTCTGTGTTGGTTATTAGTCTCCCCTGGTGTAGCAAGTAAGTCAGTTGAAGAATTAGAGAGAACCAATGAACAGTAAACCAATTACATGTTATGTTGTGCATCTGTGTTAGTTATTAGTCTCCCTAGGTGTAGCAAGTAAGTCAGTTGAAGAATTAGAGAGAACCAATGAACAATAAACCAATTACCTGTTATGTTGTGCATCTGTGTTGGTTATTAGTCTCCCCAGGTGTAGCAAGTAAGTCAGTTGAAGAATTAGAGGGAACCAATGAACAGTAAACCAATTACCTGTTATGTTGTGCCTCTGTGTTGGTTATTAGTCTCCCCAGGTGTAGGAAGTAAGTCAGTTGAAGAATTAGAGAGAACCAATGAACAGTAAACGAATTACCTGTTATGTTGTGCATCTATGTTGGTTATAAGTCTCCCCAGGTGTAGCAAGTAAGTCAGTTGAAGAATTAGAGAGAACCAATGAACAGTAAACCAATTACCTGTTATGTTGTGCATCTGTGTTGGTTATTAGTCTCCCCAGGTGTAGCAAGTAAGTCAGTTGAAGAATTAGAGAGAACCAATGAACAGTAAACCAATTACCTGTTATGTTGTGCCTCTGTGTTGGTTATTAGTCTCCCCTGGTGTAGCAAGTAAGTCAGTTGAAGAATTAGAGGGAACCAATGAACAGTAAACCAATTACCTGTTATGTTGTGCCTCTGTGTTGGTTATTAGTCTCCCCTGGTGTAGCAAGTAAGTCAGTTGAAGAATTAGAGAGAACCAATGAACAATAAACCAATTACCTGTTATGTTGTGCATCTGTGTTGGTTATTAGTCTCCCCAGGTGTAGCAAGTAAGTCAGTTGAAGAATTAGAGGGAACCAATGAACAGTAAACCAATTACCTGTTATGTTGTGCCTCTGTGTTGGTTATTAGTCTCCCCAGGTGTAGCAAGTAAGTCAGTTGAAGAATTAGAGAGAACCAATGAACAGTAAACGAATTACCTATTATGTTGTGCATCTGTGTTGGTTATTAGTCTCCCCAGGTGTAGCAAGTAAGTCAGTTGAAGAATTAGAGAGAACCAATGAACAGTAAACCAATTACCTGTTATGTTGTGCATCTGTGTTAGTTATTAGTCTCCCCAGGTGTAGCAAGTAAGTCAGTTGAAGAATTAGAGGGAACCAATGAACAGTAAACAATTACATGTTATGCTGTGCATCTGTGTTGGTTATTAGTCTCCCCAGGTGTAGCAAGTAAGTCAGTTGAAGAAATAGAGGGAACCAATGAACAGTAAACCAATTACCTGTTATGTTGTGCCTCTGTGTTGGTTATTAGTCTCCCCAGGTGTAGCAAGTAAGTTAGTTGAAGAATTAGAGAGAACCAACGAACAGTAAACCAATTACATGTTATGTTGTGCATCTGTGTTGGTTATTAGTCTTACCAAGTGTAGCAAGTAAGTCAGTTGAAGAATTAGAGGGAACCAATGAACAGTAAAACTATTACCTGTTATGTTGTGCATCTATGTTGGTTATTAGTCTTCCCAAGTGTAGCAAGTAAGTCAGTTGAAGAATTAGAGAGAACCAATGAACAGTAAACCGATTACCTGTTATGTTGTGCATCTGTGTTGGTTATTAGTCTCCCCAGCTGTAGCAAGTAAGTCAGTTGAGGAATTAGAGAGAACCAATGAACAGTAAACCAATTACCTGTTATGTTGTGCATCTGTGTTGGTTATTAGTCTCCCAGGTGTAGCAAGTAAATCAGTTGAATAATTAGAGAGAACCAATGAACAGTAAACCAATTACCTGTTATGTTGTGCATCTGTGTTGGATATTAGTCTCCCCAGGTGTAGCAAGTAAGTCAGTTGAAGAATTAGAGAGAACCAATGAACAGTAAACCAATTACCTGTTATGTTGTGCATCTATGTTGGTTATTAGTCTTCCCAAGTGTAGCAAGTAAGTCAGTTGAAGAATTAGAGAGAACCAATGAACAGTAAACCGATTACCTGTTATGTTGTGCATCTGTGTTGGTTATTAGTCTCCCCAGCTGTAGCAAGTAAGTCAGTTGAGGAATTAGAGAGAACCAATGAACAGTAAACCAATTACCTGTTATGTTGTGCATCTGTGTTGGTTATTAGTCTCCCAGGTGTAGCAAGTAAATCAGTTGAATAATTAGAGAGAACCAATGAACAGTAAACCAATTACCTGTTATGTTGTGCATCTGTGTTGGATATTAGTCTCCCCAGGTGTAGCAAGTAAGTCAGTTGAAGAATTAGAGAGAACCAATGAACAGTAAACCAATTACCTGTTATGTTGTGCCTCTGTGTTGGTTATTAGTCTCCCCAGGTGTAGCAAGTATGTCAGTTGAAGAATTAGAGGGAACCGATGAACATTAAACCCATTACCTGTTATGTTGTCCATCTATGTTGGTTATTAGGCTTACCAAGTGTAGCAAGTAAGTCAGTTGAAGAATTAGAGGGAACCAATGAATAGTAAAACCATTACCTGTTATGTTCTGCATCTATGTTGGTTATTAGTCTTCCCAAGTGTAGCAAGTAAGTCAGTTGAAGAATTAGAGAGAACTAATGAACAGTAAACCGATTTCCTGTTATGTGTGCATCTGTGTTGGTTATTAGTCTCCCCAGCTGTAGCAAGTAAGTCAGTTGAGGAATTAGAGAGAACCAATGAACAGTAAACCAATTACCTGTTATGTTGTGCATCTGTGTTGGTTATTAGTCTCCCAGGTGTAGCAAGTAAATCAGTTGAATAATTAGAGAGAACCAACGAATAGTAAACCAATTACCTGTTATGTTGTGCATCTGTGTTGGTTATTAGTCTCCCCAGGTGTAGCAAGTAAGTCAGTTGAAGAATTAGAGAGAACCAATGAACAGTAAACCAATTACCTGTTATGTTGTGCCTCTGTGTTGGTTATTAGTCTCCCCAGGTGTAGCAAGTAAGTCAGTTGAAGAATTAGAGGGAACCGATGAACAATAAACCAATTACCTGTTATGTTGTGCCTCTGTGTTGGTTATTAGTCTCCCCAGGTGTAGCAAGTAAGTTAGTTGAAGAATTAGAGAGAACCAACGAACAGTAAACCAATTACCTGTTATGTTGTGCATCTGTGTTGGTTATTCGTCTCCCCAGGTGTAGCAAGTAAGTCAGTTGAAGAATTAGAGAGAACCAATGAACACTAAACCAATTACCTGTTATTTTGTGCATCTGGGTTGGTTATTAGTCTCCCTAGGTGTAGCAAGTAAGTCAGTTGAAGAATTAGAGAGAACCAACGAACAGTAAACCAATTACATGTTATGTTGTGCATCTGTGTTGGTTATTAGTCTCCCCAGGTGTAGCAAGTAAGTCAGTTGAAGAATTAGAGAGAACCAATGAACAATAAACCAATTACCTGTTATGTTGTGCATCTGTGTTGGTTATTAGTCTCCCCAGGTGTAGCAAGTAAGTCAGTTGCAGAATTAGAGGGAACCAATGAACAGTAAACCAATTACATGTTATGTTGTGCATCTGTGTTGGTTATTAGTCTCCCCAGGTGTAGCAAGTAAGTCAGTTGAATAATTAGAGAGAACCAATAAACAGTAAACTAATTACCTGTTATGTTGTGCCTCTGTGTTGGTTATTAGTCTCCCCAGGTGTAGCAAGTAAGTTAGTTGAAGAATTAGAGGGAACCAATGAACAGTAAACCAATTACCTGTTATGTTGTGCCTCTGTGTTGGTTATTAGTCTCCCCAGGTGTAGCAAGTAAGTCTGTTGAAGAATTAGAGAGAACCAACGAACAATAAACCAATTACATGTTATGTTGTGCATCTGTGTTGGTTATTAGTCTCCCTAGGTGTAGCAAGTAAGTCAGTTGAAGAATTAGAGGGAACCAATGAACAGTAAACTGATTACCTGTTATGTTGTGCATCTGTGTTGGTTATTAGTCTCCCCAGCTGTAGCAAGTAAGTCAGTTGAAGAATTAGAGAGAACCAATGAACAGTAAACCAATTACCTGTTATGTTGTGCCTCTGTGTTGGTTATTAGTCTCCCCAGGTGTAGCAAGTAAGTCAGTTGACGAATTAGAGAGAACCAATGAACAGTAAACCAATTACCTGTTATGTTGTGCCTCTGTGTTGGTTATTAGTCTCGCCAGGTGTAGCAAGTAATTCAGTTGAAGAATTAGAGGGAACCAATGAACAGTAAACTAATTACCTGTTATGTTGTGCCTCTGTGTTTGTTATTAGTCTCCCCAGGTAGCAAGGAAGTCAGTTGAAGAGTTAGAGAGAACCAACGAACAGTAAACCAATTACATGTTATGTTGTGCATCTGTGTTGGTTATTAGTCTCCCTAGGTGTAGCAAGTAAGTCAGTTGAAGAATTAGAGAGAACCAATGAACAATAAACCAATTACCTGTTTTGTTGTGCATCTGTGTTGGTTATTAGTCTCCCCAGCTGTAGCAAGTAAGTCAGTTGAAGAATTAGAGAGAACCAATGAACAGTAAACCAATTACCTGTTATGTTGTGCCTCTGTGTTGGTTATTAGTCTCCCCAGGTGTAGCAAGTAAGTCAGTTGAAGAATTAGAGAGAACCAATGAACAGTAAACCAATTACCTGTTATGTTGTGCATCTGTGTTGGTTATTAGTCTCCCCAGGTGTAGCAAGTATGTTAGTTGAAGAATTAGAGAGAACCAATGAACAGTAAACCAATTACCTGTTATGTTGTGCATCTGTGTTAGTTATTAGTCTCCCCAGGTGTAGCAAGTAAGTCAGTTGAAGAATTAGAGGGAACCAATGAACAGTAAACAATTACATGTTATGTTGTGCATCTGTGTTGGTTATTAGTCTCCCCAGGTGTAGCAAGTAAGTCAGTTGAATAATTAGAGAGAACCAATGAATAGTAAACCCATTACCTGTTATGTTGTGCATCTATGTTGGTTATTAGTCTTCCCAAGTGTAGCAAGTAAGTCAGTTGAAGAATTAGAGGGAACCAATGAAAAGTAAACTAATTACCTGTTATGTTGTGCCTCTGTGTTGGTTATTAGTCTCCCCAGGTGTAGCAAGTAAGTCAGTTGAAGAATTAGAGAGAACCAATGAACAGTAAACCAATTACATGTTATGTTGTGCATCTGTGTTAGTTATTAGTCTCCCTAGGTGTAGCAAGTAAGTCAGTTGAAGAATTAGAGAGAACCAATGAACAGTAAACCGATTACCTGTTATGTTGTGCATCTGTGTTGGTTATTAGTCTCCCCAGGTGTAGCAAGTAAGTGAGTTGAAGAATTAGAGGGAACCAATGAACAGTAAACCAATTACCTGTTATGTTGTGCATCTGTGTTAGTTATTAGTCTCCCCAGGTGTAGCAAGTAAGTCAGTTGAAGAATTAGAGGGAATGAATGAACAGTAAACCAATTACATTTTATGTTGTGCATCTGTGTTGGTTATTAGTCTCCCCAGGTGTAGCAAGTAAGTCAGTTGAATAATTAGAGAGAACCAATGAACAGTAAACCCATTACCTGTTATGTTGTGCATCTATGTTGGTTATTAGTCTTCCCAAGTGTAGCAAGTAAGTCAGTTGAAGAATTAGAGGGAACCAATGAACAGTAAAACCATTACCTGTTATGTTCTGCATCTATGTTGGTTATTAGTCTTCCCAAGTGTAGCAAGTAAGTCAGTTGAAGAATTAGAGAGAACCAATGAACAGTAAACCGATTACCTGTTATGTTGTGCATCATTGTTGGTTATTAGTCTCCCCAACTGTAGCAAGTAAGTCAGTTGAAGAATTAGAGAGAACCAATGAACAGCAAACCAATTACCTGTTATGTTGTGCATTTGTGTTGGTTATTAGTCTCCCCAGGTGTAGCAAGTAAGTTAGTTGAATAATTAGAGAGAACCAATGAACAGTAAACCAATTACCTGTTATGTTGTGCATCTGTGTTGGTTATTAGTCTCCCCAGGTGTAGCAAGTAAGTTAGTTAAAGAATTAGAGAGAACCAATGAACAGTAAACCAATTACCTGTTATGTTGTGCCTCTGTGTTGGTTATTAGTCTCCCCAGGTGTACCAAGTAAGTCAGTTGAAGAATTAGAGGGAACCAATGAACAGTAAACCAATTACCTGTTATGTTGTGTGATAGCAAAACTAGGAGAAGTGAAAGATGTTCTTCTCCATGGATTTGCTTAGGCCGGATCTTCTTCGATGGAGGATGAATTCTTCAACTCAAGAACACTTGCAAGCTATGAACTCACGGATGAAATCAACCTAGAACTAGGAGGGAAGCATCCAAGCTCAAGCATCAATGGAGAGCACACTTCAAAGAGGAGGATTCTAGGTGAATTCCTAAGGCTTTTGAAGATGAACTCAAGGAGACTTTGAGAGGAAACTCGGCACTATGGCTCACAAATTTCTTTAAGGTTCAAAGTGTGTACAAAAGATGAGAGGAGGGAAACATATAGCATCCGAAATTGAGGAGCACACTTGGCGCCACATGATTGGTCACATGTTGGCGCCAAGATTTGAATTCAAATTCAAATTTGAATTCAAACCTTGTGTCACATGCTCATGATCGGTCATGTAGTGCTAAATGATAGATTAGGTTGAATTTAGAGTGAATTTAGGGTTGCATTTCGGTGTCACACTTGTGCAACCAAGGTGGTGCCAAAAGTGTGACCTAAATGCAACTTAAATTCATCCTAAATTTGACCTAATTTGTCCTAATTCAAATGAACTATTAAACCTCCTTAAACCCTAAACTAATGACCAAAATACAATGGTCTAATGAATACAATCAATAGGAAATATTACAAGGAAAATAATGAGCCCAATATTGGGTACCAAAAGCCCAAAGGCCCATGAAGCCCAAAACTAGGCCCAACTAGCCTAAACCCTAATCTATGGTCAAAATACAAGACCAACATGAAAATAGATTCCTAAACTAAGAAAGTACAATTAAACATGGTGTATAATCAATTAAGTCCAAGTAAGAAGCACCCTAGGCCCACCAAGCCCATTGGGCCCACTAAGCTCTGAAGCAGTCAAATCTTCAAGTAACCTCCTGGCCATAGCTCTAGTGGTTGGGCCTTTAGCCCATGCTCTTCCATCATTCCCTCCCTCTTGAGAAGGATTCGTCCTCGAATCTGAAGATTCTTCCTCATCATCACTAGCACCTACAAAAGGTTTAAGATCACTGACATTAAAAGTGGTGCTGACTCCATAGTCAGAGGGTAAATCAAGTCTATAGGCGTTATCATTGATACGCTGTAAGACCTGAAAGGGACCATCTCCTCTAGGACTGAGTTTAGACTTCCTTTGATTTGGAAAACGTTCTTTTCTTAAATGAAGCCAAACCCAATCACCTTCCTCGAAGATCATAGACTTCTTGCCTTTACTTCCTTGTTTTGCATATTTCTCATTTTGATTTTGAATATGAATTTTAATCCTTTCATGAAGTTTCTTAACAAAATCAGCCCTTGAAGCCCCGTCCTTATGAATGAAATGTTCAACATTAGGAAGAGGTATCAAGTCCAAAGGAGTTAAAGGATTAAACCCATAAACAGCCTCAAAAGGAGAAATATTGGTAGTTTTATGAACTACCCTATTGTAGGCAAATTCAATATGAGGTAAAAACTCATCCCAAGATTTGTGATTACCCTTTAGGACTGCCCTAAGCATAGTAGACAGAGATCTATTTACTACCTCAATTTGGCCATCTGTTTGAGGATGACAAGTAGTTGAAAAGAGGAGTTTAGTTCCTAGTCTTGACCATAAGACACGCCAAAAATGGCTTAGAAACTTTGTATCTCTATCTGAAACTATAGTTTTAGGAAGCCCATGAAGTTTAACCACATCTCTAAAGAAGAGTTTTGCAATGTTGCTTGCATCATCTACTTTGTGGCATGGAATAAAATGAGCCATTTTACTAAATCGGTCCACTACCACAAAAATAGAATCCATTCCCCTTTGGGTTCTAGGTAAACCTAGCACAAAATCCATGCTAATATCCACCCAAGGAGAAGAAGCAACAGGCAAAGGTGTGTATGTTCCATGAGGCATTACTTTAGACTTAGCTTGTAAACAAGCTAAACATCTAAAACAATGCCTTTGGACATCTTTTCGCATATGGGGCCAATAAAATTTTTCTTTTAGCAAACTAAGGGTTTTATCAACACCAAAGTGCCCCATAAGCCCACCTTCATGACTCTCTTTAATTAATAGTTTCCTAATGGATCCTTGGGGTATACACAATCTTCCTTCTTTGTATAAATACCCCTCAGCCATATAGAAACCATCAAAAGCTTTTTGTTGACATTTTTTATAATTAACACCAAATTCAACATCTTCTTCATACAATTCCCTAATATTATGAAATCCAAGAATTTGAGTTCCTAGGGACACAAGCAAGGTATGTCTCCTAGATAAAGCATCAGCTACAACATTGGATTTTCCTTTCTTGAATTTAATAATATATGGAAATTGTTCAAGAAACTCTAACCATTTGGCATGTCTCTTATTTAATTTACCTTGACCTCTTAAATATTTAAGTGACTCATGGTCACTATGGATGACAAACTCTTTGGACACAAGATAGTGCTCCCAAGTTTGTAAAGCTCTAACCAAGGCATACAACTCCTTATCATAGGTAGGGTAATTGAGGGAGGCACCTTTTAGTTTTTCACTAAAATATGCAATGGGGTGTCCTCCTTGCAATAACACAGCTCCTATGCCAACTCCTGATGCATCACATTCTAGCTCAAAAGTCTTTTCAAAATTAGGTAGAGCTAAAATGGGTGCATTAGTAAGTTGATCTTTAAGTAATTGAAATGCTTGGTCATGCTTGGAAGTCCATTCAAATAAAATATCTTTTTTGACAAGCTCATTCAAGGGTGAAGCAATGCTAGAGAAGTTAGGTACAAATCTTCTATAAAAACTTGCTAAACCATGAAAACTCCTAACTTCACTAACATTTTTAGGCTTTGGCCACTCTTGAATGGCTTTAATTTTCTCGGGATCCACTTGAACCCCATTTTTGCTTACAATGAACCCTAGGAAAACCACATGATCCACACAAAAAGTACATTTTTCAAGATTTGCAAATAATTGGTTTTCCCTAAGGATCATCATAACTTCTCTAAGATGTCCTAAATGATCATCTTGAGGCCTACTATAGATTAATATATCATCAAAATAAACAACCACAAATTTTCCTATACATTCTCTCAAGACATGATTCATAAGCCTCATGAATGTACTTGGTGCATTAGTTAAACCAAAAGGCATAACTAACCACTCATATAATCAAAATTTGGTTTTAAAAGCAGTTTTCCACTCATCACCCTTTTTAATTCTTATTTGGTGATAACCACTTTTAAGATCAATTTTAGAAAATATGGAAGCACCATGTAACTCATCAAGCATATCATCAAGTCTAGGGATTGGGTGCCTGTACTTGATTGTGATATTGTTAATGGCCCTACAATCACAACACATTCTCCATTTTCCATCTTTCTTGGGCACTAACAATACAGGCACAGCACAGGGACTCAAACTCTTTTGTACCCAACCCTTATTCAATAATTCATGGACTTGATTCTCGATCTCCTTAGTTTCTTGAGGATTTGTCCTATAGGCTGGTCTATTGGGTAGACTAACCCCAGGCACAAAATCAATTTGATGTTCTATACCCCTAAAAGGAGGAAGGCCTTGTGGACCTTCACTAGGGAATATATCATCAAATTCTTTTAATAAATGAGAAACTTGAGGAGATAAAGAAATAAGTTCAATACTTAAATTATGACACTGAAGCATACCTTTACAAAGAAGAATGTAAGAAGGTTTTTCAACAATCAAAGTTTCTTTTAAAGGTTCTTGTTGAATTCCTTCTTTTGGAAAAGATTTCTCTTCATCATTCTTTGAAAACTTATGCTTCTTTTCCTTTTTTTCTTTTTTTTTATTCAAGTTTTTTTTTTTGTTTTCTTCTTCTCTTTTCTTTTTCATTTGTACTTGATCCTCTATCACTTGTGAAGGAGACAAAGGATGAAGTACAAATTTCTTTTCTTTATGAGTGAAAGTAATTTCATTGGTAAGGCCATTGTGCATGGTTTTCTTGTCAAATTGCCATGGCCTTCCCAACAAAATATGACAAGCTTCCATTGGAACTATGTCACAAACCACTTGGTCTTCATAGTTACCAATAGAGAACTTGACTTTCACTTGTTGATTAACATTAATATCCCCATCTTCATTAATCCAATGAAGTTGATATGGTTTCGGATGAGGAATAATAGTAAGACCAAGCTTCTCCACCAACCTTATGCTACAACAGTTGCAACAAGACCCACTATCCACAATGAGAGAACAAGCATTGTCTAAAACTTTACACCTTGTGTGAAATATGTTCTCCCTTTGTGAAAGATGAGACTCATAAGGTTGGCTTCCTAGAAGCCTTCTAACCATGAGAAGTTGACCATCATAAGGATATGCACTTTCAATGTGATGATCTTCTTCACTAGTTTCACTATCACTTGAAGTGGTAGTACTAGTTTCATCAACACTACTATAAACGTCTTCCCCTTTCAAAATCATCACCTTTTTAGTGGGGCATTGAGAAGCTATATGGCCTCTCCCAAGACATTTAAAGCATTTGATGTCACTAAGCTTACTACTAGAAGTGACACTATTTTTGTTTTTCTCTTTTTCATTTTCTTTATCTTTTTCAAGACCTTTACCAAATTTCTTAGAGGAATCAAATTGACCCTCCCTCTTGTAGTCTTTTTTAACATAAGAACTAGATTGAGTTTTTCCTTTAAAAGAAGATTTTCTCAAATTTTGTTGTTCCACCCTTATACAAAGTTGGACCAAATCATCAAGGTCCCTATAAGGGAGTAACTCAACTCTATCTCTTATGTCAAAATTAAGACCACTTAGAAATCTAGCAATGGTCAATCTTTCTTCTTCCCTTATCCCAGCCCTCATGAGATATAACTCCATCTTTTGCCTATACTCCTCAACACTCATACCCTTTTGTTGGAGCCTTTGGAGCTTATCCATAAGCTCCCTACTATAATAAGAAGGTATGTGCCTTCTTCTCATAGCACTCCTCAACTCATTCCAATAAGTGATGGGAGGATCATTGTGAAGTCTTCTCTCTCTTTCCAAGGATGTCCACCAATACATGGCTTGTCCTTGAAAAGCTAGGGTGGCCAAAGGAACTTTTCTTTCCTCACCTACTTGATGACAAGTGAAGATTTGCTCCACTTTCATCTCCCAATCCAAGTAGGTGTCCACATTATCTTTGCCATGAAAGTAAGGGAGATCAACCCTTGATTCCCTCACTTTGTGTTCTTTAATGACTCTCCTAGGTGTTGGTTGATAGTAAGCACCCATATGCATACTACCATCATTATCTTGGCTTTGAGAATCATTGGAGCTCTTGGTTGAGCTCCTAGAAGAGCCTTTTGGACTTTTATTTTTATTTAATCTTTTTAAAAGTTTTTCTTCCCTTTGCTTAATCTTTTGGATTTCTTGTTCCAAAGCCATGATTTGTACTTATTTTTCAAGTTTCTCTTTTTGTTTTTGAAGCATCTCATCATTTTTCCAAAGTTTTAGTGCTTCAACCTCCTTGACAATTCTTTCAAAACTTTTAGGAGTATCAAAGTCACTACTACCTTGAGAATGATGACTCATGGTTAAGCAAAAAGAATTTGTATGCTATGCAAAAAGTTATAAAATGTTTTTGGTATTTTCTAAGAATGAAAATAGCACTTGGAAGTCTAAGTGTACAAGTTGCACTATAAAGGGAGGTGAGCTACAAAGAGCCACTTAATAACCAAGCCTTTTCAAGTGGAAATCACTAAACTCCTTTGTGGTATTTCCAATTCCTCAAAACTTTTCACAAAAATTTTTGTATGCTTTTTCACAATTTGTTTGTTTTTGACACTTAACTAAACGTGAGCAAATAAAACTACACAATTCTAGACGTTTATAGGCAACAAAGTAAAGCAATTAAGTACAAAAAAACTTAAAAGAAGCAAGTTAAGCAACTAGTCGGATATCCTAAGTGGAAGCTTGAAACATATGAAATTTCCAAGCCACTTCCACTAGTACTACACGTGAGAGTCTATCAAGGATGTAGATATACCTGACCAGCTTCTTAATACTCCCTCCAAGCTTTACAAATTGGTTTAAAAATACAAGAGAATTGACAAAAATTAAACTAGCCTAAAAAGCAATAAAGTGGCGGCTTTGGTGACCAATTAGTGGCGGTTTTGTGTTCAACTTTTCTAACACTTATCCAAGTGTTTAATCCGCCACTAATCCTTCAATATGCTGCTCCTGGACCTGCAAAAGAAACACAACAAAGAGGTTAAGGTGGCTGCCTCACA
This sequence comes from Cajanus cajan, assembly GCF_000230855.2. Taxonomy (NCBI): domain Eukaryota; kingdom Viridiplantae; phylum Streptophyta; class Magnoliopsida; order Fabales; family Fabaceae; genus Cajanus; species Cajanus cajan. Next base: position 39,976,418 of record NC_138524.1, read on the forward strand.
AGGTGAAGGAATTGGTCACTCAAGTGAAGGAGATTTAGGAGGATTTTGGTCACTAAATTAGGTCAAATTTGGTGATTATAGTGTCCAAAATTTTTCCTACTCTTTGTTGAGCAATGCTTGATCCTTGAGCAAGGATTTAAGGTCACTTCCAGCACAGGAAAATATTGAAAGAAAACTAGACAAGCAACAAAGCACAATTTGGAAAGCTTATACCAAAATTAAGAGTAATATGTGTATATGACAAGACTCAAAGAAGTTCAACAAGTAAAACTGAAAATTAAGACTCCAAATAAAAGATAGCACTCAGAGAGAAGAGTTCCTAGATAGGTACTAGAATAGATGAACAAAACAAAAAAAATTTGAAAGCAATTGGACAAGTATAGCAAAATTAGTAGCCAAAACAATAACAAGGAACCAAATGAATTTTCACCAATGTACACCTCTCGGCTTTTGTATTTTAAATTGTATTATATTTTTTTTTTTAATTCTTTCTTTTTCCAGTATCAAATTAAGATTCCAGAGAGTGTTTTTGCCTTTTATTTCAAATTTTTCTAAGGTTCCAAGCTATAGAAACCGAGAATACAAATCAGCCAAAAATTAGGTCAAATTTCAAGTGAGAATGATAAACTAGTGCACTAGTTTTAGGTTTTGGTTTGGATTCTTTTTGAACTATTTTTCTTTTGAACTTTAGGTCTTTTCTTTTTTTTTAGGCTCTGTTTTATCTCTGTTTTTCAGCCTCTAAATTTTTTTTTTATTAAATTTGAATCCACAAGAAAGTGCACTAGAAATAGGATTACACTTGAAAATTTTTTTTAGAAGATTTTTAATGGAAGGTGATTTGAAAACTTAAGAACACAAAGGAAACCTAACTCTAAGGAAACTTACTAGAACTAATAGCAAGTTATGAACACAAAAAGGAAAAAGAAAAAGCACATATAGGAGGCAAGAACAATAGGTAAACCGAAAGCAATATATGGACACAAAACTCAAAATAAAACTAGGTTAAACATGCTATTCAAGGAATTTGCAACAAGTAAGGACTAAACACAAACTTCTAAGACAAAACAAAGATTTAAAAACAAAATCTAAATGCAATGCATGAGGTCCAATCACGGACACATACAAGGAATGGAGAGACTCAAAATAAACTCAAAATTAGCACAAAGCAAATAGTTCCTAACAAGTTGATTATGGAAGAAAAATCAAGACAATCAACAATGGATCTATGAACTCAATAGCATCAAAATATAGATCCGAATTGAAACTCAATTAAGACAAACATAAGAACACAAAGAACACAAAAAATATTCGGACCAAAAACAAGATGAAGAACTTATCTCCTTGAAGACCTTGCTCTTGATACCAAAAATGATAGCAAAACTAGGAGAAGTGAAAGATGTTCTTCTCCATGGATTTGCTTAGGCCGGATCTTCTTCAATGGAGGATGAATTCTTCAACTCAAGAACACTTGCAAGCTATGAACTCACGGATGAAATCAACCTAGAACTAGGAGGGAAGCATCCAAGCTCAAGCATCAATGGAGAGCACACTTCAAAGAGGAGGATTCTAGGTGAATTCCTAAGGCTTTTGAAGATGAACTCAAGGAGACTTTGAGAGGAAACTCGGCACTATGGCTCACAAATTTCATTAAGGTTCAAAGTGTGTACAAAAGATGAGAGGAGGGAAACATATAGCATCCGAAATTGAGGAGCACACTTGGCGCCACATGATTGGTCACATGTTGGCGCCAAGATTTGAATTCAAATTCAAATTTGAATTCAAACCTTGTGTCACATGCTCATGACCGGTCATGTAGTGCTAAATGATAGATTAGGTTGAATTTAGAGTGAATTTAGGGTTGCATTTCGGTGTCACACTTGTGCAACCAAGGTGGTGCCAAAAGTGTGACCTAAATGCAACTTAAATTCATCCTAAATTTGACCTAATTTGTCCTAATTCAAATGAACTATTAAACCTCCTTAAACCCTAAACTAATGACCAAAATACAATGGTCTAATGAATACAATCAATAGGAAATATTACAAGGAAAATAATGAGCCCAATATTGGGTACCAAAAGCCCAAAGGCCCATGAAACCCAAAACTAGGCCCAACTAGCCTAAACCCTAATCTATGGTCAAAATACAAGACCAACATGAAAATAGATTCCTAAACTAAGAAAGTACAATTAAACATGGTGTATAATCAATTAAGTCCAAGTAAGAAGCACCCTAGGCCCACCAAGCCCATTGGGCCCACTAAGCTCTGAAGCAGTCAAATCTTCAAGTAACCTCCTGGCCATAGCTCTAGCGGTTGGGCCTTTAGCCCATGCTCTTCCATCATTGCCTCTGTGTTGGTTATTAGTCTCCCCAGGTGTAGCAAGTAAGTTAGTTGAAGAATTAGAGAGAACCAACAAACAATAAACCAATTACATGTTATGTTGTGCACCTGTGTTGGTTATTAGTCTCCCCAGGTGTAGCAAGTAAGTCAGTTGAAGAATTAGAGAGAACCAATGAACAGTAAACCAATTACCTGTTATGTTGTGCATCGGTGTTGGTTATTAGTCTCCCCAGGTGTAGCAAGTAAGTCAGTTGAAGAATTAGAGAGAACCAATGAACACTAAACCAATTACCTGTTATGTTGTGCATCTGTGTTGGTTATTAGTCTCCCTAGGTGTAGCAAGAAAGTCAGTTGAAGAATTAGAGAGAACCAACGAACAGTAAACCAATTACATGTTATGTTGTGCATCTGTATTGGTTATTAGTCTCCCCAGGTGTAGCAAGTAAGTCAGTTGAAGAATTAGAGAGAACCAATGAACAGCAAACGAATTACCTGTTATGTTATGCATCTGTGTTAGTTATTAGTCTCCCCAGGTGTAGCAAGTAAGTCAGTTGAACAATTAGAGGGAACCAATGAACAGTAAACCAATTACATGTTATGTTGTGCATCTGTGTTGGTTATTAGTCTCCCCAGGTGTAGCAAGTAAGTCAGTTGAATAATTAGAGAGAACCAATGAACAGTAAACCCATTACCTGTTATGTTGTGCATCTATGTTGGTTATTAGTCTTCCCAAGTGTAGCAAGTAAGTCAGTTGAAGAATTAGAGGGAACCAATGAACAGTAAAACCATTACCTGTTATGTTCTGCATCTATGTTGGTTATTAGTCTTCCCAAGTGTAGCAAGTAAGTCAGTTGAAGAATTAGAGAGAACCAATGAACAGTAAACCGATTACCTGTTATGTTGTGCATCTGTGTTGGTTATTAGTCTCCCCAGGTGTAGCAAGTAAGTCAGTTGAAGAATTAGAGAGAACCAATGAACAGTAAACCGATTACCTGTTATGTTGTGCATCTGTGTTGGTTATTAGTCTCCCCAGGTGTAGCAAGTAAGTCAGTTGAAGAATTAGAGGGAACCAATGAACAGTAAACCAATTACATGTTATGTTGTGCATCTGTGTTGGTTATTAGTCTCCCTAGGTGTAGCAAGTAAGTCAGTTGAATAATTAGAGAGAACCAATGAACTGTAAACCAATTACCTGTTATGTTGTGCATCTATGTTGGTTATTAGTCTCCCCAGGTGTAGCAAGTAAGTCAGTTGAAGAATTAGAGAGAACCAACGAACAGTAAACCAATTACATGTTATGTTGTGCATCTGTGTTGGTTATTAGTCTCCCCAGGTGTAGCAAGTAAGTCAGTTGAAGAATTAGAGGGAACCAATGAACAGAAAACTGATTACCTGTTATGTTGTGCATCTGTGTTGGTTATTAGTCTCCCCAGCTGTTGCAAGTAAGTCAGTTGAAGAATTAGAGAGAACCAATGAACAGTAAACCAATTACCTATTATGTTGTGCATCTGTGTTGGTTATTAGTCTCCCCAGGTGTAGCATGTAAGTCATTTGAAGAATTAGAGAGAACCAATAAACAATAAACCAATTACCTGTTATGTTGTGCCTCTATGTTGGTTATTAGTCTCCCCAGGTGTAGCATGTAAGTCAGTTGAAGAATTAGAGAAAACCAATAAACAGTTAACCAATTACCTGTTATGTTGTGCCTCTGTGTTGGTTATTAGTCTCCCCAGGTGTAGCAAGTAAGTCAGTTGAAGAATTAGAGGGAACCAATGAACAGTAAACCAATTACCTGTTATGTTATGCATCTGTGTTGGTTATTAGTCTCCCCAGGTGTAGCATGTAAGTCAGTTGAAGAATTAGAGAGAACCAATAAACAGTAAACCAATTACCTGTTATGTTGTGCCTCTGTGTTGGTTATTAGTCTCCCCAGGTGTAGCAAGTAAGTCAGTTGAAGAATTAGAGGGAACCAATGAACAGTAAACCAATTACCTGTTATGTTGTGCCTCTGTGTTGGTTATTAGTCTCCCCAGGTGTAGCAAGTAAGTCAGTTGAAGAATTAGAGAGAACCAACGAACAGTAAACCAATTAAATGTTATGTTGTGCATCTGTGTTGGTTATTAGTCTCCCTAGGTGTAGCAAGTAAGTCAGTTGAAGAATTAGAGAGAACCAATGAACAGTAAACCCATTACCTGTTATGTTGTGCATCTATATTGGTTATTAGTCTTCCCAAGTGTAGCAAGTAAGTCAGTTGAAGAATTAGAGGGAACCAATGAAGAGTAAAACCATTACCTGTTATGTTCTGCATCTATGTTGGTTATTAGTCTTCCCAAGTGTAGCAAGTAAGTCAGTTGAAGAATTAGAGAGAACCAATGAACAGTAAACCGATTACCTGTTATGTTGTGCATCTGTGTTGGTTATTAGTCTCCCAGGTGTAGCAAGTAAGTCAGTTGAAGAATTAGAGGGAACCAATGAACAGTAAACCAATTACATGTTATGTTGTGCATCTTTGTTGGTTATTTGTCTCCCCAGGTGTAGCAAGTAAGTCAGTTGAATAATTAGAGAGAACCAATGAACTGTAAACCAATTACCTGTTATGTTGTGCATGTATGTTGCTTATTAGTCTCCCCAGGTGTAGCAAGTAAGTCAGTTGAAGAATTAGAGAGAACCAATGAACAGTAAACCAATTACCTGTTATGTTGTGCCTCTGTGTTGGTTATTAGTCTCCCCAAGTGTAGCAAGTAAGTCAGTTGAAGAATTAGAGGGAACTAATGAACAGAAAACCGATTACCTGTTATGTTGTGCATCTGTGTTGGTTATTAGTCTCCCCAGCTGTAGCAAGTAAGTCAGTTGAAGAATTAGAGAGAACCAATGAACAGTAAACCAATTACCTGTTATGTTGTGCATCTGTGTTGGTTATTAGTCTCCCTAGGTGTAGCAAGTAAGTCAGTTGAAGAATTACGGAGAACCAATGAACAGTAAACCAATTACCTGTTATGTTGTGCATCTGTGTTGGTTATTAGTCTCCCCAGGTGTAGCAAGTAAGTCAGTTGAATAATTAGAGAGAACCATTGAACTGTAAACCAATTACCTGTTATGTTGTCCATCTGTGTTGGTTATTTGTCTCCCCAGGTGTAGCAAGTAAGTCAGTTGAAGAATTAGAGAGAACCAATGAACAGTAAACCAATTACCTGTTATGTTGTGCCTCTATGTTAGTTATTAGTCTCCCTAGGTGTAGCAAGTAAGTTAGTTGAAGAATTAGAGGGAACCAATGAACAGTAAACCAATTACCTGTTATGTTGTGCCTCTATGTTGGTTATTAGTCTCCCCAGGTGTAGCAAGTAAGTCAGTTGAAGAATTAGAGAGAACCAACGAACAGTAAACCAATTACATGTTATGTTGTGCATCTGTGTTGGTTATTAGTCTCCCCAGGTGTAGCAAGTAAGTCAGTTGAAGAATTAGAGGGAACCAATGAACAGAAAACTGATTACCTGTTATGTTGTGCATCTGTGTTGGTTATTAGTCTCCCCAGCTGTTGCAAGTAAGTCAGTTGAAGAATTAGAGAGAACCAATGAACAGTAAACCAATTACCTATTATGTTGTGCATCTGTGTTGGTTATTAGTCTCCCCAGGTGTAGCATGTAAGTCAGTTGAAGAATTAGAGAGAACCAATAAACAATAAACCAATTACCTGTTATGTTGTGCCTCTGTGTTGGTTATTAGTCTCCCCAGGTGTAGCATGTAAGTCAGTTGAAGAATTAGAGAAAACCAATAAACAGTAAACCAATTACCTGTTATGTTGTGCCTCTGTGTTGGTTATTAGTCTCCCCAGGTGTAGCAAGTAAGTCAGTTGAAGAATTAGAGGGAACCAATGAACAGTAAACCAATTACCTGTTATGTTATGCATCTGTGTTGGTTATTAGTCTCCCCAGGTGTAGCATGTAAGTCAGTTGAAGAATTAGAGAGAACCAATAAACAGTAAACCAATTACCTGTTATGTTGTGCCTCTGTGTTGGTTATTAGTCTCCCCAGGTGTAGCAAGTAAGTCAGTTGAAGAATTAGAGGGAACCAATGAACAGTAAACCAATTACCTGTTATGTTGTGCCTCTGTGTTGGTTATTAGTCTCCCCAGGTGTAGCAAGTAAGTCAGTTGAAGAATTAGAGAGAACCAACGAACAGTAAACCAATTAAATGTTATGTTGTGCATCTGTGTTGGTTATTAGTCTCCCTAGGTGTAGCAAGTAAGTCATTTGAAGAATTAGAGAGAACCAATGAACAGTAAACCAATTACCTGTTATGTTGTGCATCTGTGTTGGTTATTAGTCTCCCCAGCTGTAGCAAGTAAGTCAGTTGAAGAATTAGAGAGAACCAATGAACAGTAAACCAATTACCTGTTATGTTGTGCATCTGTGTTGGTTATTAGTCTCCCTTGGTGTAGCAAGTAAGTCAGTTGAAGAATTAGAGAGAACCAATGAACAGTAAACCAATTACCTGTTATGTTGTGCATCTGTGTTGGTTATTAGTCTCCCCAGGTGTAGCAAGTAAGTCAGTTGAATAATTAGAGAGAACCATTGAACTATAAACCAATTACCTGTTATGTTGTCCATCTGTGTTGGTTATTAGTCTCCCCAGGTGTAGCAAGTAAGTCAGTTGAAGAATTAGAGAGAACCAATGAACAGTAAACCAATTACCTGTTATGTTGTCCATCTGTGTTGGTTATTAGTCTCCCCAGGTGTAGCAAGTAAGTCAGTTGAAGAATTAGAGAGAACCAATGAACAGTAAACCAATTACCTGTTATGTTGTGCATCTGTGTTGGTTATTAGTCTCCCTAGGTGTAGCAAGTAAGTCAGTTGAAGAATTAGAGAGAACCAATGAACAGTAAACCAATTACCTGTTATGTTGTGCCTCTATGTTGGTTATTAGTCTCCCCAGGTGTAGCAAGTAAGTCAGTTGAATAATTAGAGAGAACCAACGAACAGTAAACCAATTACATGTTATGTTGTGCATCTGTGTTGGTTATTAGTCTCCCCAGGTGTAGCAAGTAAGTCAGTTGAAGAATTAGAGGGAACCAATGAAAAGTAAACCAATTACCTGTTATGTTGTGCCTCTATGTTGGTTATTAGTCTCCCCAGGTGTAGCAAGTAAGTCAGTTGAAGAATTAGAGAGAACCAACGAACAGTAAACCAATTAAATGTTATGTTGTGCATCTGTGTTGGTTATTAGTCTCCCTAGGTGTAGCAAGTAAGTCAGTTGAAGAATTAGAGAGAACCAATGAACAGTAAACCCATTACCTGTTATGTTGTGCATCTATGTTGGTTATTAGTCTTCCCAAGTGTAGCAAGTAAGTCAGTTGAAGAACTAGAGGGAACCAATGAACAGTAAAACCATTACCTGTTATGTTCTGCATCTATGTTGGTTATTAGTCTTCCCAAGTGTAGCAAGTAAGTCAGTTGAAGAATTAGAGAGAACCAATGAACAGTAAACCGATTACCTGTTATGTTGTGCATCTGTGTTGGTTATTAGTCTCCCCAGGTGTAGCAAGTAAGTCAGTTGAAGAATTAGAGGGAACCAATGAACAGTAAACCAATTACATGTTATGTTGTGCATCTGTGTTGGTTATTAGTCTCCCCAGGTGTAGCAAGTAAGTCTGTTGAATAATTAGAGAGAACCAATGAACTGTAAACCAATTACCTGTTATGTTGTGCCTCTGTGTTGGTTATTAGTCTCCCCAGGTGTAGCAAGTAAGTCAGTTGAAGAATTAGAGGGAACTAATGAACAGAAAACCGATTACCTGTTATGTTGTGCGTCTGTGTTGGTTATTAGTCTCCCCAGCTGTAGCAAGGAAGTCAGTTGAAGAATTAGAGAGAACCAATGAACAGTAAACCAATTACATGTTATGTTGTGCATCTGTGTTGGTTATTAGTCTCCCTAGGTGTAGCAAGTAAGTCAGTTGAAGAATTAGGGAGAACCAATGAACAGTAAACCAATTACCTGTTATGTTGTGCATCTGTGTTGGTTATTAGTCTCCCCAGGTGTAGCAAGTAAGTCAGTTGAATAATTAGAGAGAACCATTGAACTGTAAACCAATTACCTGTTATGTTGTCCATCTGTGTTGGTTATTAGTCTCCCCAGGTGTAGCAAGTAAGTCAGTTGAAGAATTAGAGAGAACCAATGAACAGTAAACCAATTACCTGTTATGTTGTGCCTCTGTGTTAGTTATTAGTCTCCCTAGGTGTAGCAAGTAAGTTAGTTGAAGAATTAGAGGGAACCAATGAACAGTAAACCAATTACCTGTTATGTTGTGCCTCTATGTTGGTTATTAGTCTCCCCAGGTGTAGCAAGTAAGTCAGTTGAAGAATTAGAGAGAACCAACGAACAGTAAACCAATTACATGTTATATTGTGCATCTGTGTTGGTTATTAGTCTCCCCAGGTGTAGCAAGTAAGTCAGTTGAAGAATTAGAGGGAACCAATGAACAGAAAACTGATTACCTATTATGTTGTGCATCTGTGTTGGTTATTAGTCTCCCCAGCTGTTGCAAGTAAGTCAGTTGAAGAATTAGAGAGAACCAATGAACAGTAAACCAATTACCTATTATGTTGTGCATCTGTGTTGGTTATTAGTCTCCCCAGGTGTAGCATGTAAGTCATTTGAAGAATTAGAGAGAACCAATAAACAATAAACCAATTACCTGTTATGTTGTGCCTCTGTGTTGGTTATTAGTCTCCCCAGGTGTAGCATGTAAGTCAGTTGAAGAATTAGAGAAAACCAATAAACAGTTAACCAATTACCTGTTATGTTGTGCCTCTGTGTTGGTTATTAGTCTCCCCAGGTGTAGCAAGTAAGTCAGTTGAAGAATTAGAGGGAACCAATGAACAGTAAACCAATTACCTGTTATGTTATGCATCTGTGTTGGTTATTAGTCTCCCCAGGTGTAGCATGTAAGTCAGTTGAAGAATTAGAGAGAACCAATAAACAGTAAACCAATTACCTGTTATGTTGTGCCTCTGTGTTGGTTATTAGTCTCCCCAGGTGTAGCAAGTAAGTCAGTTGAAGAATTAGAGGGAACCAATGAACAGTAAACCAATTACCTGTTATGTTGAGCCTCTGTGTTGGTTATTAGTCTCCCCAGGTGTAGCAAGTAAGTCAGTTGAAGAATTAGAGAGAACCAACGAACAGTAAACCAATTAAATGTTATGTTGTGCATCTGTGTTGGTTATTAGTCTCCCTAGGTGTAGCAAGTAAGTCAGTTGAAGAATTAGAGAGAACCAATGAACAGTAAACCCATTACCTGTTATGTTGTGCATCTATGTTGGTTATTAGTCTTCCCAAGTGTAGCAAGTAAGTCAGTTGAAGAATTAAAGGGAACCAATGAACAGTAAAACCATTACCTGTTATGTTCTGCATCTATGTTGGTTATTAGTCTTCCCAAGTGTAGCAAGTAAGTCAGTTGAAGAATTAGAGAGAACCAATGAACAGTAAACCGATTACCTGTTATGTTGTGCATCTGTGTTGGTTATTAGTCTCCCCAGGTGTAGCAAGTAAGTCAGTTGAAGAATTAGAGGGAACCAATGAACAGTAAACCAATTACATGTTATGTTGTGCATCTGTGTTGGTTATTAGTCTCCCCAGGTGTAGCAAGTAAGTCAGTTGAATAATTAGAGAGAACCAATGAACTGTAAACCAATTACCTGTTATGTTGTGCATGTATGTTGGTTATTAGTCTCCCCAGGTGTAGCAAGTAAGTCAGTTGAAGAATTAGAGAGAACCAATGAACAGTAAACCAATTACCTGTTATGTTGTGCCTCTGTGTTGGTTATTAGTCTCCCCAAGTGTAGCAAGTAAGTCAGTTGAAGAATTAGAGGGAACTAATGAACAGAAAACCGATTACCTGTTATGTTGTGCATCTGTGTTGGTTATTAGTCTCCCCAGCTGTAGCAAGTAAGTCAGTTGAAGAATTAGAGAGAACCAATGAACAGTAAACCAATTACCTGTTATGTTGTGCATCTGTGTTGGTTATTAGTCTCCCTAGGTGTAGCAAGTAAGTCAGTTGAAGAATTAGGGAGAACCAATGAACAGTAAACCAATTACCTGTTATGTTGTGCATCTGTGATGGTTATTAGTCTCCCCAGGTGTAGCAAGTAAGTCAGTTGAATAATTAGAGAGAACCATTGAACTGTAAACCAATTACCTGTTATGTTGTCCATCTGTGTTGGTTATTAGTCTCCCCAGGTGTAGCAAGTAAGTCAGTTGAAGAATTAGAGAGAACCAATGAACAGTAAACCAATTACCTGTTATGTTGTGCCTCTGTGTTAGTTATTAGTCTCCCTAGGTGTAGCAAGTAAGTTAGTTGAAGAATTAGAGGGAACCAATGAACAGTAAACCAATTACCTGTTATGTTGTGCCTCTATGTTGGTTATTAGTCTCCCCAGGTGTAGCAAGTAAGTCAGTTGAAGAATTAGAGAGAACCAACGAACAGTAAACCAATTACATGTTATGTTGTGCATCTGTGTTGGTTATTAGTCTCCCCAGGTGTAGCAAGTAAGTCAGTTGAAGAATTAGAGGGAACCAATGAACAGAAAACTGATTACCTGTTATGTTGTGCATCTGTGTTGGTTATTAGTCTCCCCAGCTGTTGCAAGTAAGTCAGTTGAAGAATTAGAGAAAACCAATGAACAGTAAACCAATTACCTATTATGTTGTGCATCTGTGTTGGTTATTAGTCTCCCCAGGTGTAGCATGTAAGTTAGTTGAAGAATTAGAGAGAACCAATAAACAATAAACCAATTACCTGTTATGTTGTGCCTCTGTGTTGGTTATTAGTCTCCCCAGGTGTAGCATGTAAGTCAGTTGAAGAATTAGAGAAAACCAATAAACAGTAAACCAATTACCTGTTATGTTGTGCCTCTGTGTTGGTTATTAGTCTCCCCAGGTGTAGCAAGTAAGTCAGTTGAAGAATTAGAGGGAACCAATGAACAGTAAACCAATTACCTGTTATGTTATGCATCTGTGTTGGTTATTAGTCTCCCCAGGTGTAGCATGTAAGTCAGTTGAAGAATTAGAGAGAACCAATAAACAGTAAACCAATTACCTGTTATGTTGTGCCTCTGTGTTGGTTATTAGTCTCCCCAGGTGTAGCAAGTAAGTCAGTTGAAGAATTAGAGGGAACCAATGAACAGTAAACCAATTACTTGTTATGTTGTGCCTCTGTGTTGGTTATTAGTCTCCCCAGGTGTAGCAAGTAAGTCAGTTGAAGAATTAGAGAGAACCAACGAACAGTAAACCAATTAAATGTTATGTTGTGCATCTGTGTTGGTTATTAGTCTCCCTAGGTGTAGCAAGTAAGTCAGTTGAAGAATTAGAGAGAACCAATGAACAGTAAACCAATTACCTGTTATGTTGTGCATCTGTGTTGGTAATTAGTCTCCCCAGCTGTAGCAAGTAAGTCAGTTGAAGAATTAGAGAGAACCAATGAACAGTAAACCAATTACCTGTTATGTTGTGCATCTGTGTTGGTTATTAGTCTCCCTAGGTGTAGCAAGTAAGTCAGTTGAAGAATTAGAGAGAACCAATGAACAGTAAACCAATTACCTGTTATGTTGTGCATCTGTGTTGGTTATTAGTCTCCCCAGGTGTAGCAAGTAAGTCAGTTGAATAATTAGAGAGAACCATTGAACTATAAACCAATTACCTGTTATGTTGTCCATCTGTGTTGGTTATTAGTCTCCCCAGGTGTAGCAAGTAAGTCAGTTGAAGAATTAGAGAGAACCAATGAACAGTAAACCAATTACCTGTTATGTTGTGCCTCTGTGTTAGTTATTAGTCTCCCTAGGTGTAGCAAGTAAGTTAGTTGAAGAATTAGAGGGAACCAATGAACAGTAAACCAATTACCTGTTATGTTGTGCCTCTATGTTGGTTATTAGTCTCCCCAGGTGTAGCAAGTAAGTCAGTTGAATAATTAGAGAGAACCAACGAACAGTAAACCAATTACATGTTATGTTGTGCATCTGTGTTGGTTATTAGTCTCCCCAGGTGTAGCAAGTAAGTCAGTTGAAGAATTAGAGGGAACCAATGAACAGAAAACTGATTACCTGTTATGTTGTGCATCTGTGTTGGTTATTAGTCTCCCCAGCTGTAGCAAGTAAGTCAGTTGAAGAATTAGAGAGAACCAATGAACAGTAAACCAATTACCTATTATGTTGTGCATCTGTGTTGGTTATTAGTCTCCCCAGGTGTAGCATGTAAGTCAGTTGAAGAATTAGAGAGAACCAATAAACAGTAAACCAATTACCTGTTATGTTGTGCCTCTGTGTTGGTTATTAGTCTCCCCAGGTGTAGCATGTAAGTCAGTTGAAGAATTAGAGAAAACCAATAAACGGTAAACCAATTACCTGTTATGTTGTGCCTCTGTGTTGGTTATTAGTCTCCCCAGGTGTAGCAAGTAAGTCAGTTGAAGAATTAGAGGGAACCAATGAACAGTAAACCAATTACCTGTTATGTTATGCATCTGTGTTGGTTATTAGTCTCCCCAGGTGTAGCATGTAAGTCAGTTGAAGAATTAGAGAGAACCAATAAACAGTAAACCAATTACCTGTTATGTTGTGCCTCTGTGTTGGTTATTAGTCTCCCCAGGTGTAGCAAGTAAGTCAGTTGAAGAATTAGAGGGAACCAATGAACAGTAAACCAATTACCTGTTATGTTGTGCCTCTGTGTTGGTTATTAGTCTCCCCAGGTGTAGCAAGTAAGTCAGTTGAAGAATTAGAGAGAACCAACGAACAGTAAACCAATTAAATGTTATGTTGTGCATCTGTGTTGGTTATTAGTCTCCCTAGGTGTAGCAAGTAAGTCAGTTGAAGAATTAGAGAGAACCAATGAACAGTAAACCAATTACCTGTTAGGTTGTGCATCTGTGTTGGTTATTAGTCTCCCCAGCTGTAGCAAGTAAGTCAGTTGAAGAATTAGAGAGAACCAATGAACAGTAAACCAATTACCTGTTATGTTGTGCATCTGTGTTGGTTATTAGTCTCCCTAGGTGTAGCAAGTAAGTCAGTTGAAGAATTAGAGAGAACCAATGAACAGTAAACCAATTACATGTTATGTTGTGCATCTGTGTTGGTTATTAGTCTCCCCAGGTGTAGCAAGTAAGTCAGTTGAATAATTAGAGAGAACCATTGAACTATAAACCAATTACCTGTTATGTTGTCCATTTGTGTTGGTTATTAGTCTCCCCAGGTGTAGCAAGTAAGTCAGTTGAAGAATTAGAGAGAACCAATGAACAGTAAACCAATTACCTGTTATGTTGTGCCTCTGTGTTAGTTATTAGTCTCCCTAGGTGTAGCAAGTAAGTTAGTTGAAGAATTAGAGGGAACCAATGAACAGTAAACCAATTACCTGTTATGTTGTGCCTCTATGTTGGTTATTAGTCTCCCCAGGTGTAGCAAGTAAGTCAGTTGAATAATTAGAGAGAACCAACGAACAGTAAACCAATTACATGTTATGTTGTGCATCTGTGTTGGTTATTAGTCTCCCCAGGTGTAGCAAGTAAGTCAGTTGAAGAATTAGAGGGAACCAATGAACAGAAAACTGATTACCTGTTATGTTGTGCATCTGTGTTGGTTATTAGTCTCCCCAGCTGTAGCAAGTAAGTCAGTTGAAGAATTAGAGAGAACCAATGAACAGTAAACCAATTACCTATTATGTTGTGCATCTGTGTTGGTTATTAGTCTCCCCAGGTGTAGCATGTAAGTCAGTTGAAGAATTAGAGAGAACCAATAAACAGTAAACCAATTACCTGTTATGTTGTGCCTCTGTGTTGGTTATTAGTCTCCCCAGGTGTAGCATGTAAGTCAGTTGAAGAATTAGAGAAAACCAATAAACAGTAAACCAATTACCTGTTATGTTGTGCCTCTGTGTTGGTTATTAGTCTCCCCAGGTGTAGCAAGTAAGTCAGTTGAAGAATTAGAGGGAACCAATGAAAAGTAAACCAATTACCTGTTATGTTGTGCCTCTATGTTGGTTATTAGTCTCCCCAGGTGTAGCAAGTAAGTCAGTTGAAGAATTAGAGAGAACCAACGAACAGTAAACCAATTAAATGTTATGTTGTGCATCTGTGTTGGTTATTAGTCTCCCTAGGTGTAGCAAGTAAGTCTGTTGAAGAATTAGAGAGAACCAATGAACAGTAAACCAATTACCTGTTATGTTGTGCATCTGTGTTGGTTATTAGTCTCCCCAGCTGTAGCAAGTAAGTCAGTTGAAGAATTAGAGAGAACCAATGAACAGTAAACCAATTACCTGTTATGTTGTCCATCTGTGTTGGTTATTAGTCTCCCTAGGTGTAGCAAGTAAGTCAGTAGAAGAATTAGAGAGAACCAATGAACAGTAAAGCAATTACCTGTTATGTTGTGCATCTGTGTTGGTTATTAGTCTCCCCAGGTGTAGCAAGTAAGTCAGTTGAATAATTAGAGAGAACCATTGAACTGTAAACCAATTACCTGTTATGTTGTCCATCTGTGTTGGTTATTAGTCTCCCCAGGTGTAGCAAGTAAGTCAGTTGAAGAATTAGAGAGAACCAATGAACAGTAAACCAATTACCTGTTATGTTGTGCCTCTGTGTTAGTTATTAGTCTCCCTAGGTGTAGCAAGTAAGTTAGTTGAAGAATTAGAGGGAACCAATGAACAGTAAACCAATTACCTGTTATGTTGTGCCTCTATGTTGGTTATTAGTCTCCCCAGGTGTAGCAAGTAAGTCAGTTGAATAATTAGAGAGAACCAACGAACAGTAAACCAATTACATGTTATGTTGTGCATCTGTGTTGGTTATTAGTCTCCCCAGGTGTAGCAAGTAAGTCAGTTGAAGAATTAGAGGGAACCAATGAACAGAAAACTGATTACCTGTTATGTTGTGCATCTGTGTTGGTTATTAGTCTCCCCAGCTGTAGCAAGTAAGTCAGTTGAAGAATTAGAGAGAACCAATGAACAGTAAACCAATTACCTATTATGTTGTGCATCTGTGTTGGTTATTAGTCTCCCCAGGTGTAGCATGTAAGTCAGTTGAAGAATTAGAGAGAACCAATAAACAGTAAACCAATTACCTATTATGTTGTGCCTCTGTGTTGGTTATTAGTCTCCCCAGGTGATAGCAACACTAGGAGAAGTGAAGGCAATGCTTCTCCATGGAATTGCTTGGACCGGATCTTCTTCAATGGAGACTTGTTCTTCAATTTCCACACACTCAAAGCTAAGAACTCACGGATGAAACAACCTAGAACTAGGAGGGAAGCATCCAAGCTCAAGCTTCAAGGGAGAGCACACTTCAAAGAGAAGGATTCTAGGGAAAAATCCTAAGGTTTTGAAGATGAACTCAAAGAGACTTTTGAGAGGGAAACTCGGCCAAAGGCACTCAAATTTCTATTATGATCAAAAGTGTCTACAATATGGGTTAGGAGGGAAACATATAGGCACCGAAAAATAGGAAGACACTTGGCGCCACATGATTGGCCACATGTTGGCGCCAAGGTTTGAATTCAAATTTGAATTTGAATTCAAACCTTGTGTCACATGTGCATGACCGGTCATGTGTAGCTAGGTGTGTGTTTAGGTTGAATTTAGAGTGGATTTAGGGTGCATTTCGGAGTCACACTTGTGCAGCCAAGGTGGTGCCAAAAGTGTGACCCAAATGCAACTTAAATCCATCCTAAATTTGACCTAATTCATCCTAATTCAAATGAACTACTAATCCTCCTTTAAACCCTAATCTAATGACCAAGATACAATGGTCTAATGAATACAATGATTAGGAAAAAATATAAGAAGAAGAATGAGCCTAATATTGGGTATCAAAAGCCCAAAGCCTAAGAAGCCCAAAAATGAGCCTAAGTACAACAACCCTAGTCTATGGTCAAAATACAAGACCAAAAATGAAAGTTACATCCTATACTAAGTAATGCAATAAAATGTGGTGGTTTAATCCATTAAAGCCCAAGTGAGAAGCACCCTAGGCCCACCAAGCCCATTGGGCCCACTAAGCTCTGAAGCAGTCAAATCTTCAAGTAACCTCCTGGCCATAGCTCTAGTGGTTGGGCCTTTAGCCCATGCTCTTCCATCATTCCCTCCCTCTTGAGAAGGATTCGACCTCGAATCTGAAGGCTCCTCCTCATCATCACTAGCACCTACAAAAGGTTTAAGATCACTTACATTAAAAGTAGTGCTGACTCCATAATCAGAGGGTAAATCAAGTCTATAAGCATTATCATTGATACGCTGTAAGACCTGAAAGGGACCATCTCCTTTAGGACTGAGTTTGGACTTTCTTTGATTTGGAAAACGTTCTTTTCTTAAATGAAGCCAAACCCAATCTCCTTCCTCGAAGATCATAGCTTTCTTGCCTTTATTCCCTTGTTTGGCATACTTCTCATTTTGATTTTGAATATGAGTTTTAATCCTTTCATGCAGCTTCTTAATAAAATCAGCCCTTGAAGCCCCTTCCTTATGAATGAAATGCTCAACATTAGGAAGAGGTATCAAGTCTAGAGGGGTCAAAGGATTAAATCCATACACAGCCTCAAAAGGAGAAATATTGGTAGTTTTATGAACTACCCTATTGTAGGCAAATTCAATATGGGGCAAAAACTCATCCCAAGATTTGTGATTACCCTTTAGGACTGCCCTAAGCATAGTAGATAGAGATCTATTCACTACCTCAGTTTGGCCATCTGTTTGAGGATGACAAGTAGTTGAAAAGAGGAGTTTAGTCCCTAGTCTTGACCATAAGACACGCCAAAAGTGGCTAAGGAACTTTGTATCTCTATCTGAAACTATAGTCCTAGGTAGCCCATGAAGTTTAACCACATCTCTAAAGAAAAGTTTTGCTATGTTGCTTGCATCATCTACTTTTTGGCATGGAATAAAATGAGCCATTTTACTAAAACGATCCACTACCACAAAGATAGAATCCATTCCCCTTTGGGTTCTAGGTAAACCTAGCACAAAATCCATGCTAATATCTACCCAAGGGGAAGAAGCAACAGGCAAAGGTGTGTATGTTCCATGAGGCATTACTTTAGATTTAGCTTGTAAACAAGCTAAACATCTAAAACAATGCCTTTGGACATCCTTTCGCATATGGGGCCAATAGAATTTTTCATTTAGCAAACTAAGGGTTTTATCAACTCCAAAGTGCCCCATAAGCCCACCTTCATGACTCTCTTTAATTAACAGTTTTCTAATGGATCCTTGGGGTATACACAATCTTCCTTCTTTGTATAAATACCCCTCAACCATATAAAAACCATCAAAAGCTTTTTGTTGACATTTTTTATAATTATCACCAAGTTCAAGATCTTCTTCATACAATTCCCTAATATTATCAAATCCAAGAATTTGAGTTCCTAGGGACACAAGCAAGGTATGTCTCCTAGATAAAGCATCAGCTACAACATTGGATTTTCCTTTCTTGAATTTAATAATATATGGAAATTGTTCAAGAAACTCTAACCACTTGGCATGTCTCTTATTTAATTTACCTTGACCTCTTAAATATTTAAGTGACTCATGGTCACTATGGATGACAAACTCTTTGGACACAAGATAGTGCTCCCAAGTTTGTAAAGCTCTAACCAAGGCATACAACTCCTTATCATAGGTAGGGTAATTGAGGGAGGCACCTTTTAGTTTTTCACTAAAATATGCAATGGGGTGTCCTCCTTGCAATAACACTGCTCCTATGCCAACTCCTGATGCATCACATTCTAACTCAAAAGTCTTTTCAAAATTAGGTAGAGCTAAAATGGGTGCATTAGTAAGTTGATCTTTAAGTAATTGAAATGCTTGGTCATGCTTTGAAGTCCATTCAAATAAAATATCTTTTTTGACAAGCTCATTCAAGGGTGAAGCAATGCTAGAGAAGTTAGGCACAAATCTTCTATAAAAACTTGCTAAACTATGAAAACTCCTAACTTCACTAACACTTTTAGGCTTGGGCCACTCTTGAATGGCTTTAATTTTCTCGGGATCCACTTGGACCCCATTTTTGCTTACAATGAACCCTAGGAAAACCACATGATCCACACAAAAAGTACATTTTTCAAGATTTGCAAATAATTGGTTTTCCCTAAGGATCATCATAACTTCTCTAAGATGTCTTATGTGATCATCTTGAGACCTACTATAGATTAAGATGTCATCAAAATAAACAACAACAAATTTTCCTATACATTCTCTCAAGACATGATTCATAAGCCTCATGAATGTACTTGGTGCATTAGTTAAACCAAAAGGCATAACTAACCATTCATACAATCCAAATTTGGTCTTAAAAGCAGTTTTCCATTCATCACCCTTTTTAATTCTTATTTGATGATAACCACTTTTAAGATCAATTTTAGAAAATATGGAAGCACCATGTAACTCATCAAGCATATCATCAAGTCTAGGGATTGGGTGCCTGTACTTGATGGTGATATTGTTAATAGCCCTACAATCACAACACATTCTCCATTTTCCATCTTTCTTGGGCACTAACAATACAGGCACAGCACAGGGACTCAAACTCTTTTGAACCCACCCCTTATTCAATAACTCATGAACTTGATTCTCTATCTCCTTAGTTTCTTGAGGATTTGTCCTATAGGCTGGTCTATTGGGTAGACTAGCCCCAGGCACAAAATCAATTTGATGTTCTATACCCCTAAAAGGAGGAAGGCCTTTTGGACCTTCACTAGGGAATATATCATCAAATTCTTTTAATAATTGAGAAACTAGAGGAGGTAAAGAACTAAGCTCAATGCTTAAATTATGACACTGAAGCACACTTTTACAAAGAAGAAGGTAAGAAGGCTTTTCAACATTTAGAGTTTGTTTTTGAGTATCTTGTTGAATTCCTTCTAAAGATTTCTCTTCCTTCTTCTTTGAAGAATTATGCTTCTTTTCCTTTTTGTTTTTTTTTTTAATCAAGTTTTTTTTTTCTTCTTCTCTTTTCTTTTTCATTTGTACTTGATCCTCTATCACTTGTGAAGGAGACAAAGGATGAAGTACAAACTTCTTTTCTTTATGAGTGAAAGTAATTTCATTGGTAAGGCCATTGTGCATGGTTTTCTTGTCAAATTGCCATGGCCTTCCCAATAAAATATGACAAGCTTCCATTGGAACTATGTCACAAACCACTTGGTCTTCATAGTTTCCAATAGAGAACTTGACTTTCACTTGTTGATTAACATTAATATCCCCATCTTCATTAATCCAATGAAGTTGATATGGTTTCGGATGAGGAATAATAGTAAGACCAAGCTTCTCTACCAACCTTGTGCTACAACAGTTGCAACAAGACCCACTATCCACAATGAGAGAACAAGAATTGTCTAAAACTTTACACCTTGTGTGAAATATGTTCTCCCTTTGTGAAAGATGAGACTCATGAGGTTGGCTTCCTAGAAGCCTTCTAACCATGAGAAGTTGACCATCATAAGGATATGCACTTTCAATGTGATGATCTTCTTCACTAGTTTCACTATCACTTGAAGTGGTAGTACTAGTTTCATCAACACTACTATAAACGTCTTCTCCTTTCAAAATCATCACCTTTTTAGTGGGGCATTGAGAAGCTATATGGCCTCTCCCAAGACATTTAAAGCATTTGATGTCACTAGTCTTACTACTAGAAGTGATACTATTTTTGTTTTTCTCTTTTTCATTTTCTTTTTCTTTTTCAAGACCTTTACCAAATTTCTTAGAGGAATCAAATTGACCCTCCCTCTTGTAGTCTTTCTTAACATAAGAACTAGATTGAGTTTTTCC
Organism: Cajanus cajan; assembly: GCF_000230855.2. NCBI lineage: Eukaryota > Viridiplantae > Streptophyta > Magnoliopsida > Fabales > Fabaceae > Cajanus > Cajanus cajan. The sequence goes on from NC_138524.1 coordinate 39,996,547, forward strand.
TTTAAAAGAAGATTTTCTCAAGTTTTGTTGTTCCACCCTTATACAAAGTTGGACCAAATATAAGGGAGTAACTCAACTCTATCTCTTATGTCAAAATTAAGACCACTTAGAAATCTAGCAATGGTCAATCTTTCTTCTTCCCTTATCCCAGCCCTCATGAGATATAACTCCATCTTTTGCCTATACTCCTCAACACTCATACCCTTTTGTTGGAGTCTTTGGAGCTTATCCATAAGCTCTCTACTATAATAAGAAGGTATGTGCCTTCTTCTCATAGCACTCCTCAACTCATTCCAATAAGTGATGGGAGGATCATTGTGAAGTCTTCTCTCTCTTTCCAAGGATGTCCACCAATACATGGCTTGTCCTTGAAAAGCTAGGGTGGCCAAAGGAACTTTTCTTTCCTCACCTACTTGATGACAAGTGAAGATTTGCTCCACTTTCATCTCCCAATCCAAGTAGGTGTCCACATTATCTTTTCCATGAAAGTAAGGGAGATCAACCCTTGATTCCCTCACTTTGTATTCTTTAATGACTCTCCTAGGTGTTGGTTGATAGTAAGCATCCATTTGGATACTACCATCATTATTTTGACTTTGAGAATCATTGGAGCTTTTGGTTGAGCTCCTAGAAGAACCTTTTGGACTTTTATTTTTATTTAATCTTTTTAAAAGTTTTTCTTCCCTTTGCTTAATCTTTTGGATTTCTTGTTCCAAAGCCATGATTTGTACTTCTTTTTCAAGTTTCTCTTTTTGTTTTTGAAGCATCTCATCATTTTTCCAAAGTTTTAGTGCTTCAACCTCCTTGACAATTCTTTCAAAACTTTTAGGAGTATCAAAGTCACTACTACCTTGAGAATGATGACTCATGGTTAAGCAAAAAGAATTTGTATGCTATGCAAAAAGTTATAAAATGTTTTTGGTATTTTCTAGGAATGAAAATAGCACTTGGAAGTCTAAGTGTACAAGTTGCACTATCAAGGGAGGTGAGCTACAAAGAGCCACTTAATAACCAAGCCTTTTCAAGTGGAAATCACTAAACTCCTTTGTGGTATTTCCAATTCCCCAAAACTTTTCACAAAAATTTTGTATGCTTTTTACAACTTTGTTTGTTTTTGACACTTAACTAAGCGTGAGCAAATAAAACTACACAATTCTAGACGTTTATAGGCAACAAAGTAAAGCAATTAAGTACAAGAAAACTTAAAAGAAGCAAGTTAAGCAACTAGTCGGATATCCTAAGTGGAAGCTTGAAACATATGAAATTTCCAAGCCACTTCCACTAGTACTACACGTGAGAGTCTATCAAGGATGTAGATATACCTGACCAGCTTCTTAATACTCCCTCCAAGCTTTACAAATTGGTTTAAAAATACAAGAGAATTGACAAAAAATTAAACTAGCCTAGTAAGCAATAAATTGGTGGCTTTTGGTGACCAATTAGTGACGGATTTTGTGTCAAACTTTTCCAACACTTAGACAAGTGTTTAATCCGCCACCAATCCTTCAAAAGATGCTTCTGGACCTGCACAATAAACACAACCAAAGAGGTTAATGTAGCTGCCTCACAAGGTGATAGGATTGGTCACTCAAGTGAAGGAAATTTAGGAGGATTTTGGTCACTAAATTAGGTCAAATTTGGTGATTATAGTGTCCAAAATTTTTCCTACTCTTTGTTGAGCAATGCTTGATCCTTGAGCAAGGATTTGAGGCCACTTCCAGCACAGGAATTTATAGAAAGAAAACTAGACAAGCAACAAAGCACAATTTGGAAAGCTTATACCACAAATTAAGAGTAATATGTGTATATGACAAGACACAAAGAGGTTCAACAAGTAAAACTGAAAATTAAGACTCCAAATAAAGGCTAGCACTCAGAGAGAAAAGTTCCTAGATAGGTACTAGAATAGATGAACAAAACAAAAAAAATTTGAAGACAATTGGATAAGTATAGCAAAAGTAATAACCAAAACAATAACAAGGAATCAAGTAGGTTTTCAAATTGTATACCTCTCGGCTTTTTCCTTTTAATTTTCTTTCTCTATTTTTTTTTTAATTCTTTCTTTTTCTATCTTCAAGTTAAGAGTCCAGAGAGTATATTTGCCTTTTTTTTCAATTTTTTTATGATTCCAAGCTATAGAAACCGTGACTACAAAACAGCCAAAAATTAGGTCAAATTTTCAAGTAACTTGAAGAACTAGTGCACTAGTCTTTAGGTTTTGGTTTGGATTCCTTTTGATCTCTTTTTCTTTTATACTTTATAGGTCTTTAGGCTCTGTTTTGAACTCTGTTTTCAGCCTCTAAAATTTTTTTAAAATTGAATCCACAAGAAAGAGTGCACTAGAGTAGAGATAAGCACTTGAAATTTGAGTAAAATTTTTTTATAAGATTTTCAATGGAAAGTGATTTGAAAACTTTAATAACACAATGGAAACCTAACTCTAAAGAAACTCACTAGAACTAATAGCAAGTTATGAACACAATATGGTAAAAGAAAAAGCACATATAGGAGGCAAGAACAAAAGCAAACCGAAAACAATATGTAAACACAAATTCAAACTAAAACTAGGTTAAACATGCTATTCAAGGAATTTCAAGACATATAAGAACTAGGAACTATTCTCTCTGAGTGCTAGCCTTTATTTGGAGTCTTAATTTTCAGTTTTACTTGTTGAACCTCTTTGTGTCTTGTCATATACACATATTACTCTTAATTTTTGGTATAAGCTTTCCAAATTGTGCTTTGTTGCTTGTCTAGTTTTCTTTCTATAAATTCCTGTGCTGGAAGTGGCCTCAAATCCTTTCTCAAGGATCAAGCATTGCTCAACAAAGAGTAGGAAAAGTTTGGACACTAAGACCTAAAAATTTGACCTAATTTAGTGGCCAAAACTTCTCCTAAACTTCCTTCACTTGAGTGACCTTTTCCTTCACCTTGTGAGGCAGCCACCATTAATCTCTTTGTTGTGTTTCTTTTGCAGGTCCAGTAGCATCCATTTGAAGGATTAGTGGCGGATTAAGACACTTAAACAAGTGTTAGAAAAGTTGAACACCAAAACCGCCACTAATTGGTCACCAAAGCCGCCACTTTATTGTTTTCTAGGCTAGTTTAATTTTTGTCATTTCTCTTGTATTTTTAAACCAATTTGTAAAGCTTGGAGGGAGTATTAAGAAGCTGGTCAGGTATATCTACATCCTTGATAGACTCTCACGTGTAGTACTAGTGGAAGTGGCTTGGAAATTTCATATGTTTCAAGCTTCCACTTAGGATATCCGACTAGTTGCTTAACTTGCTTCTTTTTAAGTTTTCTTGTACTTAATTGCTTTACTTTGTTGCCTATAAACGTCTAGAATTGTGTAGTTTTATTTGCTCACGCTTAGTTAAGTGTCAAAAACAAACAAATTGTGAAAAAGCACTCAAAATTTTTGTGAAAAGTTTTGGGGAATTGGAAGTACCACAAAGGAGTTTAGTGATTTCCACTTGAAAAGGCTTGGTTATTAAGTGGCTCTTTGTAGCTCACCTCCCTTGATAGTGCAACTTGTACATTTAGACTTCCAAGTGCTATTTTCATTCCTAGAAAATACCAAAAACATTTTATAACTTTTTGCATAGCATATAAAATCTTATTGCTTAATCATGAGTCAACATTCTCAAAGTAGTAGTGACTTTGAATCTCCTAAAAGTTTTAAAAGAATTGTCAAGGAGGTTGAGGCACTAAAACTTTGGAAGCATGATGAAATACTTCAAAAACAAAAAGAAAAACTTGAAAAGGAGGTACAAATCATGGCTTTAGAACAAGAGATTCAAAAGATTAAGCAACGAGAAGAAAAACTTTTGAAAAGATTGAATAAAAATAAAAGTCCAAAAGGTTCTTCTAGGAGCTCAACCAAGAGCTCCCATGATTCTCAAAGTTTAAATAATGATGGTAGTATCCAAATGGATGCTTACTATCAACCCACACCTAGGAGAGTCATTAAAGAACACAAAGTGAGGGAATCAAGGGTTGATCTCCCTTACTTTCATGGAAAAGATAATGTGGACACCTACTTGGATTGGGAGATGAAAGTGGAGCAAATCTTCACTTGTCATCAAGTAGGTGAGGAAAGAAAAGTTCCTTTGGCCACCCTAGCTTTTCAAGGATAAGCCATGTATTGGTGGACATCCTTGGAAAGAGAGAGAAGACTTCACAATGATCCTCCCATCACTTATTGGAATGAGTTGAGGAGTGCTATGAGAAGAAGGCACATACCTTCTTATTATAGTAGGGAGCTTATGGATAAGCTCCAAAGGCTCCAACAAAAGGGTATGAGTGTTGAGGAGTATAGGCAAAAGATGGAGTTATATCTCATGAGGGCTGGGATAAGGGAAGAAGAAAGATTGACCATTGCTAGATTTCTAAGTGGTCTTAATTTTGACATAAGAGATAGAGTTGAGTTACTCCCTTATAGGGACCTTGATGATTTGGTCCAACTTTGTATAAGGGTGGAACAACAAAATTTGAGAAAATCTTCTTTTAAAGGAAAAACTCAATCTAGTTCTTATGTTAAGAAAGACTACAAGAGGGAGGGTCAATTTGATTCCTCTAAGAAATTTGGCAAAGGTTTTGAAAAAGAAAAAGAAAATGAAAAAGAGAAAAACAAAAATAGTGTCACTTCTAGTAGTAAGACTAGTGACATCAAATGCTTCAAATGTCTTGGGAGAGGCCATATAGCTTCTCAATGCCCCACTAAAAAGGTGATGATTTTGAAAGGGGAAGACATTTATAGTAGTGTTGATGAATCTAGTACTACCACTTCTAGTGATAGTGAAACTAGTGAAGAAGACCATCACATTGAAAGTGCATATCCTTATGATGGTCAACTTCTCATGGTTAGAAGGCTTCTAGGAAGCCAACCTCATGAGTCCCATCTTTCACAAAGGGAGAACATTTTTCACACAAGGTGTAAAGTTTTAAACAATGCTTGTTCTCTCATTGTGGATAGTGGGTCTTGTTGCAACTGTTGTAGCACAAGGTTGGTAGAGAAGCTTGGTCTTACTATTATTCCTCATCCGAAACCATATCAACTTCATTGGATTAATGAAGATGGGGATATTAATGTTAATCAACAAGTGAAAGTCAAGTTCTCTATTGGAAACTATGAAGACCAAGTGGTTTGTGACATAGTTCCAATGGAAGCTTGTCATATTTTGTTGGGAAGGCCATGGCAATTTGACAAGAAAACCATGCACAATGGCCTTACCAATGAAATTACTTTCACTCATAAAGAAAAGAAGTTTGTACTTCATCCTTTGTCTCCTTCACAAGTGATAGAGGATCAAGTACAAATGAAAAAGAAAAGAGAAGAAGAAAAAAAAAAACTTGATTAAAAAAAAAAACAAAAAGGAAAAGAAGCATAATTCTTCAAAGAAGAAGGAAGAGAAATCTTTAGAAGGAATTCAACAAGAAACTCTAAAACAAACTCTAAATGTTGAAAAGCCTTCTTACCTTCTTCTTTGTAAAAGTGTGCTTCAGTGTCATAATTTAAGCATTGAGCTTAGTTCTTTACCTCCTCTAGTTTCTCAATTATTAAAAGAATTTGATGATATATTCCCTAGTGAAGGTCCAAAAGGCCTTCCTCCTTTTAGGGGTATAGAACATCAAATTGATTTTGTGCCTGGGGCTAGTCTACCCAATAGACCAGCCTATAGGACAAATCCTCAAGAAACTAAGGAGATAGAGAATCAAGTTCATGAGTTATTGAATAAGGGGTGGGTTCAAAAGAGTTTGAGTCCCTGTGCTGTGCCTGTATTGTTAGTGCCCAAGAAAGATGGAAAATGGAGAATGTGTTGTGATTGTAGGGCTATTAACAATATCACCATCAAGTACAGGCACCCAATCCCTAGACTTGATGATATGCTTGATGAGTTACATGGTGCTTCCATATTTTCTAAAATTGATCTTAAAAGTGGTTATCATCAAATAAGAATTAAAAAGGGTGATGAATGGAAAATTGCTTTTAAGACCAAATTTGGATTGTATGAATGGTTAGTTATGCCTTTTGGTTTAACTAATGCACCAAGTACATTCATGAGGCTTATGAATCATGTCTTGAGAGAATGTATAGGAAAATTTGTTGTTGTTTATTTTGATGACATCTTAATCTATAGTAGGTCTCAAGATGATCACATAGGACATCTTAGAGAAGATATGATGATCCTTAGGGAAAACCAATTATTTGCAAATCTTGAAAAATGTACTTTTTGTGTGGATCATGTGGTTTTCCTAGGGTTCATTGTAAGCAAAAATGGGGTCCAAGTGGATCCCGAGAAAATTAAAGCCATTCAAGAGTGGCCCAAGCCTAAAAATGTTAGTGAAGTTAGGAGTTTTCATGGTTTAGCAAGTTTTTATAGAAGATTTGTGCCTAACTTCTCTAGCATTGCTTCACCCTTGAATGAGCTTGTCAAAAAAGATATTTTATTTGAATGGACTTCAAAGCATGACCAAGCATTTCAATTACTTAAAGATCAACTTACTAATGCACCCATTTTAGCTCTACCTAATTTTGAAAAGACTTTTGAGTTAGAATGTGATGCATCAGGAGTTGGCATAGGAGCAGTGTTATTGCAAGGAGGACACCCCATTGCATATTTTAGTGAAAAACTAAAAGGTGCCTCCCTCAATTACCCTACCTATGATAAGGAGTTGTATGCCTTGGTTAGAGCTTTACAAACTTGGGAGCACTATCTTGTGTCCAAAGAGTTTGTCATCCATAGTGACCATGAGTCACTTAAATATTTAAGAGGTCAAGGTAAATTAAATAAGAGACATGCCAAGTGGTTAGAGTTTCTTGAACAATTTCCATATATTATTAAATTCAAGAAAGGAAAATCCAATGTTGTAGCTGATGCTTTATCTAGGAGACATACCTTGCTTGTGTCCCTAGGAACTCAAATTCTTGGATTTGATAATATTAGGGAATTGTATGAAGAAGATCTTGAACTTGGTGATAATTATAAAAAATGTCAACAAAAAACTTTTGATGGTTTTTATATGGTTAAGGGGTATTTATCCAAAGAAGGAAGATTGTGTATACCCCAAGGATCCATTAGAAAACTGTTAATTAAAGAGAGTCATGAAGGTGGGCTTATGGGGCACTTTGGAGTTGATAAAACCCTTAGTTTGCTAAAAGAAAAATTCTATTGGCCCCATATGCGAAAGGATGTCCAAAGGCATTGTTTTAGATGTTTAGCTTGTTTACAAGCTAAATCTAAAGTAATGCCTCATGGAACATACACACCTTTGCCTGTTGCTTCTTCCCCTTGGGTAGATATTAGCATGGATTTTGTGCTAGGTTTACCTAGAACCCAAAGGGGAATGGATTCTATTTTTGTGGTAGTGGACCGTTTCAGTAAAATGGCTCATTTTATTCCATGCCACAAAGTAGATGATGCAAGCAACATTGCAAAACTCTTCTTTAGAGATGTGGTTAAACTTCATGGGCTTCCTAGGACTATAGTTTCAGATAGAGATACCAAGTTCCTAAGCCATTTTTGGCGTGTCTTATGGTCAAGACTAGGAACTAAACTCCTCTTTTCAACTACTTGTCATCCTCAAACAGATGGCCAAACTGAGGTAGTGAATAGATCTCTGTCTACTATGCTTAGGGCAGTCCTAAAGGGTAATCACAAATCTTGGGATGAGTTTTTGCCCCATATTGAATTTGCCTACAATAGGGTAGTTCATAAAACTACCAATATTTCTCCTTTTGAGGCTGTGTATGGATTTAATCCTTTGACCCCTCTCGATTTGATACCTCTTCCTAATGTTGAGCATTTCATTCATAAGGAAGGGGCTTCAAGGGCTGATTTTATCAAGAAATTACATGAAAGGATTAAAATTCATATTCAAAATCAAAATGAGAAGTATGCAAAACAAGGATATAAAGGCAAGAAAGCTATGATCTTCGAGGAAGGAGATTGGGTTTGGCTTCATTTAAGAAAAGAACGTTTTCCACAACAAAGGAAGTCCAAACTCAGTCCTAGAGGAGATGGTCCCTTTCAGGTCTTACAGCGTATCAATGATAACGCTTATAGACTTGATTTACCCTCTGATTATGGAGTCAGCACTACTTTTAATGTGAGTGATCTTAAACCTTTTGTAGGTGCTAGTGATGATGAGGAGGAGCCTTCAGATTCGAGGTCAAATCCTTCTTAAGAGGGAGGGAATGATGGAAGAGCATGGGCCAAAGGCCCAACCACTAGAGCTATGGCCAGGAGATTACTTGAAGATTTGACTGCTTCAGAGCTTAGTGGGCCCAATGGGCTTGGTGGGCCTAGGGTGCTTCTCACTTGGGCTTTAATGGATTAACCACCACATTTTATTGCATTACTTAGTATAGGATGTAACTTTCATTTTTTGGTCTTGTATTTTGACCTTAGACTAGGGTTGTTGTACTTGGGCTTATTTTGGGCTTCTTAAGCTTTGGGCTTTTGATACCCAATATTAGGCTCATTCTTCTCCTTATATTTTTTCCTAATCATTGTATTCATTAGACCATTGTATTTTGGTCATTAGATTAGGGTTTAAAGGAGGATTAGTAGTTCATTTGAATTAGGATGAATTAGGTCAAATTTAGGTTGGATTTAAGTTGCATTTGGGTCACACTTTCGGCACCACCTTGGCTACACAAGTGTGACTCCGAAATGCACCCTAAATCCACTCTAAATTCAACCTAAACACACACCTAGCTACACATGACCGGTCATGCACATGTGACACAAGGTTTGAATTCAAATTCAAATTTGAATTCAAACCTTGGCGCCAACATGTGGCCTATCATGTGGCGCCAAGTGTCCCTCCTAAATTCGGTGCTTATATGTTTCCTCCTAAACCATTTTTGTACTCAGTTTTGATCATAATAGAAATTTGAGTGCCTTTGGCCGAGTTTCCCTCTCAAAAGTCTCTTAAGAGTTCATCTTCAAAACCTTAGGTTTTCACCATAGAAACCTTCTCTTTGAAGTGTGCTCTCCCTTGAAGCTTGAGCTTGGATGCTTCCCTCCTAGTTCTAGGACAAGTGATCCGTGAGTTCTTGGTTTTTGAGTGTTTGGAAGTTGAAGAACAAATCTCCATTGAAGAAGATCCGGTCTAAGCAATCCGTGGGGAAGATCATCCATCACTTCTCCTAAGTTTGCTATCAATTAGTCTCCCCAGGTGTAGCAAGTAAGTAAGTTGAAGAATTAGAGAGAACCAACGAACAGTAAACCAATTACATGTTATGTTGTGCATCTGTGTTGGTTATTAGTCTCCCCAGGTGTAGCAAGTAAGTCAGTTGAATAATTAGAGAGAACCAATGAACAGTAAACCCGTTACCTGTTATGTTCTGCATCTATGTTGGTTATTAGTCTTCCCAAGTGTAGCAAGTAAGTCAGTTGAAGAATTAGAGAGAACCAATGAACAGTAAACCAATTACCTATTATGTTGTGCCGCTGTGTTGGTTATTAGTCTCCCCAGGTGTAGCAAGTAAGTTAGTTGAAGAATTAGAGAGAACCAATGAACAGTAAACCAATTACATGTTATGTTGTGCATCTGTGTTGGTTATTAGTCTCCCCAGGTGTAGCAAGTAAGTCAGTTAAAGAATTAGAGAGAACCAACGAACAGTAAACCAATTACATGTTATGTTGTGCATCTGTGTTGGTTATTAGTCTCCCCAGGTGTAGCAAGTAAGTCAGTTGAAGAATTAGAGAGAACCAACGAACAGTAAACCAATTACATGTTATGTTGTGCATTTGTGTTGGTTATTAGTCTCCCCAGGTGTAGCAAGTAAGTCAGTTGAAGAATTAGAGAGAACTAATGAACAGTAAACTGATTACCTGTTATGTTGTGCATCTGTGTTGGTTATTAGTCTCCCCAAGTGTAGCAAGTAAGTCAGTTGAATAATTAGAGAGAACCAATGAACAGTAAACCCGTTACCTGTTATGTTCTGCATCTATGTTGGTTATTAGTCTTCCCAAGTGTAGCAAGTAAGTTAGTTGAAGAATTAGAGAGAACCAATGAATAGTAAACTGATTACCTGTTATGTTGTGCATCTGTGTTGGTTATTAGTCTCCCCAGGTGTAGCAAGTAAGTCAGTTGAAGAATTAAAGAGAACCAATGAACAGTAAACCAATTACCTGTTATGTTGTGCATCTGTGTTGGTTATTAGTCTCCCCAGGTGTAGCAAGTAAGTCAATTGAAGAATTAGAGAGAACCAATGAACAGTAAACCCATTACCTGTTATGTTCTGCATCTATGTTGGTTATTAGTCTTCCCAAGTGCAGCAAGTAAGTCAGTTGAATAGAGAGAACCAATGAACAGTAAACCGATTACCTGTTATGTTGTGCATCTGTGTTGGTTATTAGTCTCCCCAGGTGTAGCAAGTAAGTCAGTTGAAGAATTAGAGAGAACCAATGAACAGTAAACCAATTACCTGTTATGTTGTGCCTCTGTGTTGGTTATTAGTCTCCCCAGGTGTAGCATGTAAGTCAGTCAAAGAATTAGAGAGAACAAAGGAACAGTAAACCAATTACATGTCATGTTGTGCATCTGTGTTGGTTATTAGTATCCCCAGGTGTAGCAAGTAAGTCAGTTGAAGAATTAGAGTGAACCAATGAACAGTAAACCAATTACCTATTTTGTTGTGCATCTGTGTTGGTTATTAGTCTACCCAGGTGTAGCAAGTAAGTCAGTTGAAGAATTAGAGAGAACCAATGAACAGTAAACCAATTACATGTTATGTTGTGCATCTGTGTTGGTTATTAGTCTCCCCAGGTGTAGCAAGTAAGTCAGTTGAAGAATTAGAGAGAACCAACAAACAGTAAACCAATTACATGTTATGTTGTGCATCTGTGTTGGTTATTAGTCTCCCCTGGTGTAGCAAGTAAGTCAGTTGAATAATTAGAGAGAACCAATGAACAGTAAACCCATTACCTGTTATGTTCTGCATCTATGTTGGTTATTAGTCTTCCCAAGTGTAGCAAGTAAGTCAGTTGAAGAATTAGAGAGAACCAATGAACAGTAAACCGATTACCTGTTATATTGTGCATCTGTGTTGGTTATTAGTCTCCCCAGCTGTAGCAAGTAAGTCAGTTGAAGAATTAGAGAGAACCAATGAACAGTAAACCAATTACCTGTTATGTTGTGCATCTGTGTTGGTTACTAGTCTCCCCAGGTGTAGCAAGTAAGTCAGTTGAAGAATTAGAGAGAACCAATGAACAGTAAACCAATTACATGTTATGTTGTGCATCTGTGTTGGTTATTAGTCTCCCCAGGTGTAGCAAGTAAGTCAGTTGAAGAATTAGAGAGAACCAACGAACAGTAAACCAATTACATGTTATGTTGTGCATCTGTGTTGGTTATTAGTCTCCCCAGGTGTAGCAAGTAAGTCAGTTGAAGAATTAGAGAGAACCAACGAACAGTAAACCAATTACATGTTATGTTGTGCATCTGTGTTGGTTATTAGTCTCCCCAGGTGTAGCAAGTAAGTCAGTTGAAGAATTAGAGAGAACCAACGAACAGTAAACCAATTACATGTTATGTTGTGCATCTGTGTTGGTTATTAGTCTCCCCTGGTGTAGCAAGTAAGTCAGTTGAATAATTAGAGAGAACCAATGAACAGTAAACCCATTACCTGTTATGTTCTGCATCTATGTTGGTTATTAGTCTTCCCAAGTGTAGCAAGTAAGTCAGTTGAAGAATTAGAGAGAACCAACGAACAGTAAACCAATTACATGTTATGTTGTGCATCTGTGTTGGTTATTAGTCTCCCCAGGTGTAGCAAGTAAGTCAGTTGAAGAAGTAGAGAGAACCAACGAACAGTAAACCAATTACATGTTATGTTGTGGATCTGTGTTGGTTATTAGTCTCCCCAGGTGTAGCAAGTAAGTCAGTTGAAGAATTAGAGAGAACCAATGAACAGTAAACCAAATACCTGTTATGTTGTGCATCTGTGTTGGTTATTAGTCTCCCCAGGTGTAGCAAGTAAGTCAGTTGAATAATTAGAGAGAACCAATGAACAGTAAACCCATTACCTGTTATGTTCTGCATCTATGTTGGTTATTAGTCTTCCCAAGTGTAGCAAGTAAGTCAGTTGAAAAATTAGAGAGAACCAATGAACAGTAAACCGATTACCTGTTATGTTGTGCATCTGTGTTGGTTATTAGTCTCCCCAACTGTAGCAAGTAAGTCAATTGAAGAATTAGAGAGAACCAATGAACAGTAAACCAATTACCTGTTATGTTGTGCATCTGTGTTGGTTATTAGTCACCCCAGGTGTAGCAAGTAAGTCAGTTGAAGAATTAGAGAGAACCAACGAACAGTAAACCAATTACATGTTATGTTGTGCATCTGTGTTGGTTATTAGTCTACCCAGGTGTAGCAAGTAAGTCAATTAAAGAATTAGAGAGAACCAATGAACAGTAAACCAATTACATGTTATGTTGTGCATCTGTGTTGGTTATTAGTCTCCCCAGGTGTAGCAAGTAAGTCAGTTGAAGAATTAGAGAGAACCAACGAACAGTAAACCAATTACATGTTATGTTGTGCATCTGTGTTGGTTATTAGTCTCCCCAGGTGTAGCAAGTAAGTCAGTTGAAGAATTAGAGAGAACCAACGAACAGTAAACCAATTACATGTTATGTTGTGCATCTGTGTTGGTTATTAGTCTCCCCTGGTGTAGCAAGTAAGTCAGTTGAATAATTAGAGAGAACCAATGAACAGTAAACCCATTACCTGTTATGTTCTGCATCTATGTTGGTTATTAGTCTTCCCAAGTGTAGCAAGTAAGTCAGTTGAAGAATTAGAGAGAACCAACGAACAGTAAACCAATTACATGTTATGTTGTGCATCTGTGTTGGTTATTAGTCTCCCCAGGTGTAGCAAGTAAGTCAGTTGAAGAATTAGAGAGAACCAACGAACAGTAAACCAATTACATGTTATGTTGTGGATCTGTGTTGGTTATTAGTCTCCCCAGGTGTAGCAAGTAAGTCAGTTGAAGAATTAGAGAGAACCAATGAACAGTAAACCAAATACCTGTTATGTTGTGCATCTGTGTTGGTTATTAGTCTCCCCAGGTGTAGCAAGTAAGTCAGTTGAATAATTAGAGAGAACCAATGAACAGTAAACCCATTACCTGTTATGTTCTGCATCTATGTTGGTTATTAGTCTTCCCAAGTGTAGCAAGTAAGTCAGTTGAAGAATTAGAGAGAACCAATGAACAGTAAACCGATTACCTGTTATATTGTGCATCTGTGTTGGTTATTAGTCTCCCCAGCTGTAGCAAGTAAGTCAGTTGAAGAATTAGAGAGAACCAATGAACAGTAAACCAATTACCTGTTATGTTGTGCATCTGTGTTGGTTACTAGTCTCCCCAGGTGTAGCAAGTAAGTCAGTTGAAGAATTAGAGAGAACCAATGAACAGTAAACCAATTACATGTTATGTTGTGCATCTGTGTTGGTTATTAGTCTCCCCAGGTGTAGCAAGTAAGTCAGTTGAAGAATTAGAGAGAACCAACGAACAGTAAACCAATTACATGTTATGTTGTGCATTTGTGTTGGTTATTAGTCTCCCTAGGTGTAGCAAGTAAGTCAGTTGAAGAATTAGAGAGAACCAACGAACAGTAAACCAATTACATGTTATGTTGTGCATCTGTGTTGGTTATTAGTCTCCCCAGGTGTAGCAAGTAAGTCAGTTGAAGAATTAGAGAGAACCAACGAACAGTAAACCAATTACATGTTATGTTGTGCATCTGTGTTGGTTATTAGTCTCCCCTGGTGTAGCAAGTAAGTCAGTTGAATAATTAGAGAGAACCAATGAACAGTAAACCCATTACCTGTTATGTTCTGCATCTATGTTGGTTATTAGTCTTCCCAAGTGTAGCAAGTAAGTCAGTTGAAGAATTAGAGAGAACCAACGAACAGTAAACCAATTACATGTTATGTTGTGCAACTGTGTTGGTTATTAGTCTCCCCAGGTGTAGCAAGTAAGTCAGTTGAAGAAGTAGAGAGAACCAACGAACAGTAAACCAATTACATGTTATCTTGTGGATCTGTGTTGGTTATTAGTCTCCCCAGGTGTAGCAAGTAAGTCAGTTGAAGAATTAGAGAGAACCAATGAACAGTAAACCAAATACCTGTTATGTTGTGCATCTGTGTTGGTTATTAGTCCCCCAGGTGTAGCAAGTAAGTCAGTTGAATAATTAGAGAGAACCAATGAACAGTAAACCCATTACCTGTTATGTTCTGCATCTATGTTGGTTATTAGTCTTCCCAAGTGTAGCAAGTAAGTCAGTTGAAGAATTAGAGAGAACCAATGAACAGTAAACCGATTACCTGTTATGTTGTGCATCTGTGTTGGTTATTAGTCTCCCCAACTGTAGCAAGTAAGTCAATTGAAGAATTAGAGAGAACCAATGAACAGTAAACCAATTACCTGTTATGTTGTGCATCTGTGTTGGTTATTAGTCTCCCCAGGTGTAGCAAGTAAGTCAGTTGAAGAATTAGAGAGAACCAACGAACAGTAAACCAATTACATGTTATGTTGTGCATCTGTGTTGGTTATTAGTCTACCCAGGTGTAGCAAGTAAGTCAATTAAAGAATTAGAGAGAACCAATGAACAGTAAACCAATTACATGTTATGTTGTGCATCTGTGTTGGTTATTAGTCTCCCCAGGTGTAGCAAGTAAATCAGTTGAAGAATTAGAGAGAACCAACGAACAGTAAACCAATTACATGTTATGTTGTGCATCTGTGTTGGTTATTAGTCTCCCCAGGTGTAGCAAGTAAGTCAGTTGAAGAATTAGAGAGAACCAACGAACAGTAAACCAATTACATGTTATGTTGTGCATCTGTGTTGGTTATTAGTCTCCCCTGGTGTAGCAAGTAAGTCAGTTGAATAATTAGAGAGAACCAATGAACAGTAAACCCATTACCTGTTATGTTCTGCATCTATGTTGGTTATTAGTCTTCCCAAGTGTAGCAAGTAAGTCAGTTGAAGAATTAGAGAGAACCAACGAACAGTAAACCAATTACATGTTATGTTGTGCATCTGTGTTGGTTATTAGTCTCCCCAGGTGTAGCAAGTAAGTCAGTTGAAGAATTAGAGAGAACCAACGAACAGTAAACCAATTACATGTTATGTTGTGGATCTGTGTTGGTTATTAGTCTCCCCAGGTGTAGCAAGTAAGTCAGTTGAAGAATTAGAGAGAACCAATGAACAGTAAACCAAATACCTGTTATGTTGTGCATCTGTGTTGGTTATTAGTCTCCCCAGGTGTAGCAAGTAAGTCAGTTGAATAATTAGAGAGAACCAATGAACAGTAAACCCATTACCTGTTATGTTCTGCATCTATGTTGGTTGTTAGTCTTCCCAAGTGTAGCAAGTAAGTCAGTTGAAGAATTAGAGAGAACCAATGAACAGTAAACCGATTACCTGTTATGTTGTGCATCTGTGTTGGTTATTAGTCTCCCCAACTGTAGCAAGTAAGTCAATTGAAGAATTAGAGAGAACCAATGAACAGTAAACCAATTACCTGTTATGTTGTGCATCTGTGTTGGTTATTAGTCTCCCCAGGTGTAGCAAGTAAGTCAGTTGAAGAAATAGAGAGAACCAATGAACAGTAAACCAATTACCTGTTATGTTGTGCATCTGTGTTGGTTATTAGTCTCCCCAGGTGTAGCAAGTAAGTCAGTTGAAGAATTAGAGAGAACCAATGAACAGTAAACCCATTACCTGTTATGTTCTGCATCTATGTTGGTTATTAGTCTTCCCAAGTGTAGCAAGTAAGTCAGTTGAAGAATTAGAGAGAACCAACGAACAGTAAACCGATTACGTGTTATGTTGTGCATCTATGTTGGTTATTAGTCTCCCCAGGTGTAGAAAGTAAGTCAGTTGAAGAATTAGAGAGAACCAATGAACAGTAAACCAATTACCTGTTATGTTGTGCATCTGTGTTGGTTATTAGTCTCCCCAGGTGTAGCAAGTAAGTCAGTTGAAGAATTAGAGAGAACCAACGAACAGTAAACTAATTACATGTTATGTTGTGCATCTGTGTTGGTTATTAGTCTCCCCAGGTGTAGCAAGTAAGTCAGTTGAAGAATTAGAGAGAACCAACGAACAGTAAACCAATTACATGTTATGTTGTGGATCTGTGTTGGTTTTTAGTCTCCCCAGGTGTAGCAAGTAAGTCAGTTGAAGAATTAGAGAGAACCAATGAACAGTAAACCAAATACCTGTTATGTTGTGCATCTGTGTTGGTTATTAGTCTCCCCAGGTGTAGCAAGTAAGTCAGTTGAATAATTAGAGAGAACCAATGAACAGTAAACCCATTACCTGTTATGTTGTGCATCTATGTTGGTTATTAGTCTTCCCAAGTGTAGCAAGTAAGTCAGTTGAAGAATTAGAGAGAACCAATGAACAGTAAACCGATTACCTGTTATGTTGTGCATCTGTGTTGGTTATTAGTCTCCCCAACTGTAGCAAGTAAGTCAGTTGAAGAATTAGAGAGAACCAATGAACAGTAAACCAATTACCTGTTATGTTGTGCATCTGTGTTGCTTACTAGTCTCCCCAGGTGTAGCAAGTAAGTCAGTTGAAGAATTAGAGAGAACCAATGAACAGTAAACCAATTACATGTTATGTTGTGCATCTGTGTTGGTTATTAGTCTCCCCAGGTGTAGCAAGTAAGTCAGTTGAAGAATTAGAGAGAACCAACGAACAGTAAACCAATTACATGTTATGTTGTGCATCTGTGTTGGTTATTAGTCTCCCCAGGTGTAGCAAGTAAGTCAGTTGAAGAATTAAAGAGAACCAACGAACAGTAAAGCAATTACATGTTATGTTGTGCATCTGTGTTGGTTATTAGTCTCCCCAGGTGTAGCAAGTAAGTCAGTTGAAGAATTAGAGATAACCAATGAACAGTAAACCAATTACCTATATGTTGTGCATCTGTGTTGGTTATTAGTCTCCCCAGGTGTAGCAAGTAAGTCAGTTGAATAATTAGAGAGAACCAATGAACAGTAAACCCATTACCTGTTATGTTCTGCATCTATGTTGGTTATTAGTCTTCCCAAGTGTAGCAAGTAAGTCAGTTGAAGAATTAGAGAGAACTAATGAACAGTAAACCAATTACCTGTTATATTGTGCATCTGTGTTGGTTATTAGTCTCCCCAGCTGTAGCAAGTAAGTCAGTTGAAGAATTAGAGAGAACCAATGAACAGTAAACCAATTACCTGTTATGTTGTGCATCTGTGTTGTTTACTAGTCTCCCCAGGTGTAGCAAGTAAGTCAGTTGAAGAATTAGAGAGAACCAATGAACAGTAAACCAATTACCTGTTATGTTGTGCATCTGTGTTGGTTATTAGTCTCCCCTGGTGTAGCAAGTAAGTCAATTGAAGAATTAGAGAGAACCAATGAACACTAAACCCATTACCTGTTATGTTTTGCATCTATGTTGGTTATTAGTCTTCCCAAGTGTAGCAAGTAAGTCAGTTGAAGAATTAGTGAGAACTAACGAACAGTAAACCGATTACCTGTTATGTTGTGCATCTGTGTTGGTTATTAGTCTCCCCAGGTGTAGCAAGTAAGTCAGTTGAAGAATTAGAGAGAACCAATGAACAGTAAACCAATTACCTGTTATGTTGTGCCTCTGTGTTGGTTATTAGTCTCCCCAGGTGTAGCAAGTAAGTTAGTCGAAGAATTAGAGAGAACAAAGGAACAGTAAACCAATTACATGTTATGTTGTGCATCTGTGTTGGTTATTAGTCTCCCCAGGTGTAGCAAGTAAGTCAGTTGAAGAATTAGAGAGAACCAACGAACAGTAAACCAATTACATGTTATGTTGTGCATCTGTGTTGGTTATTAGTCTCCCTAGGTGTAGCAAGTAAGTCAGTTGAATAATTAGAGAGAACCAATGAACAGTAAACCCATTACCTGTTATGTTCTGCATCTATGTTGGTTATTAGTCTTCCCAAGTGTAGCAAGTAAGTCAGTTGAAGAATTAGAGAGAACCAATGAATAGTAAACCGATTACCTGTTATATTGTGCATCTGTGTTGGTTATTAGTCTCCCCAGCTGTAGCAAGTAAGTTAGTTGAAGAATTAGAGAGAACCAATGAACAGTAAACCAATTACCTATTTTTTTGTGCATCTTTGTTGGTTATTAGTCTCCCCAGGTGTAGCAAGGAAGTCAGTTAAAGAATTAGAGAGAACCAATGAACAGTAAACCAATTACCTGTTATGTTGTGCATCTGTGTTGGTTATTAGTCTACCCAGGTGTAGCAAGTAAGTCAGTTAAAGAATTAGAGAGAACCAATGAACAGTAAACCAATTACATGTTATGTTGTGCATCTGTGTTGGTTATTAGTCTCCCCAGGTGTAGCAAGTAAGTCAGTTGAAGAATTAGAGAGAACCAACGAACAGTAAACCAATTACATGTTATGTTGTGCATCTGTGTTGGTTATTAGTCTTCCCACGTGTAGCAAGTAAGTCAGTTGAAGAATTAGAGAGAACCAATGAACAGTAAACCGATTACCTGTTATATTGTGCATCTGTGTTGGTTATTAGTCTCCCCAGCTGTAGCAAGTAAGTTAGTTGAAGAATTAGAGAGAACCAATGAACAGTAAACCAATTACCTATTTTTTTGTGCATCTTTGTTGGTTATTAGTCTCCCCAGGTGTAGCAAGTAAGTCAGTTAAAGAATTAGAGAGAACCAATGAACAGTAAACCAATTACCTGTTATGTTGTGCATCTGTGTTGGTTATTAGTCTACCCAGGTGTAGCAAGTAAGTCAATTAAAGAATTAGAGAGAACCAATGAACAGTAAACCAATTACATGTTATGTTGTGCATCTGTGTTGGTTATTAGTCTCCCCAGGTGTAGCAAGTAAGTCAGTTGAAGAATTAGAGAGAACCAACGAACAGTAAACCAATTACATGTTATGTTGTGCATCTGTGTTGGTTATTAGTCTCCCCAGGTGTAGCAAGTAAGTCAGTGATGGATGGTAGTTTAGTTCCATGCACGCCCTTGATCTTGATTCAACAAGGATGACTCCAAAAATGATGAAAAGTGAGAGATATGGTGGCGGAAGCAAAGATGTTGATGTGAAGGATGGTTGCTCAAGGTGGCTTCACCTAAATGTAGGATGAAACCTATTTAGGGTTTTGCTTTTATGGTGGAGGTGGGAGGAGGTTAGCCAAAGGCAACCTAGAACTAAGGAAAGGATGGTGTTTAGGAGGTGTTTAGGTCACGCTCAAGGTGTATGGAAGGTGTAGGTGGGGTGATGCTCCTTTAGGCTAGCTCACATCACTAATGGTGGAAAGGCTAACCTAGGTAGGCCAAGCTCAACTCACTCACGGTGGCTAGGGAGGAGGAGAAGGAAGAGGCCGTGGAGTTCCTATGACTAAGGAGGGAGATAGTGAGGCAAAAATGCACACTCAATATCCTTAATTTCCAAAATATTTACAAGGGGCTAGGCTAGGGGTATATATAGGAAAGCTTGCATTTAGGGTTGCATTTAGGGTGAGTGGCCGAAATTCATTAGGGAGAAATGCACCCTAAATGAAATGCCAAATGCAACCCTAGATGCTACTTGGTGGCCAAGTTTGGCATCTTTAAGGGTTTAGGTTGGCTATAACAAGGTGCATGATAAGTCCATGCAACCTTGGCCCTCCAAATGGGCCTAAGCCTACCTAACACCAAAAATATGACCAAACACACCACTAAGTGTGCGTCACCCTCCTATTGTCACGCCTAGCCCATATTAAATTTAACCTAAGCATCTAAACACCCCAAAATACAAGGGCAAAATAGGAAATACAAAGAAAATAAATCCTATGACTAAAATACCCCAAAATACAAGGGTAAAAAATGGAAAACAAAATAAATCCTAAACTAATGAAGCTTAGGAGAGTATTAGTACTCTATGATCATGAGGAGAGTGTCCCTTGGTGTGTGAACACCCTCTTCCTCTTCAACCCTCCTAGCCATGGACCTAGTCATGGGGCCCACATGAGTCTTCAAGGATGGTCCTCCATCATCCCCTCCTTCTTGAGAAGCATCTGTCCTCAGATTAGAATCTTCATGTAATTCCTCAGCTCCTAAAAATGGTGTAAGATCACAAACATTAAAAGTGGAGCTTGTGCCATACTCAGAAGGAAGATCTAATGTGTATGCATTATCATTTATTTTATGAAGGACTTGGAATGGTCCATCTCCCCTAGGGTTGAGTTTGGACTTTCTTTGAGTAGGGAATCTATCTTTCCTCAAATGAAGCCAAACCCAATCGCCAACCTTAAAAGTAACTTTCTTTCTACCCTTGTTGTTGTATTTGGCATATTTTTCAGTTT
Organism: Cajanus cajan; assembly: GCF_000230855.2. Taxonomy (NCBI): domain Eukaryota; kingdom Viridiplantae; phylum Streptophyta; class Magnoliopsida; order Fabales; family Fabaceae; genus Cajanus; species Cajanus cajan. The sequence goes on from NC_138524.1 coordinate 40,016,900, forward strand.
GCTTTTCAATTTTCCCTTTGATCTTTTCATGGTATTTCTTAATGAATTCTGCCCTAGATACTCCTTCTTTGTGAAACAATGAAGGGGTATTAGGGAGAGGCAAAAGATCAAGAGGGGTGATGGGGTTAAAACCATATACAACTTCAAAGGGAGAAAGATTAGTAGTCTTGTGGACTACCCTATTATAAGCAAATTCAAGGTGGGGAAGACAATCATCCCAAGTTTTCTTATTGCCTTTGAGTAGGACCCTCAACAAAGTGGATAGGGATCTATTCACTACTTCGGTTTGGCCATCGGTTTGGGGATGACACGTAGTGGAATAGAGAAGCTTAGTTCCTAGTTTTTCCCATAATACTTTCCAAAAATGACTAAGGAACTTAGTATCCCTATCAGACACAATTGTTTTGGGTATCCCATGCAATCGGACCACTTCCCTAAAGAATAACTTAGCAATATAGCTAGCATCATCCACTTTGTGGCATGGTATAAAATGAGCCATTTTGCTAAAACGGTCCACTACCACAAAGATAGAATCAAATCCCCTTTGAGTCCTTGGTAGCCCAAGCACAAAATCCATGCTAATATCTACCCAAGGGGAGCTAGCTATAGGAAGAGGAGTATAGAGTCCATGAGGCATTACTTTGGACTTTGCTTTCAAACAAGTGATGCACTTGGAGCAATGCCTTTGGACATCTATTCTCATGTGTGGCCAGTAGAATTTAGCTTTTAAGAAGCTTAGGGTTTTATCAACCCCAAAATGGCCCATGAGTCCCCCTTCATGGCTTTCTTTGACCAAAAGCTTCCTAATGGATCCTTGGGGTATACAAAGTTTTCCCATTCTAAAGAGATACCCCTCAAGGAGGTAGAATCCATCAAAAGGCTTTTGGAGACACTTGGCATAAGTGGCTTGGAAATCTCCATCAAGCTCATATAATTCCTTTACATCATCAAAGCCAAGGACATGAGTTCCTAGGGTAGAAAGCAATGTGTGCCTTCTTGAAAGAGCATCAGCTACCACATTGCTCTTCCCCTTTTTATATTTGATGATGTAGGGGAATTGTTCAAGGTATTCCACCCACTTTGCATGTCTCTTGTTCAACTTCCCTTGCCCCCTAAGGTACTTGAGTGACTCATGATCTGTGTGAATGACAAATTCCTTAGTCACTAAGTAGTGCTCCCAAACTTGGAGAGCTCTTATGAGGGCATAGAGTTCTTTGTCATAGGTGGGATAGTTCAAGGTAGCCCCATGGAGTTTTTCACTAAAGTAGGCTATAGGGTGACCACCTTGAAGTAACACAGCACCGATGCCAAGCCCAGATGCATCACATTCTAGCTCAAAGGTTTGTTCAAAATTAGGTAGAGCTAGAATGGGTGCATTGGTGAGTTGCTCTTTAAGGGTTTTAAAAGCTTTTTCTTGAGCTTCACCCCAAAGGAAAGGTACATCCTTCTTAACAAGCTCATTAAGAGGGGATGCAAGTGTGGAGAAATCTTTTACAAATCTTCTATAAAAGCTAGCCAAGCCATGAAAGCTTCTAATTTCTCCAACACTCTTTGGGGTGGGCCATTCTTGAATAGCCTTTATTTTCTCAGAGTCAACTTGGACTCCTTCTTTGCCAACAATGAATCCTAAAAACTTCACTTGTTCTTGACAAAATGTACATTTTTCAAGGTTGGCATAAAGGTGGTTGACTCTAAGAATTATTAAGACTTGCCTTAGATGTTCAAGATGTTCATCTAAGGTCTTACTATAGATAAGTATGTCATCAAAGTAGACGACAACAAACTTACCTATACAATCCCTAAGAACATGATTCATTAAACGCATGAATGTACTAGGGGCATTAGTGAGACCAAAAGGCATCACTAACCATTCATATAAACCAAATTTGGTCTTAAAAGCGGTTTTCCACTCATCACCTTCTCTAATTCGAATTTGGTGATAGCCACTTTTAAGGTCAATTTTGGAAAATACAATTGCCCCATGCAATTCGTCTAACATATCATCTAGCCTAGGGATTGGGTGCCTATATTTTATTGTAATGTTATTGATGGCTCTACAATCAGTGCACATCCTCCATTTGCCATCTTTCTTAGGCACCAAAAGAACGGGGACAGCACAAGGGCTAAGGCTCTTTTGAACCCATCCCTTCTTCAACAAGTCATCAACTTGAGATTCTATCTCTTTGGTCTCTTGGGGATTAGTCCTATAGGCAGGCCTATTAGGAAGACTAGCCCCCGGAATAAGGTCTATTTGATGTTCTATCCCTCTTAAAGGTGGAAGTCCACTTGGAACTTCTTGAGGAAATAGATCATCAAATTCTTTTAGAAGTTGTTGAACCTTAGGAGGTAGAGACTCAAGTTCATGACTAGTGGCAGCAAGTGTCTCTTTGAAGTAGAGAAGGTATAAAGGTTGTTCACATAGAAGGGTTTGTTTAATGTCACTTTTAAGGGAAAAATGACTTCTATGTTCAACTTCCTTAGAGGGGACACTAGCCTCTAAGCTTGATACCTTCTCTTTTCTTTCTTCACTCTTTTGTTTTTGCTTTTGTTTTCTTTTTGTTTTTTCTTCTTCTTCTTTTTTGGCTTTCATTTTGACTTGGTCCTCATTCACTTGTGAAGGTGATAGAGGACACAAGACAATTTTCTTCCCTAGATGATGGAAACTTATCTTATTGGTGAGGCCATCATGGATGGTTTTCTTGTCAAATTGCCAAGGCCTCCCAAGTAAAATATGACTAGCATCCAATGGCACTATATCACATAGAATTTCATCCTTATACTTGCCAATGGAGATAGGTATATTTACTTGTTGGTTAACTACAATCCCTCCTTCCTCATTGATCCATTGCAATTTGTAAGGTTTAGGATGAGGGAGAGTAGTTAAGGCTAACTTGTTAACTAATCTAGTACTACAACAGTTACAACTAGATCCACTATCCACAATGAGAGAACAAGTGTTATCAAAAACTTTACATCTTGTGTGAAACAAGTTTTCTCTTTGGGATTGGTCTAAGTCACTAGATTGGTTACCAAGGAGCCTTCTTACCATTAATAAGTCTCCTTCACATGGGTAAGTTTCTTCCTCGGATGCTAAGACTTCTTCTTCATCGCTTGAAGATGAGGAAGTAGCTTCATCAAGGCTACTATAGTGATCTTGTCCTCTTAAAATCATGGTTTTCTTGGTGGGACATTGTGAAGCAATGTGCCCACGGCCAAGACACTTGAAGCACTTGATATCACTTGTCTTAGTGTCTTTGGAAGGTGCCCTTTGAGAAGTTTCTTTTTCTTTTTCTTTGGGAAAAGGTTTGGAAGAAGGACCCTCCTTCTTAAAATTCTTGGAATAAGATGGGGTGGAGTTTTTTTGAAAAGATTTTCTTTTTAGTTGATGCTCCACTCTTGAACAAAGTTGAACTAATTCATTCAAATCCCTATAAGGCAAAAGTTCAACTTTGTCCCTTATTTCAAGGTTTAATCCACTTTGAAATCTAGAAATTGTGGTCCTTTCTTCTTCCCTAATCCCAGCCCTCATCATTAGCAACTCCATAGATTGCCTATATTCTTCCACACTAGAGGACCCTTGTTTTAATCTTTGAAGCTTATCCATAAGCTCTCGGTCATAGTATGGAGGAATATGCCTCCTTCTCAAGGCACTACGGAGCTCATTCCAATATTGGATTGGGGGCTCATGATTTATTCTTCTTTCTTTTTCTAAGGAGGTCCACCAATACATAGCATGCCCTTGGAAGCTAAGGGTTGCTAAGGAAACCTTCCTATCTTCACTTATTCCATGGCAAGAGAAAAGTTGTTCAACTTTCATTTCCCAATCAAGATAATTTTCAACATTATCCTTGCCATGAAATGGTGGAAGAGTGATGTTGGGTTCCTTATTGGAAGACTCCCTATGTCTATGTTGCCTAGGGGGTCTTTGATAGTAATCATCATTGTGATGACTACTAAATAAAATGTCACTTGGAGGTTGGGTATGATGCCCTTCCTCCTCATGAATGCTAGAATGATTATGCCCCCTACCTCTAGAAGGTTGAGGAGAAGTGACTCTTGGCTTGGAGCCACTAGCCTCTCCTCCCACCACTAATCTTTCTAATAATCTCTTTATTTCTTCATTATTTCTTTCCATCTCTTTTTCTTTTCTTTTCAATTCCTCTTCTCTCTTTATATTTTCTTCTTCTTTTCTACTTAGGTAATCTTTTAATTGCCTAAGTTCTTCTCTAACACTAGACCTAGTGCTTTGAGAGTTATGACCTTGTACACTAGATTGTTCACTCATCTTTGTTCAAAAAAGGTTTTCACAAAGGTTTTCGAAAAAGGTTTGAAAAAGGTTTTCCAAAGATTGAGTGATACAATAAAAAGGTTTTCACAAAAAGTTTTGAAGGTGCAAGATTAGTATCAAAGGCTTATGTGTACAAATTGAACCTTCAAGGGGAGGTGGACTACTAAGAATCACTTAAAAACCAAGCCCTTTTCAAGTAAAAATCACTAAGCCCTTTTTACCTTTCTTACAAAACGTTTTGACACTACCAAGTGTGTGTGTGCACGCACCCCTAGTAGGCAAAGAAGCCTTCTAAACGTTTTGGAAAGCAAAGTAAAAACCTAAACAATTATACTAGGAAAGCTAGTAAAGCATGCAATAGAAAGCAACTTAAAACATACACTAGTCGAGGTCCTAGTGAAGGTTTTCAAATCACCTTCTCTACACGCACTAAAAATCCAAGTTGAAGAGGTTTAAAATGGCCAAAATTACAAACCAAAACAAAGCAATTTAAAGGCCAAAATTACAAGTGGCCGAAAGCTAAAAATGGCAAGAAAAGATAAAGAAACAAATTGAAAATCTTCAAAGCTCCTTCAAATTGGCCTTCCCTTCACAAGTAGCAAACGTGTTAGCACCTCTCCAAAGTGTTTGCACTCCTTTTGGTTCCGTGAAAACCCTTCCTAAGGCTAGGTTGGGTTTTGGTTCACTCCTCCAATCAATCCACCAAAGGATTGCTACTTTGCTAGATAAGTGCTTCACCTACAAGTAAATGAAAGCAACCAAGAGCAAGGATTCCAAAGAAATAAAACTGAAAAGGCTAATTAAGAAAGGCTAAACTCAGATTTGAATAAGTTGAGACAAAACAAAGAGGTCAAAAGACAAGCAAAAAAAATTAAGACTCAATCAAATAAAAGCTAGCACACAAAAGAATAAACCTAGAATGGCACTAGAATGGTTTGTGTTTAAGTTTCACTTGCTTAAATCTTTTAATTGTTTTCGGTCCAGCCAAGGTTTAGGTCTCAAAATGTGTCCAAAATGTCAAATGTCCAGCTCCACAAGCAAAGGTATTGTCCAAGTCCACAAGTCTAGCAACTTAGTCCTTTTTGTCCAAGGTAATTTTTTTTTTTTTTTTTGTTGTTCTTTTCTTTTGCTCACGGCTTTTTGATTTCAAATTAGCCTTGGGTCCAGATTTTTTTTTAAATTTTCAGCCCAATTAGTTGCTTAGGTTTTGCACTTGTGGTGGTACAAAAATTAGGTCAAAAATGTAAAGCATGGGAGCAAGCCAAGTGGTGTCAAATTAGAGGCTTTTAGGGAATCTTTTGAGTGGAAAATGGTTGTACTAGTTAGTACAATTTGTTTTACACCAAAAAATGTCCAGCACACATTATATTCTTTTAGGGTTCTTGGCCAACAAGAAATCAATTTAAACAAGTGAACATGCAAGGGTTAAAGGTGGGCGGTTTTAGCATGTGTAAGAACATTCACACATTGAAAACAATAGCAACATATGGAACATGCTAGAAACTAATAGCATGCATGAATGACCTAGATGGAAAATCTATATGTCACGCCCACTTAGTGTATATGCAACATGGTATTTTTATGTTTTCATGCAAGGTGTTTGGGCACATACAAGGAAATATGTAAGACAATATATAGGAAGTAAAGATGACAAAACTATAGGTAGATTCAAAAGGAAAAATGCATGAACATGTAATATTTAACCTAACATGGAATAAAACCTAATAACAAGGAAACCTAAAACATGGAAAGGTTCAAGGAAAACACAAATATGAACCAAAACACACAAAAAGGATTCGGTCAAGGAGTAGAAGGAGAGAAATGACCGAAACCAAAAAAAGAGAACAAAAGAAGACTCAAATGAAGACAAGGAAGGAAGACTTTTACCCTTGAAGAATCATGGCTCTAGATACCACTTGATGGATGGTAGTTTAGTTCCATGCACGCCCTTGATCTTGATTCAACAAGGATGACTCCAAAAATGATGAAAAGTGAGAGATATGGTGGCGGAAGCAAAGATGTTGATGTGAAGGATGGTTGCTCAAGGTGGCTTCACCTAAATGTAGGATGAAACCTATTTAGGGTTTTGCTTTTATGGTGGAGGTGGGAGGAGGTTAGCCAAAGGCAACCTAGAACTAAGGAAAGGATGGTGTTTAGGAGGTGTTTAGGTCACGCTCAAGGTGTATGGAAGGTGTAGGTGGGGTGATGCTCCTTTAGGCTAGCTCACATCACTAATGGTGGAAAGGCTAACCTAGGTAGGCCAAGCTCAACTCACTCACGGTGGCTAGGGAGGAGGAGAAGGAAGAGGCCGTGGAGTTCCTATGACTAAGGAGGGAGATAGTGAGGCAAAAATGCACACTCAATATCCTTAATTTCCAAAATATTTACAAGGGGCTAGGCTAGGGGTATATATAGGAAAGCTTGCATTTAGGGTTGCATTTAGGGTGAGTGGCCGAAATTCATTAGGGAGAAATGCACCCTAAATGAAATGCCAAATGCAACCCTAGATGCTACTTGGTGGCCAAGTTTGGCATCTTTAAGGGTTTAGGTTGGCTATAACAAGGTGCATGATAAGTCCATGCAACCTTGGCCCTCCAAATGGGCCTAAGCCTACCTAACACCAAAAATATGACCAAACACACCACTAAGTGTGCGTCACCCTCCTATTGTCACGCCTAGCCCATATTAAATTTAACCTAAGCATCTAAACACCCCAAAATACAAGGGCAAAATAGGAAATACAAAGAAAATAAATCCTATGACTAAAATACCCCAAAATACAAGGGTAAAAAATGGAAAACAAAATAAATCCTAAACTAATGAAGCTTAGGAGAGTATTAGTACTCTATGATCATGAGGAGAGTGTCCCTTGGTGTGTGAACACCCTCTTCCTCTTCAACCCTCCTAGCCATGGACCTAGTCATGGGGCCCACATGAGTCTTCAAGGATGGTCCTCCATCAGTCAGTTGAAGAATTAGAGAGAACCAACGAACAGTAAACCAATTACATGTTATGTTGTGCATCTATGTTGGTTATTAGTCTCCCCTGGTGTAGCAAGTAAGTCAGTTGAAGAATTAGAGAGAACCAATGAACAGTAAACCCATTACCTGTTATGTTCTGCATCTATGTTGGTTATTAGTCTTCCCAAGTGTAGCAAGTAAGTCAGTTGAAGAATTAGAGAGAACCAACGAACAGTAAACCGATTACGTGTTATGTTGTGCATCTATGTTGGTTATTAGTCTCCCCAGGTGTAGAAAGTAAGTCAGTTGAAGAATTAGAGAGAACCAATGAACAGTAAACCAATTACATGTTATGTTGTGGATCTGTGTTGGTTATTAGTCTCCCCAGGTGTAGCAAGTAAGTCAGTTGAAGAATTAGAGAGAACCAATGAACAGTAAACCAATTACCTGTTATGTTGTGCATCTGTGTTGGTTATTAGTCTCCCCAGGTGTACCAAGTAAGTCAGTTGAATAATTAGAGAGAACCAATGAACAGTAAACCAATTACCTGTTATGTTGTGCATCTGTGTTGGTTATTAGTCTCCCCAGGTGTACCAAGTAAGTCAGTTGAATAATTAGAGAGAACCAATGAACAGTAAACCCATTACCTGTTATGTTCTGCATCTATGTTGGTTATTAGTCTTCCCAAGTGTAGCAAGTAAGTCAGTTGAAGAATTAGAGAGAACCAATGAACAGTAAACCGATTACCTGTTATGTTGTGCATCTGTGTTGGTTATTAGTCTCCCCAACTGTAGCAAGTAAGTCAATTGAAGAATTAGAGAGAACCAATGAACAGTAAACCAATTACCTGTTATGTTGTGCATCTGTGTTGGTTATTAGTCTCCCCAGGTGTAGCAAGTAAGTCAGTTGAAGAAATAGAGAGAACCAATGAACAGTAAACCAATTACCTGTTATGTTGTGCATCTGTATTGGTTATTAGTCTCCCCAGGTGTAGCAAGTAAGTCAGTTGAAGAATTAGAGAAAACCAATGAACAGTAAACCCATTACCTGTTATGTTCTGCATCTATGTTGGTTATTAGTCTTCCCAAGTGTAGCAAGTAAGTCAGTTGAAGAATTAGAGAGAACCAACGAACTGTAAACCGATTACGTGTTATGTTGTGCATCTATGTTGGTTATTAGTCTCCCCAGGTGTAGAAAGTAAGTCAGTTGAAGAATTAGAGAGAACCAATGAACAGTAAACCAATTACCTGTTATGTTGTGCATCTGTGTTGGTTATTAGTCTCCCCAGGTGTAGCAAGTAAGTCAGTTGAAGAATTAGAGAGAACCAATGAACAGTAAACCAATTACATGTTATGTTGTGCATCTGTGTTGGTTATTAGTCTCCCCAGGTGTAGCAAGTAAGTCAGTTGAAGAATTAGAGAGAACCAACGAACAGTAAACCAATTACATGTTATGTTGTGGATCTGTGTTGGTTTTTAGTCTCCCCAGGTGTAGCAAGTAAGTCAGTTGAAGAATTATAGAGAACCAACGAACAGTAAACCAATTACATGTTATGTTGTGGATCTGTGTTGGTTTTTAGTCTCCCCAGGTGTAGCAAGTAAGTCAGTTGAAGAATTAGAGAGAACCAATGAACAGTAAGTCAAATACCTGTTATGTTGTGCATCTGTGTTGGTTATTAGTCTCCCCAGGTGTAGCAAGTAAGTCAGTTGAATAATTAGAGAGAACCAATGAACAGTAAACCCATTACCTGTTATGTTGTGCATCTATGTTGGTTATTAGTCTTCCCAAGTGTAGCAAGTAAGTCAGTTGAAGAATTAGAGAGAACCAATGAACAGTAAACCGATTACCTGTTATGTTGTGCATCTGTGTTGGTTATTAGTCTCCCCAACTGTAGCAAGTAAGTCAGTTGAAGAATTAGAGAGAACCAATGAACAGTAAACCAATTACCTGTTATGTTGTGCATCTGTGTTGGTTATTGTCTCCCCAGGTGTAGCAAGTAAGTCAGTTGAAGAAATAGAGAGAACCAATGAACAGTAAACCAATTACCTGTTATGTTGTGCATCTGTGTTGGTTATTAGTCTCCCCAGGTGTAGCAAGTAAGTCAGTTGAAGAATTAGAGAGAACCAATGAACAGTAAACCCATTACCTGTTATGTTCTGCATCTATGTTGGTTATTAGTCTTCCCAAGTGTAGCAAGTAAGTCAGTTGAAGAATTAGAGAGAACCAACGAACAGTAAACCGATTACGTGTTATGTTGTGCATCTATGTTGGTTATTAGTCTCCCCAGGTGTAGAAAGTAAGTCAGTTGAAGAATTAGAGAGAACCAATGAACAGTAAACCAATTACCTGTTATGTTGTGCATCTGTGTTGGTTATTGTCTCCCCAGGTGTAGCAAGTAAGTCAGTTGAAGAAATAGAGAGAACCAATGAACAGTAAACCAATTACCTGTTATGTTGTGCATCTGTGTTGGTTATTAGTCTCCCCAGGTGTAGCAAGTAAGTCAGTTGAAGAATTAGAGAGAACCAATGAACAGTAAACCCATTACCTGTTATGTTCTGCATCTATGTTGGTTATTAGTCTTCCCAAGTGTAGCAAGTAAGTCAGTTGAAGAATTAGAGAGAACTAATGAACAGTAAACCAATTACATGTTATGTTGTGCATCTGTGTTGGTTATTAGTCTCCCTAGGTGTAGCAAGTAAGTCAGTTGAAGAATTAGAGAGAACCAATGAACAGTAAATCGATTACCTGTTATGTTGTGCATCTGTGTTGGTTATTAGTCTCCCCAGCTGTAGCAAGTAAGTCAGTTGAAGAATTAGAGAGAACCAATGAACAGTAAACCAATTACATGTTATGTTGTGCATCTGTGTTGGTTATTAGTCTCCCTAGGTGTAGCAAGTAAGTCAGTTGAAGAATTAGAGAGAACCAATGAACAGTAAATCGATTACCTGTTATGTTGTGCATCTGTGTTGGTTATTAGTCTCCCCAGCTGTAGCAAGTAAGTCAGTTGAATAATTAGAGAGAACCAATGAACAGTAAACCCATTACCTGTTATGTTGTGCATCTATGTTGGTTATTAGTCTTCCCAAGTGTAGCAAGTAAGTCAGTTGAAGAATTAGAGAGAACCAATGAACAGTAAACCGATTACCTGTTATGTTGTGCATCTGTGTTGGTTATTAGTCTCCCCAACTGTAGCAAGTAAGTCAGTTGAAGAATTAGAGAGAACCAATGAACAGTAAACCAATTACCTGTTATGTTGTGCATCTGTGTTGGTTATTGTCTCCCCAGGTGTAGCAAGTAAGTCAGTTGAAGAAATAGAGAGAACCAATGAACAGTAAACCAATTACCTGTTATGTTGTGCATCTGTGTTGGTTATTAGTCTCCCCAGGTGTAGCAAGTAAGTCAGTTGAAGAATTAGAGAGAACCAATGAACAGTAAACCCATTACCTGTTATGTTCTGCATCTATGTTGGTTATTAGTCTTCCCAAGTGTAGCAAGTAAGTCAGTTGAAGAATTAGAGAGAACCAACGAACAGTAAACCGATTACGTGTTATGTTGTGCATCTATGTTGGTTATTAGTCTCCCCAGGTGTAGAAAGTAAGTCAGTTGAAGAATTAGAGAGAACCAATGAACAGTAAACCAATTACCTGTTATGTTGTGCATCTGTGTTGGTTATTAGACTCCCCAGGTGTAGCAAGTAAGTCAGTCAAAGAATTAGAGAGAACCAATGAACAGTAAACCCATTACCTATTATGTTCTGCATCTATGTTGGTTATTAGTCTTCCCAAGTGTAGCAAGTAAGTCAGTTGAAGAATTAGAGAGAACCAATGAACAGTAAACCGATTACCTGTTATGTTGTGCATCTGTGTTGGTTACTAGTCTCCCCAGCTGTAGCAAGTAAGTCAGTTAAAGAATTAGAGAGAACCAATGAACAGTAAACCAGTTACATGTTATGTTGTGCATCTGTGTTGGTTATTAGTCTCCCCAGGTGTAGCAAGTATGTCAGTTGAAGAATTAGAGAGAACCAATGAACAGTAAACCAATTACATGTTATGTTGTGCATCTGTGTTGGTTATTAGTCTCCCCAGGTGTAGCAAGTAAGTCAGTTGAAGAATTAGAGAGAACCAACGACCAGTAAACCAATTACCTGTTATGTTGTGCATCTGTGTTGGTTATTAGTCTCCCCAGGTGTAGCAAGTAAGTCAGTTGAAGAATTAGAGAGAACCAATGAACAGTAAACCAATTACATGTTATGTTGTGCATCTGTGTTGGTTATTAGTCTCCCCAGGTGTAGCAAGTAAGTCAGTTGAAGAATTAGAGAGAACCAATGAACAGTAAACCGATTACATGTTATGTTGTGCATCTGGGTTGGTTATTAGTCTCCCCATGTGTATCAAGTAAGTCAGTTAAAGAATTATAGAGAACCAATGAACAGTAAACCAATTACATGTTATGTTGTGGATCTGTGTTGGTTATTAGTCTCCCCAGGTGTAGCAAGTAAGTCAGTTGAAGAATTAGAGAGAACTAATGAACAGTAAACCAATTACATGTTATGTTGTGCATCTGTGTTGGTTATTAGTCTCCCTAGGTGTAGCAAGTAAGTCAGTTGAAGAATTAGAGAGAACCAATGAACAGTAAATCGATTACCTGTTATGTTGTGCATCTGTGTTGGTTATTAGTCTCCCCAGCTGTAGCAAGTAAGTCAGTTGAAGAATTAGAGAGAACCAATGAACAGTAAACCAATTACCTGTTATGTTGTGCATCTGTGTTGGTTACTAGTCTCCCCAGGTGTAGCAAGTAAGTCTGTTGAAGAATTAGAGAGAACCAATGAATAGTAAACCGATTACATGTTATGTTGTGCATCTGGGTTGGTTATTAGTCTCCCCAGGTGGAGCAAGTAAGTCAGTTGAAGAATTAGAGAGAAACAATGAACAGTAAACCAATTACATGATATGTTGTGGATCTGTGTTGGTTATTAGTCTCCCCAGGTGTAACAAGTAAGTCAGTTGAAGAATTAGAAAGAACTAATGAACAGTAAACCAATTACCTGTTATGTTGTGCATCTGTGTTGGTTATTAGTCTCCCTAGGTGTAGCAAGTAAGTCAGTTGAATAATTAGAGAGAACCAATGAACAGTAAACCCATTACCTGTTATGTTCTGCAGCTATGTTGGTTATTAGTCTTCCCAAGTGTAGCAAGTAAGTCAGTTGAAGAATTAGAGAGAACCAATGAACAGTAAACCAATTACATGTTATGTTGTGGATCTGGGTTGGTTATTATTCTCCCTAGGTGTAGCAAGTAAGTCAGTTGAAGAATTAGAGAGAACCAATGAACAGTAAACCGATTACCTGTTATGTTGTGCATCTGTGTTGGTTATTAGTCTCCCCAGCTGTAGCAAGTAAGTCAGTTGAAGAATTAGAGAAAACCAATGAACAGTAAACCAATTACCTGTTATGTTGTGCATTTGTGTTGGTTATTAGTCTCCCCAGGTGTAGCAAGTAAGTCAATTGAAGAATTAGAGAGAACCAACGAACAGCAAACCAATTACATGTTATGTTGTGCATCTGTGTTGGTTATTAGTCTCCCCAGGTGTAGCAAGTAAGTCAGTTGAAGATTTAGAGAGAACCAATGAACAGTAAACCAATTACCTGTTATGTTGTGCATATGTGTTGGTTATTAGTCTCCCTAGTTGTAGCAAGTAAGTCAGTTGAATAATTAGAGAGAACCAATGAACAGTAAACCCATTACCTGTTATGTTCTGCATCTATGTTGGTTATTAGTCTTCCCAAGTGTAGCAAGTAAGTCAGTTGAAGAATTAGAGAGAACCGATGAACAGTAAACCGATTACCTGCTAAGTTGTGCATCTGTGTTGGTTATTAGTCTCCCCAGCTGTATCAAGTAAGTCAGTTGAAGAATTAGAGAGAACCAACGAACAATAAACCAATTACCTGTTATGTTGTGCATCTGTGTTGGTTATTAGTCTCCCCATGTGTAGCAAGTAAGTCAGTTGAAGAATTATAGAGAACCAATGAACAGTAAACCAATTACCTGTTATGTTGTGCATCTGTGTTGGTTATTAGTCTCCCCAGGTGTACCAAGTAAGTCAGTTGAATAATTAGAGAGAACCAATGAACAGTAAACCAATTACCTGTTATGTTGTGCATCTGTGTTGGTTATTAGTCTCCCCAGGTGTACCAAGTAAGTCAGTTGAATAATTAGAGAGAACCAATGAACAGTAAACCCATTACCTGTTATGTTCGGCATCTATGTTGGTTATTAGTCTTCCCAAGTGTAGCAAGTAAGTCAGTTGAAGAATTAGAGAGAACCAATGAACAGTAAACCGATTACCTGTTATGTTGTGCATCTGTGTTGGTTATTAGTCTCCCCAACTGTAGCAAGTAAGTCAATTGAAGAATTAGAGAGAACCAATGAACAGTAAACCAATTACCTGTTATGTTGTGCATCTGTGTTGGTTATTAGTCTCCCCAGGTGTAGCAAGTAAGTCAGTTGAAGAAATAGAGAGAACCAATGAACAGTAAACCAATTACCTGTTATGTTGTGCATCTGTATTGGTTATTAGTCTCCCCAGGTGTAGCAAGTAAGTCAGTTGAAGAATTAGAGAGAACCAATGAACAGTAAACCCATTACCTGTTATGTTCTGCATCTATGTTGGTTATTAGTCTTCCCAAGTGTAGCAAGTAAGTCAGTTGAAGAATTAGAGAGAACCAACGAACTGTAAACCGATTACGTGTTATGTTGTGCATCTATGTTGGTTATTAGTCTCCCCAGGTGTAGAAAGTAAGTCAGTTGAAGAATTAGAGAGAACCAATGAACAGTAAACCAATTACCTGTTATGTTGTGCATCTGTGTTGGTTATTAGTCTCCCCAGGTGTAGCAAGTAAGTCAGTTGAAGAATTAGAGAGAACCAATGAACAGTAAACCAATTACATGTTATGTTGTGCATCTGTGTTGGTTATTAGTCTCCCCAGGTGTAGCAAGTAAGTCAGTTGAAGAATTAGAGAAAACCAACGAACAGTAAACCAATTACATGTTATGTTGTGGATCTGTGTTGGTTTTTAGTCTCCCCAGGTGTAGCAAGTAAGTCAGTTGAAGAATTAGAGAGAACCAACGAACAGTAAACCAATTACATGTTATGTTGTGGATCTGTGTTGGTTTTTAGTCTCCCCAAGTGTAGCAAGTAAGTCAGTTGAAGAATTAGAGAGAACCAATGAACAGTAAACCAAATACCTGTTATGTTGTGCATCTGTGTTGGTTATTAGTCTCCCCAGGTGTAGCAAGTAAGTCAGTTGAATAATTAGAGAGAACCAATGAACAGTAAACCCATTACCTGTTATGTTGTGCATCTATGTTGGTTATTAGTCTTCCCAAGTGTAGCAAGTAAGTCAGTTGAAGAATTAGAGAGAACCAATGAACAGTAAACCGATTACCTGTTATGTTGTGCATCTGTGTTGGTTATTAGTCTCCCCAACTGTAGCAAGTAAGTCAGTTGAAGAATTAGAGAGAACCAATGAACAGTAAACCAATTACCTGTTATGTTGTGCATCTGTGTTGGTTATTGTCTCCCCAGGTGTAGCAAGTAAGTCAGTTGAAGAAATAGAGAGAACCAATGAACAGTAAACCAATTACCTGTTATGTTGTGCATCTGTGTTGGTTATTAGTCTCCCCAGGTGTAGCAAGTAAGTCAGTTGAAGAATTAGAGAGAACCAATGAACAGTAAACCCATTACCTGTTATGTTCTGCATCTATGTTGGTTATTAGTCTTCCCAAGTGTAGCAAGTAAGTCAGTTGAAGAATTAGAGAGAACCAACGAACAGTAAACCGATTACGTGTTATGTTGTGCATCTATGTTGGTTATTAGTCTCCCCAGGTGTAGAAAGTAAGTCAGTTGAAGAATTAGAGAGAACCAATGAACAGTAAACCAATTACCTGTTATGTTGTGCATCTGTGTTGGTTATTAGACTCCCCAGGTGTAGCAAGTAAGTCAGTCAAAGAATTAGAGAGAACCAATGAACAGTAAACCCATTACCTATTATGTTCTGCATCTATGTTGGTTATTAGTCTTCCCAAGTGTAGCAAGTAAGTCAGTTGAAGAATTAGAGAGAACCAATGAACAGTAAACCGATTACCTGTTATGTTGTGCATCTGTGTTGGTTACTAGTCTCCCCAGCTGTAGCAAGTAAGTCAGTTAAAGAGTTAGAGAGAACCAATGAACAGTAAACCAGTTACATGTTATGTTGTGCATCTGTGTTGGTTATTAGTCTCCCCAGGTGTAGCAAGTATGTCAGTTGAAGAATTAGAGAGAACCAATGAACAGTAAACCAATTACATGTTATGTTGTGCATCTGTGTTGGTTATTAGTCTCCCCAGGTGTAGCAAGTAAGTCAGTTGAAGAATTAGAGAGAACCAACGACCAGTAAACCAATTACCTGTTATGTTGTGCATCTGTGTTGGTTATTAGTCTCCCCAGGTGTAGCAAGTAAGTCAGTTGAAGAATTAGAGAGAACCAATGAACAGTAAACCAATTACATGTTATGTTGTGCATCTGTGTTGGTTATTAGTCTCCCCAGGTGTAGCAAGTAAGTCAGTTGAAGAATTAGAGAGAACCAATGAACAGTAAACCGATTACATGTTATGTTGTGCATCTGGGTTGGTTATTAGTCTCCCCATGTGTATCAAGTAAGTCAGTTAAAGAATTATAGAGAACCAATGAACAGTAAACCAATTACATGTTATGTTGTGGATCTGTGTTGGTTATTAGTCTCCCCAGGTGTAGCAAGTAAGTCAGTTGAAGAATTAGAGAGAACTAATGAACAGTAAACCAATTACATGTTATGTTGTGCATCTGTGTTGGTTATTAGTCTCCCTAGGTGTAGCAAGTAAGTCAGTTGAAGAATTAGAGAGAACCAATGAACAGTAAATCGATTACCTGTTATGTTGTGCATCTGTGTTGGTTATTAGTCTCCCCAGCTGTAGCAAGTAAGTCAGTTGAAGAATTAGAGAGAACCAATGAACAGTAAACCAATTACCTGTTATGTTGTGCATCTGTGTTGGTTACTAGTCTCCCCAGGTGTAGCAAGTAAGTCTGTTGAAGAATTAGAGAGAACCAATGAATAGTAAACCGATTACATGTTATGTTGTGCATCTGGGTTGGTTATTAGTCTCCCCAGGTGGAGCAAGTAAGTCAGTTGAAGAATTAGAGAGAAACAATGAACAGTAAACCAATTACATGATATGTTGTGGATCTGTGTTGGTTATTAGTCTCCCCAGGTGTAGTAAGTAAGTCAGTTGAAGAATTAGAAAGAACTAATGAACAGTAAACCAATTACCTGTTATGTTGTGCATCTGTGTTGGTTATTAGTCTCCCTAGGTGTAGCAAGTAAGTCAGTTGAATAATTAGAGAGAACCAATGAACAGTAAACCCATTACCTGTTATGTTCTGCAGCTATGTTGGTTATTAGTCTTCCCAAGTGTAGCAAGTAAGTCAGTTGAAGAATTAGAGAGAACCAATGAACAGTAAACCAATTACATGTTATGTTGTGGATCTGGGTTGGTTATTATTCTCCCTAGGTGTAGCAAGTAAGTCAGTTGAAGAATTAGAGAGAACCAATGAACAGTAAACCGATTACCTGTTATGTTGTGCATCTGTGTTGGTTATTAGTCTCCCCAGCTGTAGCAAGTAAGTCAGTTGAAGAATTAGAGAAAACCAATGAACAGTAAACCAATTACCTGTTATGTTGTGCATTTGTGTTGGTTATTAGTCTCCCCAGGTGTAGCAAGTAAGTCAATTGAAGAATTAGAGAGAACCAACGAACAGCAAACCAATTACATGTTATGTTGTGCATCTGTGTTGGTTATTAGTCTCCCCAGGTGTAGCAAGTAAGTCAGTTGAAGATTTAGAGAGAACCAATGAACAGTAAACCAATTACCTGTTATGTTGTGCATATGTGTTGGTTATTAGTCTCCCTAGTTGTAGCAAGTAAGTCAGTTGAATAATTAGAGAGAACCAATGAACAGTAAACCCATTACCTGTTATGTTCTGCATCTATGTTGGTTATTAGTCTTCCCAAGTGTAGCAAGTAAGTCAGTTGAAGAATTAGAGAGAACCGATGAACAGTAAACCGATTACCTGCTAAGTTGTGCATCTGTGTTGGTTATTAGTCTCCCCAGCTGTATCAAGTAAGTCAGTTGAAGAATTAGAGAGAACCAACGAACAATAAACCAATTACCTGTTATGTTGTGCATCTGTGTTGGTTATTAGTCTCCCCATGTGTAGCAAGTAAGTCAGTTGAAGAATTATAGAGAACCAATGAACAGTAAACCAATTACCTGTTATGTTGTGCATCTGTGTTGGTTATTAGTCTCCCCAGGTGTAGCAAGTAAGTCAGTTGAAGAATTAGAGAGAACCAATGAACAGTAAACCAATTACCTGTTATGTTGTGACTCTGTGTTGGTTATTAGTCTCCCCAGGTGTAGCAAGTAAGTCAGTCGAAGAATTAGAGAGAACAAAGGAACAGTAAACCAATTACATGTCATGTTGTGCATCTGTGTTGGTTATTAGTATCCCCAGGTGTAGCAAGTAAGTCAGTTAAAGAATTAGAGAGAACCAATGAACAGTAAACCAATTACCTGTTTTGTTGTGCATCTGTGTTGGTTATTAGTCTACCCAGGTGAAGCAAGTAAGTCAGTTGAAGAATTAGAGAGAACCAATGAACAGTAAACCAATTACATGTTATGTTGTGGATCTGTGTTGGTTATTAGTTTCCCTAGGTGTAGCAAGTAAGTCAGTTGAAGAATTAGAGAGAACTAATGAACAGTAAACCAATTACATGTTATGTTGTGCATCTGTGTTGGTTATTAGTCTCCGAAGGTGTAGCAAGTAAGTCAGTTGAAGAATTAGAGAGAACCAATGAATAGTAAACCAATTACATGTTATGTTGTGCATCTGGGTTGGTTATTAGTCTCCCCAGGTGTAGCAAGTAAGTCAGTTGAAGAATTAGAGAG
Organism: Cajanus cajan; assembly: GCF_000230855.2. NCBI lineage: Eukaryota > Viridiplantae > Streptophyta > Magnoliopsida > Fabales > Fabaceae > Cajanus > Cajanus cajan. The sequence continues at coordinate 40,035,166 of NC_138524.1, forward strand.
AACCAATGAACAGTAAACCAGTTACCTCTTATGTTGTGCATCTGTGTTGGTTATTAGTCTCCCCAGGTGTAGCAAGTAAGTCAGTTGAAGAATTAGAGGGAACCAATGAACAGTAAACTAATTACATCTTATGTTTTGCATCTGTGTTTGTTATTTGTCTCCCTAGGTGTAGCAAGTAAGTCAGTTGAAGAATTAGAGAGAACCAATGAACAGTAAACCGATTACCTGTTATATTGTGCATCTGTGTTGGTTATTACTCTTCCCAAGTGTAGCAAGTAAGTCAGTTGAAGAATTAGAGAGAACCAATGAACAGTAAACCAATTACCTGTTATGTTGTGCATTTGTGTTGGTTATTAGTCTCCCCAGGTGTAGCAAGTAAGTCAGTTGAAGAATTAGAGAAAACCAATGAACAGTAAACCAATTACCTGTTATGTTGTGCATTTGTGTTGGTTATTAGTCTCCCCAGGTGTAACAAGTAAGTCAATTGAAGAATTAGAGAGAACCAACGAACAGCAAACCAATTACATGTTATGTTGTGCATCTGTGTTGGTTATTAGTCTCCCCAGGTGTAGCAAGTAAGTCAGTTGAAGATTTAGAGAGAACCAATGAACAGTAAACCAATTACCTGTTATGTTGTGCATATGTGTTGGTTATTAGTCTCCCTAGTTGTAGCAAGTAAGTCAGTTGAATAATTAGAGAGAACCAATGAACAGTAAACCCATTACCTGTTATGTTCTGCATCTATGTTGGTTATTAGTCTTCCCAAGTGTAGCAAGTAAGTCAGTTGAAGAATTAGAGAGAACCGATGAACAGTAAACCGATTACCTGCTAAGTTGTGCATCTGTGTTGGTTATTAGTCTCCCCAGCTGTATCAAGTAAGTCAGTTGAAGAATTAGAGAGAACCAACGAACAATAAACCAATTACCTGTTATGTTGTGCATCTGTGTTGGTTATTAGTCTCCCCATGTGTAGCAAGTAAGTCAGTTGAAGAATTATAGAGAACCAATGAACAGTAAACCAATTACCTGTTATGTTGTGCATCTGTGTTGGTTATTAGTCTCCCCAGGTGTAGCAAGTAAGTCAGTTGAAGAATTAGAAAGAACCAATGAACAGTAAACCAATTACCTGTTATGTTGTGACTCTGTGTTGGTTATTAGTCTCCCCAGGTGTAGCAAGTAAGTCAGTCGAAGAATTAGAGAGAACAAAGGAACAGTAAACCAATTACATGTCATGTTGTGCATCTGTGTTGGTTATTAGTATCCCCAGGTGTAGCAAGTAAGTCAGTTAAAGAATTAGAGAGAACCAATGAACAGTAAACCAATTACCTGTTTTGTTGTGCATCTGTGTTGGTTATTAGTCTACCCAGGTGAAGCAAGTAAGTCAGTTGAAGAATTAGAGAGAACCAATGAACAGTAAACCAATTACATGTTATGTTGTGGATCTGTGTTGGTTATTAGTTTCCCTAGGTGTAGCAAGTAAGTCAGTTGAAGAATTAGAGAGAACTAATGAACAGTAAACCAATTACATGTTATGTTGTGCATCTGTGTTGGTTATTAGTCTCCGAAGGTGTAGCAAGTAAGTCAGTTGAAGAATTAGAGAGAACCAATGAATAGTAAACCAATTACATGTTATGTTGTGCATCTGGGTTGGTTATTAGTCTCCCCAGGTGTAGCAAGTAAGTCAGTTGAAGAATTAGAGAGAACCAATGAACAGTAAACCAGTTACCTCTTATGTTGTGCATCTGTGTTGGTTATTAGTCTCCCCAGGTGTAGCAAGTAAGTCAGTTGAAGAATTAGAGGGAACCAATGAACAGTAAACTAATTACATCTTATGTTGTGCATCTGTGTTTGTTATTTGTCTCCCTAGGTGTAGCAAGTAAGTCAGTTGAAGAATTAGAGAGAACCAATGAACAGTAAACCGATTACCTGTTATGTTGTGCATCTGTGTTGGTTATTAATCTTCCCAAGTGTAGCAAGTAAGTCAGTTGAAGAATTAGAGAGAACCAATGAACAGTAAACCAATTACCTGTTATGTTGTGCATTTGTGTTGGTTATTAGTCTCCCCAGGTGTAGCAAGTAAGTCAGTTGAAGAATTAGAGAGAACTAATGAACAGTAAACCAATTACCTGTTATGTTGTGCATCTGTGTTGGTTATTAGTCTCCCTAGGTGTAGCAAGTAAGTCAGTTGAAGAATTAGAGAGAACCACTGAACAGTAAACCAATTACCTGTTATGTTGTGCATCTGTGTTGGTTAGTAGTCTCCCCAGGTGTAGCAAGTAAGTCAGTTGAAGAATTAGAGAGAACCAATGAATAGTAAACCGATTACATGTTATGTTGTGCATCTGGGTTAGTTATTAGTCTCCCCAGGTGGAGCAAGTAAGTCAGTTGAAGAATTAGAGAGAAACAATGAACAGTAAACCAATTACATGTTATGTTGTGGATCTGTGTTGGTTATTAGTCTCCCCAGGTGTAGCAAGTAAGTCAGTTGAAGAATTAGAGAGAACTAATGAACAGTAAACCAATTTCATGTTATGTTGTGCATCTGTGTTGGTTATTAGTCTCCCTAGGTGTAGCAAGTAAGTCAGTTGAAGAATTAGAGAGAACCAATGAACAGTAAACCGATTACCTGTTAAGTTGTGCATCTGTGTTGGTTATTAGTCTCCCCAGCTGTAGCAAGTAAGTCAGTTGAAGAATTAGAGAGAACCAATGAACAGTAAACCAATTACCTGTTATGTTGTGCATTTGTGTTGGTTATTAGTCTCCCCAGGTGTAGCAAGTAAGTCAATTGAAGAATTAGAGAGAACCAACGAACAGTAAACCAAATACATGTTATGTTGTGCATCTGTGTTGGTTATTAGTCTCCCCAGGTGTAGCAAGTAAGTCATTTGAAGAATTAGAGAGAACCAATGAACAGTAAACCAATTACCTGTTATGTTGAGCATCTGTGTTGGTTATTAGTCTCCCTAGGTGTAGCAAGTAAGTCAGTTGAATAATTAGAGAGAACCAATGAACAGTAAACCCATTACCTGTTATGTGTAGACCCCTAAAATTGTCCGGGTCGGAAATAAGACTCAAAGACCGAAGGAAAGTCAGCCGGAAGGACTCCTGGAAGACCCTAGGATGATTCTTTGTAGGTCTAGAAGTCTTAGAGTAGATTAGAATAAGGGTGTGTGAGGATTGGAGCTCAGTACACCCTCCTGGAGGTTCAGTACGGCCGTACTGAGCCATTTGAACTACAATACGGCCACACTGAATTCAATACGGTCGTACTGAAGTTTTTGAACTTCAATACGGCCGTACTAAATTCAATACGGCCGTACTGTAGTTCAAAAACTCAGTACGGGCCGTAGTGAAATCAATACGGCCGTACTGAAGTTTTTGAACTTCAGTACGGCCGTACTAAATTCAATACGGCCGTACTGTAGTTCAAAAACTCAGTACGGGCCGTAATGACCTCTTAGGCGGTACTGCGCCTCAATCCTATAAATAGGACGTCATTGGCTCGTCCTTCCACACTTTTTACACACATTTGGACCCTCTTGCTGAGGATTCTTGGGTTTTTGAGCTATTCTCTGCCCTAGGAACCTCTCCGAGAGCTGATCCGACTAAGTTCTTGAGTCATGAGCCTTGAAGCTTGAGACTCGAACAAGTCGAAGGGAAATCTCTTTGATTTCCATAGTTAATATTTGTTTTAGGGAAAGGAGCGAGCGAACGTGTAGTGGGAAGGAGCGCCAAAAAGCCTCCTAACTCCTTTTTAATATATAAAAGCACGCTTCAAAGGTTTCTTTCCAAATCCTTTCTTTTACCGCTTTCATTTATCTCTTTTTGATTGTTGCATTGCACGTTTAAAAGCTTTCATCATGTAGATAGTTTACTTATAATCATTTTAAAAAATAGGGGTAGTTTAGTAATTGATGGAAGTGAGAAGGAAAAGTGATGGATGTGCTTCTCCTTAACTCCTCCAAGCCACGGATCTTCTTCTAGGAGTTGTAGACCGAATGAAATGAAGCTCAAAGATGGATGAAGTTGCGGAAATGGAAGAAGGAAGTATCCAAGCTCAAGAACTCAAAGGATTGCTCACTTCAAAGTGAAGGAAAAACTAGGGTTTCCTAAGGTGTTTGAAGGCATTCTCTTAAGGTTCTCTCTTGGAATATTTTCGGTGACTCTTGAGGGAATTTGGCTGAAGATAATTTTTAGAAAATTCTCATATATCAAAAGTGATTACAATGTGTAGGAGAAACACTTTAAGTAGGGACGGTTTTGGCACCTAGACTAAACTACACAAGTTGGCGCCTAAAATTTGAATTCAAATTGGAAATTTGAATTCAAATTTTGGTGCACATGGGTGTGGCCGTGAGTTTAGGTATCTAATGTGCATCTAGGTCTGATTTGAGAGTCATTTAGGGTTAATTTGAGTGTCACATGTTCAGCCACCAATTGGTGCAAAACATGTGACTCAAATGTAACTTAAATGGCTTCCAAATTAAACCTAATTTAACATAGTTAACCTACTTTAGTATTTCTTGTATTTTCCTAATCTAATGACCTAAATACAATGGTCAAACAAATACAATGGAAAGGAAAAATTACAAGAATGAAAATGAGCCCAATATTGGGTACCAAAAGCCCAAAGGCCCATGAAGCCCAAAACTAGGCCCAACAAGCCTAAAACCTAAAATGCTACTCTATGTGGTCCAAAATACAAGACCAAAATATATGATACCTATACTAACATGATGTATACAAAACATATGAAAATAGCTATAACAAAATATGGCCCATGAAAAGTTCAACTTGGGCCTTCCTAGGCCCAATGGGCCCGATGGGCCCTGACAGGCCCAAACCTTCATGTCTAGCCAACTCCTCTTGGATCTTTGAGTATGTCACCTCTTGCACTCCAAAGCATGATTCCATCATCCCCTCCCTCTTGAAAATGATTTGTCCTCAAATCTCGAGGATGAATGGAAGAAAAATTAACACCTACATATAAAACATGCAAGGAATAAGAAGTAACATGGTAAGAGAAAAGATCATGGATCCTAAGAGGAGTCCTAGTATCTAACCTAACAAAGAAAGATAAAATATTAGACTCTCTAAAAATAGGCTCCTCTTCTAAGCATAACCTAGAAGTAAAACCTAAAAATGTAAGAACACTATGACTAAGACAATGAAAAAACTGATTTTTAAACACTACAATATCTTGCCTAAAGTACCCTAAATGGTAGCCTATGCTTTTCCTAAAATATAAAGAAAAGAATACTAGAAAACGTCCTAAACAATTTTGAATCATATTTTTTGGTAGATAAAATGTCTTGGAAAATCTTGAAAACTCATATAAACTATTTTTGTCTTGTAGGGAAGGGTGCAAATTAAGTTCAAATAAAGATGAACTTCCCATAAGATCAAAAATAGAATATAGATTATTACAAGTTAGATCTACTAAACAATGTAACCCGAAAATTGGGTGCTTTAGAAAATCCAAAGAAATACTTCCTTCCTTGTGCACCTTCAAGGAAGTAGTATAAGGAGTAACACTAGGAATAGTCCACTCCTTCTTCACTATATCTCTAAGTTGAGAATTGTTGGTTTGAAATTTATTTTGTTTTTCATTCTCAACTCTAAGATAAGTGGCAGCATTAGGACAAGAGTCAAAACTTTTATGAATAAAGAGAGTTCTTTTCAAGTCTTGTTTGGTCATAAAATAACTCTCTTTTGTCACAAATGTCTTAGTGGAGTCCCCTTTATCCACACTCTGTCCTTCTTTCTTTTCTTTGTTTCTTTTCTTTTTCATTTGCTTTTGATCCTCAAACACTTGGGATGGTGTTAAAGGATTAAAAACAATTTCCTTATTTTTATGAATGAAGGATATTTTGTTAGTGAGGCCATTATGTATAGTTTGTTTATCAAATTGCCATGGCCTACCAAGCAAAATATGACAAGCTTCCATAGGGATCACATCACATAAAACTTTATCTTTATAATCCCCTATAGAAAACTTGACCTTCACTTGTTGATTCACCTCCAATTCCTCACCTTCATTGAGCCAATGAAGTTTGTAAGGGTTAGGGTGAGGAATGGTGGTAAGGGCTAACTTGTTAATCAACCTTGTACTACAACAATTTGAACATGATCCACTATCAACAATGAGAGAACAAGTTCTTTTGGAAACTAAACATCTTGTGTGAAAGATGTTCTCTCTTTGTGATAGTGAAGTGGGACAAGGTTGACTTCCAAGAAGCCTTTTGACCATAAGAAGATCACCATCAACAGGATATAGCTTTTCAATTTGAGGATCTTCCTTACTAGTCTCACTATCACTTGAAGTGGTAGAACTAGATTCATCAAGACTACTATAAATGTCTTGTCCTCTCAAAATCATGACCTTTTTAGTTGGACATTGAGAAGCTATATGGCCTCTCCCAAGACATTTAAAGCATTTGATGTCACTAGTTTTACTACTAGAAGTGACAACATTTTTATCATTTTCTCTTTCTTTTTCTTGACCCTTACTAGAGCTTTTAGAAGAGTCATATTGACCCTCCCTCTTGTAGTCATTCTTGATATAAGAGTTAGCTTGAGTTTTTCCTTTTAAAGAATTTTTCCTTAAATTTTGTTGTTCCACCCTTATACAAAGTTGGACCAAATCATCAAGATCCCTATAAGGGAGTAACTCAACTCTATCTCTTATATCAAAATTTAGACCACTTAAAAACCTAGCAATGGTCAATCTTTCCTCTTCCCTTATGCCAGCCCTCATGAGATACAACTCCATCTTTTGTCTATACTCCTCAACACTCATATTCTTTTGTTGGAGTCTTTGGAGCTTATCCATAAGCTCCCTACTATAATAAGAAGGTATGTGCCTTCTTCTCATAGCACTCCTCAACTCATTCCAATAAGTGATTGGAGGGTCATTGTGAAGTCTTCTCTCTCTCTCTAAGGAGGTCCACCAATACATAGCTTGTCCTTGGAAAGCTAAGGTGGCCAAGGGAACTTTTCTTTCTTCACCTACTTGGTGACAAGTGAAGATTTGCTCCACTTTCATTTCCCAATCCAAGTAGGCATCCACATCTTCTTTTCCATGAAAGTAAGGGAGATCAACCCTTGATTCCCTCACTTTGTGTTCTTTAATGACTCTCCTAGGTGTGGGTTGATAGTAAGCATCCATTTGGATACTACCATCATTATTTAAACTTTGAGAATCATGGGAGCTCTTGGTTGAGCTCCTAGAAGAACCTTTTGGACTTTTATTTTTATTCAATCTTTTCAAAAGTTTTTCTTCTCGTTGCTTAATCTTTTGAATCTCTTGTTCTAAAGCCATGATTTGTACTTCCTTTTCAAGTTTTTCTTTTTGTTTTTGAAGTATTTCATCATGCTTCCAAAGTTTTAGTGCCTCAACCTCCTTGACAATTCTTTTAAAACTTTTAGGAGATTCAAAGTCACTACTACTTTGAGAATGTTGACTCATGATTAAGCAATAAGTTTTTTTATATGCTATGCAAAAAGTTATAAAATGTTTTTGGTATTTTCTAGGAATGAAAATAGCACTTGGAAGTCTAAGTGTACAAGTTGCACTATCAAGGGAGGTGAGCTACAAAGAGCCACTTAATAACCAAGCCTTTTCAAGTGGAAATCACTAAACTCCTTTGTGGTATTTCCAATTCCCCAAAACTTTTCACAAAAATTTTGTATGCTTTTTACAACTTTGTTTGTTTTTGACATTTAACTAAGCGTGAGCAAATAAAACTACACAATTCTAGACGTTTATAGGCAGCAAAGTAAAGCAATTAAGTACAAGAAAAACTTAAAAAAAAGCAAGATAAGCAACTAGTCGGATATCCTAAGTGGAAGCTTGAAACATATGAAATTTCCAAGCCACTTCCACTAGTACTACACGTGAGAGTCTATCAAGGATGTAGATATACCTGACCAGCTTCTTAATACTCCCTCCAAGCTTTACAAATTGGTTTAAAAATACAAGAGAAATGACAAAAATTAAACTAGCCTAGAAAGCAATAAAGTGACGGCTTTGGTGACCAATTAGTGGCGGTTTTGGTGTTCAACTTTTCTAACACTTGTTTAAGTGTCTTAATCCGCCACTAATCCTTCAAATGGATGCTACTGGACCTGCAAAAGAAACACAACAAAGAGGTTAATGGTGGCTGCCTCACAAGGTGAAGGAAAAGGTCACTCAAGTGAAGGAAGTTTAGGAGAAGTTTTGGCCACTAAATTAGGTCAAATTTTTAGGTCTTAGTGTCCAAACTTTTCCTACTCTTTGTTGAGCAATGCTTGATCCTTGAGCAAGGATTTGAGGCCACTTCCAGCACAGGAATTTATAGAAAGAAAACTAGACAAGCAACAAAGCACAATTTGGAAAGCTTATACCAAAAATTAAGAGTAATATGTGTATATGACAAGACACAAAGAGGTTCAACAAGTAAAACTGAAAATTAAGACTCCAAATAAAGGCTAGCACTCAGAGAGAATAGTTCCTAGATAGGTACTAGAATATATGAACAAAACAAAAAAAATTTGAAGACAATTGGATAAGTATAGCAAAAGTAATAGCCAAAACAATAACAAGGAATCAAGTAGGTTTTCAAATTGTATACCTCTCGGCTTTTTCCTTTTAATTTTCTTTCTCTATTTTTTTTTTAATTCTTTCTTTTTCTATCTTCAAATTAAGAGTCCAGAGAGTATATTTGCCTTTTGTTTCAAATTTTTCTATGATTCCAAGCTATAGAAACCGAGACTACAAAATTAGGTCAATTTAGGTCAAATTTTCAAGTAACTTGAAGAACTAGTGCACTAGTCTTTAGGTTTTGGTTTAGATTCCTTTTGATCTCTTTTTCTTTTGTACTTTATAGGTCTTTAGGCTCTGTTTTGAACTCTGTTTTCAGCCTCTAAATTTTTTTTAAATTGAATCCACAAGAGAGAGTGCACTAGAGTAGAGATAAGCACTTGAAATTTGAGTAAAATTTTTTTTATAAGATTTTCAATGGAAAGTGATTTGAAAACTTTAATAACACAATGGAAACCTAACTCTAAAGAAACTCACTAGAACTAATAGCAAGTTATGAACACAATAAGGTAAAAGAAAAAGCACATATAGGAGGCAAGAACAATAAGCAAACCGAAAACAATATGTAGACACAAACAACCTAAGACATATAGGTAGGCATGAATTGAGTAAAACCGAGAACAACACAAAGTGAAAACAATGCTAAACAAAAAATTAGGTCAACATGCTATTCAAGGAATTTCAAGACAATTAAGAACTACACAAACAACCTAAGACAAAACATGGATTAAAAACCAAAATCTAGATGCAATGCATGAAGTCCAATCACGGACACATACAAGAATGGAGAGACTCAAAATAAAAATCAAAAAAATAGCACAAGCAAATAGTTCCTAAACAAGTTGATTGAGGAAGAAATTCAAAATCAATCAACTAATGGATCTATGGAACAAAATGTGAGACAAAAACATATAGATCCGAAATGAGACTCAAACAAGACAATAAGAACAGCAAGAACACAAGAGAACACAAATATTCACGGACACAAAAGGATGAAGAAACTTAGCTCCTTGAAGAACCTTGCTCTGATACCAAAATTGATGGAAGTGAGAAGGAAAAGTGATGGATGTGCTTCTCCTTAACTCCTCCAAGCCACGGATCTTCTTCTAGGAGTTGTAGACCGAATGAAATGAAGCTCAAAGATGGATGAAGTTGCGGAAATGGAAGAAGGAAGTATCCAAGCTCAAGAACTCAAAGGATTGCTCACTTCAAAGTGAAGGAAAAACTAGGGTTTCCTAAGGTGTTTGAAGGCATTCTCTTAAGGTTCTCTCTTGGAATATTTTCGGTGACTCTTGAGGGAATTTGGCTGAAGATAATTTTCAGAAAATTCTCATATATCAAAAGTGATTACAATGTGTAGGAGAAACACTTTAAGTAGGGACGGTTTTGGCACCTAGACTAAACTACACAAGTTGGCGCCTAAAATTTGAATTCAAATTGGAAATTTGAATTCAAATTTTGGTGCACATGGGTGTGGCCGTGAGTTTAGGTATCTAATGTGCATCTAGGTCTGATTTGAGAGTCATTTAGGGTTAATTTGAGTGTCACATGTTCAGCCACCAATTGGTGCAAAACATGTGACTCAAATGTAACTTAAATGGCTTCCAAATTAAACCTAATTTAACCTAGTTAACCTACTTTAGTATTTCTTGTATTTTCCTAATCTAATGACCTAAATACAATGGTCAAACAAATACAATGGAAAGGAAAAATTACAAGAATGAAAATGAGCCCAATATTGGGTACCAAAAGCCCAAAGGCCCATGAAGCCCAAAACTAGGCCCAACAAGCCTAAAACCTAAAATGCTACTCTATGTGGTCCAAAATACAAGACCAAAATATATGATACCTATACTAACATGATGTATACAAAACATATGAAAATAGCTATAACAAAATATGGCCCATGAAAAGTTCAACTTGGGCCTTCCTAGGCCCAATGGGCCCGATGGGCCTTGACAGGCCCAAACCTTCATGTCTAGCCAACTCCTCTTGGATCTTTGAGTATGTCACCTCTTGCACTCCAAAGCATGATTCCATCAGTAATTTTACGCTATTATTCATGAAATAATCCGTCATAGGGAACCCGAAAAGGGCGTTGTGGGGTGCTAACACCTTCCCCACACGTAATCGACTCCCTTACCCAACTCTGGTTGTAATGGCCTAAGTTGATTTGCGAAAATCAATTGCCTTATTTCTTTTTCCAATGTTTTGAGTAAAACATTGGTGGCGACTCCAAGAACCCTTTTTTTTCGAAAACCACTGATCCATGAAGGGTCCCGCTTGGGATTAACATGGATTGGTGAGAATCATTTAATAAAATTGTTAGTTCGATGAGGTCTCAGTTTGAGAATAAGTCGTTCTAACAATCCATCATTTTTCAAAACTAAAAAGAGTCCAACCATCGTCGCGAATGCCAACGTTCGTTTCGGCGGGTGGCGACAGATGGCGACTCCACTAGGGAAATTTCGAGAGTCAGTCCCATTTAGTGATGGATTATTTCTAAAATGATAGTTTAAAATTACTTCATTACCCCTCGCTTGAATGATAATATGTTTTATCTATGTGGCTTTTAATAACTGTTGTATGTTTAAATTTCGCACTTGTTTGAAAGATAAACTGCACACAAACCTTTGCACACAACAGTTCCCTCTATACCCGGGGGCATGAGTGGAAAGCCATAGGGAGTGGATGTTAGTACGGCCGGTTGTCGAATGGGTCTATAGGTGCCCGTAGACCGGTGTCGGAAAGCATCACTCAAGGTGATAACCATGAACTCAAGTCCGACAGTGCGTTGGAACTTTCCATCGACTTACGACGAGAGGGATTGGGTCCCTATAATGGGGGCACCTTGGGGGCCTTAGACCGGTGAGAACAGTTAGAACCTCCTTGAATATGCACTTGTCTGCAGGATACCCCTACCTCGTGATTCGCTCGTGACTGTTCGTGGATGAGTGAATTGTTTGTGCATTGTTTATGTGACATTGTTTGAGCATACATTGCATTCTTTAAACATACAACATTCCCCTTTTAGAATAAGAATAAATGGGAATAAGAATCTTCCATTACATGGTGTTAACATCTACCCTCATCACATTCATGTAGGTAGTTTCCCTTTTCACCCAAAAAAATACAAAAAACAAAATACCCAAAAAAATAGTTATTTATCCAAGCCAAGCAATATCATGCATCATCTTAGGAACATCCTGAAAACATGATAATGCTTAGTTGAATAAACACAATGCATGCATATTCAACGCCATCATCTCATATCATGCATTCTTATTATAGATCATGGAGGGATCTAGGAGTCATTCATTTGCATACATCCCTCCTAGTAATTCATTAATAACATAAATAAAAAGAAAGGATTAATCGATGCGTATGTTCAGAATGGATCGCACGCCATTTGTTATTAAGTGTAAGCCAACAACCGCGCCAAGCGAACGCACATCAACTCCGTTGTTGGTAATCAAGACGAATAAAGGGGAAGGTCCGACACCGTTAAAGATCACTGCTCCAAGACCTTTTCCCTACGAATCGAATAAGGTTGTGCCATGGATATACGACATCCATTCTTCTGCCGACAGCGATATCTCTAACATCGCTGGACTTGGGGGCATGACTAGGAGTGGCAGGATCTACACTCCCGAAGATCTTCATGATAAAGCTCCCAAGAATAAAGGAAAAGAAAAAGAAAAAGAGAAAACCGAGGAAAATAAAGAATCCGAGGAGGAGACTGACGAGCTGTTAAAATATATCCGACAGAGCGAGTACTCCATCGTGGATCAACTTCATAGGACGCCAGCAAAGATTACTCTGTTGTCGTTGATCCTAAGCTCCGAACCGCATCGGCAAGCTCTGTTGAATGTCTTGAACGAGGCGTACGTGTCGCACACTATCTCCCAAGACAAGTTTGAGGGGATTGTTAGTCACATCACGGCTAATGATCACCTCACTTTCACCGATGAAGAAATCCCCGCTGAGGGACCGAATCACAACAAGCCCTTGCACATCTCTGTAAAGTGCAAGGAATATCACATCGCTAAAGTCTTGGTGGATAATGGATCTTCCTTGAATGTGATGCCAAAAAGAACGCTTGATCAAGTGGCAATCAAAGGAATCCAAATGCGCCCGAGCAACATGATCGTTCGAGCTTTCGACGGTTCTAAAAGAGAAGTGGTGGGAGAAATCAGTCTTCCAATCCAAATTGGACCCACTGTCTTTAATGTCAAATTTCAAGTGATGGACATTACTCCCGCGTACAGCTGTCTCCTCGGCCGACCTTGGATTCATGATGCGAAAGCTGTTCCCTCTACGCTCCACCAGAAAGTCAAATTCATAGTGGGTGACAAGATGGTGACCGTACAAGCCGAAGATGACATACTCATCAGCAAGCCATCTGCCATACCTTACGTGGATGCAGCAGAGGAAGCTATAGAGACCGCCTTCCAAGCATTGGAGATTGCCAATGTTGAAACGTTTCCCCGAGAAATGAAGAAGGTAGCCTACATGCTCACCAAGAACGGATACTTGCCTGGACAAGGACTTGGCAAGTATTCCCAAGGAATTCCCGAGCTACCCATCATTAAGGATAATCCGGGGAAACAAGGGTTAGGATACAACCCTAATAAAGATCAAAGGACGAAGAAGAACCAAGATCCTTCTCGACGTTCTTTAAGCCAGATCTTTAGGAAGGCCGGTTCACAGGCGTCAAGGCCGGTCGTCGTCATCAAGAGCTCTTTTTCTTCCGATAGGGATGTATAGACCTGATGACTGTTAGAGATCACTCCTCGGGGACAGCCCGACCCCCGAGCCTCGATAGGGCACATGTTTTCGCTAGAATTATAATAAAATCATTCTTTATTATTTCTTATTGCTTCTTTTCTCGCTTGCAATAAATTTCTAGACCGCATTATTTTTAACCCTGTTTGAATAAGCATGAATGAGGTTAAAATTGTCTTAATAACAATAAACCCGCATCATTTTTATGTGGAAGTGTGTGTGACAACTTGGAGCACCTTTCCTTGGCCTCGACAAGTGCCATCATGGATAAAAAAGAAATCCTTTAAGGACAAAGTCCTAAAAACAAAAAGCTCGGCAGGAAACCCAAAAAGGGGGCTGCGCAAAAATAAGAGCAAAGAACCCACTAGGAATCCCACAAAAGGGTGACCTAGGAAAAAATTAGGGTTGCAAAAATGAACAAAAACAAAGGTCCGCTGAGACACTACAAAGGGGTGTTTCAGGCAAAAATAAGGACAATCAAAAAAGCAAAAGAAATCCATGATGGTACCATGAGCTGAATTCAAAAAGAAAGGTTCAAAGGAAGCTATCTAAGTTGTCGAATCACAACGTCAATAACAAGACTTTCTTAACTTCATAAGTGTTTAATCAAACAAGCCTAAACACATGAGCCTACCTTGGCCAGCCATTCTTACAAAAACCATTTCCAAAACAATAATAATCCCCTCCAAAACACAAACTTCTGAACAAAAATATCTTTCCTTTCTTTTCTCTTGTCCCAAACGATTTTAGAATAATCTAGTGGAAACATGGAGATATAGTGGTCAATAGGAGGGTTGACACGTCTTCTAAAGGAAGGGAAGGATCACTTGGTTGATGACACCAATCTCGATATAACACGCATCATTCCTCGGTTACAGAAATCGGCAGCGCACAGCCCGTCTTGAGGAATGGCAAAATCCAAGCAAAGAAACGCATCAGTTAATTCTTTTGAAAAATAAATCAAATAGAATTAGGTGCATCATACCGCATACATGCATACAGATGATAGGTGTACTGGAAGATCACTTATTCTCTGTTTATTGAAAAAAAAAAATCAAACTTCAGAAAAAACAATGCGCCCGTACCATGTTCACTACGCCCGTACTAAAATTAGGGTTATGAACAAATTTTCAACCCAATACAGGCGTACTGAAATGGATACAGCCGTATTGGCCATACAAAGACCTTATCATGAGGCAATCGCATAAAATAGAAAAATAGGAAAAATTTCTTGTCTATGACAGCAGTCAACAGAAAAAGCCGAAAATCGACAAAAAAGGAAAAAATTCAGAAAATCCAACCGCATCGTACAGAATAACTGAGCCTGGAGAGGCTTGCCGAAATAATACTCCCCAGAGACATCTCAGCTTGCACTCTTGGGCCGAACTCCCAGTGAAAGCTATCAGAGCAAGATCAGCAAGATTCCCCAATGGAAGCATGATCAGCCAAACAGAATATCCGAGTCAAAGGACTTAGACTTCCTCAGTGGAAGATAGCTTTCCAACCCGAGCGACGAGTGAAGCTAAGCCTGAAGAGGCTTTCTAAATAATACTCTGGGATACATAAGATCCTCAATCCCCATTCGCCTACTCAGAGGCACTCCTTCAAAAAGAGAAAATCCGAAAAAAATCAATAACCATTCCCCAAGCGGAATCCGGCACTCAGCCGAACACCGAACATCAAGATAATCTGCCTAACAGAAGAGGCCAATCCAGATCAATACGACATAATCCCCCAGCGGATAACAGCCTACTCAGAGGCACTCCTTCAAAAAGAGAAAAATCAAAAAACATCAACAACCATTCCCCAAGCGGAATCCGGCACTCAGCCGAACACCAAACATCAAGATAATCTGCCTAACAGAAGAGGCCAATCAAAATCAATACGACAGAATCCCTCAGCGGATAACAGCCTACGCAGAGGCAACAAAAACCAGAAAATCAAAAGAGTCACCCGAATAAGGATAACCGGGATACTCCACCAACGTCGAAAGGACGTCAGCCAATCATACGGCATCGCTCATCTCAGAGAGAGCATCTTTGTGTCTGCATCCCCAAGGAATCAGAATTTCCCCAGTGGGCACCAACTACGCAATGGAAAGTTGGGACACAAGAACCTATGAGTAACTGCACATCCCCTAGACGGATCCCTGCGTTATCCAGCCCTCAGCGGCACCAAAATCAGAAACAACCGTCGAAGCAGCATCGTGGACTGTGGAGACAAAATCATCAATAATCCCTGGAGAGGGCAAACTCACGCTACCAAAGTGACCAGAAGCACGGAGGTATGCAACCCTGGGGAGGGCAAACCGTAGACCCTGGAGAGGGCAAACTCAAGCTGCCAAGGTGATCAGAAACACTGAGGTACGCATGAGCCTGGAGAGGCGACGACCAATACTCAGCTGCCAACGTCGTCAGAAACACGGAGGCATGCAGACCCTGGAGAGGGCAAACTCACGCTACCGAGGTTGTCAGAAACACCGAGGTATGCACGAGCCTGGAGAGGCGACGACTAATACTCAGCTACCGACGTTGTCAGAAACACGGAGGTATGCATGCTACCAATGTCGTCAGAAACACAGAGGTATGCAGACCCTGGAGAGGGCAAACTCACGCTACCGAGGTCGTCAGAAACACCGAGGTATGCACGAGCCTAGAGAGGCGACGACTAATACTCAGCTACCGACGTCGTCAGAAACACGGAGGTATGCAGCTGCCAACGTCGTCAGAAACACGGAGGCATGCAGACCCTGGAGAGGGCAAACTCACGCTACCGAGGTCGTCAGAAACACCGAGGTATGCACGAGCCTGGAGAGGCGACGACTAATACTCACCCTGGAGAGGACAAACTCAACCTGGAGAGGCTACTCAACAATTTTCCTACCTGAAGACACTACAAGTCGGAAGGATGGCTTACTCCCCGGACAATTGGGTCAACTCCTTTACTTGTCAACCGGTACACCAAAAAAGTCGTTCGACTAAGTAAAGGGGGGGCAGCTGTAGACCCCTAAAATTGTCCGGGTCGGAAATAAGACTCAAAGACTCTCGAAGACCGAAGGAAAGTCAGCCGGAAGGACTCCTGGAAGACCCTAGGATGATTCTTTGTAGGTCTAGAAGTCTTAGAGTAGCTTAAAATAAGGGTGTGTGAGGATTGGAGCTCAGTACACCCTCCTAGAGGTTCAGTACGGTCGTACTGAGCCATTTGAACTACAATACGGCCACACTGAATTCAATACGGCCGTACTGAAGTTTTTGAACTTCAATACGGCCGTACTAAATTCAATACGGCCGTACTGTAGTTCAAAAACTCAGTACGGGCCGTAGTGAAATCAATACGGCCGTACTGAAGTTTTTGAACTTCAGTACGGCCGTACTAAATTCAATACGGCCGTACTGTAGTTCAAAAACTCAGTACGGGCCGTATTGACCTCTTAGGCCGTACTGCGCCTCAATCCTATAAATAGGACGTCATTGGCTCGTCCTTCCACACTTTTTACACACATTTGGACCCTCTTGCTGAGGATTCTTGGGTTTCTGAGCTATTCTCTGCCCTAGGAACCTCTCCGAGAGCTGATTCGACTAAGTTCTTGAGTCATGAGCCTTGAAGCTTGAGACTCGAACAAGTCGAAGGGAAATCTCTTTGATTTCCATAGTTAATATTTGTTTTAGGGAAAGGAGCGAGCGAACGTGTAGTGGGAAGGAGCGCCAAAAAGCCTCCTAACTCCTTTTTAATATATAAAAGCACGCTTCAAAGGTTTCTTTCCAAATCCTTTCTTTTACCGCTTTCATTTATCGCTTTTTGATTATTGCATTGCACATTTAAAAGCTTTCATCATGTAGATAGTTTACTTATAATCATTTTAAAAAATAGGGGTAGTTTAGTAATTTTACGCTATTATTCATGAAATAATCCGTCATAGGGAACCCGAAAGGGGCGTTGTGGGGTGCTAACACCTTCCCCACACGTAATCGACTCCCTTACCCAACTCTGGTTGTAATGGCCTAAGTTGATTTGCGAAAATCAATTGCCTTATTTCTTTTTCCAATGTTTTGAGTAAAACATTGGTGGCGACTCCAAGAACCCCTTTTTTTCGAAGACCACTGATCCATGAAGGGTCCCGCTTGGGATTAACATGGATTGGTGAGAATCATTTAATAAAATTGTTAGTTCGATGAGGTCTCAGTTTGAGAATAAGTCGTTCTAACAATCCAACATTTTTCAAAACTAAAAAGAGTCCAACCATCATCGCGAATGCCAACGTCCGTTTCGGCGGGTGGCGACATTATGTTCTCCATCTATGTTGGTTATTAGTCTTCCCAAGTGTAGCAAGTAAGTCAGTTGAAGAATTAGAGAGAACCAACGAACAGTAAACCGATTACCTGTTATGTTGTGCATCTGTGTTGGTTATTAGTCTCCCCAGCTGTATCAAGTAAGTCAGTTGAAGAATTAGAGAGAACCAACGAACAGTAAACCAATTACCTGTTATGTTGTGCATCTGTGTTGGTTATTAGTCTTCCCAAGTGTAGCAAGTAAGTCAGTTGAAGAATTAGAGAGAACCAATGAACAGTAAACCGATTACCTGTTATGTTGTGCATCTGTGTTGGTTATTAGTCTCCCCAGCTGTATCAAGTAAGTCAGTTGAAGAATTAGAGAGAACCAACGAACAGTAAACCAATTACCTGTTATGTTGTGCATCTGTGTTGGTTATTAGTCTCCCCATGTGTAGCAAGTAAGTCAGTTGAAGAATTAGAGAGAACCAATGAACAGTAAACCAATTACCTGTTATGTTGTGCATTTGTGTTGGTTATTAGTCTCCCCAAGTGTAGCAAGTAAGTCAGTTGAAGAATTAGAGAGAACCAATGAACAGTAAACCAATTACCTGTTATGTTGTGCCTCTGTGTTGGTTATTAGTCTCCCCAGGTGTAGCAAGTAAGTCAGTCGAAGAATTAGAGAGAACAAAGGAACAGTAAACCAATTACATGTCATGTTGTGCATCTATGTTGGTTATTAGTATCCCCAGGTGTAGCAAGTAAGTCAGTTGAAGAATTAGAGAGAACCAATGAACAGTAAACCGATTACCTGTTTTGTTGTGCATCTGTGTTGGTTATTAGTCTCCCCAGGTGTAGCAAGTAAGTCAGTTAAAGAATTAGAGAGAACCAATGAACAGTAAACCAATTACCTGTTATGTTGTGCATCTGTGTTGGTTATTAGTCTACCCAGGTGAAGCAAGTAAGTCAGTTGAAGAATTAGAGAGAACCAATGAACAGTAAACCAATTACATGTTATGTTGTGGATCTGTGTTGGTTATTAGTTTCCCCAGGTGTAGCAGGTAAGTCAGTTGAAGAATTAGAGAGAACTAATGAACAGTAAACCAACTACATGTTATGTTGTGCATCTGTGTTGGTTATTAGTCTCCGAAGGTGTAGCAAGTAAGTCAGTTGAAGAATTAGAGAGAACCAATGAATAGTAAACCAATTACATGTTATGTTGTGCATCTGGGTTGGTTATTAGTCTCCCCAGGTGTAGCAAGTAAGTCAGTTGAAGAATTAGAGAGAACCAATGAACAGTAAACCAATTACCTCTTATGTTGTGCATCTGTGTTGGTTATTAGTCTTCCCAAGTGTAGCAAGTAAGTCAGTTGAAGAATTAGAGGGAACCAATGAACAGTAATTACATGTTATGTTGTGCATCTGTGTTGGTTATTAGTCTCCCCAGGTGTAGCAAGTAAGTCAGTTGAATAATTAGAGGGAACCAATGAACAGTAAACCCATTACCTGTTATGTTGTGCATCTATGTTGGTTATTAGTCTTCCCAAGTGTAGCAAGTAAGTCAGTTGAAGAATTAGAGAGAACCCATGAATAGTAAACTGATTACCTGTTATGTTGTGCATCTGTGTTGGTTATTAGTCTCCCCAGCTGTAGCAAGTAAGTCAGTTGAAGAATTAGAGAGAACCAATGAACAGTAAACCAATTACCTGTTATGTTGTGCTTCTGTGTTGGTTATTAGTCTCCCTAGGTGTAGCAAGTAAGTCAGTTGAAGAATTAGAGAGAACCAATGAACAGTAAACCAATTACCTGTTATGTTGTGCATCTGTGTTGGTTATTAGTCTCCCCAGGTGTAGCAAGTAAGTCAGTTGAAGAATTAGAGGGAACAAATGAACAGTAAACCAATTACCTGTTATGTTGTGCATTTGTGTTGGTTATTAGTCTCCCTAGGTGTAGCAAGTAAGTCAGTTGAAGAATTAGAGAGAACCAATGAATAGTAAACCGATTACATGTTATGTTGTGCATCTGGGTTGGTTATTAGTCTCCCTAGGTGGAGCAAGTAAGTTAGTTGAAGAATTAGAGAGAACCAATGAACAGTAAACCAATTACATGTTATGTTGTGGATCTGTGTTGGTTATTAGTCTCCCCAGGTGTAGCAAGTAAGTCAGTTGAAGAATTAGAGAGAACTAATGAACAGTAAACCAATTTCATGTTATGTTGTGCATCTGTGTTGGTTATTAGTCTCCCTAGGTGTAGCAAGTAAGTCAGTTGAAGAATTAGAGAGAACCAATGAACAGTAAACCGATTACCTGTTATGTTGTGCATCTGTGTTGGTTATTAGTCTCCCCAGCTGTAGCAAGTAAGTCAGTTGAAGAATTAGAGAGAACCAATGAACAGTAAACCAATTACCTGTTATGTTGTGCATTTGTGTTGGTTATTAGTCTCCCCAGGTGTAGCAAGTAAGTCAATTGAAGAATTAGAGAGAACCAACGAACAGTAAACCAATTACATGTTATGTTGTGCATCTGTGTTGGTTATTAGTCTCCCCAGGTGTAGCAAGTAAGTCAGTTGAAGAATTAGAGAGAACCAATGAACAGTAAACCAATTACCTGTTATGTTGTGCATCTGTGTTGGTTACTAGTCTCCCTAGGTGTAGCAAGTAAGTCAGTTGAATAATTAAAGAGAACCAATGAACAGTAAACCCATTACCTGTTATGTTCTGCATCTATGTTGGTTATTAGTCTTCCCAAGTGTAGCAAGTAAGTCAGTTGAAGAATTAGAGAGAACCCATGAATAGTAAACTGATTACCTGTTATGTTGTGCATCTGTGTTGGTTATTAGTCTCCCCAGCTGTAGCAAGTGTAGACCCCTAAAATTGTCCGGGTCGGAAATAAGACTCGAAGACTCTCGAAGACCGAAGGAAAGTCAGCCGAAAGGACTCCTGGAAGACCCTGGAAGACCCTAGGATGATTCTTCATAGGTTTAGAAGTCTTAGAGTAGCTTAAAATAAGGATGTGGGAGGATTGGAGCTCAATACGGCCTCCTAGAAGTTCAGTACGGCCGTACTGAACCATTTGAACTGCAATACGGCCATAGTGAACTCAATACGGCCGTACTGAAGTTTTTGAACTTCAGTACGGCCGTACCAAATTCAATACGGCCGTACTGTAGTTCAAAAAACTTCAGTACGGGACGTAGTGAAATCAATACGGCCGTACTGAAGTTTTTGAACTTCAGTACGGCCGTACCAAATTCAATACGGCCGTACTGTAGTTCAAAACTTCAGTACGGGCCGTATTGATGTCAGAGGCCGTACTGCGCCTCACTCCTATATATAGGACGTCATTTGGACGTCATTCCAGACTTTTCCAAGCATTTTGGACCCCCTGGCTGAGTATTCTTGGGTTTTTGAGCTATTCTCTGCCCTAGAAACCTCTCTGAAAGCCAATCCGACGAAGTTCTTGAGTCACGAGCCATTTGCTTGAGATTCGAACGAGTCGAAGGGAAATCTCTTTGATTTCCATAGTAAAAATTTTATTTTAGGGGAGGAGCGAGCGAGCGTGTAGAGGGAAGGAACGCCAAAAAGCTTCCTAATTCTTCTTGATTATATAAAAGCCCGCTGCGGAGGTTTCTTTCCAAATCCCTTCTTTTTATCGCTTTCTTTTATTATTTTTGATTGCCGCATGGCACGTTTAATGCTTTCATCATGTAGATAATTTATCGTTAATCGTTCTAATAAATAGGGGTAATTTAATAATTTTACACTATTATTTATGAAATAATCTGTCATAGGGAACCCGAAAGGGGCGTTGTGGGGTGCTAACACCTTCCCCGCACGTAACCGACTCCCTTACCCGACTCTGGTTGTAATGGCCAAAGTTGATTTGTGAAATCAATTGCCTTAACTCTTTTTCCAATGTTTTGAGTAAAACATTGGTGGCGACTCCAAGAACCCTTTTACGAAAACCACTAATCCATGGAGGGTCCCGCTTGGGATTAACATGGATTGGTGAATCATTTAATAAAATTGTTAGTTCGACGAGGTCTCAGTTTGAGAATAAGTCGTTCTAACAATCCATCATTTTTCAAAACTAAAAAGAGAGTCCGACCATCGTCGCGAATGCCGACGTCCGTTCAGGGCGGGTGGCGACAGATGGCGACTCCACTAGGGAAGCCTCGAGAGTCAGTCCCATTTAGTGATGGATTATTTCTAAAATAATAGTTTGAAATTACTTTATTACCCCTTGCTTGTACGATAATATGCTTTATCTATATGGCTTTCAATAACTGTTGTATGTTTAAATTTCGCAATTGTTTGAAATAAAAACTGCACACAAACCTTTGCACACAACAGTTCCCTCTAAACCCGGGGGCATGAGTGGAAAGCCATAGGGAGTGGATGTTAGTACGGCCGGTTGTCGAATGGGTCTATAGGTGCCCGTAGACCGTTGTCGGAAAACATCACTCAAGGTGATAACCATGAACTCAAGTCCGACAGTGCGTTGGAACTTTCCATCGGCTTACGACAAGAGGAATTGGGTCCCTATAATGGGGGCACCTTGGGGGCCTTGGACCGGTGAGAACAGTTAGAACCTCCTTGAATATGCACTTTTCTGCAGGATACCCCTACCTCGTGATTCGCTCGTGACTGTTCGTGGATGAGTGAAATTGTTTGTGTATAGGTTTATGTGACATTGTTTGTGCATTAATAATAAACCTCGTGATAAGGTCTAGGAATAATCCCCATGCATGAAAAATGTCATGACATGAGAGGAAAGACCATGTGTGAAAATATAATAAAAGTGAGGAGCATGTGCATCATTACCAATAAGACATCATGCATCCTCATAACCATTCATTTTAGGCTCACCAATACCCCTTGACATGAGTAAAAGAGACCCATGACTATTGAGATTCCCCGTTAGGGAGAGATCATAGTTCAAGAAGGGTGGTAAACCTCCGTCTTAAAAAGGCAGTGCCTTAAAAATGAAGGGCTACCAAGCTCATGTCAAGAGTGTATTCATTCCATAAATAAACTAATTAGATTAAACATCCATTTTAGAAAGTGGCTAGTCATCTCTCTGTCCTCACGCGCGTGCAGAAACTCAAAAAGATGGACGCGTTGGAGGAACAAAATAAAAAGCTCACAGCCGAGCTCTCACAGCTCAAAGAGCAAATGGCGCAAATGATGGAATTCATGCGTCACCATAATGTAAACGGGTCTCACCACAGTGATCATGAGTCCCATCATGAGGAAGAGGAAGAGCATGAGCAAGATCCTCCGCAAGCTGTACCCCTTGGAGCGGGGATTACAATCAAAGAGCCCGAGGTTTCAAAGGAGCAATTCCACGCTCTCGAGGATCGGCTGAGGGCTATGGAGGGGCATGATTTTGACATCAAAGATGCCGCCGACATGTGCTTAGTGAGGGACATCCAATTCCCTCCCAAATTTAAAGTGCCCGATTTCCCAAAGTATATGGGATCGACTTGCCCCAAAAGTCATCTCACCATGTACTGTCGAAAGATGGTTGATATGCCACAAATGAAAAGCTCTTAATCCATTGCTTCCAAGAGAGCTTGGCCGACACCGCACTCAACTGGTATATGCAGCTAGATGGGAATCAGGTGCATACATGGAGGCAGTTGGCCGACGCCTTTCTCAAGCGCTACAAGTATAACATCGACCTAACACCCGATAGGTCCGATCTTCAAGCCTTGAGTAAGAAAAATGATGAATCCTTTAAAGCGTACGCCCAACGATGGAGGGAGTTGGCGGCACAAATAGAGCCCCCGCTATCGGATAAGGAGACGGTGTCCCTGTTTATAAACTCGTTGACCGGTCCCTATTATGACAAGATGATAGGGAACACGACAACGCTCTTCTCGGACATCATCATCATTGGAGAAAGAGTGGAACAAGGGCTGAAAAGTGGGAAGCTAGCTAAGCCTTCCCAATCATTTGAAGATAAGAAGACCTTTGGGAAGAAGAAGGAAGGAGGAGTCAACGCCGTAACTATTTCTTCATCTTCTTCCGCTTCGAAGTTGGGAAAGTCGCAGTACAACCCTGTGAAGAAGTTTGATAAACTTCCGACCACATATAGCGACCTCCTGCCGAAGCTAGTGGAAGCTCATCTTCTAGCTTACATTCCACCAAGGAAAATTGATCCACCTTACCCCGATTGGTACAAACCGCAAGACAAATGTCTATACCATTCAGGGGCACCGGGACATTCAACGGAGAACTGTAGAACTCTCAAATATAAGGTCCAAGACCTTATCGATGCTGGGTGGGTCACTTTTGATTCGACAGCGCCCGACGTGAACACGAATCCTCTGCCGAAGCAGGAGTAGAGAGAAGAGCAAGCCACGATAGGGCCCCTCCACATTTTTCTTTTTGGGACTCATGATCAGTACCCGAGATCATGAGATCCTTTTCATGTAAATAAGGGTCTTTTGTACAGTTTTTATACATATTAATAAAGAGGCATTTTTCACACATCATTCTCTCATTTGTTCTTTTCTCTCTTTCTCTCATTAACATTAATAATTCTAAACCAAAAACAGAACCAATAAAACAATTATGTCTGTGATTGTTCACTCCGACCGGAATCCGAAAGTTGAGGGTGAATGGGTTGAGTTGGACAGTGATGAGGAGACCATCTCTCCGGATCTGCAAAGACTGCTAAATCAAGAAGCTCGTCTACTCCAACCGTATCAAGATAAATTGGAGACCGTGAATTTGGGGCAGGGCCAAGAGATAAAAGAGTTCAACATTGGGACCCATATCAGTGATGAAATAAGGGCGAGGTTAAAATCGTCTTAATAATAATAAACCCGCATCATCTTTATGTGGAAGTGTGTGTGACAACTTGGAGCACCTTTCCTTGGCCTCGACAAGTGCCATCATGGATAAAAAAGAAATCCTTTAAGGACAAGATCCTAAAAACAAAAGCTCAGCAGGAAACCCAAAAAAGGGGGCTGCGCAAAAATAAGAGCAAAGAACCCGCTAGGAATCCCACAAAAGGGTGACCTAGGCAAAAATTAGGGTTGCAAAAATGAACAAAAACAAAGGTCCGTTGAAACACCACAAAGGGGTATTTCAGGAAAAAATAAGGACGATCAAAAAAGCAAAAGAAATCCATGATGGTACCATGAGCTGAATTCAAAAAGAAAGGTTCAAGGGAAGCTATCTAAGTTGTCGAATCACAACGTCAATAATGAGACTTTCTTAATCTTGATAAAATCATCACTGATAATGGATCTAATGTGAATAACAAAATGGTGGAAGAACTGTGCCAAGAGTTCAAGATCCAACACCACAACTCTTCCCCATATTGGCCAAAGATGAATGGAGCAGTCGAGGCAGCCAATAAAAACATCAAGAAAATTGTGCAAAAGATGGTTGTCTCATTTAAAGACTGGCATGAGATGTTACCCTTCGCTCTTCATGGTTATAAGACTTCAGTACGCACATCTACTGGAACTACTCCATTCTCCCTCGTCTATGGGATGGAGGCAGTTCTACCTGTCGAAGTCGAGATACCTTCTTTAAGGGTAATCATGGAAGCAAAACTTTCCGAGGCAGAATGGGTTCAAAGCCGATACGACCAGTTGAATCTTATCGAAGAGAAACGGCTGAACGCCATATGCCACGGTCAAGCCTATCAGAGGAAGATCAAAAAGGCTTTTGACAAGAAAGTCCACCCTCGAGTCTACCATGAGGGAGAGCTGGTAATGAAGAAGTTGCTACCAGCTCAAAAGGACAAAATCGGAAAGTGGGCCCCGAATCACGAAGGACCATACGTGGTGAAGCGAGCCTTCTTAGGAGGAGCATTGATCCTCACAGACATGGATGGAGAAGAACTTCGATACCCAGTCAACGCTGACGTGGTAAAGAAGTATTATGCTTGAAGACGTTGCTTGCATAGGCCCGCTAGGATGAAAACCCGAAAAGGGCGTCCTAGGCAAAAGTTAGGGCAAAATAAAAAGCCCGCCAATACAAGGATACTAGGCAAAATAAAGGCAAATTTATCCCCGCTAGGATACGTCCTAGGCAAAAATTAGGGGCAAAAGAATAAGACACAAAAACAAAGCAAGCAACGATCACTTGAAGCGAAAACCGAAAGGCGGTTCAAGTGGTTATCTTCTAGAAGCAAGCGTCTTGCAGCATCTACACTCCTGGCTCAGGCATCTCACCCGAAGCAATTAGGGGAACGTAAGAGCGACAATTACAGATATAATTGTTAAGCCTGATGTATATAGCCTACCCTGGCCAGCCATTCTTCAGAAATTCCTTTTGTATATCATTCTGTAAAAACATTTGTGAATATCAATAAAATATCTATTCATTTCTCTTCTCTCTTGACCATGTGATTATGCCTCTAAATTGGTGTTTCTTAAAAATTGTACGAAATTCCTTTAATAATCGGTCAATAAAGAAAGTTGGAGGGGTTCCTATAAAATTCGTAATCTCCTGCTTAAAAGGCTCACAGAAATCCTCCCTCGCGTCGATGACAGAAATTCCTCCAAGAAGAGGAGGATAGGGAAAGCCATTCATTTTTTCTAAAAATATTAATAAAATGATTAAACTTGCATTTGTGCATCACACACACATTAGTTGCACATTCAAAGACCTTATCATGAGGCAATTACATAAAATAGAAAAATAGGAAAAATTGCTTGTGTATGACAGCAGTCGACAGAAAAAGCCGAAAATCGACAAAAAAAAGGCAAAAGTTCAGAAAACCAACAATCATACAGAATAACTAAGCCTGGAGAGGCTTGCCGAAATAATACTCCCCAATTGTACAGAATAACTGAGCCTGGAGAGGCTTGCCGAAATAATACTCCTCAGAGAAATCTCAGCTTGTACTCTTGGGCCGAACTCCCAGTGGAAGCTATCAGAGCAAGATCAGCAAGATTCCCCAATGGAAGCATGATCATCCAAACAGAATATCCGAGTCAAAGGACTTAGACTTCCTCAGTAGAAGATAGCTTTCCAACTCAAGCGACGAGTGAAGCTAAGTCTGAAGAGGCTTTCTAAATAATACTCTGGGATACATAAGATCCTCAATCCTCATTCGCCTACTCAGAGGCACTCCTTAAAAAAGAGAAAATCCAAAAAACATCAACAATCATTCCCCAAGCGGAATTCGGCATACAGCCAAACACCGAACGTCAAGATAATCTGCCTAACAGAAGAGGCCAATCAAAATCAATACGACAGAATCCCCCAAGCGGATGACAGCCTACGCAGGGGCAACAAAAAACAGAAAAATCAAAAGAGTCACCCGAATAAGGATAACCGGGATACTCCACCAACGTCGAAAGGACGTCAGCCAATCATACGGCATCGCTCATCTCAGAGAGAGCATCCTTGTGTCTACACCCCCGAGGAATCAGAAATTCCCCAGTGGGCACCAACTACGCAATGGAAAGTTGGGACACAAGAACCTATGAGTAACTGCACATCCCCTAGACGGATCCCTGCATTATCCAGCCCTCAGCGGCACCAAAAATCAAAAACAACCGTCGAAGCAGCATCGTGGACTGTGGAGACAAAATCATTACAGATCCCTGGAGAGGGCAAACTCACGCTACCGAAGTGACCAGAAGCACGGAGGTACGCAACCCTGGGGAGGGCAAACCGCAGACCCTGGAGAGGGCAAACTCACACTGCCAACGTCGTCAGAAACACGGAGGCAGACCCTGGAGAGGGAAAACTCACGCTACCAAAGTGACCAGAAGCACGGAGGTACGCAACCCTGGGGAGGGCAAACCGCAGACCCTGGAGAGGGCAAACTCAGCTATCAAGGTTGTCAGAAACACCGAGACAGAGCCTGGAGAGGCGGTACTCAGCTACCCCGTCGTCAGAAACACGGAGGTATGCAACCCTGGGGAGGGCAAACCGTAGACCCTGGAGAGGGCAAACTCACGCTACCGAGGTTGTCAGAAACACCGAGGTATGCACGAGCCTGGAGAGGCGACGACTAATACTCAGCTACCCCGTCGTCAGAAACAATGGAGGTATGCAACTGTCAAGGTTGTCAGAAACACCGAGACAGAGCCTGGAGAGGCGGTACTCAGCTACCCCGTCGTCAGAAACAACGGAGGTACGCAACTGCCAATGTCGTCAGAAACACAGAGGCAGAGCCTAGAGAGGCGGTACTCAGCCACCAACGTCGTCAGAAACACGGAGGTGTGCAACTGCTAACGTCGTCAGAAACACGGAGGCAGAGCCTGGAGAGGCGGTACTCAGCTACCGAGGTTGTCAGAAACACCGAGGTATGCACGAGCCTGGAGAGGCGACGACTAATACTCAACCTGGAGAGGCTACTCAACAATTTTCCACCGGAAGACACTACAAGTCGGAAGGATGGCTTATTCCCCGGACAATTGGGTCAACTACTTTACTTGTCAACCGGTACACTAAAAATCCGTTCGACTAAGTAAAGGGGGGGCAGCTGTAGACCCCTAAAATTGTCCGGGTCGGAAATAAGACTCGAAGACTCTCGAAGACCGAAGGAAAGTCAGCCGAAAGGACTCCTGGAAGACCCTGGAAGACCCTAGGATGATTCTTCATAGGTTTAGAAGTCTTAGAGTAGCTTAAAATAAGGATGTGGGAGGATTGGAGCTCAATACGGCCTCCTAGAAGTTCAGTACGGCCGTACTGAACCATTTGAAAACTTCAGTACGGCCGTACCAAATTCAATACGGCCGTACTGTAGTTCAAAAAACTTCAGTACGGGCCGTAGTGAAATCAATACGGCCGTACTGAAGTTTTTGAACTTCAGTACGGCCGTACCAAATTCAATACGGCCGTACTGTAGTTCAAAACTTCAGTACGGGCCGTATTGATGTCAGAGGCCGTACTGCGCCTCACTCCTATATATAGGACGTCATTTGGACGTCATTCCAGACTTTTCCAAGCATTTTGGACCCCCTAGCTGAGTATTCTTGGGTTTTTGAGCTATTCTCTGCCCTAGAAACCTCTCTGAAAGCCAATCCGACGAAGTTCTTGAGTCACGAGCCATTTGCTTGAGATTCGAACGAGTCGAAGGGAAATCTCTTTGATTTCCATAGTAAAAATTTTATTTTAGGGGAGGAGCGAGCGAGCGTGTAGAGGGAAGGAACGCCAAAAAGCTTCCTAATTCTTCTTGATTATATAAAAGCCCGCTGCGGAGGTTTCTTTCCAAATCCCTTCTTTTTATCGCTTTCTTTTATTATTTTTGATTGCCGCATTGCACGTTTAATGCTTTCATCATGTAGATAATTTATCGTTAATCGTTCTAATAAATAGGGGTAATTTAATAATTTTACACTATTATTTATGAAATAATCTGTCATAGGGAACCCGAAAGGGGCGTTGTGGGGTGCTAACACCTTCCCCGCACGTAACCGACTCCCTTACCCGACTCTAGTTGTAATGGCCAAAGTTGATTTGTGAAATCAATTGCCTTAACTCTTTTTCCAATGTTTTGAGTAAAACATTGGTGGCGACTCCAAGAACCCTTTTACGAAAACCACTAATCCATGGAGGGTCCCGCTTGGGATTAACATGGATTGGTGAATCATTTAATAAAATTGTTAGTTCAACGAGGTCTCAGTTTGAGAATAAGTCGTTCTAACAATCCATCATTTTTCAAAACTAAAAAGAGAGTCCGACCATCGTCGCGAATGCCGACGTCCGTTCGGGGCGGGTGGCGACAGCAAGTAAGTCAGTTGAAGAATTAGAGAGAACCAATGAACAGTAAACCAATTACCTGTTATGTTGTGCTTTTGTGTTGGTTATTAGTCTCCCCAGGTGTAGCAAGTAAGTCAGTTGAAGAATTAGAGAGAACCAATGAACAGTAAACCAATTACCTGTTATGTTGTGCATCTGTGTTGGTTATTAGTCTCCCCAGGTGTAGCAAGTAAGTCAGTTGAAGAATTAGAGGGAACCAATGAACAGTAAACCAATTACCTGTTATGTTGTGCATCTGTGTTGGTTATTAGTCTCCCCAGGTGTAGCAAGTAAGTCAGTTGAAGAATTAGAGAGAACCAATGAATAGTAAACCGATTACATGTTATGTTGTGCATCTGGGTTGGTTATTAGTCTCCCCAGGTGGAGCAAGTAAGTCAGTTGAAGAATTAGAGAGAACCAATGAACAGTAAACCAATTACATGTTATGTTGTGGATCTGTGTTGGTTATTAGTCTCCCCAGGTGTAGCAAGTAAGTCAGTTGAAGAATTAGAGAGAACTAATGATGGAATCATGCCTAGAAAGGCAAGAGGTGACATATTGAAGGAGCCAAGAGGAGTTGGCTAGATATGAAGGTTTGGGCCAGTCAGGGCCCAATGGGCCTGATAGGCCTGGGAAGGCCCAAGTTGAACTTTTCATGGGCCATATTTTGTTATAGCTATTTTCATATGTTTTGTATACATCATGTTAGTATAGGTATCATATATTTTGGTCTTGTATTTTGGACCACATAGAGTAGCATTTTAGGTTTTAGGCTTGTTGGGCCTAGTTTTGGGCTTCATGGGCCTTTGGGCTTTTGGTACCCAATATTGGGTTCATTTTCATTCTTGTAATTTTTCCTTTCCATTGTATTTGTTTGACCATTGTATTTAGGTCATTAGATTAGGAATATACAATAATTACTTAAATAGGTAAAATAGGTTAAACTAGGTTTAATTTGGAAGTCATTTAAGTTACATTTGAGTCACATGTTTAGCACCATGGGTGGCTGAACATGTGCCACTCAAATTAACCCTAAATAACTCTCAAATCAAACCTAAATGCATCTACGAACCTAAATTTTCGGACTAGCACATGGGAGCCAAAATTTGAATTCAAATTTCAAGTTTGAATTCAAATTTTGGGCGCCACATGTAGCCTTGGATTTAGGCGCCCAAAGTTGCACACTTGGAACCCTACTTAAGTGATTCTTCCGCTCTTTGTATTCACTTTTGAGAATAATGAAATTTGAGAGCTTATTCAGCCAAATTTCGTTCAAGAGTCACCATGAGAGAAAGCTTCACCTTAGGAACCCTTCTAGGATTTCCTCCTCTTTGAAGTGAGCTTTCCCTTGCACCTTAAGCTTGGATGCTTCCATCCAAGGCTTAAGCCTTCTTCCTATCCGAGAATCTCCTCCATCTAGTGTTCATCACGTTGGTTTCTATTTCCTTGAAGAAGATCCATGCATAAGGAGAGCTAAGGAGAAGAACATTCATCACTCCTCCTTACCATTTCCATCATTTTTGGTATCAGAGCAAGGTTCTTCAAGGAGATAAGTGCTTCATCTTTTTGTGTCCGAATTTGTGTTCAATATGTTCTTCTTGTCTTGTTTAAGTTTCGTTGTGGATCTATATGTTTTGAATCCTCTTGTGTTCCATAGATCCATTGGTTGATTGTTTTTGAGTTTCTTTCACAATCAACATGAATTAGGACCTTTTTGCTTGTGCTTATATTTTGTTTTCTTTGAGTCTCTCCATTCTTGTATGTGTCCGTGATTGGACCTCATGCATTGCATTTAGATTTTTGGTTTTTAATCTTGTTTTGTCTTAGAGTTTGTGTGTAGTCCTTATATGTCATAAAATTCCTTGAATAGCATGTTGATCTAATTTTTGTTTTGAGTTCATTGTTCATTAATTTTGCTCTCGGTCATTGTTCATATGTGCCTACCTATATGTGCTTTTTCTTTTACCTTATTGTGTTCATGATTTGCTATTAGTCCTAGCAAGTTTCCTTAGAGTTAGGTTTCCATTGTGTTCTTAAAGTTTTCAAATCACTTTCCATTGAAAAAATCTTACAAAAACATTTATGATTCAAAATTTCAAGTACTTCTAGTGCATTATCTTTGGATTCAAGTTTTTTAAAAAAATATATATACATTAAGGCTGGAAAAACAGAGTTAAAACAGAGCCTAAAGTGTTCAAAAGATCAAAAGAAAAGAGTTCATAAAGAAGCCAAATCAAAACCTAAAGATTAGTGCACTAGTTTCTCAAGTTTACTTGAATTTTGACCTAATTTTTGGCTAACTTGTAGTCTCGGTTTCTATAGCTTGGAATCATAGAAAAATTTGAAACAAAAGGCAAATATACTCTCTGGACTCTTAACTTGAAACTGGAAAAAGAAATAATAAAAAAAAAATAGAGAAAGCAAATTAAAAGGAAAAAGCCGAGAGGTGTACATTGGTGAAAAACCTACTTGATTCCTTGTTATTGTTTTGACTACTATTTTTGCTATACTTATCCAATTGCTTTCAAATTTTTTTTGTTTTGTTCATCTACTCTAGTACCTATCTAGGAACATTCCTAACTGAGTGCTAGCTTTATTTGGAGTCTTATTTTCCAGTTTTACTTGTTGAACCTCTTTGAGTCTTGTCATATATACATATTACTCTTAACTTTTGGTATAAGCTTTTCAAATTGTGCTTCTATTGCTTGTCTAGTTTTCTTTCAATAATTTCCCTGTGCTGGAAGTGGCCTCAAATCCTTGCTCAAGGATCAAGCATTGCTCAACAAAGAGTAGGAAAAGTTTGGACACTAAGACCTAAAAATTTGACCTAAATTAGTGACCAAAACTTCTCCTAAACTTCCTTCACTTGAGTGACCATTCCTTTCACCTTGTGAGGCAGCCACCATTAACCTCTTTTGTTGTGATTCTTTGCAGGTCCAGGAGCATCAAATTTGAAGGATTAGTGGCGGATTAAGACACTTAAACAAGTGTTAGAAAAGTTGAACACAAAAACCGTCACTAATTGGTCACCAAAACCGCCATTTATTGCTTTCTAGGCTAGTTTAAATTTTGCAATCTCACTTGTATTTTAAAATCAATTTGTAAAGCTTGGAGGGAGTATTAAGAAGCTGGTCAGGTATATCTAACTCCTTGTTAGCATTCTCACGTGTAGTACTAGTGGAAGTGGCTTGAAAATTTCATATGTTTCAAGCTTCCACCTAGGGCAAACCGACTAGTTGATTTATCCTTGCTTCCTTCAAGTGTTTGAACTTTAATTGTGTTTACTTAGTTGCTTAAATTCGTCTAGACTTGTGTAGATTTACTTGCTCACGTTTAGTTTAGTCTCAAAAAAAAACAAATTGTGAAAAAGCATTCAAAAAATTTTGTGAAAATTTTTGGGAATCAAAGATACCACAAAGGAGTTTAGTGATTTCCACTTGAAAAGGCTTGGTTATTAAGTGGCTCTTAGTAGCTCACCTCCCTTGATAGTGCAATTTGTACACTTAAACTTCCAAGTGCTATTTTTGTTCCTAGAAAAGTCCAAAAATATTTTCTTTTTGCATAGCATATACAAAAAAAAATCTTTTGTTTAATCATGAGAAAATATTTCTCAAGTGGTAGTGAATTAAGCTCTCCAAAAGTTTTTTCACATTCTACTCAAAGGCTTAAATCACTAACACCTTGGACAAAGCAAGAAGCTTTAAAAAAAGAAAAAGAAAAACTTGAAAAAAAAGCACAAATTGCAATTTTAGAGAAAGAAATTCACATTATTAAACAAAAGAGAGAAAAACTTTTAGCAAAAGAAAAATTGAGAAAAACAAGAGAAAAAGAAAGAAAAAAGGCATTGCTCTTAGGGAAGAGTAAGGAGGAAAATAATTCCTCTAAAGGACTTGTGAGTGAAGAGAGTTGTTCTACCACTAAAAATCATTTACAAAATACTCTCTTCATAAATAAAGACCTTAACTCTTACTCTAATCTTACCACTAGTCATGAAGTAGAGATTCAAGAACAAATCATTCTAAAAAAAAATGAATCTCAACTTCAAGATGTAGTGAAGAAGAAGTGGACTACATTTAGTTCCACTTCTTGTGCTACTTCCTTGGAGATGCCCAAGGAAGATAGCCTTCCTCTCTTTAGGAATCCTTCTACCATAATTGTTCTAATAAAGCACCCAAATTTTGGAATCTATTGTTTGATAGATACATCTTGTCATATTTCATATTCTATTTTTGATCTTATGGGAAGTTCATCTTTATTTGAACTTATTTTGCACCCTTCCCTACAAGACAAAAATAGTTTATATGAGTTTTCAAGATTTTTCAAGACATTTTATCTACCAAACAATATGATTCAAAATTGTTTAGGACGTTTTCTAGTATTCTTTTCTTTATATTTTAGGAAAAGCCTAGGCTACCATTTAGGGTATTTTAGGCAAGATATTGTAGTGTTTAAAAATCATTCTTTTCATTGTCTTAGTCATAGTGTTATTACATTCTTAGGTTTTACTTCTAGGTTATGCTTAGGAGAGGAGCCTATTTCTACTTTTAGGGAGTCTAATTTTGATAGTTTATTTTTTCTTAGGCTAGATATAAGGACTCCTCTTAGGATCCATAAACCATTTTCTCATCATAAACATGTCACCTCTTATACATGGTTTGTTGTGTATGTAGGTGATGTTTCTTATTCCATGCATCCTCGTGATTTGAGGACAAATCCTTTTCAAGAGGGAGGGGATGATGGAATCATGCCTAGAAAGGCAAGAGGTGACATATTGAAGGAGCCAAGAGGAGTTGGCTAGATATGAAGGTTTGGGCCAGTCAGGGCCCAATGGGCCTGATGGGCCTGGGAAGGCCCAAGTTGAACTTTTCATGGGCCATATTTTGTTATAGCTATTTTCATATGTTTTGTATACATCATGTTAGTATAGGTATCATATATTTTGGTCTTGTATTTTGGACCACATAGAGTAGCATTTTAGGTTTTAGGCTTGTTGGGCCTAGTTTTGGGCTTCATGGGCCTTTGGGCTTTTGGTACCCAATATTGGGCTCATTTTCATTCTTGTAATTTTTCCTTTCCATTGTATTTGTTTGACCATTGTATTTAGGTCATTAGATTAGGAATATACAAGAATTACTTAAATAGGTAAAATAGGTTAAACTAGGTTTAATTTGGAAGTCATTTAAGTTGCATTTGAGTCACATGTTTAGCACCATGGGTGGCTGAACATGTGCCACTCAAATTAACCCTAAATAACTCTCAAATCAAACCTAAATGCATCTACGAACCTAAATTTTCGGACTAGCACATGGCAGCCAAAATTTGAATTCAAATTTCAAGTTTGAATTCAAATTTTGGGCGCCACATGTAGCCTTGGATTTAGGCGCCCAAAGTTGCACACTTGGAACCCTACTTAAGTGATTCTTCCACTCTTTGTATTCACTTTTGAGAATAATGAAATTTGAGAGCTTATTCAGCCAAATTTCGTTCAAGAGTCACCATGAGAGAAAGCTTCACCTTAGGAACCCTTCTAGGATTTCCTCCTCTTTGAAGTGAGCTTTCCCTTGCACCTTAAGCTTGGATGCTTCCATCCAAGGCTTAAGCCTTCTTCCTATCCGAGAATCTCCTCCATCTAGTGTTCATCACGTTGGTTTCTATTTCCTTGAAGAAGATCCATGCATAAGGAGAGCTAAGGAGAAGAACATTCATCACTCCTCCTTACCATTTCCATCAACTAATGAACAGTAAACCAATTTCATGTTATGTTGTGCATCTGTGTTGGTTATTAGTCTCCCTAGGTGTAGCAAGTAAGTCAGTTGAAGAATTAGAGAGAAACAATGAACAGTAAACCGATTACCTTTTATGTTGTGCATCTGTGTGGGTTATTAGTCTCCCCAGCTGTAGCAAGTAAGTCAGTTGAAGAATTAGAGAGAACCAATGAACAGTTAACCAATTACCTGTTATGTTGTGCATTTGTGTTGGTTATTAGTCTCCCCAGGTGTAGCAAGTAAGTCAATTGAAGAATTAGAGAGAACCAACGATCAGTAAACCAATTACATGTTATGTTGTGCATCTGTGTTGGTTATTAGTCTCCCTAGGTGTAGCAAGTAAGTCAGTTGAAGAATTAGAGAGAACCAATGAACAGTAAACCAATTACCTGTTATGTTGTGCATCTGTGTTGGTTACAAGTCTCCCTAGGTGTAGCAAGTAAGTCAGTTGAAGAATTAGAGAGAACCAATGAACAGTAAACCGATTACCTGTTATGTTGTGCATCTGTGTTGGTTATTAGTCTCCCCAACTGTATCAAGTAAGTCAGTTGAAGATTTAGAGAGAACCAACGAATAGTAAACCAATTACCTGTTATGTTGTGCATCTGTGTTGGTTATTAGTCTCCCCATGTGTAGCAAGTAAGTCAGTTGAAGAATTAGAGAGAACCAATGAACAGTAAACCAATTACCTGTTATGTTGTGCCTCTGTGTTGGTTATTAGTCTCCCCAGGTGTCGCAAGTAAGTCAGTCGAAGAATTAGAGAGAACAAAGGAACAGTAAACCAATTACATGTCATGTTGTGCATCTGTGTTGGTTATTAGTATCCCCAGGTGTAGCAAGTAAGTCAGTTGAAGAATTAGAGAGAACCAATGAACAGTAAACCCATTACCTGTTTTGTTGTGCATCTGTGTTGGTTATTAGTCTCCCCAGGTGTAGCAAGTAAGTCAGTTAAAGAATTAGAGAGAACCAATGAACAGTAAACCAATTACCTGTTATGTTGTGCATCTGTGTTGGTTATTAGTCTACCCAGGTGAAGCAAGTAAGTCAATTGAAGAATTAGAGAGAACCAATGAACAGTAAACCAATTACATGTTATGTTGTGGATCTGTGTTGGTTATTAGTTTCCCCAGGTGTAGCAAGTAAGTCAGTTGAAGAATTAGAGAGAACTAATGAACAGTAAACCAATTACATGTTATGTTGTGCATCTGTGTTGGTTATTAGTCTCCCAAGGTGTAGCAAGTAAGTCAGTTGAAGAATTAGAGAGAACCAATGAATAGTAAACCAATTACATGTTATGTTGTGCATCTGGGTTGGTTATTAGTCTCCCCAGGTGTAGCAAGTAAGTCAGTTGAAGAATTAGAGGGAACCAATGAACAGTAAACCAATTACCTCTTATGTTGTGCATCTGTGTTGGTTATTAGTCTCCCCAGGTGTAGCAAGTAAGTCAGTTGAAGAATTAGAGGGAACCAATGAACAGTAAACTAATTACATGTTATGTTGTGCATCTGTGTTGGTTATTAGTCTCCCCAGGTGTAGCAAGTAAGTCAGTTGAATAATTAGAGGGAACCAATGAACAGTAAACCCATTACCTGTTATGTTGGGCATCTATGTTGGTTATTAGTCTCCCCAAGTGTAGCAAGTAAGTCAGTTGAAGAATTAGAGAGAACCCATGAATAGTAAACCGATTACCTGTTATGTTGTGCATCTGTGTTGGTTATTAGTCTCCCCAGCTGTAGCAAGTAAGTCAGTTGAAGAATTAGAGAGAACCAATGAACAGTAAACCAATTACCTGTTATGTTGTGCTTCTGTGTTGGTTATTAGTCTCCCCAGGTGTAGCAAGAAAGTCAGTTGAAGAATTAGAGAGAACCAATGAACAGTAAACCAATTACCTGTTATGTTGTGCATCTGTGTTGGTTATTAGTCTCCCCAGGTGTAGCAAGTAAGTCAGTTGAAGAATTAGAGGGAACCAATGAACAGTAAACCAATTACTTGTTATGTTGTGCATCTGTGTTGGTTATTAGTCTCCCCAGGTGTAGCAAGTAAGTTAGTTGAAGAATTAGAGAGAACCGATGAACAGTAAACCAATTACCTGTTATGTTGTGCATCTGTGTTGGTTATTTGTCTCCCCAGGTGTAACAAGTAAGTCAGTTGAAGAATTAGAGAGAACTAATGAACAGTAAACCTATTACATGTTATTTTGTGCATCTGTGTGGGTTATTAGTCTCCCCAGGTGGAGCAAGTAAGTCAGTTGAAGAATTAGAGAGAACCAATGAACAATAAACCAATTACCTGTTATGTTGTGCATCTGTGTTGGTTATTAGTCTCCCCAGGTGTAGCAAGTAAGTCAGTTGAAGAATTAGAGGGATCTAATGAACAGTAAACCAATTACATGTTATGTTGTGCATCTGTGTTGGTTATTAGTTTCCCCAGGTGTAGCAAGTAAGTCAGTTGAAGAATTAGAGAGAATCGATGTACAGTAAACCAATTACCTGTTATGTTGTTCCTCTGTGTTGGTTATTAGTCTCCCCAGGTGTAACAAGTAAGTCAGTTGAAGAATTAGAGAGAACAAAGGAACAGTAAACCAATTACATGTCATGTTGTGCATCTGTGTTGGTTATTAGTCTCCCCAGGTGTAGCAAGTAAGTCAGTTGAAGAAATAGAGAGAACCAATGAACAGTAAACCAGTTACCTGTTTTTTTGTGCATCTGTGTTGGTTATTAGTGTCCCCAGGTGTAGCAAGTAAGTCAGTTGAAGAATTAGAGAGAACCGATGAACAGTAAACCAATTACCTGTTATGTTGTCCATCTGTGTTGGTTATTAGTCTCCCCAGGTGTACAAGTAAGTCAGTTGAAGAATTAGAGAGAACCAATGAACAGCAAACCAATTACATGTTATGTTGTGCATCTGTGTTGGTTATTAGTCTCCCCAGGTGTAACAAGTAAGTCAGTTGAAGAATTAGAGAGAACTAATGAACAGTAAACCTATTACATGTTATGTTGTGCATCTGTGTTGGTTATTAGTCTCCCCAGGTGTAGCAAGTAAGTCAGTTGAAGAATTAGAGAGAACCGATGAACAGTAAACCAATTACGAATTATTTTTTGCATCTGTGTTTGTTATTAGTGTCCCCAGGTGGAGCAAGTAAGTCAGTTGAAGAATTAGAGAAAACCAATGAACAGTAAACCAATTACATGTTATGTTGTGCATTTGTGTCGGTTTAGAGAGACCAATGAACAGTAAACCCATTACCTGTTATGTGGTGCATCTATGTTGGTTATTAGTGTCCCCATGTGTAGCAAGTAAGTCAGTTGAAGAATTAGAGAGAACCAATGAACAGTAAACCAATTACTTATTATGTTGTGCATCTGTTTTGGTTATTAGTCTCCCCAGGTGTAGCAAGTAAGTCAGTTGAAGAATTAGAGAGAACCATTGAACAGTAAACCAATTACATGTTATGTTGTGCATTTGTGTCGGTTATTAGTCTCCCCAGCTGTAGCAAGTAAGTCAGTTGAAGAATTAGAGAGAACCAATGAACAGTAAACCAATTACCTGTTATGTTGTGCATCTATTTTGGTTATTAGCCTCCCCAGGTGTAGCAAGTAAGTCAGTTGAAGAATAAGAGAGAACCAATGAACAGTAAACCAATTACATGTTATTTTGTGTATCTGGGTTGGTTATTAGTCTCCCCAGGTGGAGCAAGTAAGTCAGTTGAAGAATTAGAGAAAACCAATGAACAGTAAACCAATTACATGTTATGTTGTGCATTTGTGTCGGTTATTAGTCTCCCCAGATGTGGCAAGTAAGTCAGTTGAAGAATTAGAGAGAACCAATGAACAGTAAACCAATTACCTGTTATGTTGTGCATTTGTGTCGGTTATTAGTCTCCCCAGGTGTAGCAAGTAAGTCAGTTGAAGAATTAGAGAGAACCAATGAACAGTAAACCAATTACCTGTTATGTTGTGCATCTGTGTTGGTTATTAGTCTCCCCAGGTGTAGCAAGTAAGTCAGTTGAAGAATTAGAGAGAACCAATGAATAGTAAACCAATTACATGTTATGTTGTGCATCTGTGTTGGTTATTAGTCTCTCCAAGTGTAGCAAGTAAGTCAGTTGAAGAATTAGAGAGAACCAATGAACAGTAAACCAATTACCTGTTATGTTGTGCATCTATTTTGGTTATTAGTCTCCCCAGGTGTAGCAAGCAAGTCAGTTGAAGAATTAGAGAGAACCAATGAACAGTAAACCGATTGCCTGTTATGTTGTGCATCTGTTTTGGTTATTAGTCTCCCCAAGTGTAGCAAGTAAGTTAGTTGAAGAATTAGAGAGAACCAATGAACAGTAAACCAATTACCTTTTATGTTGTGCATCTGTGTTGGTTATTAGTCTCCCTAGGTGTAGCAGGTAAGTCAGTTGAAGAATTAGAGAGAACCAATGACTAGTAAACCAATTACATGTTATTTTGTGCATCTGAGTTGATTATTAGTCTCCCCAGGTGGAGCAAGTAAGTCAGTTGAAGAATTAGAGAAAACCCATGAACAGTAAACCAATTACATGTTATGTTGTGCATTTGTGTCGGTTATTAGTCTCCCCAGATGTAGCAAGTAAGTCAGTTGAAGAATTAGAGAGAACCAATGAACAGTAAACCAATTACATGTTATGTTGTGCATTTGTGTCGGTTATTAGTCTCCCCAGATGTAGCAGGTAAGTCAGTTTAAGAATTAGAGAGAACCAATGAACACTAAACCAATTACATGTTATGTTGTGCATTTGTGTCGGTTATTAGTCTCCCCAGGTGTAGCAAGTAAGTTAGTTGAAGAATTAGAGAGAACCAATGAACAGTAAACCAATTACCTGTTATGTTGTGCATTTGTGTCGGTTATTAGTCTCCCCAGGTGTAGCAAGTAAGTCAGTTGAAGAATTAGAGAGAACCAATGAACAGTAAACCAATTACATGTTATGTTGTGCATTTGTGTCGGTTATTAGTCTCCCCAGGTGGACCAAGTAAGTCAGTCGAAGAATTAGAGAGAACCAATGAATAGTAAACTAATTACCTGTTATGTTGTGCATCTGTGTTGGTTAGTAGTCTCCCCAGGTGTAGCAAGTAAGTCAGTTGAAGAATTAGAGAAAACCAATGAACAGTAAACCAATTACTTGTTATGTTGCGCATCTATGTTGGTTGTTAGTCTCCCTAGGTGTAGCAAGTAAGTCAGTTGAAGAATTAGAGAGAACCAATGAACAGTAAACCAATTACCGGTTATGTTGTGCATCTGTGTTGGTTATTAGTCTCCCCAGGTGTAGCAAGTAAGTCAGTTGAAGAATTAGAGAGAACCGATGAATAGTAAACCAATTACCTATTATGTTGTGCATCTGTGTTGGTTATTAGTCTCCCCAGGTGTACAAGTAAGTCAGTTGAAGAATTAGAGAGAACCAATGAATAGCAAACCAATTACATGTTATGTTGTGCATCTGTGTTGGTTATTAGTCTCCCCAGGTGTAACAAGTAAGTCTGTTGAAGAATTAGAGAGAACTAATTAACAGTAAACCTATTACATGTTATGTTGTGCATCTGTGTTGGTTATTAGTCTCCCCAGGTGTAGCAAGTAAGTCAGTTGAAGAATTAGAGAGAACCGATGAACAGTAAACCCATTACCTGTTATGTTGTGCATCTATGTTGGTTATTAGTGTCCCCAGGTGTAGTAAGTAAGTCAGTTGAAGAATTAGAGAGAACCAATGAACAGTAAACCAATTACCTGTTATGTTGTGCATCTATGTTGGTTATTAGTGTCCCCAGGTGTAGCAAGTAAGTCAGTTGAAGAATTAGAGAGAACCAATGAACAGTAAACCAATTACCTGTTATGTTGTGCATCTGTTTTGGTTATTAGTCTCCCCAGGTGTAGCAAGTAAGTCAGTTGAAGAATTAGAGAGAACCATTGAACAGTAAACCAATTACATGTTATGTTGTGCATTTGTGTCGGTTATTAGTCTCCCCAGCTGTAGCAAGTAAGTCAGTTGAAGAATTAGAGAGAACCAATGAACAGTAAACCAATTACCTGTTATGTTGTGCATCTATTTTGGTTATTAGCCTCCCCAGGTGTAGCAAGTAAGTCAGTTGAAGAATTAGAGAGAACCAATGAACAGTAAACCAATTACATGTTATTTTGTGCATCTGGGTTGGTTATTAGTCTCCCCAGGTGGAGCAAGTAACTCAGTTGACGAATTAGAGAAAACCAATGAATAGTAAACCAATTACATGTTATGTTGTGCATTTGTGTCGGTTATTAGTCTCCCCAGATGTGGCAAGTAAGTCAGTTGAAGAATTAGAGAGAACCAATGAACAGTAAACCAATTACCTGTTATGTTGTGCATTTGTGTCGGTTATTAGTCTCCCCAGGTGTAGCAAGTAAGTCAGTTGAAGAATTAGAGAGAACCAATGAACAGTAAACCAATTACCTGTTATGTTGTGCATCTGTGTTGGTTATTAGTCTCCCCAGGTGTAGCAAGCAAGTCAGTTGAAGAATTAGAGAGATCCAATGAATAGTAAACCAATTACATGTTATGTTGTGCATCTGTGTTAGTTATTAGTCTCTCCAAGTGTAGCAAGTAAGTCAGTTGAAGAATTAGAGAGAACCAATGAACAGTAAACCAATTACCTGTTATGTTGTGCATCTGTTTTGATTATTAGTCTCCCCAGGTGGAGCAAGCAAGTCAGTTGAAGAATTAGAGAGAACCAATGAACAGTAAACCGATTACCTGTTATGTTGTGCATCTGTTTTGGTTATTAGTCTCCCCAGGTGTAGCAGGTAAGTCAGTTGAAGAATTAGAGAGAACCAATGAACAGTAAACCAATTACATGTTATTTTGTGCATCTGTGTTGGTTATTAGTCTCCCCAGGTGGAGCAAGTAAGTCAGTTGAAGAATTAGAGAAAACCAATGAACAGTAAACCAATTACATGTTATGTTGTGCATTTGTGTCGGTTATTAGTCTCCCCAGATGTAGCAAGTAAGTCAGTTGAAGAATTAGAGAGAACCAATGAACACTAAACCAATTACATGTTA
This sequence comes from Cajanus cajan, assembly GCF_000230855.2. NCBI lineage: Eukaryota > Viridiplantae > Streptophyta > Magnoliopsida > Fabales > Fabaceae > Cajanus > Cajanus cajan. The sequence goes on from NC_138524.1 coordinate 40,077,334, forward strand.
TGTTGTGCATTTGTGTCGGTTATTAGTCTCCCCAGGTGTAGCAAGTAAGTTAGTTGAAGAATTAGAGAGAACCAATGAACAGTAAACCAATTACCTGTTATGTTGTGCATTTGTGTCGGTTATTAGTCTCCCCAGGTGTAGCAAGTAAGTCAGTTGAAGAATTAGAGAGATCCAATGAACATTAAACCAATTACATTTTGTGTTGTGCATTTGTGTCGGTTATTAGTCTCCCTAGGTGTAGCAAGTAAGTCAGTTGAAAAATTAGAGAGAACCAATGAACAGTAAACCAATTACATGTTATGTTGTGCATCTGTGTTGGTTATTAGTCTCCCCAAGTGGACCAAGCAAGTTAGTTGAAGAATTAGAGAGAACCAATGAACAGTAAACCAATTATCTGTTATGTTGTGCATCTGTGTTGGTTATTAGTCTCCCCAGGTGTAGCAAGTAAGTCAATTGAAGAATTAGAGAGAACCAATGAACAGTAAACCAATTACCTGTTATGTTGTGCATCTGTTTTGGTTATTAGTCTCCCCAGGTGTAGCAAGTAAGTCAGTTGAAGAATTAGAGAGAACCAATGAACAGTAAACCAATTACCTGTTATGTTGTGCATCTATTTTGGTTATTAGCCTCCCCAGGTGTAGCAAGTAAGTCAGTTGAAGAATTAGACAGAACCAATGAACAGTAAACCAATTACATGTTATTTTGTGCATCTGGGTTGGTTATTAGTCTCCCCAGGTGGAGCAAGTAAGTCAGTTGAAGAATTAGAGAAAACCAATGAACAGTAAACCAATAACATGTTATGTTGTGGATTTGTGTCGGTTATTAGTCTCCCCAGATGTGGCAAGTAAGTCAGTTGAAGAATTAGAGAGAACCAATGAACAGTAAACCAATTACCTGTTATGTTGTGCACCTGTGTCGGTTATTAGTCTCCCCAGGTGTAGCAAGTAAGTCAGTTGAAGAATTAGGGAGAAACAATGAACAGTAAACCAATTACCTGTTATGTTGTGCATCTGTGTTGGTTATTAGTCTCCCCAGGTGTAGCAAGTAAGTCAGTTGAAGAATTAGAGAAAACCAATGAACAGTAAACCCATTACCTGTTATGTTCTGCATCTATGTTGGTTATTAGTGTCCCCAGGTGTAGCAAGTAAGTCAGTTGAAGAATTAGAGAGAACCAATGAACAGTAAACCAATTACCTGTTATGTTGTGCATCTGTTTTGGTTATTAGTCTCCCCAGGTGTAGCAAGTAAGTCAGTTGAAGAATTAGAGAGAACCATTGAACAGTAAACCAATTACATGTTATGTTGTGCATTTGTGTCGGTTATTAGTCTCCCCAGGTGTAGCAAGTAAGTTAGTTGAAGAATTAGAGAGAACCAATGAACAGTAAACCAATTACCTGTTATGTTGTGCATTTGTGTCGGTTATTAGTCTCCCCAAGTGTAGCAAGTAAGTCAGTTGAAGAATTAGAGAGAACCAATGAACATTAAACCAATTACATTTTATGTTGTGCATTTGTGTCGGTTATTAGTCTCCCCAGGTGTAGCAAGTAAGTCAGTTGAAGAATTAGAGAGAACCAATGAACAGTAAACCAATTACATGTTATTTTGTGCATCTGGGTTGGTTATTAGTCTCCCCAGGTGGAGCAAGTAAGTCAGTTGAAGAATTAGAGAAAACCAATGAACAGTAAACCAATTACATGTTATGTTGTGCATTTGTGTCGGTTATTAGTCTCCCCAGATGTGGCAAGTAAGTCAGTTGAAGAATTAGAGAGAACCAATGAACAGTAAACCAATTACCTGTTATGTTGTGCATCTCTGTTGGTTATTAGTCTCCCCAGTTGTAGCAAGTAAGTCAGTTGAAGAATTAGAGAGAACCAATGAATAGTAAACCAATTACATGTTATGTTGTGCATCTGTGTTGGTTATTAGTCTTTCCAAGTGTAGCAAGTAAGTCAGTTGAAGAATTAGAGAGAACCAATGAACAGTAAACCAATTACATGTTATGTTGTGCATCTGTTTTGGTTATTAGTCTCCCCAGGTGTAGCAAGCAAGTCAGTTGAAGAATTAGAGAGAACCAATGAACAGTAAACCGATTACCTGTTATGTTGTGCATCTGTTTTGGTTATTAGTCTCCCCAGGTGTAGCAAGCAAGTTAGTTGAAGAATTAGAGAGAACCAATGAACAGTAAACCAATTACCTTTTATGTTGTGCATCTGTGTTGGTTATTAGTCTCCCCAGGTGTAGCAGGTAAGTCAGTTGAAGAATTAGAGAGAACCAATGAACAGTAAACCAATTACATGTTATTTTGTGCATCTGTGTTGGTTATTAGTCTCCCCAGGTGGAGCAAGTAAGTCAGTTGAAGAATTAGAGAAAACCAATGAACAGTAAACCAATTACATGTTATGTTGTGCATTTGTGTCGGTTATTAGTCTCCCCAGATGTAGCAAGTAAGTCAGTTGAAGAATTAGAGAGAACCAATGAACACTAAACCAATTACATGTTATGTTGTGCATTTGTGTCGGTTATTAGTCTCCCCAGGTGTAGCAAGTAAGTTAGTTGAAGAATTAGAGAGAACCAATGAACAGTAAACCAATTACCTGTTATGTTGTGCATTTGTGTCGGTTATTAGTCTTCCCAGGTGTAGCAAGTAAGTCAGTTGAAGAATTAGAGAGAACCAATGAACATTAAACCAATTACATTTTATGTTGTGCATTTGTGTCGGTTATTAGTCTCCCCAGCTGTAGCAAGTAAGTCAGTTGAAGAATTAGAGAGAACCAATGAACAGTAAACCAATTACCTGTTATGTTGTGCATCTATTTTGGTTATTAGCCTCCCCAGGTGTAGCAAGTAAGTCAGTTGAAGAATTAGAGAGAACCAATGAACAGTAAACCAATTACATGTTATGTTGTGCATTTGTGTCGGTTATTAATCTCCCCAGGTGTAGCAAGTAAGTCAGTTGAAGAATTAGAGAAAACCAATGAACAGTAAACCAATTACATGTTATGTTGTGCATCTATTTTGGTTATTAGCCTCCCCAGGTGTAGCAAGTAAGTCAGTTGAAGAATTAGAGAGACCCAATGAACAGTAAACGAATTACATGTTATGTTGTGCATTTGTGTCGGTTATTAATCTCCCCAGGTGTAGCAAGTAAGTCAGTTGAAGAATTAGAGAAAACCAATGAACAGTAAACCAATTACATGTTATGTTGTGCATTTGTGTCGGTTATTAGTCTCCCCAGATGTGGCAAGTAAGTCAGTTGAAGAATTAGAGAGAAACAATGAACAGTAAACCAATTACCTGTTATGTTGTGCATTTGTGTCGGTTATTAGTCTTCCCAGGTGTAGCAAGTAAGTCAGTTGAAGAATTAGAGAGAACCAATGAACAGTAAACCAATTACCTGTTATGTTGTGCATCTGTGTTGGTTATTAGTCTCCCCAGGTGTAGCAGGTAAGTCAGTTGAAGAATTAGAGAGAACCAATGAACAGTAAACCAATTACCTGTTATGTTGTGCATCTGTGTTGGTTATTAGTCTCCCCAGGTGAAGCAAGTAAGTCAATTGAAGAATTAGAGAAAACCAATGAACAGTAAACCAATTACCTGTTATGTTGTGCATCTGTTTTGGTTATTAGTCTCCCCAGGTGTAGCAAGTAAGTCAGTTGAAGAATTAGAGAGAACCATTGAACAGTAAACCAATTACATGTTATGTTGTGCATTTGTGTCGGTTATTAGTCTCCCCAGCTGTAGCAAGTAAGTCAGTTGAACAATTAGAGAGAACCAATGAACAGTAAACCAATTACCTGTTATGTTGTGCATCTATTTTGGTTATTAGCCTCCCCAGGTGTAGCAAGTAAGTCAGTTGAAGAATTAGAGAGAACCAATGAACAGTAAACCAATTACATGTTATGTTGTGCATTTGTGTCGGTTATTAATCTCCCCAGGTGTAGCAAGTAAGTCAGTTGAAGAATTAGAGAAAACCAATGAACAGTAAACCAATTACATGTTATGTTGTGCATTTGTGTCGGTTATTAGTCTCCCCAGATGTGGCAAGTAAGTCAGTTGAAGAATTAGAGAGAAACAATGAACAGTAAACCAATTACCTGTTATGTTGTGCATTTGTGTCGGTTATTAGTCTTCCCAGGTGTAGCAAGTAAGTCAGTTGAAGAATTAGAGAGAACCAATGAACAGTAAACCAATTACCTGTTATGTTGTGCATCTGTGTTGGTTATTAGTCTCCCCAGGTGTAGCAGGTAAGTTAGTTGAAGAATTAGAGAGAACCAATGAACAGTAAACCAATTACCTGTTATGTTGTGCATCTGTGTTGGTTATTAGTCTCCCCAGGTGTAGCAAGTAAGTCAATTGAAGAATTAGAGAAAACCAATGAACAGTAAACCAATTACCTGTTATGTTGTGCATCTGTTTTGGTTATTAGTCTCCCCAGGTGTAGCAAGTAAGTCAGTTGAAGAATTAGAGAGAACCATTGAACAGTAAACCAATTACATGTTATGTTGTGCATTTGTGTCGGTTATTAGTCTCCCCAGCTGTAGCAAGTAAGTCAGTTGAAGAATTAGAGAGAACCAATGAACAGTAAACCAATTACCTGTTATGTTGTGCATCTATTTTGGTTATTAGCCTCCCCAGGTGTAGCAAGTAAGTCAGTTGAAGAATTAGAGAGAACCAATGAACAGTAAACCAATTACATGTTATGTTGTGCATTTGTGTCGGTTATTAATCTCCCCAGGTGTAGCAAGTAAGTCAGTTGAAGAATTAGAGAAAACCAATGAACAGTAAACCAATTACATGTTATGTTGTGCATCTATTTTGGTTATTAGCCTCCCCAGGTGTAGCAAGTAAGTCAGTTGAAGAATTAGAGAGACCCAATGAACAGTAAACGAATTACATGTTATGTTGTGCATTTGTGTCGGTTATTAATCTCCCCAGGTGTAGCAAGTAAGTCAGTTGAAGAATTAGAGAAAACCAATGAACAGTAAACCAATTACATGTTATGTTGTGCATTTGTGTCGGTTATTAGTCTCCCCAGATGTGGCAAGTAAGTCAGTTGAAGAATTAGAGAGAAACAATGAACAGTAAACCAATTACCTGTTATGTTGTGCATTTGTGTCGGTTATTAGTCTTCCCAGGTGTAGCAAGTAAGTCAGTTGAAGAATTAGAGAGAACCAATGAACAGTAAACCAATTACCTGTTATGTTGTGCATCTGTGTTGGTTATTAGTCTCCCCAGGTGTAGCAGGTAAGTCAGTTGAAGAATTAGAGAGAACCAATGAACAGTAAACCAATTACCTGTTATGTTGTGCATCTGTGTTGGTTATTAGTCTCCCCAGGTGTAGCAAGTAAGTCAATTGAAGAATTAGAGAAAACCAATGAACAGTAAACCAATTACCTGTTATGTTGTGCATCTGTTTTGGTTATTAGTCTCCCCAGGTGTAGCAAGTAAGTCAGTTGAAGAATTAGAGAGAACCATTGAACAGTAAACCAATTACATGTTATGGTGTGCATTTGTGTCGGTTATTAGTCTCCCCAGCTGTAGCAAGTAAGTTAGTTGAAGAATTAGAGAGAACCAATGAACAGTAAACCAATTACCTGTTATGTTGTGCATCTATTTTGGTTATTAGCCTCCCCAGGTGTAGCAAGTAAGTCAGTTGAAGAATTAGAGAAAACCAATGAACAGTAAACCAATTACATGTTATGTTGTGCATTTGTGTCGGTTATTAGTCTCCCCAGATGTGGCAAGTAAGTCAGTTGAAGAATTAGAGAGAAACAATGAACAGTAAACCAATTACCTGTTATGTTGTGCATTTGTGTCGGTTATTAGTCTCCCCAGGTGTAGCAAGTAAGTCAGTTGAAGAATTAGAGAGAACCAATGAACAGTAAACCAATTACATGTTATGTTGTGCATTTGTGTCGGTTATTAGTCTCCCCAGATGTGGCAAGTAAGTTAGTTGAAGAATTAGAGAGAAACAATGAACAGTAAACCAATTACCTGTTATGTTGTGCATTTGTGTCGGTTATTAGTCTCCCCAGGTGTAGCAAGTAAGTCAGTTGAAGAATTAGAGAGAACCAATGAACAGTAAACCAATTACCTGTTTTGTTGTCCATATGTGTTGGTTATTAGTCTCCCCAGGGGTAGCAAGTAAGTCAGTTAAAGAATTAGAGAGAACCAATGAATAGTAAACCAATTACCTGTTATGTTGTGCATCTGTGTTGGTTAATAGTCTCCCCAGGTGTAGTAAGTAAGTCAGTTCAAGAATTAGAGAGAACCAATGAACAGTAAACAAATTACATGTTATTTTGTGCATCTAGGTTGGTTATTAGTCTCCCCAGGTGGAGCAAGTAAGTCAGTTGAAGAATTAGAGAAAACCAATGAACAGTAAACAAATTACATGTTATGTTGTGCATTTGTGTCGGTTATTAGTCTCCCCAGATGTGGCAAGTAAGTCAGTTGAAGAATTAGAGAGAACCAATGAACAGTAAACCAATTACCTGTTATGTTGTGCATCTGTGTTGGTTATTAGTCTCCCCAGGTGTAGCAAGTAAGTCAGTTGAAGAATTAGAGAGAACCAATGAATAGTAAACCAATTACATGTTATGTTGTGCATCTGTGTTGGTTATTAGTCTCTCCAAGTGTAGCAAGTAAGTCAGTTGAAGAATTAGAGAGAACCAATGAACAGTAAACCAATTACCTGTTATGTTGTGCATCTGTTTTGGTTATTAGTCTCCCCAGGTGTAGCAAGCAAGTCAGTTGAAGAATTAGAGAGAACCAATGAACAGTAAACCGATTACCTGTTATGTTGTGCATCTGTTTTGGTTATTAGTCTCCCTAGGTGTAGCAAGTAAGTTAGTTGAAGAATTAGAGAGAACCAATGAACAGTAAACAATTACCTTTTATGTTGTGCATCTGTGTTGGTTATTAGTCTCCCCAGGTGTAGCAGGTAAGTCAGTTGAAGAATTAGAGAGAACCAATGAATAGTAAACCAATTACATGTTATTTTGTGCATCTGTGTTGGTTATTAGTCTCCCCAGGTGCAGCAAGTAAGTCAGTTGAAGAATTAGAGAAAACCAATGAACAGTAAACCAATTGCATGTGTATGTTGTGCATTTGTGTCGGTTATTAGTCTCCCCAGATGTAGCAAGTAAGTCAGTTGAAGAATTAGAGAGAACCAATGAACACTAAACCAATTACATGTTATGTTGTGCATTTGTGTCGGTTATTAGTCTCCCCAGGTGTAGCAAGTAAGTTAGTTGAAGAATTAGAGAGAACCAATGAACAGTAAACCAATTACCTGTTATGTTGTGCATTTGTGTCGGTTATTAGTCTCCCCAGGTGTAGCAAGTAAGTCAGTTGAAGAATTAGAGAGAACCAATGAACATTAAACCAATTACATTTTATGTTGTGCATTTGTGTCGGTTATTAGTCTCCCCAGGTGTAGTAAGTAAGTCAGTTGAAGAATTAGAGAGAACCAATGAACAGTAAACCAATTACATGTTATGTTGTGCATCTGTGTGTGTTATTAGTCTCCCCAAGTGGACCAAGCAAGTCAGTTGAAGAATTAGAGAGAACCAATGAACAGTAAACCAATTACCTGTTATGTTGTGCATCTGTGTTGGTTATTAGTCTCCCCAGGTGTAGCAAGTAAGTTAGTTGAAGAATTAGAGAGAACCAATGAACAGTAAACCAATTACATGTTACGTTCTGCATCTGTGTTGGTTATTAGTCTCCCCAGGTGTAGCAAGTAAGTCAGTTGAAAAATTAGAGAGAACCAATGAACAGTAAACCAATTACCTGTTTTGTTGTGCATCTGTGTTGGTTATTAGTCTCCCCAGGTGTAGCAAGTAAGTCAGTTAAAGAATTAGAGAGAACCAATGAACAGAAAACCAATTACCTGTTATGTTGTGCATCTGTGTTGGTTATTAGTCTCCCTAGTGTAGCAAGTACGTCAGTTGAAGAATTAGAGAGAACCAATGAACAGTAAACCAATTACCTGTTATGTTGTGCCTCTGTGTTGGTTATTAGTCTCCCCAGGTGTAGCAAGTAAGTCAGTTGAAGAATTAGAGAGAACCAATGAACAGTAAACCAATTACATGTTATGTTGTGCATTTGTGTCGGTTATTAATCTCCCCAGGTGTAGCAAGTAAGTCAGTTGAAGAATTAGAGAAAACCAATGAACATTAAACCAATTACATTTTATGTTGTGCATTTGTGACGGTTATTAGTCTCCCCAGGTGTAGCAAGTAAGTCAGTTGAAGAATTAGAGAGAAACAATGAATACTAAACCAATTACATGTTATTTTGTGCATCTGTGTTGGTTATTGGTCTCCCCAGGTGGAGCAAGTAAGTCAGTTGAAGAATTAGAGAGAACCAATGAACAGTAAACCAATTACCTGTTATGTTGTGCATATGTGTTGGTTATTAGTCTCCCCAGGTGTAGAAGTAAGTCAGTTGAAGAATTAGAGAGAACCAATGAATGGTAAACCAATTATCTGTTATGTTATGCATCTGTGTTGGTTATTAGTCTCTCCAGGTGTAGCAAGTTAGTCAGTTGAAGAATTAGAGAGAAACAATGAATACTAAACCAATTACATGTTATTTTGTGCATCTGTGTTGGTTATTGGTCTCCCCAGGTGGAGCAAGTAAGTCAGTTGAAGAATTAGAGAGAACCAATGAACAGTAAACCAATTACCTGTTATGTTGTGCATATGTGTTGGTTATTAGTCTCCCCAGGTGTAGAAGTAAGTCAGTTGAAGAATTAGAGAGAACCAATGAATGGTAAACCAATTATCTGTTATGTTGTGCATCTGTGTTGGTTATTAGTCTCTCCAGGTGTAGCAAGTTAGTCAGTTGAATAATTAGAGAGAACCAATGAACAGTAAACCCATTACCTGTTATGTTGTGCATCTATGTTGGTTATTAGTGTCCCCAGGTGTAGCAAGTAAGTCAGTTGAAGAATTAGAGAGAACCAATGAACAGTAAACCCATTACCTGTTATGTTGTGCATCTATGTTGGTTATTAGTGTCCCCAGGTGTAGCAAGTAAGTTAGTTGAAGAATTAGAGAGAACCAATGAACAGTAAACCAATTACCTGTTATGTTGTGCATCTGTTTTGGTTATTAGTCTCCCCAGGTGTAGCAAGTAAGTGAGTTGAAGAATTAGAGAGAACCATTGAACAGTAAACCAATTACATGTTATGTTGTGCATTTGTGTCGGTTATTAGTCTCCCCAGCTGTAGCAAGTAAGTCAGTTGAAGAATTAGAGAGAACCAATGAATAGTAAACCGATTACCTGTTATGTTGTGCATCTGTTTTGGTTATTAGTCTCCCCAGGTGTAGCAAGTAAGTTAGTTGAAGAATTAGAGAGAACTAATGAACAGTAAACCAATTACCTTTTATGTTGTGCATCTGTGTTGGTTATTAGTCTCCCCAGGTGTAGCAGGTAAGTCAGTTGAAGAATTAGAGAGAACAAATGAACAGTAAACCAATTACATGTTATTTTGTGCATCTGTGTTGGTTATTAGTCTCGCCAGGTGGAGCAAGTAAGTCAGTTGAAGAATTAGAGAAAACCAATGAACAGTAAACCAATTACATGTTATGTTGTGCATTTGTGTCGGTTATTAGTCTCCCCAGATGTAGCAAGTAAGTCAGTTGAAGAATTAGAGAGAACCAATGAACACTAAACCAATTACATGTTATGTTGTGCATTTGTGTCGGTTATTAGTCTCCCCAGGTGTAGCAAGTAAGTTAGTTGAAGAATTAGAGAGAACCAATGAACAGTAAACCAATTACCTGTTATGTTGTGCATTTGTGTCGGTTATTAGTCTCCCCAGGTGTAGCAGGTAAGTCAGTTGAAGAATTAGAGAGAACCAATGAACATTAAACCAATTACATTTTATGTTGTGCATTTGTGTCGGTTATTAGTCTCCCCAGGTGTAGCAAGTAAGTCAGTTGAAGAATTAGAGAGAACCAATGAATAGTAAACCAATTACATGTTATGTTCTGCATCTGTGTTGGTTATTAGTCTCCCCAAGTGGACCAAGCAAGTCAGTTGAAGAATTAGAGAGAACCAATGAACAGTAAACCAATTACCTGTTATGTTGTGCATCTGTGTTGGTTATTAGTCTCCCCAGGTGTAGAAAGTAAGTTATTTGAAGAATTAGAGAGAACCAATGAACAGTAAACCAATTACATGTTACGTTGTGCATCTGTGTTGGTTATTAGTCTCCCCAAGTGGACCAAGCAAGTCAGTTGAAGAATTAGAGAGAACCAATGAAAAGTAAACCAATTACCTGTTATGTTGTGCATCTGTTTTGGTTATTAGTCTCCCCAGGTGTAGCAATAAGTCAGTTGAAAAATTAGAGAGAACCAATGAATGGTAAACCAATTATCTGTTATGTTGTGCATCTGTGTTGGTTATTAGTCTCTCCAGGTGTAGCAAGTTAGTCAGTTGAATAATTAGAGAGAACCAATGAACAGTAAACGCATTACCTGTTATGTTGTGCATCTATGTTGGTTATTAGTGTCCCCAGGTGTAGCAAGTAAGTCAGTTGAAGAATTAGAGAGAACCAATGAATAGTAAACCCATTACCTGTTATGTTGTGCATCTATGTTGGTTATTAGTGTCCCCAGGTGTAGCAAGTAAGTCAGTTGAAGAATTAGAGAGAACCAATGAACAGTAAACCAATTACCTGTTATGTTGTGCATCTGTTTTGGTTATTAGTCTCCCCAGGTGTAGCAAGTAAGTCAGTTGAAGAATTAGAGAGAACCATTGAACAGTAAACCAATTACATGTTATGTTGTGCATTTGTGTCGGTTATTAGTCTCCACAGGTGTAGCAAGTAAGTCAGTTGAAGAATTAGAGAGAACCAATGAACAGTAAACCCATTACATGTTATTTTGTGCATTTGTGTTGGTTATTAGTCTCCCCAGGTGGAGCAAGTAAGTCAGTTGAAGAATTAGAGAAAACCAATGAACAGTAAACCAATTACATGTTATGTTGTGCATTTGTGTCGGTTATTAGTCTCCCCAGATGTAGCAAGTAAGTCAGTTGAAGAATTAGAGAGAACCAATGAACATTAAACCAATTACATTTTATGTTGTGCATTTGTGTCGGTTATTAGTCTCCCCAGGTGTAGCAAGTAAGTCAGTTGAAGAATTAGAGAGAACCAATGAACAGCAAACCAATTACATGTTATGTTGTGCATCTGTGTTGGTTATTAGTCTCCCCAAGTGGACCAAGCAAGTTAGTTGAAGAATTAGAGAGAACCAATGAACAGTAAACCAATTACCTGTTATGTTGTGCATCTGTGTTGGTTATTAGTCTCCCCAGGTGTAGCAAGTAAGTTAGTTGAAAAATTAGAGAGAACCAATGAACAGTAAACCAATTACATGTTACGTTGTGCATCTGTGTTGGTTATTAGTCACCCCAGGTGTAGCAAGTAAGTCAGTTGAAGAATTAGAGAGAACCAATGAACAGTAAACCAATTACCTGTTTTGTTGTGCATCTGTGTTGGTTATTAGTCTCCCCAGGTGTAGCAAGTAAGTCAGTTAAAGAATTAGAGAGAACCAATGAACAGTAAACCAATTACCTGTTATATTGTGCATCTGTGATGGTTATTAGTCTCCCCAGGTGTAGCAAGTAAGTCAGTTGAAGAATTAGAGAGAACCAATGAACAGTAAACCAATTACATGTTATGTTGTGCATTTGTGTCGGTTATTAATCTCCCCAGGTGTAGCAACTAAGTCAGTTGAAGAATTAGAGAGAACCAATGAACATTAAACCAATTACATTTTATGTTGTGCATTTGTGTCGGTTATTAGTCTCCCCAGGTGTAGCAAGTAATTCAGTTGAAGAATTAGAGAGAACCAATGAATAGTAAACCAATTACATGTTATTTTGTGCATCTGTGTTGGTTATTGGTCTCCCCAGGTGGAGCAAGTAAGTCAGTTGAAGAATTAGAGAGAACCAATGAACAGTAAACCAATTACCTGTTATGTTGTGCATCTGTGTTGGTTATTAGTCTCCCCAGGTGTAGCAAGTAAGTCAGTTGAAGAGTTAGAGAGAACCAAAGAACAATAAACCAATTACATGTTATGTTGTGCATTTGTGTCGGTTATTAATCTCCCCAGGTGTAGCAAGTAAGTCAGTTGAAGAATTAGAGAGAACCAATGAACATTAAACCAATTACATTTTATGTTGTGCATTTGTGTCGGTTATTAGTCTCCCTAGTGTAGCAAGTAAGTCAGTTGAAGAATTAGAGAGAACCAATGAACAGTAAACCAATTACCTGTTATGTTGTGCCTCTGTGTTGGTTATTAGTCTCCCCAGGTGTAGCAAGTAAGTCAGTTGAAGAATTAGAGAGAACCAATGAACAGTAAACCAATTACATGTTATGTTGTGCATTTGTGTCGGTTATTAATCTCCCCAGGTGTAGCAAGTAAGTCAGTTGAAGAATTAGGGAGAACCAATGAACATTAAACCAATTACATTTTATGTTGTGCATTTGTGTCGGTTATTAGTCTCCCCAAGTGTAGCAAGTAAGTCAGTTGAAGAATTAGTGAGAACCAATGAATAGTAAACCAATTACATGTTATTTTGTGCATCTGTGTTGGTTATTGGTCTCCCCAGGTGGAGCAAGTAAGTCAGTTGAAGAATTACAGAGAACCAATGAACAGTAAACCAATTACCTGTTATGTTGTGCATCTGTGTTGGTTATTAGTCTCCCCAGGTGTAGAAGTAAGTTAGTTGAAGAATTAGAGAGAACCAATGAATGGTAAACCAATTATCTGTTATGTTGTGCATCTGTGTTGGTTATTAGTCTCTCCAGGTGTAGCAAGTTTGTCAGTTGAATAATTAGAGAGAACCAATGAACAGTAAACCAATTACCTGTTATGTTGTGCATCTATGTTGGTTATTAGTGTCCCCAGGTGTAGCAAGTAAGTCAGTTGAAGAATTAGAGAGAACCAATGAACAATAAACCCATTACCTGTTATGTTGTGCATCTATGTTGGTTATTAGTGTCCCCAGGTGTAGTGAGTAAGTCAGTTGAAGAATTAGAGAGAACCAATGAACAGTAAACCAATTACCTGTTATGTTGTGCATCTGTTTTGGTTATTAGTCTCCCCAGGTGTAGCAAGTAAGTCAGTTGAAGAATTAGAGAGAACCATTGAACAGTAAACCAATTACATGTTATGTTGTGCATTTGTGTCGGTTATTAGTCTCCCCAGCTGTAGCAAGTAAGTCAGTTGAAGAATTAGAGAGAACCAATGAACAGTAAACCAATTACATGTTATTTTGTGCATTTGTGTGGGCTATTAGTCTCCCCAGGTGGAGCAAGTAAGTCAGTTGAAGAATTAGAGAAAACCAATGAACAGTAAACCAATTACATGTTATGTTGTGCATTTGTGTCGGTTATTAGTCTCCCCAGATGTAGCAAGTAAGTCAGTTGAAGAATTAGAGAGAACCAATGAACAGTAAACCAATTACCTGTTATGTTGTGCATTTGTGTCGGTTATTAGTCTCCCCAGGTGTAGCAAGTAAGTCAGTTGAAGAATTAGAGAGAACCAATGAACAGTTAACCAATTACCTGTTATGTTGTGCATCTGTGTTGGTTATTAGTCTCCCCAGGTGTAGCAAGTAAGTCAGTTGAAGAATTAGAGAGAACCAATGAATAGTAAACCAATTACCTATTATGTTGTGCATCTGTGTTGGTTATTAGTCTCCCGAGGTGTAGTAAGTAAGTTAGTTGAAGAATTAGAGAGAACCAACGAACAGTAAACCAATTACCTGTAATGTTGTGCATCTATGTTGGTTATTAGTCTCCCGAGGTGTAGCAAGTAAGTCAGTTGAAGAATTAGAGAGAACCAATGAATAGTAAACCAATTACATTTTATGTTGTGCATCTGGGTTGGTTATTAGTCTTTCCAAGTGTAGCAAGTAAGTCAGTTGAAGAATTAGAGAGAACCAATGAACAGTAAACCTATTACCTGTTATGTTGTGCATCTATTTTGGTTATTAGTCTCCCCAGGTGTAGCAAGTAAGTTAGTTGAAGAATTAGAGAGAACCAATGAACAGTAAACCAATTACCTTTTATGTTGTGCATCTGTGTTGGTTATTAGTCTCCTCAGGTGTAGCAAGTAAGTCAGTTGAAGAATTAGAGAGAACCAATGAACAGTAAACCAATTACATGTTATTTTGTGCATCTGTGTTGGTTATTAGTCTCCCCAGGTAGAGCAAGTAAGTTAGTTGAAGAATTAGAGAGAACCAATGAACAGTAAACCAATTACATGTTATGTTGTGCATCTGTGTTGGTTATTAGTCTCCCCAGGTGTAGCAAGTAAGTCAGTTGAAGAATTAGAGAGAACCAATGAACAGTAAACCAATTACATGTTATGTTGTGCATTTGTGTTGGTTATTAGTCTCCCCAGATGTAACAAGTAAGTCAGTTGAAGAATTAGAGAGAGCCAATGAACAGTAAACCAATTACCTGTTATGTTGTGCATTTGTGTTGGTTATTAGTCTCCCCAGGTGTAGCAAGTAAGTCAGTTGAAGAATTAGAGAGAACCAATGAACAGTTAACCAATTACCTGTTATGTTGTGCATCTGTGTTGGTTATTAGTCTCCCCAGGTGTAGCAAGTAAGTCAGTTGAAGAATTACAGAGAACCAATGAATAGTAAACCAATTACATGTTATGTTGTGCATCTGGGTTGGTTATTAGTCTCTCCAAGTGTAGCAAGTAAGTCAGTTGAAGAATTAGAGAGAACCAATGAACAGTAAACCAAATACCTGTTATGTTGTGCATCTATTTTGGTTATTAGTCTCCCCAGGTGTAGCAAGCAAGTCAGTTGAAGAATTAGAGAGAACCAATGAACAGTAAACCTATTACCTGTTATGTTGTTCTTCTGTTTTGGTTTTTAGTCTCCCCAGGTGTAGCAAGTAAGTTAGTTGAAGAATTAGAGAGAACCAATGAACAGTAAACCAATTACCTTTTATGTTGTGCATCTGTGTTGGTTATTAGTCTCCCCAGGTGTAGCAAGTAAGTTAGTTGAAGAATTAGAGAGAACCAATGAACAGTAAACCAATTACATGTTATTTTGTGCATCTGTGTTGGTTATTAGTCTCCCCAGGTAGAGCAAGTAAGTTAGTTGAAGAATTAGAGAAAACCAATGAACAGTAAACCAATTACATGTTATGTTGTGCATTTGTGTCGGTTATTAGTCTCCCCAGGTGTAGCAAGTAAGTCAGTTGAATAATTAGAGAGAACCAATGAACAGTTAACCAATTACCTGTTATGTTGTGCATCTGTGTTGGTTATTAGTCTCCCCAGGTGTAGCAAGTAAGTCAGTTGAAGAATTAGAGAGAACCAATGAATAGTAAACCAATTACATGTTATGTTGTGCATCTGGGTTGGTTATTAGTCTCTCCAAGTGTAGCAAGTAAGTCAGTTGAAGAATTAGAGAGAACCAATGAACAGTAAACCAATTACCTGTTATGTTGTGCATCTATTTTGGTTATTAGTCTCCCCAGGTGTAGCAAGCAAGTCAGTTGAAGAATTAGAGAGAACCAATGAACAGTAAACCTATTACCTGTTATGTTGTTCTTCTGTTTTGGTTTTTAGTCTCCCCAGGTGTAGCAAGTAAGTTAGTTGAAGAATTAGAGAGAACCAATGAACAGTAAACCAATTACCTTTTATCTTGTGCATCTGTGTTGGTTATTAGTCTCCCCAGGTGTAGCAAGTAAGTCAGTTGAAGAATTAGAGAGAACCAATGAACAGTAAACCAATTACATGTTATTTTGTGCATCTGTGTTGGTTATTAGTCTCCCCAGGTAGAGCAAGTAAGTTAGTTGAAGAATTAGAGAAAAGCAATGAACAGTAAACCAATTACATGTTATGTTGTGCATTTGTGTCGGTTATTAGTCTCCCCAGATGTAGCAAGTAAGTCAGTTGAAGAATTAGAGAGAACTAATGAACATTAAACCAATTACATGTTATGTTGTGCATTTGTGTCGGTTATTAGTCTCCCCAGGTGTAGCAAGTAAGTCAGTTGAAAAATTAGAGAGAACCAATGAACAGTAAACCAATTACCTGTTATGTTGTGCATCTGTGTTGGTTGTTAGTCTCCCCAGGTGTAGCAAGTAAGTTAGTTGAAGAATTAGAGAGAACCAATGAACAGTAAACCAATTACATGTTACGTTGTGCATCTGTGTTGGTTATTAGTCTCCCCAGGTGTAGCAAGTAAGTCAGTTGAAGAATTAGAGAGAACCAATGAACAGTAAACCAATTACCTGTTTTGTTGTCCATCTGTGTTGGTTATTAGTCTCCCCAGGGGTAGCAAGTAAGTCAGTTAAAGAATTAGAGAGAACCAATGAACAGTAAACCAATTACCTGTTATGTTGTGCATCTGTGTTGGTTATTAGTCTCCCCAGTGTAGCAAGTAAGTCAGTTGAAGAATTAGAGAGAACCAATGAACAGTAAACCAATTACCTGTTATGTTGTGCCTCTGTGTTGGTTATTAGTCTCCCCAGGTGTAGCAAGTAAGTCAGTTGAAGAATTAGAGAGAACCAATGAACATTAAACCAATTACATGTTATGTTGTGCATTTGTGTCGGTTATTAGTCTCCCCAGGTGTAGCAAGTAAGTCAGTTGAAGAATTAGAGAGAACCAATGAACATTAAACCAATTACATTTTATGTTGTGCATTTGTGTCGGTTATTAGTCTCCCCAGGTGTAGCAAGTAAGTCAGTTGAAGAATTAGAGAGAACCAATGAACAGTAAACCAATTACATGTTATTTTGTGCATCTGTGTTGGTTATTGATCTCCCTAGGTGGAGCAAGTAAGTCAGTTGAAGAATTAGAGAGAACCAATGAACAGTAAACCAATTACCTGTTATGTTGTGCATCTGGGTTGGTTATTAGTCTCCCCAGGTGTAGAAGTAAGTCAGTTGAAGAATTAGAGAGAACCAATGAATGGTAAACCAATTATCTGTTATGTTGTGCATCTGTGTTGGTTATTAGTCTCTCCAGGTGTAGCAAGTAAGTCAGTTGAAGAATTAGAGAGAACCAATTAATAGTAAACCAATTACCTGTTATGTTGTGCATTTGTGTTGGTTATTAGTCTCCCCGGGTGTAGCAAGTAAGTCAGTTAAAGAATTAGAGAGAACCAATGAACAGTAAACCAATTACTTGTTATGTTGTGCCTCTTTGTTGGTTATTAGTCTCCCCAGGTGTAGCAAGTAGGTCAGTAGAAGAATTAGAGAGAACCAATGAACAGTAAACCAATTACATGTTATGTTGTGCCTCTGTGTTGGTTATTAGTCTCCCCAGGTGTAGCAAGTAAGTCAGTTGAAGAATTAGAGAGAACCAATGAACAGTAAACCAATTACCTGTAATGTTGTGCATCTGTGTTGGTTACTAGTCTCCCGAGGTGTAGCAAGTAAGTCAGTTGAAGAATTAGAGAGAACCAATGAACAGTAAACCAATTACCTGTTATGTTGTGCCTCTGTGTTGGTTATTAGTCTCCCCAGGTGTAGCAAGTAAGTCAGTTGAAGAATTAGAGAGAACCAATGAACATTAAACCAATTACATGTTATGTTGTGCATTTGTGTCGGTTATTAGTCTCCCCAGGTGTAGCAAGTAAGTCAGTTGAAGAATTAGAGAGAACCAATGAACATTAAACCAATTACATTTTATGTTGTGCATTTGTGTCGGTTATTAGTCTCCCCAGGTGTAGCAAGTAAGTCAGTTGAAGAATTAGAGAGAACCAATGAACAGTAAACCAATTACATGTTATTTTGTGCATCTGTGTTGGTTATTGATCTCCCTAGGTGGAGCAAGTAAGTCAGTTGAAGAATTAGAGAGAACCAATGAACAGTAAACCAATTACCTGTTATGTTGTGCATCTGGGTTGGTTATTAGTCTCCCCAGGTGTAGAAGTAAGTCAGTTGAAGAATTAGAGAGAACCAATGAATGGTAAACCAATTATCTGTTATGTTGTGCATCTGTGTTGGTTATTAGTCTCTCCAGGTGTAGCAAGTAAGTCAGTTGAAGAATTAGAGAGAACCAATTAATAGTAAACCAATTACCTGTTATGTTGTGCATTTGTGTTGGTTATTAGTCTCCCCGGGTGTAGCAAGTAAGTCAGTTAAAGAATTAGAGAGAACCAATGAACAGTAAACCAATTACTTGTTATGTTGTGCCTCTGTGTTGGTTATTAGTCTCCCCAGGTGTAGCAAGTAGGTCAGTAGAAGAATTAGAGAGAACCAATGAACAGTAAACCAATTACATGTTATGTTGTGCCTCTGTGTTGGTTATTAGTCTCCCCAGGTGTAGCAAGTAAGTCAGTTGAAGAATTAGAGAGAACCAATGAACAGTAAACCAATTACCTGTAATGTTGTGCATCTGTGTTGGTTACTAGTCTCCCGAGGTGTAGCAAGTAAGTCAGTTGAAGAATTAGAGAGAACCAATGAATAGTAAACCAATTACCTGTTATGTTGTGCATCTGTGTTGGTTATTAGTCTCCCTAGGTGTAGCAAGTAAGTCAGTTGAAGAATTAGAGAGAACCAATGAACAGTAAACCAATTACCTGTGATGTTGTACCTCTATGTTGGTTATTAGTCTCCCCAGGTGTAGCAAGTAAGTTAGTTGAAGAATTAGAGAGAACCAATGAACAGTAAACCAATTACCTTTTATGTTGTGCCTCTGTGTTGGTTATTAGTCTCCCCAGGTGTATCAAGTAAGTCAGTCGAAGAATTAGAGAGAATAAATGAAGAGTAAACCAATTACTTGTTATGTTGTGCATCTGTGTTGGTTATTAGTCTCCCCAGGTGTAGCAAGTAAGTCAGTTGAAGAATTAGAGAGAACCAATGAACAGTAAACCAACTACCTGTTATGTTGTTCATCTGTGTTGGTTATTAGTCTGCCCAGGTGTAGCAAGTAAGTCAATGGAAGAATTAGAGAGAACCAATGAACAGTAAACCAATTACCTGTTATGTTGTGCATCTGTATTAGTCTCCCCAAGTGTAGCAAGTAAGTCAGTTGAAGAATTAGAGAGGACCAATGAACAGTAATCCAATTACATGTTATGTTGTGCATCTATGTTGGTTATTAGTATCCCCAAGTGTAGCAAGTAAGTCAGTTGAAGAATTAGAGAGAACCAATGAACCGTAAACCAATTACCTGTTATGTTGTGCATCTGTGTTGGTTATTAGTCTCCCCAGGTGTAGAAGTAAGTCAGTTGAAGAATTAGAGAGAACCAATGAATGGTAAACCAATTATTTGTTATGTTGTGCATCTGTGTTGGTTATTAGTCTCTCCAGGTGTAGCAAGTAAGTCAGTTGAAGAATTAGAGAGAACCAATGAATAGTAAACCAATTACCTGTTATGTTGTGCATCTGTGTTGGTTATTAGTCTCCCCAGGTGTAGCAAGTAAGTCAGTTGAAGAATTACAGAGAATCAATGAACAGTAAACCAATTACTTGTTATGTTGTGCCTCTGTGTTGGTTATTAGTCTCCCCAGGTGTAGCAAGTAGGTCAGTTGAAGAATTAGAGAGAACCAATGAACAGTAAACCAATTACATGTTATGTTGTGCATCTGTGTTGGTTATTAGTCTCCCCAGATGTAGCAAGTAAGTCAGTTGAAGAATTAGAGAAAACCAATGAATAGTAAACCAATTACATGTTATGTTGTGCATCTGTGTTGGTTATTAGTCTCCCCAGGTGTAGCAAGTAAGTCAGTTGAAGAATTAGAGAGAACCAATGAATAGTAAACCAATTACCTATTATGTTGTGCATCTGTGTTGGTTATTAGTCTCCCGAGGTGTAGTAAGTAAGTTAGTTGAAGAATTAGAGAGAACCAATGAACAGTAAACCAATTACCTGTAATGTTGTGCATCTATGTTGGTTATTAGTCTCCCGAGGTGTAGCAAGTAAGTCAGCTGAAGAATTAGAGAAAACTAATGAATAGTAAACGAATTACCTGTTATGTTCTGCATCTGTGTTGGTTATTAGTCTCCCCAGGTGTAGCAAGTAAGTCAGTTGAAGAATTAGAGAGAACCAATGAACAGTAAACCGATTACCTGTGATGTTGTGCCTCTATGTTGGTTATTAGTCTCCCCAGGTGTAGCAAGTAAGTCAGTTGAAGAATTAGAGAGAACCAATGAACAGTAAACCAATTACCTGTTATGTTGTGCATCTGTGTTGGTTATTAGTCTCCCCAGGTGTAGAAGTAAGTCAGTTGAAGAATTAGAGAGAACCAATGAATGGTAAACCAATTATCTATTATGTTGTGCATCTGTGTTGGTTATTAGTCTCTCCAGGTGTAGCAAGTAAGTCAGTTGAAGAATTAGAGAGAACCAATGAATAGTAAACCAATTACCTGTTATGTTGTGCATCTGTGTTGGTTATTAGTCTCCCCAGGTGTAGCAAGTAAGTCAGTTGAAGAATTACAGAGAATCAATGAACAGTAAACCAATTACTTGTTATGTTGTGCCTCTGTGTTGGTTATTAGTCTCTCCAGGTGTAGCAAGTAGGTCAGTTGAAGAATTAGAGAGAACCAATGAACTGTAAACCAATTACATGTTATGTTGTGCCTCTGTGTTGGTTGTTAGTCTCCCCAGGTGTAGCAAGTAAGTCAGTTGAAGAATTAGAGAGAACCAATGAACAGTAAACCAATTACCTATTATGTTGTGCATCAGTGTTGGTTATTAGTCTCCCGAGGTGTAGCAAGTAAGTTAGTTGAAGAATTAGAGAGAACCAATGAACAGTAAACCAATTACCTGTTATGTTGTGCATCTGTGTTGGTTATTAGTCTCCCCAGGTGTAGCAAGTAAGTCAGTTGAAGAATTAGAGAGAACCAATGAATAGTAAACCAATTACCTGTTATGTTGTGCCTCTGTGTTGGTTATTAGTCTCCCCAAGTGTATCAAGTAAGTCAGTTGAAGAATTAGAGAGAATAAATGAAGAGTAAACCAATTACATGTTATGTTGTGCATCTGTGTTGGTTATTGTCGCCACCCGCCGAAACGGACCTTGGCATTTGCGACGATGGTCGGACTCTTTTTAAGTTTTGAAAAGTGGTGGATTGTTAGAACGACTTATTCTCAAACTGAGACCTCATCGAACTAACAATTTTATTGAATGAGTCACCAATCCATGTTAATCCCAAGCGGGACCCTCCATGGATTAGTGGTTTTCGCAAAAAGAAGGGTTCTTGGAGTCGCCACCAATGTTTTACTCAAAACATTGGAAAAAGGGATAAGGCAATTGATTTTCGCAAATCAACCTTGGCCATTACAACCAGAGTTGGGTAAGGGAGTCGGTTACGTGCGGGGAAGGTGTTAGCACCCCACAACGCCCCTTTCGGGTTCCCTATGACGGATTATTTCATAAATAACAGTGTAAAATTACTAAATTACCCCTATTTATTAGAAACGATTATAAGCGAAATATTTACATGATGAATAATTTAAACATGCGATGCAACAATCAGAAAGCAGTAAAAGGAAGGATTTTGAAGAAGAAACCTTTGAAGCGTGCTTTTATATATTCAAATAATAGGAGGCTTTTTGGCACTCCCTCCCACTACACGCTCGCTCGCTCCTTCTCTAAAAATTAATCTTTACTATGGAAATCAAAAAGATTTCCCTTCGACTAGTTCGAATTCTCAAGCTAAATGCTCAGAACTCAAGAACTTCGTCGGATCGGCTCTCGGAGAGAATTCTAGGGCAGAACACTGCTCAAAAACCCCAGAATACTCAGCAAGAGGGTCCAGAAGTCTGGAAAAAGTGTGGAATGACGTCCAAATGACGTCCTATATATAGGAGTGAGGCGCAGTACGGCCTCTGACATCAATACGGCCCGTACTGAAGTTTTGAACTACAGTACGGCCGTATTGAATTCAGTACGGCCGTACTGAAGTTCAAAAAACTTCAGTACGGCCGTATTGGTTTCAGTACGGCCGTACTGAAGTTCAAAAACTTCAGTATGGCCGTATTGGTTTCAGTACGGCCGTATTGTAGTTCAAATTGTTCAGTACGGCCGTACTGAACTTCTAGGAGGCCGTATTGAGCTTCAATCCTCCCACATCTTTATTTTAAGCTACTCTAAGACTTCTAAACCTACGAATAATCATCCTAGGGTCTTCCAGGGTCTTCCAGGAGTCCTTCTGGCTGACTTTCCTTCGGTCTTCGAGAGTCTTTGAGTCTTATTTCCGACCCGGACAATTTTAGGGGTCTACAGCTGCCCCCCCTTTACTTAGTCAAACGGCTTTTTAGTGTACCGGTTGCGAAGTAAAGGAGTTGACCCAATTGTCCGGGGAGTAGGCCATCCTTCTGACTTGTAGTGTCTTCCGATGGAAAATTGTTGAGTAGCCTCTCCAGGTTGAGTATTAGTCGTCGCCTCTCCAGGCTCGTGCATACCTCGGTGCTTCTGACAACCTCGGTAGCTGAGTACCGCCTCTCCAGGCTTAGCTTCGCTCGTCCTTCGAGCCGGAAGCTGCATACCTCCGTGTTTGTGACGACGGGGCAACGTGAGTACCGCCTCTCCAGGCTTAGCTTCGCTCGTCCTTCGAGCCGGAAGCTGCATACCTCCGTGTTTGTGACGACGGGGTAGCGTGAGTTTGCCCTCTCCAGGGTCTGCGGTTTGCCCTCCCGAGGGTTGCGTACCTCCGTGCTTCTAGTCACTTTGGTAGCGTGAGTTTGCCCTCTCCAGGGTCTGCGGTTTGCCCTCCCCAGGGTTGCGTACCTCCGTGTTTCTGGTCACTTTGGTAGCGTGAGTTTGCCCTCTCCAGGGTCTGCGGTTTGCCCTCCCCAGGGTTGCGTACCTCCGTGCTTCTGGTCACTTTGGTAGCGTGAGTTTGCCCTCTCCAGGGTCTGCGGTTTGCCTTCCCCAGGGTTGCGTACCTCTGTGTTTCTGGTCACTTTGGTAGCGTGAGTTTGCCCTCTCCAGGGTCTGCGGTTTGCCCTCCCCAGGGTTGCGTACCTCTGTGCTTCTAGTCACTTTGGTAGCGTGAGTTTTCCCTCTTGATGGAAGAGCATGGGCTAAAGGCCCAACCACTAGAGCTATGGCCAGGAGGTTACTTGAAGATTTGACTGCTTCAGAGCTTAGTGGGCCCAATGGGCTTGGTGGGCCTAGGGTGCTTCTTACTTGGGCTTAATTGATTATACACCATGTTTAATTGTACTTTCTTAGTTTAGGAATCTATTTTCATGTTGGTCTTGTATTTTGACCATAGATTAGGGTTTAGGCTAGTTGGGCCTAGTTTTGGGCTTCATGGGCCTTTGGGCTTTTGGTACCCAATATTGGGCTCATTATTTTCCTTGTAATATTTCCTATTGATTGTATTCATTAGACCATTGTATTTTGGTCATTAGTTTAGGGTTTAAGGAGGTTTAATAGTTCATTTGAATTAGGACAAATTAGGTCAAATTTAGGATGAATTTAAGTTGCATTTAGGTCACACTTTTGGCACCACCTTGGTTGCACAAGTGTGACACCGAAATGCAACCCTAAATTCACTCTAAATTCAACCTAATCTATCATTTAGCACTACATGACCGGTCATGAGCATGTGACACAAGGTTTGAATTCAAATTTGAATTTGAATTCAAATCTTGGCGCCAACATGTGACCAATCATGTGGTGCCAAGTGTGCTCCTCAATTTCGGATGCTATATGTTTCCCTCCTCTCATCTTTTGTACACACTTTTGATCATAATAGAAATTTGAGTGCCTTTGGCCGAGTTTCCCTCTTCAAAAGTCTCATTGAGTTCATCTTCAAAACCTTAGGATTTTCCCCTAGAATCCTTCTCTTTGAAGTGTGCTCTCCCTTGAAGCTTGAGCTTGGATGCTTCCCTCCTAGTTCTAGGTTGTTTCATCCGTGAGTTCTTAACCTTGAGTGTGTGGAAATTGAAGAACAAGTCTCCATTGAAGAAGATCCGGTCCAAGCAATTCCATGGAGAAGCATTGCCTTCACTTCTCCTAGTGTTGCTATCATTTTTGGTATCAAGAGCAAGGTCTTCAAGGAGATAAGTTCTTCATCTTGTTTTTGGTCCGAATATTTTTGTGTTCTTTGTGTTCTTATGTTTGTCTTAATTGAGTTTCAATTCGGATCTATATTTTGATGCTATTGAGTTCATAGATCCATTGTTGATTGTCTTGATTTTTCTTCCATAATCAACTTGTTAGGAACTATTTGCTTTGTGCTAATTTTGAGTTTATTTTGAGTCTCTCCATTCCTTGTATGTGTCCGTGATTGGACCTCATGCATTGCATTTAGATTTTGTTTTTAAATCTTTGTTTTGTCTTAGAAGTTTGTGTTTAGTCCTTACTTGTTGCAAATTCCTTGAATAGCATGTTTAACCTAGTTTTATTTTGAGTTTTGTGTCCATATTTTGCTTTCGGTTTACCTATTGTTCTTGCCTCCTATATGTGCTTTTTCTTTTTCCTTTTTGTGTTCATAACTTGCTATTAGTTCTAGTAAGTTTCCTTAGAGTTAGGTTTCCTTTGTGTTCTTAAGTTTTCAAATCACCTTCCATTAAAAATCTTCTAAAAAAAAATTTTCAAGTGTAATCCTATTTCTAGTGCACTTTCTTGTGGATTCAAATTTTAATAAAAAAAAAATTTAGAGGCTGAAAAACAGAGATAAAACAGAGCCTAAAACAAAAGAAAAGACCTAAAGTTCAAAAGAAAAATAGTTCAAAAAGAATCCAAACCAAAACCTAAAACTAGTGCACTAGTTTATCATTCTCACTTGAAATTTGACCTAATTTTTGGCTGATTTGTATTCTCGGTTTCTATAGCTTGGAACCTTAGAAAAATTTGAAATAAAAGGAAAAAACACTCTCTGGAATCTTAATTTGATACTGGAAAAAGAAAGAATTAAAAAAAATATATATAATACAATTTAAAATACAAAAGCCGAGAGGTGTACATTGGTGAAAATTCATTTGGTTCCTTGTTATTGTTTTGGCTACTAATTTTGCTATACTTGTCCAATTGCTTTCAAATTTTTTTTGTTTTGTTCATCTATTCTAGTACCTATCTAGGAACTCTTCTCTCTGAGTGCTAGTTTTTATTTGGAGTCTTAATTTTCAGTTTTACTTGTTGAACTTCTTTGAGTCTTGTCATATACACATATTACTCTTAATTTTGGTATAAGCTTTCCAAATTGTGCTTTGTTGCTTGTCTAGTTTTCTTTCAATATTTTCCTGTGCTGGAAGTGACCTTAAATCCTTGCTCAAGGATCAAGCATTGCTCAACAAAGAGTAGGAAAAATTTTGGACACTATAATCACCAAATTTGACCTAATTTAGTGACCAAAATCCTCCTAAATCTCCTTCACTTGAGTGACCAATTCCTTCACCTTGTGAGGCAGCCACCTTAACCTCTTTGTTGTGTTTCTTTTGCAGGTCCAGGAGCAGCATATTGAAGGATTAGTGGCGGATTAAACACTTGGTTAAGTGTTAGAAAAGTTGAACACAAAACCGCCACTAATTGGTCACCAAAGCCGCCACTTTATTGCTTTTTTAGGCTAGTTTAATTTTTGTCAATTCTCTTGTATTTTTAAACCAATTTGTAAAGCTTGGAGGGAGTATTAAGAAGCTGGTCAGGTATATCTACATCCTTGATAGACTCTCACGTGTAGTACTAGTGGAAGTGGCTTGGAAATTTCATATGTTTCAAGCTTCCACTTAGGATATCCGACTAGTTGCTTAACTTGCTTCTTTTAAGTTTTTTTGTACTTAATTGCTTTACTTTGTTGCCTATAAACGTCTAGAATTGTGTAGTTTTATTTGCTCACGTTTAGTTAAGTGTCAAAAACAAACAAATTGTGAAAAAGCATACAAAATTTTTGTGAAAAGTTTTGAGGAATTGGAAATACCACAAAGGAGTTTAGTGATTTCCACTTGAAAAGGCTTGGTTATTAAGTGGCTCTTTGTAGCTCACCTCCCTTGATAGTGCAACTTGTACACTTAAACTTCCAAGTGCTATTTTCATTCTTAGAAAATACCAAAAACATTTTATAACTTTTTGCATAGCATACAAATTCTTTTTGCTTAACCATGAGTCATCATTCTCAAGGTAGTAGTGACTTTGATACTCCTAAAAGTTTTGAAAGAATTGTCAAGGAGGTTGAAGCACTAAAACTTTGGAAAAATGATGAGATGCTTCAAAAACAAAAAGAGAAACTTGAAAAAGAAGTACAAATCATGGCTTTGGAACAAGAAATCCAAAAGATTAAGCAAAGGGAAGAAAAACTTTTAAAAAGATTAAATAAAAATAAAAGTCCAAAAGGTTCTTCTAGGAGCTCAACCAAGAGCTCCAATGATTCTCAAAGTCAAAATAATGATGGTAGTATCCAAATGGATGCTTATTATCAACCAACACCTAGGAGAGTCATTAAAGAACACAAAGTGAGGGAATCAAGGGTTGATCTCCCTTACTTTCATGGAAAAGATAATGTGGACACCTACTTGGATTGGGAGATGAAAGTGGAGCAAATCTTCACTTGTCATCAAGTAGGTGAGGAAAGAAAAGTTCCTTTGGCCACCCTAGCTTTTCAAGGACAAGCCATGTATTGGTGGACATCCTTGGAAAGAGAGAGAAGACTTCACAATGATCCTCCCATCACTTATTGGAATGAGTTGAGGAGTGCTATGAGAAGAAGGCACATACCTTCTTATTATAGTAGGGAGCTTATGGATAAGCTCCAAAGGCTCCAACAAAAGGGTATGAGTGTTGAGGAGTATAGGCAAAAGATGGAGTTATATCTCATGAGGGCTGGGATAAGGGAAGAAGAAAGATTGACCATTGCTAGATTTCTAAGTGGTCTTAATTTTGACATAAGAGATAGAGTTGAGTTACTCCCTTATAGGAACCTTGATGATTTGGTCCAACTTTGTATAAGGGTGGAACAACAAAATTTGAGAAAATCTTCTTTTAAAGGAAAAACTCAATCTAGTTCTTATGTTAAAAAAGACTACAAGAGGGAGGGTCAATTTGATTCCTCTAAGAAATTTGGTAAAGGTCTTGAAAAAGATAAAGAAAATGAAAAAGAGAAAAACAAAAATAGTGTCACTTCTAGTAGTAAGACTAGTGACATCAAATGCTTTAAATGTCTTGGGAGAGGCCATATAGCTTCTCAATGCCCCACTAAAAAGGTGATGATTTTGAAAGGGGAAGACGTTTATAGTAGTGTTGATGAAACTAGTACTACCACTTCAAGTGATAGTGAAACTAGTGAAGAAGATCATCACATTGAAAGTGCATATCCTTATGATGGTCAACTTCTCATGGTTAGAAAGCTTCTAGGAAGCCAACCTCATGAGTCTCATCTTTCACAAAGGGAGAACATATTTCACACAAGGTGTAAAATTTTAGACAATGCTTGTTCTCTCATTGTGGATAGTGGGTCTTGTTGCAACTGTTGTAGCACAAGGTTGGTGGAGAAGCTTGGTCTTACTATTATTCCTCATCCGAAACCATATCAACTTCATTGGATTAATGAAGATGGGGATATTAATGTTAATCAACAAGTGAAAGTCAAGTTCTCTATTGGTAACTAGGAAGACCAAGTGGTTTGTGACATAGTTCCAATGGAAGCTTGTCATATTTTGTTGGGAAGGCCATGGCAATTTGACAAGAAAACCATGCACAATGGCCTTACCAATGAAATTACTTTCACTCATAAAGAAAAGAAATTTGTACTTCATCCTTTGTCTCCTTCACAAGTGATAGAGGATCAAGTACAAATGAAAAAGAAAAGAGAAGAAGAAAAAAAAAACTTGAATAAAAAAAAAGAAAAGAAGGAAAAGAAGCATAAGTTTTCAAAGAAGGATGAAGAGAAATCTTTTCCAAAAAAAGGAATTCAACAAGAACCTTTAAAAGAAACTTTGATTGTTGAAAAACCTTCTTACATTCTTCTTTGTAAAGGTATGCTTCAGTGTCATAATTTAAGTATTGAACTTAGTTCTTTATCTCCTCAAGTTTCTCATTTATTAAAAGAATTTGATGATATATTCCCTCGTGAAGGTCCACAAGGCCTTCCTCCTTTTAGGGGTATAGAACATCAAATTGATTTTGTGCCTGGGGTTAGTCTACCCAATAGACCAGCCTATAGGACAAATCCTCAAGAAACTAAGGAGATCGAGAATCAAGTCCATGAATTATTGAATAAGGGTTGGGTACAAAAGAGTTTGAGTCCCTGTGCTGTGCCTGTATTGTTAGTGCCCAAGAAAGATGGAAAATGGAGAATGTGTTGTGATTGTAGGGCCATTAACAATATCACAATCAAGTACAGGCACCCAATCCCTAGACTTGATGATATGCTTGATGAGTTACATGGTGCTTCCATATTTTCTAAAATTGATCTTAAAAGTGGTTATCACCAAATAAGAATTAAAAAGGGTGATGAGTGGAAAACTGCTTTTAAAACCAAATTTGGATTATATGAGTGGTTAGTTATGCCTTTTGGTTTAACTAATGCACCAAGTACATTCATGAGGCTTATGAATCATGTCTTGAGAGAATGTATAGGAAAATTTGTGGTTGTTTATTTTGATGATATATTAATCTATAATAGGTCTCAAGATGATTATTTAGGACATCTTAGAGAAGTTATGATGATCCTTAGGGAAAACCAATTATTTGCAAATCTTGAAAAATGTACTTTTTGTGTAGATCATGTGGTTTTCCTAAGGTTCATTGTAAGCAAAAATGGGGTTCAAGTGGATCCCGAGAAAATTAAAGCCATTCAAGAGTGGCCAAAGCCTAAAAATGTTAGTGAAGTTAGGAGTTTTCATGGTTTAGCAAGTTTTTATAGAAGATTTGTACCTAACTTCTCTAGCATTGCTTCACCCTTGAATGAGCTTGTCAAAAAAGATATTTCATTTGAATGGACTTCCAAGCATGACCAAGCATTTCAATTACTTAAAGATCAACTTACTAATGCACCCATTTTAGCTCTACCTAATTTTGAAAAGACTTTTGAGCTAGAATGTGATGCATCAGGAGTTGGCATAGGAGCTGTGTTATTGCAAGGAGGACACCCCATTGCATATTTTAGTGAAAAACTAAAAGGTGCCTCCCTCAATTACCCTACCTATGATAAGGAGTTGTATGCCTTGGTTAGAGCTTTACAAACTTGGGAGCACTATCTTGTGTCCAAAGAGTTTGTCATCCATAGTGACCATGAGTCACTTAAATATTTAAGAGGTCAAGGTAAATTAAATAAAAGACATGCCAAATGGTTAGAGTTTCTTGAACAATTTCCATATATTATTAAATTCAAGAAAGGAAAATCCAATGTTGTAGCTGATGCTTTATCTAGGAGACATACCTTGCTTGTGTCCCTAGGAACTCAAATTCTTGGATTTGATAATATTAGGGAATTGTATGAAGAATATCTTGAATTTGGTGTTAATTATAAAAAATGTCAACAAAAAGCTTTTGATGGTTTCTATATGGCTGAGGGGTATTTATACAAAGAAGGAAGATTGTGTATACCCCAAGGATCCATTAGGAAACTATTAATTAAAGAGAGTCATGAAGGTGGGCTTATGGGGCACTTTGGTGTTGATAAAACCCTTAGTTTGCTAAAAGAAAAATTTTATTGGCCCCATATGCGAAAAGATGTCCAAAGGCATTGTTTTAGATGTTTAGCTTGTTTACAAGCTAAGTCTAAAGTAATGCCTCATGGAACATACACACCTTTGCCTGTTGCTTCTTCTCCTTGGGTGGATATTGATGGAATCATACTTGGGAGAACAAGAGGAGACACATTAAAAGATCCAAGAGGAGTGGGCTAGAGATGAAGGTTTGGGCCAGTCAAGGCCCAATAGGCCCGATGGGCCTGGGAAGGCCCAAGTGGAACTTTTCATGGGCCATATTTTGTTATAGCTATTTTCATATGTTTTGTATACATAATGTTAGTATAGGTATCATATATTTTGGTCTTGTATTTTGGACCACATAGAGTAGCATTTTAGGTTTTAGGCTTGTTGGGCCTAGTTTTGGGCTTCATGGGCCTTTGGGCTTTTGGTACCCAATATTGGGCTCATTTTCATTCTTGTAATTTTTCCTTTCCATTGTATTTGTTTGACCATTGTATTTAGGTCATTAGATTAGGAAAATACAAGAAATACTAAAGTAGGTTAACTAGGTTAAATTAGGTTTAATTTGGAAGCCATTTAAGTTACATTTGAGTCACATGTTTTGCACCAATTGGTGGCTGAACATGTGACACTCAAATTAACCCTAAATGACTCTCAA
Organism: Cajanus cajan; assembly: GCF_000230855.2. Classification (NCBI taxonomy): domain Eukaryota; kingdom Viridiplantae; phylum Streptophyta; class Magnoliopsida; order Fabales; family Fabaceae; genus Cajanus; species Cajanus cajan. Next base: position 40,107,603 of record NC_138524.1, read on the forward strand.
ATCAGACCTAGATGCACATTAGATACCTAAACTCACGGCCACACCCATGTGCACCAAAATTTGAATTCAAATTTCCAATTTGAATTCAAATTTTAGGCGCCAACTTGTGTAGTTTAGTCTAGGTGCCAAAACCGTCCCTACTTAAAGTGTTTCTCCTACACATTGTAATCACTTTTGATATATGAGATTTCTGAAAATTATTTCAGCCATCCTTTCAAGAGTCACCGAATCCAAGAGAAAGCCATAGAGAGAGTGCCTTCAAATCCTTAGGAAAACCTAGTTTCCTTATCTTTGAAGTGAGCAATCCCTTGAGTGCTTGAGCTTGGATGCTTCCTTCAAGGCTTAGGCCTTCATTCCGCAAGTTTCTCACCATCATAAGGTGTTCATTCATTCGGTAGTATCTCCTTTGAAGTGGATCCGTGCCTAGAAGGAGCTTGGAGGAGTTCAATCATCACTTCTCCCACTCACTTCTATCATTTTTGGTATCAAGAGCAAGGTCTTCAAGGAGATAAGTTCTTCATCTTGTTTTGGTCCGAATATTATGTGTTCTTTGTGTTCTTATGTTTGTCTTAATTGAGTTTCAATTCGGATCTATATTTTGATGTTATTGAGTTCATAGATCCATTGTTGATTGTCTTGAATTTTTCTTCCATAATCAACTTGTAGGAACTATTTGCTTTGTGCTAATTTTGAGTTTATTTTGAGTCTCTCCATTCCTTGTATGTGTCCGTGATTGGACCTCATGCATTGCATTTAGATTTTGTTTTTAAATCTTTGTTGTGTCTTAGAAGTTTGTATTTAGTCCTTACTTGTTGCAAATTCCTTGAATAGCATGTTTAACCTAGTTTTATTTTGAGTTTTGTGTCCATATTTTGCTTTCGGTTTACCTATTGTTCTTGCCTCCTATATGTGCTTTTTCTTTTGCCTTATTGTGTTCATAACTTGCTATTAGTTCTAGTAAGTTTCTTTAGAGTTAGGTTTCTATTATGTTCTTAAGTTTTCAAATCACATTCCATTGAAAAACTTATAAAGATTTTGTGATTCAAAAATTTCAAGTGTAAACCTACTTCTAGTGCACTCTTTTTGTGGATTCAAATTTTAAAAAAATTAGAGGCTGAAAACAGAGATAAAACAGAGCCTAAAGTGTTCAAAATATCAAAAAGAAAAGAGTTCAAAAGGAATCCAAACCAAAAACCTAAAGATTAGTGCACTAGTTATTCAAGTTACTTGAAATTTGACCTAATTTTTGGCTGATTTGTATTCTCGGTTTCTATAACTTGGAATCATTGAAAAATTTGAAACAAAAGGCAAATATACTCTCTGGACTCTTAATTTGATACTGGAAAAAGAAAGAATTAAAAAAAAAAATAGAGAAAGAAAATTAAAAGGAAAAAGCCGAGAGGTATACAAGTTGAAAAACCTACTTGATTCCTTGTTATTGTTTTGGCTACTACTTTTGCTAAACTTGTCCAATTGTCTTCAAATTTTTTTTGATTTGTTCATCTATTCTAGTACCTATCTAGGAACCCTTCTCTCTGAGTGCTAGCTTTTATTTGGAGTCTTAATTTTCAGTTTTACTTGTTGAACTTCTTTGAGTGTTGTCATATACACATATTACTCTTAATTTTGGTATAAGCTTTCCAAATTGTGCTTTGTTGCTTGTCTAGTTTTCTTTCAATAATTTCCTGTGCTGGAAGTGGCCTTAAATCCTTGCTCAAGGATCAAGCATTGCTCAACAAAGAGTAGGAAAAATTTTGGACACTATAATCACCAAATTTGACCTAATTTAGTGACCAAAATTCTCCTAAATCTCCTTCACTTGAGTGACCAATTCCTTCACCTTGTGAGGCAGCCACCTTAACCTCTTTGTTGTGTTTCTTTTGCAGGTTCAGGAGCAGCATATTGAAGGATTAGTGGCGGATTAAACACTTGGTTAAGTGTTGGAAAAGTTGAACACAAAACCGCCACTAATTGGTCACCAAAGCCGCCACTTTATTGTTTTTTTTAGGCTAGTTTAATTTTGTCAATTCTCTTGTATTTTAAACCAATTTGTAAAGCTTGGAGGGAGTATTAAGAAGCTGGTCAGGTATATCTACATCCTTGATAGACTCTCACGTGTAGTACTAGTGGAAGTGGCTTGGAAATTTCATATGTTTCAAGCTTCCACTTAGGATATCCGACTAGTTGCTTAACTTGCTTCTTTTAAGTTTTCTTGTACTTAATTTCTTTACTTTGCTGCCTATAAACGTCTAGAATTGTGTAGTTTTAATTGTTCACGCTTAGTTAAGTGTCAAAAACAAACAAAGTTGTAAAAAGCATACAAAATTTTTGTGAAAAGTTTTGGGGATTTGGAAATACCACAAAGGAGTTTAGTGATTTCCACTTGAAAAGGCTTGGTTATTAAGTGGCTCTTTGTAGCTCACCTCCCTTGATAGTGCAACTTGTACACTTAGACTTCCAAGTGCTATTTTCATTCCTAGAAAATAAAAAAAAACATTTTCTAACTTCTTGCATAGCATATAAAATCTTATTGTTTAATCATGAGTCAACATTCTCAAAGTAGTAGTGGCTTTGAATCTCCTAAAAGTTTTAAAAGAATTGTCAAGGAGGTTGAGGCACTAAAACTTTGGAAGCATGATGAAATACTTCAAAAACAAAAAGAAAAACTTGAAAAGGAAGTACAAATCATGGCTTTAGAACAAGAGATTCAAAAGATTAAGCAACGAGAAGAAAAACTTTTAAAAAGATTAAATAAAAATAAAAGTCCAAAAGGTTCTTCTAGGAGCTCAACCAAGAGCTCCAATGATTCTCAAAGTCAAAATAATGATGGTAGTATCCAAATGGATGCTTACTATCAACCAACACCTAGGAGAGTCATTAAAGAACACAAAGTGAGGGAATCAAGGGTTGATCTCCCTTACTTTCATGGAAAAGATAATGTGGACACCTACTTAGATTGGGAGATGAAAGTGGAGCAAATCTTCACTTGTCATCAAGTAGGTGAGGAAAGAAAAGTTCCTTTGGCCACCCTAGCTTTTCAAGGACAAGCCATGTATTGGTGGACATCCTTGGAAAGAGAGAGAAGACTTCACAATGATCCTCCCATCACTTATTGGAATGAGTTGAGGAGTGCTATGAGAAGAAGGCACATACCTTCTTATTATAGTAGGGAGCTTATGGATAAGCTCCAAAGACTCCAACAAAAGAATATGAGTGTTGAGGAGTATAGACAAAAGATGGAGTTGTATCTCATGAGGGCTGGCATAAGGGAAGAGGAAAGGTTGACCATTGCTAGATTTTTAAGTGGTCTCAATTTTGATATTAGAGATAGAGTTGAGTTACTCCCTTATAGGGACCTTGATGATTTGGTCCAACTTTGTATAAGGGTGGAACAACAAAATTTGAGAAAAGGCAAAACTCAATCTAGCTCTTATATCAAGAGAGAGGACAAGAGGGAGGGTCAATATGACTCTTCTAAAAACTCTAGTAAAGGTCAAGAAAAAGAAAAAGAAAATGATAAAAATAAAAATGTTGTCACTTCTAGTAGTAAAACTAGTGACATCAAATGCTTTAAATGTCTTGGGAGAGGCCATATAGCTTCTCAATGTCCAACTAAAAAGGTCATGATTTTGAGAGGACAAGACATTTATAGTAGCCTTGATGAATCTAGTTCTACCACTTCAAGTGATAGTGAGACTAGCAAAGAAGACCCTCAAATTGAAAAGTTATATCCTGTTGATGGTGATCTTCTTATGGTCAAAAGGCTTCTTGGAAGTCAACCTTGTCCCACTTCACTATCACAAAGAGAGAACATCTTTCACACAAGATGTTTAGTTTCTAAAAAAACTTGTTCTCTTATTGTTGATAGTGGATCATGTTCAAATTGTTGTAGTACAAGGTTGGTTAACAAGTTAGCCCTTACCACCATTCCTCACCCTCACCCTTATAAACTTCATTGGCTCAATGAAGGTGAGGAATTGGAGGTGAATCAACAGGTGAAGGTCAAGTTTTCTGTAGGGGATTATAAAGACAAAGTTTTATGTGATGTGATCCCTATGGAAGCTTGTCATATTTTGCTTGGTAGGCCATGGCAATTTGATAAACAAACTATACATGATGGCCTTACTAACAAAATAACCTTCACTCATAAAAATAAAGAAATTGTTTTTAATCCTTTGACACCACCCCAAGTGTTTGAGGATCAAAAACAAATGAAAAAGAAAATAAACAAAGAAAAAAAAGAAGGAAAGAGTGTGGATCAAGGGGACTCCACTAAGACTTTTGTGACAAAAGAGAGTTATTTCATGACCACACAAGCTTACCCAAGAACTCTCTTTATTCATAAAAATCTTGACTCTTATCCTAATGCTGCCACTTCTCTTAAAGTTGAGAATGAGGAACAAAATGAATTTCAAGCAAAGAATTCTTCTCAACTTCGAGATATAGTGAAGAGGGAGTGGACTATACCTAGTGTTACTCCTTATACTACTTCCTTGAAGGTGCACAAGGAAGGAAGTATTTCTTTTAATGTCATAAAGCACCCAATTTTGGGTTTACATTGTTTAGTAGATCTAACTTGTAATAATCTATATTCTATGTTTGATCTTATGGGAAGTTCTTCCTCTTTTGAACTTAATATGATTTCTTCCCTACAAGATAAATATAGTTTATATGATTATGAGCATCTAGCAAACAATCAAATCCAAAATTGTCTAGGGCGTTTTCTAGTAATTTTTTTCTTTATCTCTTAGGAAAAGCCTAGGTTACCATTTAGGGTACTTTAGGCAAGATATAGTAGTGTTTAGAAATCATACTTTTCATTGTTTTAGTCATAGTGTCTTTACATTTCTAGGTTTTATTTCTAGGTTATGCTTAGAAGAGGAGCCTAGTTCTAGAGAGTCTAATATTTTCCCTTTCTTTGTTAGGTTAGATATTAGGACTCCTCTTAGGATTTTTACTCTTCTTTCTTACCCTCTCACTTTTTATTCTTCGAATGCTTTCTTTGTAGGTATTGATTTTTCTACTTCCATTCATCCTCGAGATTTGAGGACAAATCCTTTTCAAGAGGGAGGGGATGATGGAATCATACTTGGGAGAACAAGAGGAGACACATTAAAAGATCCAAGAGGAGTGGGCTAGAGATGAAGGTTTGGGCCAGTCAAGGCCCAATAGGCCCGATGGGCCTGGGAAGGCCCAAGTGGAACTTTTCATGGGCCATATTTTGTTATAGCTATTTTCATATGTTTTGTATACATAATGTTAGTATAGGTATCATATATTTTGGTCTTGTATTTTGGACCACATAGAGTAGCATTTTAGGTTTTAGGCTTGTTGGGCCTAGTTTTGGGCTTCATGGGCCTTTGGGCTTTTGGTACCCAATATTGGGCTCATTTTCATTCTTGTAATTTTTCCTTTCCATTGTATTTGTTTGACCATTGTATTTAGGTCATTAGATTAGGAAAATACAAGAAATACTAAAGTAGGTTAACTAGGTTAAATTAGGTTTAATTTGGAAGCCATTTAAGTTACATTTGAGTCACATGTTTTGCACCAATTGGTGGCTGAACATGTGACACTCAAATTAACCCTAAATGACTCTCAAATCAGACCTAGATGCACATTAGATACCTAAACTCACGGCCACACCCATGTGCACCAAAATTTGAATTCAAATTTCCAATTTGAATTCAAATTTTAGGCGCCAACTTGTGTAGTTTAGTCTAGGTGCCAAAACCGTCCCTACTTAAAGTGTTTCTCCTACACATTGTAATCACTTTTGATATATGAGATTTCTGAAAATTATTTCAGCCATCCTTTCAAGAGTCACCGAATCCAAGAGAAAGCCATAGAGAGAGTGCCTTCAAATCCTTAGGAAAACCTAGTTTCCTTATCTTTGAAGTGAGCAATCCCTTGAGTGCTTGAGCTTGGATGCTTCCTTCAAGGCTTAGGCCTTCATTCCGCAAGTTTCTCACCATCATAAGGTGTTCATTCATTCGGTAGTATCTCCTTTGAAGTGGATCCGTGCCTAGAAGGAGCTTGGAGGAGTTCAATCATCACTTCTCCCACTCACTTCTATCAGATATTAGCATGGATTTTGTGCTAGGTTTACCTAGAACCCAAAGGGGAATGGATTCTATTTTTGTGGTAGTGGACCGATTTAGTAAAATGGCTCATTTTATTCCATGCCACAAAGTAGATGATGCAAGCAACATTGCAAAACTCTTCTTTAGAGATGTGGTTAAACTTCATGGGCTTCCTAAAACTATAGTTTCAGATAGAGATACAAAGTTTCTAAGCCATTTTTGGCGTGTCTTATGGTCAAGACTAGGAACTAAACTCCTCTTTTCAACTACTTGTCATCCTCAAACAGATGGCCAAACTGAGGTAGTGAATAGATCTCTGTCTACTATGCTTAGGGCAGTCCTAAAGGGTAATCACAAATCTTGGGATGAGTTTTTACCTCATATTGAATTTGCCTACAATAGGGTAGTTCATAAAACTACCAATATTTCTCCTTTTGAGGCTGTTTATGGGTTTAATCCTTTAACTCCTTTGGACTTGATACCTCTTCCTAATGTTGAACATTTCATTCATAAGGAAGGGGCTTCAAGGGCTGATTTTGTTAAGAAACTTCATGAAAGGATTAAAATTCATATTCAAAATCAAAATGAGAAATATGCAAAACAAGGAAGTAAAGGCAAGAAGTCTATGATCTTCGAGGAAGGTGATTGGGTTTGGCTTCATTTAAGAAAAGAACGTTTTCCAAATCAAAGGAAGTCTAAACTCAGTCCTAGAGGAGATGGTCCCTTTCAGGTCTTACAGCGTATCAATGATAACGCCTATAGACTTGATTTACCCTCTGACTATGGAGTCAGCACCACTTTTAATGTCAGTGATCTTAAACCTTTTGTAGGTGCTAGTGATGATGAGGAAGAGTCTTCAGATTCGAGGACGAATCCTTCTCAAGAGGGAGGGAATGATGGAAGAGCATGGGCTAAAGGCCTGTAGACCCCTAAAATTGTCCGGGTCGGAAATAAGACTCGAAGACTCTCAAAGACCGAAGGAAAGTCAGCCAGAAGGACTCCTGGAAGACCCTAGGATGATTATCTGTAGGTTTAGAGGTCTTAGAGTAGCTTAAAATAAGGATGTGGGAGGATTGAAGCTCAATACGGCCTCTTAGAAGTTCAGTACGGCCGTACTGAACAATTTGAACTACAATACGGCCGTACTGAAACCAATACGGCCGTACTGAAGTTTTTGAACTTCAGTGCGGCCGTACTGAAACCAATACGGCCGTACTGAAGTTTTTGAACTTCAGTGCAGCCGTACCGAAACCAATACGGCCGTACTGAAGTTTTTGAAACTTCAGTACGGCCGTACTGAATTCAATACGGCCGTACTGTAGTTCAAATCTTCAGTACGGGCCGTATTGATGTCAGAGGCCGTACTGCGCCTCACTCCTATATATAGGACGTCATTTGGACGTCATTCCACACTTTTCCACACTTCTTGGACTCTCTTCTTGAGTATTCTGGGGTTTTTGAGCAGTGTTCTGCCCTAGAATTCTCTCCGAGAGCCGATCCGACGAAGTTCTTGAGTTCTGAGCATTTAGCTTGAGAATTCGAACTAGTCGAAGGGAAATCTTTTTGATTTCCATAGTAAAGATTAATTTTTAGGAAGGAGCGAGCGAGCTTGTAGAGGGAGGGAGCGCCAAAAAGCCTCCTAAACTTCATTGAAATATATAAAAGCACGCTTCAAAGGTTTCTTTCTTAAAATCCCTTCTTTTACTGCTTTCTGATTGTTGCATATTTAAAATTGTCATCATGTAGATATTTAATTTATAACCGCTTATAATAAATAGGGGTAATTTAGTAATTTTACACTGTTATTTATGAAATAATCCGTCATAGGGAACCCGAAAGGGGCGTTGTGGGGTGCTAACACCTTCCCCGCACGTAACCGACTCCCTTACCCAACTCTGGTTGTAATGGCCAAGGTTGATTTGCGAAAATCAATTGCCTTATCCCTTTTTCCAATGTTTTGAGTAAAACATTGGTGGCGACTCCAAGAACCCTTCTTTTTGTGAAAACCACTAATCCATGGAGGGTCCCGCTTGGGATTAATATGGATTGGTGAATCATTTAATAAAATTGTTAGTTCGATGAGGTCTCAGTTTGAGAATAAGTCGTTCTAACAATCCACCACTTTTCAAAACTTTAAAAAGAGTCCGACCATCGTCGCGAATGCCAAGCTCCGTTTCGGCGGGTGGCGACAGATGGCGACTCCGCTGGGGAAGCCTCGAGAGTCAATCCCATTTAGTGATGGATTCTTTTCAAAATAATAGTTTAAAATTACTTTATTACCCCTCACTTGTATGATAACATGTTTATCTTTTTGGCTTTAATAACTGTTGTATTTTTAAATTTACGCAATTGTTTGAAATACAAACTGTACACGAACCTTTGCACACAACAGTTCCCTCTATACCCGGGGGCATGAGTGGTAATCCATAGGGAGTGGATGTTAGTACGGCCGGTTGTCGAATGGGTCTATAGGTGCCCGTAGACCGTTGTCGGAAAACATCACTCAAGGTGATAACCATGAACTCAAGTCCGACAGTGCGTTGGAACTTTCCATCGGCTTACGACGAGAGGAATTGGGTCCCTATAATGGGGGCACCTTGGGGGCCTCAGACCGGTGAGAACAGTTAGAACCACCTTGAATATGCACTTTTCTGCAGGATACCCCTACCTCGTGATTCGCTCGTGACTGTTCGTGGATGAGTGAATTGTTTGTGCATTGTTTATGTGACATTGTTTGAGCATACATTGCATTCTTTAAACATACAACATTCCTTTTTAAAATAAGAATAAATAGGAATAAGAATCTTCCGTTACATGGTGTTAACATCTACCTTCATCACATTCATATAGGTAGTTTCCATTTTCACCCAAAAAAAATAATAAATACCCAAAAAAAAAAAAAAGAAGAAAAAAAGGGTTATCCAAACCAAGCAATATCATGCATCATCTCAGGGACATCCCGAAAACATGATAATGCTTAGTTGAATAAACACAATGCATGCATATTCAACCCCATCATCTCATATCATGCATTTTTATCAAAGATCATGGAGGGATCTAGGTTTGCATTTCATACATCCCTCCTAATAAATCATTAATAAACATTAATAAAAAGAAAGAATTAATCGATGCGTATGTTCAAAGAATGGATCGCACGCCGTTCGTTATTAAATGCAAGCCAACAACCGTGCCAAGTGAACGCACATCAACTCCGTTGTTGGTAATCAAGACGAATAAAGGGGAAGGTCCGATACCATTAAGGATCACTGCTCCAAGACCTTTTCCCTACGAATCAAATAAGGCTGTGCCATGGATATACGACATCCATTTTTCTGCCGACAGCGATATCTCTAATATCGCTGGACTTGGGGGCATGACTAGGAGTGGCAGGATCTACACTCCCGAAGATCTTCATGACAAAGCTCCCAAGAATAAAAGGAAAGAAAAAGAAGAAAAAAAACCGAGGAAAATAAAGAATCCAAGGAGGAGACTGACGAGCTGTTAAAGTATATCCGACAGAGCGAGTACTCCATCGTAGATCAACTTCATAGGACGCCAGCAAAGATCACTCTGTTGTCGTTGATCCTAAGCTCCGAACCGCATCGACAAGCTCTGTTGAAAGTCTTGAACGAGGCATACGTGTCGCACACTATCTCCCAAGACAAGTTTGAGGGGATTGTTAGTCACATCACGGCTAATGATCACCTCACTTTCACCGATGAAGAGATCCCCGCTGGGGGACCGAATCACAACAAGCCCTTGCACATCTCTGTAAAGTGCAAGGAGTATCACATCGCTAAAGTCTTGGTGGATAATGGATCTTCCTTGAATGTGATGCCAAAAAGAACATTTGATCAAGTGGCAATCAAGGGAATCCAAATGCGCCCGAGAAACATGATCGTTCGAGCTTTCGACGGTTCTAAAAGAGAAGTGGTGGGAGAAGTCAATCTCCCAATCCAAATTGGACCCACCATCTTCAACGTCGAATTTCAAGTGATGGATATTACTCCCGCATACAGCTGTCTCCTCGGCCGACCTTGGATTCATGATGCGAAAGCTGTTCCTTCTACGCTCCACCACAAAGTCAAATTCATTGTGGGTGACAAGCTGGTGACTGTACAAGCTGAAGACGATATACTCATCAGCAAGCCATCCACCATACCTTACGTGGATGCAGCGGAGGAAGCTCTAGAAACCGCCTTCCAAGCATTGGAAATTGCCAATGTTGAAACGTTTCCCCGAGAAATGAAGAAGGTAGCCTACATGCTCACCAAGAATGGATACTTGCCTGGACAAGGACTTGGCAAGGATTCCCAAGGGATTCCCGAGCTACCCATTATCAAGGATAATCCGGGGAAACAAGGGTTAGGATACGACCCTAATAAAGATCAAAGGACGAAGAGGAACCAAGATCCTTCTCGACGTTCTTTAAGCCAGATCTTTAGGAAGGCCGGTTCACAAGCGTCAAGGCCGGTCGTCGTCATCAAGTGCTCTTCTCCTTCCGATAGGGATGTATAGACCTGATGACTATTAGAGATTACTCCTCGGGGACAGCCCGACCCCCGAGCCTCGATAGGGCACATGTTTCCATTATGATTATAATAAAATCATTCTTTATTATTTCTTACTGCTTCTCTTCTTGCTTACAATAAATTTCTAAACCGCATTATTTTTAACCCTGTTTGAATAAACATGAATGAGGTTAAAATCATCTTAATAATAATCCCGCATCATTTTTATGTGGAAGTGTGTGTGACAACTTGGAGCACCTTCCCTTGGCCTCGACAAGTGCCATCATGGATAAAAAAGAAATCCTAAAAACAAAAAGCTCGGCAGGAAACCCAAAAAGGGGGCTGCGCAAAAATAAGAGCAAAAGACCCGCTAGGAATCCCACGAAAGGGTGACCTAGGCAAAAGTTAGGGTTGCAAAAACGAACAAAAACAAAAGTCTGCTAAAACGCCACAAAAGGGTGTTTTAGGCAAAAATAAGGACAATGAAAAAACAAAAGAAATCCATGATGGTACCATGGGCCGAATTCAAAAAAGGTTCAAGGGAAGCTATCTAAGTTGTCAAAATCACAACGTCAATAACAAGATTTTCTTAACTTCATAAGTGTTTAATCAAACAAGCCTAAACACATAAGCCTACCTTGGCCAACCATTCTTACAAAAACCATTTTCAAAAAAAATAATCCCCTCTAAAACACAAACTTCTGAACAAAAATATCTTTCCTTTCTTTTCTCTCTTGTCCCAAACGATTTTAGAATAATCTAGTGGAAACATGGAGATATAGTGGTCAATAGGAGGGTTGACATGTCTTCTAAAGGAAGGGAAGAATCACTGGGTTGATGACGCCCATCTCAATATAACACGCATCATTCCTCGGTTACAGAAATCGGTAGCGCACAGCCCGTCTAGAGGAATGGCAAGATCCAAACAAAGAAACGCATCGGTTAATTCTTTTGAAAAAATAAATCGAATAGAATTAGGTGCATCATACCGCATACATGCATACAGATGATAGGTGTACTGGAAGATCACTTATTCTCTGTTTATTGAAAAAACAAACAAAAAAAAAAACAAAAAAAAAAAAACAAAAAAAACCAAAAAAACAAAGAAACAAAAAATATAAACTTCAAAAAAAAATAATGCGCCCGTACCATGTTCAGTACACCCGTACTAAAATCAGGGTTATGAACAAATTTTCAACTCAATACGAGCGTACTGAAATGGATACGGCCGTATTGGCCATAAAGAAATTTTCAAAGACCTCATCATGAGGCAATCGCATAAAATAGAAAAAAATAGGAAAAATTGCTTGTGTATGACAGCAGAAAAATCGACGAAAAGGCAATCTGTACAGAAAAAGCCAAAATCAACAAAGAAGGCAAAAAAACAGAAAAAGCCAAAAAACGACAAAAAAGGCAAAAATTCAGAAAATCAACCGCATTGTACAGAATAACTGAGCCTGGAGAGGCTTACCGAAATAATACTCTCTCACCTCAGAATAATTGAGCCTGGAGAGGCTTGTCGAAATAATACTCCCCAAGAGACATCTCCGCTTGCACTCTTGGGCTGAACAAAAAAATCAATAAAACGTACAAGAATAACCGAGCCTGGAGAGGCTTGCCGAAATAATACTCCCACAGAATAATTGAGCCTGGAGAGGCTTGCCGAAATAATACTCTCTCAGAATAACTAAGCCTGGAGAGGCTTGCCGAAATAATACTCTCTCAGAATAATTGAGCCTGGAGAGGCTTGCCGAAATAATACTCTCTCAGAATAATTGAGCCTGGAGAGGCTTGCTGAAATAATACTCTCTCAGAATAATTGAGCCTGGAGAGGCTTGCCGAAATAATACTCCCCAATTGTACAGAATAACTGAGCCTGGAGAGGCTTGCCGAAATAATACTCCCCAAGGGACGTCTCAGCTTGCGCTCTTGGGCTGAACAGAAAATACAGCATTGTACAGAATAATTGAGCCTAGAGAGGCTCGCCGAAATAATACTCCCCAGAGATATCTTAGCTTCCACTCACGGGCCAAATTCCCCAGTGAAAGCTATCAAAGCAAGATCAGTAAGATCCCCCAATGGAAGCAATGATCATCCAAACAAAATATCCGAGTCAAAGGACTCAGACTTCCTCAGTGGAAGATAGCTTTCCAACTCGAGCGACGAGTGAAGCTAAGCCTGAAGAGGCTTTCTAAATAATACTCTGGGATACATAAGATCCTCAATCCCCATTCGCCTACTCAGAGGCACCCTTTCAAAAAGAGAAAAAATCAAAAACATCAATAACCATTCCCCAAGCGGAATCCGGCACTCAGCCGAACATTGAACATCAAGATCATTCGCCTACTCAGAGGCACTCCTTTAAAAAAGAGAAAAATCAAAAAGATCAATAACCATTCCCTAAGCGGAATCCGGCACTCAGCCGAACACCGAACATCAAGATAATTCGCCTACTTAGAGGCACTCCTTCAAAAAGAGAAAATCCAAAAAAGATCAATAATCATTCCCCAAGCGAAATTCGGCATTCAGCCAATCATTGAACGTCAAGATGATCCGCCTAACAGAAGAGGCTAATCAAAATTAACGACAAAATCCCCCAGTGGATAACAGCCTACGCAGAGGCAACAAAACCAAGAAAATCAAAAAGAGTCACCCGAATAAAGATAACCGGGATACGCCACCAACGTCGTCAGAAACAACGGAGGTATGCAACTGCCAATGTCGTCAGAAACACAGAGGCAGAGCCTGGAGGGCAAACTCACACTGCCACCGTCGTCAGAAACACGGAGGTATGCAGCGGCCAACGTCGTCAGAAACACGGTAACCGCAGAGCCTGGAGAGGCGGTACTCAGCTACCGAGGTTGTCAGAAACACCGAGGTATGCACGAGCCTGGAGAGGCGACGACTAATACTCAACCTGGAGAGGCTACTCAACAATTTTCCACCGGAAGACACTACAAGTCGGAAGGATGGCTTATTCCCCGGACAATTGGGTCAACTCCTTTACTTGTCAACCGGTACACCAAAAAGCCGTTTGACTAAGTAAAGGGGGGGCAGCTGTAGACCCCTAAAATTGTCCGGGTCGGAAATAAGACTCGAAGACTCTCAAAGACCGAAGGAAAGTCAGCCAGAAGGACTCCTGGAAGACCCTAGGATGATTATCTGTAGGTTTAGAGGTCTTAGAGTAGCTTAAAATAAGGATGTGGGAGTATTGAAGCTCAATACGGCCTCCTAGAAGTTCAGTACGGCCGTACTGAACAATTTGAACTACAATACGGCCGTACTGAAACCAATACGGCCGTACTGAAGTTTTTGAACTTCAGTGCGGCCGTACCGAAACCAATACGGCCGTACTGAAGTTTTTGAAACTTTAGTACGGCCGTACTGAATTCAATACGGCCGTACTGTAGTTCAAATCTTCAGTACGGGCCGTATTGATGTCAGAGGCCGTACTGCGCCTCACTCCTATATATAGGACGTCATTTGGACGTCATTCCACACTTTTCCACACTTCTTGGACTCTCTTCTTGAGTATTCTGGGGTTTTTGAGCAGTGTTCTGCCCTAGAATTCTCTCCGAGAGCCGATCCGACGAAGTTCTTGAGTTCTGAGCATTTAGCTTGAGAATTCGAACTAGTCGAAGGGAAATCTTTTTGATTTCCATAGTAAAGATTAATTTTTAGGAAGGAGCGAGCGAGCTTGTAGAGGGAGGGAGCGCCAAAAAGCCTCCTAAACTTCATTGAAATATATAAAAGCACGCTTCAAAGGTTTCTTTCTTAAAATCCCTTCTTTTACTGCTTTCTGATTGTTGCATATTTAAAATTGTCATCATGTAGATATTTAATTTATAATCGCTTATAATAAATAGGGGTAATTTAGTAATTTTACACTGTTATTTATGAAATAATCCGTCATAGGGAACCCGAAAGGGGCATTGTGGGGTGCTAACACCTTCCCCGCACGTAACCGACTCCCTTACCCAACTCTGGTTGTAATGGCCAAGGTTGATTTGCGAAAATCAATTGCCTTATCCCTTTTTCCAATGTTTTGAGTAAAACATTGGTGGCGACTCCAAGAACCCTTCTTTTTGTGAAAACCACTAATCCATGGAGGGTCCCGCTTGGGATTAATATGGATTGGTGAATCATTTAATAAAATTGTTAGTTCGATGAGGTCTCAGTTTGAGAATAAGTCGTTCTAACAATCCACCACTTTTCAAAACTTTAAAAAGAGTCCGACCATCGTCGCGAATGCCAAGCTCCGTTTCGGCGGGTGGCGACAAGGCCCAACCACTAGAGCTATGGCCAGGAGGTTACTTGAAGATTTGACTGCTTCAGAGCTTAGTGGGCCCAATGGGCTTGGTGGGCCTAGGGTGCTTCTTACTTGGGCTTAATTGATTATACACCATGTTTAATTGTACTTTCTTAGTTTAGGAATCTATTTTCATGTTGGTCTTGTATTTTGACCATAGATTAGGGTTTAGGCTAGTTGGGCCTAGTTTTGGGCTTCATGGGCCTTTGGGCTTTTGGTACCCAATATTGGGCTCATTATTTTCCTTGTAATATTTCCTATTGATTGTATTCATTAGACCATTGTATTTTGGTCATTAGTTTAGGGTTTAAGGAGGTTTAATAGTTCATTTGAATTAGGACAAATTAGGTCAAATTTAGGATGAATTTAAGTTGCATTTAGGTCACACTTTTGGCACCACCTTGGTTGCACAAGTGTGACACCGAAATGCAACCCTAAATTCACTCTAAATTCAACCTAATCTATCATTTAGCACTACATGACCGGTCATGAGCATGTGACACAAGGTTTGAATTCAAATTTGAATTTGAATTCAAATCTTGGCGCCAACATGTGACCAATCATGTGGCGCCAAGTGTGCTCCTCAATTTCGGATGCTATATGTTTCCCTCCTCTCATCTTTTGTACACACTTTTGATCATAATAGAAATTTGAGTGCCTTTGGCCGAGTTTCCCTCTTCAAAAGTCTCTTTGAGTTCATCTTCAAAACCTTAGGATTTTCCCCTAGAATCCTTCTCTTTGAAGTGTGCTCTCCCTTGAAGCTTGAGCTTGGATGCTTCCCTCCTAGTTCTAGGTTGTTTCATCCGTGAGTTCTTAACCTTGAGTGTGTGGAAATTGAAGAACAAGTCTCCATTGAAGAAGATCCGATCCAAGCAATTCCATGGAGAAGCATTGCCTTCACTTCTCCTAGTGTTGCTATCACCTCTCCAGGGTCTGCGGTTTGCCCTCCCCAGGGTTGCGTACCTCCGTGCTTCTAGTCACTTTGGTAGCGTGAGTTTGCCCTCTCCAGGGTCTGCAGTTTGCCCTCCCCAGGGTTGCATACCTCCGTGCTTCTGGTCACTTTGGTAGCGTGAGTTTGCCCTCTCCAGGGTCTGCGGTTTGCCCTCCCCAGGGTTGCATACCTCCGTGCTTCTGGTCACTTTGGTAGCGTGAGTTTGCCCTCTCCAGGGTCTGCGGTTTGCCCTCCCTAGGGTTGCGTACCTCCGTGCTTCTGGTCACTTTGGTAGCGTGAGTTTGCCCTCTCCAGGGTCTGCGGTTTGCCCTCCCCAGGGTTGCGTACCTCTGTGCTTCTAGTCACTTTGGTAGCGTGAGTTTGCCCTCTCCAGGGTCTGCGGTTTGCCCTCCCCAGGGTCTGCCTCCGCGTTTCTGACGACGTTGGCAGTGTGAGTTTGCCCTCTCCAGGGATTTGTGATGATTTTGTCTCCACAGTCCACGATGCTGCTTCGACGGTTTGTTTTTGATTTTGGTGCCGCTGAGGGCTGGATAACGCAGGGATCCGTCTAGGGGATGTGCAGTTACTCATAGGTTCTTGTGTCCCAACTTTCCATTGCGTGGTTGGTGCCCACTGGGGAATTTCTGATTCCTTGGGGGTGCAGACACAAAGATGCTCTTTCTGATGTGAGCGGTGCCTTATGGTTGGCTGACGTCCTTTCGACGGTGGTGGAGTACCCCGGTTATCTTTATTTGGGTGACTCTTTTGATTTTTTTGGTTTTGTTGCCTCTGCGTAGGCTGTCATCCACTAGGGGATTCTGTCGTTTTGATCTTGATTGGCCTCTTCTGTTAGGCGGATCATCTTGACGTTCAATGATTGGCTGAATGCCGAATTCCGCTTGGGGAATGATTATTGATTTTTTTTTTATTTTCTCTTTTCGAAGGAGTGCCTCTGAGTAGGCGAATGATCTTGATGTTCAGTGTTCGGCTGAGTGCCGGATTCCGCTTGGGGAATGGTTATTGATCTTTTCGATTTTTCTCTTTTTGAAGGGGTGCCTCTGAGTAGGCGAATGGGGATTGAAGATCTTATGTATCCCAGAGTATTATTTAGAAAGCCTCTTCAGGCTTAGCTTCACTCGTCGCTCGAGTTGGAAAGCTATCTTCCACTGAGGAAGTCAAAGTCCTTTGACTCGGATATTCTGTTCAGATGATCATGCTTCCATTGGGGAATCTTGCTGATCTTGTTTTGATAGCTCTTACTGGGGATTTGATCCACGAGAGTGAGCTGAGAAGTATCTGGGGAGTATTATTTCGACAAGCCTCTCCACGCTCAGTTATTCTGTACAATTGGGGAGTATTATTTCGGCAAGCCTCTCCAGGCTCAGTTATTCTGTATGATGAGGGAGTATTATTTCGGCAAGCCTCTCCAGGCTCAGTTATTCTGTATGATGAGGGAGTATTATTTCGGCAAGCCTCTCCAGGCTTAGTTATTCTGTACGATGGGGGAGTATTATTTCGGCAAGCCTCTCCAGGCTCAGTTATTCTGTACGATTTATTGTTTTTTCTGAATTTCTGCCTTTTTTGTTGATTTCGGCTTTTTCTGTATTTTTTGCCTTTTTTGTTGATTTTTGGCTTTTTCTGTACGGAAGGATCTCAAACACACTCACAGATGAAGTATGCAGAGGAATGAAGATGTTGTGATGAATGAGAATGGGCCAATACGGGCCGTATTGAATTCAATACGCTCGTATTGGTGTGGACGTTATGGCCAATGCTGCCGTATTAATTTCGGTACGCCCGTATTGAGTTGAAAATTTGTTCATAACCCTGATTTTAGTACGGGTGTACTGAACATGGTACGGGCGCATTGTTTTTTTTGAAGTTTGATTTTTTTTTGATTTTTGGTTTTTTTCAATAAACAGAGAATAAGTGATCTTCCAGTACACCTATCATCTGTATGCATGTATGCGGTATGATGCACCTAATTCTATTTGATTTATTTTTTCAAAAGAATTAACCGATGCGTTTCTTTGTTTGGATCTTGCCATTCCTCTAGACGGGCTGTGCGCTGCCGATTTCTGTAACCGAGGAATGATGCGTGAGATATCGAGATTGGCGTCATCAACCAAGTGATCCTTTCCTTCCTTTAGAAAACATGTCAACCCTCCTATTGACCACTATATCTCCATGTTTCCACTAGATTATCCTAAAATCGTTTGGGACAAGAGAGAAAAGAAAGGAAAGATATTTTTGTTCTGAAGTTTGTGTTTTAGAGGGGATTTATTTTTCAAAAATGGTTTTTGTAAGAATGGTTGGCCAAGGTAGGCTTATGTGTTTAGGCTTGTTTGATTAAACACTTATGAAGTTAAGAAAATCTTGTTATTGACGTTGTGATTTTGACAACTTAGATAGCTTCCCTTGAACCTTTTTTGAATTCGGCTCATGGTACCATCATGGATTTCTTTTGTTTTTAGATTGTCCTTATTTTTGCCTAAAACACCCTTTTGTGGCGTTTTAGCGGACTTTTGTTTTTGTTCATTTTTGCAACCCTAACTTTTGCCTAGGTCACCCTTTCGTGGGATTCCTAGCGGGTCTTTTGCTCTTATTTTTGCGTAGCCCCCTTTTTGGGTTTCCTGCCAAGCTTCTTTTATTTTAAAGGATTTCTTTTTACCCATGATGGCACTTGTCGAGGCCAAGGGAAGGTGCTCCAAGTTGTCATACACACTTCCACATAAAAATGATGTGGGTTTATTGTTATTAAGATGATTTTAACCTCATTCATGTTTATTCAAACAGGGTTAAAAATAATGCGGTTTAGAAATTTATTATAAGCAAGAAGAGAAGCAGTAAGAAATAATAAAGAATGATTTTATTATAATCATAATGGAAACATGTGCCCCATCGAGGCTCGGGGGTCGGGCTGTCCCCGAGGAGTAATCTCTAATAGTCATCAGGTCTATACATCCCTATCAGAAGGAGAAAAGCACTTGATGACGACGACCGGCCTTGACGCTTGTGAACCGGCCTTCCTAAAGATCTGGCTTAAAGAACGTCGAGAAGGATCTTGGTTCCTCTTCGTCCTTTGATCTTGTCGCCACCCGCCGAAACGGACCTTGGCATTCGCGACGATGGTCGGACTCGTTTTATAGTTTTGAAAAGTGGTGGATTGTTAGAACGACTTATTCTCAAACTGAGACCTCATCGAACTAACAATTTTATTAAATGATTCACCAATCCATGTTAATCCCAAGCGGGACCCTCCATGGATTAGTGGTTTTCGCAAAAGGTAGGGTTCTTGGAGTCGCCACCAATGTTTTACTCAAAACATTGGAAAAAGGGATAAGGCAATTGATTTTCGCAAATCAACCTTGGCCATTACAACCAGAGTTGGGTAAGGGAGTCGGTTATGTGCGGGGAAGGTGTTAGCACCCCACAACGCCCCTTTCGGGTTCCCTATGACGGATTATTTCATAAATAACAGTGTAAAATTACTAAATTACCCCTATTTATTATAAACGATTATATATTAAATATCTACATGATGACGAATTTAAATATGCAACAATCAGAAAGCGGTAAAAGAAGGGATTTTTAGAGAAGAAACCTCTTGAAGCGTGCTTTTTATATATCAATGAAGTTTAGGAGGCTTTTTGGCGCTCCCTCCCTCTACAAGCTCGCTCGCTCCTTCCTAAAAATTAATCTTTACTATGGAAATCAAAAAGATTTCCCTTCGACTAGTTCGAATTCTCAAGCTAAATGCTCAGAACTCAAGAACTTCGTCGGATCGGCTCTCGGAGAGAATTCTAGGGCAGAACACTGCTCAAAAACCCCAGAATACTCAAGAAGAGAGTCCAAGAAGTGTGGAAAAGTGTGGAATGACGTCCAAATGACGTCTTATTTATAGGGGTGAGGCGCAGTACAGCCTCTGACATCAATACGGCCCGTACTGAAGATTTGAACTACAGTACGGCCGTATTGAATTCAGTACGGCCGTATTGAAGTTCAGAAACTTCAATACGGCCGTATTGGTTTCAGTACGGCCGTATTGTAGTTCAAAATGTGCAGTACGGCCGTACTGAACTCCAAGGAGGCCGTATTGAGCTCCAATCTTCCCACTTCCTTATTTTAAGCTACTCTAAGACCTCTAAACCTACAGATAATCATCCTAGGGGCTTCCAGGAGTCCTTCTGGCTGACTTTCCTTCGGTCTTCGAGAGTCTTCGAGTCTTATTTCCGACCCGGACAATTTTAGGGGTCTACAGCTGCCCCCCCTTTACTTAGTCAAACGGTTTTTTGGTGTACCGGTTGACAAGTAAAGGAGTTGACCCAACTGTCCGGGGAATAGGCCATCCTTCTGACTTGTAGTGTCTTCCGGTGGAAAATTGTTGAGTAGCCTCTCCAGGTTGAGTATTAGTCGTCGCCTCTCCAGGCTAGCGTGAGTCTTGCCCTCTCCAGGGTGAGTATTAGTCGTCGCCTCTCCAGGCTAGCGTGAGTCTTGCCCTCTCCAGGGTGAGTATTAGTCGTCGCCTCTCCAGGCTAGCGTGAGTCTTGCCCTCTCCAGGGTGAGTATTAGTCGTCGCCTCTCCAGGCTAGCGTGAGTCTTGCCCTCTCCAGGGTGAGTATTAGTCGTCGCCTCTCCAGGCTAGCGATGATTTTGTCTCCACAGTCCACGATGCTGCTTCGACGGTTGTTTTTTGATTTTGATGCCGCTGAGGGCTGGATAACGCAGGGATCCGTCTAGGGGATGTGCAGTTACTCATAGGTTCTTGTGTCCCAACTTTCCATTGCGTAGTTGGTGCCCATTGGGAAATTCTGTTTCCGTGGGGGTGCAGACACAAAGATGCTCTTCCTGAGGTGAGCGATGCCTTATGATTGGCTGACGTCCTTTCGACGTTGGTGGAGTATCCCGGTTATCCTTATTCGGGTGACTCTTTTTGATTTTCTTGGTTTTGTTGCCTCTGCGTAGGCTGTTATCCGCTGGGGGATTTTGTCGTTTTGTTGTGATTAGCCTCTTCTGTTAGGCAGATCATCTTGACGCTTGATGTTTGGCTCGATGCCGAATTCCGCTTGGGGAATGATTATTGATCTTTTTTGATTTTTCTCTTTTTGAAGGGGTGCCTCTAAGTAGGCGAATGATCTTGATGTTCGGTGTTCGGCTGAGTGCCGGATTCCGCTTGGGGAATGGTTATTGATGTTTTTGATTTTTTTGCTTTTTGAAGGGGTGCCTCTGAGTAGGCGAATGGGGATTGAAGATCTTATGTATCCCAGAGTATTATTTAGGAAGCCTCTGCAGGCTTAGCTTCACTCATCGCTTGAGTTGGAAAGCTATCTTCCACTGAGGAGGTCATAGTCCTTTCGACTCGGATATTCTGTTTAGACGATCAAACCCTCCTTGGGGAATCTTGCTGATCTTGGTTTGATAGCTTTCACTGGGGAATTTGGCCCGTGAGTGGAAGCTGAGATATCTCTGGGGAGTATTATTTCGGCGAGCCTCTCCAGGCTCAGTTATTCTGTACAATTGGGGAGTATTATTTCGGCAAGCCTCTCCAGGCTCAGTTATTCTGTGGGAGTATTATTTCGGCAAGCCTCTCCAGGCTCGGTTATTCTTGTACGTTTTATTGATTTTTTGTTCAGCCCAAGAGTGCAAGCGGAGATGTCTCTTGGGGAGTATTATTTCGACAAGCCTCTCCAGGCTCAATTATTCTGTGTGATGAGGGAGTATTATTTCCGCAAGCCTCTCCAGGCTCAATTATTCTGTGGGAGTATTATTTCGGCAAGCCTCTCCAGGCTCGGTTATTCTGTATGATTTTTTTGATTTTTTGCCTTTTCTGTCGATTTGCGGCTTTTTCTGTATTTTTGCCTTCTTTGTTGATTTTGGCTTTTTCTGTACAGATTGCCTTTTCGTCGATTTTTCTGCTGTCATACACAAGCAATTTTTCCTATTTTTTTCTATTTTATGCGATTGCCTCATGATGAGGTCTTTGAAAATTTCTTTATGGCCAATACGGCCGTATCCATTTCAGTACGCCTGTATTGAGTTAAAAATTTTTTCATAACCCTAATTTTAGTACGGGCGTACTGAACATGGTACGGGCGCATTGTTTTTTCTGAAGTTTATATTTTTTGTTTTTTGTTTTTTTGTTTTTTTTTTGTTTTTTTTGTTTTTTTGTTTTTTTGTTTTTTTGTATAAACAGAGAATAAGTGATCTTCCATTACACCTATCATCTGTATGCATGTATGCGGTATGATGCACCTAATTCTATTTGATTCATTTTTCAAAAGAATTAACCGATGCGTTTCTCTGTTTGAATTTTGCCATTCCTCCAGACGGGCTGTGCGATGCCGATTTCTGTAACCGAGGAATGATGCGTGTTATATCGAGATGGGCGTCATCAACCCAGTGATCCTCCCCTTCCTTTAGAAAACGTGTCAACCCTCCTATTGACCACTATATCTCCATGTTTCCACTAGATTATCCTAAAATCATTTGGGACAAGAGAGAAAAGAAAGGAAAGATATATTTTTTCGAAAGTTTGTGTTTTAGAGGGGATTTATTTTTATTTTGAAAAATGGTTTTTGTAAGAATGGCTGGCCAAGGTAGGCTTATGTGTTTAGGCTTGTTTGATTAAACACTTATGAAGTTAAGAAAATCTTGTTATTGACGTTGTGATTTTGACAACTTAGATAGCTTCCCTTGAACCTTTTTTTGAACTCGGCTCATGGTACCATCATGGATTTCTTTTGCTTTTTGATAGTTCTTATTTTTGCCTAAAACGCCCTTTTGTGGCGTTTTAGCGGACTTTTGTTTTTGTTCATTTTTTGCAACCCTAACTTTTGCCTAGGTCACCCTTTCGTGGGATTCCTAGCGGGTTCTTTGCTCTTATTTTTGCGCAGCCCCATTTTTGGGTTTCCTGCCGAGCTTTTTGTTTTTAGGATTTCTTTTTTATCCATGATGGCACCTGTCGAGGCCAAGGGAAGGTGCTCCAAGTTGTCACACACACTTCCACATAAAAATGATGCGGGTTTATTTAAGACGATTTTAACCTCATTCATGTTTATTCAAACAGGGTTAAAAAAAAATAATGTGGCTTAGAGATTTATTGTAAGCAAGAAAAGAAGCAATACGAAATGAATAAAGAATGATTTTATTATAATCATAGTGGAAACATGTGCCCTATCGAGGCTCGGGGGTCGGGCTGTCCCCGAGGAGTAATCTCTAATAGTCATCAGGTCTATACACCCCTATCGGAAGGAGAAGAACACTTGATGACGACGACCGGCCTTGACGCCTGTGAACCGGCCTTCCTAAAGATCTGGCTTAAAGAACGTCGAGAAGGATCTTGGTTCCTCTTCGTCCTTTGATCTTTATTAGGGTTGTATCCTAACCCTTGTTTCCCCGGATTATCCTTGATAACGGGTAGCTCGGGAATTCCTTGGGAATCCTTGCCAAGTCCTTGTCCAGGCAAGTATCCGTTCTTGGTGAGCATATGGGCTACCTTCTTCACTTCTTGGGGAAACGTTTCAACATTGGCAATCTCCAATGCTTGGAAGGCGGTTTCTAGAGCTCCCTCCGCTGCATCCATGTAAGGTATGGTGGATGGCTTGCTGATGAGTATGTCATCTTCAGCTTGTACAGTCACCAGCTTGTCACCCACAATGAATTTGACTTTCTGGTGGAGCGTAGAAGGAACAGCTTTTGCATCATGAATCCAAGGTCGGCCGAGGAGACAGCTGTATGCGGGAGTAATATCCATCACTTGAAATTCGACGTTGAAGATGGTGGGTCCAATTTGGATTGGGAGATTGACTTCTCCCACCACTTCTCTTTTAGAACCGTCGAAAGCTCGAACGATCATGTTGCTCGGGCGCATTTGGATTCCCTTGATTGCCACTTGATCAAATGTTCTTTTTGGCATCACATTCAAGGAAGATCCATTATCCACCAAGACTTTAGCGATGTGATACTCCTTGCACTTTACAGAGATGTGCAAGGGCTTGTTGTGATTCGGTCCCCCAGCGGGGATCTCTTCATCGGTGAAAGTGAGGTGATCATTAGCCGTGATGTGACTAACAATCCCCTCAAACTTGTCTTGGGAGATAGTGTGCGACACATATGCCTCGTTCAAGACTTTCAACAGAGCTTGCCGATGCGGTTCGGAGCATAGGATCAACGACAACAGAGTAATCTTTGCTGGCGTCTTATGAAGTTGATCCATGATGGAGTACTCGCTCTGTCGGATATACTTTAACAGCTCGTCTGTCTCCTCCTCGGATTCTTTATTTTCCTCGGTTTTCTCTTCTTTTTCTTTCCTTTTATTCTTGGGAGCTTTGTCATGAAGATCTTCGGGAGTGTAGATCCTGCCACTCCTAGTCATGCCCCCAAGTCCAGCGATGTTAGAGATATCGCTGTCAGCAGAAGAATGGATGTCGTATATCCATGGCACAGCCTTATTCGATTCGTAGGGAAAAGGTCTTGGAGCAGTGATCCTTAATGGTATCGGACCTTCCCCTTTATTCGTCTTGATTACCAACAACGGAGTTGATGTGCGTTCGCTTGGCACGGTTGTTGGCTTACACTTAATAACAAACGGCGTGCGATCCATCTTGAACATACGCATCGATTAATTCTTCCTTTTTATTAATGTTTATTAATGATTTATTGGGAGGGATGTATGAAATGCAAACCTAGATCCCTCCATGATCTTTGATAAGAATGCATGATATGAGATGATGACGTTGAATATGCATGCATTGTGTTTATTCAGCTAAGCATTATCATGTTTTCGGGATGCTCCTAAGATGATGCATGATATTGCTTGGTTTGGATAAATATATTTTTCTTTATTTTTCTTTGGGTATTTTGTTTTGTATATATTTTTTTTATTTTTTGGGTGAAAAGGGAAACTACCTACATGAATGTGATGATGGTAGATGTTAACACCATGTAATGGAAGATTCTTATTCCTATTTATTCTTATTTTAAAAAGGAATGTTGTATGTTTAAAGAATGCAATGTATGCTCAAACAATGTCACATAAACAATGCACAAACAATTCACTCATCCACGAACAGTCACGAGCGAATCACGAGGTAGGGGTATCCTGCAGAAAAGTGCATATTCAAGGAGGTTCTAACTGTTCTCACTGGTCTGAGGCCCCCAAGGTGCCCCCATTATAGGGACCCAATTCCTCTCGTCGTAAGTCGATGGAAAGTTCCAACGCACTGTCGGACTTGAGTTCATGGTTATCACCTTGAGTGATGCTTTCCGACAACGGTCTACGGGCACCTATAGACCCATTCGACAACCGGCCGTACTAACATCCACTCCCTATGGCTTACCACTCATGCCCCCGGGTATAGAGGGAACTGTTGTGTGCAAAGGTTCGTGTACAGTTTGTATTTCAAACAATTGCGAGAATTTAAACATACAACAGTTATTAAAGCCAAATAGATAAAACATATTATCATACAAGCGAGGGGTAATGAAGTAATTTTAGACTATCATTTTAGAAATAATCCATCACTAAATGGGACTGACTCTCGAGGCTTCCCCAGTGGAGTCGCCATCTGTCGCCACCCGCCGAAACGGACCTTGGCATTCGCGACGATGGTCGGACTCGTTTTATAGTTTTGAAAAGTGGTGGATTGTTAGAACGACTTATTCTCAAACTGAGACCTCATCGAACTAACAATTTTATTAAATGATTCACCAATCCATGTTAATCCCAAGCGGGACCCTCCATGGATTAGTGGTTTTCGCAAAAGGTAGGGT
This sequence comes from Cajanus cajan, assembly GCF_000230855.2. Taxonomy (NCBI): domain Eukaryota; kingdom Viridiplantae; phylum Streptophyta; class Magnoliopsida; order Fabales; family Fabaceae; genus Cajanus; species Cajanus cajan. Next base: position 40,133,208 of record NC_138524.1, read on the forward strand.
TCTTGGAGTCGCCACCAATGTTTTACTCAAAACATTGGAAAAAGGGATAAGGCAATTGATTTTCGCAAATCAACCTTGGCCATTACAACCAGAGTTGGGTAAGGGAGTCGGTTACGTGCGGGGAAGGTGTTAGCACCCCACAACGCCCCTTTCGGGTTCCCTATGACGGATTATTTCATAAATAACAGTGTAAAATTACTAAATTACCCCTATTTATTATAAACGATTATATATTAAATATCTGCATGATGACGAATTTAAATATGCAACAATCAGAAAGCGGTAAAAGAAGGGATTTTTAGAGAAGAAACCTCTTGAAGCGTGCTTTTTATATATCAATGAAGTTTAGGAGGCTTTTTGGCGCTCCCTCCCTCTACAAGCTCGCTCGCTCCTTCCTAAAAATTAATCTTTACTATGGAAATCAAAAAGATTTCCCTTCGACTAGTTCGAATTCTCAAGCTAAATGCTCAGAACTCAAGAACTTCGTCGGATCGGCTCTCGGAGAGAATTCTAGGGCAGAACACTGCTCAAAAACCCCAGAATACTCAAGAAGAGAGTCCAAGAAGTGTGGAAAAGTGTGGAATGACGTCCAAATGACGTCTTATTTATAGGGGTGAGGCGCAGTACGGCCTCTGACATCAATACGGCCCGTACTGAAGATTTGAACTACAGTACGGCCGTATTGAATTCAGTACGGCCGTATTGAAGTTCAGAAACTTCAATACGGCCGTATTGGTTTCAGTACGGCCGTATTGTAGTTCAAAATGTGCAGTACGGCCGTACTGAACTCCAAGGAGGCCGTATTGAGCTCCAATCTTCCCACTTCCTTATTTTAAGCTACTCTAAGACCTCTAAACCTACAGATAATCATCCTAGGGGCTTCCAGGAGTCCTTCTGGCTGACTTTCCTTCGGTCTTCGAGAGTCTTCGAGTCTTATTTCTGACCCGGACAATTTTTGGGGTCTACAGATCTTTATTAGGGTTGTATCCTAACCCTTGTTTCCCCGGATTATCCTTGATAATGGGTAGCTCGGGAATTCCTTGGGAATCCTTGCCAAGTCCTTGTCCTGGCAAGTATCCGTTCTTGGTGAGCATGGAGGCTACCTTCTTCATTTCTCGGGGAAACGTTTCAACATTGGAAATTTCCAATGCTTGGAAGGCGGTTTCTAGAGCTTCCTCCGCTGCATCCACGTAAGGTATGGTGGATGGCTTGCTGATGAGTATGTCATCTTCAGCTTGTACAGTCACCAGCTTGTCACCCACTATGAATTTGACTTTCTGGTGGAGCGTAGAAGGAACAGCTTTTGCATCATGAATCCAAGGTCGGCCGAGGAGACAGCTGTATGCGGGAGTAATGTCCATCACTTGAAATTCGACGTTGAAGATGGTGGGTCCAATTTGGATTGGAAGATTGACTTCTCCCACCACTTCTCTTTTAGAACCGTCGAAAGCTCGAACGATCATGTTGCTCGGGCGCATTTGGACTCCCTTGATTGCCATTTGATCGAACGTTCTTTTTGGCATCACATTCAAGGAAGATCCGTTATCCACCAAGACTTTAGCGATGTGGTATTCCTTGCACTTTACAGAGATGTGCAAGGGCTTATTGTGGTTTGGTCCCTCAGCGGGGATTTCTTCATCGGTGAAAGTGAGGTGATCATTAGCCGTGATGTGACTAACAATCCCCTCAAATTTGTCTTGGGAGATAGTGTGCGACACGTATGCCTCGTTCAAGACTTTCAACAGAGCTTGCCGATGCGGTTCGGAGCATAGGATCAACGACAACAGAGTAATCTTTGCTGGCGTCTTATGAAGTTGATCCATGATGGAGTACTCGCTCTGTCGAATATATTTTAACAGCTCGTTAGTCTCCTCCTCGGATTCTTTATTTTCCTCGGTTTTCTCTTCTTTTTCTTTCCCTTTATTCTTGGGAGCTTTATCATGAAGATCTTCGGGAGTGTAGATCCTGCCACTCCTAGTCATGCCCCCAAGTCCAGCGATGTTAGAGATATCGCTGTCGGCAGAAGAATGGATGTCGTATATCCATGGCACAGCCTTATTCGATTCGTAGGGAAAAGGTCTTGGAGCAGTGATCCTTAACGGTGTCGGACCTTCCCCTTTATTCGTCTTGATTACCAACAACGGAGTTGATGTGCGCTCGCTTGGCGCGGTTGTTGGCTTACACTTAATAACAAATGGCGTGCGATCCATCTTGAACATACGCATCGATTAATTCTTTCTTTTTATTACTATTATTCATGAATTACTAGGAGGGATGTATGAAATGTAAACCTAGATCCCTCCATGATCTTTGATAAGAATGCATGATATGAGATGATGACGTTGAATATGCATGCATTGTGTTTATTCAACTAAGCATTATCATGTTTTTAGGATGTCCCTAAGATGATGCATGATATTGCTTGGTTTGGATAAATAACCCTTTTTTCTTCTTTTTTTTTGGGTATTTTGTTTTGTATATATTTTTATTTTTTATTTTTTTGGGTGAAAAGGGAAACTACCTATATGAATGTGATGATGGTAGATGTTAACACCATGTAATGGAAGATTCTTATTCCCATTTATTCTTATTTAAAAAAGGGAATGTTGTATGTTTAAATAATGCAATGTATGCTCAAACAATGTCACATAAACAATGCACAAACAATTCACTCATCCACGAACAGTCACGAGCGAATCACGAGGTAGGGGTATCCTGCAGAAAAGTGCATATTCAAGGAGGTTCTAACTGTTCTCACTGGTCTGAGGCCCCCAAGGTGCCCCCATTATAGGGACCCAATTCCTCTCGTCGTAAGTCGATGGAAAGTTCCAACGCACTATCGGACTTGAGTTCATGGTTATCACCTTGAGTGATGTTTTCCGACAACGGTCTACGGGCACCTATAGACCCATTCGACAACCGGTCGTACTAACATCCACTCCCTATGGCTTTCCAGTCATGCCCCCGGGTATAGAGGGAACTGTTGTGTGCAAAGGTTCGTGTGCAGTTTGTATTTCAAACAATTGCGAAAATTTAAACATCCAACAGTTTATTAAAGCCAATTAGGAAAAACGTGTTGTCATAAAAGTAAGGGGTAATAAAGTAATTTTTAAACTATTATTTTGAAAAGAATCCATCACTAAATGGGATTGACTCTCGAGGCTTCCCCAGTGGAGTCGCCATCTGTCGCCACCCGCCGAAACGGACCTCGGCATTTGCGACGATGGTCGGACTCTTTTTAAGTTTTGAAAAGTGGTGGATTGTTAGAACGACTTATTCTCAAACTGAGACCTCATCGAACTAACAATTTTATTGAATGAGTCACCAATCCATGTTAATCCCAAGCGGGACCCTCCATGGATTAGTCGTTTTCGCAAAAAGAAGGGTTCTTGGAGTCGCCACCAATGTTTTACTCAAAACATTGGAAAAAGGGATAAGGCAATTGATTTTCGCAAATCAACCTTGGCCATTACAACCAGAGTTGGGTAAGGGAGTCGGTTACGTGCGGGGAAGGTGTTAGCACCCCACAACGCCCCTTTCGGGTTCCCTATGACGGATTATTTCATAAATAACAGTGTAAAATTACTAAATTACCCCTATTTATTAGAAACGATTATAAGCGAAATATTTACATGATGAATAATTTAAACATGCGATGCAACAATCAGAAAGCAGTAAAAGGAAGGATTTTGAAGAAGAAACCTTTGAAGCGTGCTTTTATATATTCAAATAATAGGAAGCTTTTTGGCACTCCCTCCCACTACACGCTCGCTCGCTCCTTCCCTAAAAATTAATCTTTACTATGGAAATCAAAAAGATTTCCCTTCGACTAGTTCGAATTCTCAAGCTAAATGCTCAGAACTCAAGAACTTCGTCGGATCGGCTCTCGGAGAGAATTCTAGGGCAGAACACTGCTCAAAAACCCCAGAATACTCAGCAAGAGGGTCCAGAAGTCTGGAAAGAGTGTGGAATGACGTCCAAATGACGTCCTATATATAGGAGCGAGGCGCAGTACGGCCTCTGACATCAATACGGCCCGTACTGAAGTTTTGAACTACAGTACGGCCGTATTGAATTCAGTACGGCCGTACTGAAGTTCTTCGAGAGTCTTTGAGTCTTATTTCCAACCCGGACAATTTTAGGGGTCTACAGTTATTAGTCTCCCCAGGTGTAACAAGTAAGTCAGTCGAAGAATTAGAGAGAACCAATGAACAGTAAACCAATTCCCTGTTATGTTGTGCATCTGTGTTGGTTATTAGTCTGCCCAGGTGTAGCAAGTAAGTCAATGGAAGAATTAGAGAGAACCAATGAACAGTAAACCAATTACCTGTTATGTTGTGCATCTGTGTTGGTTATTAGTCTCCCCAAGTGTAGCAAGTAAGTCAGTTGAAGAATTAGAGAGGACCAATGAACAGTAAACCAATTACATGTTATGTTGTGCATCTATGTTGGTTATTAGTATCCCCAGGTGTAGCAAGTAAGTCAGTTGAAGAATTAGAGAGAACCAATTACATGTTATGTTGTGCATCTGTATTGGTTATTAGTCTCCCCAGGTGTAGCAGGTAAGTCGGTTGAAGAATTAGAGGGAACCAATGAACAGTAAACCAATTACATGTTATGTTGTGCATCTGTATTGGTTATTAGTCTCCCCAGGTGTAGCAGGTAAGTCAGTTGAAGAATTAGAGGGAACCAATGAACAGTAAACCAATTACATGTTATTTTGTGCATCTGTGTTGGTTATTAGTCTCCCCAAGTGTAGCAAGTAACTCAGTTGAAGAATTAGAGAGAACCGATGAACAGTAAACCAATTACCTGTTATGTTGTGCATCTGTGTTGGTTATTAGTCTCCCCAGGTGTAGCAAGCATGTCAGTTGAAGAATTAGAGAGAACCAATGAACAGTAAACCAATTACCTGTTATGTTGTGCATCTATGTTAGTTATTAGTCTCCCCAGGTGTAGCAAGTAAGTCAGTTGAAGAATTAGAGAGAACCAATGAACAGTAAAACAATTACCTGTTATGTTGTGCATCTGTGTTGGTTATTAGTCTCCCCAGGTGTAGCAAGTAAGTCAGTTGAAGAATTAGAGAGAACCAATGAACAGTAAACCAATTACCTGTTATGTTGTGCATCTGTGTTGGTTATTAGTCTCCCCAGGTGTACCAAGTAAGTCAGTTGAAGAATTAGAGAGAACCAATGAACAGTAAACCAATTACCTGTTATAATGTGCATCTGTGATTGTTATTAGTCTCCCCAGGTGTAGCAAGTATGTCAGTTGAAGAATTAGAGAGAACCAATGAACAATAAACCAATTACCTGTTATGTTGTGCATCTGTGTTGGTTATTAGTCTCCCCACGTGTAGCAAGTAAGTCAGTTGAAGAATTAGAGAGAACCAATGAACAATAAACCAATTACTTGTTATGTTGTGCATCTGTGTTGGTTATTAGTCTCCCCAGGTGTAGCAATTAAGCCAGCTAAAGAATTAGAGAGAACCAATGAACAGTAGACCAATTACATGTTATGTTGTGCATCTGTGTTGGTTATTAGTCTCCCCAGGTGTAGCAAGTAAGTTAGTCGAAGAAATAAAGGGAACCAACGAATAGTAAACCAATTACATGTTATGTTGGGCATCTGTGTTGGTTATTAGTCACCCCAGGTGTAGCAAGTAAGTCAGTCAAAGAATTAGAGAGAACCAATGAACAGTAAATCAATTACCTGTTATGTTGTGCATCTGTGTTGGTTATTAGTCTCCCCAGGTGTAGCAAGTAAGTCAGTTGAAGAATTTGAGAGAACCAATGAACAGTAAACCAATTACATGTTATGTTATGCATATGTGTTGGTTATTAGTCTCCCCAGGTGTAGCAAGTAAGTCAGTTGAAGAATTAGAGAGAACCAATGACCAGTAAACCAATTACATGTTATGTTATGCATCTGTGTTGGTTATCAGTCTCCCCAGGTGTAGCAAGTAGTCAGTTGAAGAATTAGAGAGAACCAATGAACAGTAAACCAATTACCTGTTATATTGTGTATCTATGATGGTTATTAGTCTCCCCAGGTGTAGCAAGTAAGTCAGTTGAAGAATTAGAGAGAAACAGTGAACACTAAACCAATTACTTGTTATGTTGTGCATCTGTGTTAGTTATTAGTCTCCCCAGGTGTAGCAACTAAGTCAGCGGAAGAATTAGAGAGAACCAATGTATAGTAAACCGATTACATGTTAAGTTGTCCATCTGTGTTAGTTATTACTCTCCTGAAGTGTAGCAAGTAAGTTAGTTGAAGAATTAGAGAGAACCAATGAACAGTAAACAATTACATGTTTTGTTGTGCATCTGTGTTGGTATTAGTCTTCCCAGGTGTAGCAAGTAAGTCAGTTAAAGTATTAGAGAGAACCAATGAATAGTAAACCAGTTACCTGTTATGTTGTGCATTTGTGTTGGTTATTAGTCTGCCCAGGTGTAGGAAGTAAGTCAGTTGAAGAATTAGAGAGAACCAACGAACAGTAAACCAATTACATGTTATGTTGTGCATCTGTGTTGGTTATTAGTCTCCCCAGGTGTAGCAAGTAAGTCAGTTGAGAATTAGAGACAACCAATGAACAGTAAACCAATTACATGTTATGTTGTGCATCTGTGTTGGTTATTAGTCTCCCCAGGTGTAGCAAGTAAGTCAGTTGAAGAATTAGAGAGAAACAATGAACACTAAACCAATTACTTGTTATGTTGTGCATCTGTGTTGGTTATTAGTCTCCCCAGGTGTAGCAACTAAGTTAGTGGAAGAATTAGAGAGAACCAATGAATATGATGGAGGAGGCCCATGGGCTAAGGGCCCAACTACTAGGGCTATGGCAAGGAGGATTCATGAAGCGTGGGCCCAAGCCCAAGAGAAGCCCATTACTCTGTTTTGTTGGGCTTTGACTCAAGCCTAAGTAGTATAGGTAGTATAGCATTTGGGCCTTAGAGCCTTGTACTTTCTTTGGGCCTTGTATTTCCGGCCATGTAGCATAGGAATTTCATTTCATGGTCCTTTAGATTTAGGGTTAATTTAGGTTAACATGTTCACCTTCATTTGAATGTCATTAGTATGACATTTGAAGGTGCATTTCGGCCATGTGCACACATGCACATGGTGTGACCGAAATGCAACTCAAATGGATACTAAATCACATCCAAATGAGTGCACAAGGAGGGGGTGACCGGTTGGCACCAAAATTTGAATTTTAGAATTCAAATTTTGGCTCCTAGAGTTAAGTTAACCATACCATGGTTTTACTTAACTCTAGGTAAACCCAACTTAAACCCTTAACCTAATTTAAACTATAAATTTTCATATGACCGAGTTTTGTAGCACTTTGGATAATATTGAATGAGCATTTCTCTCAAAGAATTCTCCTTCTCTGAAGTCACCTTACTTCTAGCTTCTACCCTACTTGAGAGCTTCTCCTAGTAGAGCTAGGAAACCTTATCTTCTTTGGACTTAGCTTGAATACAAGCTTAGGTCACCTTGCACCTTTGAGGCGTCTCAATTCCTTGAAGAATCATCCAAGGAATTCCGTGAAGGTGTGAAGAATCCATGTGCATCCAAGTGGAAGCACATCAAGTGGTATGAAGAGCTTCGGTCTTCAAGAGATAAGTTCATCTTCTTGAATTTTGATCCGTGGTTCATCTTGTTCATGTGTTCATTTTGTGTTCATCTTATTTTTTTTGAGTTCTTGTCACATGAGAGTTGCTTCATTCCTAGATCTAATTTGAGTTTTAAAATTTGATGGATCTAGTTTCTTGTTGCTTGAATGATTCATATATGCGCCTATGTTATATGCTTCCATGAATCATGCTCTCTTCTTTGTACCTATTAGGAATTTTCTGCCTATGATCTTTTTTACTTTCTTTGAGTCATATTTGAAATTTTATTCGGTCCATGTGTGCTTGAGTCTTTTATTTTGAAATCCATGTCTAGTAGGTTTGTGTAGTTCTTTGTATGTTCATACATCTTAGCTATGCTTGTTGATCCGTTTTGAATTTTAATTTGTATCATGAAAACATTTTCTGGATTTGGCCGAGATCCATAGCATTTGGTATAAGCTCATCATTGTTTTTTTTAATTGAGTTCATGAACTACTATTAGATCATTAGTAGTTTTCTTAGAATTTTAGGTTTTCCAAATTTTGAAAATGTCTTAAACAATATGTGTATCCGTGAGTGTTTGATCTTAATATCTTAGTGTGTGCTGAAAATTTGTGTTACTAATTCAAATTTGAATTTGAATCTTGGAGCCTAAAACTGTGAGCATGTGCCATTCAAAACCACAAGCATGAAAAAAATGTTCCATTTGTCTTGAATTTGAATTTTATTTGGCTTGTCATTTGGCAATTATTTTGAATCCGGTTTTGGTGTTTCCCTCAAGTGACCGAGACTTATATGAGACATAGAAACCTTATAGTAAAAGGCAACTCCTAAAGATTAAAAAAAAATTAGAAGAAAGATCAAAAGAAAATTCAAAACAAAATTGATTAAAAAAAATGCTAAACCTAATTTGAAAAGTAAAAGCCAATTAAGGAGTTTGAATTCTCAATTGTTGCTTCTCGGTTTGTATATGTTTTTGCATCATAATATTTTCAGCTCACATATCCTTGAGTGTTTTGGTTTTGTGCATCTATTCTAGAACTATTCCTAGGTCAATTCCTTCTTGTTCTAGTCAACTACTTGTTTGTGTCATCTAGACTTGTCATTTCTTAATCTACTCTTGTCTTTCCCTACTTCTTCCATATTTTCTGGTTGTTCTTATCATTGCTCAAATCAAAGTGTGACTTAAGTTTGACCTAGCCTATCTTCCTAGAAGCTAGTTCTACAAGGGTCATCAAAAGAAGCCTAAGGAAAGGAGGAGGAAGGAAGCTAGAGGTGGCTTTCGGATTTGGCTACTTAAACACAAACACTAAACACTCTTGGCTGGAAATTTGTGATGGCTGGACTGGACCAAACCGTGAAGATTGGTGGAGATTCAAATTGAATTATATTTGTAATTGCTTTTAAAAAATATATATATATAAGTGTTAGTGACGGATTTTAGTGGCTAATTTTTCCTTACTAGTTTGAAAATTTGTTTTCAAATTTAGTCACTAATCCATCACTAATTCTTTGTGGCTGTTTTCATACATTACTTTAAGCCACTTGTTCTTTGCTTTCCGGTTTGATTCATACCTTGTATTTGGGCCATTTCAAGGAGTGTCTTGGGAGTGTCTTTGGTACACAACCATCTCTCCTTAAGTTTACCATTTTCGTTAGTACTTTGGTGAGAGTGGTCCTTGATTGATCTTTGGTATCTCTCAAGCTCTCACCCTAGGACACGTTTCGGTAGTTTAAATTTTTGCTTAATACTTGTTTTTAATTGCTTTTTCACGACTAGTATCTCATAGTTCATAAAACATCAAAAACAATTTTCAATGAAAAGAATTTGGTAGAGATTAACTACAAAGGGGATTAGTAATTTTTACTTGAAGAGGCTTGGTTTTTAAGTGGCTCTTAGTAGCTCACCTCCCTCCAAAGTTCAATTTGTATACATAATCCTCCTAGTACTTAGTCTTAACCTTGCACAAAAACAATTGCTTTTCAAAGTTCAATCATCAAAAAGAATCTTTCACCTATAATGGAAGAATTTTCTACTCCTCATAGTGATACTAATTCAAGTGACACCAAAAGTTTTTCTAAATTGTCACGTGAATTAAGATCACTAAAGCTATGGAAAGAGCAAGAATTACAACAAAAACTTGAAAAAGAAGCCCAATTTGCTCTTATGGAGGAGGAAATTCGTTTATTAAAGGAGAAAGATAAAAGAAAACATCATCATGGTCAACATAGTTCATACGCTCATAGTTCCACTATAGGAGAGTCAATGCATGATAGCCTAGCCATAGGAGATCATTATCAACCACCTCCTAGAAGAGTCCATAGGCACCCCAAGACAAGGGAATCTAGGGTAGATCTCCCTTATTTTCATGGAAAAGATGATGTGGAGGGGTATCTAGACTGGGAAATGAAAGTGGAAAAAATATTCACTTGCCACCAAGTGAGTGAAGAAAGAAAAGTTTCCCTAGCCACCTTGAGTTTCCAAGGTCATGCCATGTATTGGTGGACCTCTCTTGTGAGAGATAGGCGTCTCCATAATGAACCTCCAATTCAATATTGGAATGAATTAAGGAGTGCCTTGAGGAGGAGGCATATTCCCTCTTATTACACTAAGGAGCTTATAAACAAGCTCCAACGACTCCATCAAAAAAATATGACTGTGGAAGAATATAGACAAACAATGGAGTTATACATAATGAGGGCTGGTATTAGGGAAGAGGAAAATATTACCATTGCTAGGTTTTTGAGTGGTTTATCTTTTGAGATAAGAGATAAGGTTGAGCTTCTCCCTTATAGGGATTTGGATGATTTGGTTCAACTTTGCATAAAGGTTGAACAACAAAATTTAAGAAAAGGTTATAAAGCAAGCTCATACTCATCTTCTTTTTCTAAGGATAACTACAAGAGGGAGGGTAAGAAAAATGATTTTGAAAAGAAAAATACATTTCCCTCCAAAAATCTAGACAAAGGTAAAGAAAAAGATAAAAAAATCAACACTTCACACACTAGCACCAAGTCTAGTGATATAAAGTGCTTTAAATGTCTTGGGAGAGGCCACATTGCTTCTCAATGCCCTAATAAGAAAGTGATGATTGTAAGGGGCCAAGATATTTATAGTAGCCAAGATGAAGCTACTACTTCTTCATCTTCAAGTGAGGATGAAGAAGAAGCAAGTGAAGAAGAGTCATGTGAGGTTACTTACCCTTATAATGGGGAACTTCTTATGATGAGAAGGGTCCTCAATAACCAACCTAGTGATACACAATCCCAAAGAGAGAACATCTTTCATACAAGATGTAACATTTCAAACAAGGCTTGCTCTCTCATAGTGGATAGTGGATCTTGGTGCAATTGTTGTAGCACTAGGATGGTTGAGAAGTTGGGCTTGACTACCACACCTCATCCAAAACCTTATCAACTTCATTGGCTTAATGATGATGGGGATATGGTGGTCAACCAACAAGTGGAAGTAGAGTTTTCTATTGGGAACTATCAAGATAAAGTTCAATGTGATGTAGTTCCCATGGAGGCTTGTCATATTTTATTAGGTAGGCCATGGCAATTTGACAAACAAACCCATCATGATGGCCTAACTAATAAAATTACTTTCACTCATAAGGGTAAAAAGTTTGTGCTTCATCCTTTATCACCTTCACAAGTGAAGGAGGATCAAGTACAAATGAAAGCCAAACGTGACAAAGAAAAAGAAAAACAAAAAAAGAATGAGAAAAAAAAAACCTTCAAAAAAGTGATGAAAAAGAGGATTCTAGAGAGACTAGTGTTCCCTCTCTAGAGATAGTTCAAGAAGAGAATCTTGATTCAAAACCTTTACATAAAACTTCTCTCTTCATTGAACCATCTTCTCATATCCTCATGTGTAGAGGAACACTAACTTGCACTGCCACATTTCCTTTGGAAACTTCTTTACCTCTTGAGATAAAAAAACTTTTAAAAGAATTTGGTGATGTATTCCCTAGTGAAGGACCCATTGGACTTCCACCTTTTAGGGGAATAGAGCATCAAATAGATCTTGTGCCTGGGGCTAGTCTTCCAAATAGGCCAGCCTATAGGACTAACCCACAAGAAACCCAAGAGATAGAGAAGCAAGTACAAGAATTGTTGGAGAAGGGTTGGATTCAAAAGAGTCTAAGTCTTTGTGCTGTACCAGTAATTTTGGTGCCAAAAAAAGATGGAAAATGGAGGATGTGTTGTGACTGTAGAGCCATCAACAACATTACCATAAAATATAGGCACCCAATTCCTAGGCTTGATGACATGCTTGATGAATTGCATGGGTCATCCATATTTTCCAAAATAGATCTTAAAAGTGGATATCACCAAATTAGAATCAAGGAAGGTGATGAGTGGAAAACTGCTTTTAAGACTAAGTTTGGTCTATATGAATGGTTGGTTATGCCTTTTGGGCTTACTAACGCACCTAGCACATTCATGAGGCTAATGAATCATACCCTTAGGGATTGCATTGGTAGGTTTGTAGTTGTTTATTTTGATATATTTTAATATATAGCAAGAGTCTCAGTGATCATGTGGATCACCTAAGACAAGTTTTACTTGTTCTTAGAGACAATCACTTGTTTGCCAATGTAGACAAGTGCACTTTTTGTGTGGATAATGTTATTTTCTTAGGGTTTGTGGTAAGCAAAAATGGGGTTCATGTGGACCCCGCAAAAATCAAAGCCATCCAAGAATGGCCTATTCCTACTAATGTCAGTGAAGTTAGGAGCTTCCATGGTTTGGCAAGTTTTTATAGGAGATTTGTTCCTAACTTCTCTACATTAGCTTCACCTCTCAATGAGTTGGTGAAGAAGGATGTGGTCTTTGAATGGAAGGAAAAACATAATTTAGCATTTCAGGAGCTTAAGCATAAACTTACTCAGGCACCTGTTCTAGGTTTACCTGATTTTCCTAAAACTTTTGAGCTAGAATGTGATGCTTCAGGACTTGGTATAGGAGCTGTGTTGTTACAAGGTGGTCACCCCATAGCTTATTTTAGTGAAAAACTTCATGGGGCTACCTTGAACTACCCAACCTATAACAAGGAGTTATATGCTTTAGTTCGTGCCCTTCAAACTTGGGAACATTACCTTGTCACCAAGGAATTTGTTATCCATAGTGATCATGAATCACTTAAATACTTGAAGGGTCAACATAAATTAAATAAGAGACATGCAAAATGGGTTGAGTACCTAGAACAATTTTCTTATGTCATCAAATATAAAAAGGGCTCTACAAATGTAGTAGCTGATGCTTTGTCAAGACGACATGTTTTGTTGAACACCCTAGGTTCTCAAATACTAGGGTTTGATGACATCAAGGAATTGTATGAGAAAGACCTTGATTTTGCTAACTTTTATTCTTTATGTATTCAAAAACCTTATCAAGGGTACTATATTTTTGAGGGGTATCTTTTTAAAGAAAACAAACTTTGCATACCCCAAGGATCTATTAGGAAACTCTTGGTTAAGGAGAGCCATGAGGGTGGGCTCATGGGGCATTTTGGAATTGAGAAAACTCTTTCACTTTTGAGAGAGAAATTCTTTTGGCCTCATATGAAACGAGATGTCCAAAGGTTTTGTAGTAGTTGCATTGCTTGTTTACAAGCAAAGTCTACCACAAAACCTCATGGGTTATACACCCCCTTGCCCATATCCTCTTCTCCTTGGGTAGACATTTCCATGGATTTTATCCTTGGATTGCCTAGAACCCAAAGAGGAAAGGATTCCATCTTTGTGGTAGTGGACCGTTTTAGCAAAATGGCACATTTTATTCCATGCCACAAAGTGGATGATGCAAGTAACATTGCTAAATTATTCTTTCAAGAAATTGTGAGACTACATGGGTTACCTAAAACTATAGTCTCCGATAGAGATGTTAAGTTCCTAAGCCATTTTTGGAAAACTCTTTGGGCAAGGTTAGGAACTAAACTACTATTTTCTACCACATGTCATCCCCAAACTGATGGGCAAACTGAGGTAGTGAATAGGTCTCTAGGGACTATGTTGAGGGCAATCCTCAAGGGCAATAAAAAGTCATGGGATGACTATCTCCCTCATGTGGAGTTTGCCTATAATAGAGTGGTTCACAAGACCACTAACATGTCTCCTTTTGAGATTGTTTATGGCTTTAATCCTCTTACGCCATTAGATTTATTACCCCTTCCAGATGTTGCCTCCTTTATTCATAAAGAAGGCTCATCTAGGACTGAGTTTGTCAAGAAATTACATGAGAGGGTTAGAGAACATATTCAATCCCAAATAGAAAAATATCAAAAATATAATAATAAGGGTAGGAAAGAAGTTATCTTCAAGGAAGGTGACTGGGTTTGGCTACACCTTAGGAAGGATAGGTTTCCTTCCCAAAGAAAGTCAAAACTTAGTCCTAGAGGGGATGGTCCTTTCCAAATCCTTAAGAAAATTAATAATAATGCCTATGTCCTAGATCTCCCTTCTGAGTATGGTGTTAGTTCTAGCTTCAATGTTTCTGATCTTTCTTTGTTTACAGGACTCGCTACCCAAGAGGAGGAAGCTTTGGATTTGAGGACAAATCCTCTTCAAGAGGGAGGGGATGATGGAGGAGGCCCATGGGCTAAGGGCCCAACTACTAGGGCTATGGCAAGGAGGATTCATGAAGAGTGGGCCCAAGCCCAAGAGAAGCCCATTACTCTGTTTTGTTGGGCTTTGACTCAAGCCTAAGTAGTATAGGTAGTATAGGATTTGGGCCTCAGAGCCTTGTACTTTCTTTGGGCCTTGTATTTCCGACCATGTAGCATAGGAATTTCATTTCATGGTCATTTAGATTTAGGGTTAATTTAGGTTAACATGTTCACCTTCATTTGAAAGTCATTAGTATGACATTTGAAGGTGCATTTCGGCCATGTGCACACATGCACATGGTGTGACCGAAATGCAACTCAAATGGATACTAAATCACATCCAAATGAGTGCACTCGGATGGGGTGACCGGTAGGCACCAAAATTTGAATTTTAGAATTCAAATTTTGGCGCCTAGAGTTAAGTTAACCATACCATGGTTTTACTTAACTCTAGGTAAACCCAACTTAAACCCTTAACCTAATTTAAACTATAAATCTTCATATGACCGAGTTTTGTAGCACATTGGATAATATTGAATGAGCATTTCTCTCAAAGAATTCTCCTTCTCCGAAGTCACCTAACTTCTAGCTTCTACCCTACTTGAGAGCCTTTCCTTGTAGAGCTAGGAAACCTTATCTTCTTTGGAATTAGCTTGAATGCAAGCTTAGGACACCTTGCACCTTTGAGGCGTCTCAATTCCTTGAAGAATCATCCAAGGAATTCCGTGAAGGTGTGAAGAATCCATGTGCATCCAAGTGGAAGCACATCAGAATAGTAAACCAATTACATGTTATGTTGTCCATCTGTGTTAGTTATTACTCTCCTGAAGTGTAGCAAGTAAGTCAATTGAAGAATTAGAGAGAACCAATGAACTGTAGACAATTACATGTTATGTTGTGCATCTGTGTTGGTTATTAGTCTTCCCAGGTGTAGCAAGTAAGTCAGTTGAAGTATTAGAGAGAACCAATGAACAGTAAACCAATTACCTGTTATGTTTTGCATTTGTGTTGGTTATTAGTCTCCCCCGGTGTAGGAAGTAAGTCAGTTGAAGAATTAAAGAGAACCAATGAACAGTAAACCAATTACCTGTTATGTTGTGCAATTGTGTTGGTTATTAGTCTCCCCAGGTGTAGCAAGTAAGTCAGTTGAAGAATTAGAGAGAACCAATGAACAGTAAACCAATTACATGTTATGTTGTGCATCTGTGTTGGTTATTAGTCTCCCCAGGTGTAGCAAGTAAGTCAGTTGAAGAATTAGAGAGAACCAATGAACACTAAACCAATTACTTGTTATGTTGTGCATCTGTGTTGGTTATTAGTCTCCCCAACTGTAGCAAGTAAGTTAGTGGAAGAATTAGAGAGAACCAATGAACTGTAAACCAATTACATGTTATGTTGTGCTTCTGTGTTGGTTACTAGCCTACCCAGGTTTAGCAAGTAAGTCAGTTGAAGAATTAGAGAGAACCAATGAACAGTAAACAATTACATATTATGTTGTGCATCTGTGTTGGTTATTAGTCTCCCCAGGTGTAGCAAGTAAGTCAGTTGAAGAATTAGAGAGAACCAATGAACAGTAAACCAATTACCTGTTATGTTGTGCATCTGTGTTGGTTATTAGTCTCCCTAGGTGTAGCAAGTAAGTCAGTTGAAGACTTAGAGAAATCAAATTAACAGTAAACCGATTACATGTTATGTTGAGCATCTGTGTTGGTTATTAGGCTTCCCAGGTGTAGCAAGTAAGTCAGTTTAAGAATTAGAGAGAACCAATTAACAGTAAACCAATTACATGTTATGTTGTGCATCTGTGTTGGTTATTAGTCTCCCCAGGTGTAGCAAGTAAGTCAGTTGAAGAATTAGAGAAAACCAATGAACAGTAAACCAATTACATGTTATGTTGTGCATCTGTGTTGGTTATTAGCCTCCCCAGGTGTAGCAAGTAAGTTAGTTGAAGAATTAGAGAGAACCAATGAACAGTAAACCAATTACCTGTTATGTTGTGCATCTGTGTTGGTTATTAGTCTCCCAAGGTGTAGCAAGTAAGTCAGTTGAAGAATTAGAGAGAACCAATGAACAGTAAACCAATTACCTGTTATGTTGTGCATCTGTGTTGGTTATTAGTCTCCCCAGGTGTAACAAGTAAGTCAGTTGAAGAATTAGAGAGAACCAATGAACAATAAACCAATTACCTGTTATGTTGTGCATCTGTGTTGGTTATTAGTCTCCCCAGGTGTAGCAAGTAAGTCAGTTGAAGAATTAGAGAGAACCAATGAACAGTAAACCAATTACCTGTTATGTTGGGCATCTGTGTTGGTTATTAGTCTCCCTAGGTGTAGCAAGTAAGTCAGTTGAAGAATTAGAGAGAACCAATGAACAGTAAACAAATTACCTGTTATGTTGTGCATATGTGTTGGTTATTAGTCTCCCTAGGTGTAGCAAGTAAGTCAGTTGAAGAATTAGAGAGAGCCAATGAACAGTAAGCCAATTACCTGTTATGTTGTGCATCTGTGTTGGTTATTAGTCTTCGCAGGTGTAGCAAGTAAGTCAGTTGAAGAATTAGAGAGAACTGTAGACCCCTAAAATTGTCCGGGTCGGAAATAAAACTCGAAGACCCTCAAAGATTGAAGGAAAGTCAGCCAGAAGGACTCCTAGAAGACCATAGGATGGCTATCTGTAGGTTTAGAGGTCTTAGAGTAGCTGAAAATAAGGAAGTGGAGGGAATGAAGCCCAATACGGCCGTACTAAACTTAATACGGCCGTATTGAAGCTTCAATACGGCCGCAGTGAACTCAATACGGCGTATTGAAGTTTCTGAAACTTCAATACGGCCGTACTGAAATCAATACGGCCGTATTGAAGCTTCAATACAGCCGTAGTGAACTCAATACGGGCGCATTGAAATTTCTGAATTTCAATACGGCCGTATTGAATTCAATACGGCCGTATTGAAGTTCAAAAATTTCAATACGGCCGTATTGATTCTGTAGCCCGTATTGGGCCTGTTCCCTATAAATATGGCGTCATTTTGACGTCATAGGACACTTTCACACACAGTTTTAACCCTCTCCTTGAGTATTCTGGGGTTTTTGAGCAGTGTTCTGCCCTAGAAATCACTTGGAGAGTTGATCCGACGAAGTTCTTGAGCCCCGAGCCATTTTGCTTGAGGATCGAACCTAGTCGAAGGGAAATCCTCCGGATTTCCATAGTTAAAATTTTATAGGAAGGGAGCGAGCGGGCTTGTAGAGCGAGGGAACGCCAAAAAGCTTCCCAGTTTTACGAAATCCTTCCTTTTACTGCTTTCTGTGTGCATATTTAACTGTCATCATGTAGATAGTTAATTTATAATCGCTTATAATAAATAGGGGTAATTTAGTAATTTTATATTGTTATTTTAGAAATAATCTGTCATAGGGAACCCGAAAGGGGCGCTGTGGGGTGCTAACACCTTCCTCACGCGTAACCGACTCCCTTACCCGACTCTGGTTGTAATGGCCAAAGTCGATTTTTGAATCGATTGCCTTATCCCTTTTTCCAATGTTTTGAGTAAAACATTGGTGGCGACTCCATGAACCCTTCTACTACGAAAACCACTAATCTATGGAGGGTCCCGCTTGGGATTAACATGGATTGGTGAGACTTTTAATAAATAAATTGGATAATATCGACAAGGTCTCAGTTTGAGAACAATTCGTTCTAATAATCCAATACATTTTCAAAACTAAAATAAAAGCGAGCTCGACCGTCTTCGCGACCGCCGAGGCCCGTTTGGGCCGGTGGCGACAGATGGCGACTCCACTGGGGAAGTTTCGAGAGTCAATCCCATTTAGTGACAGATTGTTTTTAACAAATAATAGTTAAAATTACTTTATTACCCCTTGCTTGTATGATAACATGTTTATCTATTTGGCTTTAATAACTGTTGTATTTTTAAATTTACGCAATTGTTTGAAATAAAAACTGCACACAAACCTTTGCACACAACAGTTCCCTCTATACCCGGGGGCATGAGTGATTAACCATAGGGAGTGGATGTTAGTACGGCCGGTTGTCGAATGGGTCTATAGGTGCCCGTAGACCGTTGTCGGAAAACATCACTCAAGGTGATAACCATGAACTTGAGTCCGACGGTGCGTTGGAGCTTTCCATCGACCTACGATGAGAGGAATTGGGTCCCTATAATGGGGGCACCTTGGGGGCCTTGGACTGGTGAGAACAGTTAGAACCTACCTTGAATATGCACCATTTCTGCAGGATACCCCTACCTCGTGATTCGCTCGTGACTGTTCGTGGATGAGTGAATTGTTTGTGTAAATGCTTATGTCCAATTGTTTGTGCATTAATAAATAACCTCGTGATAAGGTCTAAAGAATAATCCCCATGCATGAAAAAACCATGACATGAGAGGAAAGACCATGTGTGAAAATATAATAAAAGTGAGGAGCATGTACATCATTACCAATAAAGATATCATGCATCCTCATAAACCATGCATTCTAGGTTCACCAATACCTCTTGACATGAGTAAAAGAGACCCATAATTATCGAGATTCTCCGTTGAGGAGAGATCATAAGTCAAGGAGGGTAGTAACACTCTGTTTTAAAAAGGCAGCGCCTTAAAAATGGAGGGTTATCAAGCTCATGTCAAGAGCGTATTCATGAATAAACTAATTAGATTAAAAAATTCATTTTAGAAAGTGGCTGGTCATCTCTCTGTCCTCACACGCGCAAAGAAGATCAAGAAAATGGAAGCATTGGAGGAGCAAAACAAAAAGCTCACAACCGAGCTTTCACAACTTAAAGACCAAATGGCGCAAATGATGGAACTCATGCGTCATCACAACATCCATGGATCTCATCACAGTGATCATGGGTCCCATCATGAGGGAGAGGAGGAAGAGCATGAAGAAGATCCTCCACACGCTGTGCCCCTTGGGGCTGGAATTATGATTAAAGAGCCCGAAGTATCAAAGGAACAATTCCACGCCCTCGAGGATCGGCTAAGGGCTATGGAGGGGCATGATTTTGACATCAAAGATGCCGCCGACATGTGCTTAGTGAGGGACATTCAATTCCCTCCTAAATTTAAAGTGCCGGATTTCCCAAAGTACGTGGGATCGACTTGCCCCAAAAGTCATCTCACCATGTACTGTCGCAAGATGGCTGCATATGCCACAAATGAAAAGCTCTTGATCCACTGCTTTCAAGAGAGCTTGGCTGAAACTGCACTCAACTGGTATATGCAGCTAGATGGAAATCTAGTACATACATGGAGGCAGTTGGCCGACGCCTTTCTCAAGCGCTATAAATACAACATCGACCTAACACCCGATAGGTCTGATCTTCAAGCCTTGAGTAAAAAGAACGATGAATCCTTCAAGGCGTACGCCCAATGTTGGAGGGAGTTGGCGGCACAGATAGAGCCCCCGCTGTCGGATAAGGAGACGGTGTCCTTATTCATCAACTCGTTGACTGGTCCCTATTACGATAAAATGATAGGGAACACAACGACACTCTTCTCGGACATCATCACCATTGGAGAAAGGGTGGAACAAGGACTTAAAAGTGGGAAGCTGGCTAAGCCTTCCCAACCATATGAAGCTAAGAAGGCCTTCGGGAAGAAGAAAGAAGGAGGAGTCAACGCTGTAACCATTTCTCTATCTTCTTCCGCTTCGAAGTCAGGCAAATCGCAAAACAACTCTGTGAAGAAGTTTGATAAACTTCCGACCACTTATAGCGATCTCCTGCCGAAGCTAGTGGAGGCGCGTCTTATAGCTTACATTCCACCAAAGAAAGTGAATCCACCTTACCCCGATTGGTACAATCCACAAGACAAATGTCTATACCATTCGGGGGCACCAGGGCATTCAACGGAGAACTGCAGAGCTCTCAAGTATAAGGTCCAAGACCTTATCGATGCTGGGTGGGTCACTTTCGATTCGACGGCGCTCGACGTGAGCAAGAATCCTCTACCGCAGCAGGAGTAGAGAGAAGGGCAAGCCATGATAGGGCCCCTCCACATTTTTTTTCTTTTAGGGACTCATGATCAGTACCCGAGATCATGAGGACCTTTTCATGTAAATAAAGGGTTTTGTACAGTTTTACATACATATATCAATAAAGAGGCATCTTTCACACATTATTCTTTCATTTTTTTCTATTCTCTCTCTCTCATTAATATTAATAAACTCTAAACCTAAACAGAACCAATAAATAATTATGTCTGTGATTGTTCGCTCCGATCGGGATCCGAAAGCCGAAGGTGAATGGGTTGAGTTGGACAGTGATGAGGAGACCATCTCTCCGGATCTGCAAAGACTGCTAGATCAAGAAGCTCGTCTACTCCAACCGTATCAAGAAGAATTGGAGACCGTGAATTTGGGGCAGGGTCAAGAATTGAAAGAGGTCAACATTGGGACCCATATCAGTGATGGAATAAAAACGCAATTGATTCAATTGTTGAGGGAATACAAGGATGTATTTGCATGGTCGTACCATGATATGCCCGGTTTGGACTCCAACATCGTCGAACACAAGTTGCCATTAAAAGAGGGGTTTCGACCCATTAAGCAAAAGCTTCGACGAATCAAGCCCGAATGGTCCTTAAAGATTAAGGAGGAGGTAGAAAAACAATTGGACGCGGGATTCTTGGTTGTATCCCAGTATCCCGAATGGCTGGCTAACATTGTGCCAGTCATCAAAAAGAATGGGAAGGTTAGAGTGTGTGTTGATTATAGGGATTTGAATCGTGCCAGTCCAAAGGACGATTTTCCCTTGCCCCACATCGATACACTTGTGGATCACACCGCCACAAACACACTCTATTCCTTTATGGATGGATACTCGGGGTATAATCAAATCAAGATGAATATAGAAGACCGCGAGAAAACTTCTTTCATTACACCCTGGGGCACTTTCTGCTACAGGGTGATGCCTTTTGGACTTAAAAATGCGGGTGCCACCTACCAACGAGCGATGGTGACGCTATTCCACGATATGATCCACAAAGAAATTGAAGTATACGTGGATGACATGATCGCAAAGTCAAAAGACGAGATGGACCACATCCAATATTTGAGAAAATTATTCAATCGGCTTCGTAAGTATCAGCTTAAGCTAAACCCGGCTAAGTGTACTTTCGGAGTTCGGTCGGGTAAGCTTCTCGGGTTCATCGTCAGTGAAAAAGGCATAGAGGTGGACCCCGATAAAGTAAAGGCAATAATGGAAATGCCTCCTCCTAAAACTGAGAAAGAAATTAGAGGATTCCTCGGCAGGGTGAACTACGTCGCAAGGTTCATCGCACAGTTGACTGACACGTGCAAGCCAATATTCAAGTTGTTGCGCAAAAATCATTCCGAATCTTGGGATGAGAATTGTCAACAATCTTTCGATAAGATCAAACAGTGCTTGGCCAATCCACCAGTGTTGGTGCCACCTGTCGAGGGAAGACCATTAATCCTCTATCTAACGGTACTTGATGAGTCCATGGGAGCTGTGCTAGGACAACAAGATGAAACAAAGAAGAAAGAACGAGCCATCTACTACCTGAGCAAAAAGTTCCTTGATTATGAAACCCGCTACACGCCACTAGAAAAGACGTGCTGTGCGTTAGCATGGGCAACACAACGGCTCAGGCAGTATATGATTAGGCATACTACCTGGTTGGTTTCCAAAATGGACCCAATTAAGTATGTGTTCGACAAACCGATAATCACTGGGAAGATTGCCCGATGGCAAGTGCAATTATCAGAATTTGACATCATACATGTCACACAAAAGGCCATCAAGGGTAGTACCCTAGCTAATTACCTAGCACACGGGCCGACCAATGACTATCAATCCCTTCAGGATGATTTTCCCGATGAGGATATAATGCATTTACAACATGAAGATCCTAAGGATGATACATGGACCATGTATTTTGATGGAGCCTCCAACTTGCTTGGACAGGGGATTGGAACAGTATTAATCTCCCCACAAGGAAAGCATATCCCCTTAACGGCAAGACTCAACTTTGACTGTACAAATAACATGGCCGAATACGAGGCTTGCGCGTTAGGAATCCAAGCAGCAATCAACAATGGTATCCTAAAGCTCAAAGTATTTGGAGATTCGGCTTTAGTCATCCACCAACTGCGAGGTGAATGGGAAGTCCGAAATCCTAAGTTGATACCATATGTTGAGCATATCAAAGACCTGACACAATTCTTTCAAAATGTCGTCTTTGAATATATCCCAAGAGAGGAAAATCAGTTCGCTGACGCCCTTGCTACACTATCATCGATGTTCGCCTTGGATAAGGAGCATGAAATGCCCATCATCAATATCCGGCGGCACGATAAGCAAGCGTTCTGCCTACTGATAGATGAAGCTGTTGACGATCATCCGTGGTTCCATGACATCAAACAATATCTGTCAAAAGGGGAATATCCTGATATGGCTAGCGATAATGATAAAAAGCATATTCGAAGAAGGGCCATGGGATTTCTGTTGATTGGAGAAACCCTCTACAAAAAAAATTATGACTCGGTCTTGTTGAGGTGCATAGACCAAGTCGAAGCTCAAAATGTAATCAAAGAAATACATGAGGGGGTTTTCGGTACCCATATTCCCGGGCCTGCAATGGCTAAGAAAATCCTCAGAGCAGGATATTATTGGTCGACCATTGAAAGGGATTGTTACCAATACGTCCGGAAATGCCACAAGTGTCAAGCATACGCCGACAACATTCATGTCCCACCAACGCCACTCAATGTGTTGGCTTCACCATGGCCATTCGCAATGTGGGGCATGGATGTTATTGGACCCATCGAGCCAAAAGCATCCAATGGACATAGGTTCATCCTTGTGGCCATTGACTATTTCACCAAATGGGTAGAAGCGGCATCGTATGCTCATGTGACCCGAAAGGTGGTAATATCCTTCATCAGAAAGAATATCATATGCAGATACGGTATTCCCGACAAAATCATCACTGATAATGGATCCAATTTGAACAATAAGATGGTGGAAGAACTGTGCAAAGAGTTCAAAATTCAGCACCACAACTCTTCCCCATATCGACCAAAGATGAATGGGGCAGTCGAGGCAGCCAATAAGAATATCAAGAAGATAGTACAAAAGATGGTTGTCTCATTCAAAGACTGGCATGAGATGCTACCCTTCGCTCTCCATGGTTATAGGACTTCAGTACGTACATCCACAGGAGCTACTCCATTCTCCCTTGTTTATGGAATGGAGGCAGTTCTGCCAGTTGAAGTCGAGATACCTTCTCTGAGAGTAATCATGGAAGCAAAACTTTCCGAGGCAGAATGGGTTCAAAGCCGATACGACCAATTGAACCTTATCGAAGAAAAGCGATTGAATGCCATATGCCATGGTCAAGCCTATCAAAGGAAGATCAAAAAGGCTTTTGACAAAAAGGTCCACCCTCGAGTCTACCATGAGGGAGAGTTGGTAATGAAGAAATTGCTACCAGCTCAAAAGGACAGAATCGGAAAGTGGGCCCCGAATTACGAAGGACCATACGTGGTGAAGCGAGCCTTCTCCGGAGGAGCGTTGATTCTCACAGACATGGACGGAGAAGAACTTCGATACCCAATCAACACTGACGTGGTAAAGAAGTACTATGCTTGAAGATGTTGCTTGCATAAGCCCGCTAGGATGAAAACCCAAAAAAAGGGCATCCTAGGCAAAAGTTAGGGCAAAACAAAAAGCCCGCCAGTACAAGGGTACTAGGCAAAACAAAGGCAAAATTATCCCCGCTAGGATACGTCCTAGGCAAAAGTTAGGGGCAAAAGAATAAGATGTAAAAGCAAAGCAAGCAACGGTCACTTGAATCGAAAACCAAAAGGCGGTTCAAGTGATTATCTTCTAGAAGCGAGCGTCTTGCAGCATCTACACTCCTGGCTCAGGCATCTCACCCGAAGCGATTAAGGGAACGGGAAGAGCGACAATTACAGATATAATTGTTTAAGCCAAAAATGTATAGCCTACCTTGGCCAGCCATTCTTCAGAAATTTCCTTCTGTATATCTTTCTATAAAAACACTTGTGAATATCAATAAAAATATCCATTTGTTTCTTTTCTTTCTTGACCATGTGATTATGCCTCTGAATTGGTTTTTCATAAAAATTGTACGAAATTCCATTAATAATCGGTCAATAAAAGAAAATTGGAGGGGTTCCTGTAAAATCCATAATCTCCTGCATAAAGGCTCACAAAAATACTCCCTCGCGTCAATGACAGAAAGTCCTCCAAGAAGAAGAGGATAGGGAGAGCCACTCACTTTTCTAAATAAATGAACAAAAATAAAAAATTGTATTGCATTTGTGCATCACACACACATTAGTTGCACATTCAAAGACCTTATCATGAGGCAACCGCATAAAATAGAAAAATAGAAAATTGCTTGTGTATGACAGCAGTCAACAAAAAGCCAAAAACATAAAAAGGCAAAATACAGAAAAAGCCAAATCAGAAGAAAAGGCAAAATACAGAAAAAGCCGAAAATGAAAAAGGCAAGGATATAGAAAATCCAACAAAAAGATTGCACAGAATAACTGAGCCTGGAGAGGCTTGCCGAAATAATACTCCCGCAGAATAACCGAGCCTGGAGAGGCTTGCCGAAACAATACTCAACAGTTTGTACAGAATAACTGAGCCTGGAGAGGCTTACCAAAATACTCCTCATCCTCCACATCAAAGAATAATTGAGCCTGGAGAGGCTCGCAGAAATAATACTCCCCAGAGAAACCTCAACTCACGCTCTTGGACTCAAAATCCCCAGCAAGAGCTATCAAGCAAGATCGTCAAAGTCCCTAATGGAAACACGATCGCCCAAGAAGAATATCCAAGTCAAAGGACTTTAAAACTTCCTCAGTGAAGATAGCTCTTCAACTCAGACGTTGAGTGAGGCTAAGCCTGCAGAGGCTTCCTAAAAATACTTTGGGATACATAAGATCCCCCAAATCCCCAATCGCCTACTCAAGAGGCACTCCTTCAAAAGGAAAAATCATAAAAAGATCAATAATCATTCCCCAAGTGGAATCTGGCTCTCAGCCAATCATTGAACATCAAGGCGATATGCCTAACAGAAGAGGCTAATCAAAATCAACGACAAAATCCCCCAGTGGATAACAGCCTACACAGAGGCAGCAAAATCAGAAAACCAAAAGAGACACCCGAACAAGGATAACCGGGATACTCCACCAACGTCGAAAGGACGTCAGCCAATCATAAGGCACCGCTCACATCAGAAAGAGCATCTTTGTGTCTGCACCCCAAAGGAATCAGAAATTCCCCAGTGGACACCAACTACGCAATGGAAAGTTGGGACACAAGAACCTATGAGTAACTGCACATCCCCTAGACGGATCCCTGCGTTATCCAGCCCTCAGTGGCACAAAAATCAAAAAAACAACCGTCGAAGCAGCATCGTGGACTGTGGAGACAAAATCATCACAAATCCCTGGAAAGGAGATATTCACGCTACCCCGTTGTCACAAACACGGAGGTATGCAGCTTCCGGCTCGAGCAATGAGCGAAGCTATCTCTGGAAAGGAGGTACTCACTGCTCACCGTCGTCACAAAGGTACTTAGCTTCCGGCTCGAACAAAGAGCGAAGCTAAGCCTGGAGAGGCGGTACTCACAGCTTCCAGCTTGGGCAGCAAGCAAAGCAAAGCCTGGAGAGGCGAAACTCACACTGCTCACCGTCGTCACAAAGGTGCTTAGTTTCCGGCTCGAACAAAGAGCGAGACTAAGCCTGGAGAGGCGAAACTCACACTGCTACCGTTGTCACAAGGGTACTTAGCTTCCGGCTCGAACAAAGAGTGAAGCTAAGCCTGGAGAGGCGGTACTCACAGCTTCCAGCTTGGGCAGCAAGCAAAGCAAAACCTGGAGAGGCGAAACTCACACTGCTACCGTTGTCACAAGGGTACTTAGCTTCCGGCTCGAACAAAGAGTGAAGCTAAGCCTGGAGAGGCGGTACTCACAGCTTCCAGCTTGGGCAGCAAGCAAAGCAAAACCTGGAAAGGCGAAATTCACACTGCTACCGTTGTCACAAGGGTACTTAGCTTCCGACTCGAACAAAGAGTGAAGCTAAGCCTGGAGAGGCGGTACTCACAGCTTCCAGCTTGGGCAGCAAGCAAAGCAAAGTCTGGAGAGGCGACGATTAATACTCACCCTGGAGAGGGTAAACTCAGCTACCGAGGATGTCAGAAACGCCGAGGTATGCACCCACCTGGAGAGGCTACTCAACAATTTTCCCACCTGAAGACACTACAAGTCGGAAGGATGGCACATTACCCGGACAATTGGGTCAACTCCTTTACTTGTCAATCGGTACACCAAAAGGCCGTTTGACTAAGTAAAGGGGGGGCAGCTGTAGACCCCTAAAATTGTCCGGGTCGGAAATAAAACTCGAAGACCCTCAAAGATCGAAGGAAAGTCAGCCAGAAGGACTCTTAGAAGACCATAGGATGGCTATCTGTAGGTTTAGAGGTCTTAGAGTAGCTGAAAATAAGGAAGTGGAGGGAATGAAGCCCAATACGGCCGTACTAAACTTAATACGGCCGTATTGAAGCTTCAATACGGCCGCAGTGAACTCAATACGGCGTATTGAAGTTTCTGAAACTTCAATACGGCCGTACTGAAATCAATACGGCCGTATTGAAGCTTCAATACAGCCGTAGTGAACTCAATACGGGCGCATTGAAATTTCTGAATTTCAATACGGCCGTATTGAATTCAATACGGCCGTATTGAAGTTCAAAAATTTCAATACGGCCGTATTGATTCTGTAGCCCGTATTGGGCCTGTTCCCTATAAATATGGCGTCATTTTGACGTCATAGGACACTTTCACACACAGTTTTAACCCTCTCCTTGAGTATTCTGGGGTTTTTGAGCAGTGTTCTGCCCTAGAAATCACTTGGAGAGTTGATCCGACGAAGTTCTTGAGCCCCGAGCCATTTTGCTTGAGGATCGAACCTAGTCGAAGGGAAATCCTCCGGATTTCCATAGTTAAAATTTTATAGGAAGGGAGCGAGCGGGCTTGTAGAGCGAGGGAACGCCAAAAAGCTTCCCAGTTTTACGAAATATATAAAAAGCACGCTTCAAAGGTTTCTTCTTCAAAATCCTTCCTTTTACTGCTTTCTGTGTGCATATTTAACTGTCATCATGTAGATAGTTAATTTATAATCGCTTATAATAAATAGGGGTAATTTAGTAATTTTATATTGTTATTTTAGAAATAATCTGTCATAGGGAACCCAAAAGGGGCGCTGTGGGGTGCTAACACCTTCCTCACGCGTAACCGACTCCCTTACCCGACTCTGGTTGTAATGGCCGAAGTCGATTTTTGAATCGATTGCCTTATCCCTTTTTCCAATGTTTTGAGTAAAACATTGGTGGCGACTCCATGAACCCTTCTACTACGAAAACCACTAATCTATGGAGGGTCCCGCTTGGGATTAACATGGATTGGTGAGACTTTTAATAAATAAATTGGATAATATCGACAAGGTCTCAGTTTGAGAACAAGTCGTTCTAATAATCCAATACATTTTCAAAACTAAAATAAAAGCGAGCTCGACCGTCTTCGCGACCGCCGAGGCCCGTTTGGGCCGGTGGCGACAAGAACCAATGAACAGTAAACCAATTACCTGTTATGTTGTGCATCTGTGTTGGTTATTAGTCTCCCCAGGTGTAGCAAGTAAGTCAGTTGAAGAATTAGAGAGAACCAATGAACAGTAAACCAATTACCTGTTATGTTGTGCATCTGTGTTGGTTATTAGTCTCCCCAGGTGTAGCAAGTAAGTTAGTTGAAGACTTAGAGAGAACCAATGAACAGTAAACCAATTACCTATTATGTTGTGCATCTGTGTTGGTTATTAGTCTCCCCAGGTGTAGCAAGTAAGTCAGTTGAAGGATTAGAGAGAACCAATGAACAGTAAACCAATTACATGTTTTGTTGTGCATCTGTGTTGCTTATTAGTCTCCCCAGGTGTAGCAAGTAAGTCAGTTGAAGAATTAGAGAGAACTAATGAACAGTAAACCAATTACATGTTATGTTGTGCATCTGTGTTGGTTATTAGTCTCCCCAGGTGTAGCAAGTAAGTCAGTTGAAGAATTAGACAGAACCAATGAACAGTAAACAAATTACCTATTATGTTGTGCATCTGTGTTGGTTATTAGTCTCCCCAGGTGTAGCAAGTAAGTCAGTTGAAGAATTAGAGAGAACCAATGAACAGTAAACCAATTACCTGTTATGTTGTGCATCTGTGTTGGTTATTAGTCTCCCCAGGTGTAGCAAGTAAGTCAGTTGAAGAATTAGAGAGAACTAATGAATAGTAAACCGATTACCTGTTATGTTGTGCATCTGTGTTGGTTATTAGTCTTCCCAGGTGTAGCAAGTAAGTCAGTTGAAGGATTAGAGAGAACCAATGAACAGTAAACCAATTACATGTTTTGTTGTGCATCTGTGTTGCTTATTAGTCTCCCCAGGTGTAGCAAGTAAGTCAGTTGAAGAATTAGAGAGAACCAATGAACAGTAAACCAATTACCTGTTATGTTGTGCATCTGTGTTGGTTATTAGTCTCCCCAGGTGTAACAAGTAAGTCAGTTGAAGAATTAGAGAGAACCAATGAACAATAAACCAATTACCTGTTATGTTGTGCATCTGTGTTGGTTATTAGTCTCCCCAGGTGTAGCAAGTAAGTCAGTTGAAGAATTAGAGAGAACCAATGAACAGTGAACCAATTACCTGTTATATTGTACATCTGTGTTGGTTATTAGTCTTCCAAGGTGTAGCAAGTAAGTCAGTTGAAGACTTAGAGAGAACCAATGAACAGTAAACCAATTACCTATTATGTTGTGCATCTGTGTTGGTTATTAGTCTCCCCAGGTGTAGCAAGTAAGTCAGTTGAAGGATTAGAGAGAACCAATGAACAGTAAACCAATTACATGTTTTGTTGTGCATCTGTGTTGCTTATTAGTCTCCCCAGGTGTAGCAAGTAAGTCAGTTGAAGAATTAGAGAGAACTAATGAACAGTAAACCAATTACATGTTATGTTGTGCATCTGTGTTGGTTATTAGTCTTCCCAGGTGTAGCAAGTAAGTCAGTTGAAGAATTAGACAGAACCAATGAACAGTAAACAAATTACCTATTATGTTGTGCATCTGTGTTGGTTATTAGTCTCCCCAGGTGTAGCAAGTAAGTCAGTTGAAGAATTAGAGAGAACCAATGAACAGTAAACCAATTACCTGTTATGTTGTGCATCTGTGTTGGTTATTAGTCTCCCCAGGTGTAGCAAGTAAGTCAGTTGAAGAATTAGAGAGAACTAATGAACAGTAAACCGATTACCTGTTATGTTGTGCATCTGTGTTGGTTATTAGTCTCCGCAGGTGTAGCAAGTAAGCCAGTTGAAGGATTAGAGAGAACCAATGAACAGTAAACCAATTACATGTTTTGTTGTGCATCTGTGTTGCTTATTAGTCTCCCCAGGTGTAGCAAGTAAGTCAGTTGAAGAATTAGAGAGAACCAATGAACAGTAAACCAATTACCTGTTATGTTGTGCATCTGTGTTGGTTATTAGTCTCCCCAGGTGTAACAAGTAAGTCAGTTGAAGAATTAGAGAGAACCAATGAACAATAAACCAATTACCTGTTATGTTGTGCATCTGTGTTGGTTATTAGTCTCCCCAGGTGTAGCAAGTAAGTCAGTTGAAGAATTAGAGAGAACCAATGAACAGTAAACCAATTACCTGTTATGTTGTGCATCTGTGTTGGTTATTAGTCTCCCCAGGTGTAGCAAGTGAGTCAGTTGAAGAATTAGAGAGAACCAATGAACAGTAAACCAATTACCTGTTATGTTGTGCATCTATGTTGGTTATTAGTCTCCCCAGGTGTAGCAACTAAGTCAGATGAAGAATTAGAGAGAACCAATGAATAGTAAACTAATTACCTGTTATGTTGTGCATCTGTGTTGGTTATTAGTCTCCCCAGGTGTAGCAAGTAAGTCAGTTGAAGAATTTGAGAGAACCAATGAACAGTAAACCAATTTCCTGTTATGTTGTGCATCTGTGTTGGTTATTAGCCTCCCCAGGTGTAGCATGCAAGTCAGTTGAAGAATTAGAGAGAGCCAATGAACAGTAAGCCAATTACCTGTTATGTTGTGCATCTGTGTTGGTTATTAGTCTCCGCAGGTGTAGCAAGTAAGTCAGTTGAAGAATTAGAGAGAACCAATGAACAGTAAACCGATTACCTGTTATGTTGTGCATCTGTGTTGGTTATTAGTCTCCCCAGGTGTAGCAAGTAAGTCAGTTGAAGAATTAGAGAGAACCAATGAACAGTAAACCGATTACCTGTTATGTTGTGCATCTGTGTTGGTTATTAGTCTCCGCAGGTGTAGCAAGTAAGTCAGTTGAAGGATTAGAGAGAACCAATGAACAGTAAACCAATTACATGTTTTGTTGTGCATCTGTGTTGCTTATTAGTCTCCCGAGGTGTAGCAAGTAAGTCAGTTGAAGAATTAGAGAGAACTAATGAACAGTAAACCAATTACATATTATGTTGTGCATCTGTGTTGGTTATTAGTCTCCCCAGGTGTAGCAAGTAAGTCAGTTGAAGAATTTGAGAGAACCAATGAACAGTAAAACAATTACATGTTATGTTGTGCATCTGTGTTGGTTATTAGTCTCCCCTGGTGTAGCAAGTAAGTCAGTTGAAGAATTAGAGAGAACCAATGAACAGTAAACCAATTACCTGTTATGTTGTGCATCTGTGTTGGTTATTAGTCTCCCCAGGTGTAGCAAGTAAGTCAGTTGAAGAATTAGAGAGAACCAATGAACAGTAAACCAATTACCTGTTATGTTGTGCATCTGTGTTGGTTATTAGTCTCCCCAGGTGTAGCAAGTAAGTCAGTTGAAGACTTAGAGAGAACCAATGAACAGTAAACCAATTACCTATTATGTTGTGCATCTGTGTTGGTTATTAGTCTCCCCAGGTGTAGCAAGTAAGTCAGTTGAAGGATTAGAGAGAACCAATGAACAGTAAACCAATTACATGTTATGTTGTGCATCTGTGTTGGTTATTAGCCTCCCCAGGTGTAGCAAGTAAGTTAGTTGAAGAATTAGAGAGAACCAATGAACAGTAAACCAATTACCTGTTATGTTGTGCATCTATGTTGGTTATTAGTCTCCCAAGGTGTAGCAAGTAAGTCAGTTGAAGAATTAGAGAGAACCAATGAACAGTCAACCAATTACCTGTTATGTTGTGCATCTGTGTTGGTTATTAGTCTCCGCAGGTGTAGCAAGTAAGTCAGTTGAAGAATTAGAGAGAACCAATGAACAGTAAACCAATTACCTGTTATATTGTGCATCTGTGTTGGTTATTAGTCTTCCCAGGTGTAGCAAGTAAGTCAGTTGAAGACTTAGAGAGAACCAATGAACAGTAAACCAATTACCTATTATGTTGTGCATCTGTGTTGGTTATTAGTCTCCCCAGGTGTAGCAAGTAAGTCAGTTGAAGGATTAGAGAGAACCAATGAACAGTAAACCAATTACATGTTTTGTTGTGCATC
This sequence comes from Cajanus cajan, assembly GCF_000230855.2. Lineage (NCBI taxonomy): Eukaryota > Viridiplantae > Streptophyta > Magnoliopsida > Fabales > Fabaceae > Cajanus > Cajanus cajan. The sequence goes on from NC_138524.1 coordinate 40,165,011, forward strand.
TGTGTTGCTTATTAGTCTCCCCAGGTGTAGCAAGTAAGTCAGTTGAAGAATTATAGAGAACTAATGAACAGTAAACCAATTACATGTTATGTTGTGCATCTGTGTTGGTTATTAGTCTCCCCAGGTGTAGCAAGTAAGTCAGTTGAAGAATTAGACAGAACCAATGAACAGTAAACAAATTACCTATTATGTTGTGCATCTGTGTTGGTTATTAGTCTCCCTAGGTGTAGGAAGTAAGTCAGTTGAAGAATTAGAGAGAACCAATGAACAGTAAACCAATTACCTGTTATGTTGTGCATCTGTATTGGTTATTAGTCTCCCCAGGTGTAGCAAGTAAGTCAGTTGAAGAATTAGAGAGATCTAATGAACAGTAAACCGATTACCTGTTATGTTGTGCATCTGTGTTGGTTATTAGTCTCCGCAGGTGTAGCAAGTAAGTCAGTTGAAGGATTAGAGAGAACCAATGAACAGTAAACCAATTACATGTTTTGTTGTGCATCTGTGTTGCTTATTAGTCTCCCCAGGTGTAGCAAGTAAGTCAGTTGAAGAATTAGAGAGAACCAATGAACAGTAAACCAATTACCTGTTATGTTGTGCATCTGTGTTGGTTATTAGTCTCCCCAGGTGTAACAAGTAAGTCAGTTGAAGAATTAGAGAGAACCAATGAACAATAAACCAATTACCTTGTATGTTGTGCATCTGTGTTGGTTATTAGTCTCCCCAGGTGTAGCAAGTAAGTCAGTTGAAGAATTAGAGAGAACCAATGAACAGTAAACCAGTTACCTGTTATGTTGTGCATCTGTGTTGGTTATTAGTCTCCCCAGGTGTAGCAAGTAAGTCAGTTGAAGAATTAGAGAGAACCAATGAACAGTAAACCAATTACCTGTTATGTTGTGCATCTGTGTTGGTTATTAGTCTCCGCAGGTGTAGCAAGTAAGTCAGTTGAAGGATTAGAGAGAACCAATGAACAGTAAACCAATTACATGTTTTGTTGTGCATCTGTGTTGCCTATTAGTCTCCCCAGGTGTAGCAAGTAAGTCAGTTGAAGAATTAGAGAGAACCAATGAACAGTAAACCAATTACCTGTTATGTTGTGCATCTGTGTTGGTTATTGTCGCCACCGGCCCAAACGGGCCTCGGCATTCGCGAAGGATGGTTGGACTCTTTTATTTGTTTAAAATATGGATTGCTAGAATGACTTATTCTCAAACTGAGACCTCGTCAAACGAGCAATTTTTATTAAAATGGTTCACCAGTCCATGTTAATCCCAAGCGGGACCCTCCATGGATTAGCGATTTTCATAAAAGGAAGGGTTCGTGGAGTCGCCACCAATGTTTTACTCAAAACATTGGAAAAAGGGATAAGGCAATCGATTCAAAAATCGACTTCGGCCATTACAACCAGAGTCGGGTAAGGGAGTCGGTTACGCGTGGGGAAGGTGTTAGCACCCCACAGCGCCCCTTTCGGGTTCCCTATGACAGATTATTTCTAAAATAATAGCGTAAAATTACTAAATTACCCCTATTTATTCTAAGCAATTATAAATTAACTATCTACATGATGACAGTTTTAAATATGCACACAGAAAGCAGTAAAAGGAAGGATTTAAGAAGAAACCTTTGAAGCGTGCTTTTATATATTAAAGTAAAACTGGGAAGCTTTTTGGCGTTCCCTCGCTCTACAAGCCCGCTCGCTCCCTCCTATAAAATTTTGACTATGGAAATCCGGAGGATTTCCCTTCGACTAGGTTCGATCCTCAAGCAAAATGGCTCGGGGCTCAAGAACTTCGTCGGATCAACTCTCCGAGTGATTTCTAGGGCAGAACACTGCTCAAAAACCCCAGAATACTCAAGGAGAGGGTTAAAACTATGTTTTTGAGTGTCAAATGACGTGCAATTGACGTCATATTTATAGGGAACAGGCCCAATACGGGCCCTGGAGCCAATACGGCCGTATTGAAATTTTTGAACTTCAATAGGCCGTATTGAGTTCAATACGGCCGTATTGAAATTCAGAAATTTCAATACGGCCGTATTGAGTTCACTGCGGCTGTATTGAAGCTTCAATACGGCCGTATTGATTTCAGTACGGCCGTATTGAAGTTTCAGAAACTTCAATACGCCGTATTGAGTTCACTGCGGCCGTATTGAAGCTTCAATACGGCCGTATTAAGTTCAGTACGGCCGTATTGGGCTTCATTCCCTCCACTTTCTTATTTTGAGCTATTCTAAGACCTCTAGACCTACAGAGAACCCTCCTAGGGCCTTCCAGGAGTCCTTCTGGCTGATCTTCCTTCAGTCTTCGAGAGTCTTCAAGCTTTATTTCCGCCCCGGACAATTTTAGGGGTCTACAGCTGCCCCCCCTTTACTTAGTCGGACGGCCTTTTGGTGTACCGGCTGACAAGTAAAGGAATTGACCCAATTGTCCGGGTGATGTGCCGACCTTCTGACTTGTAATGTCTTCCGGTGGAAAATTGTTGAGTAACCTCTCCAGGTTGAGTATTAGTCGTCGCCTCTCCAGGCTCATGCATACCTCGGTGCTCTCGACAACTGGGTAGCTGAGTACTGCCTCTCCAGGCCTGTGCATACCTCGGTGCTCTCGACAACTGGGCAGCTGAGTATTGCCTCTCCAGGCTGGTGCATACCTCGGTGCTCTCGACAACTGGGCAGCTGAGTATTGCCTCTCCAGGCTGGTGCATACCTCGGTGCTCTCGACAACTGGGCAGCTGAGTATTGCCTCTCCAGGCTGGTGCATACCTCGGTGCTCTCGACAACTGGGCAGCTGAGTATTGCCTCTCCAGGCTGGTGCATACCTCGGTGCTCTCGACAACTGGGCAGCTGAGTATTGCCTCTCCAGGCTGGTGCATACCTCGGTGCTCTCGACAACTGGGTAGCTGAGTATTGCCTCTCCAGGCTTGTGCATACCTCGGTGCTCTCGACAACTGGGTAGCTAAGTATTGCCTCTTAGGCTTTGAGATGATTTTGTCTTCACAATCCACGATGCTGCTTCGACGGTTTTTCTGATTTTGTGCCGCTGAGGGCTGGATAACGCAGGGATCCGTCTAGGGGATGTGCAGTCATTCATAGGTTCCTGTGCCCCAACTTGCATTGCATTGTTGGTACCCATGGGGAATTTCTGTTTCCTTGGGGTGTAGACACAGATGCTCTTCTTGAATTGAGCGATGCCTTATGTTTGGCTGACGTCCTTTGACGTTAGTGGAGTATCCCGGTTGTCCTTATTCGGGTGACTCTTTTTGATTTTCTGGTTTTATTGCCTCTGTGTAGGCTGTTATCCGCTGGGGGATTCTGTCATGATGATTTTGTCTCCACAGTCCACGATGCTGCTTCGACGGTTTGTTTTTTGATTTTTGTGCCGCTGAGGGCTGGATAACGCAGGGATCCGTCTAGGGGATGTGCAGTCATTCATAGGTTTTTGTGCCCCAACTTGCATTGCTTAGTTGGTACCCATGGGGAATTTCTAACTCCTTGGGGTGTAGACACAAATGCTCTCTCTCTGAGTTGAGCGATGCCTAATGTTTGGCGGACGTCCTTTGACGTTGGTGGAGTATCCCGGTTATCCTTATTCGGGTATCTCTTTTGGGTTTTCTGATTTTTGTCGCCTCTGTGTAGGCTATTATCCGCTGGGGATTCTGTCGTTGATTTTGATTAGCCTCTTCTGTTAGGCGTATCAGCTTGACGTTCAATGATTGGCTAAAAAGCCAAATTCCGCTTGGGGAATTGTTATTGATTTTTTTCTTCTTTTTTTTTTTTTTTTTTTTTTTTTTTTTTTTTGGGTTTTCCTTTTTGAAGGAGTGCCTCTTGTGTAGGCGACTGGGGATTTGAAGTTCAGTGTTCGGCTGAGTGCCAGATTCCGCTTGGGGAATACTTATTGATATTTTTGATTTTTCTCTTTTTGCAGGGATGCCTCTGAGTAGGCGATTGGGGAATGAGGGATCTTATGTATCCCAGAGTATTATTTAGGAAGCCTCTGCAGGCTTAGCCTCACTCAACACTTGAGTTGGAGAGCTATATTCACTGAGGAAGTTTTAGTCCTTTGACTTGGATATTCTGCTTGGGAGATCGTACTTCCATTGGGAATTTTGTCGATTTTGCTTCGATAGTTCTCGCTGGGGATTTGTTTTGAGCGCGAGCTGAAGTTTCTCTGGGGGAGTATTATTTCTGCGAGCCTCTCCAGGCTCAATTATTCTGTAGAAGTATTATTTCGGCGAGCCTCTCCAGGCTCAATTATTCTGAGGGAGTATTCTTTCGGCGAGCCTCTCCAGGCTCAATTATTCTGAAAGAGTATTATTTCAGCAAGCCTCTCCAGGCTCAATTATTCTGAGAGAGTATTATTTCGGCAAGCCTCTCCAGGCTCAATTATTTTGAGAGAGTATTATTTCGGCGAGCCTCTCCAGGCTCAATTATTCTGAGGGAGTATTGTTTCGGCGAGCCTCTCCAGGCTCAATTATTCTTTGATGTGGAGGATGAGGAGTATTTTGGTAAGCCTCTCCAGGCTCAGTTATTCTGTACAATTTTGTGGATTTTCCATGTTTGCCTTTTTTCATTTTCGGCTTTTGTTGACTGCTGCCATACACAAGCAATTTTTCTATTTTTTTTTTATTTTATGCGATTGCCTCATGATAAGGTCTTTGAATGTGCAACTAACGTGTGTGATGCACAAATGTAAGTTTGATTATTTTATTAACGCTTTTTAGGAAAATGAATGGCTCTCCCTATCCTCCTCTTCTTGGAGGAATTTCTGTCATCGACGTGAGGGAATATTTTTGTGAGCCTTTTATGCAGGAGATTTACAGATTTTACAGGAACCCCTCCAATTTTCTTTATTGACCGATTATTAAAGGAATTTCGTACAATTTTATGAAATACCAATTTAGAGGCATAATCACATGGTCAAGAGAGAAGAGAAAATGAATAGATATTTTATTGATATTCACAAGTGTTTTTACAGAAAGATATACAGAAGGAATTTCTGAAGAATGGGTGGCCAGGGTAGGCTATATACATTGGGCTTAACAATTATATCTGTAATTGTTGCTCTTTACGTTCCCCTAATTGCTTCGGCCTGAGCCAGGAGTGTAGATGCTGCAAGATGCTTGCTTCTAGAAGATAATCACTTCAATCGCCTTTTGGTTTTCGATTCAAGCGATCGTTGCTTGCTTTGCTTTTACATCTTATTCTTTTGCCCCTAACTTTTGCCTAGGACGTATCCTAGCGGGGATGATTTTGCCTTTGTTTTGCCTAGTACCCTTGTACTGGCGGGCTTTTTATTTTGCCCTAATTTTTGCCTAGGACGCCCTTTTTGGGTTTTCATCCTAGCGGGCTTATGCAAGCAACGTCTTCAAGCGTAGTACTTCTTTACCACGTCAGCGTTGACTGGGTATAGAAGTTCTTCTCCATCCATGTCTGTGAGGATCAATGCTCCTCCTGAGAAGGTTCGTTTTACCACGTATGGTCCTCCGTGATTTGGGGCACACTTTCCGATTTTGTCCTTTTGAGTTGGTAACAATTTCTTAATTACCAACTTTCCCTCATGGTAGACTCGAGGGTGGACTTTCTTGTCAAAAGCCTTTTTGATCTTCCTCTGATAGGCTTGACCATGGCATATGGCGTTCAGCCGTTTCTTTTTGATAGGGTTCAACTGGTCGTATCGGCTTTGAACCCATTCTGCCTCGGAAAGTTTTGTTTCCATGATTACCCTTAGAGAAGGTATCTTGACTTCGACGGGTAGAACTGCCTCCATTCCATAGACGAGGGAGAATGGAGTAGCTCCTGTAGATGTGCGTACTGAAGTCCTATAACCATGAAGAGCGAAGGGTAACATCTCGTGCCAGTCTTTAAATGAGACAACCATCACTATTTTCTTGATGTTCTTATTGGTTGCCTCGACTGCCCCATTCATCTTTGGCCGATATAGGGAAGAGTTATGATGTTGGATCTTGAATTCTTGGCACAGTTCTTCCACCATTTTATTATTCAGATTAGATCCATTATCAGTGATGATTTATTTCTCCATGCTTCCACTAGATTATCCTAAAATCTTTTGGGACAAGAGAGAAAAGAAAAGAAAGATATTTTTATTCTGAAGTTTGTGTTTTAGAGGGGATTTATTTTTCAAAAATGGTTTTTGTAAGAATGGATGGCCAAGGTAGGCTTATGTGTTTAGGCTTGTTTGATTAAACACTTATGAAGTTAAAAAGTCGTGTTGTGATTCGACAACTTGGATAGCTTCCCTTGAACCTTTCTTGAATTCGGTTCGTGGTACCATCATGGATTTCTTTTGTTTTTTGATTGCCCTTATTTTTGCCTAAAACACCTTTTTGTGGTGTCTTAGCGGACTTTTGTTTTTGTTTATTTTGCAACCCTAATTTTTGCCTAGGTCACCCTTTCGTGGGATTCCTAGCGGGTTCTTTGCTCTTATTTTTGCGCAGTCCCCTTTTTGGGTTTCCTGCCGAGCTTCTTTTATTTTAAAGGATTTATTTTTATCCATGATGGCACTTGTCGAGGCCAAGGGAAGGTGCTCCAAGTTGTCACACACACTTCCACATAAAAATGATGTGGGTTTATTATTATTAAGATGATTTTAACCTCATTCATGTTTATTCAAACAGGGTTAAAAAATGTGGTTTAGAATTTTATTATAAGCAAGAAAAGAAGCAATGAGAAAGAATGATTTTATTATAATCATAGTGGAAACATGTGTCCTTATTTCATCACTGATATGGGTACCAATATTGACCTCTTTTATCTTTCGGCCCTGCCCCCAAATTCACAGTCTCCAATTTCTCTTAACATGATTGGAGTAGACGAGCTTCTTAATCTAGCAGTCTTTTCAGATCCGTAAAGATGGCCTCGTCATCACTGTCCAGCTCAACCCATTCATCCTCAAATTTTGGATCCCGGTCCGAGCGAACAATTACAGACATAATTATTTTATTGGTTCTGTTTAGGTTTAGAATTTATTAATGTTAATGAGAGAGAGAGAAAAGAACAAAATAAGAGAATAATGTGTGAAATATGCCTCTTTATTGATATGTATTGAATTTTGTACAAAGACCCTTATTTACATGAAAAGGTTCTCATGATCTCGGGTACTGATCACGAGTCCCTAAAATAAAAGAAAAATATGGAGGGGCCCTATTGTGGCTTGCCATTCTCTACTCCTGCTTTGGTAGAGGATTCTTGCTCACGTCGGGTGCTGTCGAATCGAAAGTGACCCACCCAGCATCGATAAGGTCTTGGACCTTATATTTGAGAACTTTACAGTCCTCCGTTGAATGCCCCGATGCCCCCGAATGGTATAGACAATTGTCTTGTGGTTTGTACCAATCGGGGTATGGTGGATCAAATTTCCTCGGTGGAACATAAGCTAGAAGACGCGCATCCACTAGCTTCGGCAGGAGATCGCTATATGTGGTCGGAAGTTTATCAAACTTCCTCACAGGCTTGTATTGCGACTTTCCCGACTTCGAAGTGGAAGAAGATGGAGAAATGGTTACAGCGTTGACTCCTCCTTCTTTCTTCTTCCCAAAGGCCTTCTTAGCTTCGAATGATTGGGAGGGCTTAGCTAGCTTCCCACTTTTCAGCCCTTGTTCCACCCTTTCTCCGATGGTGATGATGTCCGAGAAGAGTGTCGTTGTGTTCCCTATCATTTTGTCATAATAGGGACTAGTCAACGAATTGATGAATATGGACACCGTCTCCTTATCCGACAGCGGGGGCTCTATCTGTGCCGCCAACTCCCTCCAACGTTGGGCGTACGCCTTGAAAGATTCATCATTTGTTTTACTCAAGGCTTGAAGATCGGACCTATCGGGTGTTAGGTCGATGTTATACTTATAGCGCTTGAGAAAGGCGTCGGCTAACTGCCTCCATGTGCACACTTGATTTCCATCCAGCTGCATATACCAATTGAGTGCAGTTTCAGCCAAGCTCTCTTGAAAGCAATGAATTAAGAGCTTTTCATTGGTAGTATATGCAGCCATCTTTCGGCAGTACATGGTGAGATGACTCTTGGGGCAAGTCGATCCCACGTACTTTGGGAAATCCGGCACTTTAAATTTAGGAGGGAATTGGATGTCCCTCACCAAACACATGTCGGCGGCATCTTTGATGTCAAAATCATGCCCCTCCATAGCCCTTAGCCGATCCTCAAGAGCATGGAATTGTTCCTTTGAAACCTCGGGCTCTTTGATTACAATTTCAGCCCCTATAGGTATAGCGTGTGGAGGCTCTTCCTCGTGCTCTTCCTCCTCTCCATGATGGGACTCATGGTCACTGTGGTGTGATCCATGTATATTGTGATGACGCATGAGCTCCATCATTTGCGCCATTTGTTCTTTGAGCTGTGAGAGCTCGGCTGTAAGCTTCTTGTTTTGGTCCTCCAGCGCTTCCATCTTCTTGGTTTTTGATGGAAGAGCATGGGCTAAAGGCCCAACCACTAGAGCTATGGCCAGGAGGTTACTTGAAGATTTGACTGTTTCAGAGCTTAGTGGGCCCAATGGGCTTGGTGGGCCTAGGGTGCTTCTCACTTGGGCTTTAATGGATTAAACCACCACATTTTATTGCATTACTTAGTATAGAATGTAACTTTCATTTTTGGTCTTGTATTTGACCATAGACTAGGGTTGTTGTACTTGGGCTTATTTTTGGGCTTCTTAGGCTTTGGGCTTTTGATACCCAATATTAGGCTCATTCTTCTTCTTATATTTTTTCCTATTCATTGTATTCATTGGACCAATGTATTTCGGTCATTAGCATAGGAATATATGAAGAATACATTAATAGGAGAGTTAGGTTTCATTTATGCATCATTTAGAGGTAATTTGAGATGAATTTGAGTCACATGGATGGCATGTAGTAGTTCCGGCCATGTGAGCTCAAATCCACTTCAAATCACTCCTAAATGACATCTAAATGAAGGTAGCAATCCAGTTTAAGCATGTGAGTGGCCAAAGTTTGAATTTCAAATTTTGAATTTGAAATTCAAACTTGGCGCCAACTTTGCTTACTTGGTTGCCGCCAAGTTTAAACCTATTTTCCCTCCTATAAGTGTAATTCTTACTACCTTGTAAATCACTTTTGATATATGAGAATTTCTGAATTCAATCTTCAGCTAATTCCCTCAAGAGTCACCGAAGCTACCAAGAGAGAAAACCTTAAGAGAGTGCCTTCAAATCCCTTAGGAAACCTAGCTTCCTACACCTTGAAGTGAGCAATCTCTTGAAGCTTGTGCTTGGATGCTTCCATCTATGGCTTAGGCCATTCATTTCCGCAAGTTCTTCTTCTCCTAAGGAGCTGATTCATTCGGTTTAGTTCCCTTGAAATTGATCCGAGCTTGGAAGGAGTTTTTGGAGGAGCTCAAATCTTCACTTCTCCTACTCATTCCATCAATTTTGGTATCAAGAGCAAGGTTCTTCAAGGAGCTAAGTTTCTTCAAACTTTGTGTGTCCGTGTTGTTATTTTGTCTTTTGTGTTCTACTTGTCTTAATCTTGAGTTTCAAATTCTCGGATCTATATTTTTGAATCATTTTTTGTTCCATAGATCCATAGTTGATTGTTTTTGATTTTCTTCTACAATCAATGTTTTAGGACCTTTTTGCTTGTGCTTGTTTTTGATTTTCTTTGAGTCTCTCCATTCCTTGTATGTGTCCGTGATTGGACCTCATGCATTGCATCTAGATTTTGGTTTTTAATCCATGTTTTGTCTTAGGTTGTTTGTGTAGTTCTTAATTGTCTTGAAATTCCTTGAATAGCATGTTGACCTAATTTTTTGTTTAGCATTGTTTTTCACTTTGTGTTGTTCTCGGTCATACTCCAATTATGCCTACCTATATGTGCTTTTCCTTTTACCTTATTGTGTTCATGATTTGCTATTAGTCCTAGCAAGTTTCCTTAGAGTTAGGTTTCCATTGTGTTCTTTAAGTTTTCAAATCACATTCTCTTGAAAATCTTCTAAACTTTTTGTGACTCAAAAATTTCAAGTGTAATCCTACTTCTAGTGCACTCTTCTTGTGGATTCAATTTTAAAAAAAAAATGATGATTAAGAGGCTGGAAAACAGAGTTTAAAACAGAGCCTAAAAGACCTAAAAGTTGAAAAGCAAAATAGTTCAAAAAAGAATCCAAACCAAAACCTAAAACTAGTGCACTAGTTTATCATTCTCACTTGAAATTTGATCTAATTTTTGGCTGATTTGTATTCTCGTTTTCTATAGCTTGGAACCTTAGAAAAATTTGAAATAAAAGGCAAAAACACTCTCTGGACTCTTAATTTGATACTGGAAAAAGAAAGAATTAAAAAAAAAAATATAGAAGAAAAATTATAAAGAAAAAGCCGAGAGGTATACAAGTTGAAAAAATTCATTTGGTTCCTTGTTATTGTTTTGGCTACTACTTTTGCTATACTTATCCAATTGTCTTCAAATTTTTTTTGTTTTGTTCATCTATTCTAGTACCTATCTAGGATCTATTCTCTCTGAGTGCTAGCCTTTATTTGGAGTCTTAATTTTCAGTTTTACTTTTTGAACCTCTTTGTGTCTTGTCATATACACATATTACTCAAAAATTTTGGTATAAGCTTTCCAAATTGTGCTTTGTTGCTTGTCTAGTTTTCTTTCTATAAATTCCTGTGCTGGAAGTGGCCTCAAATCCTTGCTCAAGGATCAAGCATTGCTCAACAAAGAGTAGGAAAAATTTTGGACACTATAATCACCAAATTTGACCTATTTTAGTGACCAAAACTTCTCCTAAACTTCCTTCATTTGAGTGATCCATCCTATCACCTTGTGAGGCAGCCACATTAACCTCTTTTGTTGTGTTTATTTTGCAGGTCCAGCAGCATCTTTTGAAGGATTAGTGGCGGATTAAACACTTGTTTAAGTGTTGGAAAAGTTTGGCACAAAATCCGTCACTAATTGGTCACCAAAGCCATCACTTTATTTGCTTTCTAGGCTAGTTTACATTTTTGTTAAATTGCTTGTATTTTAAACCAATTTGTAAAGCTTGGAGGGAGTATTAAGAAGCTGGTCAGGTATATCTAACTCCTTGGTAGTTTCTCACGTGTAGTACTAGTGGAAGTGGCTTGGAAATTTCATATGTTTCAAGCTTCCACTTAGGGTTATCCGACTAGCTACTTGTTCTTGCTTCTTTTAAGTTTTATTGTACTTAATTGCTTTACTTTGCTGCCTATAAACGTCTAGAATTGTGTAGCTTTAATTGTTCACGCTTAGTTAAGTGTCAAAAACAAACAAAGTTGTAAAAAGCATACAAAATTTTTTGTGAAAAGTTTTGGGGATTTGGAAATACCACAAAGGAGTTTAGTGATTTCCACTTGAAAAGGCTTGGTTATTAAGTGGCTCTTTGTAGCTCACCTCCCTTGATAGTGCAACTTGTACACTTAGACTTCCAAGTGCTATTTTCATTCCTAGAAAATACCAAAAACATTTTATAACTTCTTGCATAGCATATAAAATCTTATTGCTTAATCATGAGTCAACATTCTCAAAGTAGTAGTGGCTTTGAATCTCCTAAAAGTTTTAAAAGAATTGTCAAGGAGGTTGAGGCACTAAAACTTTGGAAGCATGGTGAAATACTTCAAAAACAAAAAGAAAAACTTGAAAAGGAAGTACAAATCATGGCTTTAGAACAAGAGATTCAAAAGATTAAGCAACGAGAAGAAAAACTTTTAAAAAGATTAAATAAAAATAAAAGTCCAAAAGGTTCTTCTAGGAGCTCAACCAAGAGCTCCAATGATTCTCAAAGTCAAAATAATGATGGTAGTATCCAAATGGATGCTTACTATCAACCAACACCTAGGAGAGTCATTAAAGAACACAAAGTGAGGGAATCAAGGGTTGATCTCCCTTACTTTCATGGAAAAGATAATGTGGACACCTACTTAGATTGGGAGATGAAAGTGGAGCAAATCTTCACTTGTCATCAAGTAGGTGAGGAAAGAAAAGTTCCTTTAGCCACCCTAGCTTTTCAAGGACAAGCCATGTATTGGTGGACATCCTTGGAAAGAGAGAGAAGACTTCACAATGATCCTCCCATCACTTATTGGAATGAGTTGAGGAGTGCTATGAGAAGAAGGCACATACCTTCTTATTATAGTAGGGAGCTTATGGATAAGCTCCAAAGGCTCCAACAAAAAGGTATGAGTGTTGAGGAGTATAGGCAAAAGATGGAGTTATATCTCATGAGGGCTGGGATAAGGGAAGAAGAAAGATTGACCATTGCTAGATTTCTAAGTGGTCTTAATTTTGACATAAGAGATAGAGTTGAGTTACTCCCTTATAGGGACCTTGATGATTTGGTCCAACTTTGTATAAGGGTGGAACAACAAAATTTGAGAAAATCTTCTTTTAAAGGAAAAACTCAATCTAGTTATTATGTTAAGAAAGACTACAAGAGGGAGGGTCAATTTGATTCCTCTAAGAAATTTGGCAAAGGTCTTGAAAAAGAAAAAGAAAATGAAAAAGAGAAAAACAAAAATAGTGTCACTTCTAGTAGTAAGACTAGTGACATCAAATGCTTCAAATGTCTTGGGAGAGGCCATATAGCTTCTCAATGCCCCACTAAAAAGGTGATGATTTTGAAAGGAGAAGACATTTATAGTAGTGTTGATGAATCTAGTACTACCACTTCTAGTGATAGTGAAACTAGTGAAGAAGACCATCACATTGAAAGTGCATATCCTTATGATGGTCAACTTCTCATGGTTAGAAGGCTTCTAGGAAGCCAACCTCATGAGTCCCATCTTTCACAAAGAGAGAACATTTTTCACACAAGGTGTAAAGTTTTAGACAATGCTTGTTCTCTCATTGTGGATAGTGGGTCTTGTTGCAACTGTTGTAGCACAAGGTTGGTAGAGAAGCTTGGTCTTACTATTATTCCTCATCCGAAACCATATCAACTTCATTGGATTAATGAAGATGGGGATATTAATGTTAATCAACAAGTGAAAGTCAAGTTCTCTATTGGAAACTATGAAGACCAAGTGGTTTGTGACATAGTTCCAATGGAAGCTTGTCATATTTTGTTGGGAAGGCCATGGCAATTTGACAAGAAAACCATGCACAATGGCCTTACCAATGAAATTACTTTCACTCATAAAGAAAAGAAGTTTGTACTTCATCCTTTGTCTCCTTCCCAAGTGATAGAGGATCAAGTACAAATGAAAAAGAAAAGAGAAGAAGAAAAAAAAAACTTGATTAAAATAAAAAAAAAGGAAAAGAAGCATAATTCTTCAAAGAAGAAGGAAGAGAAATCTTTAGAAGGAATTCAACAAGAAATTTTAAAGCAAACTCTAAATATTGAAAAGCCTTCTTACCTTCTTCTTTGTAAAAGTGTGCTTCAGTGTCATAATTTAAGCATTGAGCTTCGTTCTTTACCTCCTCTAGTTTCTCAATTATTAAAAGAATTTGATGATATATTCCCTAGTGAAGGTCCAAAAGACCTTCCTCCTTTTAGGGGTATAGAACATCAAATTGATTTTGTGCCTGGGGCTAGTCTACCCAATAGACCAGCCTATAGGACAAATCCTCAAGAAACTAAGGAGATAGAGAATCAAGTTCATGAGTTATTGAATAAGGGGTGGGTTCAAAAGAGTTTGAGTCCCTGTGCTGTGCCTGTATTGTTAGTACCCAAGAAAGATGGAAAATGGAGAATGTGTTGTGACTGTAGGGCTATTAACAATATCACCATCAAGTACAGGCACCCAATCCCTCGACTTGATGATATGCTTGATGAGTTACATGGTGCTTCCATATTTTCTAAAATTGATCTTAAAAGTGGTTATCATCAAATAAGAATTAAAAAGGGTGATGAATGGAAAACTGCTTTTAAGACCAAATTTGGATTGTATGAATGGTTAGTTATGCCTTTTGGTCTAACTAATGCACCAAGTACATTCATGAGACTTATGAATCATGTCTTGAGAGAATGTATAGGAAAATTTGTTGTTGTTTATTTTGATGACATCTTAATCTATAGTAGGTCTCAAGATGATCACATAGGACATCTTAGAGAAGTTATGATGATCCTTAGGGAAAACCAATTATTTGCAAATCTTGAAAAATGTACTTTTTGTGTGGATCATGTGGTTTTCCTAGGGTTCATTGTAAGCAAAAATGGGGTCCAAGTGGATCCCGAGAAAATTAAAGCTATTCAAGAGTGGCCCAAGCCTAAAAATGTTAGTGAAGTTAGGAGTTTTCATGGTTTAGCAAGTTTTTATAGAAGATTTGTGCCTAACTTCTCTAGCATTGCTTCACCCTTGAATAAGCTAGTCAAAAAAGATATTTTATTTGAATGGACTTCAAGGCATGACCAAGCATTTCAATTACTTAAAGATCAACTTACTAATGCACCCATTTTAGCTCTTCCTAATTTTGAAAAGACTTTTGAGCTAGAGTGTGATGCATCAGGAGTTGGCATAGGAGCAGTGTTATTGCAAGGAGGACACCCCATTGCATATTTTAGTGAAAAACTAAAAGGTGCCTCCCTCAATTACCCTATCTATGATAAGGAGTTGTATGCTTTGGTTAGAGCCTTACAAACTTGGGAGCACTATCTTGTGTCCAAAGAGTTTGTCATCCATAGTGACCATGAGTCACTTAAATATTTAAGAGGTCAAGGTAAATTAAATAAGAGACATGCCAAGTGGTTAGAGTTTCTTGAACAATTTCCATATATTATTAAATTCAAGAAAGGAAAATCCAATATTGTAGCTGATGCTTTATCTAGGAGACATACCTTACTTGTGTCCCTAGGAACTCAAATTCTTGGATTTGATAATATTAGGGAATTGTATGAAGAAGATCTTGAACTTGGTGATAATTATAAAAAATGTCAACAAAAAGCTTTTGATGGTTTTTATATGGTTGAGGGGTATTTATACAAAGAAGGAAAATTGTGTATACCCCAAGGATCCATTAGAAAACTGTTAATTAAAGAGAGTCATGAAGGTGGGCTTATGGGGCACTTTGGAGTTGATAAAACCCTTAGTTTGCTAAAAGAAAAATTCTATTGGCCCCATATGCGAAAGGATGTCCAAAGGCATTGTTTTAGATGTCTAGCTTGTTTACAAGCTAAATCTAAAGTAATGCCTCATGGAACATACACACCTTTGCCTGTTGCTTCTTCCCCTTGGGTAGATATTAGCATGGATTTTGTGCTAGGTTTACGTAGAACCCAAAGGGGAATGGATTCTATTTTTGTGGTAGTGGATCGTTTCAGTAAAATGGCTCATTTTATTCCATGCCACAAAGTAGATGATGCAAGCAACATTGCAAAACTCTTCTTTAGAGATGTGGTTAAACTTCATGGGCTTCCTAGGACTATAGTTTCAGATAGAGATACCAAGTTCCTAAGCCATTTTTGGCGTGTCTTATGGTCAAGACTAGGAACTAAACTCCTCTTTTCAACTACTTGTCATCCTCAAACAGATGGCCAAACTGAGGTAGTGAATAGATCTCTGTCTACTATGCTTAGGGCAGTCCTAAAGGGTAATCACAAAGCTTGGGATGAGTTTTTGCCCCATATTGAATTTGCCTACAATAGGGTAGTTCATAAAACTACCAATATTTCTCCTTTTGAGGCTGTGTATGGATTTAATCCTTTGACCCCTCTAGATTTGATACCTCTTCCTAATGTTGAGCATTTCATTCATAAGGAAGGGGCTTCAAGAGCTGAATTTATTAAGAAATTACATGAAAGGATTAAAATCCATATTCAAAATCAAAATGAAAAGTATGCAAAACAAGGAAATAAAGGCAAGAAAACTATGATCTTCGAGGAAGGAGATTGGGTTTGGCTTCATTTAAGAAAAGAACGTTTTCCAAATCAAAGGAAGTCCAAACTCAGTCCTAGAGGAGATGGTCCCTTTCAGGTCTTACAGCGTATCAATGATAACGCTTATAGACTTGATTTACCCTCTGATTATGGAGTCAGCACCACTTTTAATGTTAGTGATCTTAAACCTTTTGTAGGTGCTAGTGATGATGAGGAGGAGCCTTCAGATTCGAGGTCGAATCCTTCTCAAGAGGGAGGGAATGATGGAAGAGCATGGGCTAAAGGCCCAACCACTAGAGCTATGGCCAGGAGGTTACTTGAAGATTTGACTGTTTCAGAGCTTAGTGGGCCCAATGGGCTTGGTGGGCCTAGGGTGCTTCTCACTTGGGCTTTAATGGATTAAACCACCACATTTTATTGCATTACTTAGTATAGAATGTAACTTTCATTTTTGGTCTTGTATTTGACCATAGACTAGGGTTGTTGTACTTGGGCTTATTTTTGGGCTTCTTAGGCTTTGGGCTTTTGATACCCAATATTAGGCTCATTCTTCTTCTTATATTTTTTCCTATTCATTGTATTCATTGGACCAATGTATTTCGGTCATTAGCATAGGAATATATGAAGAATACATTAATAGGAGAGTTAGGTTTCATTTATGCATCATTTAGAGGTAATTTGAGATGAATTTGAGTCACATGGATGGCATGTAGTAGTTCCGGCCATGTGAGCTCAAATCCACTTCAAATCACTCCTAAATGACATCTAAATGAAGGTAGCAATCCAGTTTAAGCATGTGAGTGGCCAAAGTTTGAATTTCAAATTTTGAATTTGAAATTCAAACTTGGCGCCAACTTTGCTTACTTGGTTGCCGCCAAGTTTAAACCTATTTTCCCTCCTATAAGTGTAATTCTTACTACCTTGTAAATCACTTTTGATATATGAGAATTTCTGAATTCAATCTTCAGCTAATTCCCTCAAGAGTCACCGAAGCTACCAAGAGAGAAAACCTTAAGAGAGTGCCTTCAAATCCCTTAGGAAACCTAGCTTCCTACACCTTGAAGTGAGCAATCTCTTGAAGCTTGTGCTTGGATGCTTCCATCTATGGCTTAGGCCATTCATTTCCGCAAGTTCTTCTTCTCCTAAGGAGCTGATTCATTCGGTTTAGTTCCCTTGAAATTGATCCGAGCTTGGAAGGAGTTTTTGGAGGAGCTCAAATCTTCACTTCTCCTACTCATTCCATCAGTTTTCTGTGCGCGTGTGAGGACAGAGAGATGACCAGCCACTTTCTAAAATGAATGTTTATTCTAATTAGCTTATTTATGATATGAATATACTCTCGATGTGAGCTTGATAATCTTTCATCTTTAAGGTGCTGCCTTTTTAAGATGAAAGTTTATCACCTTCCCTAGCCTATGATCTCTCCACAACGGAGAATCTCAATAGTCACGGGTCTCTTTCACTCACATCGAGAGGGTATTAGTGAACCTATAAATGATGATGAGGATGCATGAGGTATTATTGATAATGATGCCTATGCTCCTTACTTTTATTATATTTTCACACATGGTTTTTCCTCTCATGTCATGTTTTTTTCATGCATGGGGATTATTCTTTAGACCTTATCACGAGGTTATTTATTAATGCACAAACAATTGCACATAAGCATTTACACAAACAATTCACTCATCCACGAACAGTCACGAGCGAATCACGAGGTAGGGGTATCCTGCAGAAATGGTGCATATTCAAGGTAGGTTCTAACTGTTCTCACCAGTCCAAGGCCCCCAAGGTGCCCCCATTATAGGGACCCAATTCCTCTCATCGTAGGTCGATGGAAAGCTCCAACGCACCGTCGGACTCAAGTTCATGGTTATCACCTTGAGTGATGTTTTCCGACAACGGTCTACGGGCACCTATAGACCCATTCGACAACCGGCCGTACTAACATCCACTCCCTATGGTTAATCACTCATGCCCCCGGGTATAGAGGGAACTGTTGTGTGCAAAGGTTTGTGTGCAGTTTTTATTTCAAACAATTGCGTAAATTTTAAAAATACAACAGTTATTAAAGCCAAATAGATAAACATGTTATCATACAAGTGAGGGGTAATAAAGTAATTTTAACTATTATTTGTTAAAAATAATCTGTCACTAAATGGGATTGACTCTCGAAGCTTCCCCAGTGAAGTCGCCATCTGTCGCCACCGGCCCAAACGGGCCTCGGCATTCGCGAAGGATGGTTGGACTCTTTTATTTGTTTAAAATATGGATTGCTAGAATGACTTATTCTCAAACTGAGACCTCGTCAAACGAGCAATTTTTATTAAAATGGTTCACCAGTCCATGTTAATCCCAAGCGGGACCCTCCATGGATTAGCGATTTTCATAAAAGGAAGGGTTCGTGGAGTCGCCACCAATGTTTTACTCAAAACATTGGAAAAAGGGATAAGGCAATCGATTCAAAAATCGACTTCGGCCATTACAACCAGAGTCGGGTAAGGGAGTCGGTTACGCGTGGGGAAGGTGTTAGCACCCCACAGCGCCCCTTTCGGGTTCCCTATGACAGATTATTTCTAAAATAATAGCGTAAAATTACTAAATTACCCCTATTTATTCTAAGCAATTATAAATTAACTATCTACATGATGACAGTTTTAAATATGCACACAAAAAGAAGTAAAAGGAAGGATTTAAGAAGAAACCTTTGAAGCGTGCTTTTATATATTAAAGTAAAACTGGGAAGCTTTTTGGCGTTCCCTCGCTCTACAAGCCCGCTCGCTCCCTCCTATAAAATTTTGACTATGGAAATCCGGAGGATTTCCCTTCGACTAGGTTCGATCCTCAAGCAAAATGGCTCGGGGCTCAAGAACTTCGTCGGATCAACTCTCCGAGTGATTTCTAGGGCAGAACACTGCTCAAAAACCCCAGAATACTCAAGGAGAGGGTTAAAACTATGTTTTTGAGTGTCAAATGACGTCCAATTGACGTCATATTTATAGGGAACAGGCCCAATACGGGCCCTGGAGCCAATACGGCCGTATTGAAATTCAGAAATTTCAATACGGCCGTATTGAGTTCACTGCGGCTGTATTGAAGCTTCAATACGGCCGTATTGATTTCAGTACGGCCGTATTGAAGTTTCAGAAACTTCAATACGCCGTATTGAGTTCACTGCGGCCGTATTGAAGCTTCAATACGGCCGTATTAAGTTCAGTACGGCCGTATTGGGCTTCATTCCCTCCACTTTCTTATTTTGAGCTATTCTAAGACCTCTAGACCTACAGAGAACCCTCCTAGGGCCTTCCAGGAGTCCTTCTGGCTGATCTTCCTTCAGTCTTCGAGAGTCTTCAAGCTTTATTTCCGCCCCGGACAATTTTAGGGGTCTACAGTTATTAGTCTCCCCAGGTGTAACAAGTAAGTCAGTTGAAGAATTAGAGAGAACCAATGAACAATAAACCAATTACCTGTTATGTTGTGCATCTGTGTTGGTTATTAGTCTCCCCAGGTGTAGCAAGTAAGTCAGTTGAAGAATTAGAGAGAACCAATGAACAGTAAACCAATTACCTGTTATATTGTGCATCTGTGTTGGTTATTAGTCTTCCCAGGTGTAGCAAGTAAGTCAGTTGAAGAATTAGAGAGAACCAATGAACAGTAAACAAATTACCTGTTATGTTGTGCATATGTGTTGGTTATTAGTCTCCCCAGGTGTAGCAAGTAAGTCAGTTGAAGAATTAGACAGAACCAATGAACAGTAAACAAATTACCTATTATGTTGTGCATCCGTGTTGGTTATTAGTCCCCCCAGGTGTAGCAAGTAAGTCAGTTGAAGAATTAGAGAGAACCAATGAACAGTAAACCAATTACCTGTTATGTTGTGCATCTGTGTTGGTTATTAGTCTCCCCAGGTGTAGCAAGTAAGTTGGTTGAAGAATTAGAGAGAACTAATGAACAGTAAACCGATTACCTGTTATGTTGTGCATCTGTGTTGGTTATTAGTCTCCGCAGGTGTAGCAAGTAAGTCAGTTGAAGAATTAGAGAGAACCAATGAACAGTAAACCAATTACATGTTTTGTTATGCATTTGTGTTGCTTATTAGTCTCCCCAGGTGTAGCAAGTAAGTCAGTTGAAGAATTAGAGAGAACTAATGAACAGTAAACCAATTACATGTTATGTTGTGCATCTGTGTTGGTTATTAGTCTCCCCAGGTGTAGCAAGTAAGTCAGTTGAAGAATTAGACAGAACCAATGAACAGTAAACAAATTACCTATTATGTTGTGCATCTGTGTTGGTTATTAGTCTCCCCAGGTGTAGCAAGTAAGTCAGTTGAAGAATTAGAGAGAACCAATGAACAGTAAACCAATTACCTGTTATGTTGTGCATCTGTGTTGGTTATTAGTCTCCCTAGGTGTAGCAAGTAAGTCAGTTGAAGAATTAGAGAGAACTAATGAACAGTAAACCGATTACCTGTTATGTTGTGCATCTGTGTTGGTTATTAGTCTCCGCAGGTGTAGCAAGTAAGTCAGTTGAAGGATTAGAGAGAACCAATGAACAGTAAACCAATTACATGTTTTGTTGTGCATCTGTGTTGCTTATTAGTCTCCCCAGGT
Organism: Cajanus cajan; assembly: GCF_000230855.2. NCBI lineage: Eukaryota > Viridiplantae > Streptophyta > Magnoliopsida > Fabales > Fabaceae > Cajanus > Cajanus cajan. Next base: position 40,185,429 of record NC_138524.1, read on the forward strand.
GTAGCAAGTAAGTCAGTTGAAGAATTAGAGAGAACCAATGAACAGTAAACCAATTACCTGTTATGTTGTGCATCTGTGTTGGTTATTAGTCTCCCCAGGTGTAACAAGTAAGTCAGTTGAAGAATTAGAGAGAACCAATGAACAATAAACCAATTACCTGTTATGTTGTGCATCTGTGTTGGTTATTAGTCTCCCCAGGTGTAGCAAGTAAGTCAGTTGAAGAATTAGAGAGAACCAATGAACAGTAAACCAATTACCTGTTATATTGTGCATCTGTGTTGGTTATTAGTCTTCCCAGGTGTAGCAAGTAAGTCAGTTGAAGAATTAGAGAGAACCAATGAACAGTAAACAAATTACCTGTTATGTTGTGCATATGTGTTGGTTATTAGTCTCCCTAGGTGTAGCAAGTAAGTCACTTGAAGAATTAGAGAGAGCCAATGAACAGTAAGCCAATTACCTGTTATGTTGTGCATCTGTGTTGGTTATTAGTCTCCGCAGGTGTAGCAAGTAAGTCAGTTGAAGAATTAGAGAGTACCAATGAACAGTAAACCAATTACCTGTTATGTTGTGCATCTGTGTTGGTTATTAGTCTCCCCAGGTGTAGCAAGTAAGTCAGTTGAAGAATTAGAGAGAACCAATGAACAGTAAACCAATTACCTGTTATATTGTGCATCTGTGTTGGTTATTAGTCTTCCCAGGTGTAGCAAGTAAGTCAGTTGAAGACTTAGAGAGAACCAATGAACAGTAAACCAATTACATGTTTTGTTGTGCATCTGTGTTGCTTATTAGTCTCCCCAGGTGTAGCAAGTAAGTCAGTTGAAGAATTAGAGAGAACCAATGAACAGTAAACCAATTACCTGTTATGTTGTGCATCTGTGTTTGTTATTAGTCTCCCCAGGTGTAACAAGTAAGTCAGTTGAAGAATTAGAGAGAACCAATGAACAATAAACCAATTACCTGTTATGTTGTGCATCTGTGTTGGTTATTAGTCTCCCCAGGTGTAGCAAGTAAGTCAGTTGAAGAATTAGAGAGAACCAATGAACAGTAAACCAATTACCTGTTATATTGTGCATCTGTGTTGGTTATTAGTCTTCCTAGGTGTAGCAAGTAAGTCAGATGAAGACTTAGAGAGAACCAATGAACAGTAAACCAATTACCTATTATGTTGTGCATCTGTGTTGGTTATTAGTCTCCCCAGGTGTAGCAAGTAAGTCAGTTGAAGAATTAGACAGAACCAATGAACAGTAAACAAATTACCTATTATGTTGTGCATCTGTGTTGGTTATTAGTCTCCCCAGGTGTAGCAAGTAAGTCAGTTGAAGAATTAGAGAGAACCAATGAACAGTAAACCAATTACCTGTTATGTTGTGCATCTGTGTTGGTTATTAGTCTCCCTAGGTGTAGCAAGTAAGTCAGTTGAAGAATTAGAGAGAACTAATGAACAGTAAACCGATTACCTGTTATGTTGTGCATCTGTGTTGGTTATTAGTCTCCGCAGGTGTAGCAAGTAAGTCAGTTGAAGGATTAGAGAGAACCAATGAACAGTAAACCAATTACATGTTTTGTTGTGCATCTGTGTTGCTTATTAGTCTCCCTAGGTGTAGCAAGTAAGTCAGTTGAAGAATTAGAGAGAACCAATGAACAGTAAACCAATTACCTGTTATGTTGTGCATCTGTGTTGGTTATTAGTCTCCCCAGGTGTAGCAAGTAAGTCAGTTGAAGAATTAGAGAGAACCAATGAACAGTAAACCAATTACCTGTTATATTGTGCATCTGTGTTGGTTATTAGTCTTCCCAGGTGTAGCAAGTAAGTCAGTTGAAGAATTAGAGAGAACCAATGAATAGTAAACAAATTACCTGTTATGTTGTGCATATGTGTTGGTTATTAGTCTCCCTAGGTGTAGCAAGGAAGTCACTTGAAGAATTAGAGAGAGCCAATGAACAGTAAGCCAATTACCTGTTATGTTGTGCATCTGTGTTGGTTATTAGTCTCCGCAGGTGTAGCAAGTAAGTCAGTTGAAGAATTAGAGAGTACCAATGAACAGTAAACCAATTACCTGTTATGTTGTGCATCTGTGTTGGTTATTAGTCTCCCCAGGTGTAGCAAGTAAGTCAGTTGAAGAATTAGAGAGAACCAATGAACAGTAAACCAATTACCTGTTATATTGTGCATCTGTGTTGGTTATTAGTCTCCCCAGGTGTAACAAGTAAGTCAGTTGAAGAATTAGAGAGAACCAATGAACAATAAACCAATTACCTGTTATGTTGTGCATCTGTGTTGGTTATTAGTCTCCCCAGGTGTAGCAAGTAAGTCAGTTGAAGAATTAGAGAGAACCAATGAACAGTAAACCAATTACCTGTTATATTGTGCATCTGTGTTGGTTATTAGTCTTCCCAGGTGTAGCAAGTAAGTCAGTTGAAGAATTAGAGAGAACCAATGAACAGTAAACAAATTACCTGTTATGTTGTGCATATGTGTTGGTTATTAGTCTCCCTAGGTGTAGCAAGTAAGTCACTTGAAGAATTAGAGAGAGCCAATGAACAGTAAGCCAATTACCTGTTATGTTGTGCATCTGTGTTGGTTATTAGTCTCCGCAGGTGTAGCAAGTAAGTCAGTTGAAGAATTAGAGAGTACCAATGAACAGTAAACCAATTACCTGTTATGTTGTGCATCTGTGTTGGTTATTAGTCTCCCCAGGTGTAGCAAGTAAGTCAGTTGAAGAATTAGAGAGAACCAATGAACAGTAAACCAATTACCGGTTATATTGTGCATCTGTGTTGGTTATTAGTCTTCCCAGGTGTAGCAAGTAAGTCAGTTGAAGACTTAGAGAGAACCAATGAACAGTAAACCAATTACATGTTTTGTTGTGCATCTGTGTTGCTTATTAGTCTCCCCAGGTGTAGCAAGTAAGTCAGTTGAAGAATTAGAGAGAACCAATGAACAGTAAACCAATTACCTGTTATGTTGTGCATCTGTGTTTGTTATTAGTCTCCCCAGGTGTAACAAGTAAGTCAGTTGAAGAATTAGAGAGAACCAATGAACAATAAACCAATTACCTGTTATGTTGTGCATCTGTGTTGGTTATTAGTCTCCCCAGGTGTAGCAAGTAAGTCAGTTGAAGAATTAGAGAGAACCAATGAACAGTAAACCAATTACCTGTTATATTGTGCATCTGTGTTGGTTATTAGTCTTCCTAGGTGTAGCAAGTAAGTCAGTTGAAGACTTAGAGAGAACCAATGAACAGTAAACCAATTACCTATTATGTTGTGCATCTGTGTTGGTTATTAGTCTCCCCAGGTGTAGCAAGTAAGTCAGTTGAAGAATTAGACAGAACCAATGAACAGTAAACAAATTACCTATTATGTTGTGCATCTGTGTTGGTTATTAGTCTCCCCAGGTGTAGCAAGTAAGTCAGTTGAAGAATTAGAGAGAACCAATGAACAGTAAACCAATTACCTGTTATGTTGTGCATCTGTGTTGGTTATTAGTCTCCCTAGGTGTAGCAAGTAAGTCAGTTGAAGAATTAGAGAGAACTAATGAACAGTAAACCGATTACCTGTTATGTTGTGCATCTGTGTTGGTTATTAGTCTCCGCAGGTGTAGCAAGTAAGTCAGTTGAAGGATTAGAGAGAACCAATGAACAGTAAACCCATTACATGTTTTGTTGTGCATCTGTGTTGCTTATTAGTCTCCCTAGGTGTAGCAAGTAAGTCAGTTGAAGAATTAGAGAGAACCAATGAACAGTAAACCAATTACCTGTTATGTTGTGCATCTGTGTTGGTTATTAGTCTCCCCAGGTGTAACAAGTAAGTCAGTTGAAGAATTAGAGAGAACCAATGAACAATAAACCAATTACCTGTTATGCTGTGCATCTGTGTTGGTTATTAGTCTCCCCAGGTGTAGCAAGTAAGTCAGTTGAAGAATTAGAGAGAACCAATGAACAGTAAACCAATTACCTGTTATATTGTGCATCTGTGTTGGTTATTAGTCTTCCCAGGTGTAGCAAGTAAGTCAGTTGAAGAATTAGAGAGAACCAATGAATAGTAAACAAATTACCTGTTATGTTGTGCATATGTGTTGGTTATTAGTCTCCCTAGGTGTAGCAAGTAAGTCACTTGAAGAATTAGAGAGAGCCAATGAACAGTAAGCCAATTACCTGTTATGTTGTGCATCTGTAGTGGTTATTAGTCTCCGCAGGTGTAGCAAGTAAGTCAGTTGAAGAATGAGAGAGTACCAATGAACAGTAAACCAATTACCTGTTATGTTGTGCATCTGTGTTGGTTATTAGTCTCCCCAGGTGTAGCAAGTAAGTCAGTTGAAGAATTAGAGAGAACCAATGAACAGTAAACCAATTACCTGTTATATTGTGCATCTGTGTTGGTTATTAGTCTTCCCAGGTGTAGCAAGTAAGTCAGTTGAAGACTTAGAGAGAACCAATGAACAGTAAACCAATTACATGTTTTGTTGTGCATCTGTGTTGCTTATTAGTCTCCCCAGGTGTAGCAAGTAAGTCAGTTGAAGAATTAGACAGAACCAATGAACAGTAAACAAATTACCAATTATGTTGTGCATCTGTGTTGGTTATTAGTCTCCCCAGGTGTAGCAAGTAAGTCAGTTGAAGAATTAGAGAGAACCAATGAACAGTAAACCAATTACCTGTTATGTTGTGCATCTGTGTTGGTTATTAGTCTCCCTAGGTGTAGCAAGTAAGTCAGTTGAAGAATTAGAGAGAACTAATGAACAGTAAACCGATTACCTGTTATGTTGTGCATCTGTGTTGGTTATTAGTCTCCGCAGGTGTAGCAAGTAAGTCAGTTGAAGGATTAGAGAGAACCAATGAACAGTAAACCAATTACATGTTTTGTTGTGCATCTGTGTTGCTTATTAGTCTCCCCAGGTGTAGCAAGTAAGTCAGTTGAAGAATTAGAGAGAACCAATGAACAGTAAACCAATTACCTGTTATGTTGTGCATCTGTGTTTGTTATTAGTCTCCCCAGGTGTAACAAGTAAGTCAGTTGAAGAATTAGAGAGAACCAATGAACAATAAACCAATTACCTGTTATGTTGTGCATCTGTGTTGGTTATTAGTCTCCCCAGGAGTAGCAAGTAAGTCAGTTGAAGAATTAGAGAGAACCAATGAACAGTAAACCAATTACCTGTTATATTGTGCATCTGTGTTGGTTATTAGTCTTCCCAGGTGTAGCAAGTAAGTCAGTTGAAGACTTAGAGAGAACCAATGAACAGTAAACCAATTACCTATTATGTTGTGCATCTGTGTTGGTTATTAGTCTCCCTAGGTGTAGCAAGTAAGTCAGTTGAAGGATTAGAGAGATCCAATGAACAGTAAACCAATTACATGTTTTGTTGTGCATCTGTGTTGCTTATTAGTCTCCCCAGGTGTAGCAAGTAAGTCAGTTGAAGAATTAGAGAGAACTAATGAACAGTAAACCAATTACATGTTATGTTGTGCATCTGTATTGGTTATTAGTCTCCCCAGGTGTAGCAAGTAAGTCAGTTGAAGAATTAGACAGAACCAATGAACAGTAAACAAATTACCTTTTATGTTGTGCATCTGTGTTGGTTATTAGTCTCCCCAGGTGTAGCAAGTAAGTCAGTTGAAGAATTAGAGAGAACCAATGAACAGTAAACCAATTACCTGTTATGTTGTGCATCTGTGTTGGTTATTAGTCTCCCCAGGTGTAGCAAGTAAGTCAGTTGAAGAATTAGAGAGAACTAATGAACAGTAAACCGATTACCTGTTATGTTGTGCATCTGTGTTGGTTATTAGTCTCCGCAGGTGTAGCAAGTAAGTCAGTTGAAGGATTAGAGAGAACCAATGAACAGTAAACCAATTACATGTTTTGTTGTGCATCTGTGTTGCTTATTAGTCTCCCCAGGTGTAGCAAGTAAGTCAGTTGAAGAATTAGAGAGAACCAATGAACAGTAAACCAATTACCTGTTATGTTGTGCATCTGTGTTGGTTATTAGTCTCCCCAGGTGTAACAAGTAAGTCAGTTGAAGAATTAGAGAGAACCAATGAACAGTAAACCAATTACCTGTTATGTTGTGCATCTGTGTTGGTTATTAGTCTCCCCAGGTGTAACAAGTAAGTCAGTTGAAGAATTAGAGAGAACCAATGAACAATAAACCAATTACCTGTTATGTTGTGCATCTGTGTTGGTTATTAGTCTCCCCAGGTGTAGCAAGTAAGTCAGTTGAAGAATTAGAGAGAACCAATGAACAGTAAACCAATTACCTGTTATGTTGTGCATATGTGTTGGTTATTAGTCTCCCTAGGTGTAGCAAGTAAGTCAGTTGAAGAATTAGAGAGAGCCAATGAACAGTAAGCCAATTACCTGTTATGTTGTGCATCTGTGTTGGCTATTAGTCTCCGCAGGTGTAGCAAGTAAGTCAGTTGAAGAATTAGAGAGAACCAATGAACAGTAAACCAATTACATGTTATGTTGTGCATCTGTGTTGGTTATTAGTCTCCCCAGGTGTAGCAAGTCAGTCAGTTGAAGAATTAGAGAGAACCAATGAACAGTAAACCAATTACCTGTTATGTTGTGCATCTGTGTTGGTTATTAGTCTCCCCAGGTGTAGCAAGTAAGTCAGTTGAAGACTTAGAGAGAACCAATGAACAGTAAACGAATTACCTATTATGTTGTGCATCTGTGTTGGTTATTAGTCTCCCCAGGTGTAGCAAGTAAGTCAGTTGAAGAATTAGAGAGAACCAATGAACAGTAAACCAATTACCTGTTATGTTGTGCATCTGTGTTGGTTATTAGTCTCCCTAGGTGTAGCAAGTAAGTCAGTTGAAGAATTAGAGAGAACTAATGAACAGTAAACCGATTACCTGTTATGTTGTGCATCTGTGTTGGTTATTAGTCTCCGCAGGTGTAGCAAGTAAGTCAGTTGAAGGATTAGAGAGAACCAATGAACAGTAAACCAATTACATGTTTTGTTGTGCATCTGTGTTGCTTATTAGTCTCCCTAGGTGTAGCAAGTAAGTCAGTTGAAGAATTAGAGAGAACCAATGAACAGTAAACCAATTACCTGTTATGTTGTGCATCTGTGTTGGTTATTAGTCTCCCCAGGTGTAACAAGTAAGTCAGTTGAAGAATTAGAGAGAACCAATGAACAATAAACCAATTACCTGTTATGTTGTGCATCTGTGTTGGTTATTAGTCTCCCCAGGTGTAGCAAGTAAGTCAGTTGAAGAATTAGAGAGAACCAATGAACAGTAAACCAATTACCTGTTATATTGTGCATCTGTGTTGGTTATTAGTCTTCCCAGGTGTAGCAAGTAAGTCAGTTGAAGAATTAGAGAGAACCAATGAACAGTAAACAAATTACCTGTTATGTTGTGCATATGTGTTGGTTATTAGTCTCCCTAGGTGTAGCAAGTAAGTCACTTGAAGAATTAGAGAGAGCCAATGAACAGTAAGCCAATTACCTGTTATGTTGTGCATCTGTGTTGGTTATTAGTCTCCGCAGGTGTAGCAAGTAAGTCAGTTGAAGACTTAGAGAGAACCAATGAACAGTAAACAAATTACCTATTATGTTGTGCATCTGTGTTGGTTATTAGTCTCCCCAGGTGTAGCAAGTAAGTCAGTTGAAGAATTAGAGAGAACCAATGAACAGTAAACCAATTACCTGTTATGTTGTGCATCTGTGTTGGTTATTAGTCTCCCTAGGTGTAGCAAGTAAGTCAGTTGAAGAATTAGAGAGAACTAATGAACAGTAAACCGATTACCTGTTATGTTGTGCATCTGTGTTGGTTATTAGTCTCCGCAGGTGTAGCAAGTAAGTCAGTTGAAGGATTAGAGAGAACCAATGAACAGTAAACCAATTACATGTTTTGTTGTGCATCTGTGTTGCTTATTAGTCTCCCTAGGTGTAGCAAGTAAGTCAGTTGAAGAATTAGAGAGAACCAATGAACAGTAAACCAATTACCTGTTATGTTGTGCATCTGTGTTGGTTATTAGTCTCCCCAGGTGTAACAAGTAAGTCAGTTGAAGAATTAGAGAGAACCAATGAACAATAAACCAATTACCTGTTATGTTGTGCATCTGTGTTGGTTATTAGTCTCCCCAGGTGTAGCAAGTAAGTCAGTTGAAGAATTAGAGAGAACCAATGAACAGTAAACCAATTACCTGTTATATTGTGCATCTGTGTTGGTTATTAGTCTTCCCAGGTGTAGCAAGTAAGTCAGTTGAAGAATTAGAGAGAACCAATGAACAGTAAACAAATTACCTGTTATGTTGTGCATATGTGTTGGTTATTAGTCTCCCTAGGTGTAGCAAGTAAGTCACTTGAAGAATTAGAGAGAGCCAATGAACAGTAAGCCAATTACCTGTTATGTTGTGCATCTGTGTTGGTTATTAGTCTCCGCAGGTGTTGCAAGTAAGTCAGTTGAAGAATTAGAGAGTACCAATGAACAGTAAACCAATTACCTGTTATGTTGTGCATCTGTGTTGGTTATTAGTCTCCCCAGGTGTAGCAAGTAAGTCAGTTGAAGAATTAGAGAGAACCAATGAACAGTAAACCAATTACCTGTTATATTGTGCATCTGTGTTGGTTATTAGTCTTCCCAGGTGTAGCAAGTAAGTCAGTTGAAGAATTAGAGAGAACCAATGAATAGTAAACAAAATACCTGTTATGTTGTGCATATGTGTTGGTTATTAGTCTCCCTAGGTGTAGCAAGTAAGTCACTTGAAGAATTAGAGAGAGCCAATGAACAGTAAGCCAATTACCTGTTATGTTGTGCATCTGTGTTGGTTATTAGTCTCCGCAGGTGTAGCAAGTAAGTCAGTTGAAGAATGAGAGAGTACCAATGAACAGTAAACCAATTACCTGTTATGTTGTGCATCTGTGTTGGTTATTAGTCTCCCCAGGTGTAGCAAGTAAGTCAGTTGAAGAATTAGAGAGAACCAATGAACAGTAAACCAATTACCTGTTATATTGTGCATCTGTGTTGGTTATTAGTCTTCCCAGGTGTAGCAAGTAAGTCAGTTGAAGACTTAGAGAGAACCAATGAACAGTAAACCAATTACATGTTTTGTTGTGCATCTGTGTTGCTTATTAGTCTCCCCAGGTGTAGCAAGTAAGTCAGTTGAAGAATTAGACAGAACCAATGAACAGTAAACAAATTACCTATTATGTTGTGCATCTGTGTTGGTTATTAGTCTCCCCAGGTGTAGCAAGTAAGTCAGTTGAAGAATTAGAGAGAACCAATGAACAGTAAACCAATTACCTGTTATGTTGTGCATCTGTGTTGGTTATTAGTCTCCCTAGGTGTAGCAAGTAAGTCAGTTGAAGAATTAGAGAGAACTAATGAACAGTAAACCGATTACCTGTTATGTTGTGCATCTGTGTTGGTTATTAGTCTCCGCAGGTGTAGCAAGTAAGTCAGTTGAAGGATTAGAGAGAACCAATGAACAGTAAACCAATTACATGTTTTTTTGTGCATCTGTGTTGCTTATTAGTCTCCCCAGGTGTAGCAAGTAAGTCAGTTGAAGAATTAGAGAGAACCAATGAACAGTAAACCAATTACCTGTTATGTTGTGCATCTGTGTTTGTTATTAGTCTCCCCAGGTGTAACAAGTAAGTCAGTTGAAGAATTAGAGAGAACCAATGAACAATAAACCAATTACCTGTTATGTTGTGCATCTGTGTTGGTTATTAGTCTCCCCAGGAGTAGCAAGTAAGTCAGTTGAAGAATTAGAGAGAACCAATGAACAGTAAACCAATTACCTGTTATATTGTGCATCTGTGTTGGTTATTAGTCTTCCCAGGTGTAGCAAGTAAGTCAGTTGAAGACTTAGAGAGAACCAATGAACAGTAAACCAATTACCTATTATGTTGTGCATCTGTGTTGGTTATTAGTCTCCCCAGGTGTAGCAAGTAAGTCAGTTGAAGGATTAGAGAGATCCAATGAACAGTAAACCAATTACATGTTTTGTTGTGCATCTGTGTTGCTTATTAGTCTCCCCAGGTGTAGCAAGTAAGTCAGTTGAAGAATTAGAGAGAACTAATGAACAGTAAACCGATTACCTGTTATATTGTGCATCTGTGTTGGTTATTAGTCTTCCCAGGTGTAGCAAGTAAGTCAGTTGAAGACTTAGAGAGAACCAATGAACAGTAAACAAATTACCTTTTATGTTGTGCATCTGTGTTGGTTATTAGTCTCCCCAGGTCTAGAAAGTAAGTCAGTTGAAGAATTAGAGAGAGCCAATGAACAGTAAGCCAATTACCTGTTATGTTGTGCATCTGTGTTGGTTATTAGTCTCCGCAGGTGTAGCAAGTAAGTCAGTTGAAGAATTAGAGAGAACCAATGAACAGTAAACCAATTACATGTTATGTTGTGCATCTGTGTTGGTTATTAGTCTCCCCAGGTGTAGCAAGTCAGTCAGTTGAAGAATTAGAGAGAACCAATGAACAGTAAACAAATTACCTGTTATGTTGTGCATATGTGTTGGTTATTAGTCTCCCTAGGTGTAGCAAGTAAGTCACTTGAAGAATTAGAGAGAGCCAATGAACAGTAAGCCAATTACCTGTTATGTTGTGCATCTGTGTTGCTTATTAGTCTCCCCAGGTGTAGCAAGTAAGTCAGTTGAAGAATTAGAGAGAACCAATGAACAGTAAACCAATTACCTGTTATGTTGTGCATCTGTGTTGGTTATTAGTCTCCCCAAGTGTAACAAGTAAGTCAGTTGAAGAATTAGAGAGAACCAATGAACAGTAAACCAATTACCTGTTATGTTGTGCATCTGTGTTGGTTATTAGTCTCCCCAGGTGTAACAAGTAAGTCAGTTGAAGAATTAGAGAGAACCAATGAACAATAAACCAATTACCTGTTATGTTGTGCATCTGTGTTGGTTATTAGTCTCCCCAGGTGTAGCAAGTAAGTCAGTTGAAGAATTAGAGAGAACCAATGAACAGTAAACCAATTACCTGTTATGTTGTGCATATGTGTTGGTTATTAGTCTCCCTAGGTGTAGCAAGTAAGTCAGTTGAAGAATTAGAGAGAGCCAATGAACAGTAAGCCAATTACCTGTTATGTTGTGCATCTGTGTTGGTTATTAGTCTCCGCAGGTGTAGCAAGTAAGTCAGTTGAAGAATTAGAGAGAACCAATGAACAGTAAACCAATTACATGTTATGTTGTGCATCTGTGTTGGTTATTAGTCTCCCCAGGTGTAGCAAGTCAGTCAGTTGAAGAATTAGAGAGAACCAATGAACAGTAAACCAATTACCTGTTATGTTGTGCATCTGTGTTGGTTATTAGTCTCCCCAGGTGTAGCAAGTAAGTCAGTTGAAGACTTAGAGAGAACCAATGAACAGTAAAGAAATTACCTATTATGTTGTGCATCTGTGTTGGTTATTAGTCTCCCCAGGTGTAGCAAGTAAGTCAGTTGAAGAATTAGAGAGAACCAATGAACAGTAAACCAATTACCTGTTATGTTGTGCATCTGTGTTGGTTATTAGTCTCCCTAGTTGTAGCAAGTAAGTCAGTTGAAGAATTAGAGAGAACTAATGAACAGTAAACCGATTACCTGTTATGTTGTGCATCTGTGTTGGTTATTAGTCTCCGCAGGTGTAGCAAGTAAGTCAGTTGAAGGATTAGAGAGAACCAATGAACAGTAAACCAATTACATGTTTTGTTGTGCATCTGTGTTGCTTATTAGTCTCCCTAGGTGTAGCAAGTAAGTCAGTTGAAGAATTAGAGAGAACCAATGAACAGTAAACCAATTACCTGTTATGTTGTGCATCTGTGTTGGTTATTAGTCTCCCCAGGTGTAACAAGTAAGTCAGTTGAAGAATTAGAGAGAACCAATGAACAATAAACCAATTACCTGTTATGTTGTGCATCTGTGTTGGTTATTAGTCTCCCCAGGTGTAGCAAGTAAGTCAGTTGAAGAATTAGAGAGAACCAATGAACAGTAAACCAATTACCTGTTATATTGTGCATCTGTGTTGGTTATTAGTCTTCCCAGGTGTAGCAAGTAAGTCAGTTGAAGAATTAGAGAGAACCAATGAACAGTAAACAAATTACCTGTTATGTTGTGCATATGTGTTGGTTATTAGTCTCCCTAGGTGTAGCAAGTAAGTCACTTGAAGAATTAGAGAGAGCCAATGAACAGTAAGCCAATTACCTGTTATGTTGTGCATCTGTGTTGGTTATTAGTCTCCGCAGGTGTAGCAAGTAAGTCAGTTGAAGAATTAGAGAGTACCAATGAACAGTAAACCAATTACCTGTTATGTTGTGCATCTGTGTTGGTTATTAGTCTCCCCAGGTGTAGCAAGTAAGTCAGTTGAAGAATTAGAGAGAACCAATGAACAGTAAACCAATTACCTGTTATATTGTGCATCTGTGTTGGTTATTAGTCTTCCCAGGTGTAGCAAGTAAGTCAGTTGAAGACTTAGAGAGAACCAATGAACAGTAAACCAATTACATGTTTTGTTGTGCATCTGTGTTGCTTATTAGTCTCCCCAGGTGTAGCAAGTAAGTCAGTTGAAGAATTAGACAGAACCAATGAACAGTAAACAAATTACCTATTATGTTGTGCATCTGTGTTGGTTATTAGTCTCCCCAGGTGTAGCAAGTAAGTCAGTTGAAGAATTAGAGAGAACCAATGAACAGTAAACCAATTACCTGTTATGTTGTGCATCTGTGTTGGTTATTAGTCTCCCTAGGTGTAGCAAGTAAGTCAGTTGAAGAATTAGAGAGAACTAATGAACAGTAAACCGATTACCTGTTATGTTGTGCATCTGTGTTGGTTATTAGTCTCCGCAGGTGTAGCAAGTAAGTCAGTTGAAGGATTAAAGAGAACCAATGAACAGTAAACCAATTACATGTTTTGTTGTGCATCTGTGTTGCTTATTAGTCTCCCCAGGTGTAGCAAGTAAGTCAGTTGAAGAATTAGAGAGAACCAATGAACAGTAAACCAATTACCTGTTATGTTGTGCATCTGTGTTTGTTATTAGTCTGCCCAGGTGTAACAAGTAAGTCAGTTGAAGAATTAGAGAGAACCAATGAACAATAAACCAATTACCTGTTATGTTGTGCATCTGTGTTGGTTATTAGTCTCCCCAGGTGTAGCAAGTAAGTCAGTTGAAGAATTAGAGAGAACCAATGAACAGTAAACCAATTACCTGTTATATTGTGCATCTGTGTTGGTTATTAGTCTTCCCAGGTGTAGCAAGTAAGTCAGTTGAAGACTTAGAGAGAACCAATGAACAGTAAACCAATTACCTATTATGTTGTGCATCTGTGTTGGTTATTAGTCTCCCCAGGTGTAGCAAGTAAGTCAGTTGAAGGATTAGAGAGATCCAATGAACAGTAAACCAATTACATGTTTTGTTGTGCATCTGTGTTGCTTATTAGTCTCCCCAGGTGTAGCAAGTAAGTCAGTTGAAGAATTAGAGAGAACTAATGAACAGTAAACCAATTACATGTTATGTTGTGCATCTGTATTGGTTATTAGTCTCCCCAGGTGTAGCAAGTAAGTCAGTTGAAGAATTAGACAGAACCAATGAACAGTAAACAAATTACCTTTTATGTTGTGCATCTGTGTTGGTTATTAGTCTCCCCAGGTGTAGCAAGTAAGTCAGTTGAAGAATTAGAGAGAACCAATGAACAGTAAACCAATTACCTGTTATGTTGTGCATCTGTGTTGGTTATTAGTCTCCCCAGGTGTAGCAAGTAAGTCAGTTGAAGAATTAGAGAGAACTAATGAACAGTAAACCGATTACCTGTTATGTTGTGCATCTGTGTTGGTTATTAGTCTCCGCAGGTGTAGCAAGTAAGTCAGTTGAAGGATTAGAGAGAACCAATGAACAGTAAACCAATTACATGTTTTGTTGTGCATCTGTGTTGCTTATTAGTCTCCCCAGGTGTAGCAAGTAAGTCAGTTGAAGAATTAGAGAGAACCAATGAACAGTAAACCAATTACCTGTTATGTTGTGCATCTGTGTTGGTTATTAGTCTCCCCAGGTGTAACAAGTAAGTCAGTTGAAGAATTAGAGAGAACCAATGAACAGTAAACCAATTACCTGTTATGTTGTGCATCTGTGTTGGTTATTAGTCTCCCCAGGTGTAACAAGTAAGTCAGTTGAAGAATTAGAGAGAACCAATGAACACTAAACCAATTACCTGTTATGTTGTGCATCTGTGTTGGTTATTAGTCTCCCCAGGTGTAGCAAGTAAGTCAGTTGAAGAATTAGAGAGAACCAATGAACAGTAAACCAATTACCTGTTATGTTGTGCATCTGTGTTGGTTATTAGTCTCCCTAGGTGTAGCAAGTAAGTCAGTTGAAGAATTAGAGAGAACCAATGAACAGTAAACAAATTACCTGTTATGTTGTGCATATGTGTTGGTTATTAGTCTCCCTAGGTGTAGCAAGTAAGTCAGTTGAAGAATTAGAGAGAGCCAATGAACAGTAAGCCAATTACCTGTTATGTTGTGCATCTGTGTTGGTTATTAGTCTCCGCAGGTGTAGCAAGTAAGTCAGTTGAAGAATTAGAGAGAACCAATGAACAGTAAACCAATTACGTTTTATGTTGTGCATCTGTGTTGGTTATTAGTCTCCCCAGGTGTAGCAAGTCAGTCAGTTGAAGAATTAGAGAGAACCAATGAACAGTAAACCAATTACCTGTTATGTTGTGCATCTGTGTTGGTTATTAGTCTCCCCAGGTGTAGCAAGTAAGTCAGTTGAAGACTTAGAGAGAACCAATGAACAGTAAACCAATTACCTATTATGTTGTGCATCTGTGTTGGTTATTAGTCTCCCCAGGTGTAGCAAGTAAGTCAGTTGAAGGATTAGAGAGAACCAATGAACAGTAAACCAATTACATGTTTTGTTGTGCATCTGTGTTGCTTATTAGTCTCCCCAGGTGTAGCAAGTAAGTCAGTTGAAGAATTAGAGAGAACTAATGAACAGTAAACCAATTACATGTTATGTTGTGCATCTGTGTTGGTTATTAGTCTCCCCAGGTGTAGCAAGTAAGCGAGTTGAAGAATTAGACAGAACCAATGAACAGTAAATAAATTACCTATTATGTTATGCATCTGTGTTGGTTATTAGTCTCCCCAGGTGTAGCAAGTAAGTCAGTTGAAGAATTAGAGAGAACCAATGAACAGTAAACCAATTACCTGTTATGTTGTGCATCTGTGTTGGTTATTAGTCTCCCCAGGTGTAGCAAGTAAGTCAGTTGAAGAATTAGAGAGAACTAATGAACAGTAAACCGATTACCTGTTATGTTGTGCATCTGTGTTGGTTATTAGTCTCCGCAGGTGTAGCAAGTAAGTCAGTTGAAGGATTAGAGAGAACCAATGAACAGTAAACCAATTACATGTTTTGTTGTGCATCTGTGTTGCTTATTAGTCTCCCCAGGTGTAGCAAGTAAGTCAGTTGAAGAATTAGAGAGAACCAATGAACAGTAAACCAATTACCTGTTATGTTGTGCATCTGTGTTGGTTATTAGTCTCCCCAGGTGTAACAAGTAAGTCAGTTGAAGAATTAGAGAGAACCAATGAACAATAAACCAATTACCTGTTATGTCGTGCATCTGTGTTGGTTATTAGTCTCCCCAGGTGTAGCAAGTAAGTCAGTTGAAGAAATAGAGAGAACCAATGAACAGTAAACCAATTACCTGTTATATTGTGCATCTGTGTTGGTTATTAGTCTTCCCAGGTGTAGCAAGTAAGTCAGTTGAAGACTTAGAGAGAACCAATGAACAGTAAACCAATTACCTATTATGTTGTGCATCTGTGTTGGTTATTAGTCTCCCCAGGTGTAGCAAGTAAGTCAGTTGAAGAATTAGAGAGAACTAATGAACAGTAAACCAATTACATGTTATGTTGTGCATCTGTATTGGTTATTAGTCTCCCCAGGTGTAGCAAGTAAGTCAGTTGAAGAATTAGACAGAACCAATGAACAGTAAACAAATTACCTTTTATGTTGTGCATCTGTGTTGGTTATTAGTCTCCCCAGGTGTAGCAAGTAAGTCAGTTGAAGAATTAGAGAGAACCAATGAACAGTAAACCAATTAACTGTTATGTTGTGCATCTGTGTTGGTTATTAGTCTCCCCAGGTGTTGCAAGTAAGTCAGTTGAAGAATTAGAGAGAACTAATGAACAGTAAACAAATTACATGTTATGTTGTGCATCTGTGTTGGTTATTAGTCTCCCCAGGTGTAGCAAGTAAGTCAGTTGAAGAATTAGACAGAACCAATGAACAGTAAACAAATTACCTATTATGTTGTGCATCTGTGTTGGTTATTAGTCTCCCCAGGTGTAGCAAGTAAGTCAGTTGAAGAATTAGAGAGAACCAATGAACAATAAACCCATTACCTGTTATGTTGTGCATCTGTGTTGGTTATTAGTCTCCCCAGGTGTAGCAAGTAAGTTAGTTGAAGAATTAGAGAGAACTAATGAACAGTAAACCGATTACCTGTTATGTTGTGCATCTGTGTTGGTTATTAGTCTCCGCAGGTGTAGCAAGTAAGTCAGTTGAAGGATTAGAGAGAACCAATGAACAGTAAACCAATTACATGTTTTGTTGTGCATCTGTGTTGCTTATTAGTCTCCCCAGGTGTAGCAAGTAAGTCAGTTGAAGAATTAGAGAGAACCAATGAACAGTAAACCAATTACCTGTTATGTTGTGCATCTGTGTTGGTTATTAGTCTCCCCAGGTGTAACAAGTAAGTCAGTTGAAGAATTAGAGAGAACCAATGAACAATAAACCAATTACCTGTTATGTCGTGCATCTGTGTTGGTTATTAGTCTCCCCAGGTGTAGCAAGTAAGTCAGTTGAAGAAATAGAGAGAACCAATGAACAGTAAACCAATTACCTGTTATATTGTGCATCTGTGTTGGTTATTAGTCTTCCCAGGTGTAGCAAGTAAGTCAGTTGAAGACTTAGAGAGAACCAATGAACAGTAAACCAATTACATGTTATGTTGTGCATCTGTATTGGTTATTAGTCTCCCCAGGTGTAGCAAGTAAGTCAGTTGAAGAATTAGACAGAACCAATGAACAGTAAACAAATTACCTTTTATGTTGTGCATCTGTGTTGGTTATTAGTCTCCCCAGGTGTAGCAAGTAAGTCAGTTGAAGACTTAGAGAGAACCAATGAACAGTAAACCAATTACCTATTATGTTGTGCATCTGTGTTGGTTATTAGTCTCCCCAGGTGTAGCAAGTAAGTCAGTTGAAGGATTAGAGAGAACCAATGAACAGTAAACCAATTACATGTTTTGTTGTGCATCTGTGTTGCTTATTAGTCTCCCCAGGTGTAGCAAGTAAGTCAGTTGAAGAATTAGAGAGAACTAATGAACAGTAAACCAATTACATGTTATGTTGTGCATCTGTGTTGGTTATTAGTCTCCCCAGGTGTAGCAAGTAAGCGAGTTGAAGAATTAGACAGAACCAATGAACAGTAAATAAATTACCTATTATGTTATGCATCTGTGTTGGTTATTAGTCTCCCCAGGTGTAGCAAGTAAGTCAGTTGAAGAATTAGAGAGAACCAATGAACAGTAAACCAATTACCTGTTATGTTGTGCATCTGTGTTGGTTATTAGTCTCCCCAGGTGTAGCAAGTAAGTCAGTTGAAGAATTAGAGAGAACTAATGAACAGTAAACCGATTACCTGTTATGTTGTGCATCTGTGTTGGTTATTAGTCTCCGCAGGTGTAGCAAGTAAGTCAGTTGAAGGATTAGAGAGAACCAATGAACAGTAAACCAATTACATGTTTTGTTGTGCATCTGTGTTGCTTATTAGTCTCCCCAGGTGTAGCAAGTAAGTCAGTTGAAGAATTAGAGAGAACCAATGAACAGTAAACCAATTACCTGTTATGTTGTGCATCTGTGTTGGTTATTAGTCTCCCCAGGTGTAACAAGTAAGTCAGTTGAAGAATTAGAGAGAACCAATGAACAATAAACCAATTACCTGTTATGTCGTGCATCTGTGTTGGTTATTAGTCTCCCCAGGTGTAGCAAGTAAGTCAGTTGAAGAAATAGAGAGAACCAATGAACAGTAAACCAATTACCTGTTATATTGTGCATCTGTGTTGGTTATTAGTCTTCCCAGGTGTAGCAAGTAAGTCAGTTGAAGACTTAGAGAGAACCAATGAACAGTAAACCAATTACCTATTATGTTGTGCATCTGTGTTGGTTATTAGTCTCCCCAGGTGTAGCAAGTAAGTCAGTTGAAGAATTAGAGAGAACTAATGAACAGTAAACCAATTACATGTTATGTTGTGCATCTGTATTGGTTATTAGTCTCCCCAGGTGTAGCAAGTAAGTCAGTTGAAGAATTAGACAGAACCAATGAACAGTAAACAAATTACCTTTTATGTTGTGCATCTGTGTTGGTTATTAGTCTCCCCAGGTGTAGCAAGTAAGTCAGTTGAAGAATTAGAGAGAACCAATGAACAGTAAACCAATTAACTGTTATGTTGTGCATCTGTGTTGGTTATTAGTCTCCCCAGGTGTTGCAAGTAAGTCAGTTGAAGAATTAGAGAGAACTAATGAACAGTAAACAAATTACATGTTATGTTGTGCATCTGTGTTGGTTATTAGTCTCCCCAGGTGTAGCAAGTAAGTCAGTTGAAGAATTAGACAGAACCAATGAACAGTAAACAAATTACCTATTATGTTGTGCATCTGTGTTGGTTATTAGTCTCCCCAGGTGTAGCAAGTAAGTCAGTTGAAGAATTAGAGAGAACCAATGAACAATAAACCCATTACCTGTTATGTTGTGCATCTGTGTTGGTTATTAGTCTCCCCAGGTGTAGCAAGTAAGTTAGTTGAAGAATTAGAGAGAACTAATGAACAGTAAACCGATTACCTGTTATGTTGTGCATCTGTGTTGGTTATTAGTCTCCGCAGGTGTAGCAAGTAAGTCAGTTGAAGGATTAGAGAGAACCAATGAACAGTAAACCAATTACATGTTTTGTTGTGCATCTGTGTTGCTTATTAGTCTCCCCAGGTGTAGCAAGTAAGTCAGTTGAAGAATTAGAGAGAACCAATGAACAGTAAACCAATTACCTGCTATGTTGTGCATCTGTGTTGGTTATTAGTCTCCCCAGGTGTAACAAGTAAGTCAGTTGAAGAATTAGAGAGAACCAATGAACAGTAAACCAATTACCTGTTATGTTGTGCATCTATGTTGGTTATTAGTCTCCCCAGGTGTAGCAACTAAGTCAGATGAAGAATTAGAGAGAACCAATGAATAGTAAACTAATTACCTGTTATGTTGTGCATCTGTGTTGGTTATTAGTCTCCCCAGGTGTAGCAAGTAAGTCAGTTGAAGAATTTGAGAGAACCAATGAACAGTAAACCAATTTCCTGTTATGTTGTGCATCTGTGTTGGTTATTAGTCTCCCCAGGTGTAGCATGTAAGTCAGTTGAAGAATTAGAGAGAGCCAATGAACAGTAAGCCAATTACCTGTTATGTTGTGCATCTGTGTTGGTTATTAGTCTCCGCAGGTGTAGCAAGTAAGTCAGTTGAAGAATTAGAGAGAACCAATGAACAGTAAACCGATTACCTGTTATGTTGTGCATCTGTGTTGGTTATTAGTCTCCCCAGGTGTAGCAAGTAAGTCAGTTGAAGAATTAGAGAGAACCAATGAACAGTAAACCGATTACCTGTTATGTTGTGCATCTGTGTTGGTTATTAGTCTCCGCAGGTGTAGCAAGTAAGTCAGTTGAAGGATTAGAGAGAACCAATGAACAGTAAACCAATTACATGTTTTGTTGTGCATCTGTGTTGCTTATTAGTCTCCCCAGGTGTAGCAAGTAAGTCAGTTGAAGAATTAGAGAGAACCAATGAATAGTAAACCAATTACATGTTATGTTGTGCATCTGTGTTGCTTATTAGTCTCCCCAGGTGTAGCAAGTAAGTCAGTTGAAGAATTAGAGAGAACTAATGAACAGTAAACCGATTACCTGTTATGTTGTGCATCTGTGTTGGTTATTAGTCTCCGCAGGTGTAGCAAGTAAGTCAGTTGAAGGATTAGAGAGAACCAATGAACAGTAAACCAATTACATGTTTTGTTGTGCATCTGTGTTGCTTATTAGTCTCCCCAGGTGTAGCAAGTAAGTCAGTTGAAGAATTAGAGAGAACCAATGAACAGTAAACCAATTACCTGTTATGTTGTGCATCTGTGTTGGTTATTAGTCTCCCCAGGTGTAACAAGTAAGTCAGTTGAAGAATTAGAGAGAACCAATGAACAATAAACCAATTACCTGTTATGTCGTGCATCTGTGTTGGTTATTAGTCTCCCCAGGTGTAGCAAGTAAGTCAGTTGAAGAATTAGAGAGAACCAATGAACAGTAAACCAATTACCTGTTATATTGTGCATCTGTGTTGGTTATTAGTCTTCCCAGGTGTAGCAAGTATTTCAGTTGAAGACTTAGAGAGAACCAATGAACAGTAAACCAATTACCTATTATGTTGTGCATCTGTGTTGGTTATTAGTCTCCCCAGGTGTAGCAAGTAAGTCAGTTGAAGGATTAGAGAGAACTAATGAACAGTAAACCAATTACATGTTTTGTTGTGCATCTGTGTTGCTTATTAGTCTCCCCAGGTGTAGCAAGTAAGTCAGTTGAAGAATTAGAGAGAACTAATGAACAGTAAACAAATTACATGTTATGTTGTGCATCTGTGTTGGTTATTAGTCTCCCCAGGTGTAGCAAGTAAGTCAGTTGAAGAATTAGACAGAACCAATGAACAGTAAACAAATTACCTATTATGTTGTGCATCTGTGTTGGTTATTAGTCTCCCCAGGTGTAGCAAGTAAGTCAGTTGAAGAATTAGAGAGAACCAATGAACAATAAACCCATTACCTGTTATGTTGTGCATCTGTGTTGGTTATTAGTCTCCCCAGGTGTAGCAAGTAAGTTAGTTGAAGAATTAGAGAGAACTAATGAACAGTAAACCGATTACCTGTTATGTTGTGCATCTGTGTTGGTTATTAGTCTCCGCAGGTGTAGCAAGTAAGTCAGTTGAAGGATTAGAGAGAACCAATGAACAGTAAACCAATTACATGTTTTGTTGTGCATCTGTGTTGCTTATTAGTCTCCCCAGGTGTAGCAAGTAAGTCAGTTGAAGAATTAGAGAGAACCAATGAACAGTAAACCAATTACCTGTTATGTTGTGCATCTGTGTTGGTTATTAGTCTCCCCAGGTGTAACAAGTAAGTCAGTTGAAGAATTAGAGAGAACCAATGAACAGTAAACCAATTACCTGTTATGTTGTGCATCTATGTTGGTTATTAGTCTCCCCAGGTGTAGGAACTAAGTCAGATGAAGAATTAGAGAGAACCAATGAATAGTAAACTAATTACCTGTTATGTTGTGCATCTGTGTTGGTTATTAGTCTCCCCAGGTGTAGCAAGTAAGTCAGTTGAAGAATTTGAGAGAACCAATGAACAGTAAACCAATTTCCTGTTATGTTGTGCATCTGTGTTGGTTATTAGTCTCCCCAGGTGTAGCATGTAAGTCAGTTGAAGAATTAGAGAGAGCCAATGAACAGTAAGCCAATTACCTGTTATGTTGTGCATCTGTGTTGGTTATTAGTCTCCGCAGGTGTAGCAAGTAAGTCAGTTGAAGAATTAGAGAGAACCAATGAACAGTAAACCGATTACCTGTTATGTTGTGCATCTGTGTTGGTTATTAGTCTCCCCAGGTGTAGCAAGTAAGTCAGTTGAAGAATTAGAGAGAACCAATGAACAGTAAACCGATTACCTGTTATGTTGTCCATCTGTGTTGGTTATTAGTCTCCGCAGGTGTAGCAAGTAAGTCAGTTGAAGGATTAGAGAGAACCAATGAACAGTAAACCAATTACATGTTTTGTTGTGCATCTGTGTTGCTTATTAGTCTCCCCAGGTGTAGCAAGTAAGTCAGTTGAAGAATTAGAGAGAACCAATGAATAGTAAACCAATTACATGTTATGTTGTGCATCTGTGTTGCTTATTAGTCTCCCCAGGTGTAGCAAGTAAGTCAGTTGAAGAATTAGAGAGAACTAATGAACAGTAAACCAATTACATGTTATGTTGTGCATCTGTGTTGGTTATTAGTCTCCCCAGGTGTAGCAAGTAAGTCAGTTGAAGAATTAGAGAGAACCAATGAACAGTAAACCAATTACCTGTTATGTTGTGCATCTGTGTTGGTTATTAGTCTGCCCCGGTGTAGCAAGTAAGTCAGTTGAAGAATTAGACAGAACCAATGAACAGTAAACCAATTACCTGTTATGTTGTGCATCTGTGTTGGTTATTAGTCTCCCAAGGTGTAGCAAGTAAGTCAGTTGAAGAATTAGAGAAATCAAATTAACAGTAAACCGATTACATGTTATGTTGTGCATCTGTGTTGGTTATTAGGCTCCCCAGGTGTAGCAAGTAAGTCAGTTTAAGAATTAGAGAGAACCAATTAACAGTAAACCAATTACATGTTATGTTGTGCATCCGTGTTGGTTATAAGTCTCCCCAGGTGTAGCAAGTAAGTCAGTTGAAGAATTAGAGAAAACCAATGAACAGTAAACCAATTACGTGTTATGTTGTGCATCTGTGTTGGTTATTAGCCTCCCCAGGTGTAGCAAGTAAGTCAGTTGAAGAATTAGAGAGAACCAATGAACTGTAAACCAATTACCTGTTATGTTGTGCATCTGTGTTGGTTATTAGTCTCCCAAGGTGTAGCAAGTAAGTCAGTTGAATAATTAGAGAGAACTAATGAACAGTAACCCAATTACATGTTATGTTGTGCATCTGTGTTGGTTATTAGTCTCCCTAGGTGTAACAAGTAAGTCAGTTGAAGAATTAGAGAGAACCAATGAACAATAAACCAATTACCTGTTATGTTGTGCATCTGTGTTGGTTATTAGTCTCCCCAGGTGTAGCAAGTAAGTCAGTTGAAGAATATGAGAGAACCAATGAACAGTAAACCAATTACCTGTTATGTTGTGCATCTGTGTTGGTTATTAGTCTCCCCAGGTGTAGCAAGTAAGTCAGTTGAAGAATTAGAGAGAACCAATGAACAGTAAACCAATTACCTGTTATGTTGTGCATCATTGTTGGTTATTAGTCTCCCCAGGTGTAGCAACTAAGTCAGATGAAGAATTAGAGAGAACCAATGAATAGTAAACTAATTACCTGTTATGTTGTGCATCTGTGTTGGTTATTAGTCTCCCCAGGTGTAGCAAGTAAGTCAGTTGAAGAATTTGAGAGAACCAATGAACAGTAAACCAATTTCCTGTTATGTTGTGCATCTGTGTTGGTTATTAGTCTCCCCAGGTGTAGCAAGTAAGTCAGTTGAAGAATTAGAGAAAGCCAATGAACAGTAAGCCAATTACCTGTTATGTTGTGCATCTGTGTTGGTTATTAGTCTCCCAAGGTGTAGCAAGTAAGTCAGTTGAATAATTAGAGAGAACTAATGAACAGTAACCCAATTACATGTTATGTTGTGCATCTGTGTTGGTTATTAGTCTCCCCAGGTGTAGCAAGTAAGTCAGTTGAAGAATTAGAGAGAACCAATGAACAGTAAACCAATTACCTGTTATGTTGTGCATCTGTGATGGAATCATGCCTAGGAAGGCAAGAGGTGACATATTGAAGGAGCCAAGAGGAGTTGGCTAGACATGAAGGTTTGGGCCAGTCAGGGCCCAATGGGCCTGATGGGCCTGGGAAGGCCCAAGTTGAACTTTTCATGGGCCATATTTTGTTATAGCTATTTTCATATGTTTTGTATACATCATGTTAGTATAGGTATCATATATTTTGGTCTTGTATTTTGGACCACATAGAGTAGCATTTTAGGTTTTAGGCTTGTTGGGCCTAGTTTTGGGCTTCATGGGCCTTTGGGCTTTTGGTACCCAATATTGGGCTCATTTTCATTCTTGTAATTTTTCCTTTCCATTGTATTTGTTTGACCATTGTATTTAGGTCATTAGATTAGGAATATACAAGAATTACTTAAATAGGTAAAATAGGTTTAATTTGGAAGTCATTTAAGTTACATTTGAGTCACATGTTTAGCACCATGGGTGGCTGAACATGTGCCACTCAAATTAACCCTAAATAACTCTCAAATCAAACCTAAATGCATCTAGGCACCTAAATTTTCGGACTAGCACATGGGAGCCAAAATTTGAATTCAAATTTCAAGTTTGAATTCAAATTTTGGGCGCCACATGTAGCCTTGGATTTAGGCGCCCAAAGTTGCACACTTGGAACCCTACTTAAGTGATTCTTCCACTCTTTGTATTCACTTTTGAGAATAATGAAATTTGAGAGCTTATTCAGCCAAATTTCGTTCAAGAGTCACCATGAGAGAAAGCTTCACCTTAGGAACCCTTCTAGGATTTCCTCCTCTTTGAAGTGAGCTTTCCCTTGCACCTTAAGCTTGGATGCTTCCATCCAAGGCTTAAGCCTTCTTCCTATCCGAGAATCTCCTCCATCTAGTGTTCATCACGTTGGTTTCTATTTCCTTGAAGAAGATCCATGCATAAGGAGAGCTAAGGAGAAGAACATTCATCACTTCTCCTTACCATTTCCATCATTTTTGGTATCAAGAGCAAGGTCTTCAAGGAGATAAGTTCTTCACCTTGTTTTGGTCCGAATATTTTGTGTTCTTTGTGTTCTTATGTTTGTCTTAATTGAGTTTCAATTCGGATCTATATTTTGATGTTATTGAGTTCATAGATCCATTGTTGATTGTCTTGAATTTTTCTTCCATAATCAACTTGTAGGAACTATTAGCTTGTGCTTATTTTTGATTTTAATTTTGAGTCTCTCCATTCCTAATTTGTGTCCGTGATTGGACTGCATACATTGCATTTAGATTTTGGTTTTTAATCCATGTTTTGTCTTAGTATGTTTGTGTAGTCTTTATATGTCTTAAAATTCCTTGAATAGCATGTTGACCTAAATTTTCTTTGTGTCTAGTTCATCAATTTGTTGCTCTCGGATTGCTTATTGTTCTTGCCTCCTATATGTGCTTTTTCTTTTACCTTATTGTGTTCATAACTTGCTATTAGTTCTAGTAAGTTTCTTTAGAGTTAGGTTTCCATTGTGTCTTAAGTTTTCAAATCACATTTCCATTGAAAAATCTTATAAAAAAAAATTTTGTGACTCAAAATTTCAAGTGCTTAATCTTACTTCTAGTGCACTATCTTTTGGATTCAAATTTTAAAAAGTAAATAGGCTGAAAACAGAGACAAAAACAGAGCCTAAATCAAAAGAAAAGTACAAAGATTCAAAGAAGAAAAGTGTACAAAAGAATCCAAGACAAAACCTAGAAAACTAGTGCACTAGTTTCCTTGTTTTCACTTGAATTTTTGTCTAACTTGTAGTCACGGTTTCTATAGCTTGGAATCTTAGAAAAATTTGAAACAAAAGGCAAATATACTCTCTGGACTCTTAACTTGAATATAGAAAAAGAAAGAATTAAAAAAAAAATTAGAGAAAGCATTTTAAAGTGAAAAAGCCGAGAGGTGTACATTGGTGAAAAAATCACTTGATTCCTTGTTATTGTTTTGACTACTACTTGTGCTATACTTATCCAATTGCTTTCAAATTTTTTTTGTTTTGTTCATCTACTCTAGTACCTATCTAGGAAAATTCCTAACTGAGTGCTAGCTTTATTTGGAGTCTTATTTTCCAGTTTTACTTGTTGAACCTCTTTGAGTCTTGTCATATATACATATTACTCTTAACTTTTGGTATAAGCTTTCCAAATTGTGCTTTATTGCTTGTCTAGTTTTCTTTCAATAATTTCCCTGTGCTGGAAGTGGCCTCAAATCCTTGCTCAAGGATCAAGCATTGCTCAACAAAGAGTAGGAAAAGTTTGGACACTAAGACCTAAAAATTTGACCTAATTTAGTGACCAAAACTTCTCCTAAACTTCCTTCACTTGAGTGACCATTCCTTTCACCTTGTGAGGCAGCCACCATTAACCTCTTTGTTGTGTTTCTTTTGCAGGTCCAGTAGCATCATATTGAAGGATTAGTGGCGGATTAAACACTTGATTAAGTGTTGGAAAATTTGCACAACAATCCGTCACTAAATTGGTCACCAAAACCGCCATTTATTGCTTTCTAGGCTAGTTTAAATTTTGCAATCTCTCTTGTATTTTAAAATCAATTTGTAAAGCTTGGAGGGAGTATTAAGAAGCTGGTCAGGTATATCTAACCCCTTGTTAGCATCCTCACGTGTAGTGCTAGTGGAAGTGGCTTGGAAATTTCATATGTTTCAAGCTTCCACTTAGGATATCCGACTAGTTTCTTACATTGTTTCCTTTAAGTTCTTTGTCTTTTAATTGCTTTATTTTGCTGCCTTGAAACGTCTAGACTTGTGTAGATTTACTTGCTCACGTTTAGTTTAGTCTCAAAAACAAACAAATTGTGAAAAAGCATTCAAAATTTTTGTGAAAAGCTTTGGGAAATTGGAAGTATCACAAAGGAGTTTAGTGATTTCCACTTGAAAAGGCTTGGTTATTAAGTGGCTCTTTGTAGCTCACCTCCCTTGATAGTGCAACTTGTACACTTAGACTTCCAAGTGCTATTTTCATTCCTAGAAAATACCAAAAACATTTTATAACTTTTTGCATAGCATATACAAAAAAAAATTTCTTTTGTTTAATCATGAGAAAATATTTCTCAAGTGGTAGTGAATTAAGCTCTCCAAAAGGTTTTTCACATTCTACTCAAAGGCTTAAATCACTAACACCTTGGACAAAGCAAGAAGCTTTAAAAAAAGAAAAAGAAAAACTTGAAAAAAAAGCACAAATTGCAATTTTAGAGGAAGAAATTCACATTATTAAACAAAAGAGAGAAAAACTTTTAGCAAAAGAAAAATTGAGAAAAACAAGAGAAAAAGAAAGAAAAAAGGCATTGCTCTTAGGGAAGAGTAAGGAGGAAAATAATTCCTCTAAAGGACTTGTGAGTGAAGAGAGTTGTTCTACCACTAAAAATCATTTACAAAATACTCTCTTCATAAATAAAGACCTTAACTCTTACCCTAATCTTACCACTAGTCATGAAGTAGAGATTCAAGAACAAATCATTCTAAAGAAAAATGAATCTCAACTTCAAGATGTAGTGAACAAGGAGTGGACTACATTTAGTTCCACTTCTTGTGCTACTTCCTTGGAGGTGCCCAAGGAAGATAGCCTTCCTCTCTTTAGGAATCCTTCTACCATAGTTTTTCTAATAAAGCACCCAAATTTTGGAATATATTGTTTGATAGATACATCTTGTCATATTTCATATTCTATTTTTGATCTTATGGGAAGTTCATCTTTATTTGAACTTAATTTGCACCCTTCCCTACAAAACAAAAATAGTTTATATGAGTTTTCAAGATTTTCCAAGACATTTTATCTACCAAACAATATGATTCAAAATTGTTTAGGACGTTTTCTAGTATTCTTTTCTTTATATTTTAGGAAAAGCCTAGGCTACCATTTAGGGTATTTTAGGCAAGATATTGTAGTGTTTAAAAATCATTCTTTTCATTGTCTTAGTCATAGTGTTATTACATTCTTAGGTTTTACTTCTAGGTTATGCTTAGGAGAGGAGCCTATTTCTACTTTTAGGGAGTCTAATTTTGATAGTTTATTTTTTCTTAGGCTAGATATAAGGACTCCTCTTAGGATCCATAATCCATTTTCTCATCATAAACATGTCACCTCTTATACATGGTTTGTTGTGTATGTAGGTGATGTTTCTTATTCCATGCATCCTCGTGATTTGAGGACAAATCCTTTTCAAGAGGGAGGGGATGATGGAATCATGCCTAGGAAGGCAAGAGGTGACATATTGAAGGAGCCAAGAGGAGTTGGCTAGACATGAAGGTTTGGGCCAGTCAGGGCCCAATGGGCCTGATGGGCCTGGGAAGGCCCAAGTTGAACTTTTCATGGGCCATATTTTGTTATAGCTATTTTCATATGTTTTGTATACATCATGTTAGTATAGGTATCATATATTTTGGTCTTGTATTTTGGACCACATAGAGTAGCATTTTAGGTTTTAGGCTTGTTGGGCCTAGTTTTGGGCTTCATGGGCCTTTGGGCTTTTGGTACCCAATATTGGGCTCATTTTCATTCTTGTAATTTTTCCTTTCCATTGTATTTGTTTGACCATTGTATTTAGGTCATTAGATTAGGAATATACAAGAATTACTTAAATAGGTAAAATAGGTTTAATTTGGAAGTCATTTAAGTTACATTTGAGTCACATGTTTAGCACCATGGGTGGCTGAACATGTGCCACTCAAATTAACCCTAAATAACTCTCAAATCAAACCTAAATGCATCTAGGCACCTAAATTTTCGGACTAGCACATGGGAGCCAAAATTTGAATTCAAATTTCAAGTTTGAATTCAAATTTTGGGCGCCACATGTAGCCTTGGATTTAGGCGCCCAAAGTTGCACACTTGGAACCCTACTTAAGTGATTCTTCCACTCTTTGTATTCACTTTTGAGAATAATGAAATTTGAGAGCTTATTCAGCCAAATTTCGTTCAAGAGTCACCATGAGAGAAAGCTTCACCTTAGGAACCCTTCTAGGATTTCCTCCTCTTTGAAGTGAGCTTTCCCTTGCACCTTAAGCTTGGATGCTTCCATCCAAGGCTTAAGCCTTCTTCCTATCCGAGAATCTCCTCCATCTAGTGTTCATCACGTTGGTTTCTATTTCCTTGAAGAAGATCCATGCATAAGGAGAGCTAAGGAGAAGAACATTCATCACTTCTCCTTACCATTTCCATCAATCTGTGTTGGTTATTAGTCTCCCCAGGTGTAGCAAGTAAGTCAGTTGACGACTTAGATAGAACCAATGAACAGTAAACCTATTACCTATTATGATGTGCATCTGTCTTGGTTATTAGTCTCCCCAGGTGTAGCAAGTAAGTCAGTTGAAGGATTAGAGAGAACCAATGAACAGTAAACCAATTACATTTTTGTTGTCCATCTGTGTTGCTTATTAGTCTCCCCAGGTGTAGCAAGTAAGTCAGTTGAAGGATTAGAGAGAACCAATGAACAGTAAACCAATTACATGTTTTGTTGTGCATTTGTGTTGCTTATTAGTCTCCCCAGGTGTAGCAAGTAAGTCAGTTGAAGAATTAGAGAGAACTAATGAACAGTAAACCAATTACATGTTATGTTGTGCATCTGTGTTGGTTATTAGTCTCCCCAGGTGTAGCAAGTAAGTCAGTTGAAGAATTAGAGAGAACTAATGAACAGTAAACCAATTACATGTTATGTTGTGCATCTGTGTTGGTTATTAGTCTCCCCAGGTGTAGCAAGTAAGTCAGTTGAAGAATTAGAGAGAACCAATGAACAGTAAACCAATTACCTGTTATGTTGTGCATCTGTGTTGGTTATTAGTCTCCCCAGGTGTAGCAAGTAAGTTAGTTGAAGAATTAGAGAGAACTAATGAACAGTAAACCGATTACCTGTTATGTTGTGCATCTGTGTTGGTTATTAGTCTCCGCAGGTGTAGCAAGTAAGTCAGTTGAAGGATTAGAGAGAACCAATGAACAGTAAACCAATTACATGTTTTGTTGTGCATCTGTGTTGCTTATTAGTCTCCCCAGGTGTAGCAAGTAAGTCAGTTGAAGAATTAGAGAGAACCAATGAACAGTAAACCAATTACATGTTATGTTGTGCATCTGTGTTGGTTATTAGTCTCCCCAGGTGTAGCAAGTAAGTCAGTTGAAGAATTAGACAGAACCAATGAACAGTAAACAAATTACCTATTATGTTGTGCATCTGTGTTGGTTATTAGTCTCCCCAGGTGTAGCAAGTAAGTCAGTTGAAGAATTAGAGAGAACCAATGAACAGTAAACCAATTACCTGTTATGTTGTGCATCTGTGTTGGTTATTAGTCTCCCCAGGTGTAGCAAGTAAGTTAGTTGAAGAATTAGAGAGAACTAATGAACAGTAAACCGATTACCTGTTATGTTGTGCATCTGTGTTGGTTATTAGTCTCCGCAGGTGTAGCAAGTAAGTCAGTTGAAGGATTAGAGAGAACCAATGAACAGTAAACCAATTACATGTTTTGTTGTGCATCTGTGTTGGTTATTAGTCTCCCCAGGTGTAGCAAGTAAGTCAGTTGAAGAATTAGAGAGAACCAATGAACGATAAACCAATTACCTGTTATGTTGTGCATCTGTGTTGGTTATTAGTCTCCCCAGGTGTAGCAAGTAAGTCAGTTGAAGAATTAGAGAGAACCAATGAACAGTAAACCAATTACCTGTTATGTTGTGCATCTATGTTGGTTATTAGTCTCCCCAGGTGTAGCAAGTAAGTCAGTTGAAGAATTAGAGAGAACCAATGAACAGTAAACCTATTACCTGTTATGTTGTGCATCTGTGTTTGTTATTAGTCTCCCCAGGTGTAGCAACTAAGTCAGATGAAGAATTAGAGAGAACCAATGAATAGTAAACTAATTACCTGTTATGTTGTGCATCTGTGTTGGTTATTAGTCTCCCCAGGTGTAGCAAGTAAGTCAGTTGAAGAATTTGAGAGAACCAATGAACAGTAAACCAATTTCCTGTTATGTTGTGCATCTGTGTTGGTTATTAGTCTCCCCAGGTGTAGCATGTAAGTCTGTTGAAGAATTAGAGAGAGTCAATGAATAGTAAGCCAATTACCTGTTATGTTGTGCATCTGTGTTGGTTATTAGTCTCCGCAGGTGTAGCAAGTAAGTCAATTGAAGAATTAGAGAGAACCAATGAACAATAAACCAATTACCTGTTATGTTGTGCATCTGTGTTGGTTATTAGTCTCCCCAGGTGTAGCAAGTAAGTCAGTTGAAGAATTAGAGAGAACCAATGAACAGTAAACCAATTTCCTGTTATGTTGTGCATCTGTGTTGGTTATTAGTCTCCCCAGGTGTAGCATGTAAGTCTGTTGAAGAATTAGAGAGAGCCAATGAATAGTAAGCCAATTACCTGTTATGTTGTGCATCTGTGTTGGTTATTAGTCTCCCCAGGTGTAGCAAGTAAGTCAGTTGAATAATTAGAGAGAACTAATGAATAGTAACCCAATTACATGTTATGTTGTGCATCTGTGTTGGTTATTAGTCTCCCCAGGTGTAGCAAGTAAGTCAGTTGAAGAATTAGAGAGAACCAATGCACAGTAAACCAATTACCTGTTATGTTGTGCATCTGTGTTGGTTATTAGTCTCCCCAGGTGTAGCAAGTAAGTCAGTTGAAGAATTAGACAGAAGCAATGAACAGTAAACAAATTACCTATTATGTTGTGCATCTGTGTTGGTTATTAGTCTCCCCAGGTGTAGCAAGTAAGTCAGTTGAAGAATTAGAGAGAACCAATGCACAGTAAACCAATTACCTGTTATGTTGTGCATCTGTGTTGGTTATTAGTCTCCCCAGGTGTAGCAAGTAAGTCAGTTGAAGAATTAGACAGAAGCAATGAACAGTAAACAAATTACCTATTATGTTGTGCATCTGTGTTGGTTATTAGTCTCCCCAGGTGTAGCAAGTAAGTCAGTTGAAGAATTAGAGAGAACCAATGAACAGTAACCCAATTACATGTTATGTTGTGCATCTGTGTTGGTTATTAGTCTCCCTAGGTGTAACAAGTAAGTCAGTTGAAGAATTAGAGAGAACCAATGAACAATAAACCAATTACCTGTTATGTTGTGCATCTGTGTTGGTTATTAGTCTCCCCAGGTGTAGCAAGTAAGTCAGTTGAAGAATATGAGAGAACCAATGAACAGTAAACCAATTACCTGTTATGTTGTGCATCTGTGTTGGTTATTAGTCTCCCCAGGTGTAGCAAGTAAGTCAGTTGAAGAATTAGAGAGAACCAATGAACAGTAAACCAATTACCTGTTATGTTGTGCATCATTGTTGGTTATTAGTCTCCCCAGGTGTAGCAACTAAGTCAGATGAAGAATTAGAGAGAACCAATGAATAGTAAACTAATTACCTGTTATGTTGTGCATCTGTGTTGGTTATTAGTCTCCCCAGGTGTAGCAAGTAAGTCAGTTGAAGAATTTGAGAGAACCAATGAACAGTAAACCAATTTCCTGTTATGTTGTGCATCTGTGTTGGTTATTAGTCTCCCCAGGTGTAGCAAGTAAGTCAGTTGAAGAATTAGAGAGAGCCAATGAACAGTAAGCCAATTACCTGTTATGTTGTGCATCTGTGTTGGTTATTAGTCTCCCAAGGTGTAGCAAGTAAGTCAGTTGAATAATTAGAGAGAACTAATGAACAGTAACCCAATTACATGTTATGTTGTGCATCTGTGTTGGTTATTAGTCTCCCCAGGTGTAGCAAGTAAGTCAGTTGAAGAATTAGAGAGAACCAATGAACAGTAAACCAATTACCTGTTATGTTGTGCATCTGTGTTGGTTATTAGTCTCCCCAGGTGTAGCAAGTAAGTCAGTTGAAGACTTAGAGAGAACCAATGAACAGTAAACCAATTACCTATTATGATGTGCATCTGTCTTGGTTATTAGTCTCCCCAGGTGTAGCAAGTAAGTCAGTTGAAGGATTAGAGAGAACCAATGAACAGTAAACCAATTACATGTTTTGTTGTCCATCTGTGTTGCTTATTAGTCTCCCCAGGTGTAGCAAGTAAGTCAGTTGAAGGATTAGAGAGAACCAATGAACAGTAAACCAATTACATGTTTTGTTGTGCATCTGTGTTGCTTATTAGTCTCCCCAGGTGTAGCAAGTAAGTCAGTTGAAGAATTAGAGATAACTAATGAACAGTAAACCAATTACATGTTATGTTGTGCATCTGTGTTGGTTATTAGTCTCCCCAGGTGTAGCAAGTAAGTCAGTTGAAGAATTAGACAGAACCAATGAACAGTAAACAAATTACCTATTATGTTGTGCATCTGTGTTGGTTATTAGTCTCCCCAGGTGTAGCAAGTAAGTCAGTTGAAGAATTAGAGAGAACCAATGAACAGTAAACCAATTACCTGTTATGTTGTGCATCTGTGTTGGTTATTAGTCTCCCCAGGTGTAGCAAGTAAGTTAGTTGAAGAATTAGAGAGAACTAATGAACAGTAAACCGATTACCTGTTATGTTGTGCATCTGTGTTGGTTATTAGTCTCCCCAGGTGTAGCAAGTAAGTCAGTTGAAGAATTAGACAGAACCAATGAACAGTAAACAAATTACCTATTATGTTGTGCATCTGTGTTGGTTATTAGTCTCCCCAGGTGTAGCAAGTAAGTCAGTTGAAGAATTAGAGAGAACTAATGAACAGTAAACCAATTACATGTTATGTTGTGCATCTGTGTTGGTTATTAGTCTCCCCAGGTGTAGCAAGTAAGTCAGTTGAAGAATTAGACAGAACCAATGAACAGTAAACAAATTACCTATTATGTTGTGCATCTGTGTTGGTTATTAGTCTCCCCAGGTGTAGCAAGTAAGTCAGTTGAAGAATTAGAGAGAACCAATGAACAGTAAACCAATTACCTGTTATGTTGTGCATCTGTGTTGGTTATTAGTCTCCCCAGGTGTAGCAAGTAAGTTAGTTGAAGAATTAGAGAGAACTAATGAACAGTAAACCGATTACCTGTTATGTTGTGCATCTGTGTTGGTTATTAGTCTCCCCAGGTGTAGCATGTAAGTCTGTTGAAGAATTAGAGAGAGCCAATGAATAGTAAGCGAATTACCTGTTATGTTGTGCATCTGTGTTGGTTATTAGTCTCCGCAGGTGTAGCAAGTAAGTCAATTGAAGAATTAGAGAGAACCAATGAACAATAAACCAATTACCTGTTATGTTGTGCATCTGTGTTGGTTATTAGTCTCCCCAGGTGTAGCAAGTAAGTCAGTTGAAGAATTAGAGAGAACCAATGAACAGTAAACCAATTTCCTGTTATGTTGTGCATCTGTGTTGGTTATTAGTCTCCCCAGGTGTAGCAAGTAAGTCAGTTGAAGGATTAGAGAGAACCAATGAACAGTAAACCAATTACCTGTTATGTTGTGCATCTGTGTTGGTTATTAGTCTCCCCAGGTGTAGCAACTAAGTCAGATGAAGAATTTGAGAGAACCAATGAATAGTAAACTAATTACCTGTTATGTTGTGCATCTGTGTTGGGTATTGTTGGTCCCTATGGTCAGAATCTAGAAGGGGGGGTTGAATAGATTCTGTGTTATTTATGGCTGCTTTTTCTTCTTTCAAAATCTTTACTAAACAAATCTTGATTTTAATCAAACCTTTAAACACAAAAGGTAATTCAGAGTTATATATGCACAGCTTATCCAAAAAGATTTGATTAACACAATTAATACAAAATTCGTAAAGATTGTTTTTATCAATTACCAAGAATTTATTTAAGTTCAGTTTTTGCAGATAATGTTTTTCTTCATACAACATTAATCAAGAAACTTATACAGAATGTAAAGAGTGTAAGGGTTAAGAAAATCATGCACCAAGATATATACTGGTTCAGCCATACAAAGGCCTACACGTTAATTACTAAATTTTAACTCACCACAAACAAACACATACAAGCCTAATCTTTTAAACAATCAATACATTATCCTTTTGACATAGGCTTAAAAATAAAGAACAACATGAACAAAACATCAAAACAAAAACTTCCAGAGAACATCTTCCAGATGTAGATTCTTCAATCTTCAACAATCTCCCCCTTTTTGGTTTTGATGAGCCAAACTCTTCATGTTGACTTTCACGATCATCATGTTGTTTTGTTTAACTTGTTTGTTTGAGATTTGAACTTGAATTTGAACCTGCATACGTCTAGAACAAAAACTTCCATACAAAGCATTATGCAGTTCTATTTCCATTTCTTTCTTTTAATATATTTATGTAAATCATACAAACATAAACAATCATTTCAACAGTTTCTCATGAATTTCTCCCCCTGTTTGGCTTAACCAAACCAAAAAAAATAGAGTAAACAGAGAAATAACATGATACTTATGCAACAAAAACAATAAGCACTTAATAAGAATTTCATCATATGAGCATTAAGATGTTCAGAAACATACAAATACTAAAACTATTACAAACATTAAGTCTGAAATATAAATCAAAGTATTTATGCAGAACAAATTAAAATGCAGTGCCTAAAATGTAATGCACAACTAAAGGTCTTCAGGGTAGGGTATATTCATTGCATCCAGACGTTCTGAAATAGATTCAAAACAAGCCTTCAGCTCTTGATAATCTCTTCTCTGAGTCTCCCGGATGTCATCTAACTTTGCCAGAACAGATAACTCAAAAGAAGAAAGAGGCTTGGGCTCTTCAGCAGCTTCCTCTTCTTCAATCTGAACTTCAGGTTGAGACGGCTCTGTAGTCTCAGCAGTAGGAACATCTTCCTTTGCTATCCAACCTGCATCTGTTTTCACTAGCTTCATCATTTTCAGAGCTCTATCCTTGATATCATGAACATCTCTGGTGACCTCTCTTGCTTCACCAGTCAAGGGAACTTTATAGAACGCCAATACCTTGCTTATGAACACAGCATATGGACACTTGCAGTCCATTAACCTCCTTGTCTTTAGCATAATATCTTCTACCACATATACCCAATCAACTTGAATATTATTCTTAAATGCTGCGAGCAGTGCCATATCTTCTTCACTAATTTGAGCGTGATTGCTCCCCCTTGCTGCCAGAATCCAAACAATTACATAATGTAGGAGTCTATCTTCAGCACGTAGACCTCCTGCATTATATGTAATCTTCCTCTTTTCTCTTCTTTTATATTCCTTATCAGCCTCCCAGGCTGAAACATCTTTCAGCAAACTCATGAAAAATGTATCTTTTCCGGTTGAGAAATTTTTCGTATTCAATTCCTTGAAAGTAGGTTTGATCCCATTTCTAGTTAATCCACCAATCTTCAAAAATACATCAACTGATAGAGTAACTTTTATTCCTTTTACTTCTGAAACCAGAGTACCATTTTCATTTCTTTCCAAATTTGCGTAAAAGACCCGAACAAGATCAGGGTAGTATAATCCACTTAACCCAACAAATTTGCTAACTCCTTGACTAGATAACAGAGTAGGAAATGTAAAACCTTGCTCTATAAGCCAAGACGAGTACAATACCTTTGGAGCCACAATGTCTTTGCAAGCAAAAGACTCATTGAAAATTTTCTCTTGAGACTTCCTTGTGAACCACGGATGAGTGTATTCTTCTTCAGGTTCTGAAAGAGAGGACTCTTTTTGCTTCCTTTTAGATGAACCTTGACCTTCCGTAGTAGGACGAGAGTAATCTCTGTTGGCAATGTGCTTTACGCGCTTTCCTTTGCCAAGACTTTCCATTTGTGGGGTTTAGGGTTAGGTTTTGAAGGGATTTTGAGAGAGAAGGGAACCAGGGGTTTCGTATGTTTTAGGTTGAAGTAAAAAGGAGAGAGGTAGTCGGAGCACTTAATCGATTATCTCGCAACTAAAACAGGGTATATATGCAAGTGAGTGAGTGAGTGGTAATCGATTAACCCGATAGGTAATCGATTATCACAGTGAGCAAGCATCAGAAACTGCATCAACGTAGCAGAGGTAGTCGATTACAGAAATTGGTAATCGATTACTGCTGTTGAGTTTTCAGCAATTTCTTCATTTCTACAAATGGTAATCGATTAACCCGATAGGTAATCGATTATCACAGAGAAATGTGTGCAGATACAGGGCAGACTGTGTTTTACGTGATTTCCTATTATGAATGCACATACATCAAGTTTAAAACAATAAGTGCATAGCAATTTCATGCATATTCATACAATCATACTTTAATTATGAGATTTAGGATAGATTGAACTCACTAATAATACCAAGATTGGTTCTTAGCTTGAAAAATCTTTCCTTTGGTAGAGGCTTTGTAAAGATGTCAGCAAGTTGATCTTTTGACATTATGAAATTGATATCACAGTCTCCTTTCTCTACATGATCTCTGATAAAGTGATGTCTAATTTCAATGTGCTTAGTTCTTGAGTGTAGAATAGGATTCCTTGAAATGTTAATTGCACTTGTGTTGTCACACTTCAGTGGTATGTGATCAATCTTCAAACCAAAGTCTTGAAGTTGATGTTTAAACCAAATTGACTGAGCACAGCAGCTTCCAGCAGCTATATACTCAGCTTCAGCAGTTGAGAGTGCTACACAAGCTTGTTTCTTGCTCTGCCACGATATGAGACATTCTCCAAATGTGTGGCATGTTCCACTTGTACTTTTCCTATCCAATTTACAACCAGCAAAATCTGAGTCAGAGTAACCAGTTAAAGATGGAGAATTACCTTTAGGATACCACAATCCAACATTGATTGTGCCTTTCAAATACTTCAGTATTTTCTTTACAGCCTTCAGATGTGATTCCTTTGGTTTTGATTGGAATCTTGCACATACACATACGCTGTACATGATGTCAGGTCTGCTAGCTGTGAGATACAGAAGAGATCCAATGATCCCTCTATACATTGATTCTTCAACATCTTTTCCTGCAATATCACTATCTAGATAACAGTTAGTAGACATTGGAATATTTGATATCTTACAATTCTCCATATCAAATTTCTTTAATAGTTCTTTGCTATATTTAGTTTGATGTAGAAAAATTCCATTTTTCATTTGTTTGACTTGTAGTCCTAGGAAGAAGCTTAATTCTCCCAACATAGACATATCAAACTCTTTCTGCATATTGGAAACAAATTCTTCACAAAGAGATTGGTTAGTAGATCCAAATATTATATCATCAACATAAATCTGAATCAGCAGAATATCTTTTGATTTTCTCTTTATGAAAAGAGTTTTATCAACATTACCTCTTTGAAAGTCATGAGTTAGTAGAAACTTACTCAGCCTTTCATACCATTTCCTTGGAGCTTGTTTCAGTCCATACAAGGCTTTCTTGAGCTTGTAAACATGCTTAGGTAATTTGCAGTCAACAAAACCAGGTGGTTGAGCAACATAAACTTCTTCATCAATAAAACCATTTAAAAATGCACTTTTCACATCCATTTGATACAGTTTGAAATCAAACACACAAGCAAATGCAAGTAAAAGCCTAACAGCTTCTAATCTAGCAACTGGAGCATATGTTTCACCAAAGTCTATACCTTCTTGTTGATTATATCCTTTGGCTACTAATCTAGCTTTATTTTTAACTATAACACCTTCCTCATTTAGTTTGTTTCTGAAAACCCATTTTGTACCAATGACATTCATATTCTTATTGAAAGGAACTAAAATCCAAACATCATTTCTTTTGAATTGATTCAGTTCATCATGCATGGCCATTATCCAGAATTCATCTTTTAATGCATGTTCCACACACAATGGTTCAATTTGAGAAACAAATGCCATATCAACACTTAGAAGATTAAAAGAGTGTCTAGTAGAAACTCCCTTATTTATATCTCCAAGAATGTTGTCCAGAGATAGATCTTTTGGTTTCTTCCATTCTTTGGGTAGTGATGTGTCTTCAGATGGTGTTTTCTGCTGTTGTTCCAGTTTTTCCTCTTCTTGTGTAATACTGTCACCTATCTCATCTTCATCATTAAGAGATTTTCCTTTTTCAAGGATGTTAGTTTCATCAAAAGTAACATGAATAGATTCTTCAACAGATAAGGTTCTTTTGTTAAAGACTCTATATGCTTTGCTAATTGCAGAATATCCAATAAAAACTCCTTCATCAGCCTTAGCATCAAATTTTCCAAGAGTGTCTTTTCCATTATTCAGAACAAAACACTTACAGCCAAACACTTTAAAATGAGAAATGTCAGGCTTTCTTCCTTTGTAAAGCTCATATGGTGTTTTCTTTAAAATTGGTCTAATCAGTATTCTATTTAGAACATAGCATGCAGTACTTACTGCATCAGCCCAAAAATATTTTGGTAAACCATTTTCATTTAACATGGCTCTTGCTAGCTCTATTAGAGATCTATTTTTCCTCTCTACAACTCCATTTTGTTGAGGAGTCCTAGGGACAGAAAAATTGTGATTAATACCATTTTCTTCACAAAAAATTTGAAAATTTTCGTTTTGAAATTCACCACCATGATCACTCCGCAAAGATTTAATTTTCAAATCCTTTTCATTCTGAATTCTTTTTGAAATGATTCTAAAGGCTTTAAAGGCATTGTCTTTATGGGATATAAATGCAACCCATGTGAATCTGGAGTAGTCATCAATGAGAACTAAAGCATAAGTGTTTCCACCTAGACTTTTGGTTCTTGATGGTCCAAAGAGATCCATGTGCAAAAGTTCCAGCGGTCTAGAGGTTGACATAACTTTCTTTGATTTAAAAGAAGCTCTAGTCTGCTTTCCCTTTTGACATGCATCTCAAAGTCCTTGTTTAGAGAACTTGATCTTTGGAAGACCACTAACAAGATCTTTAGATGCAAGTCTATTTAACTGATCTGCATTTATATGTGCAATGCGTCTATGCCATAACCATGTTACATTATCATGTGATGTGAGACAAGTATTGGATGATGAATGCTCTAAGTCTAAGATGTATATGTTATTGACTCTTTTTCCTATAAGCAGGACTTCATTAGTTTTCTTATCACAAATCATACAGCATTCATTATTAAAAGAGATATTGTAATTTTTGTCACAAAGCTGGCTAATACTAAGCAGGTTATATTTAAGACCTTCTACATACAGAACATTTTCAATGAGAGTATTGGAATTGTTACCAACACTGCCTGAGCCTAGTATTCTGCCTTTGTTGTTATCTCCATATGTTACAGATCCTCCTTCTTTTTCCTGTAATGAGATAAATTTGCTTTTATCTCCTGTCATGTGTCTTGAGCAGCCGCTGTCTAAGTACCACATTGATTGCTTTGCTCTCAAGCACATCTACAATACAAGTTATTCAAATGGATTTTGGTACCCAATTGATCTTGGGTCCTGTAGAATCAGTGAGTACATAATCTAATTTCTTAATCCATTTATATTTTCCACTAGGAATACCAAATTTCCTTATCATGCATCTGTAGTAGTTATGACCAGATTTCATACAATAGTTACATGAGTGGGAATTAATGGATTTCATAACATTAACATTCTGTTTTTCTTTCTCATTTGCTTTTAATGCAGCATACAATGTTTTACAGTTCTCACATGGTGACTTTAGTTCAGAGATATCTGAGAGTAGTTTCCTGTTATCATTCTCTAAATCAGAAATTTTATCTCTCATGTGTGTCATCTTCTTTTTGTAAACATTGTTTAATTTTTCTAATTTCTCTGCTTCAGCATACAGTTCAGCAAATGCATTTTGCAATTCATCATACGAGTCAATAGATGAGTCAGAATCATATACCTCATAATCTGAATTATGTTTGGTCATGAGACAGAGATTTGCTTCTTGATCCTCATCACTATCACTTGAAGTTGTTGAGGCATTCTCTTCCCATGCTATGTATGCTTTCGTTTTCTTTGATCTGAACTTCTGTTTCGTCTCCTCATTCTTTTTCAGGTTAGGACAGTCAACTTTCATGTGTCCAGCTTTTCCACATTCAAAACATTTGAACTTTGGAGATGAGTTTTCATTCTTCTTGAAGGATTTCTTCTGACTGGAGAATCTCTTGTTGTTGTTCTTCCTTCTCATGAACTTCCTAAATTTCTTCACCATCAGATTTAATTCTTCTTGTTCAGAACTTTCATTGCTGCTATCCTCTTCATCACTTGAGGATTCTTTTACCTTTAAGGCCAGTCCTTTTGCCTTCTTATCTTTCTGTTCTTCATCAGCAATCCTTGAAAGATCCATTTCATATTCTCTTAGCTTTCCAAATAACTCTGCACTTGTCATCTGAGCTAAGTTCTTTGATTCTGTAATTGCTGTGACAGTTGGTTGCCATCTTCTGTTTAATGACTTCAGGATTTTGACATTTACCTCTTCTTCCACGAAGTCTTTCCCTAATCCTTTTAGGTGGTTTATTATGTGAATGAACCTCTTTTGCATATCCATAACAGTTTCACCTTGATTCATTCTGAAGGTTTCATATTCCTGAATGAGTGTGTTCTTTCTAGCTCTTCTCACTTCTGGAGTTCCTTCATGTGTTACTTGGATTAAATCCCAAGCTTCCTTTGCTGTGGAACAAGCTGAAATTCTAAAAAATTCATCAGAATTTAGTGCAGAATGTATGATATTTAAAGCTTTTGCATCATTCTCAGCTCTTCTAATTTCACTTTGATCCCAGCTATCATAAGGTTTCTCTATTTGTTTTCCTCCCTCTATCTGAGTGGGTATTTTGTATTCTGTGATTACAGCTTGCCAAATATTTCTATGAACAGATTCCATGAAAATTTTCATTCTAACTTTCCAAAAGGGATAGTTATCTCCACAGAACAATGAGGGTCTGTTTATAGAAGCACCTTCAGCAAACGGTAATTGATTACTAGCCATCTAACCTTTCTAAAGATCTAATCTTGAATGTTTTACAAGATACAGCTCTAGATACCAATTGTTGGTCCCTATGGTCAGAATCTAGAAGGGGGGGTTGAATAGATTCTGTGTTATTTATGGCTGTTTTTTCTTCTTTCAAAATCTTTACTAAACAAATCTTGATTTTAATCAAACCTTTAAACACAAAAGGTAATTCAGAGTTATATATGCACAGCTTATCCAAAAAGATTTGATTAACACAATTAATACAAAATTCGTAAAGATTGTTTTTATCAATTACCAAGAATTTATTTAAGTTCAGTTTTTGCAGATAATGTTTTTCTTCATACAACATTAATCA
Organism: Cajanus cajan; assembly: GCF_000230855.2. NCBI lineage: Eukaryota > Viridiplantae > Streptophyta > Magnoliopsida > Fabales > Fabaceae > Cajanus > Cajanus cajan. Next base: position 40,227,130 of record NC_138524.1, read on the forward strand.
AGAAACTTATACAGAATGTAAAGAGTGTAAGGGTTAAGAAAATCATGCACCAAGATATATACTGGTTCAGCCATACAAAGGCCTACACGTTAATTACTAAATTTTAACTCACCACAAACAAACACATACAAGCCTAATCTTTTAAACAATCAATACATTATCCTTTTGACATAGGCTTAAAAATAAAGAACAACATGAACAAAACATCAAAACAAAAACTTCCAGAGAACATCTTCCAGATGTAGATTCTTCAATCTTCAACAGTTATTAGTCTCCCCAAGTGTAGCAAGTAAGTCAGTTGAAGAATTTGAGAGAACCAATGAACAGTAAACCAATTACATGTTATGTTGTGCATCTGTGTTGGTTATTAGTCTCCCCAGGTTTAGCAAGTAAGTCAGTTGAAGAATTAGAGAGAACCAATGAACAGTAAATCGATTACCTGTTATGTTGTGCATCTGTGTTGGTTATTAGTCTCCCCAGGTGTAGCAAGTAAGTCACTTGAAGGATTAGAGAGAACCAATGAACAGTAAACCAATTACATGTTTTGTTGTGCATCTGTGTTGCTTATTAGTCTCCCCAGGTGTAGCAAGTAAGTCAGCTGAAGAATTAGAGAGAACCAATGAACAGTAAACCAATTACATGTTATGTTGTGCATCTGTGTTGCTTATTAGTCTCCCCAGGTGTAGCAAGTAAGTCAGTTGAAGAATTAGAGAGAACTAATGAACAGTAAACCAATTACATGTTATGTTGTGCATCTGTGTTGGTTATTAGTCTCCCCAGGTGTAGCAAGTAAGTCAGTTGAAGAATTAGAGTGAACCGATGAACAGTAAACCAATTACCTGTTATGTTGTGCATCTGTGTTGGTTATTAGTCTGCCCAGGTGTAGCAAGTAAGTCAGTTGAAGAATTAGACAGAACCAATGAACAGTAAACCAATTACCTGTTATGTTGTGCATCTGTGTTGGTTATTAGTCTCCCAGGGTGTAGCAAGTAAGTCAGTTTAAGAATTAGAGAAATCAAATTAACAGTAAACCGATTACATGTTATGTTGTGCATCTGTGTTGGTTATTAGGCTCCCCAGGTGTAGCAAGTAAGTCAGTTTAAGAATTAGAGAGAACCAATTAACAATAAACCAATTACATGTTATGTTGTGCATCTGTGTTGGTTATTAGTCTCCCCAGGTGTAGCAAGTAAGTCAGTTGAAGAATTAGAGAAAACCAATGAACAGTAAACCAATTACATGTTATGTTGTGCATCTGTGTTGGTTATTAGCCTCCCCAGGTGTAGCAAGTAAGTCAATTGAAGAATTAGAGAGAACCAATGAACAGTAAACCAATTACCTGTTATGTTGTGCATCTGTGTTGGTTATTAGTCTCCCAAGGTGTAGCAAGTAAGTCAGTTGAAGAATTAGAGAGAACCAATGAACAGTAAACCAATTACCTGTTATGTTGTGCATCTGTGTTGGTTATTAGCCTCTCCAGGTGTAACAAGTAAGTCAGTTGAAGAATTAGAGAGAACCAATGAACAATAAACCAATTACCTGTTATGTTGTGCATCTGTGTTGGTTATTAGTCTCCCCAGGTGTAGCAAGTAAGTCAGTTGAAGAATTAGAGAGAACCAATGAACAGTAAACCAATTACCTGTTATGTTGTGCATCTGTGTTGGTTATTAGTCTCCCTAGGTGTAGCAAGTAAGTCAGTTGAAGAATTAGAGAGAACCAATGAACAGTAAACCAATTACCTGTTATGTTGTGCATCTGTGTTGGTTATTAGTCTCCCCAGGTGTAGCAAGTAAGTCAGTTGAAGAATTAGAGAGAACCAATGAACAGTAAACCCATTACCTGCTATGTTCTGCATCTGTGTTGGTTATTAGTCTCCCCAGGTGTAGCAAGTAAGTCAGTTGAAGACTTAGAGAGAACCAATGAACAGTAAACCAATTACCTATTATGTTGTGCATCTGTGTTGGTTATTAGTCTCCCCAGGTGTAGCAAGTAAGTCAGTTGAAGGATTAGAGAGAACCAATGAACAGTAAACCAATTACATGTTTTGTTGTGCATCTGTTTTGCTTATTAGTCTCCCCAGGTGTAGCAAGTAAGTCAGTTGAAGAATTAGAGAGAACTAATGAACAGTAAACCAATTACATGTTATGTTGTGCATCTGTGTTGGTTATTAGTCTCCCCAGGTGTAGCAAGTAAGTCAGTTGAAGAATTAGAGAGAACCAATGAACAGTAAACCGATTACCTGTTATGTTGTGCATCTGTGTTGGTTATTAGTCTCCCCAGGTGTAGCAAGTAAGTCAGTTGAAGGATTAGAGAGAACCAATGAACAGTAAACCAATTACATGTTTTGTTGTGCATCTGTGTTGCTTATTAGTCTCCCCAGGTGTAGCAAGTAAGCCAGCTGAAGAATTAGAGAGAACCAATGAACAGTAAACCAATTACATGTTATGCTGTGCATCTGTGTTGCTTATTAGTCTCCCCAGGTGTAGCAAGTAAGTCAGTTGAAGAATTAGAGAGAACCGATGAACAGTAAACCAATTACCTGTTATGTTGTGCATCTGTGTTGGTTATTAGTCTGCCCAGGTGTAGCAAGTAAGTCAGTTGCACAATTAGACAGAACCAATGAACAGTAAACCAATTACCTGTTATGTTGTGCATCTGTGTTGGTTATTAGTCTCCCAAGGTGTAGCAAGTAAGTCAGTTGAAGAATTAGAGAAATCAAATTAACAGTAAACCGATTACATGTTATGTTGTGCATCTGTGTTGGTTATTCGGCTCCCCAGGTGTAGCAAGTAAGTCAGTTTAAGAATTAGAGAGAACCAATTAACAATAAACCAATTACATGTTATGTTGTGTATCTGTGTTGGTTATTAGTCTCCCCAGGTGTAGCAAGTAAGTCAGTTGAAGAATTAGAGAAAACCAATGAACAGTAAACCAATTACATGTTATGTTGTGCATCTGTGTTGGTTATTAGCCTCCCCAGGTGTAGCAAGTAAGTCAGTTGAAGAATTAGAGAGAACCAATGAACAGTAAGCCAATTACCTGTTATGTTGTGCATCTGTGTTGGTTATTAGTCTCCCAAGGTGTAGCAAGTAAGTCAGTTGAAGAATTAGAGAGAACCAATGAACAGTAAACCAATTACCTGTTATGTTGTGCATCTGTGTTGGTTATTAGTCTCTCCAGGTGTAACAAGTAAGTCAGTTGAAGAATTAGAGAGAACCAATGAACAATAAACCAATTACCTGTTATGTTGTGCATCTGTGTTGGTTATTAGTCTCCCCAGGTGTAGCAAGTAAGTCAGTTGAAGAATTAGAGAGAACCAATGAACAGTAAACCAATTACCTGTTATGTTGGGCATCTGTGTTGGTTATTAGTCTCCCTAGGTGTAGCAACTAAGTCAGTTGAAGAATTAGAGAGAACCAATGAACAGTAAACCAATTACCTATTATGTTGTGCATCTGTGTTGGTTATTAGTCTCCCCAGGTGTAGCAAGTAAGTCAGTTGAAGAATTAGAGAGAACCAATGAACAGTAAACCAATTACCTGTTATGTTGTGCATCTGTGTTGGTTATTAGTCTCCCCAGGTGTAGCAAGTAAGTCAGTTGAAGACTTAGAGAGAACCAATGAACAGTAAACCAATTACCTATTATGTTGTGCATCTGTGTTGGTTATTAGTCTCCCCAGGTGTAGCAAGTAAGTCAGTTGAAGGATTAGAGAGAACCAATGAACAGAAAACCAATTACATGTTTTGTTGTGCATCTGTTTTGCTTATTAGTCTCCCCAGGTGTAGCAAGTAAGTCAGTTGAAGAATTAGAGAGAACTAATGAACAGTAAACCAATTACATGTTGTGTTGTGCATCTGTGTTGGTTATTAGTCTCCCCAGGTGTAGCAAGTAAGTCAGTTGAAGAATTAGAGAGAACCAATGAACAGTAAACCAATTACCTGTTATGTTGTGCATCTGTGTTGGTTATTAGTCTCCCCAGGTGTAACAAGTAAGTCAGTTGAAGAATTAGACAGAACCAATGAACAGTAAACAAATTACCTATTAAGTTGTGCATCTGTGTTGGTTATTAGTCTCCCCAGGTGTAGCAAGTAAGTCAGTTGAAGAATTAGAGAGAACCAATGAACAGTAAACCAATTACCTGTTATGTTGTGCATCTGTGTTGGTTATTAGTCTCCCCAGGTGTAGCAACTAAGTCAGATGAAGAATTAGAGAGAACCAATGAATAGTAAACTAATTACCTGTTATGTTGTGCATCTGTGTTGGTTATTAGTGTCCCCAGGTGTAGCAAGTAAGTCAGTTGAAGAATTTGAGAGAACCAATGAACAGTAAACAAATTTCCTGTTATGTTGTGCATCTGTGTTGGTTATTAGTCTCCCCAGGTGTAGCATGTAAGTCAGTTGAAGAATTAGAGAGAGCCAATGAACAGTAAGCCAATTACCTGTTAGGTTGTGCATCTGTGTTGGTTATTAGTCTCCGCAGGTGTAGCAAGTAAGTCAGTTGAAGAATTAGAGAGAACCAATGAACAGTAAACCGATTACCTGTTATGTTGTGCATCTGTGTTGGTTATTAGTCTCCCCAGGTGTAGCAAGTAAGTTAGTTGAAGAATTAGAGAGAACCAATGAACAGTAAACCGATTACCTGTTATGTTGTGCATCTGTGTTGGTTATTAGTCTCCCCAGGTGTAGCAAGTAAGTCAGTTAAAGGATTAGAGAGAACCAATGAACAGTAAACCAATTACATGTTTTGTTGTGCATCTGTGTTTCTTATTAGTCTCCCCAGGTGTAGCAAGTAAGTCAGTTGAAGAATTAGAGAGAACCAATGAATAGTAAACCAATTACATGTTATGTTGTGCATCTGTGTTCCTTATTAGTCTCCCCAGGTGTAGCAAGTAAGTCAGTTGAAGAATTAGAGAGAACTAATGAACAGTAAACCAATTACATGTTATGTTGTGCATCTGTGTTGGTTATTAGTCTCCCCAGGTGTAGCAAGTAAGTCAGTTGAAGAATTAGAGAGAACCAATGAACAGTAAACCAATTACCTGTTATGTTGTGCATCTGTGTTGGTTATTAGTCTCCCCAGGTGTAGCAAGTAAGTCAGTTGAAGAATTAGACAGAACCAATGAACAGTAAACAAATTACCTGTTATCTTGTGCAACTGTGTTGGTTATTAGTCTCCCCAGGTGTAGCAAGTAAGTCAGATGAAGAATTAGAGAGAACCAATGAACAGTAAACCAATTACATGTTATGTTATGCATCTGTGTTGGTTATTAGTCTCCCCAGGTGTAGCAAGTAAGTCAGTTGAAGAATTAGAGAGAACCAATGAACACTAAACCAATTACTTGTTATGTTGTGCATCTGTGTTGGTTATTAGTCTCCCCAGGTGTAGCAAGTAAGTCAGTGGAAGAATTCGAGAGAACCAATGAACTGTAAACCAATTACATGTTATGTTGTGCTTCTCTGTTGGTTATTAGTCTCCCCAGGTGTAGTAAGTAAGTCAGTTGAAGAATTAGAGAGAACCAATGAACAGTAAACCAATTACCTGTTATGTTGTGCATCTGTGTTGGTTATTAGTCTCCCCAGTTGTAGCAAGTAAGTCAGTTGAAGAATTAAAGAGAACCAATGAATAGTAAACCAATTACCTGTTATGTTGTGCATCTGTGTTGGTTATTAGTCTCCCCAGGTGTAGGAAGTAAGTCAGATGAAGAATTAGAGAGAACCAATGAATGGTAAACCAATTATCTTTTATGTTGTGCATTTGTGTTGGTTATTAGTCTCCCCAGGTGTAGCAAGTAAGTCAGTTAAAGAATTAGAGAGAAACAATGAACAGTAAACCAATTACCTGTTATGTTGTGCATCTGTGTTGGTTATTAGTCTCCCCAGGTGTAGCAAGTAAGTCAGTTGAAGAATTAGAGTGAACCAATGAACAGTAAACCAATTACCTGTTATGTTGTGCATCTGTGTTGGTTATTAGTCTCCCCAAGTGTAGTAAGTAAGTCAGTTGAAGTATTAGAGAGAACCAATGAACAGTAAACCAATTACCTGTTATGTTGTGTATTTGTGTTGGTTATTAGTCTCCCCAGGTGTAGGAAGTAATTCAGTTGAAGAATTAGAGAGAACCAATGAACAGTAAACCAATTACCTATTATGTTGTGCATCTGTGTTGGTTATTAGTCTCCCCAGGTGTAGCAAGTAAGTTAGTTGAAGAATTAGAGAGAACCAATGAACAGTAAACCAATTACTTGTTATGTTGTGCATCTGTGTTGGTTATTAGTCTCCCCAGGTGTAGCAAGTAAGTCAGTTGAAGAATTAGAGAGAAACAATGAACACTAAACCAATTACTTGTTATGTTGTGCATTTGTGTTGGTTATTAGTCTCCCCAGGTGTAGCAACTCAGTCAGTGGAAGAATTAGAGAGAACCAATGGACAGTAAAACAATTACATGTTATGTTGTCCATCTGTGTTAGTTATTACTCTCCTGAAGTGTAGCAAGTAAGTCAGTTGAAGAATTAGAGAGAACCAATGAACAGTAAACCAATTACATGATATGTTGTGCATATGTGTTGGTTATTAGTCTCCCCAGGTGTAGCAAGTAAGTCAGTTGAAGAATTAGAGAGAACCAATGATCAGTAAACCAATTACATGTTATGTTGTGCATCTGTGTTGGTTATTAGTCTCCCCAAGTGTAGCAAGTAAGTCAGTTGAAGAATTAAAGAGAACCAATGAACAGTAAACTAATTACCTATTATGTTGTGCATCTGTGTTGGTTATTAGTCTCCCCAGGTGTTGCAAGTAAGTTAGTTCAAGAATTAGAGAGAACCAATGAACAGTAAACCAATTACATGTTATGTTGTGCATCTGTGTTGGTTATTAGTCTCCCCAGGTGTAGCAAGTAAGTCAGTTGAAGAATTAGAGAGAACCAATGAACAGTAAACCAATTACCTATTATGTTGTGCATTTTTGTTGGTTATTAGTCTCCCCTGGTGTAGGAAGTAAGTGAGTTGAAGAATTAGAGAGAACCAATGAACAGTAAACCAATTACCTATTATGTTGTGCATCTGTGTTGGTTATTAGTCTCCCCAGGTGTAGCAGGTAAGTTAGTTGAAGAATTAGAGAGAACCAATGAACAGTAAACCAATTACCTATTATGTTGTGCATCTGTGTTGGTTATTAGTCTCCCCAGGTGTAGCAAGTAAGTTAGTTGAAGAATTAGAGAGAACCAATGAACAGTAAACCAATTACCTGTTATCTTGTGCATCTGTTTTGGTTAATAGTCTCCCCAGGTGTAGCAAGTAAGTCAGTTGAAGAATTAGAGAGAACCAATGAACAGTAAACCAATTACCTGTTATGTTGTGCATCTGTGTTGGTTATTAGTCTCCCCAGGTGTAGTAAGTAAGTCAGTTGAAGTATTAGAGAGAACCAATGAACAGTAAACCAATTACCTGTTATGTTGTGCATTTGTGTTGGTTATTAGTCTCCCCAGGTGTAGTAAGTAAGTCAGTTGAAGTATTAGAGAGAACCAATGAACAGTAAACCAATTACCTGTTATGTTGTGCATTTGTGTTGGTTATTAGTCTCCCCAGGTGTAGGAAGTAAGTCAGTTGAAGAATTAGAGAGAACCAATGAACAGTAAACCAATTACCTATTATGTTGTGCATCTGTGTTGGTTATTAGTCTCCCCAGGTGTAGCAAGTAAGTTAGTTCAAGAATTAGAGAGAACCAATGAACAGTAAACCAATTACATGTTATGTTGTGCATCTGTGTTGCTTATTAGTCTCCCCAGGTGTAGCAAGTAAGTCAGTTGAAGAATTAGAGAGAACCAATTAACAGTAAACAATTACATGTTATGTTGTGCATCTGTGTTGGTTATTAGTCTTCCCAGGTGTAGCAAGTAAGTTAGTTGAAGTATTAGAGAGAACCAATGAACAGTAAACCACTTACCTGTTATGTTGTGCATTTGTGTTGGTTATTAGTCTGCCCAGGTGTAGGAAGTAAGTCAGTTGAAGAATTAGAGAGAACCAATGAACAGTAAACCAATTACCTGTTATGTTGTGCATCTGAGTTGGTTATTAGTCTCCCCAGGTGTAGCAAGTAAGTCAGTTGAAGAATTAGAGAGAACCAATGAACAGTAAACCAATTACATGTTATGTTGTGCATCTGTGTTGGTTATTAGTCTCCCCAGGTGTAGCAAGTAAGTCAGTTGAAGAATTAGAGAGAACCAATGAACAGTAAACCAATTACCTGTTATGTTGTGCATCTGTGTTGGTTATTAGTCTCCCCAGGTGTAGCAAGTAAGTCAGTTGAAGAATTAGAGAGAATCAATGAACAGTAAACCAATTACCTATTATGTTGTTCATCTGTGTTGGTTATTAGTCTCCCTAGGTGTAGCAAGTAAGTTAGTTCAAGAATTAGAGAGAACCAATGAACAGTAAACCAATTACTTGTTATGTTGTGCATTTGTGTTGGTTATTAGTCTCCTCAGGTGTAGCAAGTAAGTCAGTTGAAGAATTAGAGAGAAACAATGAACACTAAACCAATTACTTGTTATGTTGTGCATCTGTGTTGGTTATTAGTCTCCCCAGGTGTAGCAACTAAGTCTGTGGAAGAATTAGAGAGAACCAATGGACAGTAAACCAATTACATGTTATGTTGTCCATCTGTGTTGGTTATTAGTCTCCCCAGGTGTAGCAAGTAAGTCAGTTGAAGAATTAGAGAGAACCAATGAACAGTAAACCAATTACCTGTTATGTTGTGCATCTGTGTTGGTTATTAGTCTCCCCAGGTGTAGCAAGTAAGTCAGTTGAAGAATTAGAGAGAATCAATGAACAGTAAACCAATTACCTGTTATGTTGTGCGTTTGTGTTGGTTATTAGTCTCCCTAGGTGTAGGAAGTAAGTCAGTTGAAGAATTAGAGAGAACCAATGAACAGTAAACCAATTACCTATTATGTTGTGCATCTGTGTTGGTTATTAGTCTCTGATAGACTATGGCCAAGGCCAAGGAATCCAAGAGGTGATATCCTAAGAGAACCAAGAGGAATGGGATGATCTTCAAGACCTTTTCATATGTTTGTACATAATTTCTTTTGTATAGGTTATTTTTGCGTTTGTATTTGTGAGGCAATTTACTTGCTTTTTCCTAGTGTTTGTATATTGTTTTTAAGGTAGGTTACTTGGAGAGTTTAGCTCCATTTAACCTCCCTAGTTGATATTTTCATTTTGTATTTTTTCAATTGGGAAAAGGGGGTGACATTTAGTAATGCTTGTGGGTGTAACAAGTAATTGAGCCAGAATTGGGCCTAGGCAAAATTTTGCATATTGGACTCATTTTGCTCCTAATTTTTCATAGATATGATTTAGCTAGGTTTCATCATCATATGATGAACCTAACTAAATCAAATCATAGTTTTTCAAATTAAATCATGGAGCTGAATGTGTTCAAGGCTGCCTAGCTAGTTCCTTCTCCTTTGGCCGAAAATTGCTTGTTACCTTTCAAAGGATTGAAGCTTGTCTTGCAAGCTTCTAAACCTTTATAAGGTTAGCTTACCTTACCATGGTTCTTAAGTGAACCATGGTCAAGGTTAGCTTCTCCTAGAAGCTAGCTAAACCGTGGGAGTTTAAGTTAACCCTACCATGGTTCCTAGTGAACCATGGTTAAGGTTAGCTTCTCCTACAAGCTACCTTCCCCTATATATTTGATTTTCCTACACTTGTACTCACTTTTGACATAAATGAGAATTAATCTTCAGATTTTCTCTCAACTCAAGAGTCTCAAAACCATGGGGATTTTCTACTCTAAGAAATCCTCCAAAGTTCTTCAAACCTAAGCCTAGGTTCTTCAAGCTTCTCCATCCAAGAGAAGTAACCGAACCTCTAGTAAGACTTCTACTCCTTTGAAGGTTCTTCAATGGAGTTTCAAAGATCTTCAAGTGTCAACCTCAAGTGCATTTCGGTCCTAAGCATGGAGCAAGTGAAGGAATCATCAATCTCCTCACCAAGTTCCATCAGTCTCCCCATGTATAGCAAGTAAGTCAGTTGAAGAATTAGAGAGAACCAATGAACAGTAAACCAATTACATTTTATGTTGTGCATTTGTGTTGGTTATGAGTCTCCCCAGGTGTAGCAAGCAAGTCAGTTAAAGAATTAGAGAGAACCAATGAACAGTAAACCAATTACCTGTTATGTGTGCATCTGTGTTGGTTATTAGTCTCCCCAAGTGTAGCAAGTAAGTCATTTGAAGTATTAGAGAGAACCAATGAACAGTAAACCAATTACCTGTTATGTTGTGCATTTGTGTTGGTTATTAGTCTCCCCAGGTGTAGGAAGTAAGTGAGTTGAAGAATTAGAGAGAACCAATGAACAGTAAACCAATTACCTATTATGTTGTGCATCTGTGTTGGTTATTAGTCTCCCCAGGTGTAGCAGGTAAGTTAGTTGAAGAATTAGAGAGAACCAATGAACAGTAAACCAATTACCTATTATGTTGTGCATCTGTGTTGGTTATTAGTCTCCCCAGGTGTAGCAAGTAAGTTAGTTGAAGAATTAGAGAGAACCAATGAACAGTAAACCAATTACCTGTTATCTTGTGCATCTGTTTTGGTTAATAGTCTCCCCAGGTGTAGCAAGTAAGTCAGTTGAAGAATTAGAGAGAACCAATGAACAGTAAACCAATTACCTGTTATGTTGTGCATCTGTGTTCGTTATTATTCTCCCCTGTAGACCCCTAAAATTGTCCGGGTCAGAAATAAGACTCAAAGACTCTCGAAGACCGAAGGAAAGTCAGCCGGAAGGACCCCTGGAAGACCCTAGGATGACTCTTTGTAGATCTAGAAGTCTTAGAGTAGCTTAGAATAAGGGTGTGTGAGGATTGGAGCTCAATACACCCTCCTAGAGGTTCAGTACGGCCGTACTAAGCCATTTGAACTACAATACGGCCATAATGAAATCAATACGGCCGTACTGAAGTTTTTGAACTTCAGTACGGCCGTACTAAATTCATTACGGCCGTACTGTAGTTCAAAAACTCAGTACGGGCCGTAGTGAAATCAATACGGCCGTACTGAAGTTTTTGAACTTCAGTACGGCCGTACTAAATTCAATACGGCCGTACTGTAGTTCAAAAACTCAGTACGGGCCGTATTGACCTCTTAGGTCGTACTGCGCCTCAATCCTATAAATAGGACGTCATTGGCTCGTCCTTCCACACATTTGCCACACATTTGGACCCTCTTGCTGAGGATTCTTGGGTTTTTGAGCTATTCTCTGCCCTAGGAACCTCTCCGAGAGCTAATCCGACTAAGTTCTTGAGTTCATGAGCCTTTTGCTTGAGAACTCGAACAAGTCGAAGGGAAATCTCTTTGATTTTCATAGTAAAAATTTATTTTAGGGAAAGGAGCGAGCGAACGTGTAGTGGGAAGGAGCGCCAAAAAGCCTCCTAACTCCTTTTTAATATATAAAAGCACGCTTCAAAGGTTTCTTTCCAAATCTTTTCTTTTACCGCTTTCATCTATCGCTTTTTGATTGTTGCATTGCACGTTTAAAGCTTTCATCATGTAGATAGTTTACTTATAATCGTTCTAAATAATAAGGGTAGTTTAGTAATTTTACGCTATTATTCATGAAATAATCCGTCATAGGGAACCCGAAAGGGGCGTTGTGGGGTGCTAACACCTTCCCCACACGTAATCGACTCCCTTACCCAACTCTGGTTGTAATGGCCTAAGTTGATTTGCGAAAATCAATTGCCTTATTTATTTTTCCAATGTTTTGAGTAAAACATTGGTGGCGACTCCAAGAACCCCTTTTTTTCGAAAACCACTAAATCCATGGAGGGTCTCGTTTGGGATTAACATGGATTGGTGAGAATCATTTAATAAAATTGTTAGTTCGATGAGGTCTCAGTTTGAGAATAAGTCGTTCTAACAATCCATCATTTTTCAAAACCAAAAAGAGTCCAACCATCGTCGCGAATGCCAACGTCCGTTTCGGCGGGTGGCGACAGATGGCGACTCCACTAGGGAAGCCTCGAGAGTCAGTCCCATTTAGTGATGGATTATTTTTAAAATGATAGTTTAAAATTACTTCATTACCCCTCGCTTATATGATAATATGTTTTATCTATGTGGCTTTTAATAACTGTTGTATGTTTAAATTTCACACTTGTTTGAAATAAAAAATGCACACAAACCTTTGCACACAACAGTTCCCTCTATACCCGGGGGCAAGAGTGGAAAGCCATAGGGAGTGGATGTTAGTACGGCCGGTTGTCGAATGGGTCTATAGGTGCCCGTAGACCGTTGTCCGAAAGCATCACTCAAGGTGTTAACCATGAACTCGAGTCCGACAGTGCGTTGGAGCTTTCCATCGACTTACGACGAGAGGGATTGGGTCCCTATAATGGGGGCACCTTGGGGGCCTTAGACCGGTGAGAACAGTTAGAACCTCCTTGAATATGCACTTGTCTGCAGGATACCCCTACCTCGTGATTCGCTCGTGATTGTTCGTGGATGAGTGAATTGTTTGTGCATTGTTTATGTGACATTGTTTGAGCATACATTGCATTCTTTAAACATACAACATTCCCCTTTTAGAATAAGAATAAATAGGAATAAGAATCTTCCATTACATGGTGTTAACATCTACCCTCATCACATTCATGTAAGTAGTTTCCCTTTTCACCCAAAAAATACAAAAAACAAAATACCCAAAAAATAGTTATTTATCCAAGCCAAGCAATATCATGCATCATCTTAGGAACATCCTGAAAACATGATAATGCTTAGTTGAATAAACACAATGCATGCATATTCAACGTCATCATCTCATATCATGCATTCTTATTATAGATCATGGAGGGATCTAGGGGAGTGCAAGGGCAGTTGAAGAAAGTGGACTTCTTGTTATACCGTGCCGAGAGGTTGGACCACCTCTGTTCTTTGATGCCACGCGAGGCTCGTGTTGAGTTCGAGAAATCATATGGACGAGTCCTCGATTTGATGAAGATATGTGTGGATCCGGCCTTTCTGAGAGCATTGGTTCACTTTTGGAGTCTCGATCTGCATTGCTTCGAGTTCCCCCAGTTTGACTTAGATCCTACTCTCGAGGAGTACGAGCTCATGCTGCGATGGCCCAAATCAGCAGGGGTCTATGTTTTTCATGGTAATTATGTGGCCGTGGAGAGGGTCGCTACTCAAGTCAAACTACCATCACGATCATCTGCCTTAGTGGGGAACGGCAGTATCAAAGGTTGGAAGCTCGCTATGATTGAGGATCACCTTTCTTCCTTAGCTGGTGAGGGAGATTGGTTAGCTTTCAACAAGACTCTAGCGTTAGCCGTGTTTGGGACGGTCCTATTCCCCTTTCACGCTAACACAGTGGACCATGCCGCTATGGACGCTTTCTTCGCATGGGACGTGCACATGAAGAGTCCCGTGCCTGCCATTCTTGCCGACACCTTGCTTTCTGTCAACATATCTCAGCAGAAGCAAGGGAAGATTATCCGATGCTGCACCTCCTTGTTATATGTGTGGAGCATCACACACTTCTACGCCTCTAGTCACATGGGGACTTTGCCCGATCCATTGAGGAGCTTTTCGAAGATCCCCGTATGCCGCCGTTATGCTTCCGAATGGAAGGAAGAGATGGAACAGTGGAGCATTGAGCACTTCACATGGGTTTGTCCTTGGTTCCGTCCGAGCAACGTATTGATGAGATGCGGTAGTTACCCAAGCGTACCGTTGATGGGCCTCAGAGGTTGCATAGCTTATTCACCTAGATTGGCTATGAGGCAACTTATGAGGACTCAGATTGTTCCTACTAAAGAGGAGCTTGGAGGATTGTGTTTCTCCTTTGATTCCGAGCATCAAAGGGACATGCACGCTGTCGTTAGAGCGTGGGAGAGACCAATCTACGAGGGAGATCGAGAGCTTGGAAAGCCTCGGGTATCCGTCTCCACGGACTACGAGACTTGGAGGAGCGAGAGGGGAGTGCCCCAACCATCCACCTCTTGCGCGACCGTAGTTACGAGGAGGTTGCTGCAAGAACAAGTCGATGCCTTGACCAAGAAGCTGGAAATCATGGGAGCTCAGATGAGAGTCCTTGAAGAGAAAAGCGAAGAATCCAGTTTCGCCATTGACGGTCTACAAAGACAGTGCAAGAAAAAAGATCATGAGATAGAGAGGCTCAAGGACGAGTGTGCTAACCTTAATGAGAAGGCTATTCGGGCATCCAAAATGCCAAAGGTCGAACCGAGTAGTCAACTCCGAGATGTCGACGCAAAGATAGCACGCCTTGAAGCCGAGTACGCAAGGCAGGCACAGTTGATCAAAGATATGCAAGATGATCTACTCTCGACTCGATCCGATGCGCAGCAATGGCGGGAAGTTGCTCAACAACAAACCGCAAGCCTTTCCAATTTTCACAAAAAGGAAAGGGAAGGACTAGCACATATGGCTAAGCTCCGAGAGGAGAAGGATCGAGCCGAAGACGAGCTTAATGAGCTGCAAGCCATGATCAACTACTATATTCAAAAGGCGAAGGACGCTCAAAAGATTAGTGATAATATGAGCCAAGCGGTCCATACGCAAGCCGAAGCAATGGCCCGTCATGTAGAGGAAGCCGAAGTTGAATGGAAAAGAAACATGAACCCGCCTGTGGGTTTCTATCGGCTTTTCTCATTTTGTAAAAATTTGCTTCGAAGCATTGTATAACGAGTTGTACACTTTCTTTGATTAATAAATCGAATTTTTGAGATCTATGAAATCTTTCAATTGCCTTTGCATTTCATAGTCATTCATTTGCATACATCCCTCCTAGAAATTCATTAATAACATTAATAAAAAGAAAGGATTAATCGATGCGTATGTTCAGAATGGATCGCACGCCGTTTGTTATTAAGTGTAAGCCAACAACCGCGCCAAGCGAACGCACATCAACTCCGTTGTTGGTAATCAAGACGAATAAAGGGGAAGGTCTGACACCGTTGAAGATCACTACTCCAAGACCTTTTCCCTACGAATCGAATAAGGCTGTGCCATGGATATACGACATCCATTCTTCTGCCGACTGCGATATCTCTAACATCGCTGGACTTGGGGGCATGACTAGGAGTGGCAGGATCTACACTCCTGAAGATCTTCATGATAAAGCTCCCAAGAATAAAGGAAAGGAAAAAGAAAAAGAGAAAACCGAGGAAAATAAAGAATCCGAGGAGGAGACTGACGAGCTGTTAAAATATATCCGACAGAGCGAGTACTCCATCGTGGATCAACTTCATAGGACGCCAGCAAAGATTACTCTGTTGTCGTTGATCCTAAGCTCCGAACCGCATCGGCAAGCTCTGTTGAAAGTCTTGAACAAGGCGTACGTGTCGCACACTATCTCCCAAGACAAGTTTGAGGGGATTGTTAGTCACATCATGGCTAATGATCACCTCACTTTCACCGATGAAGAAATCCCCGCTGAGGGACCGAATCACAACAAGCCCTTGCATATCTCTGTAAAGTGCAAGGAATATCACATCGCTAAAGTCTTGGTGGATAATGGATCTTCCTTGAATGTGATGCCAAAAAGAACGCTTGATCAAGTGGCAATCAAAGGAATCCAAATGCGCCCGAGCAACATGATCGTTCGAGCTTTCGACGGTTCTAAAAGAGAAGTGGTGGGAGAAATCAATCTTCCAATCCAAATTGGACCCACCGTCTTTAATGTCGAATTTCAAGTGATGGACATTACTCCCGCATACAGCTGTCTCCTCGGCCGACCTTGGATTCATGATGCGAAAGCTGTTCCCTCTACGCTCCACCAGAAAGTCAAATTCATAGTGGGTGACAAGCTGGTGACCGTACAAGCCGAAGATGACATACTCATCAGCAAGCCATCTACCATACCTTACGTGGATGCAGCAGAGGAAGCTCTAGAGACCGCCTTCCAAGCATTGGAGATTGCCAATGTCGAAACGTTTCCCCGAGAAATGAAGAAGGTAGCCTACATGCTCACCAAGAACGGATACTTGCCTGGACAAGGACTTGGCAAGTATTCCCAAGGAATTCCCGAGCTACCCATCATTAAGGATAATCCGGGGAAATAAGGGTTAGGATACAACCCTAATAAAGATCAAAGGACGAAGAGGAACCAAGATCCTTCTCGACGTTCTTTAAGCCAGATCTTTAGGAAGGCCGGTTCACAAGCGTCAAGGCCGGTCGTCGTCATCAAGTACTCTTCTTCTTCCGACAGGGATGTATAGACCTGATGACTGTTAGAGATCACTCCTCGGGGACAGCCCGACCCCCGAGCCTCGATAGGGCACATGTTTCCGCTAGAATTATAATAAAATCATTCTTTATTATTTCTTATTGCTTCTTTTCTCGCTTGCAATAAATTTCTAGACCACATTATTTTTAACCCTGTTTGAATAAGCATGAATGAGGTTAAAATCGTCTTAATAACAATAAACCCGCATCATTTTTATGTGGAAGTGTGTGTGACAACTTGGAGCACCTTTCCTTGGCCTCGACAAGTGCCATCATGGATAAAAAAGAAAAATTCTTTAAGGACAAAGTCCTAAAAACAAAAAGCTCGGCAGGAAACCCAAAAAAGGGGGGCTGCGCAAAAATAAGAGCAAAGAACCCGCTAGGAATCCCACAAAAGGGTGACCTAGGCAAAAATTAGGGTTGCAAAAATGAACAAAAACAAAGGTCCGCTAAGACACCACAAAGGGGTGTTTCAGGAAAAAATAAGGACAATCAAAAAAGCAAAAGAAATCCATGATGGTACCATGAGCTGAATTCAAAAATAAAGGTTCAAGGGAAGCTATCTACGTTGTCGAATCACAACGTCAATAACAAGACTTTCTTAACTTCATAAGTGTTTAATCAAACAAGCCTAAACACATGAGCCTACCTTGGCCAGCCATTCTTACAAAAACCATTTCCAAAACAATAATAATCCCCTCCAAAACACAAACTTCTGAACAAAAATATCTTTCCTTTCTTTTCTCTTGTCCTAAACGATTTTAGAATAATCTAGTGGAAACATGGAGATATAGTGGTCAATAGGAGGGTTGACACGTCTTCTAAAGGAAGGGAAGGATCACTTGGTTGATGACAC
This sequence comes from Cajanus cajan, assembly GCF_000230855.2. Lineage (NCBI taxonomy): Eukaryota > Viridiplantae > Streptophyta > Magnoliopsida > Fabales > Fabaceae > Cajanus > Cajanus cajan. The sequence goes on from NC_138524.1 coordinate 40,244,232, forward strand.
CAATCTCGATATAACACGCATCATTCCTCGGTTACAGAAATCGGCAGCGCACAGCCCGTCTAGAGGAATGGCAAAATCCAAGCAAAGAAACGCATCGGTTAATTCTTTTGAAAAATAAATCAAATAGAATTAGGTGCATCATACCGCATACATGCATACAGATGATAGGTGTACTGGAAGATCACTTATTCTCTGTTTATTGAAAAAAAAAAAAAAAAAAAAAAAAAAAGAACTTCAGAAAATCAATATGCCCGTACCATGCTCAGTACGCCCGTACTAAAATTAGGGTTATGACCAAATTTTCGACTCAATACGGGCGTACTCAAATGAATACGGCCGTATTGGCCATAACGTCCACACCAATACGGGCGTATTGAATTCAATACGGCCCGTATTGGCCTATGCTTTTATACATCAACCGTAAGGTCAGTACGGCCGTACTGACCTAATTTTTTCTATAAATACGTCCCTCCTCCTCTCATTCATCACAACATCTTCATTCCTCTGCATACTTTATCTGTGAGTGTGTTTGAGATCCCTCCGATTCCAAAAAATGGCCGAGTCTTCAAGGAAGAGACAGAGGGTCCCTGCGCAACTTGAAATGACCGCGCGACACCGAGAGAGGTTGGATTTTCTCGAGTCATTCGTCTTCCAGCCGTCGAGGGTGCTCGACTTCAGCATCCTTCGGGCAATGGAATGGGAAGATGAGGTCAGAGGCTACATCGATGCCATAGGATGGGGGTTCCTCCTTGATCCCCACCCTAAGATCTATCCGACCGCGACAAAGGAATTTCTGGCTACCGTCGGCGTCACAGAGTCGACGAACAGCTACGGCGCAACGGTCTACTCTGTGGACTTCTGGATGAAGGGAGGATACCGCTCCCTGACACTGGATGAATTCAACGTCCAGGCTGGTTTCTTTCAGCGAGCCGATCAGTTGGAATATCGGGATGCCGTCTGTGAGTGCCCTGATAACCTGACCCCGACCGAGATTTGGAGAGAGGTCACGGGTCAGATAGATTATCACGCTGGAGTAAAGGGTACCCGGCTCCCGACTGCGCTCCGGATTTGCCACAAGCTGATCACCGGCTCTATCCACGCCAGGCTGAAAAGTCCAGAGTCAGTATCGCGACAGGATCTGCTGGCTCTTTACTGCATGGCCACCGGGCAGAAGGCCAACCCCGGATTCTTTTTTCTCGAGCATATAAAGAATCTAGGGGCAAGAGAGGGCAGCGACGCTCGGCGAGGATACATTTTGGTCTCTACACTTCTTTCACGACTCGCCGAGACTTGGGGGTGCCCTGATGGCGTAGATGCGGGGGAGTTAGCGCCCAAGCCTATCAATGCTGCCACCCTGCTCAACATGAAGATCATTGTTAAGGCAGGGAGGCAATATGTACGTGCGACCACCCACGACACCTACAGTGAGCTTTTCAAGAACATCGAGCTCCCAGGTGATGAGGACCCGCAGACAGAGGCCGGCACCTCGTAGCAAGACAGGGCCTACTTTGATGCTCGTTTCGACGCGTTGCAGCAGAGCATCGACGCCCGATTCGACACTGCACAGCACGGCATTGACGCCCTGAGACAGGATTTTGACAACCTGTCAGTCTGGCTGCATCGTCGCTTCCCAGACCCTCCACAGGATCCGCCGGTAGAGGAATGAAGACCGGCCATTTGCTTTGTTTTCCTGCTTTTTGTTTATTTTGATTGATCGGGCTGTGCCCCACTCTTTTCATCATCATTGTACAAATTTCATTCCATTTGATTAATGAAATTTTCCACTTTCAAGTTCAAAATTCTTTAGCACTTTAATTTCTGTACAGAAAAAGCCGAAAATCGACAAAAAAGGCAATCAATAACAGAAAAAGCCAAAATCGACAAAAAAGGCAAAAATTCAGAAAATCCAACAATCGTACAGAATAACTGAGCCTGGAGAGGCTTGCCGAAATAATACTCCCCAGAGACATCTCAGCTTGCACTCTTGGGCCGAACTCCCAGTGAAAGCTATCAGAGCAAGATCAGCAAGATTCCCCAATGGAAGCATGATCATCCAAACAGAATATCCGAGTCAAAGGACTTAGACTTCCTCAGTGGAAGACAGCTTTCCAACTCGAGCGACGAGTGAAGCTAAGCCTGAAGAGGCTTTCTAAATAATACTCTGGGATACATAAGATCCTCAATCCCCATTCGCCTACTCAGAGGCACTCCTTCAAAAAAAGAAAATCCGAAAAGATCAATAACCATTCCCCAAGCGGAATTCGGCATTCAGCCAAACACCGAACGTCAAGATAATCCGCCTAACAGAAGAGGCCAATCAAGATCAATACGACAAAATCCCCCAGCGGATAACAGCCTATGTAGAGGCAACAAAAACCAGAAAATCAAAAGAGTCACCCGAATAAGGATAACCGGGATACTCCACCAACGTCGAAAGGACGTCAGCCAATCATAAGGCATCGGAATTTCCCCAGTGGGTACCAACTACGCAATGAAAAGTTGGGACACAAGAACCTATGAGTAACTGCACATCCCCTAGACGGATCCCTGCGTTATCCAGCCCTCAGCGGCACCAAAATCAAAAACAACCGTCGAAGCAGCATCGTGGACTGTGGAGACAAAATCATCGCAAATCCCTGGAGAGGGCAAACTCACGCTACCAAAGTGACCAGAAGCACGGAGGTATGCAACCCTGGAGAGGGCAAACTCAAGCTGCCAAGGTGATCAGAAACACCGAGGTATGCACGAGCCTGGAGAGGCGACGACTAATACTCAGCTACCGAGGTTGTCAGAAACACCGAGGTATGCACGAGCCTGGAAAGGCGACGACTAATACTCAGCTACCGAGGTTGTCAGAAACACCGAGGTATGCACGAGCCTGGAGAGGCGACGACTAATACTCAGCTACCGACGTCGTCAGAAACACGGAGGTATGCAGCTGCCAACGTCGTCAGAAACACGGAGGCATGCAGACCCTGGAGAGGGCAAACTCACGCTACCGAGGTCGTCAGAAACACCAAGGTATGCACGAGCCTGGAGAGGCGACGACTAATACTCACCCTGGAGAGGGCAAACTCACGCTACCAAAGTGACCAGAAGCACGGAGGTATGCAACCCTGGAGAGGCTACTCAACGATTTTCCCACCTGAAGACACTACAAGTCGGAAGGATGGCTTACTCCCCGGACAATTGGGTCAACTCCTTTACTTGTCAACCGGTACACCAAAAAAGCCGTTCGACTAAGTAAAGGGGGGGCAGCTGTAGACCCCTAAAATTGTCCGGGTCGGAAATAAGACTCAAAGACTCTCGAAGACCGAAGGAAAGTCAGCCGGAAGGACCCCTGGAAGACCCTAGGATGACTCTTTGTAGGTCTAGAAGTCTTAGAGTAGCTTAGAATAAGGGTGTGTGAGGATTGGAGCTCAATACACCCTCCTAGAGGTTCAGTACGGCCGTACTAAGCCATTTGAACTACAATACGGCCATAATGAAATCAATACGGCCGTACTGAAGTTTTTGAACTTCAGTACGGCCGTATTGGTTTCAGTATGGCCGCACTGAAGTTCAAAAACTTCAGTATGGCCGTATTGGTTTCAGTACGGCCGTATTGTAGTTCAAATTGTTCAGTACGGCCGTACTGAACTTCTAGGAGGCCGTATTGAGCTTCAATCCTCCCACATCCTTATTTTAAGCTACTCTAAGACCTCTAAACCTACAGATAATCATCCTAGGGTCTTCCAGGAGTCCTTCTGGCTGACTTTCCTTCGGTCTTCGAGAGTCTTCGAGTCTTATTTCCGACCCGGACAATTTTAGGGGTCTACAGCTGCCCCCCCTTTACTTAGTCAAACGGCTTTTTGGTGTACCGGTTGACAAGTAAAGGAGTTGACCCAATTGTCCGGGGAATAAGCCATCCTTCCGACTTGTAGTGTCTTCCGGTGGAAAATTGTTGAGTAGCCTCTCCAGGTTGAGTATTAGTCGTCGCCTCTCCAGGCTCGTGCATACCTCGGTGTTTCTGACAACCTCGATAGCTGAGTACCGCCTCTCCAGGCTCTGCCTCCGTGTTTCTGACGACGTTAGCAGTTGCACACCTCCGTGTTTCTGACGACGTTGGTGGCTGAGTACCGCCTCTCCAGGCCCTGCCTTTGTGTTTCTGACGACATTGGCAGTTGCATACCTCCGTTGTTTCTGACGACGGGGTAGCTGAGTAACGCCTCTCCGGGCTCTGCCTCGGTGTTTCTGACAACCTTGGCAGCTGAGTTTGCCCTCTCCAGGGTCTGCGGTTACCGTGTTTCTGACGACGTTGGCCGCTGCATACCTCCGTGTTTCTGACGACGGGGTAGCTGAGTACCGCCTCTCCAGGCTCTACCTCTGTGTTTCTGACGACATTGGCAGTTGCATACCTCCGTTGTTTCTGACGACGGGGTAGCTGAGTAACGCCTCTCCAGGCTCTGCCTCCGTGTTTCTGACGACGTTAGCAGTTGCACACCTCCGTGTTTCTGACGACGTTGGTGGCTGAGTACCGCCTCTCCAGGCCCTGCCTTTGTGTTTCTGACGACATTGGCAATTGCATACCTCCGTTGTTTCTGACGACGGGGTAGCTGAGTAACGCCTCTCCAGGCTCTGCCTCCGTGTTTCTGACGACGTTAGCAGTTGCACACCTCCGTGTTTCTGACGACGTTGGTGGCTGAGTACCGCCTCTCCAGGCCCTGCCTTTGTGTTTCTGACGACATTGGCAGTTGCATACCTCCGTTGTTTCTGACGACGGGGTAGCTGAGTAACGCCTCTCCAGGCTCTGCCTCGGTGTTTCTGACAACCTTGGCAGCTGAGTTTGCCCTCTCCAGGGTCTGCGGTTACCGTGTTTCTGACGACGTTGGCCGCTGCATACCTCCGTGTTTCTGACGACGGGGTAGCTGAGTACCGCCTCTCCAGGCTCTACCTCTGTGTTTCTGACGACATTGGCAGTTGCATACCTCCGTTGTTTCTGACGACGGTGGCAGTGTGAGTTTGCCCTCTCCAGGGATTTGTGATGGTTTTGTCTCCACAGTCCACGATGCTGCTTCGACGATTGTTTTTGATTTTTGTGCCACTGAGGGCTGGATAACGCAGGGATCCGTCTAGGGGATGTGCAGTTACTCATAGGTTCTTGTGTCCCAACTTTCCATTGCGTAGTTGGTGCCCACTGGGGAATTTCTGATTCCTTGGGGGTGCAGACACAAAGATGCTCTTTCTGATGTGAGCGGTGCCTTATGGTTGGCTGACGTCCTTTCGACGGTGGTGGAGTATCCCGGTTATCCTTATTTGGGTGACTCTTTTGATTTTCTTGGTTTTGTTGCCTCTGCGTAGGCTGTTATCCGCTGGGGGATTCTGTCGTTAATTTTGATTAGCCTCTTCTGTTAGGCGGATTATCTTGACGTTCAATGATTGGCTGAATGCCGAATTCCGCTTGGGGAATGATTATTGATCTTTTTTGGATTTTCTCTTTTTGAAGGAGTGCCTCTGAGTAGGCGAATTATCTTGATGTTCGGTGTTCGGCTGAGTGCCGGATTCCGCTTGGGGAATGGTTATTGATCTTTTTGATTTTTCTCTTTTTAAAGGAGTGCCTCTGAGTAGGCGAATGATCTTGATGTTCAGTGTTCGGCTGAGTGCCGGATTTCGCTTGGGGAATAGTTATTGATGTTTTTGATTTTTTGCTTTTTGAAGGGGTGCCTCTGAGTAGGCGAATGGGGATTGAAGATCTTATGTATCCCAGAGTATTATTTAGGAAGCCTCTGCAGGCTTAGCTTCACTCATCGCTTGAGTTGGAAAGCTATTGATGTGCTTCCACTTGGATGCACATAGAATTTCTTCAAGTCTCCATGGTTCCTTAGACGGATGATCAAGGAAGGATGCTCCAAAGAGACTCAAGGTGGCCGAAGCTTGCTTCCTAGCTAAGGTCCAAAGAAGGAAGGCAACCTAACTCTACAAAGGGAAGCACTCAAGGAGGGTAGAGTAGGGTGCAAGGTGACTTTTGGAGGGAGAGAATTCAAATGAAGAATACTCATTCAATAATTCCAAAAGTAATCACAAGTCTCGGCCATATTGAATATATAGGGAAAATTAGGTTAAAGTGAGACCTTGGGTTAGCCTAAGGTTAAGTAAACCATGGTATGGTTACTTAACTTTAGGCGCCTAGAATTTGAATTCAAAATTCAAATTCTAGGAGCCAAACCCGGAACCTCCATGTGATTAGTTCATTTGGCATGTGATTAGAGAGGCATTTGAGTTGCATTTCGGATCACACCATGTGCATGTGTTGCACATGGCCGAAATGCACACCAAATGTGCTCCTAATTACATGCTAATGTAACTACACATGTAACCTTAATTCACCCCAAATTCACATGACCTCTAAATGTAAATCCTACATTACAAGGCCGGAAATACAAGGCCCAAAGAAAATACAAGGCACCAAGGCCTAATCCTATTCTAACCCTAATCTAATGGGCTTGATACAAAGCCCAACAAAATAAAGTGGTGGGCTTTCCTTGGGCTTGGGCCCAATCTTCATGCATCCTTCTTGTCATTGCTCTAGTAGTTGGGCCCTTAGCCCATGGGCCTCCTCCATCATCCCCTCCCTCTTGAAGAGGATTTGACCTCAAATCCAGAGCATCCTCCTCTAGGGTAGCTAGTCCTGTAAACAAAGAGATATCAGCAACATTGAAACTAGAACTAACACCATACTCAGAAGGGAGATCTAGAACATAGGCATTGTTATTGATTTTTCTAAGGATTTGGAAGGGTCCATCGCCTCGAGGACTAAGCTTGGACTTTCTTTTGGAAGGAAATCTATCCTTCCTAAGGTGTAGCCAAACCCAGTCACCTTCCTTGAAGATAACTTCCTTCCTACCCTTATTATTATATTTTTGGTATTTTTCAGTTTGGGATTGAATATGATCTCTAACCCTCTCATGTAATTTCTTAACAAATTCAGCCCTAGATGTACCTTCTTTATGGATAAAAGAAGCCACATCAGGGAGAGGTAATAAATCCAAAGGAGTAAGAGGATTAAAGCCATAGACAATCTCAAAAGGAGGCATGTTGGTGGTTTTATGAACCACTCTATTGTAGGCAAACTCCACATGAGGGAGGTAGTCATCCCATGACTTTTTGTTGCCCTTGAGGATTGCCCTCAACATAGTCCCTAGAGACCTATTGACTACCTCAGTCTGTCCATCAGTTTGAGGATGACATGTGGTAGAAAATAGAAGTTTAGTTCCAAGCCTTGCCCAAAGAGTTTTCCAAAAATGGCTTAAGAACTTAACATCTCTATCAGAGACTATAGTTTTGGGTAACCCATGTAGTCTCACAATCTCTTGAAAGAATAACTTAGCAATGTTACTTGCATCATCCACTTTGTGGCATGGAATAAAGTGTGCCATTTTGCTAAAACGGTCCACAACCACAAATATGGAATCCTTTCCTCTTTAGGTTCGAGGCAAACCAAGGATAAAATCCATGGAAATGTCTACCCAAGGCGAAGAGGATATAGGCAAGGGGGTGTAAAGTCCATGAGGTTTTGTGGTAGACTTTGCTTGTAAACAAGCAATGCAACTACTACAAAATCTTTGAACATCTCTCTTCATATGAGGCCAAAAGAATTTCTCCTTCAACAGAGAAAGAGTCTTCTCAATTCCAAAATGCCCCATGAGCCCACCCTCATGGCTCTCCTTAACCAAGAGTTTCCTAATAGATCCTTGGGGAATGCAAAGTTTATTTTCTTTAAAAAGAAACCCCTCAGAAATATAGTAACCTTGGTAAGGTTTTTGAATACATAAAGAATAAAAGTTAGCAAAATCAAGGTCTTTCTCATACAACTCCTTGATGTCATCAAACCCTAGTATTTGAGAACCTAGGATGTTCAAAAGCACATGTCTTCGAGACAAAGCATCAGCTACTACATTGGTAGAACCTTTTTTATATTTGATGACATAAGGAAATTGTTCTAAATACTCAACCCATTTTGCATGCCTCTTATTTAATTTATGTTGACCCTTCAAGTATTTGAGTGACTCATGGTCACTATGGATAACAAATTCCTTGGTGACAAGGTAATGCTCCCAAGTTTGAAGGGCACGAACTAAAGCATATAACTCCTTGTCATAGGTAGGGTAGTTCAAGGCAGCCCCATGAAGCTTTTCACTGAAATAAGCTATGGGATGACCACCTTGTAACAACACAGCTCCTATGCCAAGACCTGAAGCATCACATTCTAGCTCAAAAGTTTGAGAAAAATTAGGCAAAGCTAGAACAGGTGCTTGAGTAAGTTTTTGCTTAAGTTCTTGAAAAGCTAAATTATGTTTATCCGTCCATTCAAAGACCACATCCTTCTTCACCAACTCATTGAGAGGTGAAGCTAATGTAGAGAAGTTAGGAACAAATCTCCTATAAAAGCTTGCCAATCCATGGAAGCTCCTAACTTCACTAACATTAGTAGGAATAGGCCATTCTTGGATGGCTTTAATTTTCTCGGGATCCACATGAACCCCATTTTTGCTAACCACAAACCCTAAGAATATAACATTATCCACACAAAAAGTGCACTTGTCCACATTGGCAAACAAGTGATTGTCCCTAAAGACAAGGAAAACTTGTCTTAGGTGATCAACATGATCACTTAGACTTTTGCTATAGATTAAAATATCATCAAAATAAACAACTACAAATCTACCAATGCAATCCCTAAGGGCATGATTCATGAGCCTCATGAATGTGCTAGGTGCATTAGTAAGCCCAAAAGGCATTACTAACCATTCATATAGTCCAAATTTAGTTTTAAAAGCGGTTTTCCACTCATCACCTTCTTTGATTCGAATTTGGTGATAACCACTCTTAAGATCTACTTTGGAAAATATGGATGACCCATGCAATTCATCAAGCATGTCATCAAGCCTAGGAATTGGGTGCCTATATTTTATGGTGATGTTGTTGATGGCTCTACAGTCACAACACATCCTCCATTTTCCATCTTTTTTTGGCACCAAGATGACTGGTACAGCACAAGGACTTAGACTCTTTTGAATCCAGCCCTTCTCCAACAACTCATGGACTTGCTTCTCTATCTCTTTGGTTTCTTGTGGATTGGTCCTATAGGCTGGTCTATTTGGAAGACTAGCCCCAGGCACAAGATCTATTTGATGTTCTATTCCCCTAAAAGGAGGAAGTCCAATTGGGCCTTCCTTGGGAAATATATCATCAAACTCTTGTAAAAGGTTTTTAACCACAAGAGGGAGAGAAGTTTCCAAAGATGTGGCAGTGCAAGTTAGTGTTCCTCTACACATGAGGATATGAGAAGATGGTTCAATAAAGAGAGAAGTTTTATGTAAAGGTTTTGCATCAAAATGCTCTTCTTGAACTATCTCTAGAGAGGGAACACTAGTCTCTCTAAGATCCTCTTTTTCATCAATTTTTAGAATGTTTTTTTTTTTCCTTTTTTTTTTGTTTTTCTTTTTCTTGGTCACGTTTGGTCTTCATTTGTACTTGGTCCTCCTTCACTTGTGAAGGTGATAGAGGATGAAGTACAAACTTTTTACCCTTATGAGTGAAAGTAATTTTATTAGTGAGGCCATCATGGTGTGTTTGTTTGTCAAATTGCCATGGTCTCCCTAATAGAATATGACAAGCTTCCATGGGAACTACATCACATTGAACTTTATCTTTATAGTTCCCAATAGAAAACTCAACTTCCACTTGTTGATTGACTACCATATCCCCATCATCATTAAGCCAATGAAGTTGATAAGGTTTTGGATGTGGTGTGGTAGTCAAACCTAACTTCTCAACCATCCTAGTGCTACAACAGTTGCACCAAGATCCACTATCCACAATGAGAGAACAAGCCTTGCTTGAAATGTTACATCTTGTATGAAAGATGTTCTCTCTTTGGGATTGTGTATCACTAGGTTGGTTGTTGAGGACCCTTCTCATCATAAGAAGTTCCCCATTATAAGGGTAAGTAACCTCACATGACTCTTCTTCACTTGCTTCTTCTTCATTTTCACTTGAAGATGAAGAAGAAGTAGCTTCATCTTGGCTACTATAAATGTCTTGACCCCTTAAAATCATTACTTTTTTGTTAGGGCATTGAGAAGCAATGTGGCCTCTCCCAAGACACTTAAAGCATTTAATGTCACTAGACTTGGTGCTAGTGTTTGTTTTTGTCTCTTTTTCTTTACCTTTATCTAGATTTTTGGAGGGAAAAGTATCTTTCTTTTCAAAATTATTTTTCCTATCCTCCCTCTTGTAGCTATCCTTAGACAAAGAAGATGAGTATGAGCTTGCTTTATAACCTTTTCTCAAATTTTGTTGTTCAACCTTTATGCAAAGTTGAACCAAGTCATCCAAATCCCTATAAGGGAGTAGCTCAACCTTATCTCTTATGTCAAAAGATAAACCACTCAAAAATCTAGCAATGGTAAGATTTTCTTCTTCCCTAATACCCGCCCTCATGATATACAACTCCATTGTTTGTCTATATTCTTCAACAGTCAAATTTTTTTGATGGAGTCGTTGGAGCTTATTGATAAGCTCCCTAGTATAATAAGAGGGTATGTGTCTCCTTCTTAAGGCACTCCTTAATTCATTCCAATATTGAATTGGAGGTTCATTATGGAGATGCCTATATCTCACAAGAGAGGTCCACCAATACATGGCATGACCTTGGAAACTCAAGGTAGCTAAGGGTACTTTTCTTTCCTCACTCACTTGATGGCAAGTGAAAATTTGTTCCACTTTCATTTCCCAGTCTAGATACCCCTCCACATCATCTTTACCATGAAAGTAAGGGAGATCTACCCTAGATTCCCTTGGCTTAGAGGTTCTATGAGTTCTCCTAGGAGGTGGTTGATAGTGATCTCCTAAAGCTAGGCTATCATGCATTGACTCTCCTAAAGTAGAACTATGGGCGTATGAACTATGTGGACCATGATGGTGTTTTCTTTTGTCTTTCTCCTTTAATAAACGAATTTCTTCCTCCAAAAGAGCAAATTGAGCTTCTTTTTCAAGTTTTGCTTGTAATTCTTGCTCTTGCCATAACTTTAATGATCTTAATTCACGTGACAATCTAGAAACACTTTTGTTGTCACTTGAATTAGTATCACTATGAGGAGTAGAAAATTCTTCCATTATAGGTGAAAGATCTTTTTTTATGAATGAACTTTTAAAAGCAATTTTGTTTTTGTGCAAGGTTAAGACTAAGTACTAGGAGGATTATGTATACAAATTGAACTTTGGAGGGAGGTGAGCTACTAAGAGCCACTTAAAAACCAAGCCTCTTCAAGTAAAAATTACTAATCCCCTTTGTAGTTAATCTCTACCAAATTCTTTTCAATGAAATTGTTTTGTTGATGTTTGATGAACTAAAACATACTAGTCGTGAAAGCAAGTAAACAAGTATTAAGCACAAATTAAACTATCTAAACGGTTCCTAGGGTGAGAGCTTGAAAGATACCAAAGATCAATCAAGGACCACTCCCACCAAAGTGCTAACGAAAAATTCTATCCCTAAGGAGAGATGGTTGTGTACCAAAGACACCCCCAAGACACTCCTTTAAATGGCCAAATACAAGGTATAAACAAAGTTAAACAACAACTACAAAGTGGCTTAAAATTGTAACCAAAACAGCCACCAAAATTAGTGATGAATTAGTGACCAATTTTGCAACAAAAAAATGTCAATTAGTAATGAAAATTTGGTCTCTAAATCCGTCACTAATCCTCTGTTTTTTTTTTTAAATTTTGCAATTACAAATCAAATGAATTCTTCCAAGTCTTCACGGTTTGGTGCAGTCCAGCAAGCACAAAAATTTCCAGCAAAATATGTGTAGTATTTTTGGGTGTTTAGGTATCCAATTCCGAGTGCCTACTAGCTTCCTTTCTCCTCCTTTCCTTAGGCTTCCTTTGATGACCCTTGTAGAACTAGCTTCTAGGAAGATAGACTAGGTCAAACTTAGGCCACACTTTGAGTTAAATCCAATATAGTATAAACCATGAATAGAAAAGAAGTGGAAAGACAAGAGTAGATTAGAATTGACAAATTTAGATGACAATTAAGTAGATGACTAGATGAAGAAGGAATTGCACCTAAAATTGGTTCTAGAATGGATGCTCAAAACCAAAACACTCAAGAATAGGATAGCTGAAAATTTAATGACTTCAAAGCTAATACAAACCGAGAAGAAATAAAGCAACAAGAGATGAGAAATCAAAAACTCCTTAATTGGCTTTTGCTTTTCAAATTTTGATTTAGTACCTTTTTTTTTTTTTTTAACACTTTTGTTCTAAATTTTCTTTTGATCTTTCTTAAAATTTTTTTCAATCAAATAGGAGTTGCCTTTTTCTTTCAATGTGATTGTGTCACAAGAAGTCTCGGTCACTTTTCTAGGAACACCAAAACCGAATTCAAATTGAAATTCAAATGCCACACAAATTAGGTCAAAATGTAATGAACATGTGACATGCTTTTGTTGCTTGGTTGGTTTATGTAGCACATGCACGGTTTTGGCTCCAATTTTCAAATTCAAATTACAATCCAAACACAATTTTTCCAGCACACACTAAAGAAACAAAATCAAACCTCACGGAATTAAACTTTTTGTGTAAGACATTTTCAACAAAATTTTTGGAAGCCTAAAATTCTAAGAAAACTACTAATGATCTAGTAGTAGTTTATGAACTCAAAAATGAAACAAAATTCATGAGCTTATACCAAAGAAAAGAAATGGATCTCGGCCAAATCCAGAAAATTGTTTCAAGATGCAAAACAAAATTCAAAATGTATCAACAAGCATAACTAAGATGTATGAACATACAAAGAACTACACAATCCTACTAGACATGGATTTCAAAATAAAATGACTCAAACATTCAATTTGACCGATTAAAATTTCAATTATGACTCAAAGAAAATCAAAACGTTCTTAGGCAGAATTTTCCTAATAGGTAAAAGAATTAATGGAGCATGATTCATGGAAGCATATTGACATAAAAGCATATATGAATCATTCAAGCATAAGAAACTAGATCCATCAAATTTAAGGCAAGAAAATAGATCTAGGAAGGAAGCAACTCTAAAATGACATGAACAAAAAGATGAACACAAAAATGAACAATTCACCACGGATCACACAACAAAAGATAAGGATCAAGACTTATCTCTTGAAGACAAAACCGGATGCTCTTGATACCACTTGATGTGCTTCCACTTGGATGCACATAGAATTTCTTCAAGTCTCCATGGTTCCTTAGACGGATGATCAAGGAAGCATGCTCCAAAGAGACTCAAGGTGGCCGAAGCTTGCTTCCTAGCTAAGGTCCAAAGAAGGAAGGCAACCTAACTCTACAAAGGGAAGCACTCAAGGAGGGTAGAGTAGGGTGCAAGGTGACTTTCGGAGGGAGAGAATTCAAATGAAGAATACTCATTCAATAATTCCAAAAGTAATCACAAGTCTCGGCCATATTGAATATATAGGGAAAATTAGGTTAAAGTGAGACCTTGGGTTAGCCTAAGGTTAAGTAAACCATGGTATGGTTACTTAACTTTAGGCGCCTAGAATTTGAATTCAAAATTCAAATTCTAGGAGCCAAACCCGGAACCTCCATGTGATTAGTTCATTTGGCATGTGATTAGAGAGGCATTTGAGTTGCATTTCGAATCACACCATGTGCATGTGTTGCACATGGCCGAAATGCACACCAAATGTGCTCCTAATTACATGCTAATGTAACTACACATGTAACCTTAATTCACCCCAAATTCACATGACCTCTAAATGTAAATCCTACATTACAAGGCCGGAAATACAAGGCCCAAAGAAAATACAAGGCACCAAGGCCTAATCCTATTCTAACCCTAATCTAATGGGCTTGATACAAAGCCCAACAAAATAAAGTGGTGGGCTTTCCTTGGGCTTGGGCCCAATCTTCATGCATCCTTCTTGCCATTGCTCTAGTAGTTGGGCCCTTAGCCCATGGGCCTCCTCCATCAGCTATCTTCCACTGAGGAAGTCTGAGTCTTTTGACTCAGATATTCTGTTTGGATGATCATGCTTCCATTGGGGAATTTTGCTGATCTTGCTTTGATAGCTTTTACTGGGGATTTGATCCACGAGAGTGAGCTGAGAAGTCTCTGGGGAGTATTATTTCGACAAGCCTCTCCAGGCTCAATTATTCTGTGTGATGAGGGAGTATTATTTCGGCAAGCCTCTCCAGGCTCAATTATTCTGTGGGAGTATTATTTCGGCAAGCCTCTCCAGGCTCGGTTATTCTTGTACGTTTTATTGATTTTTTGTTCAGCCCAAGAGTGCAAGCGGAGATGTCTCTTGGGGAGTATTATTTCGACAAGCCTCTCCAGGCTCAATTATTCTGTGTGATGAGGGAGTATTATTTCGGCAAGCCTCTCCAGGCTCAATTATTCTGTACGAGTATTATTTCGGCAAGCCTCTCCAGGCTCAGTTATTCTGTATGATGTGGGAGTATTATTTCGGCAAGCCTCTCCAGGCTCAATTATTCTGTACGAGTATTATTTCGGCAAGCCTCTCCAGGCTCAGTTATTCTGTATGATGTGGGAGTATTATTTCGGCAAGCCTCTCCAGGCTCAATTATTCTGTATATTTGTTGGATTTTCTGAATTTTGCCTTTTTTGTTGATTTCGGCTTTTTCTGTTGGAGGGATCTCAAACACACTCACAGATGAAGTATGCAGAGGAATGAAGATGTTGTGATGAATGAGAATGGGCCAATACGGGCCGTATTGAATTCAATACGACCGTATTGGTGTGGACGTTATGGCCAATGCTGCCGTATTCATTTCGGTACGCCCGTATTGAGTTGAAAATTTGTTTATAACCCTGATTTTAGTACGGGTGTACTGAACATGGTACGGGCGCATTGTTTTTTCTGAAGTTTATATTTTTTTTTTTTTTGTTTTTTTGTTTTTTTGATTTTTCAATAAACAGAGAATAAGTGATCTTCCAGTACACCTATCATCTGTATGCATGTATGCGGTATGATGCACCTAATTCTATTTGATTCATTTTTCAAAAGAATTAACCGATGCGTTTCTTTTTTTGGATTTTTGCCATTCCTCTAGACGGGCTGTGCGCTGCCGATTTCTGTAACCGAGGAATGATGCGTGTTATATTGAGATTGGTGTCATCAACCAAGTGATCCTTCCCTTCCTTTAGAAGACATGTCAATCCTCCTATTGACCACTATTTCTCCATGTTTCCACTAGATTATTCTAAAATCGTTTGGGACAAGAGAAAAGAAAGGAAAGATATTTTTGTTCTGAAGTTTGTGTTTTAGAGGGGATTTATTTTTCAAAAATGGTTTTTGTAAGAATGGTTGGCCAAGGTAGGCTCATGTGTTTAGGCTTGTTTGATTAAACACTTATGAAGTTAAGAAAGTCTTGTTATTTGACGTTGTGATTTTGACAACTTAGATAGCTTTCCTTGAACCTTTCTTTTTGAATTTGGTTCATGGTACCATCATGGGTTTCTTTTGCTTTTTTGATTGTCCTTATTTTTGCCTAAAACACCCCTTTGTGGCGTCTTAGCGGACCTTTATTTTTGTTTATTTTTTGCAACCCTAATTTTTGCCTAGGTCACCCTTTTGTGGGATTCCTAGCGGGTTCTTTGCTCTTATTTTTGCGCAGCCCCCTTTTTGGGTTTCCTGCCGAGCTTTTTGTTTTTATGATTTTTGTTTTTAAAGGATTTCTTTTTTATCCATGATGGCACTTGTCGAGGCCAAGGAAAGGTGCTCTAAGTTGTCATACACACTTCCACATAAAAATGATGTGGGTTTATTGTTATTAAGATGATTTTAACCTCATTCATGTTTATTCAAACAGGGTTAAAAATAATGCGGTTTAGAAATTTATTATAAGCAAGAAGAGAAGCAATAAGAAATAATAAAGAATGATTTTATTATAATCATAATGGAAACATGTGCCCTATCGAGGCTCGGGGGTCGGGCTGTCCCCGAGGAGTAATCTCTAACAGTCATCAGGTCTATACATCCCTATCGGAAGGAGAAGAGCACTTGATGACGACGACCGGCCTTGACGCTTGTGAACCGGCCTTCCTAAAGATCTGGCTTAAAGAACGTCGAGAAGGATCTTGGTTCCTCTTCGTCCTTTGATCTTTATTAGGGTCGTATCCTAACCCTTGTTTCCCCGGATTATCCTTGATAATGGGTAGCTCGGGAATTCCTTGGGAATCCTTGCCAAGTCCTTGTCCTGGCAAGTATCCGTTCTTGGTGAGCATGGAGGCTACCTTCTTCATTTCTCGGGGAAACGTTTCAACATTGGAAATTTCCAATGCTTGGAAGGCAGTTTCTAGAGCTTCCTCCGCTGCATCCACGTAAGGTATGGTGGATGGCTTGCTGATGAGTATGTCGTCTTCAGCTTGTACAGTCACCAGCTTGTCACCCACAATGAATTTGACTTTCTGGTGGGGCGTAGAAGGAACAGCTTTTGCATCATGAATCCAAGGTCGGCCGAGGAGACAGCTGTATGCGGGTTAATGTCCATCACTTGAAATTCGACGTTGAAGATGGTGGGTCCAATTTGGATTGGGAGATTGACTTCTCCCACCACTTCTCTTTTAGAACCGTCGAAAGCTCGGACGATCATGTTGCTCGAGCGCATTTGGATTCCCTAGATTGCCACTTGATCGAGCGTTCTTTTTGGCATCACATTCAAGGAAGATCCATTATCCACCAAGACTTTAGCGATGTGATATTCCTTGCACTTTACAGAGATGTGCAAGGGCTTATTGTGGTTTGGTCCCTCAGCGGGGATTTCTTCATCGGTGAAAGTGAGGTGATCATTAGCCGTGATGTGACTAACAATCCCCTCAAATTTGTCTTGGGAGATAGTGTGCGACACGTATGCCTCGTTCAAGACTTTCAACAGAGCTTGCCGATGCGGTTCGGAGCATAGGATCAACGACAACAGAGAAATCTTTGCTGGCGTCTTATGAAGTTGATCCATGATGGAGTACTCGCTCTGTCGGATATATTTTAACAGCTCATCAGTCTCCTCCTCGGATTCTTTATTTTCCTCGGTTTTTTCTTCTTTTTCTTTCCCTTTATTCTTGGGAGCTTTATCGTGAAGATCTTCGGGAGTGTAGATCCTGCCACTCCTAGTCATGCCCCCAAGTCCAGCGATGTTGGAGATATCGCTGTCGGCAGAAGAATGGATGTCGTATATCCATGGCACAACCTTATTTGATTCGTAGGGAAAAGGCCTTGGAGTAGTGATCCTTAACGGTGTTGGACCTTCCCCTTTGTTTGTCTTGATTACCAACAACGGAGTTGATGTGCGATCGCTTGGCGCGGTTGTTGGCTTACACTTAATAACAAATGGCGTGCGATCCATTCTGAACATACGCATCGCTTAATCCTTTCTTTTTATTACTATTATTAATGAATTACTAGGAGGGATGTATGAAATGTAAACCTAGATCCCTCCATGATCTTTGATAATGATGCATGATATGAGATGATGGCGATGAATATGCATGCATTGTGTTTATTCAACTAAGCATTATCATGTTTTCGGGATGTCCCTAAGATGATGCATGATATTGCTTAGTTTGGATAAATAACCCTTTTTCTTTTTTCGGGTATTTTGTTTTGTATATATTTTTATTTTTTTATTTTTTTATTTTTTTGGGTGAAAATGGAAACTACCTATATGAATGTGATGAAGGTAGATGTTTGTCGCCACCCGCCGAAACGGACCTTGGCATTCGCGACGATGGTCGGACTCTTTTTAATAGTTTTGAAAAGTGGTGGATTGTTAGAACGACTTATTCTCAAACTGAGACCTTATCGAACTAACAATTTTATTAAATGATTCACCAATCCATGTTAATCCCAAGCGGGACCCTCCATGGATTAGTGGTTTTCGCAAAAGGTAGGGTTCTTGGAGTCGCCACCAATGTTTTACTCAAAACATTGGAAAAAGGGATAAGGCAATTGATTTTCGCAAATCAACCTTGGCCATTACAACCAGAGTTGGGTAAGGGAGTCGGTTACGTGCGGGGAAGGTGTTAGCACCCCACAACGCCCCTTTCGGGTTCCCTATGACGGATTATTTCATAAATAACAGTGTAAAATTACTAAATTACCCCTATTTATTATAAACGATTATATATTAAATATCTACATGATGACGAATTTAAATATGCAACAATCAGAAAGCGGTAAAAGAAGGGATTTTTAGAGAAGAAACCTCTTGAAGCGTGCTTTTTATATATCAATGAAGTTTAGGAGGCTTTTTGGCGCTCCCTCCCTCTACAAGCTCGCTCGCTCCTTCCTAAAAATTAATCTTTACTATGGAAATCAAAAAGATTTCCCTTCGACTAGTTCGAATTCTCAAGCTAAATGCTCAGAACTCAAGAACTTCGTCGGATCGGCTCTCGGAGAGAATTCTAGGGTAGAACACTGCTCAAAAACCCCAGAATACTCAAGAAGAGAGTCCAAGAAGTGTGGAAAAGTGTGGAATGACGTCCAAATGACGTCTTATTTATAGGGATGAGGCGCAGTACGGCCTCTGACATCAATACGGCCCGTACTGAAGATTTGAACTACAGTACGGCCGTATTGAATTCAGTACGGCCGTATTGAAGTTCAGAAACTTCAATACGGCCGTATTGGTTTCAGTACGGCCGTATTGTAGTTCAAAATGTGCAGTACGGCCGTACTGAACTCCAAGGAGGCCGTATTGACCTCCAATCTTCCCACTTCCTTATTTTAAGCTACTCTAAGACCTCTAAACCTACAGATAATCATCCTAGGGGCTTCCAGGAGTCCTTCTGGCTGACTTTCCTTCGGTCTTCGAGAGTCTTCGAGTCTTATTTCCGACCCGGACAATTTTAGGGGTCTACAGCTGCCCCCCCTTTACTTAGTCAAACAGTTTTTTGGTGTACCGGTTGACAAGTAAAGGAGTTGACCCAACTGTCCGGGGAATAGGCCATCCTTCTGACTTGTAGTGTCTTCCGGTGGAAAATTGTTGAGTAGCCTCTCCAGGTTGAGTATTAGTCGTCGCCTCTCCAGGCTAGCGTGAGTCTTGCCCTCTCCAGGGTGAGTATTAGTCGTCGCCTCTCCAGGCTAGCGTGAGTCTTGCCCTCTCCAGGGTGAGTATTAGTCGTCGCCTCTCCAGGCTAGCGTGAGTCTTGCCCTCTCCAGGGTGAGTATTAGTCGTCGCCTCTCCAGGCTAGCGTGAGTCTTGCCCTCTCCAGGGTGAGTATTAGTCGTCGCCTCTCCAGGCTAGCGTGAGTCTTGCCCTCTCCAGGGTGAGTATTAGTCGTCGCCTCTCCAGGCTAGCGTGAGTCTTGCCCTCTCCAGGGTGAGTATTAGTCGTCGCCTCTCCAGGCTAGCGATGATTGTGTCTCCACAGTCCACGATGCTGCTTCGACGGTTGTTTTTTGATTTTGATGCCGCTGAGGGCTGGATAACGCAGGGATCCGTCTAGGGGATGTGCAGTTACTCATAGGTTCTTGTGTCCCAACTTTCCATTGCGTAGTTGGTGCCCATTGGGAAATTCTGTTTCCGTGGGGGTGCAGACACAAAGATGCTCTTCCTGAGGTGAGCGATGCCTTATGATTGGCTGACGTCCTTTCGACGTTGGTGGAGTATCCCGGTTATCCTTATTCGGGTGACTCTTTTGATTTTTCAATTTTGTTGCCTCTGTGTAGGCTATCATCCGCTGGGGGATTTTGTCGTTTTGTTGTGATTAGCCTCTTCTGTTAGGCAGATCATCTTGACGCTTGATGTTTGGCTGAGAGCCGGATTCCACTTGGGGAATGATTATTGATCTTTTTTGGATTTTCTCTTTTTGAAGGAGTGCCTCTGAGTAGGCGAATTATCTTGATGTTCGGTGTTCAGCTGAGTGCCGGATTCCGCTTGGGGAATGGTTATTGATCTTTTTGATTTTTCTCTTTTTTAAAGGAGTGCCTCTGAGTAGGCGAATGTGGATTGAGGATTTTATGTATCCCAGAGTATTATTTAGAAAGCCTTTTCAGGCTTGGCTTCACTCGTCGCTTGAGTTGGAAAGCTATCCTCCACTGAGGAGGTCATAGTCCTTTCGACTCGGATATTCTGTTTAGACGATCAAACCCTCCTTGGGGAATCTTGCTGATCTTGGTTTGATAGCTTTCACTGGGGAATTTGGCCCGTGAGTGGAAGCTGAGATATCTCTGGGGAGTATTATTTCGGCGAGCCTCTCCAGGCTCAATTATTCTGTGTGATGAGGGAGTATTATTTCGGCAAGCCTCTCCAGGCTCAATTATTCTGTGGGAGTATTATTTCGGCAAGCCTCTCCAGGCTCAGTTTTTTTGTATGAGTATTATTTCGGCAAGCCTCTCCAGGCTCAGTTATTCTGTACGAGTATTATTTCGGCAAGCCTCTCCAGGCTCAGTTATTCTGTATGAGTATTATTTCGGCAAGCCTCTCCAGGCTCAGTTATTCTGTACGAGTATTATTTCGGCAAGCCTCTCCAGGCTCAGTTATTCTGTATGATGCGGAATCTTTGCCTTTTTTGTCGAATTTTGACTTTTTCTGTATTTTTTTTTTTGTTGCCTTTTTTGTCGTTTTTTGGCTTTTTCTGTTGACTGCTGTCATACACAAACAATTTTTCTATTTTTCTATTTTATGCGATTGCCTCATGATAAGGTATTTGAATGTGCAACTAATGTGTGTGTGATGCATAAAATGCAAGTTTAATTATTTTGTTAATGTTTTTAGAAAAATGAATGGCTCTCCCTATCCTCCTTTTCTTGGAGGAATTTCTGTCGTCGACGTGAGGGAAGATTTTTGTGAGCCTTTTTCGCAGGAGATTACGGATTTTATAGGAACCCCTCCAATTTTCTTTATTGACCGATTATTAAAGGAATTTCATACAATTTTTAAGAAACACCAATTCAGAGGCATAATCACATGGTCAAGAGAGAAGAGAAATGAATAGATATTTTATTGATATTCACAAATGTTTTTACAGAAAGATATACAAAAGGAATTTCTGAAGAATGGCTGGCCAGGGTAGGCTATATACATCAGGCTTAACAATTATATCTGTAATTGTTGCTCTTACGTTCCCCTAATTGCTTCGGGTGAGATGCCTGAGCCAGGAGTGTAGACGCTTGCTTCTAGAAGATAATCACTTGATCCGCCTTTCGGTTTTCGATTCAAGTGATCGTTGCTTGCTTTGTTTTTGCATCTTATTCTTTTGCCCCTAATTTTTGACTAGGACGTATCCTAGTGGGGATAAATTTGCCTTTGTTTTGCCTAGTACCCTTGTACTGGCGGGCTTTTTATTTCGCCCTAACTTTTGCCTAGGACGCCCTTTTCGGGTTTTCATCCTAGCGGGCTTATGCAAGCAACGTCTTCAAGCATAGCACTTCTTTACCACGTCAGCGTTGACTGGGTATCGAAGTTCTTCTCCATCCATGTCTGTGAGGATCAATGCTCCTCCTGAGAAGGCTCGCTTCACCACGTATGGTCCTTCGTAATTTGGGGCCTACTTTCCGATTTTGTCCTTTTGAGCTGGTAACAGCTTCTTCATTACCAGCTCTCCCTCGTGGTAGACTTGAGGATGGACTTTCTCGTCAAAAGCCTTTTTGATCTTTCTCTGATAGGCTTGACCATGGCATATGGCATTCAGCCGTTTTTCTTCGATAAGGTTCAATTGATCATATCGGCTTTGAACCCACTCTGCCTCGGAAAGTTTTGCTTCCATGATTACCCTTAGAGAAGGTATTTCGACTTTGACGGGTAGAACTGCCTCCATCCCATAGACGAGGGAGATGGAGTAGCTCCTGTAGATGTGCGTACAGAAGTCCTATAACCATGGAGAGCGAAGGGTAACATCTCGTGCCAGTCTTTAAATGAGACAACCATCTTTTGCACTATTTTCTTGATGTTCTTATTGGTTGCCTCGATTGCCCCATTTATCTTCGGCCGATATGGGGAAGAGTTGTGGTGTTAGATCTTGAATTCTTGGCACAGTTCTTCCACCATTTTATTATTCAGATTAGATCCATTATCAGTGATGATTTATTTCTCCATGCTTCCACTAGATTATTCTAAAATCATTTGGGACAAGAGAGAAAAGAAGGGAAAAATACTTTTATTCTGAAGTTTGTGTTTTAGAGGGGATTTATTTTTCAAAAATGGTTTTTGTAAGAATGGTTGGCCAAGGTAGGCTTATGTGTTTAGGCTTGTTTGATTAAACACTTATGAAGTTAATAAAATCTTGTTTATTGACGTTGTGATTTTGACAACTTGGATAGCTTCTCTTGAACCTTTCTTTTTGAATTCGGTTCATGGTACCATCATGGATTTCTTTTGTTTTTTGATTGTCCTTATTTTTGCCTAAAACACCCCTTTTGTGGCGTTTTAGCGGACTTTTGTTTTTATTCATTTTTGCAACCCTAACTTTTGCCTAGGTCACCCTTTTGTGGGATTCCTAGCGAGTCTTTTGCTCTTATTTTTGCGCAGCCCCCTTTTTGGGTTTCCCGCCGAGCTTCTTTTATTTTAAAAGATTTCTTTTTACCCATGATGGCACTTGTCAAGGCCAAGGGAAGGTGCTCCAAGTTGTCACACACACTTCCACATAAAAATGATGCGGGTTTATTATTATTAAGATGATTTTAACCTCATTCATGTTTATTCAAACAGGGTTAAAAATAATGTGGTTTAGAATTTTATTATAAGCAAGAAAAGAAGCAATGAGAAAGAATGATTTTATTATAATCATAGCGGAAACATGTGTCCTTATTTCATCACTGATATGGGTCCCAATGTTGACCTCTTTTGTCTCTCGGCCTGGCCCCCAAATTCACAGTTTCCAATTTCTCTTGATATGGTTGGAGTAGACGAGCTTCTTGATCTAGCAGTCTTTGCAGATCCGGAGAGATGGTCTCCTCATCACTGTCCAACTCAACCCATTCATCCTCAACTTTCGGATCCCGGTCAGAGCGAACAATTACAAACATAATTATTTTATTGGTTCTGTTTAGGTTTAGAATTATTAATGTTAATGAGGAAAGAGAGAAAAGAACCAAAAGAGAGAATGATATGTGAAAAATGCCTCTTTATTGATATGTATTAAAACTGTATAAAAACCCTTATTTACATGAAAAGGTTCTCATGATCTCGGGTACTGATCATGAGTCCCTAAAAGAAGAATATGGAGGGGCCCTATTGTGGCTTGCTCTTCTCTCTACTCCTGCTTTGGCCGAAAATTCTTGCTCACGTCGGGCGCTGTCGAATCAAAAGTGATCCACCCGGCATCGATAAGGTCTTGGACCTTATATTTGAGAGCTCTACAGTTCTCCGTTGAATGCCCCGGTACCCCCGAATGGTATAGACATTTGTCTTGCGGTTTGTACCAATCGGGATGAGGTGGATCGATCTTCTTTGGTGGAACGTAAGCTAGAAGACGTGCTTCCACTAGCTTCGGCAGGAGGTCGCTATATGTGGTCGGAAGTTTATCAAACTTCTTCACAGAGTTGTATTGCGACTTTCCTGACTTCGAAGTGGAGGAAGACGAGGAAATGGTTATGGCGCTGACTCCTCTCTCCTTCTTCTTCCCAAAGGTCTTCTTAGCTTTAAATGATTGGGAAGGTTTAGCTAGCTTCCCACTTTTCAGCTCTTGTTCCACTTTTCCTCCAACATGATGGGACTCATGGTCACTGTGCTCAGCCCCGTGTATGTTGTGGTGACGCATGAGTTCCATTATTTGCGCCATTTGCTCTGTAGACCCCTAAAATTGTCCGGGTCGGAAATAAAACTCGAAGACTCTCGAAGATCAAAGGAAAGTCAGCCGGAAGGACTCCTGGAAGACCCTGGAAGACCCTAGGATGACAATCTGTAGGTTTAGAGGTCTTAGAGTAGCAAAAAATAAGAAAGTGGAGGGAATGAAGCCCAATACGGCCTCCCAAGGGTTCAGTACGGCCGTATTGAAGTTTCTGAACTTCAATACGGCTGCACTGAACTCAATACGGCTGCACTGAACTTCAATACGGCCGTATTGAGGTTTTTGAACTCAATACGGCTGCACTGAACTTCAATACGGCCGTATTGAGGTTTTTGAACTTCAATACGGCCGTATTGAATTCAATACGGCCGTATTGTAGTTCAAAAACTCAATACGGGCCGTATTGACCCCCAGAGGCCGTATTGCGCCTCATCCCTATAAATATGGCGTCATTTGGACGTCATTTGACACTTTTACACTGAGTTTTAACCCTCTTCTTGAGTATTCTGGGTTTTTTTGAGCAGTGCTCTGCCTAGAAATCACTCGGAGAGTTGATCCGACGAAGTTCTTGAGTCACGAGCCATTTGCTTGAGTCTCGAACCTAGTCGAAGGGAAATCCTCCGGATTTCCATAGTTAAAATTTTATAGGAGGGAGCGAGCGGTCTTGTAGAGGGAGGGAACGCCAAAACGCTTCCCAATTTCTGTCAAGAGATATAAGAAAGCACGCTTCAAAGGTTTATCTCTTTAAAGTCCCTTCTTTTACCGCTTTCTGTGTGTACATATTTAAACTGTCATCATGTAGATAGTTAATTTATAATTGCTTAGAATAAATAGGGGTAATTTAGTAATTTCACACTATTAATTTTAGAAATAATCTGTCATAGGGAACCCGAAAGGGGCGCTGTGGGGTGCTAACACCTTCCCCACGCGTAACCGACTCCCTTACCCGACTCTGGTTGTAATGGCCGAAGTCGATTTTTGAATCGATTGCTTTAAACTTCTTTTTCCAATGTTTTGAGTAAAACATTGGTGGCGACTCCATGAACCCTTCCTTTTTATGAAAACCGCTAATCCATGGAGGGTCCCGCTTGGGATTAACATGGATTGGTGAGCCTTTTAATAAAATTGCTCGTTTGACAAGGTCTCAGTTTGAGAATAAGTCATTCTGGCAATCCATATTTTTAAACAAATAAAAGAGTCCAACCATCCTTCGCGAATGCCGAAAGCCCGTTTCGGGCCGGTGGCGACAGATGGCGACTCCACTGGGGAAGCCTCGAGAGTCAGTCCCATTTAGTGATGGATTATTTTTAAAATAATAGTTTAAAATTACTTCATTACCCCTCACTTGTATGATAACATGTTTATCTATTTTGGCTTTAATAACTGTTGTATTTTTAAATTTCCGCAATTGTTTGAAATATAAATTGTACACAAACCTTTGCACACAACAGTTCCCTCTATACCCGGGGGCATGAGTGGTAATCCATAGGGAGTGGATGTTAGTACGGCCGGTTGTCGAATGGGTCTATAGGTGCCCGTAGACCGTTGTCGGAAAGCATCACTCAAGGTGATAACCATGAACTTAAGTCCGACAGTGCGTTGGAACTTTCCATCGACTTACGACGAGAGGAATTGGGTCCCTATAATGGGGGCACCTTGGGGGCCTTAGACCGGTGAGAACAGTTAGATCCACCTTGAATATGCACTTTTCTGCAAGATACCCCTACCTCGTGATTCGCTCGTGACTGTTCGTGGATGAGTGAATTGTTTGTGTAAATGCTTATGTGCAATTGTTTGTGCATTAAATAAAACCTCGTGATAAGGTCTAAGAATAAATCCCCATGCATGAAAATACCATGACATGAGAGGAAAGACCATGTGCGAAAATATAATAAAAGTGAGGAGCATGTGCATCATTACCAATAAGACATCATGCATCCTCATAAAACCATGCATTTTAGGTTCACCAAATACCTCTTGTCATGAGTGAAAGAGACCCATGACTATTGAGATTCTCCGTTGAGGAGAGATCATAGGCAAAGAAGGGTGGTAAAATTCCGTTTTAAAAAGGCAGCGCCTTAAAAATGGAGGATTATCAAGCTCATGTCAAAGAGCGTATTCATTCCATAAAATAAACTAATTAAACATTCATTTTAGAAAGTGGCTGGTCATCTCTCTGTCCTCACACGCGCACAGAAAATCAAGAAGATGGACGCGCTGGAGGAGCAGAATAAGAAGCTTACGGCCGAGCTCTCACAGCTCAAAGAACAAATGGCGCAAATGATGGAACTCATGCGTCACCACAACATACAAGGGGCTGAACACAGTGACCATGAGTCCCATCATGTTGGAGGAAGAGTGGAACAAGAGCTGAAAAGTGGGAAGCTAGCTAAAACTTCCCAATCATTTAAAGCTAAGAAGACCTTTGGGAAGAAGAAGGAGAGAGGAGTCAGCGCCATAACCATTTCCTCATCTTCTTCCACTTCGAAGTCAGGAAAGTCGCAATACAACCCTGTGAAGAAGTTTGATAAACTTCCGACCACATATAGCGACCTCCTGCCGAAGCTAGTGGAAGCACGTCTTCTAGCTTACGTTCCACTAAAGAAGATTGATCCACCTCATCCCTATTGGTACAAACCGCAAGACAAATGTCTATACCATTCGGGGGCATCGGGGCATTCAACGGAGAACTGTAAAGCTCTCAAATACAAGGTCCAAAGCCTTATTGATGCCGGGTGGATCACTTTTGACTCAACAGCGCCCGACGTGAGCAAGAATCCTCGGCCAAAGCAGGAGTAGAGAGAAGAACAAGCCACGATAGGGCCCCTTCATATTTCTCTTTTAGGGACTCATGATCAGTACCCGAGATCATGAGAACCTTTTCATGTAAATAAGGGTTTTTGTACAGTTTTAATACATATCAATAAAGAGGCATTTTCACATTACTCTCTTTTTTGTTCTTTTCTCTCCTTCCTCATTAACATTAATAATTCTAAACCTAAACAGAACCAATAAAATAATTGTGTCTGTAATTGTTCGCTCTGACCGGGATCCGAAAGTTGAGGATAAATGGGTTGAGTTGGACAGTGATGAGGAGACCATTTCTCCGGATCTGCAAAGATTGCTAGATTAAGAAGCTCGTCAAGAGAAATTGGAGATTGTAAATTTGGGGCATGGTCGAAAGATATAAGAGGTCAACATTGGGACCCATGTCAGTGATGAAATAAGGACACATGTTTCCACTATGATTATAATAAAATCATTCTTCATTGCTTCTTTTCTTGCTTATAATAAAATTCTAAACCACATCATTTTTAACCCTGTTTGAATAAACATGAATGAGGTTAAAATCATCTTAATAATAATAAACCCACATCATTTTCATGTGGAGGTGTGTGTGACGACTTGGAGCACCTTCCCTTGGCCTTGACAAGTGCCATCATGGGTAAAAAGAAATCTTTCAAAATAAAAGAAGCTCGGCAGGAAACTCAAAAAGGGGACTGCGCAAAAATAAGAGCAAAGAACCCGCTAGGGATCCCACGAAGGGGTGACCTAGGCAAAAATTAGGGTTGCAAAATAAAAAACAAAGGTCCGCTAAAACGCCACAAAAGGGTGTTTTAGGCAAAAATAAGGACAATAAAAAAAAAAAACAAAAAATAAATCCATGATGGTACCATGAACCGAATTCAAAAAGAAAGGTTCAAGGGAAGCTATCCAAGTTGTCGAATCACAACACGACTTTTTAACTTCATAAGTGTTTAATCAAACAAGCCTAAACACATAAGCCTACCTTGGCCATCCATTCTTACAAAAATCATTTTTGAAAAATAAATCCCCTCTAAAACACAAACTTCAGAACAAAAATATCTTTCCTTTCTCTTCTCTCTTGTCCCAAAAGATTTTAGAATAATCTAGTGGAAGCATGGAGAAATAAATCATCACTGATAATGGATCTAATCTGAATAATAAAATGGGGGAAGAACTGTGCCAAGAATTCAAAGATCCAACACCATAACTCTTCCCCATATCGGCCGAAGATGAATGGGGCAGTCGAGGCAACCAATAAGAACATCAAGAAAATAGTGTAAAAGATGGTTGTCTCATTTAAAGACTGGCACGAGATGTTACCCTTCGCTCCTCATGGCTATAGGACTTCAGTACATACATCTGCAGGAGCTACTCCATCCTCCCTCGTTTATGGGATGGAGGCAGTTCTACCCATCGAAGTCGAGATACCTTCTCTAAGGGTAATTATGGAAGCAAAACTTTCCGAAGAAGAATAGGTTCAAAGCCGGCATGACCAGTTGAACCTCATTGAAGGAAAATGGCTGAACGCCATATGCCATGGTCAAGCCTATCAGAGGAAGACCAAAAAGGCTTTTGACAAGAAAAGTCCACCCTCGAGTCTACCATGAGGGAGAGTCGGTAATGAAGAAATTGCTACCAACTCGAAAGGACAAAATCGGAAAGTGGGCCCCAAATCACGGAGGACCATACGTGGTAAAACGAGCCTTCTCAGGAGGAGCATTGATCCTCACAGACATGGATAGAGAAGAACTTCGATACCCAGTCAACACTGACGTGGTAAAGAAGTACTATGCTTGAAGACGTTGCTTGCATAAGCCCGCTAGGATGAAAACCCGAAAAAGGGCATCCTAGGCAAAAGTTAGGGCAAAACAAAAAGCCCGCCAGTACAGGGGTACTAGGCAAAACAAAGGCAAAATTATCCCCGCTAGGATACGTCCTAGGCAAAAGTTAGGGGCAAAAGAATAAGATGTAAAAGCAAAGCAAGCAACGGTCACTTGAATCGAAAACCAAAAGGCGATTCAAGTGATTATCTTCTAGAAGCGAGCGTCTTGCAGCATCTACACTCCTGGCTCAGGCATCTCACCCGAAGCGATTAAGGGAACGGGAAGAGCGACAATTACAAATATGATTGTTTAAGCCAAATGTATAAATAGCCCACCCTGGCCAGCCATTCTTCAGAAAATTCCTTCTGTATATCTTTCTGTAAAAACACTTGTGAATATTAATAAAATATCTATTCATTTCTTTTCTCTCTTGACCATGTGATTATGCCTCTAAATTGGTTTTTCTAAAAAATTGTATGAAATTCCTTAATAATCGGTCAATAAAGAAAAATTGGAGGGGTTCCTATAAAATCCATAATCTCCTGCGTAAAAGGCTCACAAAAATATTCCCTCACGTCGATGACAGAAATTCCTCCAAGAAAAGGAGGATAGGGAGAGCCATTCATTTTTCTAAAAACATTAAATAATAAAACTTGCATTTGTGCATCACACACATTAGTTGCACATTCAAAGACCTTATCGTGAGGCAATTGCATAAAATAGAAAAATAGAAAAATTGCTTGTGTATGGCAGCGGTCAACAGAAAAAGCCGCAAATCAACAGAAAAGGCAAAAATACAGAAAAAGCCAAAAAATGACAAAAAGGCAAAAAAATACAGAAAAAGCCAAAAACGACAAAAAAGGCAAAAGATTTAGAAAATCAATCGCCTCGTACAGAATAATTAAGCCTGGAGAGGCTTGCTGAAATAATACTCCCACAGAACAACTGAGCCTGGAGAGGCTTGCCGAAACAATACTCCCTCAGAATAATTGAGCCTGGAGAGGCTTGCTGAAATAATACTCCCCAACTGTACAGAATAAATGAGCCTGGAGAGGCTCGCAGAAATAATACTCCCCAGAGAAACCTCAGCTTAAGCTCATGGAACAAATCCCCAGCGAGAGCTATCAAAGCAAGATAATCAAAATCCCCAATGGAAGCGCGATCATCCAAGCAAAATATTCAGTCAAAGGACTTGAAACTTCCTCAGTGGAAGATAGCTCTCTGACTCAAGCGCTGAGAGAGGCTAAGCCTGCAGAGGCTTCCTAAATAATACTCTGGGATACATAAGATCCCCAAATCCCCAGTCGCCTACTCAAGAGGCATTCCTACAAAAAGGAAAAAAATAAAAAATATCAATAACCATTCCCCAAGTGGAATTCGGCTTTCAGCCAAACATCAAGCGTCAAGATGATCCGCCTAACAGAAGAGGCTAATCACAATCAATGACAAAATCCCCAGTGGATAATAGCCTACACAGAGGCAACAAAACCAGAAAAACCCAAAAGAGATACCCGAATAAGGATAACCGGGATACTCCACAACGTCAAAAGACGTCAGCCAAACATAAGGCATCGCTCAATTCAAGAAGAGCATCTGTGTCTACACCCCAAGGAAACAGAAATTCCCCATGGGTACCAACAATGCAATGCAAGTTGGGACACAAGAACCTATGAGTAACTGCACATCCCCTAGACGGATCCCTGCGTTATCCAGCCCTCAGTGGCACAAAAATCAAAAAACAACCGTCGAAGCAGCATCGTGGACTGTGGAGACAAAATCATCACAACAGAATCCCCAGCGGATAACAGCCTACGCAGAGGCAACAAAATCAGAAAAATCAAAAGAGTCACCCGAATAAGGATAACCGGGATACTCCACCAACGTCAAAGGACGTCAGCCAAACATAAGGCATCGCTCAATTCAAGAAGAGCATCTGTGTCTACACCTCAAGGAAACAGAAATTCCCCATGGGTACCAACTAAGCAATGCAAGTTGGGGCACAAAAACCTATGAATGACTGCACATCCCCTAGACGGATCCCTGCGTAATCCAGCCCTCAGTGGCACCAAAATCAAAATCAAACCGTCGAAGCAGCATCATGGACTGTGGAGACAAAATCATCTCAAAGCCTAAGAGGCAATACTCAGCTACCCAGTTGTCGAGAGCACCGAGGTATGCACAAAGTCTGGAGAGACGGTACTCAAACAAGGTCTGGAGAGACAGTACTCAAACAAGGTCTGGAGAGACAGTACTCAAACAAGGTCTGGAGAGACAGTACTCAAACAAAGTCTGGAGAGACAGTACTCAAACAAAGTCTGGAGAGACGGTACTCAAACAAAGTCTGGAGAGACGGTACTCAAACAAAGTCTGGAGAGACGGTACTCAAACAAGGTCTGGAGAGACGATACTCAAACAAGGTCTGGAGAGACGGTACTCAAACAAGGTTTGGAGAGACGGTACTCAAACAAGGTCTGGAGAGACAGTACTCAAACAAGGTCTGGAGAGACGGTACTCAAACAAGGTCTGGAGAGACGGTACTCAAACAAGGTCTGGAGAGACGGTACTCAAACAAAGTCTGGAGAGACGGTACTCAAACAAGGTCTGGAGAGACAGTACTCAAACAAGGTCTGGAGAGACGGTACTCAAACAAGGTCTGGAGAGACGGTACTCAAACAAGGTCTGGAGAGACGGTACTCAAAGAAAGTCTGGAGAGACGGTACTCAAACAAAGTCTGGAGAGACGGTACTCAAACAAGGTCTGGAGAGACGGTACTCAAACAAGGTCTGGAGAGACAGTACTCAAACAAGGTCTGGAGAGACGGTACTCAAACAAGGTCTGGAGAGACGGTACTCAAACAAGGTCTGGAGAGACGGTACTCAAACAAAGTCTGGAGAGACGGTACTCAAACAAGGTCTGGAGAGACAGTACTCAAACAAGGTCTGGAGAGACGGTACTCAAACAAGGTCTGGAGAGACGGTACTCAAAGAAAGTCTGGAGAGACGGTACTCAAACAAAGTCTGGAGAGACGGCACTCAAACAAAGTCTGGAGAGACGGTACTCAAACAAAGTCTGGAGAGACGGTACTCAAAGAAAGTCTGGAGAGACGGTACTCAAAGAAGGTCTGGAGAGACGGTACTCAAACAAAGTCTGGAGAGACGGTACTCAAGGTCTGGAGAGACAGTACTCAAAGTCTGGAGAGACGGTACTCAAGGTCTGGAGAGACAGTACTCAACCATCAGCGTCGTCAGAGGCACATTGGTTTTCAACTTCCAGCTCGGGCGTCGAGTGAAGTTGACCCTGGAGAGGGTAAACTTAGCTACCGAGGTTGTCAGAAGCGCCGAGGTATGCAACAACCTGGAGAGGCTACTCAACAATTTTCCACCGGAAGACGCTACAAGTCAGAAGGTTGGCACATCACCCGGACAATTGGGTCAACTCCTTTACTTGTCAGCCGGTACACCAAAAGGCCGTCCGACTAAGTAAAGGGGGGGCAGCTGTAGACCCCTAAAATTGTCCGGGTCGGAAATAAAACTCGAAGACTCTCGAAGATCAAAGGAAAGTCAGCCGGAAGGACTCCTGGAAGACCCTAGGATGACAATCTGTAGGTTTAGAGGTCTTAGAGTAGCAAAAAATAAGAAAGTGGAGGGAATGAAGCCCAATACGGCCTCCCAAGGGTTCAGTACGGCCGTATTGAAGTTTCTGAACTTCAATACGGCTGCACTGAACTCAATACGGCTGCACTGAACTTCAATACGGCCGTATTGAGGTTTTTGAACTCAATACGGCTGCACTGAACTTCAATACGGCCGTATTGAGGTTTTTGAACTTCAATACGGCCGTATTGAATTCAATACGGCCGTATTGAATTCAATACGGCCGTATTGTAGTTCAAAAACTCAATACGGGCCGTATTGACCCCAGAAGGCCGTATTGCGCCTCATCCCTATAAATATGGCGTCATTTGGACGTCATTTGACACTTTTACACTGAGTTTTAACCCTCTTCTTGAGTATTCTGGGTTTTTTTGAGCAGTGCTCTGCCTAGAAATCACTCGGAGAGTTGATCCGACGAAGTTCTTGAGTCACGAGCCATTTGCTTGAGTCTCGAACCTAGTCGAAGGGAAATCCTCCGGATTTCCATAGTTAAAATTTTATAGGAGGGAGCGAGCGGTCTTGTAGAGGGAGGGAACGCCAAAACGCTTCCCAATTTCTGTCAAGAGATATAAGAAAGCACGCTTCAAAGGTTTATCTCTTTAAAGTCCCTTCTTTTACCGCTTTCTGTGTGTACATATTTAAACTGTCATCATGTAGATAGTTAATTTATAATTGCTTAGAATAAATAGGGGTAATTTAGTAATTTCACACTATTAATTTTAGAAATAATCTGTCATAGGGAACCCGAAAGGGGCGCTGTGGGGTGCTAACACCTTCCCCACGCGTAACCGACTCCCTTACCCGACTCTGGTTGTAATGGCCGAAGTCGATTTTTGAATCGATTGCTTTAAACTTCTTTTTCCAATGTTTTGAGTAAAACATTGGTGGCGACTCCATGAACCCTTCCTTTTTATGAAAACCGCTAATCCATGGAGGGTCCCGCTTGGGATTAACATGGATTGGTGAGCCTTTTAATAAAATTGCTCGTTTGACAAGGTCTCAGTTTGAGAATAAGTCATTCTGGCAATCCATATTTTTAAACAAATAAAAGAGTCCAACCATCCTTCGCGAATGCCGAAAGCCCGTTTCGGGCCGGTGGCGACATGCTCCTTGAGCTGTGAGAGCTCGGCTGTAAGCTTCTTATTTTGTTCCTCCAACGCGTCCATCTTCTTGATTTTCTGCGCGCGCGTGAGGACAGAGAGATGACCAGCCACTTTCTAAAATGAATGCTTAATCTAATTTTATTTATGGAGTGAATACACACTTGACATGAGCTTGGTAACCCTCTATCTTTAAGGTGCTGCCTTTTTAAGACGAAGTTTTACCACCCTCCTTGACTTATGACCTCTCCCCAACGGAGAAACTCAATAGTCGTGGGTCTCTTTCACTCATGTCAAGAGGTATTGGTGAACCTAAAATGCATGGTTTATGAGGACGCATGATGTCTTATTGGTAATGATGCACATGCTCCTTACTTTTATTATATTTTCACACATTGTCTTTCCTCTCATGTCATGGTATTTTCATGCATGAGGATTATTCTTAGACCTTATCACGAGGTTTATTTTTAGTGCACAAACAAGATCACATAAACCTATACACAAACAATTCACTCATCCACGAACAGTCACGAGCGAATCACGAGGTAGGGGTATCCTGCAGAAAAGTGCATATTCAAGGTGGTTCTAACTGTTCTCAACGGTCTGAGGCCCCCAAGGTGCCCCCATTATAGGGACCCAATTCCTCTCGTCGTAAGCCGATGGAAAGTTCCAACGCACTGTCGGACTTGAGTTCATGGTTATTACCTTGAGTGATGTTTTCCGACAACGGTCTGCGGGCACCTATAGACCCATTCGACAACCGGCCGTACTAACATCCACTCCCTATGGATTACCACTCATGCCCCCGGGTATAGAGGGAACTGTTGTGTGCAAAGGTTCGTGTGCAGTTTGTATTTCAAACAATTGCGAAATTTAAACATACAACAGTTATTAAAAGCCATATAGATAAAGCATATTATCGTACAAGCAAGGGGTAATAAAGTAATTTCAAACTATTATTTTAGAAATAATCCATCACTAAATGGGACTGACTCTCGAGGCTTCCCCAGTGGAGTCGCCATCTGTCGCCACCCGCCGAAACGGACCTTGGCATTCGCGACGATGGTCGGACTCTTTTTAATAGTTTTGAAAAGTGGTGGATTGTTAGAACGACTTATTCTCAAACTGAGACCTTATCGAACTAACAATTTTATTAAATGATTCACCAATCCATGTTAATCCCAAGCGGGACCCTCCATGGATTAGTGGTTTTCGCAAAAGGTAGGGTTCTTGGAGTCGCCACCAATGTTTTACTCAAAACATTGGAAAAAGGGATAAGGCAATTGATTTTCGCAAATCAACCTTGGCCATTACAACCAGAGTTGGGTAAGGGAGTCGGTTACGTGCGGGGAAGGTGTTAGCACCCCACAACGCCCCTTTCGGGTTCCCTATGATGGATTATTTCATAAATAACAGTGTAAAATTACTAAATTACCCCTATTTATTATAAACGATTATATATTAAATATCTACATGATGACGAATTTAAATATGCAACAATCAGAAAGCGGTAAAAGAAGGGATTTTTAGAGAAGAAACCTCTTGAAGCGTGCTTTTTATATATCAATGAAGTTTAGGAGGCTTTTTGGCGCTCCCTCCCTCTACAAGCTCGCTCGCTCCTTCCTAAAAATTAATCTTTACTATGGAAATCAAAAAGATTTCCCTTCGACTAGTTCGAATTCTCAAGCTAAATGCTCAGAACTCAAGAACTTCGTCGGATCGGCTCTCGGAGAGAATTCTAGGGCAGAACACTGCTCAAAAACCCCAGAATACTCAAGAAGAGAGTCCAAGAAGTGTGGAAAAGTGTGGACTGACGTCCAAATGACGTCTTATTTATAGGGGTGAGGCGCAGTACGGCCTCTGACATCAATACGGCCCGTACTGAAGATTTGAACTACAGTACGGTCGTATTGAATTCAGTACGGCCGTATTGAAGTTCAGAAACTTCAATACGGCCGTATTGGTTTCAGTACGGCCGTATTGTAGTTCAAAATGTGCAGTACGGCCGTACTGAACTCCAAGGAGGCCGTATTGAGCTCCAATCTTCCCACTTCCTTATTTTAAGCTACTCTAAGACCTCTAAACCTACAGATAATCATCCTAGGGGCTTCCAGGAGTCCTTCTGGCTGACTTTCCTTCGGTCTTCGAGAGTCTTCGAGTCTTATTTCCGACCCGGACAATTTTAGGGGTCTACAATGTTAACATCATGTAACGGAAGATTCTTATTCCTATTTATTCTTATTTTAAAAAGGAATGTTGTATGTTTAAAGAATGCAATGTATGCTCAAACAATGTCACATAAACAAGGCACAAACAATTCACTCATCCACGAACAGTCACGAGCGAATCACGAGGTAGGGGTATCCTGCAGAAAAGTGCATATTCAAGGAGGTTCTAACTGTTCTCACTGGTCTGAGGCCCCCAAGGTGCCCCCATTATAGGGACCCAATTCCTCTCGTCGTAAGTCGATGGAAAGTTCCAACGCACTGTCGGACTTGAGTTCATGGTTATCACCTTGAGTGATGTTTTCCGACAACGGTCTACGGGCACCTATAGACCCATTCGACAACCGGCCGTACTAACATCCACTCCCTATGGCTTTCCACTCATGCCCCCGGGTATAGAGGGAACTGTTGTGTGCAAAGGTTCGTGTGCAGTTTGTATTTCAAACAATTGCGAGAATTTAAACATACAACAGTTATTAAAGCCAAATAGATAAAACGTGTTATCATACAAGTAAGGGGTAATGAAGTAATTTTAAACTATTATTTTGAAAAGAATCCATCACTAAATGGGACTGACTCTCGAGGCTTCCCCAGTGGAGTCGCCATCTGTCGCCGCCCGCCGAAACGGACCTTGGCATTCGCGACGATGGTCAGACTCGTTTTAAGTTTTGAAAAGTAGTGGATTGTTAGAACGACTTATTCTCAAACTGAGACCTCATCGAACTAACAATTTTATTGAATGAGTCACCAATCCATGTTAATCCCAAGTGAGACCCTCCATGGATTAGTGGTTTTCGCAAAAAGAAGGGTTCTTGGAGTCGCCACCAATGTTTTACTCAAAACATTGGAAAAAGGGATAAGGCAATTGATTTTCGCAAATCAACCTTGGCCATTACAACCAGAGTTGGGTAAGGGAGTCGGTTACGTGCGGGGAAGGTGTTAGCACCCCACAACGCCCCTTTCGGGTTCCCTATGACGGATTATTTCATAAATAACAGTGTAAAATTACTAAATTACCCCTATTTATTATAAACGACTATGAATAAGATATCTACATGATGAATAAATTAAACATGCGATGCAACAATCAGAAAGCAGTAAAAGAAAGGATTTTGAAGAAGAAACCTTTGAAGCGTGCTTTTATATATTCAAATGTTAGGAGGCTTTTTGGCGCTCCCTCCCACTACACGCTCGCTCGCTCCTTCCCTAAAAATTAATCTTTACTATGGAAATCAAAAAGATTTCCCTTCGACTAGTTCGAATTCTCAAGCTAAATGCTCAGAACTCAAGAACTTCGTCGGATCGGCTCTCGGAGAGAATTCTAGGGCAGAACACTGCTCAAAAACCCCAGAATACTCAAGAAGAGAGTCCAAGAAGTGTGAAAAAGTGTGAAATGACGTCCAAATGACGTCCTATATATAGGAGTGAGGCGCAGTACGGCCTCTGACATCAATATGGCCCGTACTGAAGATTTGAACTACAGTACGGCCGTATTGAATTCAGTACGGCCGTACTGAAGTTTCAAAAACTTCAGTACGGCCGTATTGGTTTCAGTACGGCCGCACTGAAGTTCAAAAACTTCAGTATGGCCGTATTGGTTTCAGTAGGACCGTATTGTAGTTCAAATTGTTCAGTACGGCCGTACTGAACTTCTAGGAGGCCGTATTGAGCTTCAATCCTCCCACATCCTTATTTTAAGCTACTCTAAGACCTCTAAACCTACAGATAATCATCCTAGGGTCTTCCAGGAGTCCTTCTGGCTGACTTTCCTTCGGTCTTCGAGAGTCTTCGAGTCTTATTTCCGACCCGGACAATTTTAGGGGTCTACAAGTTCTTGAGTACATGAGCCTTTAGCTTGAGAACTCGAACAAGTCGAAGGGAAATCTCTTTGATTTTCATAGTAAAAATTTATTTTAGGGAAAGGAGCGAGCGAACGTGTAGTGGGAAGGAGCGCCAAAAAGCCTCCTAACTCCTTTTTAATATATAAAAGCACGCTTCAAAGGTTTCTTTCCAAATCTTTTCTTTTACCGCTTTCATCTATCGCTTTTTGATTGTTGCATTGCACGTTTAAAGCTTTCATCATGTAGATAGTTTACTTATAATCCTTCTAAATAATACGGGTAGTTTAGTAATTTTACGCTATTATTCATGAAATAATCCGTCATAGGGAACCCGAAAGGGGCGTTGTGGGGTGCTAACACCTTCTCCACACGTAATCGACACCCTTACCCAACTCTGGTTGTAATGGCCTAAGTTGATTTGCGAAAATCAATTGCCTTATTTCTTTTTCCAATGTTTTGAGTAAAACATTGGTGCCGACTCCAAGAACCCCTTTTTTTCGAAAACCACTAAATCCGTGGAGGGTCCCGTTTGGGATTAACATGGATTGGTGAGAATCATTTAATAAAATTGTTAGTTCGATGAGGTCTCAGTTTGAGAATAAGTCGTTCTAACAATCCATCATTTTTCAAAACCAAAAAGAGTCCAACCATCGTTGCGAATGCCAACGTCCGTTTCGGCGGGTGGCGACATCCCCAGGTGTAGCAAGTAAGTCAGTTGAAGAATTAGAGAGAACCAATGAACAGTAAACCAATTACATGTTATGTTGTGCATATGTGTTGGTTATTAGTCTCCCCAGGTGTAGCAAGTAAGTCAGTTTAAGAATTAGAGAGAACCAATTAACAGTAAACCAATTACATGTTATGTTGTGCATATGTGTTGGTTATTAGTCTCCCCAGGTGTAGCAAGTGAGTCAGTTGAAGAATTAGAGAGAACCAATGAACAGTAAACCAATTACATGTTATGTTGTGCGTATGTGTTAGTTATTAGTCTCCCTAGGTGTAGCAAGTAAGTCAATTGAAGAATTAGAGAGAACCAATGAACAGTAAACCAATTACATGTTATGTTGTGCATATGTGTTGGTTATTAGTGTCCCCAGATGTAGCAAGTAAGTCGGTTGAAGAATTAGAGAGAACCGATGAATAGTAAACCAATTACCTGTTATATTGTGCATCTGTGTTGGTTATTAGTCTCCCCAGGTGTAGCAAGTAAGTTAGTTGAAGAATTAGAGAGGACCAACGAACAGTAAACCAATTACATGTTATGTTGTGCATATGTGTTGGTTATTAGTCTCCCCAGGTGTAGCAAGTAAGTCAATTGAAGAATTAGAGAGAACCAATGAACAGTAAACCAATTAAATGTTATGTTGTGCATATGTGTTGGTTATTAGTGTCCCCAGGTGTAGCAAGTAAGTCAGTTGAAGAATTAGAGAGAACCGATGAACAGTAAACAAATTACCTGTTATATTGTGCATCTGTGTTGGTTATTAGTCTCCCCAGGTGTAGCAAGTAAGTTAGTTGAAGAATTAGAGAGAACCAATGAACAGTAAACCAATTACCTGTTATGTTGTGCATCTGTGTTGGTTATTAGTCTCCCCAGGTGTAGCAAGTAAGTCAATTGAAGAATTAGAGAGAACCAATGAACAGTAAACCAATTACATGTTATGTTGTGCATATGTGTTGGTTATTAGTCTCCCCAGGTGTAGCAAGTAAGTCAGTTTAAGAATTAGAGAGAACCAATTAACAGTAAACCAATTACATGTTATGTTGTGCATATGTGTTGGTTATTAGTCTCCCCAGGTGTAGCAAGTGAGTCAGTTGAAGAATTAGAGAGAACCAATGAACAGTAAACCAATTACATGTTATGTTGTGCATATGTGTTGGTTATTAGTCTCCCCAGGTGTAGCAAGTAAGTCAATTGAAGAATTAGAGAGAACCAATGAACAGTAAACCAATTACATGTTATGTTGTGCATATGTTTTGGTTATTAGTGTCCCCAGGTGTAGCAAGTAAGTCAGTTGAACATTTAGAGAGAACCGATGAACAGTAAACCAAATACCTGTTATATTGTGCATCTGTGTTGGTTATTAGTCTCCCCAGCTGTAGCAAGTAAGTCAGTTGAAGAATTAGAGAGAACCAACGAACAGTAAACCAATTACATGTTATGTTGTGCATCTGTGTTGGTTATTAGTCTCCCCAGGTGTAGCAAGTAAGTCAGTTGAAGAATTAGAGACAACCAATGAACAGTAAACTAATTACTTGTTATGTTGTGCATCTGTGTTGGTTATTAGTCTCCCCAGGTGTAGCAAGTAGGTCAGTTTAAGAATTAGAGAGAACCAATTAACAGTACACCAATTACATGTTATGTTGTGCATATGTGTTGGTTATTAGTCTCCCCAGGTGTAGCAAGTAAGTCAGTTGAAGAATTAGAGAGAACCAATGAACAGTAAACCAATTACATGTTATGTTGTGCATCTGTGTTGGTCATTAGTCTCCCTAGGTGTAGCAAGTAAGTCAGTTAAAGAATTAGAGAGAACCAATGAACAGTAAACTAATTACCTGTTATGTTGTGCATCTCTGCTGGTTATTAGTCTCCCCAGGTGTAGCAAGTAAGTCAGTTGAAGAATTAGAGAGAACCAATGAATAGTAAACCAATTACCTGTTATCTTGTGCATCTGTGTTGGTTATTAGTCTCCCCAGGTGTAGCAAGTAAGTCAGTTGAAGAATTAGAGAGAACCGATGAACAGTAAACCAATTACCTGTTATATTGGGCATCTGTGTTGGTTATTAGACTCTCTAGGTGTAGCAAGTAAGTCAGTTGAAGAATTAGAGAGAACCAATGAACAGTAAACCAATTACATGTTATGTTGTGAATCTGTGTTCGTTATTAGTCTCCCCAGGTGTAGCAAGTAAGTCAGTTGAAGAATTAGAGAGAACCAATGAACAGTAAACCAATTACATGTTATGTTGTGCATCTGTGTTGGTTATTAGTCTCTCCAGGTGTAGCAGGTAAGTCAGTTGAAGAATTAGAGAGAACCAACGAACAGTAAACTAATTACCTGTTATGTTGTGCATCTGTGTTGGTGGTTAGTCTCCCCAAGTGTAGCAAGTAAGTCAGTTTAAGAATTAGAGACAACCAATGAACAGTAAACTAATTAACTGTTATGTTGTGCATATGTGTTGGTTATTAGTCTCCCCAGGTGTAGCAAGTAAGTCAGTTGAAGAATTAGAGAGAACCAATGAACAGTAAACCAATTACATGTTATGTTGTGCATATGTGTTGGTTATTAGTCTCCCTAGGTGTAGCAAGTAAGTCAGTTTAAGAATTAGAGAGAACCAATTAACAGTAAACCAATTACATGTTATGTTGTGCGTATGTGTTGGTTATTAGTCTCCCCAGGTGTAGCAAGTGAGTCAGTTGAAGAATTAGAGAGAACCAATGAACAGTAAACCAATTACCTGTTATCTTGTGCATCTGTTTTGGTTAATAGTCTCCCCAGGTGTAGCAAGTAAGTCAGTTGAAGAATTAGAGAGAACCGATGAACAGTAAACCAATGACCTGTTATATTGTGCATCTGTGTTGGTTATTAGTCTCCCCAGGTGTAGCAAGTAAGTCAGTTGAAGAATTAGAGAGAACCAACGAATAGTAAACTAATTACATGTTATGTTGTGCATCTGTGTTGGTTATTAGTCTCCCCAGGTGTAGTCAGTAAGTCAGTTGAAGAATTAGTGACAACCAATGAACAGTAAACCAATTACATGTTATGTTGTGCATATGTGTTGGTTATTAGTCTCCCCAGGTGTAGCAAGTAAGTCAGTTGAAGAATTAGAGAGAACCAATGAACAGTAAACCAATTACATGTTATGTTGTGCATCTGTGTTGGTTATTAGTCTCCCCAGGTGTAGCAAGTAAGTCAGTTAAAAAATTAGAGAGAACCAATGAACAGTAAACCAATTACATGTTATGTTGTGCATCTGTGTTGGTTATTAGTCTCCCCAGGTGTAGCAAGTAAGTCAGTTAAAGAATTAGAGAGAACCAATGAACAGTAAACCAATTACCTGTTATGTTGTGCATCTGTGTTGGTTATTAGTCTCCCCAGGTGTAGCAAGTAAGTCAGTTGAAGAATTAGAGAGAACCAATGAACAGTAAACCAATTACATGTTATGTTGTGCATCTGTGTTGGTTATTAGTCTCCCCAGGTGTAGCAAGTAAGTCAGTTGAAGAATTAGAGAGAACCGATGAACAGTAAACCAATTACATGTTATGTTGTGCATCTGTGTTGGTTATTAGTCTCCCCAGGTGTAGCAAGTAAATCAGTTGAAGTATTAGAGAGAACCAATGAACAGTAAACCAATTACATGTTATGTTGTGCATCTGTGTTGGTTATTAGTCTCCCCAGGTGTAGCAAGTGAGTCAGTTGAAGAATTAGAGAGAACCAATGAACAGTAAACCAATTACATGTTATGTTGTGCATATGTGTTGGTTATTAGTCTCCCCAGGTGTAGCAAGTAAGTCAATTGAAGAATTAGAGAGAACCAATGAACAGTAAACCAATTACATGTTATGTTGTGCATATGTTTTGGTTATTAGTGTCCTCAGGTGTAGCAAGTAAGTCAGTTGAAGAATTAGAGAGAACCGATGAACAGTAAACCAATTACCTCTTATATTGTGCATCTGTGTTGGTTATTAGTCTCCCCAGGTGTAGCAAGTAAGTCAGTTGAATAATTAGAGAGAACCAACGAACAGTAAACCAATTACATGTTATCTTGTGCATCTGTGTTGGTTATTAGTCTCCCCAGGTGTAGCAAGTAAGTCAGTTGAAGAATTAGAGACAACCAATGAACAGTAAACTAATTACCTGTTATGTTGTGCATCTGTGTTGGTTATTAGTCTCCCCAGGTGTAGCAAGTAGGTCAGTTTAAGAATTAGAGAGAACCAATTAACAGTACACCAATTACATGTTATGTTGTGCATATGTGTTGGTTATTAGTCTCCCCAGGTGTAGCAAGTAAGTCAGTTGAAGAATTAGAGAGAACCAATGAACAGTAAACAATTTACATGTTATGTTGTGCATCTGTGTTGGTTATTAGTCTCCCCAGGTGTAGCAAGTAAGTCAGTTAAAGAATTAGAGAGAACCAATGAACAGCAAACCAATTACCTGTTATGTTGTGCATCTGTGTTGGTTATTAGTCTCCCAAGGTGTAGCAAGTAACTCAGTTGAAGAATTAGAGAGAACCAATGAATAGTAAACCAATTACATGTTATGTTGTGCATCTGTGTTGGTTATTAGTCTCCCCAGGTGTAGCAAGTAAGTCAGTTGAAGAATTAGAGAGAACCAATGAACAGTAAACCAATTACATGTTATGTTGTGCATCTGTGTTGGTTATTAGTCTCCCTAGGTGTAGCAAGTAAGTCAGTTAAAGAATTAGAGAGAACCAATGAACAGTAAACCAATCGCCTGTTATGTTGTGCATCTGTGTTGGTTATTAGTCTCCCCAGGTGTAGCAAGTAAGTCAGTTGAAGTATTAGAGAGAACCAATGAACAGTAAACCAATTACATGTTATTTTGTGCATCTGTGTTGGTTATTAGTCTCCCCAGGTGTAGCAAGTAAGTCAGTTAAAGAATTAGAGAGAACCAATGAACAGTAAACCAATCGCCTGTTATGTTGTGCATCTGTGTTGGTTATTAGTCTCCCCAGGTGTAGCAAGTAAGTCAATTGAAGAATTAGAGAGAACCAATGAACAGTAAACCAATTACATGTTATGTTGTGCATATGTTTTGGTTATTAGTGTCCCCAGGTGTAGCAAGTAAGTCAGTTGAAGAATTAGAGAGAACCGATGAACAGTAAACCAATTACCTGTTATATTATGCATCTGTGTTGGTTATTAGTCTCCCCAGGTGTAGCAAGTAAGTCAGTTGAAGAATTAGAGAGAACCAACGAACAGTAAACCAATTAGTTGTTATATTGTGCATCTGTGTTGGTTATTAGTCTCCCCAGGTGTAGCAAGTAAGTCAGTTGAAGAATTAGAGAGAACCAATGAACGGTAAACCAATTACCTGTTATGTTGTGCATCTGTGTTGGTTATTAGTCTCCCCAGGTGTAGCAAGTGAGTCAGTTGAAGAATTAGAGAGAACCGATGAATAGTAAACCAATTACCTGTTATATTGTGCATCTGTGTTGGTTATTAGTCTCCCCAGGTGTAGCAAGTAAGTCAGTTGAATAATTAGAGAGAACCAACGAACAGTAAACCAATTACATGTTATCTTGTGCATCTGTGTTGGTTATTAGTCTCCCCAGGTGTAGCAAGTAAGTCAATTGAAGAATTAGAGAGAACCAATGAACAGTAAACCAATTAAATGTTATGTTGTGCATATGTGTTGGTTATTAGTGTCCCCAGGTGTAGCAAGTAAGTCAGTTGAAGAATTAGAGAGAACCGATGAACAGTAAACCAATTACCTGTTATATTGTGCATCTGTGTTGGTTATTAGTCTCCCCAGGTGTAGCAAGTAAGTTAGTTGAAGAATTAGAGAGAACCAATGAACAGTAAACCAATTACCTGTTATGTTGTGCATCTGTGTTGGTTATTAGTCTCCCCAGGTGTAGCAAGTAAGTCAATTGAAGAATTAGAGAGAACCAATGAACAGTAAACCAATTACATGTTATGTTGTGCATATGTGTTGGTTATTAGTCTCCCCAGGTGTAGCAAGTAAGTCAGTTTAAGAATTAGAGAGAACCAATTAACAGTAAACCAATTACATGTTATGTTGTGCATATGTGTTGGTTATTAGTCTCCCCAGGTGTAGCAAGTGAGTCAGTTGAAGAATTAGAGAGAACCAATGAACAGTAAACCAATTACATGTTATGTTGTGCATATGTGTTGGTTATTAGTCTCCCCAGGTGTAGCAAGTAAGTCAATTGAAGAATTAGAGAGAACCAATGAACAGTAAACCAATTACATGTTATGTTGTGCATATGTTTTGGTTATTAGTGTCCCCAGGTGTAGCAAGTAAGTCAGTTGAACATTTAGAGAGAACCGATGAACAGTAAACCAAATACCTGTTATATTGTGCATCTGTGTTGGTTATTAGTCTCCCCAGCTGTAGCAAGTAAGTCAGTTGAAGAATTAGAGAGAACCAACGAACAGTAAACCAATTACATGTTATGTTGTGCATCTGTGTTGGTTATTAGTCTCCCCAGGTGTAGCAAGTAAGTCAGTTGAAGAATTAGAGACAACCAATGAACAGTAAACTAATTACTTGTTATGTTGTGCATCTGTGTTGGTTATTAGTCTCCCCAGGTGTAGCAAGTAGGTCAGTTTAAGAATTAGAGAGAACCAATTAACAGTACACCAATTACATGTTATGTTGTGCATATGTGTTGGTTATTAGTCTCCCCAGGTGTAGCAAGTAAGTCAGTTGAAGAATTAGAGAGAACCAATGAACAGTAAACCAATTACATGTTATGTTGTGCATCTGTGTTGGTCATTAGTCTCCCTAGGTGTAGCAAGTAAGTCAGTTAAAGAATTAGAGAGAACCAATGAACAGTAAACTAATTACCTGTTATGTTGTGCATCTCTGCTGGT
Organism: Cajanus cajan; assembly: GCF_000230855.2. NCBI lineage: Eukaryota > Viridiplantae > Streptophyta > Magnoliopsida > Fabales > Fabaceae > Cajanus > Cajanus cajan. The sequence continues at coordinate 40,289,057 of NC_138524.1, forward strand.
TATTAGTCTCCCCAGGTGTAGCAAGTAAGTCAGTTGAAGAATTAGAGAGAACCAATGAATAGTAAACCAATTACCTGTTATCTTGTGCATCTGTGTTGGTTATTAGTCTCCCCAGGTGTAGCAAGTAAGTCAGTTGAAGAATTAGAGAGAACCGATGAACAGTAAACCAATTACCTGTTATATTGGGCATCTGTGTTGGTTATTAGACTCTCTAGGTGTAGCAAGTAAGTCAGTTGAAGAATTAGAGAGAACCAATGAACAGTAAACCAATTACATGTTATGTTGTGCATCTGTGTTGGTTATTAGTCTCTCCAGGTGTAGCAGGTAAGTCAGTTGAAGAATTAGAGAGAACCAACGAACAGTAAACTAATTACCTGTTATGTTGTGCATCTGTGTTGGTGGTTAGTCTCCCCAAGTGTAGCAAGTAAGTCAGTTTAAGAATTAGAGACAACCAATGAACAGTAAACTAATTAACTGTTATGTTGTGCATATGTGTTGGTTATTAGTCTCCCCAGGTGTAGCAAGTAAGTCAGTTGAAGAATTAGAGAGAACCAATGAACAGTAAACCAATTACATGTTATGTTGTGCATATGTGTTGGTTATTAGTCTCCCTAGGTGTAGCAAGTAAGTCAGTTTAAGAATTAGAGAGAACCAATTAACAGTAAACCAATTACATGTTATGTTGTGCGTATGTGTTGGTTATTAGTCTCCCCAGGTGTAGCAAGTGAGTCAGTTGAAGAATTAGAGAGAACCAATGAACAGTAAACCAATTACCTGTTATCTTGTGCATCTGTTTTGGTTAATAGTCTCCCCAGGTGTAGCAAGTAAGTCAGTTGAAGAATTAGAGAGAACCGATGAACAGTAAACCAATGACCTGTTATATTGTGCATCTGTGTTGGTTATTAGTCTCCCCAGGTGTAGCAAGTAAGTCAGTTGAAGAATTAGAGAGAACCAACGAATAGTAAACTAATTACATGTTATGTTGTGCATCTGTGTTGGTTATTAGTCTCCCCAGGTGTAGTCAGTAAGTCAGTTGAAGAATTAGTGACAACCAATGAACAGTAAACCAATTACATGTTATGTTGTGCATATGTGTTGGTTATTAGTCTCCCCAGGTGTAGCAAGTAAGTCAGTTGAAGAATTAGAGAGAACCAATGAACAGTAAACCAATTACATGTTATGTTGTGCATCTGTGTTGGTTATTAGTCTCCCCAGGTGTAGCAAGTAAGTCAGTTAAAAAATTAGAGAGAACCAATGAACAGTAAACCAATTACATGTTATGTTGTGCATCTGTGTTGGTTATTAGTCTCCCCAGGTGTAGCAAGTAAGTCAGTTAAAGAATTAGAGAGAACCAATGAACAGTAAACCAATTACCTGTTATGTTGTGCATCTGTGTTGGTTATTAGTCTCCCCAGGTGTAGCAAGTAAGTCAGTTGAAGAATTAGAGAGAACCAATGAACAGTAAACCAATTACATGTTATGTTGTGCATCTGTGTTGGTTATTAGTCTCCCCAGGTGTAGCAAGTAAGTCAGTTGAAGAATTAGAGAGAACCGATGAACAGTAAACCAATTACATGTTATGTTGTGCATCTGTGTTGGTTATTAGTCTCCCCAGGTGTAGCAAGTAAATCAGTTGAAGTATTAGAGAGAACCAATGAACAGTAAACCAATTACCTGTTATGTTGTGCATCTGTGTTGGTTATTAGTCTCCCCAGGTGTAGCAAGTGAGTCAGTTGAAGAATTAGAGAGAACCAATGAACAGTAAACCAATTACATGTTATGTTGTGCATATGTGTTGGTTATTAGTCTCCCCAGGTGTAGCAAGTAAGTCAATTGAAGAATTAGAGAGAACCAATGAACAGTAAACCAATTACATGTTATGTTGTGCATATGTTTTGGTTATTAGTGTCCTCAGGTGTAGCAAGTAAGTCAGTTGAAGAATTAGAGAGAACCGATGAACAGTAAACCAATTACCTCTTATATTGTGCATCTGTGTTGGTTATTAGTCTCCCCAGGTGTAGCAAGTAAGTCAGTTGAATAATTAGAGAGAACCAACGAACAGTAAACCAATTACATGTTATCTTGTGCATCTGTGTTGGTTATTAGTCTCCCCAGGTGTAGGAAGTAAGTCAGTTGAAGAATTAGAGACAACCAATGAACAGTAAACTAATTACCTGTTATGTTGTGCATCTGTGTTGGTTATTAGTCTCCCCAGGTGTAGCAAGTAGGTCAGTTTAAGAATTAGAGAGAACCAATTAACAGTACACCAATTACATGTTATGTTGTGCATATGTGTTGGTTATTAGTCTCCCCAGGTGTAGCAAGTAAGTCAGTTGAAGAATTAGAGAGAACCAATGAACAGTAAACAATTTACATGTTATGTTGTGCATCTGTGTTGGTTATTAGTCTCCCCAGGTGTAGCAAGTAAGTCAGTTAAAGAATTAGAGAGAACCAATGAACAGCAAACCAATTACCTGTTATGTTGTGCATCTGTGTTGGTTATTAGTCTCCCAAGGTGTAGCAAGTAACTCAGTTGAAGAATTAGAGAGAACCAATGAACAGTAAACCAATTACATGTTATGTTGTGCATCTGTGTTGGTTATTAGTCTCCCTAGGTGTAGCAAGTAAGTCAGTTAAAGAATTAGAGAGAACCAATGAACAGTAAACCAATCGCCTGTTATGTTGTGCATCTGTGTTGGTTATTAGTCTCCCCAGGTGTAGCAAGTAAGTCAGTTGAAGTATTAGAGAGAACCAATGAACAGTAAACCAATTACATGTTATTTTGTGCATCTGTGTTGGTTATTAGTCTCCCCAGGTGTAGCAAGTAAGTCAGTTAAAGAATTAGAGAGAACCAACGAACAGTAAACCAATCGCCTGTTATGTTGTGCATCTGTGTTGGTTATTAGTCTCCCCAGGTGTAGCAAGTAAGTCAATTGAAGAATTAGAGAGAACCAATGAACAGTAAACCAATTACATGTTATGTTGTGCATATGTTTTGGTTATTAGTGTCCCCAGGTGTAGCAAGTAAGTCAGTTGAAGAATTAGAGAGAACCGATGAACAGTAAACCAATTACCTGTTATATTATGCATCTGTGTTGGTTATTAGTCTCCCCAGGTGTAGCAAGTAAGTCAGTTGAAGAATTAGAGAGAACCAACGAACAGTAAACCAATTAGTTGTTATATTGTGCATCTGTGTTGGTTATTAGTCTCCCCAGGTGTAGCAAGTAAGTCAGTTGAAGAATTAGAGAGAACCAATGAACGGTAAACCAATTACCTGTTATGTTGTGCATCTGTGTTGGTTATTAGTCTCCCCAGGTGTAGCAAGTAGGTCAGTTTTAGAATTAGAGAGAACCAATTAACAGTACACCAATTACATGTTATGTTGTGCATATGTGTTGGTTATTAGTCTCCCCAGGTGTAGCAAGTAAGTCAGTTGAAGAATTAGAGAGAACCAATGAACAGTAAACCAATTACATGTTATGTTGTGCATCTGTGTTGGTTATTAGTCTCCCCAGGTGTAGAAAGTAAGTCAGTTAAAGAATTAGAGAGAACCAATGAACAGCAAACCAATTACCTGTTATGTTGTGCATCTGTGTTGGTTATTAGTCTCCCAAGGTGTAGCAAGTAACTCAGTTGAAGAATTAGAGAGAACCAATGAATAGTAAACCAATTACATGTTATGTTGTGCATCTGTGTTGGTTATTAGTCTCCCCAGGTGTAGCAAGTAAGTCAGTTGAAGAATTAGAGAGAACCAATGAACAGTAAACCAATTACATGTTATGTTGTGCATCTGTGTTGGTTATTAGTCTCCCCAGGTGTAGCAAGTAAGTCAGTTAAAGAATTTGAGAGAACCAATGAACAGTAAACCAATCGCCTGTTATGTTGTGCATCTGTGTTGGTTATTAGTCTCCCCAGGTGTAGCAAGTAAGTCAGTTGAAGAATTAGAGAGAACCAATGAACAGTAAACCAATTACATGTTATGTTGTGCATCTGTGTTGGTTATTAGTCTCCCCAGGTGTAGCAAGTAAGTCAGTTGAAGAATTAGAGAGAACCGATGAACAGTAAACCAATTACATGTTATGTTGTGCATCTGTGTTGGTTATTAGTCTCCCCAGGTGTAGCAAGTAAATCAGTTGAAGTATTAGAGAGAACCAATGAACAGTAAACCAATTACCTGTTATGTTGTGCATCTGTGTTGGTTATTAGTCTCCCCAGGTGTAGCAAGTGAGTCAGTTGAAGAATTAGAGAGAACCAATGAACAGTAAACCAATTACATGTTATGTTGTGCATATGTGTTGGTTATTAGTCTCCCCAGGTGTAGCAAGTAAGTCAATTGAAGAATTAGAGAGAACCAATGAACAGTAAACCAATTACATGTTATGTTGTGCATATGTTTTGGTTATTAGTGTCCTCAGGTGTAGCAAGTAAGTCAGTTGAAGAATTAGAGAGAACCGATGAACAGTAAACCAATTACCTCTTATATTGTGCATCTGTGTTGGTTATCAGTCTCCCCAGGTGTAGCAAGTAAGTCAGTTGAATAATTAGAGAGAACCAACGAACAGTAAACCAATTACATGTTATCTTGTGCATCTGTGTTGGTTATTAGTCTCCCCAGGTGTAGCAAGTAAGTCAGTTGAAGAATTAGAGACAACCAATTAACAGTAAACTAATTACCTGTTATGTTGTGCATCTGTGTTGGTTATTAGTCTCCCCAGGTGTAGCAAGTAGGTCAGTTTAAGAATTAGAGAGAACCAATTAACAGTACACCAATTACATGTTATGTTGTGCATATGTGTTGGTTATTAGTCTCCCCAGGTGTAGCAAGTAAGTCAGTTGAAGAATTAGAGAGAACCAATGAACAGTAAACAATTTACATGTTATGTTGTGCATCTGTGTTGGTTATTAGTCTCCCCAGGTGTAGCAAGTAAGTCAGTTAAAGAATTAGAGAGAACCAATGAACAGCAAACCAATTACCTGTTATGTTGTGCATCTGTGTTGGTTATTAGTCTCCCAAGGTGTAGCAAGTAACTCAGTTGAAGAATTAGAGAGAACCAATGAATAGTAAACCAATTACATGTTATGTTGTGCATCTGTGTTGGTTATTAGTCTCCCCAGGTGTAGCAAGTAAGTCAGTTGAAGAATTAGAGAGAACCAATGAACAGTAAACCAATTACATGTTATGTTGTGCATCTGTGTTGGTTATTATTCTCCCTAGGTGTAGCAAGTAAGTCAGTTAAAGAATTAGAGAGAACCAATGAACAGTAAACCAATCGCCTGTTATGTTGTGCATCTGTGTTGGTTATTAGTCTCCCCAGGTGTAGCAAGTAAGTCAGTTGAAGTATTAGAGAGAACCAATGAACAGTAAACCAATTACATGTTATGTTGTGCATCTGTGTTGGTTATTAGTCTCCCCAGGTGTAGCAAGTAAGTCAGTTAAAGAATTAGAGAGAACCAATGAACAGTAAACCAATCGCCTGTTATGTTGTGCATCTGTGTTGGTTATTAGTCTCCCCAGGTGTAGCAAGTAAGTCAATTGAAGAATTAGAGAGAACCAATGAACAGTAAACCAATTACATGTTATGTTGTGCATATGTTTTGGTTATTAGTGTCCCCAGGTGTAGCAAGTAAGTCAGTTGAAGAATTAGAGAGAACCGATGAACAGTAAACCAATTACCTGTTATATTATGCATCTGTGTTGGTTATTAGTCTCCCCAGGTGTAGCAAGTAAGTCAGTTGAAGAATTAGAGAGAACCAACGAATAGTAAACCAATTAGTTGTTATATTGTGCATCTGTGTTGGTTATTAGTCTCCCTAGGTGTAGCAAGTAAGTCAGTTGAAGAATTAGAGAGAACCAATGAACAGTAAACCAATTACCTGTTATGTTGTGCATCTGTGTTGGTTATTAGTCTCCCCAGGTGTAGCAAGTGAGTCAGTTGAAGAATTAGAGAGAACCGATGAACAGTAAACCAATTACCTGTTATATTGTGCATCTGTGTTGGTTATTAGTCTCCCCAGGTGTAGCAAGTAAGTCAGTTGAATAATTAGAGAGAACCAACGAACAGTAAACCAATTACATGTTATCTTGTGCATCTGTGTTGGTTATTAGTCTCCCCAGGTGTAGGAAGTAAGTCAGTTGAAGAATTAGAGACAACCAATGAACAGTAAACTAATTACCTGTTATGTTGTGCATCTGTGTTGGTTATTAGTCTCCCCAGGTGTAGCAAGTAGGTTAGTTTTAGAATTAGAGAGAACCAATTAACAGTACACCAATTACATGTTATGTTGTGCATATGTGTTGGTTATTAGTCTCCCCAGGTGTAGCAAGTAAGTCAGTTGAAGAATTAGAGAGAACCAATGAACAGTAAACCAATTACATGTTATGTTGTGCATCTGTGTTGGTTATTAGTCTCCCCAGGTGTAGAAAGTAAGTCAGTTAAAGAATTAGAGAGAACCAATGAACAGCAAACCAATTACCTGTTATGTTGTGCATCTGTGTTGGTTATTAGTCTCCCAAGGTGTAGCAAGTAACTCAGTTGAAGAATTAGAGAGAACCAATGAATAGTAAACCAATTACATGTTATGTTGTGCATCTGTGTTGGTTATTAGTCTCCCCAGGTGTAGCAAGTAAGTCAGTTGAAGAATTAGAGAGAACCAATGAACAGTAAACCAATTACATGTTATGTTGTGCGTCTGTGTTGGTTATTAGTCTCCCAGGTGTAGCAAGTAAGTCAGTTAAAGAATTAGAGAGAACCAATGAACAGTAAACCAATCGCCTGTTATGTTGTGCATCTGTGTTGGTTATTAGTCTCCCCAGGTGTAGCAAGTAAGTCAGTTGAAGTATTAGAGAGAACCAATGAACAGTAAACCAATTACATGTTATGTTGTGCATCTGTGTTGGTTATTAGTCTCCCCAGGTGTAGCAAGTAAGTCAGTTAGAGAATTAGAGAGAACCAATGAACAGTAAACCAATCGCCTGTTATGTTGTGCATCTGTGTTGGTTATTAGTCTCCCCAGGTGTAGCAAGTAAGTCAATCGAAGAATTAGAGAGAACCAATGAACAGTAAACCAATTACATGTTATGTTGTGCATATGTTTTGGTTATTAGTGTCCCCAGGTGTAGCAAGTAAGTCAGTTGAAGAATTAGAGAGAACCGATGAACAGTAAACCAATTACCTGTTATATTGTGCATCTGTGTTGGTTATTAGTCTCCCCAGGTGTAGCAAGTAAGTCAGTTGAATAATTAGAGAGAACCAACGAACAGTAAACCAATTACATGTTATCTTGTGCATCTGTGTTGGTTATTAGTCTCCCCAGGTGTAGGAAGTAAGTCAGTTGAAGAATTAGAGACAACCAATGAACAGTAAACTAATTACCTGTTATGTTGTGCATCTGTGTTGGTTATTAGTCTCCCCAGGTGTAGCAAGTAGGTCAGTTTAAGAATTAGAGAGAACCAATTAACAGTACACCAATTACATGTTATGTTGTGCATATGTGTTGGTTATTAGTCTCCCCAGGTGTAGCAAGTAAGTCAGTTAAAGAATTTGAGAGAACCAATGAACAGTAAACCAATCGCCCGTTATGTTGTGCATCTGTGTTGGTTATTAGTCTCCCCAGGTGTAGCAAGTAAGTCAGTTGAAGTATTAGAGAGAACCAATGAACAGTAAACCAATTACCTGTTATGTTGTGCATCTGTGTTGGTTATTAGTCTCCCCAGGTGTAACAAGTAAGTCAGTTGAAGAATTAGAGAGAACCAACGAACAGTAAACCAATTACCTGTTATGTTGTGCATCTGGGTTGGTTATTAGTCTCTCTAGGTGTAGCAAGTAAGTCAGTTGAAGAATTAGAGAGAACCAATGAATAGTAAACCAATTACCTGTTATGTTGTGCATCTGTGTTGGTTATTAGTCTCCCCAGGTGTAGCAAGTAAGTCAGTTGAAGAATTAGGGAGAACCAACGAACAGTAAACTAATTACCTGTTATGTTGTGCATATGTGTTGGTTATTAGTCTCACCAGGTGTAGCAAGTAAGTCAGTTGAAGAATTAAAGAGAACCAATGAACAGTAAACCAATTACATGTTATGTTGTGCATATGTGTTGGTTTTTAGTCTCCCCAGGTGTAGCAAGTAAGTCAGTTTAAGAATTAGAGAGAACCAATTAACAGTAAACCAATTACATGTTATGTTGTGCATATGTGTTGGTTATTAGTCTCCCCAGGTGTAGCAAGTGAGTCAGTTGAAGAATTAGAGAGAACCAATGAACAGTAAACCAATTACATGTTATGTTGTGCATATGTTTTGGTTATTAGTGTCCCCAGGTGTAGCAAGTAAGTTAGTTGAAGAATTAGAGAGAACCGATGAACAGTAAACCAATGACCTGTTATATTGTGCATCTGTGTTGGTTATTAGTCTCCCCAGGTGTAGCAAGTAAGTCAGTTGAAGAATTAGAGAGAACCAACGAATAGTAAACCAATTACATGTTATGTTGTGCATCTTTGTTGGTTATTAGTCTCCCCAGGTGTAGCCAGTAAGTCAGTTGAAGAATTAGAGAGAACCAACGAACAGTAAACCAATTACCTGTTATGTTGTGCATCTGTGTTGGTTATTAGTCTCCCCAGGTGTAGCAAGAAAGTCTGTTGAAGAATTAGAGAGAACCAATGAACAGTAAACCAATTACATGTTATGTTGTGCATATGTGTTGGTTATTAGTCTCCCCAGGTGTAGCAAGTAGGTCAGTTTAAGAATTAGAGAGAACCAATTAACAGTACACCAATTACATGTTATGTTGTGCATATGTGTTGGTTATTAGTCTCCCCAGGTGTAGCAAGTAAGTCAGTTTAAGAATTAGAGACAACCAATGAACAGTAAACTAAGTAACTGTTATGTTGTGCATATGTGTTGCTTATTAGTCTCCCCAGGTGTAGCAAGTAAGTCAGTTGAAGAATTAGAGAGAACCAATGAACAGTAAACCAATTACATGTTATGTTGTGCATATGTGTTGGTTATTAGTCTCCCCAGGTGTAGCAAGTAAGTCAGTTTAAGAATTAGAGAGAACCAATGAACAGTAAACCAATTACATGTTATGTTGTGCATATGTGTTGTTTAATAGTCTCCCCAGGAGTAGCAAGTGAGTCAGTTTAAGAATTAGAGAGAACCAATAAACAGTTGTCGCCACCCGCCGAAACGGACCTTGGCATTCGCGACGATGGTCGGACTCTTTTTATAGTTTTGAAAAGTGGTGGATTGTTAGAACGACTTATTCTCAAACTGAGACCTCATCGAACTAACAATTTTATTAAATGATTCACCAATCCATGTTAATCCCAAGCGGGACCCTCCATGGATTAGTGGTTTTCGCAAAGTAGTAGGGTTCTTGGAGTCGCCACCAATGTTTTACTCAAAACATTGGAAAAAGGGATAAGGCAATTGATTTCACAAATCAACTTTGGCCATTACAACCAGAGTCGGGTAAGGGAGTCGGTTACGTGTGAGGAAGGTGTTAGCACCCCACAACGCCCCTTTCGGGTTCCCTATGACGGATTATTTCATAAATAACAGTGTAAAATTACTAAATTACCCCTATTTATTATAAATGGCTATGAATAAGATATCTACATGATGAATAAATTAAACATGCGATGCAACAATCAGAAAGCAGTAAAAGGAAGGATTTTGAAGAAGAAACCTTTGAAGCGTGCTTTTATATATTCAAATGTTAGGAGGCTTTTTGGCGCTCCCTCCCACTACACGCTCGCTCGCTCCTTCCCTAAAAATTAATCTTTACTATGGAAATCAAAAAGATTTCCCTTCGACTAGTTCGAATTCTCAAGCTAAATGCTCAGAACTCAAGAACTTCGTCGGATCGGCTCTCGGAGAGAATTCTAGGGCAGAACATTGCTCAAAAACCCCAGAATACTCAAGAAGAGAGTCCAAGAAGTGTGGAAAAGTGTCAAATGACGTCCAAATGACGTCCTATATATAGGAGTGAGGCGCAGTACGGCCTCTGACATCAATACGGCCCGTACTGAAGATTTGAACTACAGTACGGCCGTATTGAATTCAGTACGGCCGTACTGAAGTTTCAAAAACTTCAGTACGGCCGTATTGGTTTCGGCACGGCCGTACTGAAGTTCAAAAACTTCAGTACGGCCGTATTGGGTTCAGTACGGCCGTATTGTAGTTCAAAATGTTCAGTACGGCCGTACTGAACTTCTAGGAGGCCGTATTGAGCCTCAATTCTCCCACATCTTTATTTTAAGCTACTCTAAGACCTCTAAACCTATAGATAATCATCCTAGGGTCTTCCAGGAGTCCTTCTGGCTGACTTTCCTTCGGTCTTCGAGAGTCTTCGAGTCTTATTTCCGACCCGGACAATTTTAGGGGTCTACAGCTGCCCCCCCTTTACTTAGTCAAACGGCTTTTTGGTGTACCGGTTGAGAAGTAAAGGAGTTGACCCAATTGTCCGGGGAGTAGGCCATCCTTCTGACTTGTAGTGTCTTCCGGTGGAAAATTGTTGAGTAGCCTCTCCAGGTTGAGTATTAGTCGTCGCCTCTCCAGGCTCGTGCATACCTCGGTGCTTCTGACAACCTTGGTAGCGTGAGTTTGCCCTCTCTAGGGTCTGCGGTTTGCCCTCCCCAGGGTTGCATACCTCCGTGCTTCTAGTCACTTTGGTAGCGTGAGTTTGCCCTCTCCAGGGTCTGCAGTTTGCCCTCCCCAGGGTCTGCGATTTGCCCTCCCCAGGGTCTGCGGTTTGCCCTCCCCAGGGTCTGCGGTTTGCCCTCCCCAGGGTTGCGTACCTCCGTGCTTCTAGTCACTTTGGTACCGTGAGTTTGCCCTCTCTAGGGTCTGCGGTTTGCCCTCCCCAGGGTCTGCGGTTTGCCCTCCCCAGGGTCTGCGGTTTGCCCTCCCCAGGGTTGCGTACCTCCGTGCTTCTAGTCACTTTGGTAGCGTGAGTTTGCCCTCTCCAGGGTCTGCGGTTTGCCCTCCCCAGGGTTGCGTACCTCCGTGCTTCTAGTCACTTTGGTAGCGTGAGTTTGCCCTCTCCAAGGTCTGCGGTTTGCCCTCCCCAGGGTTGCGTACCTCCGTGCTTCTAGTCACTTTGGTAGCGTGAGTTTGCCCTCTCCAGGGTCTGCGGTTTGCCCTCCCCAGGGTTGCGTACCTCCGTGCTTCTGGTCACTTTGGTAGCGTGAGTTTGCCCTCTCCAGGGTCTGCGGTTTGCCCTCCCCAGGGTTGCGTACCTCCGTGCTTCTAGTCACTTTGGTAGCGTGAGTTTGCCCTCTCCAGGGTCTGCGGTTTGCCCTCCCCAGGGTTGCGTACCTCCGTGCTTCTGACGACGGGGTAGCGTGAGTACCGCCTCTCCAGGCTCTACCTTGGTGTTTCTGACAACCTCGGTAGCTGAGTTTGCCCTCTCCAGGGTCTGCGGTTTGCCCTCCCCAGGGTTGCATACCTCCGTGTTTCTGATCACTTTGGTAGCGTGAGTTTGCCCTCTCCAGGGTCTACGGTTTGCCCTCCCCAGGGTTGCGTACCTCCGTGCTTCTGGTCACTTTGGTAGCGTGAGTTTGCCCTCTCCAGGGTCTGCGGTTTGCCCTCCCCAGGGTCTGCCTCCGTGTTTCTGACGATGTTGGCAGTGTGAGTTTGCCCTCTCCAGGGTCTGCGGTTTGCCCTCCCCAGGGTTGCGTACCTCCGTGCTTCTGGTCACTTTTGATAGAAGTAGTAGGAGAAATGAAGATGTGAACTCCTCCAAGCTTCTTCTAGGCACGGATCTTCTTCAAAGGAGATGTAGACCGAATGAATGGAAGCTCAAAATGGATGAGGAATTGCGGATTAGAAGACCTAATCCATAGAAGGAAGTATCCAAGCTCAAGCTACAAGGGATTGCACACTTCAAAGGGAAGGAAACTAGGTTTTCCTAAGGAATTTGAAGGCACTCTCTAAAGCTCTCTCTCTTGGAATTTCGGTGACTCTTGAATGGCTGAATTCAATTCAGATATCTCATATATTCAAAAGTGTTTACAAAAGGTGGGAAAAGATACACTTATAGGAAGCAATTAGGTTAACTTTGGGCGGCAATTTCAAATCAACCAAATTGGCGCCTAGTTTGAATTTCAAGTTTGAATTTGAAATTCAAACTTTGGCTTCCAACGTGACTAATTCAGATGCTACCCTCATTTAGGAGTCATTTAGAAGTGATTTGAGGTGAATTTGGAGCTCACATGGCCGGATCCATCCCATGCAAACCATGTGACTCAAATTCAACTCAAATTACTTCTAAATGATGTCTAAATGAAACCTAATTCTCCTATTAATGTTTTCTTCATATAATCCTATTTTAATGACCAAAATACAATGGTCTAATGAATACAATCAATAGGAAAAATTACAAGGAAAATAATGAGCCCAATATTGGGTACCAAAAACCCAAAGGCCCATGAAGCCCAAAACTAGGCCCAACTAGCCTAAACCCTAATCTATGGTCAAAATACAAGACCAACATGAAACTAGATTCCTAAACTAAGAAAGTACAATTAAACATGGTGTATAATCAATTAAGCCCAAGTAAGAAGCACCCTAGGCCCACCAAGCCCATCGGGCCCACCAAGCTCTGAAGCAGTCAAATCTTCAAGTAACCTCCTGGCCATAGCTCTAGTGGTTGGGCCTTTAGCCCATGCTCTTCCATCATTCCCTCCCTCTTGAGAAGGATTCGTCCTCGAATCTGAAGACTCTTCCTCATCATCACTAGCACCTACAAAAGGTTTTAGATCACTGACATTAAAAGTGGTGCTGACTCCATAGTCAGAGGGTAAATCAAGTCTATAGGCGTTATCATTGATACGCTGTAAGACCTGAAAGGGACCATCTCCTCTAGGACTGAGTTTAGACTTCCTTTGATTTGGAAAACGTTCTTTTCTTAAATGAAGCCAAACCCAATCACCTTCCTCGAAGATCATAGACTTCTTGCCTTTACTTCCTTGTTTTGCATATTTCTCATTTTGATTTTGAATATGAATTTTAATCCTTTCATGAAGTTTCTTAACAAAATCAGCCCTTGAAGCTCCTTCCTTATGAATGAAATGTTCAACATTAGGGAGAGGTATCAAGTCCAAAGGAGTTAAAGGATTAAACCCATAAACAGCCTCAAAAGGAGAAATATTGGTAGTTTTATGAACTACCCTATTGTAGGCAAATTCAATATGAGGTAAAAACTCATCCCAAGATTTGTGATTACCCTTTAGGACTGCCCTAAGCATAGTAGACAGAGATCTATTCACTACCTCAGTTTGGCCATCTGTTTGAGGATGACAAGTAGTTGAAAAGAGGAGTTTAGTTCCTAGTCTTGACCATAAGACACGCCAAAAATGGCTTAGAAACTTTGTATCTCTATCTGAAACTATAGTTTTAGGAAGTCCATGAAGTTTAACCACATCTCTAAAGAAGAGTTTTGCAATGTTGCTTGCATCATCTACTTTGTGGCATGGAATAAAATGAGCCATTTTACTAAAACGGTCCACTACCACAAAAATAGAATCCATTCCCCTTTGGGTTCTAGGTAAACCTAGTACAAAATCCATGCTAATATCCACCCAAGGAGAAGAAGCAACAGGCAAAGGTGTGTATGTTCCATGAGGCATTACTTTAGACTTAGCTTGTAAACAAGCTAAACATCTAAAACAATGCCTTTGGACATCTTTTCGCATATGGGGCCAATAAAATTTTTCTTTTAGCAAACTAAGGGTTTTATCAACACCAAAGTGCCCCATAAGCCCACCTTCATGACTCTCTTTAATTAATAGTTTCCTAATAGATCCTTGGGGTATACACAATCTTCCTTCTTTGTATAAATACCCCTCAGCCATATAGAAACCATCAAAAGCTTTTTGTTGACATTTTTTATAATTAACACCAAATTCAAGATCTTCTTCATACAATTCCCTAATATTATCAAATCCAAGAATTTGAGTTCCTAGGGACACAAGCAAAGTATGTCTCCTAGATAAAGCATCAGCTACAACATTGGATTTTCCTGTCTTGAATTTAATAATATATGGAAATTGTTCAAGAAACTCTAACCATTTGGCATGTCTCTTATTTAATTTACCTTGACCTCTTAAATATTTAAGTGACTCATGGTCACTATGGATGACAAACTCTTTGGACACAAGATAGTGTTCCCAAGTTTGTAAAGCTCTAACCAAGGCATACAACTCCTTATCATAGGTAGGGTAATTGAGGGAGGCACCTTTTAGTTTTTCACTAAAATATGCAATGGGGTGTCCTCCTTGCAATAACACAGCTCCTATACCAACTCCTGATGCATCACATTCTAGCTCAAAAGTCTTTTCAAAATTAGGTAGAGCTAGAATGGGTGCATTAGTAAGGTGATCTTTAAGTAATTGAAATGCTTGGTCATGCTTGGAAGTCCATTCAAATAAAATATCTTTTTTGACAAGCTCATTCAAGGGTGAAGCAATGCTAGAGAAGTTAGGTACAAATCTTCTATAAAAACTTGCTAAACCATGAAAACTCCTAACTTCACTAACATTTTTAGGCTTTGGCCACTCTTGAATGGCTTTAATTTTCTCGGGATCCACTTGAACCCCATTTGTGCTTACAATGAACCCTAGGAAAATCACATGATCCACACAAAAAGTACATTTTTCAAGATTTGCAAATAATTGGTTTTCCCTAAGGATCATCATAACTTCTCTAAGATGTCCTAAATGATCATCTTGAGACCTACTATAGATTAATATATCATCAAAATAAACAACCACAAATTTTCCTATACATTCTCTCAAGACATGATTCATAAGCCTCATGAATGTACTTGGTGCATTAGTTAAACCAAAAGGCATAACTAACCACTCATATAATCCAAATTTGGTTTTAAAAGCAGTTTTCCACTCATCACCCTTTTTAATTCTTATTTGGTGATAACCACTTTTAAGATCAATTTTAGAAAATATGGAAGCACCATGTAACTCATCAAGCATATCATCAAGTCTAGGGATTGGGTGCCTGTACTTGATTGTGATATTGTTAATGGCCCTACAATCACAACACATTCTCCATTTTCCATCTTTTTTGGGCACTAACAATACAGGCACAGCACAGGGACTCAAACTCTTTTGTACCCAACCCTTATTCAATAATTCATGGACTTGATTCTCGATCTCCTTAGTTTCTTGAGGATTTGTCCTATAGGCTGGTCTATTGGGTAGACTAACCCCAGGTACAAAATCAATTTGATGTTCTATACCCCTAAAAGGAGGAAGGCCTTGTGGACCTTCACTAGGGAATATATCATCAAATTCTTTTAATAAATGAGAAACTTGAGGAGATAAAGAACTAAGTTCAATACTTAAATTATGACACTGAAGCATACCTTTACAAAGAAGAATGTAAGAAGGTTTTTTAACAATCAAAGTTTTTTTTAAAGGTTTTTGTTGAATTCCTTCTTTTGGAAAAGATTTCTCTTCATCCTTCTTTGAAAACTTATGCTTCTTTTCCTTCTTTTCTTTTTTTTTATTCAAGTTTTTTTTTTCTTCTTCTCTTTTCTTTTTCATTTGTACTTGATCCTCTATCACTTGTGAAGGAGACAAAGGATGAAGTACAAACTTCTTTTCTTTATGAGTGAAAGTAATTTCATTGGTAAGGCCATTGTGCATGGTTTTCTTGTCAAATTGCCATGGCCTTCCCAACAAAATATGACAAGCTTCCATTGGAACTATGTCACAAACCACTTGGTCTTCATAGTTTCCAATAGAGAACTTGACTTTCACTTGTTGATTAACATTAATATCCCCATCTTCATTAATCCAATGAAGTTGATATGGTTTCGGATGAGGAATAATAGTAAGACCAAGCTTCTCTACCAACCTTGTGCTACAACAGTTGCAACAAGACCCACTATCCACAATGAGAGAACAAGCATTGTCTAAAACTTTACACCTTGTGTGAAATATGTTCTCCCTTTGTGAAAGATGAGGCTCATGAGGTTGGCTTCCTAGAAGCCTTCTAACCATGAGAAGTTGACCATCATAAGGATATGCACTTTCAATGTGATGATCTTCTTCACTAGTTTCACTATCACTTGAAGTGGTAGTACTAGTTTCATCAACACTACTATAAACGTCTTCCCCTTTCAAAATCATCACCTTTTTAGTGGGGCATTGAGAAGCTATATGGCCTCTCCCAAGACATTTAAAGCATTTGATGTCACTAGTCTTACTACTAGAAGTGACATTATTTTTGTTTTTCTCTTTTTCATTTTCTTTATCTTTTTCAAGACCTTTACCAAATTTCTTAGAGGAATCAAATTGACCCTCCCTCTTGTAGTCTTTCTTAACATAAGAACTAGATTGAGTTTTTCCTTTAAAAGAAGATTTTCTCAAATTTTGTTGTTCCACCCTTATACAAAGTTGGACCAAATCATCAAGGTCCCTATAAGGGAGTAACTCAACTCTATCTCTTATGTCAAAATTAAGACCACTTAGAAATCTAGCAATGGTCAATCTTTCTTCTTCCCTTATCCCAGCCCTCATGAGATATAACTCCATCTTTTGCCTATACTCCTCAACACTCATACCCTTTTGTTGGAGCCTTTGGAGCTTATCCATAAGCTCCCTACTATAATAAGAAGGTATGTGCCTTCTTCTCATAGCACTCCTCAACTCATTCCAATAAGTGATGGGAGGATCATTGTGAAGTCTTCTCTCTCTTTCCAAGGATGTCCACCAATACATGGCTTGTCCTTGAAAAGCTAGGGTGGCCAAAGGAACTTTTCTTTCCTCACCTACTTGATGACAAGTGAAGATTTGCTCCACTTTCATCTCCCAATCTAAGTAGATGTCCACATTATCTTTTCCATGAAAGTAAGGGAGATCAACCCTTGATTCCCTCACTTTGTGTTCTTTAATGACTCTCCTAGGTGTTGGTTGATAGTAAGCATCCATTTGGATACTACCATCATTATTTTGATTTTGAGAATCATTGGAGCTCTTGGTTGAGCTCCTAGAAGAACCTTTTGGACTTTTATTTTTATTTAATCTTTTTAAAAGTTTTTCTTCCCTTTGCTTAATCTTTTGGATTTCTTGTTCCAAAGCCATGATTTGTACTTCTTTTTCAAGTTTCTCTTTTTGTTTTTGAAGCATCTCATCATTTTTCCAAAGTTTTAGTGCTTCAACCTCCTTGACAATTCTTTCAAAACTTTTAGGAGTATCAAAGTCACTACTACCTTGAGAATGATGACTCATGGTTAAGCAAAAGAATTTGTATGCTATGCAAAAAGTTATAAAATGTTTTTGGTCTTTTCTAGGAATGAAAATAGCACTTGGAAGTCTAAGTGTACAAGTTGCACTATCAAGGGAGGTGAGCTACAAAGAGCCACTTAATAACCAAGCCTTTTCAAGTGGAAATCACTAAACTCCTTTGTGGTATTTCCAATTCCTCAAAACTTTTCACAAAATTTTTTTTTTTTTTTTGTATGCTTTTTCACAATTTGTTTGTTTTTGACACTTAACTAAACGTGAGCAAATAAAACTACACAAGTCTAGACGTTTATATGCAACAAAGTAAAGCAATTAAGTACAAGAAAACTTAAAAGAAGCAAGTTAAGCAACTAGTCGGATATCCTAAGTGGAAGCTTGAAACATATGAAATTTCCAAGCCACTTCCACTAGTACTACACGTGAGAGTCTATCAAGGATGTAGATATACCTGACCAGCTTCTTAATACTCCCTCCAAGCTTTACAAATTGATTTTAAAATACAAGAGAGATTGCAAAATTTAAACTAGCCTAGAAAGCAATAAATGGCGGTTTTGGTGACCAATTTAGTGACGGATTGTTGTGCAAATTTTCCAACACTTAATCAAGTGTTTAATCCGCCACTAATCCTTCAATATGATGCTACTGGACCTGCAAAAGAAACACAACAAAGAGGTTAATGGTGGCTGCCTCACAAGGTGAAAGGAATGGTCACTCAAGTGAAGGAAGTTTAGGAGAAGTTTTGGTCACTAAATTAGGTCAAATTTTTAGGTCTTAGTGTCCAAACTTTTCCTACTCTTTGTTGAGCAATGCTTGATCCTTGAGCAAGGATTTGAGGCCACTTCCAGCACAGGGAAATTATTGAAAGAAAACTAGACAAGCAATAAAGCACAATTTGGAAAGCTTATACCAAAAGTTAAGAGTAATATGTATATATGACAAGACTCAAAGAGGATCAACAAGTAAAACTGGAAAATAAGACTCCAAATAAAGCTAGCACTCAGTTAGGAATGTTCCTAGATAGTACTAGAGTAGATGAACAAAACAAAAAAAATTTGAAGACAATTGGACAAGTATAGCAAAAGTAGTAGCCAAAACAATAACAAGGAATCAAGTAGGTTTTTCAACTTGTATACCTCTCGGCTTTTTCCTTTTAATTTTCTTTCTCTATTTTTTTTAATTCTTTCTTTTTTTTCAATATCAAATTAAGAGTCCAGAGAGTAAATTTGCCTTTTGTTTCAAAATTTTTAAAGATTCCAAGCTATAGAAACCGAGAATATAAATCAGCCAAAAATTAGGTCAAATTTCAAGTAACTTGAATAACTAGTGCACTAGTCTTTAGGTTTTTGGTTTGGATTCCTTTGAACTCTTTTCTTTTTGATCTTTTGAACACTTTAGGCTCTGTTTTATCTCTGTTTTCAGCCTCTAATTTTTTTTAAAATTTGAATCCACAAGAAGAGTGCACTAGAAGTAGGTTTACACTTGAAATTTTTGAATCACAAAATTTTTATAAGTTTTTTCAATGGAATGTGATTTGAAAACTTAAGAACATAATAGAAACCTAACTCTAAAGAAACTTACTAGAACTAATAGCAAGTTATGAACACAATAAGGCAAAAGAAAAAGCACATATAGGAGGCAAGAACAATAGGTAAACCGAAAGCAAAATATGGACACAAAACTCAAAATAAAACTAGGTTAAACATGCTATTCAAGGAATTTGCAACAAGTAAGGACTAAACACAAACTTCTAAGACAAAACAAAGATTTAAAAACAAAATCTAAATGCAATGCATGAGGTCCAATCACGGACACATACAAGGAATGGAGAGACTCAAAATAAACTCAAAATTAGCACAAAGCAAATAGTTCCTACAAGTTGATTATGGAAGAAAAATTCAAGACAATCAACAATGGATCTATGAACTCAATAACATCAAAATATAGATCCGAATTGAAACTCAATTAAGACAAACATAAGAACACAAAGAACACAAAATATTCGGACCAAAACAAGGTGAAGAACTTATCTCCTTGAAGACCTTGCTCTTGATACCAAAAATGATAGAAGTAGTAGGAGAAATGAAGATGTGAACTCCTCCAAGCTTCTTCTAGGCACGGATCTTCTTCAAAGGAGATGTAGACCGAATGAATGGAAGCTCAAAATGGATGAGGAATTGCGGATTAGAAGACCTAATCCATAGAAGGAAGTATCCAAGCTCAAGCTACAAGGGATTGCACACTTCAAAGGGAAGGAAACTAGGTTTTCCTAAGGAATTTGAAGGCACTCTCTAAAGCTCTCTCTCTTGGAATTTCGGTGACTCTTGAATGGCTGAATTCAATTCAGATATCTCATATATTCAAAAGTGTTTACAAAAGGTGGGAAAAGATACACTTATAGGAAGCAATTAGGTTAACTTTGGGCGGCAATTTCAAATCAACCAAATTGGCGCCTAGTTTGAATTTCAAGTTTGAATTTGAAATTCAAACTTTGGCTTCCAACGTGACTAATTCAGATGCTACCCTCATTTAGGAGTCATTTAGAAGTGATTTGAGGTGAATTTGGAGCTCACATGGCCGGATCCATCCCATGCAAACCATGTGACTCAAATTCAACTCAAATTACTTCTAAATGATGTCTAAATGAAACCTAATTCTCCTATTAATGTTTTCTTCATATAATCCTATTTTAATGACCAAAATACAATGGTCTAATGAATACAATCAATAGGAAAAATTACAAGGAAAATAATGAGCCCAATATTGGGTACCAAAAACCCAAAGGCCCATGAAGCCCAAAACTAGGCCCAACTAGCCTAAACCCTAATCTATGGTCAAAATACAAGACCAACATGAAACTAGATTCCTAAACTAAGAAAGTACAATTAAACATGGTGTATAATCAATTAAGCCCAAGTAAGAAGCACCCTAGGCCCACCAAGCCCATCGGGCCCACCAAGCTCTGAAGCAGTCAAATCTTCAAGTAACCTCCTGGCCATAGCTCTAGTGGTTGGGCCTTTAGCCCATGCTCTTCCATCAACTTTGGTAGCGTGAGTTTGCCCTCTCCAGGGTCTGCGGTTTGCCCTCCCCAGGGTTTTGTGATGATTTTGTCTCCACAGTCCACGATGCTGCTTCGACGATTGTTTTTGATTTTTGTGCCACTGAGGGCTGGATAACGCAGGGATCCGTCTAGGGGATGTGCAGTTACTCATAGGTTCTTGTGTCCCAACTTTCCATTGCGTAGTTGGTGCCCACTGGAGAATTTCTGATTCCTTGGGGGTGCAGACACAAAGATGCTCTTTCTGATGTGAGCGGCGCCTTATGGTTGGCTGACGTCCTTTCGACGTTGGTGGAGTATCCCGGTTATCCTTATTCGGGTGACTCTTTTTGATTTTCTGGTTTTATTGCCTCTGCGTAGGCTGTTATCCGCTGGGGGATTCTGTCGTTGATTTTGATTAGCCTCTTTTGTTAGGCAGATCATCTTGGCGTTCGGTGTATGGTTGAATACCAAATTCCGCTTGGGGAAAGGGTATTGATCTTTTGGATTTTCCTTTTTTTGGAGGAGTGCCTCTGAGTAGGCGAATGTGAATTGAGGATTTTATGTATCCCAGAGTATTATTTAGAAAGCCTCTGCAGGCTTAGCTTCACTCTTCGCTTGAGTTGGAAAGCTATCTTCTACTGAGGAAGTCAGAGTCCTTTGACTCGGATATTCTGTTTGGATGATCATGCTTCCATTGGGGAATTTTGCTGATCTTGCTTTGATAGCTCTTACTGGGGATTTGACCCAAGAGTGCGAGCTGAGAAGTCTCTGGGGAGTATTATTTCGGCAAGCCTCTCCAGGCTCAGTTATTCTGTACAATTTGTTGGATTTTCTGTATTTTGCCTTTTTTGTTGATTTCGGCTTTTCTTGTATTTTTGCCTTTTTTGTTGATTTCGGCTTTTTCTGTATTTTTGCCTTTTTTGTTGATTTTGGCTTTTTCTGTTGGCTACTGTCATACACAACAAATTTTTCCTATTTTTCTATTTTTATGCGACTGCCTCATGATAAGGTCTTTGAATGTGCAACTAATGTGTGTGTGATGCACAAATGCAAGTTTAATCATTTTGTTAATGTTTTTAGAAAAATGAATGGCTCTCCCTATCCTCCTCTTCTTGGAGGAATTTCTGTCGTCGACGCGAGGGAATATTTTTGTGAGCCTTTTACGCAGGAGATTACGGATTTTATAGGAACCCCTCCAACTTTCTTTATTGACCGATTATTAAAGGAATTTCGTACAATTTTTTAGAAACACCAATTTAGAGGCATAATCACATGGTCAAGAGAGAAGAGAAATGAATAGATATTTTATTGATATTCACAAATGGTTTTACAGAAAGATATACAAAAGGAATTTCTGAAGAATGGCTGGCCAGGGTAGGCTATATACATCAGGCTTAACAATTATATCTGTAATTGTTGCTCTTACGTTCCCCTAATTGCTTCGGGTGAGATGCCTGAGCCAGGAGTGTAGATACTGCAAGACGCTTGCTTCTAGAAGATAATCACTTGAACCGCCTTTCGGTTTTCGATTCAAGTGATCGTTGCTTGCTTTGTTTTTGTGTCTTATTCTTTTGCCCCTAATTTTTGCCTAGGACGTATCCTAGCGGGGATAAATTCGCCTTTGTTTTGCCTAGTACCCTTGTACTGGCGGGCTTTTTATTTTGCCCTAACTTTTGCCTAGGACGCCCTTTTCGGGTTTTCATCCTAGCGGGCCTATGCAAGAAACGTCTTCAAGCATAGTACTTCTTTACCACGTCAGCGTTGACTGGGTATCGAAGTTCTTCTCCATCCATGTCCATGAGGATCAATGCTCCTCCTGAGAAGGCTCGCTTTACCACGTATGGTCCTTCGTAATTCGGGGCCCACTTTCCGATTTTGTCCTTTTGAGCTGGTAGCAATTTCTTCATTACCAGCTCTCCCTCATGGTAGACTCGAGGGTGGACTTTCTTGTCAAAAGCCTTTTTGATCTTCCTCTGATAGGCTTGACCATGGCATATGGCGTTCAGCCGTTTCTCTTCGATAAGATTCAATTGGTCGTATCGGCTTTGAACCCATTCTGCCTCGGAAAGTTTTGCTTCCATGATTACCCTTAGCGAAGGTATCTCGACTTCAACAGGTAGAACTGCCTCCATCCCATAGACGAGGGAGAATGGAGTAGCTCCTGTAGATGTGCGTACTGAAGTCCTATAACCATGAATAGCGAAGGGTAACATCTCATGCCAGTCTTTAAATGAGACAACCATCCTTTGCACTATTTTCTTGATGTTTTTATTGGCTGCCTCGACTGCCCCATTCATCTTTGGCCGATATGGGGAAGAGTTGTGGTGTTGGATCTTGAATTCTTGGCACAGTTCTTCCACCATTTTGTTGTTCAAATTAGATCCATTATCAGTGATGATTTTATCGGGAATACCGTATCTGCATATAATGTTCTTCCTGATGAAGGATGTTACCACCTTTCGGGTCACATGAGCATACGATGCCGCTTCTACCCATTTGGTGAAATAGTCAATGGCCACAAGGATGAATCTATGTCCATTGGAAGCTTTTGGCTCGATGGGTCCAATAACATCCATGCCCCACATTGCGAATGGCCAAGGTGAAGCCAATACATTTAGTGGAGTCGGTGGGACATGAATGTTGTCGGCGTATGCTTGACACTTATGGCATTTTCGCACGTACTGATAACAATTCCTTTCCATGGTCGACCAATAGTATCCCGCCCTGAGGATCTTTTTAGCCATTGCAGGCCCAGGGATATGGGTACCGAAAACCCCCTCATGTATTTCTTTGATCATATTTTGAGCTTCGACTTGGTCTATACATCTCAACAAGACCGAGTCATAATTTTTCTTGTAGAGGGTTTCACCAATTAGCAGCAATCCCATGGCCCTTCTTCGGATATGCTTCTTGTCATTATCGCTGGCCGCATCAGGATATTCCCCTTTTGTTAAATATTGCTTGATGTCATGGAACCATGGACAATCATCGACAGCTTCATCTATCAGTAGGCAGAACGCTTGCTTATCGTGCCGCCGGATATTGATGATGGGCATTTCGTGCTCCTTATCCAAGGCGAACATCGAAGAGAGTGTAGCAAGAGCGTCGGCAAACTGATTCTCCTCCCTTGGAATGTATTCAAAGATGACACTTTGGAAGAGATGTGTCAAATCTTTGATGTGCTCAACATATGGTATCAATTTAGGATTTCGGACTTCCCAATCACCTCGTAGTTGGTAGATGACTAGGGCCGAATCACCAAACACTTTGAGCTTTAGGATACCATTGTTGATGGTTGCTTGGATTCCTAACGCGCAAGCCTCGTATTCAGCCATGTTGTTTGTACAATCGAAGTTGAGTCTTGCCGTTATGGGAATGTATTTTCCTTGTGGAGAGGTTAGCACCGTGCCAATCCCTCTTCCAAGCATGTTGGAGGCTCCATCAAAATACATGGTCCATGCATCATCTTTAGGCTCTTCATGTTGTAGATTCATTATATCCTCATCGGGGAAGTCATCCTGAAGGGATTGGTAATCGTTGGTCGGCCCGTGTGCTAGGTAATCAGCTAGGGTACTACCCTTGATGGCCTTTTGTGTGACATGTATGATGTCGAATTCTGATAACTGTACTTGCCATCGAGCAATCTTCCCAGTGATTATTGGTTTGTCGAACACGTACTTAATTGGATCCATTTTGGAAACCAACCAAGTAGTATGCCTAATCATATACTGCCTGAGCCGTTGTGTTGCCCATGCTAACGCACAACATGTCTTTTCTAACGGCGTGTAGCGGGTTTCATAGTCAAGAAATTTCTTGCTCAGGTAGTAGATGGCTCGTTCTTTCTTTCCCGTTTCATCTTGTTGTCCTAGCACACATCCCATGGACTCATCAAGCACGGTTAAATAGAGGATTAATGGTCTTCCCTCGACAGGTGGCACCAATACTGGTGGATTGGCCAAGCACTGTTTGATCTTGTCGAAAGCTTGTTGACAATCTTCATTCCAAGATTCGGAATGATTCTTGTGCAACAGCCTGAATATTGGTCTACACGTGTCGGTCAACTGTGCGATGAACCTTGCGACATAGTTCACCCTGCCGAGGAATCCTCTTATCTCTTTCTCGGTCTTAGGAGGAGGCATTTCCATTATTGCCTTTACTTTATCGGGGTCCACCTCTATGCCTTTTTCACTGACGATGAACCCGAGAAGCTTACCCGACCGAACTCCGAAAGTACACTTAGCCGGATTTAGCTTAAGCTGATACTTGCGAAGTCGGTTGAATAATTTTCTCAAATATTGGATATGGTCCATTTCGTTCTTTGACTTCGCGATCATGTCGTCCACGTATACCTCGATTTCTTTGTGGATCATGTCGTGGAATAACGTCACCATCGCTCGTTGGTAGGTGGCACCCGCATTTTTTAGTCCAAAAGGCATCACCCTGTAGCAGAAAGTGCCCCAGGGTGTAATGAAGGAAGTTTTCTCGCGGTCTTCCTCATTCATCTTGATTTGGTTGTACCCAGAGTACCCATCCATAAAGGAATAAAGTGTGTTCGTGGCTGTATGATCCACTAGTGTATCGATGTGTGGTAAGGGAAAATCGTCCTTTGGACTGGCACGATTCAGATCCCTGTAGTCAACACAGACTCTAACCTTTCCATTCTTTTTAATGACTGGCACGATGTTAGCCAGCCATTCGGGATACTGAGATACAACCAAGAATCCCGCGTCTAATTGCTTTTCGACCTCCTCCTTGATCTTTAAAGACCACTCGGGCTTGATTCGTCGGAGCTTTTGTTTGACGGATCGAAACCCTTCTTTCAATGGTAGCTTGTGCTCGACGATGTTAGTGTCCAAACCGGGCATATCACGGTACGACCATGCAAATATGTCCTTATATTCCCTTAACAATTGGATCAATTGTGCCCTTATTTCATCACTGATATGGGTCCCAATGTTGACCTCTTTTATCTCTTGGTCCTACCCCAAATTTACGGTCTCCAATTTCTCTTGATACGGTTGGAGTAGACGAGCTTCTTGATTTAGCAGTCTTTGCAGATCCGGAGAGATGGTCTCCTCATCACTGTCCAACTCAACCCATTCACCCTCAACTTTCGGATCCCGGTCAGAGCGAACAATCACAGACATAATTGTTTTACTGGTTCTGTTTTTGGTTTAGAATTATTAATAATATTAATAAGAGAGAGAGAGAAAAGAACAAATGAGAGAATGATGTGTGAAAAATGCCTCTTTATTGATATGTATAAAAAACTGTACAAAAAAACCCTTATTTACATGAAAAGGATCTCATGATCTTGGGTACTGATCATGAGTCCCAAAAAGAAAAATGTGGAGGGGCCCTATCGTGGCTTGCTCTTCTCTCTACTCCTGCTTCGGCAGAGGATTCTTGCTCACGTCGGGCGCTGTCGAATCAAAAGTGATCCACCCAGCATCGATAAGGTCTTGGACCTTATATTTGAGAGCTCTACAGTTCTCCGTTGAATGCCCCGGTGCCCCCGAATGGTATAGACATTTGTCTTGAGGTTTGTACCAATCGGGATAAGGTGGATCAATCTTCCTTGGTGGAATGTAAGCTAGAAGATGAGCTTGCTCTAGCTTCGGTAGGAGGTCGCTATATGTGGTCGGAAGTTTATCAAACTTCTTCACAGGGTTGTATTGCGACTTTCCCGACTTCGAAGTGGAAAAAGATGAAGAAATAGTTACGGCATTGACTCCTCCCTCCTTCTTCTTCCCATAGGTCTTCTTAGCTTCAAATGATTGGGAAGGCCCAGCTAGCTTCCCACTTTTCAGTCCTTGTTCCACTCTTTCTCCAATGGTGATGATGTCCGAGAAGAGCGTTGTCGTGTTCCCTATCATTTTGTCATAATAGGGACCGGTCAATGAATTTATGAATAGGGACACCGTCTCCTTATCCGACAGCGGGGGCTCTATTTGTGCTGCCAATTCCCTCCATCGTTGGGCGTACGCCTTAAAGGATTCATCATTTTTCTTGCTCAAGGCTTGAAGATCGGACCTATCGGGTGTTAGGTCGATGTTATACTTGTAGCGCTTGAGAAATGCGTCGGCCAACTGCCTCCACGTATACACCTGATTCCCATCCAGCTGCATATACTAGTTGAGTGCGGTATCAGCCAAGCTCTCTTGGAAGCAATGGATTAAGAGCTTTTCATTAGTGGCATATGCAGCCATTTTTCGGCAATACATAGTGAGATGACTTTTGGGGCAAGTCGATCCCACATACTTTGGGAAATCGGGCACTTTAAATTTGGGAGGGAATTGGATGTCCCTCACTAAGCACATGTCGGCGGCATCTTTGATATCAAAATCATGCCCCTCCATAGCCCTCAGCCGGTCCTCGAGAGCGTGGAATTGTTCCTTTGAAATCTCGGGCTCTCTAATTGTAATCCCCGCCCTAAGGGGTACAGCTTGCGGAGGCTCTTGCTCTTGCTCCTCCTCATGATGGGACTCATGGTCACTGTGTTGAGCCCCGTGTATGTTTTGGTGACGCATGAGTTCCATCATTTGTGCCATTTGCTCCTTGAGCTGTGAGAGCTCGGCTGTAAGCTTCTTATTTTGTTCCTCCAACGCGTCCATTTTCTTGAGTTTCTGCGCGCGCGTGAGGACAGAGAGATGACCAGCCACTTTCTAAAATGAATGCTTAATCTAATTAGTTTATTTATGGAATGAATACACTCTTGACATGAGCTTGGTAACCTTCCATCTTTAAGGCGCTGCCTTTTTAAGACGGAGGTTTACCACCCTCCTTGGCTTATGATCTCTCCCCAACGGAGAATCTCAATAGTCATGGGTCTCTTTCACTCATGTCAAGGGGTATTGGTGAGCCTAAAATGAATGGTTATGAGGATGCATGATGTCTTATTGGTAATGATGCACATGCTCCTCACTTTTATTATATTTTCACACATGGTCTTTCCTCTCATGTCATGATATTTTTCATGCATGGGGGTTATTCTTAGACCTTATCACGAGGTTTATTATTAATGCACAAACAATGTCACATAGACCTATACACAAACAATTCACTCATCCACGAACAGTCACGAGCGAATCACGAGGTAGGGGTATCCTGCAGAAAAGTGCATTTTCAAGGAGGTTCTAACTGTTCTCACCGGTCTGAGGCCCCCAAGGTGCCCCCATTATAGGGACCCAATCCCTCTCGTCGTAAGTCGATGGAAAGTTCCAACGCACTGTCGGACTTGAGTTCATGGTTTTCACCTTGAGTGATGTTTTCCGACAACGGTCTACGGGCACCTATAGACCCATTCGACAACCGGCCGTACTAACATCCACTCCCTATTGCTTTCCACTCATGCCCCCGGGTATAGAGGGAACTGTTGTGTGCAAAGGTTTGTGTGCAGTTTATACTTCAAACAATTGCGGAAATTTAAACATACAACAGTTATTAAAGCCAAATAGATAAAACATGCTATCATACAAGTGAGGGGTAATGAAGTAATTTTAAACTATTATTTTTAGAAACAATCCATCACTAAATGGGACTGACTCTCGAGACTTCCCCAGTGGAGTCGCCATCTGTCGCCACCCGTCGAAACGGACCTTGGCATTCGCGACGATGGTCGGACTCTTTTTATAGTTTTGAAAAGTGGTGGATTGTTAGAACGACTTATTCTCAAACTGAGACCTCATCGAACTAACAATTTTATTAAATGATTCACCAATCCATGTTAATCCCAAGCGGGACCCTCCATGGATTAGTGGTTTTCGCAAAGTAGTAGGGTTCTTGGAGTCGCCACCAATGTTTTACTCAAAACATTGGAAAAAGGGATAAGGCAATTGATTTCACAAATCAACTTTGGCCATTACAACCAGAGTCGGGTAAGGGAGTCGGTTACGTGTGAGGAAGGTGTTAGCACCCCACAACGCCCCTTTCGGGTTCCCTATGACGGATTATTTCATAAATAACAGTGTAAAATTACTAAATTACCCCTATTTATTATAAACGGCTATGAATAAGATATCTACATGATGAATAAATTAAACATGCGATGCAACAATCAGAAAGCAGTAAAAGGAAGGATTTTGAAGAAGAAACCTTTGAAGCGTGCTTTTATATATTCAAATGTTAGGAGGCTTTTTGGCGCTCCCTCCCACTACACGCTCGCTCGCTCCTTCCCTAAAAATTAATCTTTACTATGGAAATCAAAAAGATTTCCCTTCGACTAGTTCGAAATCTCAAGCTAAATGCTCAGAACTCAAGAACTTCGTCGGATCGGCTCTCGGAGAGAATTCTAGGGCAGAACACTGCTCAAAAACCCCAGAATACTCAAGAAGAGAGTCCAAGAAGTGTGGAAAAGTGTCAAATGACGTCCAAATGACGTCCTATATATAGGAGTGAGGCGCAGTACGGCCTCTGACATCAATACGACCCGTACTGAAGATTTGAACTACAGTACGGCCGTATTGAATTCAGTACGGCCGTACTGAAGTTTCAAAAACTTCAGTACGGCCGTATTGGTTTCGGTACGGCCGTACTGAAGTTCAAAAACTTCAGTACGGCCGTATTGGGTTCAGTACGGCCGTATTGTAGTTCAAAATGTTCAGTACGGCCGTACTGAACTTCTAGGAGGCCGTATTGAGCTTCAATTCTCCCACATCTTTATTTTAAGCTACTCTAAGACCTCTAAACCTACAGATAATCATCCTAGGGTCTTCCAGGAGTCCTTCTGGCTGACTTTCCTTCGGTCTTCGAGAGTCTTCGAGTCTTATTTCCGACCCGGACAATTTTAGGGGTCTACAACAGTAAACCAATTACATGTTATGTTGTGCATATGTGTTGGTTATTATTCTCCCCAGGTGTAGCAAGTAAGTCAGTTGAAGAATTAGGGAGAACCAATGAACAGTAAACCAATTACCTGTTATGTTGTCCATCTGTTTTTGTTATTAGTCTCCCCAGGTGTAGCAAGTAAGTCAGTTGAAGAATTAGAGAGAACCAACGAATAGTAAACCAATTACATGTTATGTTGTGCATCTGTGTTGGTTATTAGTCTCCCCAGGTGTAGCAAGTAAGTCAGTTGAAGAATTAGTGACAACCAATGAACAGTAAACCAATTACATGTTATGTTGTGCATATGTGTTGGTTATTAGTCTCCCCAGGTGTAGCAAGTAAGTCAGTTGATGAATTAGAGAGAACCAATGAACAGTAAACCAATTACATGTTATGTTGTGCATCTGTGTTGGTTATTAGTCTCCCCAGGTGTAGCAAGTAAGTCAGTTAAAGAATTAGAGAGAACCAATGAACAGTAAACCAATTACCTGTTATGTTGTGCATCTGTGTTGGTTATTAGTCTCCCCAGGTGTAGCAAGTAAGTCAGTTGAAGAATTAGAGAGAACCAATGAACAGTAAACCAATTACATGTTATGTTGTGCATCTGTGTTGGTTATTAGTCTCCCCAGGTGTAGCCAGTAAGTCAGTTGAAGAATTAGAGAGAACCAATGAACAGTAAACCAGTTACCTGTTATGTTGTGCATCTGTGTTGGTTATTAGTCTCCCCAGGTGTAGCAAGTAAGTCAGTTGAAGAATTAGAGGGAACCAACCAACAGTAAACTAATTACCTGTTATGTTGTGCATCTGTGTTGGTGGTTGGTCTCCCCAGGTGTAGCAAGTAAGTCAGTTTAAGAATTAGAGACAACCAATGAACAGTAAACCAATTACATGTTATGTTGTGCATCTGTGTTGTTTATTAGTCTCCCCAGGTGTAGCAAGTAAGTCAGTTGAAGAATTAGTGACAACCAATGAACAGTAAACTAATTACCTGTTATGTTGTGCATATGTGTTGGTTATTAGTCTCCCCAGGTGTAGCAAGTAAGTCAGTTGAAGAATTAGAGAGAACCAATGAACAGTAAACCAATTACCTGTTATGTTGTGCATCTGTGTTGGTTATTAGTATCCCCAGGTGTAGCAAGTAAGTCAGTTGAAGAATTAGAGAGAACCAACGAACAGTAAACCAATTACCTGTTATGTTGTGCATCTGTGTTGGTTATTAGTCTCCCCAGGTGTAGCAAGTAAGTCAGTTGAAGAATTAGAGAGAACCAATGAACAGAAAACCAATTACATGTTATGTTGTGCATATGTGTTGGTTATTAGTTTCCCCAGGTGTAGCAAGTAAGTCAGTTGAAGAATTAGAGAGAACCAATGAACAGTAAACCAATTACATGTTATGTTGTGCATCTGTGTTGGTTATTAGTCTCCCCAGGTGTAGTAAGTAAGTCAGTTGAAGAATTAGAGTTAACCAATGAACAGTAAACCAATTATTTGTTATGTTGTGCATCTGTGTTGGTTATTAGTCTCCCCAGGTGTTGCAAGTAAGTTAGTTGAAGAATTAGAGAGAACCAATGAACAGTAAACCAATTACATGTTATGTTGTGCATCTGTGTTGGTTATTAGTCTCCCCAGGTGTAGCAAGTAAGTCAGTTAAAGAATTAGAGAGAACTAATGAACAGTAAACCAATTACCTGTTATGTTGTGCATCTGTGTTGGTTATTAGTCTCCCCAGGTATAGCAAATAAGTCAGTTGAAGAATTCGAGAGAACCAATGAACAGTAAACCAATTACATGTTATGTTGTGCATCTGTGTTGGTTATTACTCTCCACAGGTGTAGCAAGTAAGTCAGTTGAAGAATTAGAGAGAACCGATGAACAGTAAACCAATTACATGTTATGTTGTGCATCTGTGTTGGTTATTAGTCTCCCCAGGTGTAGCAAGTAAGTCAGTTGAAGAATTAGAGAGAACCAATGAACAGTAAACCAATTACCTGTTATCTTGTGCATTTGTGTTGGTTATTAGTCTCCCCAGGTGTAGCAAGTAAGTCAGTTGAAGAATTAGAGAGAACCAACGAACAGTAAACCAATTACCTGTTATGTTGTGCATCTGTGTTGGTTATTAGTCTCCCCAGGTGTAGCAAGAAAGTCAGTTGAAGAATTAGAGAGAACCAATGAACAGTAAACCAATTACATGTTATGTTGTGCATCTGTGTTGGTTATTAGTCTCCCCAGGTGTAGCAAGTAAGTCAGTTGAAGAATTAGAGAGAACCAATGAACAGTAAACCAATTACCTGTTATCTTGTGCATCTGTGTTGGCTATTAGTCTCCCCAGGTGTAGCAAGTAAGTCAGTTGAAGAATTAGAGAGAACCAACGAACAGTAAACCAATTACATGTTATGTTGTGCATCTGTGTTGGTTATTAGTCTCCCCAGGTGTAGCAAGTAAGTTAGTTGAAGAATTAGAGACAACTAATGAACAGTAAACCAATTACCTGTAATGTTGTGCATCTATGTTGGTTATTAGTCTGATGTGCTTCCACTTGGATGCACATAGAAATTTCTTCAAGTCTCCATGGTTCCTTAGACGGATGATCAAGGAAGGATGCTCCAAAGAGACTCAAGGTGGCCGAAGCTTGCTTCCTAGCTAAGGTCCAAAGAAGTAAGGCAACCTAACTCTACAAAGGGAAGCACTCAAGGAGGGTAGAGTAGGATGCAAGGTGACTTTCGGAGGGAGAGAATTCAAATGAAGAATACTCATTCAATAATTCCAAAAGTGATTACAAGTCTCGGCCATATTGAATATATAGGGAAAATTAGGTTAAGGTGAGACCTTGGGTTAGCCTAAGGTTAAGTAAACCATGGTATGGTTACTTAACTTTAGGCGCCTAGAATTTGAATTCAAAATTCAAATTCTAGGAGCCAAACCCGGAACCTCCATGTGATTAGTTCATTTGGCATGTGATTAGAGATGCATTTGAGTTGCATTTCGGATCACACCATGTGCATGTGTTGCACATGGCCGAAATGCACACCAAATGTGCTCCTAATTACATGCTAATGTAACTACACATGTAACCTTAATTCACCCCAAATTCACATGACCTCTAAATGTAAATCCTACACTACAAGGCCGGAAATACAAGGCCCAAAGAAAATACAAGGCACCAAGGCCTACTCCTATTCTAACCCTAATCTAATGGGCTTGATACAAAGCCCAACAAAATAAAGTGGTGGGCTTTCCTTGGGCTTGGGCCCAATCTTCATGCATCCTTCTTGCCATTGCTCTAGTAGTTGGGCAGTTGGGCCCTTAGCCCATGGGCCTCCTCCATCATAGTCTCCCCAGGTGTAGCAAGTAAGTCAGTTGAAGAGTTAGAGAGAACCAATGAACAGTAAACAAATTACCTGTTATGTTGTGCATTTGTGTTGGTTCTTAGTCTCCCCAGGTGTAGCAAGTAAGTCAGTTGAAGAATTAGAGAGAACCAATGAATAGTAAACCAATTACATGTTCTGTTGTGCATCTGTGTTGGTTATTAGTCTCCCCAGGTGTAGCAAGTAAGTCAGTTAAAGAATTAGAGAGAACCAATGAACAGTAAACTAATTACCTGATATGTAGTGCATCTGTGTTGGTTATTAGTCTCGCCAGTGTAGACCCCTAAAATTGTCCGGGTCGGAAATAAAGCTTGAAGACTCTCGAAGACTGAAGGAAGATCAGCCAGAAGGATTTCCAGAAGGCCCAAGGAGGGTTCTCTATAGGTCTAGAGGTCTTAGGATAGCTAAAATAAGAAAAGTGGGAGGAATGAAGCCCAATGCGGCCTCCCAGAGGTTCAGTACGGCCGTATTGAGCATTTCGAACTACAATACGGCCGCAGCGAACTCAGTACGCCCGTATTGAAGTCTTTGAACTTCAATACGGCCGTACTGAATTCAATACGGCCGTATTGAAGTTCAAAACTTCAATACGGGCCGTATTGGACCCAGGGGCCGTACTGCGCCTCATCCCTATAAATAAGACGTCATTTGGACGTCATTGGACACTTTTACACACAGTTTTAACCCTCTCCTTGAGTATTCTAGGGTTTTTGAGCAGTGTTCTGCCCTAGAATTCACTCTGAGAGTTGATCCGACGAAGTTCTCGAATTCCGAGCATTTAGCTTGGAGATTCGAACTAGTCGATAGTAAAAATTATTTTTTAGGAAGGAGCGAGCGAGCTTGTAGAGGGAGGGAGTGCCAAAAAGCCTCCTAGACTTCATCGAAATATATAAAAGCACGCTTCAAAGGTTTCTTCTTCAAAATCCTTCCTTTTACTGCTTTCTGATTGTTGCATTGCATATCTAATTTATTCGCCATGTAGATATCTTGTTCATAATCGTTTATAATAAATAGGGGTAATTTAGTAATTTTACACTATTATTAATGAAATAATCTGTCATAGGGAACCCGAAAGGGGCGTTGTGGGGTGCTAACACCTTCCCCGCACGTAACCGACTCCCTTACCCAACTCTGGTTGTAATGGCCAAGGTTGATTTGCGAAAATCAATTGCCTTATCCCTTTTTCCAATGTTTTGAGTAAAACATTGGTGGCGACTCCAAGAACCCTACTTTGCGAAAACCACTAATCCATGGAGGGTCCCGCTTGGGATTAACATGGATTGGTGAACCATTTTAATAAAATTGTTAGTTCGACAAGGTCTCAGTTTGAGAATAAGTCGTTCTAACAATCCACCATTTTTCCAAAACTCTCAATAAGAGTCCGACCATCGTCGCGAATGCCAAGGTCCGTTTCGGCGGGTGGCGACAGCCAGGTGTAGCAAGTAAGTCAGTTGAAGAATTAGAGATAACCAATGAACAGTAAACCAATTACATGTTATGTTGTGCATATGTGTTGTTTATTAGTCTCCCCAGGTGTAGCAAGTGAGTCAGTTGAAGAATTAGAGAGAACCAATAAACAGTAAACCAATTACATGTTATGTTGTGCATATGTGTTGGTTATTAGTCTCCCCAGGTGTAGCAAGTAAGTCAGTTGAAAAATTAGAGAGAACCAATGAACAGTAAACCAATTACCTGTTATGTTGTGCATCTGTGTTGGTTATTAGTCTCCCCAGGTGTAGCAAGTAATTCAGTTGAAGAATTAGAGAGAACCAATGAACAGTAAACCAATTACATGTTATGTTGTGCATATGTGTTGGTTATTAGTCTCCCCAGGTGTAGCAAGTAAGTCAGTTGAAGAATTAAAGAGAACCAACGAACAGTAAACCAATTACCTGTTATGTTGTGCATCTGTGATGGTTATTAGTCTCCCCAGGTGTAGCAAGAAAGTCTGTTGAAGAATTAGAGAGAACCAATGAACAGTAAACCAATTACATGTTATGTTGTGCATATGTGTTGGTTATTAGTCTCCCCAGGTGTAGCAAGTAAGTCAGTTGAAGAATAAGAGAGAACCAATGAACAGTAAACCAATTACATGTTATGTAGTGCATCTGTGTTGGTTATTAGTCTCGCCAGGTGTAGCAAGTAAGTCAGTTGAAGAATTAGAGAGAACCAATGAATAGTAAACCAATTACATGTTCTGTTGTGCATCTGTGTTGGTTATTAGTCTCCCCAGATGTAGCAAGTAAGTCAGTTGAAGAATTAGAGAGAACCAACGAACAGTAAACCAATTACCTGTTATGTTGTGCATCTGTGTTGGTTATTAGTCTCCCCAGGTGTAGCAAGTAAGTCAGTTGAAGAATTAGAGAGAACCCACGAACAGTAAACCAATTACCTGTTATGTTGTGCATCTGTATTGGTTATTAGTCTCCCCAGGTGTAGCAAGAAAGTCTGTTGAAGAATTTGAGAGAACCAATGAACAGTAAACCAATTACATGTTATGTTGTGCATATGTGTTGGTTATTAGTCTCCCCAGGTGTAGCAAGTAATTCAGTTGAAGAATTAGAGAGAACCAATGAACAGTAAACCAATTACATGTTATGTTGTGCATATGTGTTGGTTATTAGTCTCCCCAGGTGTAGCAAGTAAGTCAGTTGAAGAATTAGAGAGAACCAACGAACAGTAAACCAATTACCTGTTATGTTGTGCATCTGTGATGGTTATTAGTCTCCCCAGGTGTAGCAAGAAAGTCTGTTGAAGAATTAGAGAGAACCAATGAACAGTAAACCAATTACATGTTATGTTGTGCATATGTGTTGGTTATTAGTCTCCCCAGGTGTAGCAAGTAAGTCAGTTGAAGAATAAGAGAGAACCAATGAACAGTAAACCAATTACATGTTATGTAGTGCATCTCTGTTGGTTATTAGTCTCGCCAGGTGTAGCAAGTAAGTCAGTTGAAGAATTAGAGAGAACCAATGAATAGTAAACCAATTACATGTTCTGTTGTGCATCTGTGTTGGTTATTAGTCTCCCCAGGTGTAGCAAGTAAGTCAGTTGAAGAATTAGAGAGAACCAACGAACAGTAAACCAATTACCTGTTATGTTGTGCATCTGTGTTGGTTATTAGTCTCCCCAGGTGTAGCAAGAAAGTCTGTTGAAGAATTAGAGAGAACCAATGAACAGTAAACCAATTACATGTAATGTTGTGCATATGTGTTGTTTATTAGTCTCCCCAGGTGTAGCAAGTAATTCAGTTGAAGAATTAGAGAGAACCAATGAACAGTAAACCAATTACATGTTATGTTGTGCATATGTGTTGGTTATTAGTCTCCCCAGGTGTAGCAAGTAAGTCAATTGAAGAATTAGAGAGAACCAACGAACAGTAAACCAATTACCTGTTATGTTGTGCATCTGTGTTGGTTATTAGTCTCCCCAGGTGTAGAAAGTAAGTCAGTTGAAGAATTAGAGAGAACCAATGAACAGTAAACCAATTACCTGTTATCTTGTGCATCTGTGTTGGTTATTAGTCTCCCCAGGTGTAGCAAGTAAGTCAGTTGAAGAATTACAGAGAACCAACGAACAGTAAACCAATTACATGTTATGTTGTGCATCTGTGTTGGTTATTAGTCTCCCCAGGTGTAGCAAGTAAGTTAGTTGAAGAATTAGAGACAACTAATGAACAGTAAACCAATTACCTGTAATGTTGTGCATCTGTGTTGGTTATTAGTCTCCCCAGGTGTAGCAAGTAAGTCAGTTGAAGAATTAGAGAGAACCAACGAACAGTAAACCAATTACCTGTTATGTTGTGCATCTGTATTGGTTATTAGTCTCCCCAGGTGTAGCAAGTAAGTCAGTTGAAGAATTAGAGAGAACCAATGAATAGTAAACCAATTACCTGTTATGTTGTGCATCTGTGTTGGTTATTAGTCTCCCCAGGTGTAGCAAGTAAGTCAGTTTAAGAATTAGGGAGAACCAATTAACAGTAAACCAATTACATGTTATGTTGTGCATATGTGTTGGTTATTAGTCTCCCCAGGTGTAGCAAGTAAGTCAGTTGAAGAATTAGAGAGAACCAATGAATAGTAAACTAATTACATGTTATGTTGTGCATCTGTGTTGGTTATTAGTCTTCCCAGGTGTAGCAAGTAAGTCAGTTGAAGAATTAGAGAGAACCAACGAACAGTAAACCAATTACCTGTTATGTTGTGCATCTGTGTTGGTTATTAGTCTCCCCAGGTGTAGCAAGTAAGTCAGTTGAAGAATTAGAGAGAATCAATGAATAGTAAACCAATTACCTGTTATGTTGTGCATCTGTGTTGGTTATTAGTCTCCCCAGGTGTAGCAAGTAAGTCAGTTTAAGAATTAGGGAGAACCAATTAACAGTAAACCAATTACATGTTATGTTGTGCATATGTGTTGGTTATTAGTCTCCCCAGGTGTAGCAAGTAAGTCAATTGAAGAATTAAAGAGAACCAATGAATAGTAAACTAATTACATGTTATGTTGTGCATATGTGTTGGTTATTAGTCTCCCCAGGTGTAGCAAGTAAGTCAGTTGAAGAATTAGAGAGAACCAACGAACAGTAAACCAATTACCTGTTATGTTGTGCATCTGTGATGGTTATTAGTCTCCCCAGGTGTAGCAAGAAAGTCTGTTGAAGAATTAGAGATAACCAATGAACAGTAAACAAATTACATGTTATGTTGTGCATATGTGTTGGTTATTAGTCTCCCCAGGTGTAGCAAGTAAGTCAGTTGAAGAATAAGAGAGAACCAATGAACAGTAAACCAATTACATCTTATGTAGTGCATCTGTGTTGGTTATTAGTCTCGCCAGGTGTAGCAAGTAAGTCAGTTGAAGAATTAGAGAGAACCAATGAATAGTAAACCAATTACATGTTCTGTTGTGCATCTGTGTTGGTTATTAGTCTCCCCAGGTGTAGCAAGTAAGTCAGTTGAAGAATTAGAGAGAACCAACGAACAGTAAACCAATTACCTGTTATGTTGTGCATCTGTGTTGGTTATTAGTCTCCCCAGGTGTAGCAAGAAAGTCTATTGAAGAATTAGAGAGAACCAATAAACAGTAAACCAAATACATGTTATGTTGTGCATATGTGTTGGTTATTAGTCTCCCCAGGTGTAGCAAGTAATTCAGTTGAAGAATTAGAGAGAACCAATGAACAGTAAACCAATTACATGTTATGTTGTGCATATGTGTTGGTTATTAGTCTCCCCAGGTGTAGCAAGTAAGTCAGTTGAAGAATTAGAGAGAACCAACGAACAGTAAACCAATTACCTGTTATGTTGTGCATCTGTGATGGTTATTAGTCTCCCCAGGTGTAGCAAGAAAGTCTGTTGAAGAATTAGAGAGAACCAATGAACAGTAAACCAATTACATGTTATGTTGTGCATATGTGTTGGTTATTAGTCTCCCCAGGTGTAGCAAGTAAGTCAGTTGAAGAATAAGAGAGAACCAATGAACAGTAAACCAATTACATGTTATGTAGTGCATCTGTGTTGGTTATTAGTCTCGCCAGGTGTAGCAAGTAAGTCAGTTGAAGAATTAGAGAGAACCAATGAATAGTAAACCAATTACATGTTCTGTTGTGCATCTGTGTTGGTTATTAGTCTCCCCAGGTGTAGCAAGTAAGTCAATTGAAGAATTAGAGAGAACCAACGAACAGTAAACCAATTACCTGTTATGTTGTGCATCTGTGTTGGTTATTAGTCTCCCCAGGTGTAGCAAGAAAGTCTGTTGAAGAATTAGAGAGAACCAATGAACAGTAAACCAATTACCTGTTATGTTGTGCATCTGTGTTGGTTATTAGTCTCCCCAGGTGTAGCAAGAAAGTCAGTTGAAGAATTAGAGAGAACCAATGAACAGTAAACCAATTACATGTGATGTTGTGCATATGTGTTGATTATTAGTCTCCCCAGGTGTAGCAAGTAAGTCAGTTGAAGAATTAGAGAGAACCAACGAACAGTAAACCAATTACCTGTTATGTTGTGCATCTGTGTTGGTTATTAGTCTCCCTAGGTGTAGCAAGAAAGTCTGTTGAAGAATTAGAGAGAACCAATGAACAGTAAACCAATTACATGTTATGTTGTGCATATGTGTTGGTTATTAGTCTCCCCAGGTGTAGCAAGTAATTCATGTGAAGAATTAGAGAGAACCAATGAACAGTAAACCAATTACATGTTATGTTGTGCATCTGTGTTGGTTATTAGTCTCCCCAGGTGTAGCAAGTAAGTCAGTTGAAGAATTAGAGAGAACCAATGAACAGTAAACCAATTACCTGTTATCTTGTGCATCTGTGTTGGTTATTAGTCTCCCTAGGTGTAGTAAGTAAGTCAGTTATAGAATTAGAGAGAACCAACGAACAGTAAACCAATTACATGTTATGTTGTGCATCTGTGTTGGTTATTAGTCTCCCCAGGTGTACCAAGTAAGTTAGTTGAAGAATTAGAGACAACTAATGAACAGTAAACCAATTACCTGTAATGTTGTGCATCTGTGTTGGTTATTAGTCTCCCCAGGTGTAGCAAGTAAGTCAGTTGAAGAATTAGAGAGAACCAACGAACAGTAAACCAATTACCTGTTATGTTGTGCATCTGTGTTGGTTATTAGTCTCCGCAGGTGTAGCAAGTAAGTCAGTTGAAGAATTAGAGAGAACCAATGAATAGTAAACCAATTACCTGTTATATTGTGCATCTGTGTTGGTTATTAGTCTCCCCAGGTGTAGCAAGTAAGTCAGTTTAAGATTTAGGGAGAACCAATTAACAGTAAACCAATTACATGTTATGTTGTGCATATGTGTTGGTTATTAGTCTCCCCAGGTGTAGCAAGTAAGTCAGTTGAAGAATTAGAGAGAACCAATGAATAGTAAACTAATTACATGTTATGTTGTGCATCTGTGTTGGTTATTAGTCTTCCCAGGTGTAGCAAGTAAGTCAGTTAAAGAATTAGAGAGAACCAATGAACAGTAAACCAATTACCTGTTATGTTGTGCATCTGTGTTGGCTATTTGTCTTACCAGGTGTAGCAAGTCAGTCAGTTGAAGAATTAGAGAGAACCAATGAGCAGTAAACCAATTACATGTTTCAAGTGCATCTGTGTTGGTTATTAGGCTCGCCAGCTGTAGCAAGTAAGTCAGTTGAAGAATTAGAGAGAACCAATGAACAGTAAACCAATTACCTGTTATGTTGTGCATCTGTGTTGGTTATTAGTCTCCCCAGGTGTAGCAAGTAAGTCAGTTGAAGAATTAGAGAGATCCAATAAATAGTAAACCAATTACCTGTTATGTTGTGCATCTGTGTTTGTTATTAGTCTCCCCAGGTGTAGCAAGTAAGTCAGTTGAAGAATTAGAGAGAACCAATGAACAGTAAACCAATTACCTGTTATCTTGTGCATCTGTGTTGGTTATTAGTCTCCCCAGGTGTAGCAAGTAAGTCAGTTGAAGAATTAGAGAGAACCAATGAACAGTAAACCAATTACCTGTTATGTTGTGCATCTGTGTTGGTTATTAGTCTCCCCAGGTGTAGCAAGTAAGTCAGTTGAAAAATTAGAGAGATCCAATCAATAGTAAACCAATTACCTGTTATGTTGTGCATCTGTGTTTGTTATTAGTCTCCCCAGGTGTAGCAAGTAAGTCAGTTGAAGAATTAGAGAGAACCAATGAACAGAAAACCAATTACATGTTATGTTGTGCATATGTGTTGGTTATTAGTTTCCCCAGGTGTAGCAAGTAAGTCAGTTGAAGAATTAGAGAGAACCAATGAACAGTAAACCAATTACATGTTATGTTGTGCATCTGTGTTGGTTATTAGTCTCCCCAGGTGTAGTAAGTAAGTCAGTTGAAGAATTAGAGTCAACCAATGAACAGTAAACCAATTACCTGTTATGTTGTGCATCTGTGTTGGTTATTATTCTCCCCAGGTGTTGCAAGTAAGTTAGTTTAAGAATTAGAGAGAACCAATGAACAGTACACCAATTACATGTTATGTTGTGCATATGTGTTGGTTATTAGTCTCCCCAAGTGTATCAAGTAAGTCAGTTGAAGAATTAGAGAGAACCAATGAACAGTAAACCGATTACATGTTATGTTGTGCATCTGTGTTGGTTATTAGTCTCATCAGGTGTAGCAAGTAAGTTAGTTAAAGAATTAGAGAGAACCAATGAACAGTAAACCAATTACCTGTTATGTTGTGCATCTGTGTTGGTTATTACTCTCCCCAGGTGTAGCAAGTAAGTCAGTTGAAGAATTAGAGAGAACCAATGAACAGTAAACCAATTACATGTTATGTTGTGCATCTGTGTTGGTTATTAGTCTCCCCAGGTGTAGCAAGTAAGTCAGTTGAAGAATTAGAGAGAACCGATGAACAGTAAACCAATTACCTGTTATCTTGTGCATCTGTGTTGGTTAGTAGTCTCCCCAGGTGTAGCAAGTAAGTCAGTTGAAGAATTAGAGAGAACCAATGAACAGTAAACCAATTACCTGTTATGTTGTGCATCTGTGTTGGTTATTAGTCTCCCCAGGTGTAGCAAGTAAGTCAGTTGAAGAATTAGAGACAACTAATGAACAGTAAACCAATTACCTGTTATGTTGTGCATCTGTGTTGGTTATTAGTCTCCCCAGGTGTAGCAAGTAAGTCAGTTGAAGAGTTAGAGAGAACCAATGAACAGTAAACAAATTACCTATCATGATGTGCATCTGTGTTGGTTCTTAGTCTCCCCAGGTGTAGCAAGTAAGTCAGCTGAAGAATTAGAGAGAACCAATGAACAGTAAACCAATTACCTGTTATGTTGTGCATCTGTGTTGGTTATTAGTCTCCCTAGGTGTAGCAAGTAAGTCAGTTTAAGAATTAGAGAGAACCAATTAGCAGTAAACCAATTACATGTTATGTTGTGCATATGTGTTGGTTATTAGTCTCCCCAGGTGTAGCAAGTAAGTCAGTTGAAGAATTAGAGAGAACCAATGAATAGTAAACCAATTACATGTTCTGTTGTGCATCTGTGTTGGTTATTAGTCTCCCCAGGTGTAGCAAGTAAGTCAGTTAAAGAATTAGAGAGAACCAATGAACAGTAAACCAATTACCTGTTATGTTATGCATCTGTGTTGGTTATTAGTCTCCCCAGGTGTAGCAAGTAAGTCAGTTGAAGAATTAGAGAGAACCAATGAACAGTAAACCAATTACATGTTATGTTGTGCATCTGTGTTGGTTATTACTCTCCCCAGGTGTAGCAAGTAAGTCAGTTGAAGAATTAGAGAAAACTAATGAACAGTAAACCAATTACATGTTATGTTGTGCATCTGTGTTGGTTCTTAGTCTCCCCAGGTGTAGCAAGTAAGTCAGTTGAAGAATTAGAGAGAACCAATGAACAGTAAACCAATTACCTGTTATCTTGTGCATCTGTGTTGGTTATTAGTCTCCCCAGGTGTAGCAAGTAACTCAGTTGAAGAATTAGAGAGAACCAATGAACAATAAACCAATTACTTGTTATGTTGTGCATCTGTGTTGGTTATTAGTCTCCCCAGGTGTAGCAAGTAAGTCAGTTGAAGAATTAGAGACAACTAATGAACAGTAAACCAATTACCTGTTATGTTGTGCATCTGTGTTGGTTATTAGTCTCCCCAGGTGTAGCAAGTAAGTCAGTTGAAGAGTTAGAGAGAACCAATGAACAGTAAACAAATTACCTATTATGTTGTGCATCTGTGTTGTTTCTTAGTCTCCCCAGGTGTAGCAAGTAAGTCAGCTGAAGAATTAGAGAAAACCAATGAATAGTAAACCAATTACCTGTTATGTTGTGCATCTGTGTTGGTTATTAGTCTCCCCAGGTGTAGCAAGTAAGTCTGCTGAAGAATTAGAGAGAACCAATGAACAGTAAACCAATTACATGTTATGTTGTGCATATGTGTTGGTTATTAGTCTCCCCAGGTGTAGCAAGTAAGTTAGTTAAAGAATTAGAGAGAACCAATGAACACTAAACCAATTACATGTTATGTTGTGCATCTGTGTTGGTTATTAGTCTCCCCAGGTGTAGCA
This sequence comes from Cajanus cajan, assembly GCF_000230855.2. Classification (NCBI taxonomy): domain Eukaryota; kingdom Viridiplantae; phylum Streptophyta; class Magnoliopsida; order Fabales; family Fabaceae; genus Cajanus; species Cajanus cajan. The sequence continues at coordinate 40,331,588 of NC_138524.1, forward strand.
AGTAAGTCAGTTGAAGAATTAGAGAGAACCAATGAACAGTAAACCAATTACCTGTTATCTTGTGCATCTGTGTTGGTGATTAGTCTCCCCAGGTGTAGCAAGTAAGTCAGTTGAAGAATTAGAGAGAACCAACGAACAGTAAACCAATTACATGTTATGTTGTGCATCTATGTTGGTTATTAGTCACCCCAGGTGTAGCAGGTAAGTCAGCTGAAGAATTAGAGAGAACCAATGAACAGTAAACCAATTACATGTTATGTTGTGCATATGTGTTGGTTATTAGTCTCCCCAAGTGTATCAAGTAAGTCAGTTGAAGAATTAGAGAGAACCAATGAACTGTAAACCAATTACATGTTATGTTGTGCATCTGTGTTGGTTATTAGTCTCCCCAGGTGTAGCAAGTAAGTTAGTTAAAGAATTAGAGAGAACCAATGAACAGTAAACCAATTAGCTGTTATGTTGTGCATCTGTGTTGGTTATTTGTCTCCCCAGGTGTAGCAAATAAGTCAGTTGAAGAATTATAGAGAACCAATGAACAGTAAACCAATTACATGTTATGTTGTGCATCTGTGTTGGTTATTACTCTCCACAGGTGTAGCAAGTAAGTCAGTTGAAGAATTAGAGAGAACCAATGAACAGTAAACCAATTACATGTTATGTCGTGCATCTGTATTGGTTATTAGTCTCCCCAGGTGTAGCAAGTAAGTCAGTTGAAGAATTAGAGAGAACCAATGAACAGTAAACCAATTACCTGTTATCTTGTGCATCTGTGTTGGTTATTAGTCTCCCCAGGTGTGGCAAGTAAGTCAGTTGAAGAATTGGAGAGAACCAATGAACAGTAAACCAATTACCTGTTATGTTGTGCATCTGTATTGGTTATTAGTCTCCCCAGGTGTAGCAAGTAAGTCAGTTGAAGAATTAGAGACAACTAATGAACAGTAAACCAATTACCTGTTATGTTGTGCATCTGTGTTGGTTATTAGTCTCCCCAGGTGTAGCAAGTAAGTCAGTTGAAGAGTTAGAGAGAACCAATGAACAGTAAACAAATTACCTATTATGTTGTGCATCTGTGTTGGTTCTTAGTGTCCCCAGGTGTAGCAAGTAAGTCAGTTGAAGAATTAGAGAGAACCAATGAACAGTAAACCAATTACATGTTATGTTGTGCATATGTGTTGGTTATTAGTCTCCCCAGGTGTAGCAAGTAAGTCAGTTGAAGAATTAGAGAGAACCAACGAACAGTAAACCAATTACCTGTTATGTTGTGCATCTGTGTTGGTTATTAGTCTCCCCAGGTGTAGCAAGTAAGTCAGCTGAAGAATTAGAGAGAACCAATGAACAGTAAACCAATTACATGTTATGTTGTGCATATGTGTTGGTTATTAGTCTCCCCAGGTGTAGCAAGTAAGTCAGTTGAAGAATTAGAGAGAACCAATGAACAGTAAACCAATTACCTGTTATCTTGTGCATCTGTGTTGGTTATTAGTCTCCCCAGGTGTAGCAAGTAAGTCAGTTGAAGAATTAGAGAGAACCAACGAACAGTAAACCAATTACATGTTATGTTGTGCATCTGTGTTGGTTATTAGTCTCCCCAGGTGTAGCAAGTAAGTCAGTTGAAGAATTAGAGACAACTAATGAATAGTAAACCAATTACCTGTAATGTTGTGCATCTGTGTTGGTTATTAGTCTCCCCAGGTGTAGCAAGTAAGTCAGTTGAAGAGTTAGAGAGAACCAATGAACAGTAAACAAATTACCTGTTATGTTGTGCATCTGTGTTGGTTCTTAGTCTCCCCAAGTGTAGCAAGTAAGTCAGTTGAAGAATTAGAAAGAACCAATGAATAGTAAACCAATTACCTGTTATGTTGTGCATCTGTGTTGGTTATTAGTCTCCCCAGGTGTAGCAAGTAAGTCAGTTTAAGAATTAGGGAGAACCAATTAACAGCAAACCAATTACATGTTATGTTGTGCATATGTGTTGGTTATTAGTCTCCCCAGGTGTAGCAAGTAAGTCAGTTGAAGAATTAGAGAGAACCAATGAATAGTAAACTAATTACATGTTATGTTGTGCATCTGTGTTGGTTATTAGTCTCCCCAGGTGTAGCAAGTAAGTCAGTTAAAGAATTAGTGAGAACCAATGAACAGTAAACCAATTACCTGTTATGTTGTGCATCTGTGTTGGCTATTTGTCTCCCCAGGTGTAGCAAGTAAGTCAGTTGAAGAATTAGAGAGAACCAATGAACAGTAAACCAATTACATGTTATATAGTGCATCTGTGTTGGTTATTAGACTCGCCAGGTGTAGCAAGTAAGTCAGTTGAAGAATTAGAGAGAACCAATGAACAGTAAACCAATTATCTGTTATGTTGTGCATCTGTGTTGGTTATTAGTCTCCCCAGGTGTAGCAAGTAAGTCAATTGAAGAATTAGAGAGAACCAATGAACAGTAAACCAATTACCTGTTATGTTGTGCATATGTGTTGGTTACTAGTCTCCCCAAGTGTAGCAAGTAAGTCAGTTGAAGAATTAGAGACAACCAATGAACAGTAAACCAATTATCTGTTATGTTGTGCATATGTGTTGGTTATTAGTCTCCCCATGTGTAGCAAGTAAGTCAGTTGAAGAATTAGAGAGAACCAATGAACAGTAAACCAATTACATGTTATGTTGTGCATATGTGTTGGTTATTAGTCTCCCCAGGTGTAGCAAGTAAGTCAGTTGAAGAATTAGAGAGAACCAATGAACAGTAAACCAATTACATGTTATGTTGTGCATCTGTGTTGATTATTAGTCTCCGCAGGTGTAGCAAGTAATTCAGTTGAAAAATTAGACACAACCAATGAACAGTAAACCAATTACATGTTATGTTGTGCATCTGTGTTGGTTATTAGTCTCCATAAGTGTAGCAAGTAAGTCAGTTGAACAATTCGAGAGAACCAATGAACAGTAAACAATTACATGGTATGTTGTGCATCTGTGTTGGTTATTAGTCTCCCCAGGTGTAGCAAGTAAGTCAGTTGAAGAATTTGAGAGAACCAACGAACAGTAAACCAATTACCTGTTATGTTGTGCATCTGTGTTGGTTATTAGTCTCCCCAGGTGTAGCAAGTAAGTCAGTTGAAGAATTAGAGAGAACCAATGAACAGTAAACCAATTACATGTTATGTTGTGCATATGTGTTGGTTATTAGTCTCCCCAAGTGTAGCAAGTAAGTCAGTTGAAGAATTAGAGACAACCAATGAACAGTAAACCAATTACCTGTTATGTTGTGCATCTGTGTTGGTTATTAGTCTCCCCAGGTGTAGCAAGTAAGTCAGTTGAAGAATTAGAGAGAACCAATGAACAGTAAACCAATTACATGTTATGTTGTGCATATGTGTTGGTTACTAGTCTCCCCAAGTGTAGCAAGTAAGTCAGTTGAAGAATTAGAGACAACCAATGAACAGTAAACCAATTATCTGTTATGTTGTGCATATGTGTTGGTTATTAGTCTCCCCATGTGTAGCAAGTAAGTCAGTTGAAGAATTAGAGAGAACCAATGAACAGTAAACCAATTACATGTTATGTTGTTCATCTGTGTTGGTTATTAGTCTCCCCAAGTGTAGCAAGTAAGTCAGTTGAAGAATTAGAGAGAACCAATGAACAGTAAACCAATTACATGTTATGTTGTGCATCTGTGTTGGTTATTAGTCTCCCCAGGTGTAGCAAGTAAGTCAGTTGAAGAATTAGAGAGAACCAATGAACAAGAAACCAATTACCTTTTATCTTGTGCATTTGTTTTGGTTATTAGTCTCCCCAGGTGTATCAAGTAAGTCAGTTGAAGAATTAGAGAGAACCAATGAACAGTAAACCAATTATCTGTTATGTTGTGCATATGTGTTGGTTATTAGTCTCCCCATGTGTAGCAAGTAAGTCAGTTGAAGAATTAGAGAGAACCAATGAACAGTAAACCAATTACATGTTATGTTGTGCATCTGTGTTGGTTATTAGTCTCCCCAGGTGTAGCAAGTAAGTCAGTTGAAGACTAAGAGAGAACCAATGAACAGGAAACCAATTACCTTTTATCTTGTGCATCTGTTTTGGTTATTAGTCTCCCCAGGGGTAGCAAGTAAGTCAGTTGAAGAATTAGAGAGAACCAATGAACAGTAAACCAATTATCTGTTATGTTGTGCATATGTGTTGGTTATTAGTCTCCCCATGTGTAGCAAGTAAGTCAGTTGAAGAATTAGAGAGAACCAATGAACAGTAAACCAATTACATGTTATGTTGTGCATCTGTGTTGGTTATTAGTCTCCCCAGGTGTAGCAAGTAAGTCAGTTGAAGAATTAGAGAGAACCAACGAACAGTAAACCAATTACCTGTTATGTTGTGCATCTGTGTTGGTTATTTGTTTCCCAAGGTGTAGCAAGTAAGTCAGTTGAAGAGTTAGAGAGAACCAATGAACAGTAAACAAATTACCTGTTATGTTGTGCATCTGTGTTGGTTATTAGTCTCCCCAGGTGTAGCAAGTAAGTCAGTTGAAGAATTAGAGACAACCAATGAACAGTAAACCAATTACCTGTTATGTTGTGCATCTGTGTTGGTTATTAGTCTCCCCAGGTGTAGCAAGTAAGTCAGTTGAAGAGTTAGAGAAAACCAATGAACAGTAAACAAATTACCTGTTATGTTGTGCATCTGTGTTGGTTATTAGTCTCCCCAGGTGTAGCAAGTAAGTCAGTTGAAGAATTAGAGAGAACCAATGAACAGTAAACCAATTACCTGTTATGTTGTGCATCTGTGTTGGTTATTAGTCTCCCCAAGTGTAGCAAGTAAGTCAGTTGAAGAATTAGAGAGAACTAACGAAAAGTAAACCAATTACATGTTATGTTGTCCATTTGTGTTGGTTCTTAGTCTCCCCAGGTGTAGCAAGTAAGTCAGTTGAAGAATTAGAGAGAACCAATGAACAGTAAACCAATTACATGTTATGTTGTGCATATGTGTTGGTTATTAGTCTCCCCAGGTGTAGCAAGTAAGTCAGTTGAAGAATTTGAGAGAACCAACGAACAGTAAACCAATTACCTGTTATGTTGTGCATCTGTGTTGGTTATTAGTCTCCCCAGGTGTAGCAAGTAAGTCAGTTGAAGAATTAGAGAGAACCAATGAACAGTAAACCAATTACATGTTATGTTGTGCATATGTGTTGGTTATTAGTCTCCCCAGGTGTAGCAAGTAAGTCAGTTGAAGAATTAGAGAGAACCAATGAACAGTAAACCAATTACCTATTATGTTATGCATCTGTGTTGGTTATTAGTCTCCCAGGTGTAGCAAGTAAGTCAGTTGAAGAATTAAAGAGAACCAACGAACAGTAAACCAATTACCTATTATGTTGTGCTTATGTGTTGGTTATTAGTCTCCCCAGGTCTAGAAAGTAAGTCAGTTGAAGAATTAGAGAGAACCAATGAACAGTAAACCAATTACCTGTTATGTTGTGCATATATGTTGGTTACTAGTCTCCCCAGGTGTAGCAAGTAAGTCAGTTGAAGAATTAGAGACAACCAATGAACAGTAAACCAATTACCTGTTATGTTGTGCATATGTGTTGGTTATTAGTCTCGCCAGGTGTAGCAAGTAAGTCAGTTGAAGAATTAGAGAGAACAAATGAACAGTAAACCAATTACATGTTATGTTGTGCATCTGTGTTGGTTATTAGTCTCCCCAGGTGTAGCAAGTAAGTCAGTTGAAGAATTAGAGACAACCAATGAATAGTAAACCAATTACCTGTTATGTTGTGCATCTGTGTTGGTTATTGTAGACCCCTAAAATTGTCCGGGTCGGAAATAAGACTCGAAGACTCTCAAAGATCAAAGGAAAGTCAGCCAGAAGGACTCCCAGAAGACCATAGGATGACTATCTGTAGGTTTAGAGGTCTTAGAGTAGCCAAAAATAAGAAAGTGGGAGGTTTGGAGCTCAATACGGCCTCCTTGGAGTTCAGTACGGCCGTACTGCACATTTTGTACTACAATACGGCCGTACTGAAACCAATACGGCCGTATTGAAGTTTCTGTATTTCAATACGGCCGTACTGAATTCAATACGGCCGTATTGAAGTACAAAAACTCAATACGGGCCGTATTGAACCCAGGGGCCGTACTGCGCCTCATCCCTATAAATAGGACGTCATTTGGACGTCATTCCACACTTTTTCCAGACTTCTGGACCCTCTTGCTGAGTATTCTGGGGTTTTTGAGCAGTGTTCTGCCTTAGAATTCTCTCCGAGAGTCGATCCGACGAAGTTCTTGAGTTCTGAGCATTTAGCTTGAGAATTCGGACTAGTCGAAGGGAAATCTTTTTGATTTCCATAGTAAAGATTAATATTTAGGAAGGAGCGAGCGAGCTTGTAGAGGGAGGGAGCGCCAAAAAGCCTCCTAAACTTCATTGAAATATATAAAAGCACGCTTCAAAGGCTTCTTTCTTAAAATCCCTTCTTTTACTGCTTTCTGATTGTTGCATATTTAAATTCGTCATCATGTAGATATTTAATTTATAATCGCTTATAATAAATAGGGGTAATTTAGTAATTTTACACTGTTATTTATGAAATAATCCGTCATAGGGAACCCGAAAGGGGCGTTGTGGAGTGCTAACACCTTCCCCGCACGTAACCGACTCCCTTACCCAACTCTGGTTGTAATGGCCAAGGTTGATTTGCGAAAATCAATTGCCTTATCCCTTTTACCAATGTTTTGAGTAAAACATTGGTGGCGACTCCAAGAACCCTTCTTTTTGTGAAAACCACTAATCCATGGAGGGTCCCGCTTGGGATTAATATGGATTGGTGAATCATTTAATAAAATTGTTAGTTCGATAAGGTCTCAGTTTGAGAATAAGTCGTTCTAACAATCCACCACTTTTTAAACCATTAAAAAGAGTCCGACCATCGTCGCGAATGCCAAGGTCCGTTTCGGCGGGTGGCGACAGTTATTAGTTTCCCCAGGTGTAGCAAGTAAGTCAGTTGAAGAGTTAGAGAGAACTAATGAACAGGAAACCAATTACCTGTTATCTTGTGCATCTGTGTTGGTTATTAGTCTCCCCAGGTGTAGCAAGTAAGTCAGTTGAAGAATTAGAGAGAACCAATGAACAGTAAACCAATTACATGTTATGTTGTGCATCTGTGTTGGTTATTAGTCTCCCCAGGTGTAGCAAGTAAGTCAGTTGAAGAATTAGAGAGAACCAATGAACAGGAAACCAATTACCTGTTATCTTGTGCATCTGTGTTTGTTATTAGTCTCCCCAGGTGTAGCAAGTAAGTCAGTTGAAGAATTAGAGAGAACCAATGAACAGTAAACCAATTACCTGTTATGTTGTGCATCTTTGTTGGTTATTAGTCTCCCCAGGTGTAGCAAGTAAGTCAGTTGAAGAATTAGAGAGAACCAACGAACAGTAAACCAATTACATGTTATGTTGTGCATCTGTGTTGGTTATTAGTCTGCCCAGGTGTAGCAAGTAAGTCAGTTGAAGAATTAGAGACAACCAATGAACAGTAAACCAATTACCTGTTATGTTGTGCATCTGTGTTGGTTATTAGTTTCCCCAGGTGTAGCAAGTAAGTCAGTTGAAGAGTTAGAGAGAACCAATGAACAGTAAACCAATTACATGTTATGTTGTGCATATCTGTTGGTTATTAGTCTCCCAAGGTGTAGCAAGTAAGTCAGTTGAAGAATTAGAGAGAACCAACGAATAGTAAACCAATTACCTGTTATGTTGTGCATCTGTGTTGGTTATTAGTCTCCCCAGGTGTAGCAAGTAAGTCAGTTGAAGAATTAGAGAGAACTAATGAACAGGAAACCAATTACCTGTTATCTTGTGCATCTGTGTTGGTTATTAGTCTCCCCAGGTGTAGCAAGTAAGTCAGTTGAAGAATTAGAGAGAACCAATGAACAGTAAACCAATTACCTGTTATGTTGTGCATCTTTGTTGGTTATTAGTCTCCCCAGGTGTAGCAAGTAAGTCAGTTGAAGAATTAGAGAGAACCAACGAACAGTAAACCAATTACATGTTACGTTGTGCATCTGTGTTGGTTATTAGTCTCCCCAGGTGTAGCAAGTAAGTCAGTTGAAGAATTAAAGAGAACCAACGAACAGTAAACCAATTACCTATTATGTTGTGCTTATGTGTTGGTTATTAGTCTCCCCAGGTCTAGAAAGTAAGTCAGTTGAAGAATTAGAGAGAACCAATGAACAGTAAACCAATTACCTGTTATGTTGTGCATATATGTTGGTTACTAGTCTCCCCAGGTGTAGCAAGTAAGTCAGTTGAAGAATTAGAGACAACCAATGAACAGTAAACCAATTACCTGTTATGTTGTGCATATGTGTTGGTTATTAGTCTCGCCAGGTGTAGCAAGTAAGTCAGTTGAAGAATTAGAGAGAACAAATGAACAGTAAACCAATTACATGTTATGTTGTGCATCTGTGTTGGTTATTAGTCTCCCCAGGTGTAGCAAGTAAGTCAGTTGAAGAATTAGAGACAACCAATGAATAGTAAACCAATTACCTGTTATGTTGTGCATTTGTGTTGGTTATTGTAGACCCCTAAAATTGTCCGGGTCGGAAATAAGACTCGAAGACTCTCAAAGATCAAAGGAAAGTCAGCCAGAAGGACTCCCAGAAGACCATAGGATGACTATCTGTAGGTTTAGAGGTCTTAGAGTAGCCAAAAATAAGAAAGTGGGAGGTTTGGAGCTCAATACGGCCTCCTTGGAGTTCAGTACGGCCGTACTGCACATTTTGTACTACAATACGGCCGTACTGAAACCAATACGGCCGTATTGAAGTTTCTGTATTTCAATACGGCCGTACTGAATTCAATACGGCCGTATTGAAGTACAAAAACTCAATACGGGCCGTATTGAACCCAGGGGCCGTACTGCGCCTCATCCCTATAAATAGGACGTCATTTGGACGTCATTCCACACTTTTTCCAGACTTCTGGACCCTCTTGCTGAGTATTCTGGGGTTTTTGAGCAGTGTTCTGCCTTAGAATTCTCTCCGAGAGTCGATCCGACGAAGTTCTTGAGTTCTGAGCATTTAGCTTGAGAATTCGGACTAGTCGAAGGGAAATCTTTTTGATTTCCATAGTAAAGATTAATTTTTAGGAAGGAGCGAGCGAGCTTGTAGAGGGAGGGAGCGCCAAAAAGCCTCCTAAACTTCATTGAAATATATAAAAGCACGCTTCAAAGGCTTCTTTCTTAAAATCCCTTCTTTTACTGCTTTCTGATTGTTGCATATTTAAATTCGTCATCATGTAGATATTTAATTTATAATCGCTTATAATAAATAGGGGTAATTTAGTAATTTTACACTGTTATTTATGAAATAATCCGTCATAGGGAACCCGAAAGGGGCGTTGTGGAGTGCTAACACCTTCCCCGCACGTAACCGACTCCCTTACCCAACTCTGGTTGTAATGGCCAAGGTTGATTTGCGAAAATCAATTGCCTTATCCCTTTTTCCAATGTTTTGAGTAAAACATTGGTGGCGACTCCAAGAACCCTTCTTTTTGTGAAAACCACTAATCCATGGAGGGTCCCGCTTGGGATTAATATGGATTGGTGAATCATTTAATAAAATTGTTAGTTCGATAAGGTCTCAGTTTGAGAATAAGTCGTTCTAACAATCCACCACTTTTTAAACCATTAAAAAGAGTCCGACCATCGTCGCGAATGCCAAGGTCCGTTTCGGCGGGTGGCGACAGTTATTAGTTTCCCCAGGTGTAGCAAGTAAGTCAGTTGAAGAGTTAGAGAGAACTAATGAACAGGAAACCAATTACCTGTTATCTTGTGCATCTGTGTTGGTTATTAGTCTCCCCAGGTGTAGCAAGTAAGTCAGTTGAAGAATTAGAGAGAACCAATGAACAGTAAACCAATTACATGTTATGTTGTGCATCTGTGTTGGTTATTAGTCTCCCCAGGTGTAGCAAGTAAGTCAGTTGAAGAATTAGAGAGAACCAATGAACAGGAAACCAATTACCTGTTATCTTGTGCATCTGTGTTTGTTATTAGTCTCCCCAGGTGTAGCAAGTAAGTCAGTTGAAGAATTAGAGAGAACCAATGAACAGTAAACCAATTACCTGTTATGTTGTGCATCTTTGTTGGTTATTAGTCTCCCCAGGTGTAGCAAGTAAGTCAGTTGAAGAATTAGAGAGAACCAACGAACAGTAAACCAATTACATGTTATGTTGTGCATCTGTGTTGGTTATTAGTCTGCCCAGGTGTAGCAAGTAAGTCAGTTGAAGAATTAGAGACAACCAATGAACAGTAAACCAATTACCTGTTATGTTGTGCATCTGTGTTGGTTATTAGTTTCCCCAGGTGTAGCAAGTAAGTCAGTTGAAGAGTTAGAGAGAACCAATGAACAGTAAACCAATTACATGTTATGTTGTGCATATCTGTTGGTTATTAGTCTCCCAAGGTGTAGCAAGTAAGTCAGTTGAAGAATTAGAGAGAACCAACGAATAGTAAACCAATTACCTGTTATGTTGTGCATCTGTGTTGGTTATTAGTCTCCCCAGGTGTAGCAAGTAAGTCAGTTGAAGAATTAGAGAGAACTAATGAACAGGAAACCAATTACCTGTTATCTTGTGCATCTGTGTTGGTTATTAGTCTCCCCAGGTGTAGCAAGTAAGTCAGTTGAAGAATTAGAGAGAACCAATGAACAGTAAACCAATTACCTGTTATGTTGTGCATCTTTGTTGGTTATTAGTCTCCCCAGGTGTAGCAAGTAAGTCAGTTGAAGAATTAGAGAGAACCAACGAACAGTAAACCAATTACATGTTACGTTGTGCATCTGTGTTGGTTATTAGTCTCCCCAGGTGTAGCAAGTAAGTCAGTTGAAGAATTAAAGAGAACCAACGAACAGTAAACCAATTACCTATTATGTTGTGCTTATGTGTTGGTTATTAGTCTCCCCAGGTCTAGAAAGTAAGTCAGTTGAAGAATTAGAGAGAACCAATGAACAGTAAACCAATTACCTGTTATGTTGTGCATATATGTTGGTTACTAGTCTCCCCAGGTGTAGCAAGTAAGTCAGTTGAAGAATTAGAGACAACCAATGAACAGTAAACCAATTACCTGTTATGTTGTGCATATGTGTTGGTTATTAGTCTCGCCAGGTGTAGCAAGTAAGTCAGTTGAAGAATTAGAGAGAACAAATGAACAGTAAACCAATTACATGTTATGTTGTGCATCTGTGTTGGTTATTAGTCTCCCCAGGTGTAGCAAGTAAGTCAGTTGAAGAATTAGAGACAACCAATGAATAGTAAACCAATTACCTGTTATGTTGTGCATCTGTGTTGGTTATTGTAGACCCCTAAAATTGTCCGGGTCGGAAATAAGACTCGAAGACTCTCAAAGATCAAAGGAAAGTCAGCCAGAAGGACTCCCAGAAGACCATAGGATGACTATCTGTAGGTTTAGAGGTCTTAGAGTAGCCAAAAATAAGAAAGTGGGAGGTTTGGAGCTCAATACGGCCTCCTTGGAGTTCAGTACGGCCGTACTGCACATTTTGTACTACAATACGGCCGTACTGAAACCAATACGGCCGTATTGAAGTTTCTGTATTTCAATACGGCCGTACTGAATTCAATACGGCCGTATTGAAGTACAAAAACTCAATACGGGCCGTATTGAACCCAGGGGCCGTACTGCGCCTCATCCCTATAAATAGGACGTCATTTGGACGTCATTCCACACTTTTTCCAGACTTCTGGACCCTCTTGCTGAGTATTCTGGGGTTTTTGAGCAGTGTTCTGCCCTAGAATTCTCTCCGAGAGTCGATCCGACGAAGTTCTTGAGTTCTGAGCATTTAGCTTGAGAATTCGGACTAGTCGAAGGGAAATCTTTTTGATTTCCATAGTAAAGATTAATTTTTAGGAAGGAGCGAGCGAGCTTGTAGAGGGAGGGAGCGCCAAAAAGCCTCCTAAACTTCATTGAAATATATAAAAGCACGCTTCAAAGGCTTCTTTCTTAAAATCCCTTCTTTTACTGCTTTCTGATTGTTGCATATTTAAATTCGTCATCATGTAGATATTTAATTTATAATCGCTTATAATAAATAGGGGTAATTTAGTAATTTTACACTGTTATTTATGAAATAATCCGTCATAGGGAACCCGAAAGGGGCGTTGTGGAGTGCTAACACCTTCCCCGCACGTAACCGACTCCCTTACCCAACTCTGGTTGTAATGGCCAAGGTTGATTTGCGAAAATCAATTGCCTTATCCCTTTTTCCAATGTTTTGAGTAAAACATTGGTGGCGACTCCAAGAACCCTTCTTTTTGTGAAAACCACTAATCCATGGAGGGTCCCGCTTGGGATTAATATGGATTGGTGAATCATTTAATAAAATTGTTAGTTCGATAAGGTCTCAGTTTGAGAATAAGTCGTTCTAACAATCCACCACTTTTTAAACCATTAAAAAGAGTCCGACCATCGTCGCGAATGCCAAGGTCCGTTTCGGCGGGTGGCGACAGTTATTAGTTTCCCCAGGTGTAGCAAGTAAGTCAGTTGAAGAGTTAGAGAGAACTAATGAACAGGAAACCAATTACCTGTTATCTTGTGCATCTGTGTTGGTTATTAGTCTCCCCAGGTGTAGCAAGTAAGTCAAATGAAGAATTAGAGAGAACCAATGAACAGTAAACCAATTACATGTTATGTTGTGCATCTGTGTTGGTTATTAGTCTCCCCAGGTGTATCAAGTAAGTCAGTTGAAGAATTAGAGAGAACCAATGAACAGGAAACCAATTACCTGTTATCTTGTGCATCTGTGTTTGTTATTAGTCTCCCCAGGTGTAGCAAGTAAGTCAGTTGAAGAATTAGAGAGAACCAATGAACAGTAAACCAATTACCTGTTATGTTGTGCATCTTTGTTGGTTATTAGTCTCCCCAGGTGTAGCAAGTAAGTCAGTTGAAGAATTAGAGAGAACCAACGAACAGTAAACCAATTACATGTTATGTTGTGCATCTGTGTTGGTTATTAGTCTGCCCAGGTGTAGCAAGTAAGTCAGTTGAAGAATTAGAGACAACCAATGAACAGTAAACCAATTACCTGTTATGTTGTGCATCTGTGTTGGTTATTAGTTTCCCCAGGTGTAGCAAGTAAGTCAGTTGAAGAGTTAGAGAGAACCAATGAACAGTAAACCAATTACATGTTATGTTGTGCATATCTGTTGGTTATTAGTCTCCCAAGGTGTAGCAAGTAAGTCAGTTGAAGAATTAGAGAGAACCAACGAATAGTAAACCAATTACCTGTTATGTTGTGCATCTGTGTTGGTTATTAGTCTCCCCAGGTGTAGCAAGTAAGTCAGTTGAAGAATTAGAGAGAACTAATGAACAGGAAACCAATTACCTGTTATCTTGTGCATCTGTGTTGGTTATTAGTCTCCCCAGGTGTAGCAAGTAAGTCAGTTGAAGAATTAGAGAGAACCAATGAACAGTAAACCAATTACCTGTTATGTTGTGCATCTTTGTTGGTTATTAGTCTCCCCAGGTGTAGCAAGTAATTCAGTTGAAGAATTAGAGAGAACCAACGAACAGTAAACCAATTACATGTTACGTTGTGCATCTGTGTTGGTTATTAGTCTGCCCAGGTGTAGCAAGTAAGTCAGTTGAAGAATTAGAGAGAACTAATGAACAGGAAACCAATTACCTGTTATCTTGTGCATCTGTGTTGGTTATTAGTCTCCCCAGGTGTAGCAAGTAAGTCAGTTGAAGAGTTAGAGGGAACCAATGAACAGTAAACAAATTACCTATTATGTTGTGCATCTGTGTTGGTTATTAGTCTCCCCAGGTGTAGCAAGTAAGTCAGTTGAAGAATTAGAGAGAACCAATGAACAGTAAACCAATTACATGTTATGTTGTGCATATCTGTTGGTTATTAGTCTCCCCAGGTGTAGCAAGTAAGTCAGTTGAAGAATTAGAGAGAACCAATGAACAGTAAACCAATTACATGTTATGTTGTGCATCTGTGTTGGTTATCAGTCTCCCCAGGTGTAGCAAGTAAGTCAGTTGAAGAATTAGAGAGAACCAATGAACAGTAAACTAATTACCTGTTATGTTGTCCATCTATGTTGGTTATTAGTCTCCCCATGTGTAGCAAGTAAGTCAGTTGAAGAATTGGAGAGAACCAATGAACAGTAAACCAATTACATGTTATGTTGTGCATCTGTGTTGGTTATTAGTCTTCCCAGGTTTAGCAAGTAAGTCTATTGAAGAATTAGAGAGAACCAATGACCTGTAAACTAATTACCTGTTATGTTGTGCATCTGTGCTGGTTATTAGTCTCCCCAGGTGTAGCAAGTAAGTTAGTTGAAGAATTAGAGAGAACCAATGAACAGTAAACCAATTACTTGTTATGTTGTGCATCTGTGTTGGTTATTAGTCTCCCCAGGTGTAGCAAGTAAGTCAGTTGAACTATTAGAGAGAAACAATGAACACTAAACCAATTACTTGTTATGTTGTGCATCTGTGTTGGTTATTAGTCTCCCCAGGTGTAGCAACTAAGTCAGTGGAAGAATTAGAGAGAACCAACGGACAGTAAATCAATTACATGTTATGTTGTCCATCTGTGTTAGTTATTACTCTCCTGAAATGTAGCAAGTAAGTCAATTGAAGAGTTAGAGAGAACCAACGAACAGTAAACCAATTACATGTTATGTTGTGCATATGTGTTGGTTATTAGTCTCCCCAGGTGTAGCAAGTAAGTGAATTGAAGAATTAGAGAGAACCAATGAACAGTAAACCAATTACATGTTATGTTGTGCATATCTGTTGGTTATTAGTCTCCCAAGGTGTAGCAAGTAAGTCAGTTGAAGAATTAGAGAGAACCAACGAATAGTAAACCAATTACCTGTTATGTTGTGCATCTGTGTTGGTTATTAGTCTCCCCAGGTGTAGCAAGTAAGTCAGTTGAAGAATTAGAGAGAACCAATGAACAGGAAACCAATTACCTGTTATCTTGTGCATCTGTGTTGGTTATTAGTCTCCCCAGGTGTAGCAAGTAAGTCAGTTGAAGAATTAGAGAGAACCAATGAACAGTAAACCAATTACCTATTATGTTGTGCATCTTTGTTGGTTATTAGTCTCCCCAGGTGTAGCAAGTAAGTCAGTTGAAGAATTAGAGAGAACCAACGAACAGTAAACCAATTACATGTTATGTTGTGCATCTGTGTTGGTTATTAGTCTGCCCAGGTGTAGCAAGTAAGTCAGTTGAAGAATTAGAGACAACCAATGAACAGTAAACCAATTACCTGTTATGTTGTGCATCTGTGTTGGTTATTAGTTTCCCCATGTGTAGCAAGTAAGTCAGTTGAAGAGTTAGAGAGAACCAATGAACAGTAAAAAAATTACCTATTATGTTGTGCATCTGTGTTGGTTATTAGTCTCCCCAGGTGTAGCAAGTAAGTCAGTTGAAGAATTAGAGAGAACCAATGAACAGTAAACCAATTACATGTTATGTTGTGCATATCTGTTGGTTATTAGTCTCCCAAGGTGTAGCAAGTAAGTCAGTTGAAGAATTAGAGAGAACCAACGAATAGTAAACCAATTACCTGTTATGTTGTGCATCTGTGTTGGTTATTAGTCTCCCCAGGTGTAGCAAGTAAGTCAGTTGAAGAATTAGAGAGAACTAATGAACAGGAAACCAATTACCTGTTATCTTGTGCATCTGTGTTGGTTATTAGTCTCCCCAGGTGTAGCAAGTAAGTCAGTTGAAGAATTAGAGAGAACCAATGAACAGTAAACCAATTACTTGTTATGTTGTGCATCTGTGTTGGTTATTAGTCTCCCCAGGTGTAGCAAGTAAGTCAGTTGAACTATTAGAGAGAAACAATGAACACTAAACCAATTACTTGTTATGTTGTGCATCTGTGTTGGTTATTAGTCTCCCCAGGTGTAGCAACTAAGTCAGTGGAAGAATTAGAGAGAACCAACGGACAGTAAATCAATTACATGTTATGTTGTCCATCTGTGTTAGTTATTACTCTCCTGAAATGTAGCAAGTAAGTCAATTGAAGAGTTAGAGAGAACCAACGAACAGTAAACCAATTACATGTTATGTTGTGCATATGTGTTGGTTATTAGTCTCCCCAGGTGTAGCAAGTAAGTGAGTTGAAGAATTAGAGAGAACCAATGAACAGTAAACCAATTACATGTTATGTTGTGCATATCTGTTGGTTATTAGTCTCCCAAGGTGTAGCAAGTAAGTCAGTTGAAGAATTAGAGAGAACCAACGAATAGTAAACCAATTACCTGTTATGTTGTGCATCTGTGTTGGTTATTAGTCTCCCCAGGTGTAGCAAGTAAGTCAGTTGAAGAATTAGAGAGAACCAATGAACAGGAAACCAATTACCTGTTATCTTGTGCATCTGTGTTGGTTATTAGTCTCCCCAGGTGTAGCAAGTAAGTCAGTTGAAGAATTAGAGAGAACCAATGAACAGTAAACCAATTACCTGTTATGTTGTGCATCTTTGTTGGTTATTAGTCTCCCCAGGTGTAGCAAGTAAGTCAGTTGAAGAATTAGAGAGAACCAACGAACAGTAAACCAATTACATGTTATGTTGTGCATCTGTGTTGGTTATTAGTCTGCCCAGGTGTAGCAAGTAAGTCAGTTGAAGAATTAGAGAGAACTAATGAACAGGAAACCAATTACCTGTTATCTTGTGCATCTGTGTTGGTTATTAGTCTCCCCAGGTGTAGCAAGTAAGTCAGTTGAAGAGTTAGAGGCAACCAATGAACAGTAAACAAATTACCTATTATGTTGTGCATCTGTGTTGGTTATTAGTCTCCCCAGGTGTAGCAAGTAAGTCAGTTGAAGAATTAGAGAGAACCAATGAACAGTAAACCAATTACATGTTATGTTGTGCATATCTGTTGGTTATTAGTCTCCCCAGGTGTAGCAAGTAAGTCAGTTGAAGAATTAGAGAGAACCAATGAACAGTAAACCAATTACATGTTATGTTGTGCATCTGTGTTGGTTATCAGTCTCCCCAGGTGTAGCAAGTAAGTCAGTTGAAGAATTAGAGAGAACCAATGAACAGTAAACTAATTACCTGTTATGTTGTCCATCTATGTTGGTTATTAGTCTCCCCATGTGTAGCAAGTAAGTCAGTTGAAGAATTGGAGAGAACCAATGAACAGTAAACCAATTACATGTTATGTTGTGCATCTGTGTTGGTTATTAGTCTCCCCAAGTTTAGCAAGTAAGTCTGTTGAAGAATTAGAGAGAAGCAACGAACAGTAAACCAATTACCTGTTATGTTCTGCATCTGTGTTGGTTATTAGTCTCCCCAGGTGTAGCAAGTAAGTCAGTTGAAGAATTAGAGAGAACCAATGAACAGGAAACCAATTACCTGTTATCTTGTGCATCTGTGTTGGTTATTAGTCTCCCCAGGTGTAGCAAGTAAGTTAGTTGAAGAATTAGAGAGAACCAATGAACAGTAAACCAATTACCTGTTATGTTGTGCATCTGTGTTGGTTATTAGTCTCCCCAGGTGTAGCAAGTAAGTCAGTTGAAGAATTTGAGAGAACCAACGAACAGTAAACCAATTACCTGTTATGTTGTGCATCTGTGTTGGTTATTAGTCTCCCCAGGTGTAGCAAGTAAGTCAGTTGAAGAATTAGAGAGAACCAATGAACAGTAAACCAATTACATGTTATGTTGTGCATATGTGTTGGTTATTAGTCTCCCCAGGTGTAGCAAGTAAGTCAGTTGAAGAATTAGAGAGAACCAATGAACAGTAAACCAATTACCTATTATGTTATGCATCTGTGTTGGTTATTAGTCTCCCAGGTGTAGCAAGTAAGTCAGTTGAAGAATTAAAGAGAACCAACGAACAGTAAACCAATTACCTATTATGTTGTGCTTATGTGTTGGTTATTAGTCTCCCCAGGTCTAGAAAGTAAGTCAGTTGAAGAATTAGAGAGAACCAATGAACAGTAAACCAATTACCTGTTATGTTGTGCATATGTGTTGGTTACTAGTCTCCCCAGGTGTAGCTGTCGCCACCGGCCCAAACAGGCCTCGGCGGTCGCGAAGACGGTCGAGCTCGCTTTTATTTTGGTTTTGAAAATGTATTGGATTATTAGAACGACTTGTTCTCAAACTGAGACCTTGTCGATCTTATCCAATTTATTTATTAAATGTCTCACCAATCCATGTTAATCCCAAGCGGGACCCTCCATGGATTAGCGGTTTTCGTAAAAGGAGGGTTCTTTGGAGTCGCCACCAATGTTTTACTCAAAACATTGGAAAAAGGGATAAGGCAATCGATTCAAAAATCGACTTCGGCCATTACAACCAGAGTCGGGTAAGGGAGTCGGTTACGCGTGAGGAAGGTGTTAGCACCCCACAGCGCCCCTTTCGGGTTCCCTATGACAGATTATTTCTAAAATAACAATATAAAATTACTAAATTACCCCTATTTATTATAAGCGATTATAAATTAACTATCTACATGATGACAGTTAAATATGCACACAGAAAGCAGTAAAAGGAAGGATTTTTAGAAAAGAAACCTCTTGAAGCGTGCTTTTTATATATCAAGTAAAACTGGGAAGCTTTTTGGCGTTCCCTCGCTCTACAAGCCCGCTCACTCCTTCCTAAAAATAATTTTTGACTTGGAAATCCGAAGGATTTCCCTTCGACTAGGTTCGATCCTCAAGCAAAATGGCTCGGGGCTCAAGAACTTCGTCGGATCAACTCTCCAAGTGATTTCTAGGGCAGAACACTGCTCAAAAACCCCAGAATACTCAAGGAGAGGGTTAAAACTGTGTGTAAAAGTGTAGAATGACGTCCAATTGACGTCATATTTATAAGGAACAGGCCCAATACGGGCCCTGGAGCCAATACGGCCGTATTGAAATTTTTGAACTTCAATACGGCCGTATTGAGTTCAATACGGCCGTATTGAAATTCAGAAATTTCAATGCGGCCGTATTGAGTTCACTGCGGCTGTATTGAAGCTTCAATACGGCCGTATTGATTTCAGTACGGCCGTATTGAAGTTTCAGAAACTTCAATACGGCCGTATTGAGTTCACTGCGGCCGTATTGAAGCTTCAATACGGCCGTATTAAGTTCAGTACGGCCGTATTGGGCTTCATTCCCTCCACTTTCTTATTTTGAGCTATTCTAAGACCTCTAGACCTACAGAGAACCCTCCTAGGGCCTTCCAGGAGTCCTTCTGGCTGATCTTCCTTCAGTCTTCGAGAGTCTTCAAGCTTTATTTCCGACCCGGGCAATTTTAGGGGTCTACAGCTGCCCCCCCTTTACTTAGTCAAACGGTCTTTTGGTGTACCGATTGACAAGTAAAGGAGTTGACCCAATTGTCCGGGTAATGTGCCATCCTTCCGACTTGTAGTGTCTTCAGGTGGGAAAATTGTTGAGTAGCCTCTCCAGGTTAGTGCATACCTCCGCGCTTCTAGTCACTTTGGTAGCGTGAGTCTTGCCCTCTCCAGGGTGAGTTTGCCCTCTCCAGGGTGAGTATTAGTCGTCGCCTCTCCAGGCTCGTGCGTGAGTCTTGCCCTCTCCAGGGTGAGTTTGCCCTCTCCAGGGTGAGTTTGCCCTCTCCGGGGTGAGTATTAGTCGTCGCCTCTCCAGGCTCGTGCGTGAGTCTTGCCCTCTCCAGGGTGAGTTTGCCCTCTCCAGGGTGAGTTTGCCCTCTCCGGGGTGAGTATTAGTCGTCGCCTCTCCAGACTTGTGCGTGAGTCTTGCCCTCTCCAGGGTGAGTTTGCCCTTTCCAGGGTGAGTTTGCCCTCTCCGGGGTGAGTATTAGTCGTCGCCTCTCCAGACTTGTGCGTGAGTCTTGCCCTCTCCAGGGTGAGTTTGCCCTCTCCAGGGTGAGTTTGCCCTCTCCGGGGTGAGTATTAGTCGTCGCCTCTCCAGACTTGTGCGTGAGTCTTGCCCTCTCCAGGGTGAGTTTGCCCTCTCCAGGGTGAGTTTGCCCTCTCCGGGGTGAGTATTAGTCGTCGCCTCTCCAGACTTGTGCGTGAGTCTTGCCCTCTCCAGGGTGAGTTTGCCCTCTCCAGGGTGAGTTTGCCCTCTCCGGGGTGAGTATTAGTCGTCGCCTCTCCAGACTTGTGCATGAGTCTTGCCCTCTCCAGGGTGAGTTTGCCCTCTCCAGGGTGAGTTTGCCCTCTCCGGGGTGAGTATTAGTCGTCGCCTCTCCAGACTTGTGCGTGAGTCTTGCCCTCTCCAGGGTGAGTTTGCCCTCTCCAGGGTGAGTTTGCCCTCTCCGGGGTGAGTATTAGTCGTCGCCTCTCCAGACTTGTGCGTGAGTCTTGCCCTCTCCAGGGTGAGTTTGCCCTCTCTAGGGTCTGCCTCCGTGTTCTTGACGACATTGGCAATGTGAGTTTACCCTCTCCAGGGATTTGAGATGATTGTTGTCTCCACAGTCCACGATGCTGCTTCGACGGTTTTTCTGATTTTGTGCCGCTGAGGGCTGGATAACGCAGGGATCCGTCTAGGGGATGTGCAGTCATTCATAGGTTCCTGTGCCCCAACTTGCATTGCATTGTTGGTACCCATTGAGGAATTTCTGTTTCCTTGGGGTGTAGACACAGATGCTCTTCTTGAATTGAGCGATGCCTTATGTTTGGCTGACGTCCTTTGACGTTGGTGGAGTATCCCGGTTATCCTTGTTCGGGTGTCTCTTTTCGATTTTTGATTTTTGTAGCCTCTATATAGGCTGTTTATCCACTGGGGATTTTGTTATTTATTTCTTGGCTGGCCTCTTCTGTTAGGCGTATCAGCTTGACGTTCAATGATTGGCTGAGAGCCAGATTCCGCTTGGGGAATGATTATTGATCTTTTCGATTTTTTGAAAGAGTGCCTCTGAATAGGCGAATTATCTTGATGCTTGATGATTGGCTGAATGCCGAATTCCTCTTGGGGAATGGTTATTAATCTTTTTGATTTTTTTTTTTTTTTTTTTTTTTTTTTTTTTTGAAGGAGTGCCTCTTGAGTAGGCGACTGGGGATTTGGGGATCTTATGTATCCCAGAGTATTATTTAGGAAGCCTCTACAGGCTTAGACTCACTCAACGCCTGAGTTGGAGAGCTATCTTCCACTGAGGAAGTTTTAAGTCCTTTGACTAGATATACTGCTTGGGCGATCGTGCTTCCATTGGGAATTTTGTCGATCTTGCTTTGATAGCTCTCGCTGGGGATTTGTTCCGTGAGCTTGAGTTGAGATTTCTCTGGGGAGTATTATTTCTGCGAGCCTCTCCAGGCTCAGTTATGATGAAGGAGTATTATTTCGGCAAGCCTCTCCAGGCTCAGTTATTTTTTACGAGGCGATTGATTTTCTAAATCTTTTGCCTTTTTTGTCGTTTTTTTGTTTTTTCTGTATTTTTTGCCTTTTTTGTCATTTTTTGGCTTTTTCTGTATTTTTGCCTTTTCTGTTGTTTTTCGGCTTTTTTCTGTACAGAAATGTCTCAGTTATTCTGAGAGAGTATTATTTCGGCGAGCCTCTCCAGGCTCAGTTATTTTGAGAGTATTATTTCGGCGAGCCTCTCCAGGCTCAGTTATTCTGAAAGAGTATTATTTCGGCAAGCCTCTCCAGGCTCAGTTATTTTGAGAGAGTATTATTTCGACAAGCCTCTCCAGGCTCAGTTATTCTGTGGGAGTATTGTTTCGGCAAGCCTCTCCAGGCTCAGTTATTCTGAGAGTATTCTTTCGGCAAGCCTCTCCAGGCTCAGTTATTCTGTATGACGCTGTTGATTTTCTGAATCTTTGCATTTTGTTTGCTGCTGTCATACACAAGCAATTTTTCTATTTTTTCTATTTTATGCAATTGCCTCATGATAAGGTCTTTAAATGTGCAATTAATATGTGTGATGCATGCAATACAATTTTTTATTTTTGTTCATTTATTTAGAAAAGTGAGTGGCTCTCCCTATCCTCTTCTTCTTGGAGGACTTTCTGTCATTGACGCGAGGGAGTATTTTTATGAGCCTTTATGCAGGAGATTTATGGATTGTATAGGAACCCCTCCAATTTTCTTTATTGACCGATTATTAAGGAATTTCATACAATTTTTTAGAAATACCAATTTAGAGGCATAATCACATGGTCAAGAGAGAAAAGAAATGAATAGATATTTTATTAATATTCACAAGTATTTTTATAGAAAGATATACAGAAGGAATTTCTGAAGAATGGCTGGCCAGGGTAGGCTATATACATTGGGCTTAACAATTATATCTGTAATTGTTGCTCTTTACATTCCCTAGTTGCTTCGGGTGAGATGCCTGAGCCAGGAGCGCAGATGCTGCAAGACGCTTTCTTCTAGAAGATAATCACTTGAACCGCCTTTCGGTTTTCGATTCAAGCGATCGTTGCTTGCTTATCTTATTCTTTTGCCCCTAACTTTTGCCTAGGACGTATCCTAGCGGGGATAATTTCGCCTTTGTTTTGCCTAGTACCCTTGTACTGGCGGGCTTTTTATTTTGCCCTAACTTTTGCCTAGGACGCCCTTTTTGGGTTTTCATCCTAGCGGGCCTATGCAAGCGACGTCTTCAAGCATAGTACTTCTTTACCTCGTCAGCATTGACTGGGTATCGAAGTTCTTTTCCATCCATGTCTGTGAGGATCAATGCTCCTCCTGAGAAGGCTCGTTTTTCCTCGTATGGTCCTCCGTGATTTGGGGCATACTTTCCGATTTTGTCCTTTTGAGTTGGTAGCAATTTCTTCATTACCAACTCTCCCTCATGGTAGACTCGAGGGTGGACTTTCTTGTCAAAAGCCTTTTTTGGTCTTCCTCTGATAGGCTTGACCACGGCATATGGTGTTCAGCCATTTTCTTCAATGAGGTTCAATTGGTCATACCGGCTTTGAACCCATTCTACCTCGGAAAGTTTTGCTTCCATAATTACCCTTAGAGAAGGTATCTTGACTTCGACGGGTAGAACTGCCTCCATCCCATAGACGAGGGAGAATGGAGTAGCTCCTGTAGATGTACGTACTGAAGTCCTATAACCATGAAGAGCGAAGGGTAACATCTCGTGCCAGTCTTTAAATGAGACAACCATCTTTGCACTATTTTCTTGATGTTCTTATTGGTTGCCTCGACTGCCCCATTCATCTTTGGCCGATATGGGGAAGAATTATGGTGTTGGATCTTGAATTCTTGGCACAGTTCTTCCACCATTTTATTATTCAGATTAGATCCATTTTCAGTGATGATTTATTTCTCCATGCTTCCACTAGATTATTCTAAAATCTTTTGGGACAAGAGAGAAGAGAAAGGAAAGATATTTTTGTTCTAAAGTTTGTGTTTTAGAGGGGATTTATTTTTTCAAAAATGGTTTTTGTAAGAATGGATGGCCAATGTGTTTAGGCTTGTTTGATTAAACACTTATGAAGTTAAAAAGTCGTGTTGTGATTCGACAACTTGGATAGCTTCCCTTGAACCTTTCTTGAATTCGGTTCGTGGTACCATCATGGATTTCTTTTGTTTTTTGATTGTCCTTATTTTTGCCTAAAACACCCTTTTGTGGTGTTTTAGCGGACTTTTGTTTTTGTTTATTTTTGTAACCCTAACTTTTGCCTAGGTCACCCTTTCGTGGGATTCCTAGCGGGTCTTTTGCTCTTATTTTTGTGCAGCCCCCTTTTTTGGGTTTCCTGCCGAGCTTTTTTGTTTTTAGGATTTCTTTTTATCCATGATGGCACTTGTCGAGGCCAAGGGAAGGTGCTCCAAGTCGTCACACATACCTCCACATGAAAATGATGTGGGTTTATTATTATTAAGATGATTTTAACCTCATTCATGTTTATTCAAACAGGGTTAAAAATGATGTGGTTTAGAATTTTATTGTAAGCAAGAAAAGAAGCAATGAAGAATGATTTTATTATAATCATAGCGGAAACATGTGTCCTTATTTCATCACTGGTATGGGTCCTAATGTTGACCTCTTTTATCTCTCGGCCATGCCCCAAATTCACAGTCTCCAATTTCTCTTGACGAGTTGGAGTAAGCGAGCTTCTCGTTTTAGCAGTCTTTGCAGATCCGGAGAGATGGTCTCCTCATCGCTCTCCAACTCAACCCATTCACTTTTGGATCCCGGTCAGAGCGAACAATTACAGACATAATTATTTTATTGGTTCTGTTTAGGTTTAGAATTTATTAATGTTAATGGGGAAAGAGAGAAAAGAACAAAAAAGAGAGTAATGTGAAAAATGCCTCTTTATTGATATTTTTTTAAAAAACTGTAAAACCCTTATTTACATGAAAAGGTTCTCATGATCTCGGGTACTGATCATGAGTCCTAAAAGAGAAATATGAAGGGGCCCTATCGTGGCTTGTTCTTCTCTCTACTCCTGCTTTGGCCGAGGATTCTTGCTCACGTCGGGCGCTATCGAATCAAAAGTGATCCACCCGGCATCAATAAGGTCTTGGACCTTATATTTGAGAGCTCTGCAGTTCTCCGTTGAATGCCCCGATGCCCCCGAATGGTATAAACATTTGTCTTGTGGTTTGTACCAACTGGGATGAGGTGGATCAATCTTCTTTAATGGAACGTAAGCTAGAAGACGTGCTTTCACTAGCTTCGGCAGGATGTCGCTATACGTGGTCGGAAGTTTATCAAACTTCTTCACAGGTTTGAATTGCGATCCTCCTGACTTCGAAGTGGAAGAAGACGAAGGGATGGTTATGGCACTGATTTCTCTCTCCTTCTTCTTCCCAAAGGTCTTCTTAGCTTTAAATGATTGGGAAGGTTTAGCTAGCTTCCCGCTTTTCAGCTCTTGTTCCACTCTTCCTCCAACATGATGGGACTCATGGTCACTGTGCTCAGCCCCTTGTATGTTGTGGTGACGCATGAGTTCCATCATTTGCGCCATTTGCTCTTTGAGCTGTGAGAGTTCGGCTGTAAGCTCCTTATTTCGTTCCTCCAACGCGTCCATTTTCTTGTTGAGTTGAGAGAGCTCGGTTGTGAGCTTCTTATTTTGCTCCCCCAGCGCTTCCATTTTCTTGATTTTCTGCGCGCGCGTGAGGACAGAGAGATGACCAGCCACTTTCTAAAAATGAATATTTAATCTAATTAATTTATGGAATGAATACGCTCTTGACATGAGCTTGATAACCCTCCATTTTTAAGGCGCTGCCCTTTTTTTTTTAAAACAGAGTGTTACTACCCTCCTTGACTTATGATCTCTCCTTAACGGAGAATCTCGATAATTATGGGTCTCTTTTACTCATGTCAAGAGGTATTGGTGAACCTAGAATGCATGGTTTATGAGGATGCATGATATCTTTATTGGTAATGATGCACATGCTCCTCACTTTTATTATATTTTCACACATGGTCTTTCCCCTCATGTCATGGTTTTTTCATGCATGGGGATTATTCTTTAGACCTTATCACGAGATTATTTATTAATGCACAAACAATTGCACATAAGCATTTACACAAACAATTCACTCATCCACGAACAGTCACGAGCGAATCACGAGGTAGGGGTATCCTGCAGAAAGGTGCATATTCAAGGTAGGTTCTAACTGTTCTCACCAGTCCAAGGCCCCCAAGGTGCCCCCATTATAGGGACCCAATTCCTCTCATCGTAGGTCGATGGAAAGCTCCAACGCACCGTCGGACTCAAGTTCATGGTTATCACCTTGAGTGATGTTTTCCGACAACGGTCTACGGGCACCTATAGACCCATTCGACAACCGGCCGTACTAACATCCACTCCCTATGGTTAATCACTCATGCCCCCGGGTATAGAGGGAACTGTTGTGTGGAAAGGTTTGTGTGCAGTTTTTATTTCAAACAATTGCGTAAATTTAAAAATACAACAGTTATTAAAGCCATATAATAAATCATGTTATCATACAAGCAAGGGGTAATAAAGTAATTTTAACTATTATTTGTAAAAAACAATCTGTCACTAAATGGGACTGACTCTCGAAGCTTCCCCAGTGGAGTCGCCATCTGTCGCCACAGGCCCAAACGGGCCTCGGCGGTCGCGAAGACGGTCGAGCTCGCTTTTATTTTGGTTTTGAAAATGTATTGGATTATTAGAACGACTTGTTCTCAAACTGAGACCTTGTCGATCTTATCCAATTTATTTATTAAATGTCTCACCAATCCATGTTAATCCCAAGCGGGACCCTCCATGGATTAGCGGTTTTCGTAAAAGGAGGGTTCTTTGGAGTCGCCACCAATGTTTTACTCAAAACATTGGAAAAAGGGATAAGGCAATCGATTCAAAAATCGACTTCGGCCATTACAACCAGAGTCGGGTAAGGGAGTCGGTTACGCGTGAGGAAGGTGTTAGCACCCCACAGAAAGCAGTAAAAGGAAGGATTATAAATTACCCCTATTTATTATAAGCGATTATAAATTAACTATCTACATGATGACAGTTAAATATGCACACAGAAAGCAGTAAAAGGAAGGATTTTTAGAAAAGAAACCTCTTGAAGCGTGCTTTTTATATATCAAGTAAAACTGGGAAGCTTTTTGGCGTTCCCTCGCTCTACAAGCCCGCTCACTCCTTCCTAAAAATAATTTTTGACTTGGAAATCCGAAGGATTTCCCTTCGACTAGGTTCGATCCTCAAGCAAAATGGCTCGGGGCTCAAGAACTTCGTCGGATCAACTCTCCAAGTGATTTCTAGGGCAGAACACTGCTCAAAAACCCCAGAATACTCAAGGAGAGGGTTAAAACTGTGTGTAAAAGTGTAGAATGACGTCCAATTGACGTCATATTTATAAGGAACAGGCCCAATACGGGCCCTGGAGCCAATACGGCCGTATTGAAATTTTTGAACTTCAATACGGCCGTATTGAGTTCAATACGGCCGTATTGAAATTCAGAAATTTCAATGCGGCCGTATTGAGTTCACTGCGGCTGTATTGAAGCTTCAATACGGCCGTATTGATTTCAGTACGGCCGTATTGAAGTTTCAGAAACTTCAATACGGCCGTATTGAGTTCACTGCGGCCGTATTGAAGCTTCAATACGGCCGTATTAAGTTCAGTACGGCCGTATTGGGCTTCATTCCCTCCACTTTCTTATTTTGAGCTATTCTAAGACCTCTAGACCTACAGAGAACCCTCCTAGGGCCTTCCAGGAGTCCTTCTGGCTGATCTTCCTTCAGTCTTCGAGAGTCTTCAAGCTTTATTTCCGACCCGGGCAATTTTAGGGGTCTACAGTAGCAAGTAAGTCAGTTGAAGAATTAGAGACAACCAATGAACAGTAAACCAATTACCTGTTATGTTGTGCATATGTGTTGGTTATTAGTCTCGCCAGGTGTAGCAAGTAAGTCAGTTGAAGAATAAGAGAGAACAAATGAACAGTAAACCAATTACATGTTATGTTGTGCATCTGTGTTGGTTATTAGTCTCCCCAGGTGTAGCAAGTAAGTCAGTTGAAGAATTAGAGACAACCAATGAACAGTAAACCAATTACCTGTTATGTTGTGCATCTGTGTTGGTTATTGTAGACCCCTAAAATTGTCCGGGTCGGAAATAAGACTCGAAGACTCTCAAAGATCAAAGGAAAGTCAGCCAGAAGGACTCCCAGAAGACCATAGGATGACTATCTGTAGGTTTAGAGGTCTTAGAGTAGCCAAAAATAAGAAAGTGGGAGGTTTGGAGCTCAATACGGCCTCCTTGGAGTTCAGTACGGCCGTACTGCACATTTTGTACTACAATACGGCCGTACTGAAACCAATACGGCCGTATTGAAGTTTCTGTATTTCAATACGGCCGTACTGAATTCAATACGGCCGTATTGAAGTACAAAAACTCAATACGGGCCGTATTGAATCCAGGGGCCGTACTGCGCCTCATCCCTATAAATAGGACGTCATTTGGACGTCATTCCACACTTTTTCCAGACTTCTGGACCCTCTTGCTGAGTATTCTGGGGTTTTTGAGCAGTGTTCTGCCCTAGAATTCTCTCCGAGAGTCGATCCGACGAAGTTCTTGAGTTCTGAGCATTTAGCTTGAGAATTCGGACTAGTCGAAGGGAAATCTTTTTGATTTCCATAGTAAAGATTAATTTTTAGGAAGGAGCGAGCGAGCTTGTAGAGGGAGGGAGCGCCAAAAAGCCTCCTAAACTTCATTGAAATATATAAAAGCACGCTTCAAAGGCTTCTTTCTTAAAATCCCTTCTTTTACTGCTTTCTGATTGTTGCATATTTAAATTCGTCATCATGTAGATATTTAATTTATAATCGCTTATAATAAATAGGGGTAATTTAGTAATTTTACACTGTTATTTATGAAATAATCCGTCATAGGGAACCCGAAAGGGGCGTTGTGGGGTGCTAACACCTTCCCCGCACGTAACCGACTCCCTTACCCAACTCTGGTTGTAATGGCCAAGGTTCATTTGCGAAAATCAATTGCCTTATCCCTTTTTCCAATGTTTTGAGTAAAACATTGGTGGCGACTCCAAGAACCCTTCTTTTTGTGAAAACCACTAATCCATGGAGGGTCCCGCTTGGGATTAATATGGATTGGTGAATCATTTAATAAAATTGTTAGTTCGATAAGGTCTCAGTTTGAGAATAAGTCGTTCTAACAATCCACCACTTTTTAAACCATTAAAAAGAGTCCGACCATCGTCGCGAATGCCAAGGTCCGTTTCGGCGGGTGGCGACAGTTATTAGTTTCCCCAGGTGTAGCAAGTAAGTCAGTTGAAGAGTTAGAGAGAACTAATGAACAGGAAACCAATTACCTGTTATCTTGTGCATCTGTGTTGGTTATTAGTCTCCCCAGGTGTAGCAAGTAAGTCAGTTGAAGAATTAGAGAGAACCAATGAACAGTAAACCAATTACATGTTATGTTGTGCATCTATGTTGGTTATTAGTCTCCCCAGGTGTAGCAAGTAAGTCAGTTGAAGAATTAGAGAGAACCAATGAACAGGAAACCAATTACCTGTTATCTTGTGCATCTGTGTTTGTTATTAGTCTCCCCAGGTGTAGCAAGTAAGTCAGTTGAAGAATTAGAGAGAACCAATGAACAGTAAACCAATTACCTGTTATGTTGTGCATCTTTGTTGGTTATTAGTCTCCCCAGGTGTAGCAAGTAAGTCAGTTGAAGAATTAGAGAGAACCAACGAACAGTAAACCAATTACATGTTATGTTGTGCATCTGTGTTGGTTATTAGTCTGCCCAGGTGTAGCAAGTAAGTCAGTTGAAGAATTAGAGACAACCAATGAACAGTAAACCAATTACCTGTTATGTTGTGCATCTGTGTTGGTTATTAGTTTCCCCAGGTGTAGCAAGTAAGTCAGTTGAAGAGTTAGAGAGAACCAATGAACAGTAAAAAAATTACCTATTATGTTGTGCATCTGTGTTGGTTATTAGTCTCCCCAGGTGTAGCAAGTAAGTCAGTTGAAGAATTAGAGAGAACCAATGAACAGTAAACCAATTACATGTTATGTTGTGCATATCTGTTGGTTATTAGTCTCCCAAGGTGTAGCAAGTAAGTCAGTTGAAGAATTAGAGAGAACCAACGAATAGTAAACCAATTACCTGTTATGTTGTGCATCTGTGTTGGTTATTAGTCTCCCCAGGTGTAGCAAGTAAGTCAGTTGAAGAATTAGAGAGAACTAATGAACAGGAAACCAATTACCTGTTATCTTGTGCATCTGTGTTGGTTATTAGTCTCCCCAAGTGTAGCAAGTAAGTCAGTTGAAGAATTAGAGAGAACCAACGAATAGTAAACCAATTACCTGTTATGTTGTGCATCTGTGTTGGTTATTAGTCTCCCCAGGTGTAGCAAGTAAGTCAGTTGAAGAATTAGAGAGAACCAATGAACAGTAAACCAATTACATGTTATGTTGTGCATCTGTGTTGGTTATTAGTCTCCCAAGGTGTAGCAAGTAAGTCAGTTGAAGAATTAGAGAGAACCAACGAATAGTAAACCAATTACCTGTTATGTTGTGCATCTGTGTTGGTTATTAGTCTCCCCAGGTGTAGCAAGTAAGTCAGTTGAAGAATTAGAGAGAACTAATGAACAGGAAACCAATTACCTGTTATCTTGTGCATCTGTGTTGGTTATTAGTCTCCCCAGGTGTAGCAAGTAAGTCAGTTGAAGAATTAGAGAGAACCAATGAACAGTAAACCAATTACCTGTTATGTTGTGCATCTTTGTTGGTTATTAGTCTCCCCAGGTGTAGCAAGTAAGTCAGTTGAAGAATTAGAGAGAACCAATTACCTGTTATGTTGTGCATCTTTGTTGGTTATTAGTCTCCCCAGGTGTAGCAAGTAAGTCAGTTGAAGAATTAGAGAGAACCAACGAACAGTAAACCAATTACATGTTACGTTGTGCATCTGTGTTGGTTATTAGTCTCCCCAGGTGTAGCAAGTAAGTCAGTTGAAGAATTAGAGAGAACCAATGAACAGTAAACCAATTACATGTTATGTTGTGCATATCTGTTGGTTATTAGTCTCCCCAGGTGTAGCAAGTAAGTCAGTTGAAGAATTAGAGAGAACCAATGAACAGTAAACCAATTACATGTTATGTTGTGCATCTGTGTTGGTTATCAGTCTCCCCAGGTGTAGCAAGTAAGTCAGTTGAAGAATTAGAGAGAACCAATGAACAGTAAACTAATTACCTGTTATGTTGTCCATCTATGTTGGTTATTAGTCTCCCCATGTGTAGCAAGTAAGTCAGTTGAAGAATTGGAGAGAACCAATGAACAGTAAACCAATTACATGTTATGTTGTGCATATCTGTTGGTTATTAGTCTCCCAAGGTGTAGCAAGTAAGTCAGTTGAAGAATTGGAGAGAACCAATGAACAGTAAACCAATTACATGTTATGTTGTGCATCTGTGTTGGTTATTAGTCTCCCCAGGTTTAGCAAGTAAGTCTGTTGAAGAATTAGAGAGAACCAATGACCTGTAAACTAATTACCTGTTATGTTGTGCATCTGTGTTGGTTATTAGTCTCCCCAGGTGTAGCAAGTAAGTTAGTTGAAGAATTAGAGAGAACCAATGAACAGTAAACCAATTACTTGTTATGTTGTGCGTCTGTGTTGGTTATTAGTCTCCCCAGGTGTAGCAAGTAAGTCAGTTGAACTATTAGAGAGAAACAATGAACACTAAACCAATTACTTGTTATGTTGTGCATCTGTGTTGGTTATTAGTCTCCCCAGGTGTAGCAACTAAGTCAGTGGAAGAATTAGAGAGAACCAACGGACAGTAAATCAATTACATGTTATGTTGTCCATCTGTGTTAGTTATTACTCTCCTGAAATGTAGCAAGTAAGTCAATTGAAGAGTTAGAGAGAACCAACAAACAGTAAACCAATTACATGTTATGTTGTGCATATGTGTTGGTTATTAGTCTCCCCAGGTGTAGCAAGTAAGTGAGTTGAAGAATTAGAGAGAACCAATGAACAGTAAACCAATTACATGTTATGTTGTGCATATCTGTTGGTTATTAGTCTCCCAAGGTGTAGCAAGTAAGTCAGTTGAAGAATTAGAGAGAACCAACGAATAGTAAACCAATTACCTGTTATGTTGTGCATCTGTGTTGGTTATTAGTCTCCCCAGGTGTAGCAAGTAAGTCAGTTGAAGAATTAGAGAGAAACAATGAACAGGAAACCAATTACCTGTTATCTTGTGCATCTGTGTTGGTTATTAGTCTCCCCAGGTGTAGCAAGTAAGTCAGTTGAAGAATTAGAGAGAACCAATGAACAGTAAACCAATTACCTGTTATGTTGTGCATCTTTGTTGGTTATTAGTCTCCCCAGGTGTAGCAAGTAAGTCAGTTGAAGAATTAGAGAGAACCAACGAACAGTAAACCAATTACATGTTATGTTGTGCATCTGTGTTGGTTATTAGTCTGCCCAGGTGTAGCAAGTAAGTCAGTTGAAGAATTAGAGAGAACTAATGAACAGGAAACCAATTACCTGTTATCTTGTGCATCTGTGTTGGTTATTAGTCTCCCCAGGAGTAGCAAGTAAGTCAGTTGAAGAGTTAGAGGCAACCAATGAACAGTAAACAAATTACCTATTATGTTGTGCATCTGTGTTGGTTATTAGTCTCCCCAGGTGTAGCAAGTAAGTCAGTTGAAGAATTAGAGAGAACCAATGAACAGTAAACCAATTACATGTTATGTTGTGCATATCTGTTGGTTATTAGTCTCCCCAGGTGTAGCAAGTAAGTCAGTTGAAGAATTAGAGAGAACCAATGAACAGTAAACCAATTACATGTTATGTTGTGCATCTGTGTTGGTTATCAGTCTCCCCAGGTGTAGCAAGTAAGTCAGTTGAAGAATTAGAGAGAACCAATGAACAGTAAACTAATTACCTGTTATGTTGTCCATCTATGTTGGTTATTAGTCTCCCCATGTGTAGCAAGTAAGTCAGTTGAAGAATTGGAGAGAACCAATGAACAGTAAACCAATTACATGTTATGTTGTGCATCTGTGTTGGTTATTAGTCTCCCCAGGTTTAGCAATTAAGTCTGTTGAAGAATTAGAGAGAACCAACGAACAGTAAACCAATTACCTGTTATGTTGTGCATCTGTGTTGGTTATTAGTCTCCCCAGGTGTAGCAAGTAAGTCAGTTGAAGAATTAGAGAGAACCAATGAACAGTAAACCAATTACCTGTTATGTTGTGCATCTTTGTTGGTTATTAGTCTCCCCAGGTGTAGCAAGTAAGTCAGTTGAAGAATTAGAGAGAACCAATGAACAGTAAACCAATTACCTGTTATGTTGTGCATCTGTGTTGGTTATTAGTCTCCCCAGGTGTAGCAAGTAAGTCAGTTGAAGAATTAGAGAGAACCAATGAACAGTAAACCAATTACATGTTATGTTGTGCATATCTGTTGGTTATTAGTCTCCCAAGGTGTAGCAAGTAAGTCAGTTGAAGAATTAGAGAGAACCAACGAATAGTAAACCAATTACCTGTTATGTTGTGCATCTGTGTTGGTTATTAGTCTCCCCAGGTGTAGCAAGTAAGTCAGTTGAAGAATTAGAGAGAAATAATGAACAGGAAACCAATTACCTGTTATCTTGTGCATCTGTGTTGGTTATTAGTCTCCCCAGGTGTAGCAAGTAAGTCAGTTGAAGAATTAGAGAGAACCAATGAACAGTAAACCAATTACCTGTTATGTTGTGCATCTTTGTTGGTTATTAGTCTCCCCAGGTGTAGCAAGTAAGTCAGTTGAAGAATTAGGGAGAACCAACGAACAGTAAACCAATTACATGTTATGTTGTGCATCTGTGTTGGTTATTAGTCTGCCCAGGTGTAGCAAGTAAGTCAGTTGAAGAATTAGAGAGAACTAATGAACAGGAAACCAATTACCTGTTATCTTGTGCATCTGTGTTGGTTATTAGTCTCCCCAGGTGTAGCAAGTAAGTCAGTTGAACTATTAGAGAGAAACAATGAACAGTAAACAAATTACCTATTATGTTGTGCATCTGTGTTGGTTATTAGTCTCCCCAGGTGTAGCAAGTAAGTCAGTTGAAGAATTAGAGAGAACCAATGAACAGTAAACCAATTACATGTTATGTTGTGCATATCTTTTAGTTATTACTCTCCTGAAATGTAGCAAGTAAGTCAATTGAAGAATTAGAGAGAACCAATGAACAATAAACCAATTACATGTTATGTTGTGCATCTGTGTTGGTTATTAGTTTCCCCAGGTGTAGCAAGTAAGTCAGTTGAAGAGTTAGAGAGAACCAATGAACAGTAAACAAATTACCTGTTATGTTGTGCATCTGTGTTGGTTATTAGTCTCCCCAGGTGTAGCAAGTAGGTCAGTTGAAGAATTAGAGAGAACCAACGAATAGTAAACCAATTACATGTTATGTTGTGCATCTGGGTTGGTTATTAGTCTCCCCAGGTGTAGCAAGTAAGTCAGTTGAAGAATTAGAGAGAACCAATGAACAGTAAACCAATTACATGTTATGTTGTGCATATGTGTTGGTTATTAGTCTCCCCAGGTGTAGCAAGTAAGTCATTTGAAGAATTAGAGAGAACCAACGAATAGTAAACCAATTACCTGTTATGTTGTGCATCTGTGTTGGTTATTAGTCTCCCCAGGTGTAGCAAGTAAGTCAGTTGAAGAATTAGAGAGAACCAATGAACAGTAAACCAATTACTTGTTATCTTGTGCATCTGTGTTGGTTATTAGTCTCCCCAGGTGTAGCAAGTAAGTCAGTTGAAGAATTAGAGAGAACCAATGAACAGTAAATCAATTACCTGTTATGTTGTGCATCTTTGTTGGTTATTAGTCTCCCCAGGTGTAGCAAGTAAGTCAGTTGAAGAATTAGAGAGAACCAATGAACAGTAAACCAATTACATGTTATGTTGTGCATCTGTGTTGGTTATGAGTCTCCCCAGGTGTAGCAAGTAAGTCAGTTGAAGAATTAGAGAGAACCAATGAACAGTAAACTAATTACCTGTTATGTTGTCCATCTATGTTGGTTATTAGTCTCCCCATGTGTAGCAAGTAAGTCAGTTGAAGAATTGGAGAGAACCAATGAACAGTAAACCAATTACATGTTATGTTGTGCATCTGTGTTGGTTATTAGTCTCCCCAGGTTTAGCAAGTAAGTCTGTTGAAGAATTAGAGAGAACCAATGACCTGTAAACTAATTACCTGTTATGTTGTGCATCTGTGTTGGTTATTAGTCTCCCCAGGTGTAGCAAGTAAGTTAGTTGAAGAATTAGAGAGAACCAATGAACAGTAAACCAATTACTTGTTATGTTGTGCATCTGTGTTGGTTATTAGTCTCCCCAGGTGTAGCAAGTAAGTCAGTTGAACTATTAGAGAGAAACAATGAACACTAAACCAATTACTTGTTATGTTGTGCATCTGTGTTGGTTATTAGTCTCCCCAGGTGTAGCAACTAAGTCAGTGGAAGAATTAGAGAGAACCAACGGACAGTAAATCAATTACATGTTATGTTGTCCATCTGTGTTAGTTATTACTCTCCTGAAATGTAGCAAGTAAGTCAATTGAAGAATTAGAGAGAACCAATGAACAGTAAACCAATTACATGTTATGTTGTGCATATCTGTTGGTTATTAGTCTCCCAAGGTGTAGCAAGTAAGTCAGTTGAAGAATTAGAGAGAACCAACGAATAGTAAACCAATTACCTGTTATGTTGTGCATCTGTGTTGGTTATTAGTCTCCCCAGGTGTAGCAAGTAAGTCAGTTGAAGAATTAGAGAGAACCAATGAACAGTAAACTAATTACCTGTTATGTTGTCCATCTATGTTGGTTATTAGTCTCCCCATGTGTAGCAAGTAAGTCAGTTGAAGAATTGGAGAGAACCAATGAACAGTAAACCAATTACATGTTATGTTGTGCATCTGTGTTGGTTATTAGTCTCCCCAGGTTTAGCAAGTAAGTCTGTTGAAGAATTAGAGAGAACCAATGACCTGTAAACTAATTACCTGTTATGTTGTGCATCTAT
The DNA here is from genome assembly GCF_000230855.2 of Cajanus cajan. Lineage (NCBI taxonomy): Eukaryota > Viridiplantae > Streptophyta > Magnoliopsida > Fabales > Fabaceae > Cajanus > Cajanus cajan. The sequence continues at coordinate 40,367,003 of NC_138524.1, forward strand.
GTTGGTTATTAGTCTCCCCAGGTGTAGCAAGTAAGTCAGTTGAACTATTAGAGAGAAACAATGAACACTAAACCAATTACTTGTTATGTTGTGCATCTGTGTTGGTTATTAGTCTCCCCAGGTGTAGCAACTAAGTCAGTGGAAGAATTAGAGAGAACCAACGGACAGTAAATCAATTACATGTTATGTTGTCCATCTGTGTTAGTTATTACTCTCCTGAAATGTAGCAAGTAAGTCAATTGAAGAATTAGAGAGAACCAATGAACAGTAAACCAATTACATGTTATGTTGTGCATATGTGTTGGTTATTAGTCTCCCCAGGTGTAGCAAGTAAGTGAGTTGAAGAATTAGAGAGAACCAATGAACAGTAAACCAATTACATGTTATGTTGTGCATATCTGTTGGTTATTAGTCTCCCAAGGTGTAGCAAGTAAGTCAGTTGAAGAGTTAGAGAGAACCAACAAATAGTAAACCAATTACCTGTTATGTTGTGCATCTGTGTTGATTATTAGTCTCCCCAGGTGTAGCAAGTAAGTCAGTTGAAGAATTAGAGAGAACCAATGAACAGTAAACCAATTACATGTTATGTTGTGCATATGTGTTGGTTATTAGTCTCCCCAGGTGTAGCAAGTAAGTCAGTTGAAGAATTAGAGAGAACCAATGAACAGTAAACCAATTACATGTTATGTTGTGCATCTGTGTTGGTTATTAGTCTCCCCAGGTGTAGCAAGTCAGTCAGTTGAAGAATTAGAGAGAACCAAAGAACAGTAAACGAATTACCTATTATGTTGTGCATCTGTGTTGGTTATTAGTCTCCCCAGGTGTAGCAAGTAAGTCAGTTGAAGAATTAGAGAGAAACAATGAACACTAAACCAATTACTTGTTATGTTGTGCATCTGTGTTGGTTATTAGTCTCCCCAGGTGTAGCAACTAAATCAGTGGAATAATTAGAGAGAACCAATGGACAGTAAACCAATTACATGTTATGTTGTCCATCTGTGTTAGTTATTACTCTCCTGAAGTGTAACAAGTAAGTCAATTGAAGAATTAGAGAGAACCAATGAACAGTAAACCAATTACATGTTATGTTGTGCATATGTGTTGGTTATTAGTCTCCCCAGGTGTAGCAAGTAAGTTAGTTGAAGAATTAGAGAGAACCAATGAACTGTAAACCTATTACCTGTTATGTTGTGCATCTGTGTTGGTTATTAGTCTCCCCAGGTGTAGTAAGTAAGTCAGTTGAAGTATTAGAGAGAACCAATAAACAGTAAACCAATTACCTGTTATGTTGTGCATTTGTGTTGGTTATTAGTCGTCCCAGGTGTAGGAAGTAAGTCAGTTGAAGAATTAGAGAGAACCAATAAACAGTAAACCAATTACCTATTATGTTGTGCATCTGTGTTGGTTATTAGTCTCCCCAAGTGTAGCAAGTAAGTTAGTTGAAGAATTAGAGAGAACCAATGAAAAGTAAACCAATTACTTGTTATGTTGTGCATCTGTGTTGGTTATTAGTCTCCCCAGGTGTAGCAAGTAAGTCAGTTGAAGAATTAGAGAGAAACAATGAACACTAAACCAATTACTTGTTATGTTGTGCATCTGTGTTGGTTATTAGTCTCCCCAGGTGTAGCAACTAAGTCAGTGGAAGAATTAGAGAGAACCAATGGACAGTAAACCAATTACATGTTATGTTGTCCATCTGTGTTAGTTATTACTCTCCTGAAGTGTAACAAGTAAGTCAATTGAAGAATTAGAGAGAACCAATGAACAGTAAACCAATTACATGTTATGTTGTGTATATGTGTTGGTTATTAGTCTCCCCAGGTGTAGCAAGTAAGTTAGTTGAAGAATTAGAGAGAACCAATGAACTGTAAACCTATTACCTGTTATGTTGTGCATCTGTGTTGGTTATTAGTCTCCCCAGGTGTAGTAAGTAAGTCAGTTGAAGTATTAGAGAGAACCAATAAACAGTAAACCAATTACATGTTATGTTGTGCATCTGGGTTGGTTATTAGTCTCCCCAGGTGTAGCAAGTAAGTCAGTTGAAGAATTAGAGAGAACCAATGAACAGTAAACCAATTACATGTTATGTTGTGCATATGTGTTGGTTATTAGTCTCCCCAGGTGTAGCAAGTAAGTCATTTGAAGAATTAGAGAGAACCAACGAATAGTAAACCAATTACCTGTTATGTTGTGCATCTGTGTTGGTTATTAGTCTCCCCAGGTGTAGCAAGTAAGTCAGTTGAAGAATTAGAGAGAACCAATGAACAGTAAACCAATTACTTGTTATCTTGTGCATCTGTTTTGGTTATTAGTCTCCCCAGGTGTAGCAAGTAAGTCAGTTGAAGAATTAGAGAGAACCAATGAACAGTAAATCAATTACCTGTTATGTTGTGCATCTTTGTTGGTTATTAGTCTCCCCAGGTGTAGCAAGTAAGTCAGTTGAAGAATTAGAGAGAACCAACGAACAGTAAACCAATTACATGTTATGTTGTGCATCTGTGTTGTTTATTAGTCTCCCCAGGTGTAGCAAGTAAGTCAGTTGAAGAATTAAAGACAACCAATGAACAGTAAACCAATTACCTGTTATGTTGTGCATCTGTGTTGGTGATTAGTTTCCCCAGGTGTAGCAAGTAAGTCAGTTGAAGAGTTAGAGAGAACCAATGAACAGTAAACAAATTACCTGTTATGTTGTGCATCTGTGTTGATTATTAGTCTCCCCAGGTGTAGCAAGTAAGTCAGTTGAAGAATTAGAGAGAACCAATGAACAGTAAACCAATTACATGTTATGTTGTGCATATGTGTTGGTTATTAGTCTCCCCAGGTGTAGCAAGTAAGTCAGTTGAAGAATTAGAGAGAACCAATGAACAGTAAACCAATTACATGTTATGTTGTGCATCTGTGTTGGTTATTAGTCTCCCCAAGTGTAGCAAGTCAGTCAGTTGAAGAATTAGAGAGAACCAAAGAACAGTAAACGAATTACCTATTATGTTGTGCATCTGTGTTGGTTATTAGTCTCCCCAGGTGTAGCAAGTAAGTCAGTTGAAGAATTAGAGAGAAACAATGAACACTAAACCAATTACTTGTTATGTTGTGCATCTGTGTTGGTTATTAGTCTCCCCAGGTGTAGCAACTAAATCAGTGGAAGAATTAGAGAGAACCAATGGACAGTAAACCAATTACATGTTATGTTGTCCATCTGTGTTAGTTATTACTCTCCTGAAGTGTAACAAGTAAGTCAATTGAAGAATTAGAGAGAACCAATGAACAGTAAACCAATTACATGTTATGTTGTGCATATGTGTTGGTTATTAGTCTCCCCAGGTGTAGCAAGTAAGTTAGTTGAAGAATTAGAGAGAACCAATGAACTGTAAACCTATTACCTGTTATGTTGTGCATCTGTGTTGGTTATTAATCTCCCCAGGTGTAGTAAGTAAGTCAGTTGAAGTATTAGAGAGAACCAATAAACAGTAAACCAATTACCTGTTATGTTGTGCATTTGTGTTGGTTATTAGTCGTCCCAGGTGTAGGAAGTAAGTCAGTTGAAGAATTAGAGAGAACCAATAAACAGTAAACCAATTACCTATTATGTTGTGCATCTGTGTTGGTTATTAGTCTCCCCAAGTGTAGCAAGTAAGTTAGTTGAAGAATTAGAGAGAACCAATGAACAGTAAACCAATTACTTGTTATGTTGTGCATCTGTGTTGGTTATTAGTCTCCCCAGGTGTAGCAAGTAAGTCAGTTGAAGAATTAGAGACAAACAATGAACACTAAACCAATTACTTGTTATGTTGTGCATCTGTGTTGGTTATTAGTCTCCCCAGGTGTAGCAACTAAGTCAGTGGAAGAATTAGAGAGAACCAATGGACAGTAAACCAATTACATGTTATGTTGTCCATCTGTGTTAGTTATTACTCTCCTGAAGTGTAACAAGTAAGTCAATTGAAGAATTAGAGAGAACCAATGAACAGTAAACCAATTACATGTTATGTTGTGTATATGTGTTGGTTATTAGTCTCCCCAGGTGTAGCAAGTAAGTTAGTTGAAGAATTAGAGAGAACCAATGAACTGTAAACCTATTACCTGTTATGTTGTGCATCTGTGTTGGTTATTAGTCTCCCCAGGTGTAGTAAGTAAGTCAGTTGAAGTATTAGAGAGAACCAATAAACAGTAAACCAATTACCTGTTATGTTGTGCATTTGTGTTGGTTATTAGTCTCCCCATGTGTAGGAAGTAAGTCAGTTGAAGAATTAGAGAGAACCAATAAACAGTAAACCAATTACCTATTATGTTGTGCATCTGTAGGTTTAGAGGTCTTAGAGTAGCCAAAAATAAGAAAGTGGGAGGTTTGGAGCTCAATACGGCCTCCTTGGGGTTCAGTACGGCCGTACTGCACATTTTGTACTACAATACGGCCGTACTGAAACCAATACGGCCGTATTGAAGTTTCTGTATTTCAATACGGCCGTACTGAATTCAATACGGCCGTATTGTAGTACAAAAACTCAATACGGGCCGTATTGAACCCAGGGGCCGTACTGCGCCTCATCCCTATAAATAGGACGTCATTTGGACGTCATTCCACACTTTTCCACACTTCTTGGACTCTCTTCTTGAGTATTCTGGGGTTTTTGAGCAGTGTTCTGCCCTAGAATTCTCTCCGAGAGCCGATCCGACGAAGTTCTTGAGTTCTGAGCATTTAGCTTGAGAATTCGAACTAGTCGAAGGGAAATCTTTTTGATTTCCATAGTAAAGATTAATTTTTAGGAAGGAGCGAGCGAGCTTGTAGAGGGAGGGAGCGCCAAAAAGCCTCCTAAACTTCATTGATATATAAAAAGCACGCTTCAAGAGGTTTCTTCTCTAAAAATCCCTTCTTTTACCGCTTTCTGATTGTTGCATCGCATGTTTAATTTATTCGTCATGTAGATATCTTATTCATAGCCGTTTATAATAAATAGGGGTAATTTAGTAATTTTGCACTGTTATTTATGAAATAATCCGTCATAGGGAACCCGAAAGGGGCGTTGTGGGGTGCTAACACCTTCCCCGCACGTAACCGACTCCCTTACCCAACTCTGGTTGTAATGGCCAAGGTTGATTTGCGAAAATCAATTGCCTTATCCCTTTTTCCAATGTTTTGAGTAAAACATTGGTGGCGACTCCAAGAACCCTTCTTTTTGCGAAAACCACTAATCCATGGAGGGTCCCGCTTGGGATTAACATGGATTGGTGAATCATTTAATAAAATTGTTAGTTCGATGAGGTCTCAGTTTGAGAATAAGTCGTTCTAACAATCCACCACTTTTCAAAACTTAAAACGAGTCCGACCATCGTCGCGAATGCCAAGGTCCGTTTCGGCGGGTGGCGACAGATGGCGACTCCACTGGGGAAGCCTCGAGAGTCAATCCCATTTAGTGATGGATTCTTTTCAAAATAATAGTTTAAAATTACTTTATTACCCCTCACTTGTATGATAACATGTTTATCTATTTGGCTTTAATAACTGTTGTATTTTTAAATTTACGCAATTGTTTGAAATAAAAACTGCACACAAACCTTTGCACACAACAGTTCCCTCTATACCCGGGGGCATGAGTGGAAAGCCATAGGGAGTGGATGTTAGTACGGCCGGTTGTCGAATGGGTCTATAGGTGCCCGTAAACCGTTGTCGGAAAACATCACTCAAGGTGATAACCATGAACTCAAGTCCGACAGTGCGTTGGAACTTTCCATCGACTTACGACGAGAGGAATTGGGTCCTTATAATGGGGGCACCTTGGGGGCCTCAGACCGGTGAGAACAGTTAGAACCACCTTGAATATGCACTTTTCTGCAGGATACCCCTACCTCGTGATTCGCTCGTGACTGTTCGTGGATGAGTGAATTGTTTGTGTATAGGTTTATGTGATATTGTTTGTGCATTAATAATAAACCTCGTGATAAGGTCTAAAGAATAATCCCCATGCATGAAAATACCATGATATGAGAAGAAAGACCATGTGTGAAAATATAATAAAAGTGAGGAGCATGTGCATCATTACCAATAAGATATCATGCATCCTCATAAACCATGCATTCTAGGTTCACCAATACCTCTTGACATGAGTAAAAGAGACCCATAATTATCGAGATTCTCCGTTGAGGAGAGATCATAAGTCAAGGAGGGTAGTAACACTCTGTTTTAAAAAGGCAGCGCCTTAAAAATGGAGGGTTATCAAGCTCATGTCAAGAGCGTATTCATTCCATAAATTAATTAGATTAAATATTCATTTTTAGAAAGTGGCTGGTCATCTTTCTGTCCTCACACGCGCGCAGAAAATCAAGAAGATGGAAGCGCTGGAGGACCAAAATAAGAAGCTTACAGCCGAGCTCTCGCAGCTGAAAGAACAAATGGCGCAAATGATGGAGCTCATGCGTCATCATAATGTACATGGGTCTCACCACAGTGACCATGAGTCCCATCATCATGAGGAGGAGGAGCACGAGGAAGAACCTCCACGAGCTGTACCCCTTGGGGCGGGGATCATGATTAAAGAGCCCGAGGTTTCAAAGGAACAATTCCACGCCCTAGAGGATCGGCTAAGGGCTATGGAGGGGCATGACTTCGATATTAAAGATGCCGCCGACATGTGTTTAGTGAGGGACATCCAATTCCCTCCTAAATTTAAAGTGCCGGATTTCCCAAAGTACGTGGGATCGACTTGCCCTAAGAGTCATCTCACCATGTACTGTCGCAAAATGGCTGCATATGCCACAAATGAAAAGCTCTTGATCCATTGCTTCCAAGAGAGCTTAGCCGATACTGCGCTCAATTGGTATATGCAGCTAGATGGAAATCTAGTACATACATGGAGGCAGTTGGCCGATGCCTTTCTCAAGCGCTATAAATACAACATCGACCTAACACCCGATAGGTCAGATCTTCAAGCCTTGAGTAAGAAAAATGATGAATCTTTCAAGGCGTACGCCCAACGATGGAGGGAGTTGGCAGCACAGATAGAGCCCCCGCTGTCGGATAAGGAGACGGTGTCCTTATTCATCAACTCGTTGACTGGTCCCTATTACGATAAAATGATAGGGAACACAACGACACTCTTCTCGGACATCATCACCATTGGGGAGAGAGTGGAACAAGGACTTAAAAGTGGGAAGCTGGCTAAGCCTTCCCAATCATATGAAGCTAAGAAGGCCTTCGGGAAGAAGAAAGAGGGAGGAGTCAATGCTATAACCATACCCTCGGCTACTTCCACTTCGAAGTCGGGAAGATCGCAATTCACTCCTGTGAAGAAGTTTGATAAACTTCCGACCACTTATAGCGATCTCCTGCCGAAGCTAGTAGAAGCCAAACTTCTAGCTTATGTTCCACCAAGGAAGATCGACCCACCTTACCCCGATTGGTACAAGCCACAAGACAAATGTTTATACCATTCGGGGGCACCAGGGCATTCAACAGAGAACTGCCTAGCTCTCAAACACAAGGTCCAAAGCCTTATTGATGCTGGGTGGGTCACTTTCGATTCGACAGCGCCCGACGTGAGCAAGAACCCTCTGCCAAAGCAGGAGTAGAGAGAAGGGCAAGCCACGATAGGGCCCCTCCTTAATTTTCTTTTTCTTTTTGGGACTCATGATCAGTACCCGAGATCATGAGGACCTTTCATATAAATAAGGGTTTTGTACATTTTACATATATCAATAAAGAGGCATTTTTCACACATTATTCTCTCATTTAGTTCTTTTCTCTCTCTCTCTCTCTTATTAACATTAATAAATTCTAAACCTAAACAGAACCAATAAATAATTATGTCTGTGATTGTTCGCTCTGATCGGGATCCGAAAGCCGAGGATGAATGGGTTGAGTTGGACAGTGATGAGGAGACCATCTCTCCGGATCTGCGAAGACTGCTAGATCAAGAAGCTCGTCTACTCCAACCGAATCAAGAAGAATTGGAGACCGTGAATTTGGGGCAGGGTCAAGAGTTGCAAGAGGTCAACATTGGGACCCATATCAGTGATGAAATAAGAGCACAATTGATCCAATTATTAAGGGAATACAAGGACGTATTCGCATGGTCGTACCGTGATATGCCCGGTTTGGACTCTAAAATCGTCGAGCACAAGTTGCCATTGAAAGAAGGGTTTCGACCCGTTAAGCAAAAGCTTCGACGAATCAAGCCCGAATGGTCTTTAAAGATCAAGGAGGAAGTGGAAAAACAATTAGACGCGGGATTCTTGGTTGTGTCCCAGTATCCCGAATGGCTGGCTAACATTGTGCCAGTCATCAAAAAGAATGGAAAGGTTAGAGTTTGTGTTGACTATAGGGATCTAAATCGTGCCAGTCCAAAGGACGATTTTCCCTTGCCACACATCGATACACTTGTGGATCACACAGCCATAAACACACTCTATTCCTTTATGGATGGATACTCGGGGTATAACCAAATCAAGATGAATATGGAAGACCGCGAGAAAACTTCTTTCATCACACCCTGGGGCACCTTCTGCTACAGGGTGATGCCTTTTGGACTTAAAAATGCGGGCGCCACCTACCAACGAGCGATGGTGACACTATTCCACGACATGATCCATAAAGAAATTGAAGTATACGTGGACGACATGATCGCAAAGTCGAAAGACGAGATGAACCACATTCAATATTTGAGAAAATTATTCAATCGGCTTCGCAAGTATCAGCTTAAGCTAAATCCGGCTAAGTGTACTTTCGGAGTCCGGTCGGGTAAGCTTCTCGGGTTCATCGTCAGTGAAAAAGGCATAGAGGTGGACCCCGATAAAGTAAAGGCAATAATGGAAATGCCTACTCCTAAAACTGAGAAAGAAATTAGAGGATTCCTCGGCAGGGTGAACTACGTCGCAAGGTTCATCGCACAGTTGACTGACACGTGCAAGCCAATATTCAAGCTATTGCGCAAGAATCATTCCGAAGTTTGGGATGAAAATTGTCAACAAGCTTTTGATAAGATCAAACAGTGCTTGGCCAATCCACCGGTATTGGTGCCACCTGTCGAGGGAAGACCATTAATCCTCTACTTGACGGTGCTTGATGAGTCTATGGGGGCTGTGCTGGGACAACAAGATGAAACAGGAAAGAAAGAACAAGCCATCTACTACCTGAGCAAGAAATTTCTTGATTATGAAACCCGCTATACGCCGCTAGAAAAAACGTGCTGCGCGTTAGCATGGGCAACACAAAGGCTCAGGCAGTACATGATTAGGCATACTACTTGGTTGGTTTCCAAAATGGATCCAATTAAGTACGTGTTCGACAAACCCATAATCACTGGGAAGATCGCCCGATGGCAAGTACAATTATCAGAATTTGACATCATACATGTCACTCAAAAGGCCATCAAGGGTAGTACCCTAGCTGATTACCTAGCACACGGGCCGACCAATGATTATCAATCCCTTCAGGACGATTTCCCCGATGAGGATATAATGCATTTACAACATGAAGAGCCTAAAGATGATGCGTGGACCATGTATTTTGATGGAGCCTCCAACATGCTTGGACAGGGGATTGGAACAGTGTTAATCTCCCCACAAGGAAAGCATATCCCCCTAACGGCAAGACTCAACTTCGACTGTACAAATAACATGGCCGAATACGAGGCTTGCGCGTTAGGAATCCAGGCAGCTATCAACAATGGTATCCTCAAGCTCAAAGTGTTTGGAGATTCGGCTTTAGTCATTCATCAGCTACGAGGTGACTGGGAAGTCCGAAATCCTAAACTGATACCATATGTTGAGCATATCAAAGATTTGACACATCTCTTTCAAAGTGTCGTCTTTGAATACATTCCAAGGGAGGAAAATCAGTTTGCCGACGCCCTTGCTACGCTCTCGTCGATGTTCGCCTTGGATAAAGAGCATGAAATGCCCATCATCAATATCCGGCGACACGATAAGCAAGCGTTCTGCCTTCTGATAGATGAAGCTATTGATGATTGTCCATGGTTCCACGACATCAAACAATACTTATCAAAAGGGGAATATCCTGATATGGCCAGCGATAATGACAAAAAGCATATCCGAAGAAGGGCCATGGGATTTTTACTAATTGGTGAAACCCTCTACAAGAAGAATCATGACTCGGTCTTGTTGAGATGTGTAGACCAAGTCGAAGCCCAAAACGTAATTAAAGAAATACATGAGGGGGTTTTCGGCACCCATATTCCCGGGCCTGCAATGGCTAAAAAGATCCTCAGGGCGGGATATTATTGGTCGACCATGGAAGGAGACTGTTACCAGTATGCGCGGAAATGCCATAAATGTCAAGCATATGCCGATAACATTCATGTCCCACCCACTCCACTCAACGTGTTGGCTTCACCTTGGCCATTCGCAATGTGGGGCATGGATGTTATTGGACCTATCGAGCCAAAAGCATCCAATGGACATAGGTTCATCCTTGTGGCCATTGACTATTTCACCAAATGGGTAGAAGCGGCATCATATGCTCATGTGACCCGAAAGATGGTAACATCCTTCATCAGGAAGAACATCATATGCAGATACGGTATTCCCGATAAAATCATCACTGATAATGGATCCAATCTAAATAACAAGATGGTGGAAGAACTGTGCCAAGAGTTCAAAATCCAACACCACAACTCTTCCCCCTATCGACCAAAGATGAATGGGGCAGTCGAGGCAGCCAATAAAAATATCAAGAAGATAGTGCAAAAGATGGTTGTCTCATTCAAAGACTGGCATGAGATGCTACCCTTCGCTCTCCATGGATACAGGACTTCAGTGCGCACATCCACAGGAGCTACTCCATTCTCCCTCGTTTATGGGATGGAGGCGGTCTTGCCTGTTGAAGTTGAGATACCTTCTCTAAGGGTAATCATGGAAGCGAAACTTTCCGAGGCAGAATGGGTTCAAAGCCGATACGACCAATTGAACCTCATGGAAGAGAAACGGCTGAACGCCATATGCCATGGTCAAGCCTATCAAAGGAAGATCAAAAAGGCTTTTGACAAGAAAGTCCACCCTCGAGTCTACCATGAGGGAGAGCTGGTAATGAAGAAATTACTACCAGCCCAAAAGGACAAAATCGGAAAGTGGGCCCCGAATTACGAAGGACCATACGTGGTGAAGCGAGCCTTCTCCGGAGGAGCATTGATCCTCACAGACATAGATGGAGAAGAACTTCGATACCCAGTCAACGCCGACGTGGTAAAGAAGTATTATGCTTGAAGACGTTGCTTGCATAAGCCCGCTAGGATGAAAACCCGAAAAAGGGCATCCTAGGCAAAAGTTAGGGCAAAACAAAAAGCCCGCCAGTACAAGGGTACTAGGCAAAACAAAGGCAAAATTATCCCCGCTAGGATACGTCCTAGGCAAAAGTTAGGGGCAAAAGAATAAGATGTAAAAGCAAAGCAAGCAACGGTCACTTGAATCGAAAACCGAAAGGCGGTTCAAGTGATTATCTTCTAGAAGCAAGCGTCTTGCAGCATCTACACTCCTGGCTCAGGCATCTCACCCGAAGCGATTAGGGGAACGGGAAGAGCGACAATTACAGATATAATTGTTTAAGCCAAAAATGTATAGCCTACCTTGGCCAGCCATTCTTCAGAAAATCCCTTTGTAGATCTTTCTGTAAAAAAAAAAAACATTTGAATATCAATAAAATATCCATTTGTTTCTTTTCTCTCTTGACCATGTGATTATGCCTTTAAATTGATGATTCAAAAATTGTACGAAACTCTGTTAATAATCGGTCAAATAAAGAAAATTGGAGGGGTTCCTATAAAAATCAGTAATCTCCTGCATTAAAAGGCTCACGAAAATACTCCCTCGCGTTAATAACAGAAGTCCCTCTAAAAGAAGAAGAGGATAGGGAGAGCCATTCACTTTTCTAAATAAAAGAACAAAAATAAAAACTTGCATCGCGTGCATCACACACATTAGTTGCACATTTAAAGACCTTACCACGAGGCAATTGCATAAAATAGAAAAAATAGAAAATTGCTTGTGTATGACAGCAGTCAACAAAAGCCGAAAACGAAAAAAGGCAAGGATACAAACAATACTCCTCAGTTTGTACAGAATAACTGAGCCTGGAGAGGCTTGCTGAAATAATACTCTCTCAGAATAACTGAGCCTGGAGAGGCTCGCCGAAATAATACTCTCTCATCATAACCGAGCCTGGAGAGGCTCGCCGAAATAATACTCTCTCAGAATAACTGAGCCTGGAGAGGCTTGCCGAAATAATACTCTCCAAAATAACTGAGCCTGGAGAGGCTCGCCGAAATAATACTCCCCAGAGATATCTCAGCTTCCACGCTCGGACTAAATTCCCCAGTGAAAGCTATCAAAGCAAGATCAGCAAGATTCCCCAAGGGAGGCTTGATCATCCAAACAGAATATCTAAGTCAAAGGACTTTTGACTTCCTCAGTGAAAGATAGCTTTCCAACTCAAGCGATGAGTGAAGCTAAGCCTGCAGAGGCTTCCTAAATAATACTCTGGGATACATAAGATCTTCAATCCCCATTCGCCTACTCAGAGGCACCCCTTCAAAAAGCAAAAAAATAAAAAAAAATCAATAATCATTCCCCAAGCGGAATTCGGCATTCAGCCGAACATTGAACATCAAGATCATTCGCCTACTCAGAGGCACTCCTTTAAAAAAGAGAAAAATCAAAAAGATCAATAACCATTCCCCAAGCGGAATCCGGCACTCAGCCGAACACCGAACATCAAGATAATTCGCCTACTCAAGGGCACTCCTTCAAAAAGAAAAAATCACAAAAGACAAATAATCATTCCCCAAGTGGAATCCGGCTCTCAGCCAAACATCAAGCGTCAAGATGATCTGCCTAACAGAAGAGGCTAATCACAACAAAATGACAAAATCCCCCAGTGGATAACAGCCTACACAGAGGCAACAAAATTGAAAAAATCAAAAGAGACACCCGAATAAGGACAACCGGGATACTCCACTTACGTCAAAAGGACGTCAGCCAAACATAAGGCATCGCTCAACTCAGAGAGAGAGCATCTGTGTCTACACCCCAAGGAGTCAGAAATTCCCCATGGGTACCAACTAAGCAATGCAAGTTGGGGCACAAAAACCTATGAATGACTGCACATCCCCTAGACGGATCCCTGCGTTATCCAGCCCTCAGCGGCACAAAATCAGAAAAACAAACCGTCGAAGCAGCATTGTGGACTGTGGAGACAAACTTATCTCAAAACCCTGGAGAGGGCAAACTCAGCTGCCCATGTTGAGAGGCAAAACCCTGGAGAGGGTAAACTCAGCTGCCCATGTTGAGAGGCAAAACCCTGGAGAGGGCAAACTCAACTGCCTCATGTTGAGAGGCAGGGCCTGGAGAGGCGATACTCAACTGCCTCATGTTGAGAGGCAGGGCCTGGAGAGGCGATACTCAACTGCCTCATGTTGAGAGGCAGGGCCTGGAGAGGCGATACTCAACTGCCGAATGTTGAGAGGCAGGGCCTGGAGAGGCGGTACTCAGCTACCGAGGTTGTCAGAAACACTGAGGTATGCATGAGCCTGGAGAGGCGACGACTAATACTCAACCTGGAGAGGCTACTCAACAATTTTCCACCAGAAGACGCTACAAGTCAGAAGGATGGCACATCACCCGGACAATTGGGTCAACTCCTTTACTTGTCAGCCGGTACACCAAAAGGCCGTCCGACTAAGTAAAGGGGGGGCAGCTGTAGACCCCTAAAATTGTCCGGGTCGGAAATAAGACTTGAAGACTCTCAAAGATCAAAGGAAAGTCAGCCAGAAGGACTCCCAGAAGACCATAGGATGACTATCTGTAGGTTTAGAGGTGTTAGAGTAGCCAAAAATAAGAAAGTGGGAAGTTTGGAGCTCAATACGGCCTCCTTGGAGTTCAGTACGGCCGTACTGCACATTTTGTACTACAATACGGCCGTACTGAAACCAATACGGCCGTATTGAAGTTTCTGTATTTCAATACGGCCGTACTGAATTCAATACGGCCGTATTGAAGTACAAAAACTCAATACGGGCCGTATTGAACCCAGGGGCCGTACTGCGCCTCATCCCTATAAATAGGACGTCATTTGGACGTCATTCCACACTTTTCCACACTTCTTGGACTCTCTTCTTGAGTATTCTGGGGTTTTTGAGCAGTGTTCTGCCCTAGAATTCTCTCCGAGAGCCGATCCGACGAAGTTCTTGAGTTCTGAGCATTTAGCTTGAGAATTCGAACTAGTCGAAGGGAAATCTTTTTGATTTCCATAGTAAAGATTAATTTTTAGGAAGGAGCGAGCGAGCTTGTAGAGGGAGGGAGCGCCAAAAAGCCTCCTAAACTTCATTGATATATAAAAAGCACGCTTCAAGAGGTTTCTTCTCTAAAAATCCCTTCTTTTACCGCTTTCTGATTGTTGCATCGCATGTTTAATTTATTCGTCATGTAGATATCTTATTCATAGCCGTTTATAATAAATAGGGGTAATTTAGTAATTTTGCACTGTTATTTATGAAATAATCCGTCATAGGGAACCCGAAAGGGGCGTTGTGGGGTGCTAACACCTTCCCCGCACGTAACCGACTCCCTTACCCAACTCTGGTTGTAATGGCCAAGGTTGATTTGCGAAAATCAATTGCCTTATCCCTTTTTCCAATGTTTTGAGTAAAACATTGGTGGCGACTCCAAGAACCCTTCTTTTTGCGAAAACCACTAATCCATGGAGGGTCCCGCTTGGGATTAACATGGATTGGTGAATCATTTAATAAAATTGTTAGTTCGATGAGGTCTCAGTTTGAGAATAAGTCGTTCTAACAATCCACCACTTTTCAAAACTTAAAACGAGTCCGACCATCGTCGCGAATGCCAAGGTCCGTTTCGGCGGGTGGCGACAATATACAAAACAAAATACCCGAAAAAAGAAAAAGGGTTATTTATCCAAACTAAGCAATATCATGCATCATCTTAGGGACATCCCGAAAACATGATAATGCTTAGTTGAATAAACACAATGCATGCATATTCATCGCCATCATCTCATATCATGCATCATTATCAAAGATCATGGAGGGATCTAGGTTTGCATTTCATACATCCCTCCCAATAAATCATTAATAAACATTAATAAAAAGAAAGAATTAATCGATGCGTATGTTCAAGATGGATCGCACGCCATTTGTTATTAAGTATAAGCCAACAACCGCGCCAAGCGAGCGCACATCAACTCCGTTGTTGGTAATCAAGACGAATAAAGGGGAAGGTCCGACACCGTTAAGGATCACTGCTCCAAGACCTTTTCCCTACGAATCGAATAAGGCTGTGCCATGGATATACGACATCCATTCTTCTGTCGACAGCGATATCTCTAAACATCGCTGGACTTGGGGGCATGACTAGGAGTGGCAGGATCTACACTCCCGAAGATCTTCATGATAAAGCTCCCAAGAATAAAGAAAAAGAAGAGAAAACCGAGGAAAACAAAGAATCCGAGGAAGAGACTGATGAGCTGTTAAAGTTTATCCAACAGAGCGAGTACTCCATCATGGATCAACTTCATAAGACGCCAGCAAAGATTTCTCTGTTGTCGTTGATCTTATGCTCCGAACCGCATCGGCAAGCTCTGTTGAAAGTCTTGAACGAGGCATGCGTGTCGCACACTATCTCCCAAGACAAGTTTGAGGGGATTGTTAGTCACATCACGGCTAATGATCACCTCACTTTCACCGATGAAGAACTCCCCGCTGAGGGACCGAACCACAACAAGCCCTTGCACATCTCTGTCAAGTGCAATGAATATCACATCGCTAAAGTCTTGGTAGATAACGGATCTTCCTTGAATGTGATGCCAAAAAGAACGTTCGATCAAATGGCAATCAAGGGAGTCCAAATGCGCCCGAGCAACATGATCATTCGAGCTTTCGACGGTTCTAAAAGAGAAGTGGTGGGAGAAGTCAATCTTCCAATCCAAATTGGACCCATCATCTTCAACGTCGAATTTCAAGTGATGGACATTACTCCCGCATACAGCTGTCTCCTCGGCCGACCTTGGATTCATGATGCAAAAGCTGTTCCTTCTACGCTCCACCAGAAAGTCAAATTCATTGTGGGTGACAAGCTGGTGACTGTACAAGCTGAAGACGATATACTCATCAGCAAGCCATCCACCATACCTTACGTGGATGCAACGGAGGAAGCTCTAGAAACCGCCTTCCAAGCATTGGAAATTGCCAATGTTGAAACGTTTCCCCGAGAAATGAAGAAGGTAGCCTCCATGCTCACCAAGAACGGATACTTGCCAGGACAAGGACTTGGCAAGGATTCCCAAGGAATTCCCGAGCTACCTATTATCAAGGATAATCCAGGGAAACAAGGGTTAGGATACAACCCTAATAAAGATCAAAGGACGAAGAGGAACCAAGATCCTTCTCGACGTTCTTTAAGCCAGATCTTTAGGAAGGCCGGTTCACAAGCGTCAAGGCCGGTCGTCGTCATCAAGTGCTTTTCTCCTTCTGATAGGGATGTATAGACCTGATGACTATTAGAGATTACTCCTCGGGGACAGCCCGACCCCCGAGCCTCGATAGGGCACATGTTTCCATTATGATTATAATAAAATCATTCTTTATCATTTCTTACTGCTTCTTTTCTTGCTTATAATAAAATTCTAAACCACATTATTTTTTAACCCTGTTTGAATAAACATGAATGAGGTTAAAATCATCTTAATAATAATAAACCAACATCATTTTTATGTGGAAGTGTGTGTGACAACTTGGAGCACCTTCCCTTGGCCTCGACAAGTGCCATCATGGATAAAAAGAAATCCTTTAAAATAAAAGAAGCTCGGCAGGAAACCCAAAAAGGGGACTGCGCAAAAATAAGAGCAAAAGACCCGCTAGGAATCCCACGAAAGGGTGACCTAGGCAAAAGTTAGGGTTGCAAAAATGAACAAAAACAAAAGTCCGCTAAAACGCCACAAAAGGGTGTTTTAGGCAAAAATAAGGACAATCAAAAAACAAAAGAAATCCATGATGGTACCATAAGCCGAATTCAAAAAAGGTTCAAGGGAGGCTATCTAAGTTGTCAAAATCACAACGTCAATAACAAGATTTTCTTAACTTCATAAGTGTTTAATCAAACAAGCCTAAACACATAAGCCTACCTGTCGCCGCCGGCCCGAAACGGGCTTTCGGCATTCGCGAAGGATGGTTGGACTCTCATTAGTTTTGAAAAGTGGTGGATTGTTAGAACGACTTATTCTCAAACTGAGACCTTATCGAACTAACAATTTTATTACATGATTCACCAATCCATGTTAATCCCAAGTGGGACCCTCCATGGATTAGTAGTTTTCGCAAAAAGGGTTCTTGGAGTCGCCACCAATGTTTTACTCAAAACATTGGAAAAAGAGTTAAGGCAATTGATTTCGCAAATCAACTTAGGCCATTACAACCAGAGTTGGGTAAGGGAGTCGGTTACGTGCGGGGAAGGTGTTAGCACCCCACAACGCCCGTTTCGGGTTCCCTATGACAGATTATTTCATGAATAATAGCTTAAAATTATTAAATTACCCCTATTTATTAGAACGATATTAAGTGAATTATCTACATGATGAAAGCTTTAAACATGCAATGCAACAATCAGAAAGCGATAAAGAAAGCAATAAAAGACGAGTTTTGGAAGAAAACCTCTTGAAGCGTGCTTTTATATATTTAAAAGAACTAGGAGGCTTTTTGGCGCTCCTTCCCACTACACGCTCGCTTTCTCCTTTCCCTAAAATAAAATTTTTACTATGGAAATCAAATAGATTTCCCTTCGACTCGTTCGAATCTCAAGCAAATGGCTTATGATTCAAGAACTTCGTCGGATTGGCTTTCAGAGAGATTTCTAGGGCAGAGCACTGCTCAAAAACCCAAGAATACTCAGCCAGGGGGTCCAGAATAGCTGGAAAAGTGTGGAATGACGTCCAAATGACGTCTTATTTATAGGGGTGAGGCGCAGTATGGCCTCTGACATCAATACGGCCCGTACTGAAGATTTGAACTACAGTACGGCCGTATTGAATTCAGTACGGCCGTACTGAAGTTTCAAAAACTTCAGTACGGCCGTATTGGTTTCAGTACGGCCGCACTGAAGTTCAAAAACTTCAGTACGGCCGTATTGGGTTCAGTACGGCCGTATTGTAGTGCAAATTGTTCAGTACGGCCGTACTGAACTTCCAGGAGGCCGTATTGAGCTTCAATTCTCCCACATCTTTATTTTAAGCTACTCTAAGACCTCTAAACCTACAGATAATCATCCTAGGGTCTTCCAGGAGTCCTTCTGGCTGACTTTCCTTCGGTCTTCGAGAGTCTTCGAGTCTTATTTCCGACCCGGACAATTTTAGGGGTCTACAGCTGCCCCCCCTTTACTTAGTCAAACGGCTTTTTGGTGTACCGGTTGACAAGTAAAGGAGTTGACCCAACTGTTTGGGGAATAGGCCATCCTTCTGACTTGTAGTGTCTTCCGGTGGAAAATTGTTGAGTAGCCTCTCCAGGTTTTGCTTCGCTCGCCGCCCGAGCCGGAAGCTGCATACCTCCGTGCTTCTGAACACTTTGGTAGCGTGAGTACCGCCTCTCCAGGCTCAACTTCACTCGACGCCCGAGCTGGAAGTTGTGAGTACCGCCTCTCCAAGCTTAGCTTCGCTTGCCGCCCAAGCTGGAAGCTGTGAGTACCGCCTCTCCAGGCTCTGCTTCGGTGCTTCTGACATCCTAGGCAGTTGAGTTTGCCCTCTCCAGGGTTAGCTTCGCTTGCCGCCCAAGCTGGAAGCTGTGAGTACCCGCCTCTCCAGGCTCTGCTTCGGTGCTTCTGACATCCTAGGCAGTTGAGTTTGCCCTCTCCAGGGTTGCGTACCTCCGTGCTTCTAGTCACTTTGGTAGCATGAGTTTGCCCTCTCCAGGGTCTGCGGTTTGCCCTCCCCAGGGTCTGCCTCCGTGTTTCTGACGACGTTGGCAGTGTGAGTTTGCCCTCTCCAGGGATTTGTGATAGTTTTGTCTCCACAGTCCACGATGCTGCTTCGACGATTATTTTTGATTTTTGTGCCACTGAGGGCTGGATAACGCAGGGATCCGTCTAGGGGATGTGCAGTCATTCATAGGTTTTTTGTGCCCCAACTTGCATTGCTTAATTGGTACCCATGGGGAATTTCTGTTTCCTTGGGGTGTAGACACAGATGCTCTTCTTGAATTGAGCGATGCCTTATGTTTGGCTGACGTCCTTTGACGTTGGTGGAGTATCCCGGTTATCCTTATTCGGGTATCTCTTTTGGATTTTCTGATTTTTGCTGCCTCTGTGTAGGCTGTTATCCGCTGGGGGATTTTGTCGTTGATTTTGATTAGCCTCTTCTGTTAGGCGTATCGGCTTGACGTTCGATGTTTGGCTAAGAGCCGGATTCCACTTGGGGAATACTTATTGATATTTTTGATTTTCTCCTTTTGTAGGGGTGCCTCTTGAGTAGGCGACTGGGGATTTAGGGATCTTATGTATCCCAGAGTATTATTTAGGAAGCCTCTGCAGGCTTAGCCTCACTCAACGCTTGAGCTGGAGAGCTATCTTCACTGAGGAAGTTTAAGTCCTTTGACTTGGATATTCTGCTTGGGAGATCGTACTTCCATTGGGGATTTTGACGATCTTGCTTTGATAGTTCTCGCTGGGGATTTGTTCTGAGCGCGAGCTGAGGTTTCTCTGGGGAGTGTTATTTCTGCGAGCCTCTCCAGGCTCAATTATTCTGAGAGAGTATTATTTCGGCGAGCCTCTCCAGGCTCAATTATTCTAAGAGGGAGTATTGTTTCGGCAAGCCTCTCCAGGCTCAATTATTTTGAGAGAGTATTATTTCAGCAAGCCTCTCCAGGCTCTGTTATTCTGTGGGAGTATTATTTCGACAAGCCTCTCCAGGCTCAGTTATTCTAAGAGAGTATTATTTCGGCGAGCCTCTCCAGGCTCAATTATTCTGTGGGAGTATTATTTCGGCAAGCCTCTCCAGGCTCAATTATTCTGAGAGAGTATTATTTCAGCAAGCCTTTCCAGGCTCAATTATTCTGTGGGAGTATTATTTCGGCAAGCCTCTCCAGGCTCAATTATTCTGTACAATTGGGGAGTATTATTTCGGCAAGCCTCTCCAGGCTCGGTTATTCTGTGGGAGTATTATTTCGGCAAGCCTCTCCAGGCTCAAATATTTCTGAGAGAGTATTATTTCAGCAAGCCTCTCCAGGCTCAATTATTCTGTACAATTTTGTGGATTTTCTATGTTTGCCTTTTATCGATTTTTGGGCTTTTTCCATATTTTGCCTTTTTATTGATTTTGGCTTTTTCTGTATTTCGCCTTTTTGTTGATTTTGGCTTTTTCTGTATTTCGCCTTTTTTGTTGATTTTGGCTTTTTCTGTATTTTTGCCTTTTTTGTTGGTTTTGGCTTTTTCTGTACAGAAATGTCTCTGAGGAGTATTATTTTGGCGAGCCTCTCCAGGCTCAATTATTCTGAGAGAGTATTATTTCGGCGAGCCTCTCCAGGCTCGATTATTCTGAGAGAGTATTATTTCGGCGAGCCTCTCCAGGCTCAATTACTCTGAGAGTATTATTTCAGCGAGCCTTTCCAGGCTCAATTATTCTGTATGATGTGGGACCTTTTCCTTTTTTGTCGAATTTTCTGCTGTCATACACAAGCAATTTTTCCTATTTTTTCTATTTTATGCGATTGCCTCATGATGAGGTCTTTGAAAATTTCTTTATGGCCAATATGGCCGTATCCATTTCAGTACGCCCGTATTGAGTTGAAAATTTGTTCGTAACCCTAATTTCAGTGCGGGTGTACTGAACATGGTACGGGCGCATTGTTTTTTCTGAAGTTTATTTTTTTGTTTTTTTTTTTTTTTTGTTTTTTTTTTTGTTTGTTTTTTCAATAAACAGAGAATAAGTGATCTTCCAGTACACCTATCATCTGTATGCATGTATGCGGTATGATGCACCTAATTCTATTTGATTTATTTTTTTCAAAAGAATTAACCGATGCGTTTCTGTGTGGATTCTGCCATTCCTCAAGACGGACTGTGCGCTGCCGACTTCTATAACCGAGGAACGATGCGTATTAAGATTTGGTGTTATCGACCAAATGATTCTTTCCTTCCTTTAAAAGATGTGTCAACCCTCCTATTGACCACTATATCTCCATGTTTCCATTAGATTATTCTAAAATCGTTTGGGACAAGAGAGAAAAGAAAGGAAACGTATATTTTTCGAGAGTTTGTGTTTTAGAGGGGATTCATTTATTTTGAAAAATGGTTTTTGTAAGAATGGCTGGCCAATGGTAGGCTCATGTGTTTAAGCTTGTTTGATTAAACACTTATGAAGTTAAGCACGTCTTGGTTATTAACGTTTGTAATTTGACAACTTGGATAGCTTTCCTTGAACCTTTCTTTTTGAATTTGGTTCATGGTACCATCATGGGTTTCTTTTGCTTTTTTGATTGTCCTAACTTTTGCCTAAAACACCCATTTGTGGAGTTTTAGTGGGCTTTTATTTTTGTTTATTTTTGCAACCCTAATTTTTGCCTAGGTCACCCTTTTGTGGGATTCCTAGCGGGTCTTTTGCTCTTATTTTTGCGCAGTCCCTTTTTTGGGTTTCCTGCCGAGCTTTTTGTTTTTTAGGATTTTTGTCCTGAATGGATTTCTTTTTATCCATGACGGCACTTATTGAGGCCAAGAAAAGGTGCTCCAAGTTGTCGTGCACATTTCCACACAAAATGATGTGGGTTTATTGATTATTAAGACGATTTTAACCTCATTCATGCTTATTCAAACAGGGTTAAAATAATGTGGTCTAGAGATTTATTGCAAGCAAGAAAAGAAGCAATAAGAAAGAATAAAGAATGATTTTATTATAATCAAAATGGAAACATGTGCCCTATCGAGGCTCGGGGGTCGGGCTGTCCCCGAGGAGTAATCTCTAATAGTCATCAGGTCTATACATCCCTATCGGAAGGAGAAGAGCACTTGATGACGACGACCGGCCTTGACGCTTGTGAACCGGCCTTCCTAAAGATCTGGCTTAAAGAACGTCGAGAAGGATCTTTGTTCCTCTTCGTCCTTTGATCTTTATTAGGGTTGTATCCTAACCCTTGTTTCCCCGGATTATCCTTGATGATGGGTAGCTCGGGAATTCCTTGGGAGTCCTTGCCAAGTCCTTGTCCAGGCAAGTATCCGTTCTTGGTGAGCATGGAGGCTACCTTTTTCATTTCTCGGGGAAACGTTTCAACATTGGCGATCTCCAATGCTTGGAAGGCGGTTTCTAAAGCTTCCTCTGCTGCATCCACATAAGGTATGTTGGATGGCTTGCTGATGAGTATGTCATCTTCAGCTTGTACAGTCACCAGTTTGTCACCCACTATGAACTTGACTTTCTGGTGGAGCGTAGAGGGTACAGCTTTCGCATCGTGAATCCAAGGTCGGCCGAGGAGACAACTGTATGCAGGAGTAATGTCCATCACTTGGAATTCGACATTGAAAATGGTGGGCCCAATTTGGATCGGAAGATTGATTTCTCCCACCACTTCTCTTTTGGACCCGTCGAAAGCTCGAACGATCATGTTGCTCGGGCGCATTTGGACTCCCTTGATTGCCACTTGATCAAGTGTTCTTTTTGGCAACACGTTCAAGGAAGATCCATTATCTACCAAGACTTTGGCGATGTGATACTCCTTGCACTTTACAGAGATGTGCAAGGGCTTGTTATGGTTCGGTCCCTCGTCGGGGATCTCTTCATCGGTGAAAGAGAGGTGATCATTAGCCGTGATGTGACTAACAATCCCCTCAAACTTGTCTTGGGAGATAGTGTGCGACACGTATGCCTCGTTCAAGACTTTCAACAGAGCTTGCCGATGCGGTTCGGAGCATAGGATCAACGACAACAGCGTAATCTTTGCTGGCGTCCTATGAAGTTGATCCACGATGGAGTACTCGCTTTGTCGGATAAACTTTAACAGCTCGTCTGTCTCCTCCTCAGATTCTTTTTCCTCGGTTTTCTTTTCTTCTTTTTCTTTATTCTTGGGGGCTTTTATCATGAAGATCTTCGGGAGTGTAGATCCTGCCACTCCTAGTCATGCCCCCAAGTCCAGCGATGTTGGAAATATCGCTGTCGGCAGAAGAATGGATGTCGTATATCCATGGCACAGCCTTATTTGATTCGTAGGGAAAAGGCCTTGGAGCAGTGATCCTTAACGGTGTCGGACCTTCCCCTTTATTTGTCTTGATTACCAACAACGGATTTGATGTGCGTTCGCTTGGCGCGGTTGTTGGCTTACACTTGATAACGAACGGCGTGCGATCCATTCTTTGAACATACGCATCGATTTAATTCTTTCTTTTTATTAATGTTTATTAATGATTTATTAGGAGGGATGTATGAAATGAAAACCTAGATCCCTCCATGATCTTTGATAAGAATGCATGATATGAGATGATGGCGATGAATATGCATGCATTGTGTTTATTCAACTAAGCATTATCATGTTTTGGGATTTTCCTAAGATGATGCATGATATTGCTTGGTTTGGATAAATACATATTTTTTTTCTTTTGGATATTTTGTATCTTTTTTGTATTTTTTGGGTGAAAAGGGAAACTACCTATATGAATGCAATGAAGGTAGATGTTAACACCATGTACTAGAAGATCTTTATTTCTATTTATTCTTATTATTTAAAAAAGAATGTTGTATGTTTAAAAGGTGCAATGTATGCTCATACAATGTCACATAAAAATGCACAAACAATTCACTCATCCACGAACAGTCACGAGCGAATCACGAGGTAAGGGTCTCCTGCAGAAAAGTGCATTTTCAAGGAGGTTCTAACTGTTCTCACTTGGTCAAAGGCCCCCAAGGTGCCCCCATTATAGGGACCCAATTCCTCTCGTCGTAAGTCGATGGAAAGTTCCAACGCACTGTCGGACTTGAGTTCATGGTTATCACCTTGAGTGATGCTTTCCGACAACGGTCTACGGGCACCTATAGACCCATTCGACAACCGGCCGTACTAACATCCACTCCCTATGGATTACCACTCATGCCCCCGGGTATAGAGGGAACTGTTGTGTGCAAAGGTTTGTGTACAGTTTGTATTTCAAACAATTGCGTAAATTTAAAAATACAACAGTTATTAAAGCCAAATAGATAAACATGTTATCATACAAGTGAGGGGTAATAAAGTAATTTTAAACTATTATTTTGAAATAATCCATCACTAAATGGGATTGACTCTCGAGGCTTCCCCAGTGGAGTCGCCATCTGTCGCCACCGGCCCGAAACGGGCTTTCGGCATTCGCGAAGGATGGTTGGACTCTCATTAGTTTTGAAAAGTGGTGGATTGTTAGAACGACTTATTCTCAAACTGAGACCTTATCGAACTAACAATTTTATTACATGATTCACCAATCCATGTTAATCCCAAGCGGGACCCTCCATGGATTAGTAGTTTTCGCAAAAAGGGTTCTTGGAGTCGCCACCAATGTTTTACTCAAAACATTGGAAAAAGAGTTAAGGCAATTGATTTCGCAAATCAACTTAGGCCATTACAACCAGAGTTGGGTAAGGGAGTCGGTTACGTGCGGGGAAGGTGTTAGCACCCCACAACGCCCCTTTCGGGTTCCCTATGACAGATTATTTCATGAATAATAGCTTAAAATTATTAAATTACCCCTATTTATTAGAACGATATTAAGTGAATTATCTACATGATGAAAGCTTTAAACATGCAATGCAACAATCAGAAAGCGATAAAGAAAGCAATAAAAGACGAGTTTTGGAAGAAAACCTCTTGAAGCGTGCTTTTATATATTTAAAAGAACTAGGAGGCTTTTTGGCGCTCCTTCCCACTACACGCTCGCTTTCTCCTTTCCCTAAAATAAAATTTTTACTATGGAAATCAAATAGATTTCCCTTCGACTCGTTCGAATCTCAAGCAAATGGCTTATGATTCAAGAACTTCGTCGGATTGGCTTTCAGAGAGATTTCTAGGGCAGAGCACTGCTCAAAAACCCAAGAATACTCAGCCAGGGGGTCCAGAATAGCTGGAAAAGTGTGGAATGACGTCTTATTTATAGGGGTGAGGCGCAGTACGGCCTCTGACATCAATACGGCCCGTACTGAAGATTTGAACTACAGTACGACCGTATTGAATTCAGTACGGCCGTACTGAAGTTTCAAAAACTTCAGTACGGCCGTATTGGTTTCAGTACGGCCGCACTGAAGTTCAAAAACTTCAGTACGGCCGTATTGGGTTCAGTACGGCCGTATTGTAGTGCAAATTGTTCAGTACGGCCGTACTGAACTTCCAGGAGGCCGTATTGAGCTTCAATTCTCCCACATCTTTATTTTAAGCTACTCTAAGACCTCTAAACCTACAGATAATCATCCTAGGGTCTTCCAGGAGTCCTTCTGGCTGACTTTCCTTCGGTCTTCGAGAGTCTTCGAGTCTTATTTCCGACCCGGACAATTTTAGGGGTCTACACTACCTTGGCCAGCCATTCTTACAAAAACCATTTTCGAAAAAATAATCCCCTCTAAAACACAAACTTTCGAATAAAAATATCTTTCCTTTCTTTTCTCTTTTGTCCCAAACGATTTTAGGATAATCTAGTGGAAACATGGAGATATAGTGGTCAATAGGAGGGTTGACACGTCTTCTAAAGGAAGGGGAGGATCACTGGGTTGATGACGCCCATCTCGATATAACACGCATCATTCCTCGGTTACAGAAATCGGCATCGCACAGCCCGTCTGGAGGAATGGCAAAATTCAAACAAAGAAACGCATCGGTTAATTCTTTTGAAAAATGAATCAAATAGAATTAGGTGCATCATACCGCATACATGCATACAGATGATAGGTGTACTGGAAGATCACTTATTCTCTGTTTATTGAAAAAACAAACAAAAAAAAAAACAAAAAAACAAAAAAACAAAAAAACAAAAAATATAAACTTCAGAAAAAACAATGCGCCCGTACCATGTTCAGTACACCCGTACTAAAATCAGGGTTATGAACAAATTTTCAACTCAATACGGGCGCACCGAAATGAATACGGCAGCATTGGCCATAACGTCCACACCAATACGGGCGTATTGAATTCAATACGGCCCGTATTGGCCCATTCTCATTCATCACAACATCTTCATTCCTCTACGTACTTCATCTGTGAGTGTGTTTGAGATCCTTCCGTACAGAAAAAGCCAAAAACGACAAAAAAGGCAAAAAATTCAGAAAATCAACCGCATCATACAGAATAACTGAGCCTGGAGAGGCTTGCCGAAATAATACTCCCTCACCGTACAGAATAACTGAGCCTGGAGAGGCTTGCCGAAATAATACTCCTTCATCGTACAGAATAACTGAGCCTGGAGAGGCTTGCCGAAATAATACTCCTTCATCGTACAGAATAACTAAGCCTGGAGAGGCTTGCCGAAATAATACTCCTTCATCATACAGAATAACTGAGCCTGGAGAGGCTTGCCGAAATAATACTCCCCAATCGTACAGAATAACTGAGCCTGGAGAGGCTTGCCGAAATAATACTCCCCAATTGTACAGAATAACTGAGCCTGGAGAGGCTTGCCGAAATAATACTCCCACAGAATAATTGAGCCTGGAGAGGCTTGCGGAAATAATACTCCCTCATCACACAGAATAATTGAGCCTGGAGAGGCTTGTCGAAATAATACTCCCCAAGAGACATCTCCGCTTGCACTCTTGGGCTGAACAAAAAATCAATAAAACGTACAAGAATAACCGAGCCTGGAGAGGCTTGCCGAAATAATACTCCCACAGAATAATTGAGCCTGGAGAGGCTTGCCGAAATAATACTCCCTCATCACACAAAATAATTGAGCCTGGAGAGGCTTGCCGAAATAATACTCCTTCCGATAGGGATGTATAGACCTGATGACTATTAGAGATTACTCCTCGGGGACAGCCCGACCCCCGAGCCTCGATAGGGCACATGTTTCCATTATGATTATAATAAAATCATTCTTTATTATTTCTTACTGCTTCTCTTCTTGCTTATAATAAATTTCTAAACCGCATTATTTTTAACCCTGTTTGAATAAACATGAATGAGGTTAAAATCATCTTAATAACAATAAACCCGCATCATTTTTATGTGGAAGTGTGCGTGACAACTTGGAGCACCTTTCCTTGGCCTCGACAGGTGCCATCATGGATAAAAAAGAAATCCTAAAAACAAAAAGCTCGGCAGGAAACCCAAAAAGGGGGCTGCGCAAAAATAAGAGCAAAGAACCCGCTAGGAATCCCACGAAAGGGTGACCTAGGCAAAAGTTAGGGTTGCAAAAATGAACAAAAACAAAAGTCCGCTAAAACGCCACAAAAGGGTGTTTTAGGCAAAAATAAGGACAATCAAAAAACAAAAGAAATCCATGATGGTACCATGAGCCGAATTCAAAAAAGGTTCAAGGGAAGCTATCTAAGTTGTCAAAATCACAACGTCAATAACAAGATTTTCTTAACTTCATAAGTGTTTAACCAAACGAGCCTAAACACATAAGCCTACCTTGGCCAACCATTCTTACAAAAACCATTTTTTTTGAAAAATAAATCCCCTCTAAAACACAAACTTTCGAATAAAAATATCTTTCCTTTCTTTTCTCTCTTGTCCCAAACGATTTTAGGATAATCTAGTGGAAACATGGAGATATAGTGGTCAATAGGAGGGTTGACACGTCTTCTAAAGGAGGAGAAGGATTACTTGGTTGATGACACCCATCTCAAAATAACATGCATCATTCCTCGGTTACAGAAATCGGCAACGCACAGCCCGTCTAGAGGAATGGCAAAAATCCAAACAGAGAAACGCATCAGTTAATTCTTTTGAAAAATGAATCAAATAGAATTAGGTGCATCATACCGCATACATGCATACAGATGATAGGTGTAATGGAAGATCACTTATTCTCTGTTTATTCAAAAAAAAAAAAATAATAATAATAATAATAAAAAAAAAAAAAAAATCAAACTTCAGAAAAAACAAATGCGCCCGTATCATGTTCAGTACACCCGTACTAAAATGAATATGGCCGTATTAGCCACAAAGAAATTTTCAAAGACCTCCTCATGAGGCAATTGCATAAAATAAAAAAATAGGAAAAATTGCTTGTGTATGGCAACGGTCAACAGAAAAAGCCGCAAATCGACAGAAAAAGCAATCAAATACAGGAAAAGCCAAAAAATGACAAAAAAGGCAAAAATACAGAAAAAGTCAAAAAAACGACAAAAAAGGCGAAAATTCAGAAAATCAACCGCATTGTACAGAATAACTAAGCCTGGAGAGGCTTGCCGAAATAATACTCCCTCATCATACAGAATAACTGAGCCTGGAGAGGCTTGCCGAAATAATACTCCCCAATTGTACAAAATAACTTAGCCTGGAGAGGCTTGCCGAAATAATACTCCCCAAGAGACATCTCAACTTGCACTCTTGGGCTGAACAGAAAATCCAAAAATTATACAGAATAATTGAGCCTGGAGAGGCTTGCCGAAATAATACTCTCTCAGAATAATTGAGCCTGGAGAGGCTTGCCGAAATAATACTCTCTCAGAATAATTGAGCCTAGAGAGGCTTGCTGAAATAATACTCTCTCAGAATAATTGAGCCTGGAGAGGCTTGCCGAAATAATACTCCCCAGATATATCTCAGCTTCCACGCTCGGACCAAATTCCCCAGTGAAAGCTATCAAAGCAAGATCAGCAAGATTCCCCAAGGGAGGCTTGATCATCCAAATAGAATATCTAAGTCGAAAGGACTTAAATTTCTTCAGTGGAAGAGAGCTTTCCAACTCAAGCGATGGGTGAAGCTAAGCCTGGAGAGGCTTTCTAAATAATACTCTGGGATACATAAGAACTTCAAATCCCCAGTCGCCTACTAAGAGGCATCCCTAAAAGCAAATAAATCAAAAGATCAATAATCATTCCCCAAGTGGAATCCGGCTCTCAGCCAAACATCAAGCGTCAAGATGATCCGCCTAACAGAAGAGGCTAATCAAAATCATACGACAGAATCCCCTAGTGGATAACAGCCTACGCAGAGGCAATAAAACTAGAAAATCAAAAAGAGTCACCCGAATAAGGATAACCGGGATACTCCACCATCGTCGAAAGGACGTCAGCCAATCATAAGGCATCGCTCACATCAGAAAGAGCATCTTCGTGTCTACACCCCAAGGAAACAGAAATTCCTCAATGGGTACCAACTACGCAATGGAAAGTTGGGACACAAGAACCTATGAGTAACTGCACATCCCCTAGACGGATCCCTGCGTTATCCAGCCCTCAGTGGCACAAAAATCAAAAACAATCGTCGAAGCAGCATCGTGGACTGTGGAGACAAAATCATCGCTAGCCTGGAGAGGCGACGACTAATACTTACCCTGGAGAGGGCAAGACTCACGCTAGCCTGGAGAGGCGACGACTAATACTCACCCTGGAGAGGGCAAGACTCACGCTAGCCTGGAGAGGCGACGACTAATACTCACCCTGGAGAGGGCAAGACTCACGCCACCAAAGTGACCAGAAGCACAGAGGTACACAACCCTGGAGAGGGCAAGACTCACGCTAGCCTGGAGAGGCGACGACTAATACTCACCCTGGAGAGGGCAAGACTCACGCTACCAAAGTGACCAGAAGCACAGAGGTACGCAACCCTGGAGAGGGCAAGACTCACGCTAGCCTGGAGAGGCGACGACTAATACTCACCCTGGAGAGGGCAAGACTCACGCTACCAAAGTGACCAGAAGCACAGAGGTACGCAACCCTGGAGAGGGCAAGACTCACGCTAGCCTGGAGAGGCGACTACTAATACTCACCCTGGAGAGGGCAAGACTCACGCTACCAAAGTGACCAGAAGCACAGAGGTACGCAACCCTGGAGAGGGCAAGACTCACGCTAGCCTGGAGAGGCGACGACTAATACTCACCCTGGAGAGGGCAAGACTCACGCTACCAAAGTGACTAGAAGCACAGAGGTACGCAACCCTGGAGAGGGCAAGACTCACGCTAGCCTGGAGAGGCGACGACTAATACTCACCCTGGAGAGGGCAAGACTCACGCTAGCCTGGAGAGGCGACGACTAATACTCACCCTGGAGAGGGCAAGACTCACACTACCAAAGTGACCAGAAGCACAGAGGTACGCAACCCTGGAGAGGGCAAGACTCACGCTAGCCTGGAGAGGCGACGAGTAATACTCACCCTGGAGAGGGCAAGACTCACGCTACCAAAGTGACCAGAAGCACAGAGGTACGCAACCATGGAGAGGGCAAGACTCACGCTAGCCTGGAGAGGCGACGACTAATACTCACCCTGGAGAGGGCAAGACTCACGCTACCAAAGTGACCAGAAGCACAGAGGTACGCAACCCTGGAGAGGGCAAGACTCACGCTAGCCTGGAGAGGCGACGACTAATACTCACCCTGGAGAGGGCAAGACTCACGCTACCAAAGTGACCAGAAGCACAGAGGTACGCAACCCTGGAGAGGGCAAGACTCACGCTAGCCTGGAGAGGCGACGACTAATACTCACCCTGGAGAGGGCAAGACTCACGCTACCAAAGTGACCAGAAGCACAGAGGTACGCAACCCTGGAGAGGGCAAGACTCACGCTAGCCTGGAGAGGCGACGACTAATACTCACCCTGGAGAGGGCAAGACTCAAGCTACCGAGGTTGTCAGAAACACCGAGGTATGCACGAGCCTGGAGAGGCGACGACTAATACTCAACCTGGAGAGGCTACTCAACAATTTTCCACCGGAAGACACTACAAGTCAGAAGGATGGCCTACTCCCCGGACAGCTGGGTCAACTCCTTTACTTGTCAACCGGTACACCAAAAAGCCGTTTGACTAAGTAAAGGGGGGGCAGCTGTAGACCCCTAAAATTGTCCGGGTCAGAAATAAGACTCGAAGACTCTCGAAGACCGAAGGAAAGTCAGCCAGAAGGACTCCTGGAAGACCCTAGGATGATTATCTGTAGGTTTAGAGGTCTTAGAGTAGCTTAAAATAAGGATGTGGGAGGATTGAAGCTCAATACGGCCTCCTAGAAGTTCAGTGCGGCCGTACTGAAACCAATACGGCCGTACTGAAGTTTTTGAAACTTCAGTACGGCCGTACTGAATTCAATACGGTCGTACTGTAGTTCAAATCTTCAGTACGGGCCGTATTGATGTCAGAGGCCGTACTGCGCCTCACTCCTATATATAGGACGTCATTTGGACGTCATTTGACACTTTTTCACACAGTTTTGACTCTCTCCTTGAGTATTCTGGGGTTTTTGAGCAGTGTTCTGCCCTAGAAATCGCTCTAAGAGTCAATCCGACGAAGTTCTTGAGTCACGAGCCATTTGCTTGAGTCTCGAACTTAGTCGAAGGGAAATCTTTTGGATTTCCATAGTCAAAAATTATTTTTAGGAAGGAGCGAGCGAGCTTGTAGAGGGAGGGAGCGCCAAAAAGCCTCCTAAACTTCATTGATATATAAAAAGCACGCTTCAAGAGGTTTCTTCTCTAAAAATCCCTTCTTTTACCGCTTTCTGATTGTTGCATATTTAAATTCGTCATCATGTAGATATTTAATATAATCGTTTATAATAAATAGGGGTAATTTAGTAATTTTACACTGTTATTTATGAAATAATCCGTCATAGGGAACCCGAAAGGGGCGTTGTGGGGTGCTAACACCTTCCCCGCACGTAAACGACTCCCTTACCCAACTCTGGTTGTAATGGCCAAGGTTGATTTGCGAAAATCAATTGCCTTATCCCTTTTTCCAATGTTTTGAGTAAAACATTGGTGGCGACTCCAAGAACCCTACCTTTTGCGAAAACCACTAATCCATGGAGGGTCCCGCTTGGGATTAACATGGATTGGTGAATCATTTAATAAAATTGTTAGTTCGATAAGGTCTCAGTTTGAGAATAAGTCGTTCTAACAATCCACCATTTTTCCAAAACTCAATAAGAGTCCAACCATCGTCGCGAATGCCAAGGTCCGTTTCGGCGGGTGGCGACACAAGTCAGTTGAAGAATTAGAGAGAACCAATGAACAGTAAACCAATTACCTGTTATGTTGTGCATCTGTGTGGTTATTAGTCTCCCCAGGTGTAGCAAGTAAGTCAGTTGAAGAATTAGAGAGAACCAATGAACAGTAAACCAATTACCTGTTATGTTGTGCATCTGTGTTGGTTATTAGTCTCCCTAGGTGTAGCAAGTAAGTCAGCTGAAGAATTAGAGAGAACTAATGAACGGTAAACCAATTACGTGTTATGTTATGCATCTGTGTTGGTTATTAGTCTCCCCAGGTGTAGCAAGTAAGTCAGTTGAAGAATTAGAGAGAACCAATGAACAGAAAACCAATTACCTGTTATGTTGTGCGTTTGTGTTGGTTATTAGTCTCCCCAGGTGTAGCAAGTAAGTCAATTGAAGAATTAGAGAGAACCAATGAACAGTAAACCAATTACCTGTTTTGTTGTGCATCAGTGTTGGTTATTAGTCTCCCCTGGTGTAGAAAGTAAGTCAGTTGAAGAATTAGAGAGAACCAATGAACAATAAACCAATTACTTGTTATGTTGTGCATCTGTGTTGGTTATTAGTCTCCCCAGGTGTAGTAAGTAAGTCAGTTGAAGAATTAGAGAGATCCAATGAACAGTAAACCAATTACCTGTTATGTTGTGCATTTGTGTTGGTTATTAGTCTCCCCAGGTGTAGCAAGTAAGTCAATTAAAGAATTAGAGAGAACCAATGAACAGTAAACCAATTACCTGTTATGTTGTGCATCTGTGTTGGTTATTAGTCTCCCCAGGTGTAGCAAGTAAGTCAGTTGAAGAATTAGAGACAACCAATGAACAGTAAACCAATTACATGTTATGTTGTGCATCTGTGTTGGTTATTAGTCTCCCAAAGTGTAACAAGTAAGTCAATTGAAGAATTAGAGAGAACCAATGAACAGTAAACAATTACATGGTATGTCGTGCATCTGTGTTGGTTATTAGTCACCCCAGGTGTAGCAAGTAAGTCAGTTGAAGAATTAGAGAGAACCAATGAACAGTAAACCAATTAAATGTTATGTTGTGCATCTGTGTTGGTTATTAGTCTCCCCAGGTGTAGCAAGTAAGTTAGTTGAAGAATTAGAGAGAACCAATAAACAGTAAACCAATTACCTGTTATGTTGTGCATCTGTGTTGGTTATTAGTCTCCCCAGGTGTAGCAAGTAAGTTAATTGAAGAATTAGAGAGAACCAATGAACAGTAAACCAATTACCTGTTATGTTGTGCATCTGTGTTGGTTTTTTGTCTCCCCACGTGTAGCAAGTAAGTCAATTGAAGAATTAGAGAGAACCAATGAACAGTAAACCAATTACCTGTTATGTTGTGCATCTGTGTTGGTTATTAGTCTCCCCAGGTGTAGCAAGTAAGTCAATTGAATTATTAGAGAGAACCAATGAACAGTAAACCAATTACCTATTTTGTTGTGCATTTGTGTTGGTTATTTGTCTCCCCAGGTGTAGCAAGTAAGTCAGTTGAAGAATTAGAGAGAACCAATGAATAGT
Organism: Cajanus cajan; assembly: GCF_000230855.2. NCBI lineage: Eukaryota > Viridiplantae > Streptophyta > Magnoliopsida > Fabales > Fabaceae > Cajanus > Cajanus cajan. The sequence continues at coordinate 40,400,613 of NC_138524.1, forward strand.
AAACCAATTACCTGTTATGTTGTGCATCTGTGTTGGTTATTAGTCTCCCCAGGTGTAGCAAGTAAGTCAGTTGAAGAATTAGAGAAAACTAATGAACAGTAAACCAATTACATGTTATGTTGTGCATCTGTGTTGGTTATTAGTCTCCCCAGGTGTAGCAAGTAAGTCAATTGAAGAATTAGAGAGAACCAATGAACAGTAAACCAATTACCTGTTATGTTGTGCATCTGTGTTGGTTATTAGTCTCCCCAGGTGTAGCAAGTAAGTCAGTTAAAGAATTAGAGAGAACCAATGAACAGTAAACCAATTACCTGTTATGTTGTGCATCTGTGTTGGTTATTAGTCTCCCCAGGTGTAGCAAGTAAGTCAGTTGAAGAATTAGAGAGAACCAATGAATAGTAAACCAATTACCTGTTATGTTGTGCATCTGTGTTGGTTATTAGTCTCCCCAGGTGTAGCAAGTAAGTCAATTGAAGAATTAGAGAGAACCAATGAATAGTAAACCAATTACCTATTTTGTTGTGCATCTGTGTTGGTTATTTGTCTCCCCAGGTGTAGCAAGTAAGTCAGTTGAAGAATTAGAGAAAACTAATGAACAGTAAACCAATTATATGTTATGTTGTGCATCTGTGTTGGTTATTAGTCTCCCCAGGTGTAGCAAGTAAGTCAGTTGAAGAATTAGAGAGAACCAATGAACAGTTAACCAATTACATGTTATGTTGTGCATCTGTGTTGGTTATTAGTCTCCCCAGGGGTAGCAAGTAAGTCAGTTGAAGAATTAGAGAGAACCAATGAACAGTAAACAAATTACCTGTTATGTTGTGCATTTGTGTTGGTTATTAGTCTCCCCAGGTGTAGGAAGTAACTCAGTTGAAGAATTAGAGAGAACCAATCAACAGTAAACCAATTACCTGTTATGTTGTGCATTTGTGTTGGTTATTAGTCTCCCCATGTGTAGCAAGTAACTCAGTCGAAGAAATAGTGAGAACCGATGAACAGTAAACCAATTACCTATTATGTTGTGCATCTGTGTTGGTTATTAGTCTCCCCAGGTGTAGCAAGTAGGTCAGTTGAAGAATTAGAGAGAACTAATGAACAGTAAACCAATTACTGGTTATGTTGTGCATCTGTGTTGGTTATTAGTCTCCCCAGGTGTAGCAAGTAAGTCAGTTGAAGAATTAGAGAGAACCAATGAACAGTAAACCAATTACCTGTTATGTTGTGCATCTGCGTTGGTTATTAGTTTCCCCAGGTATAGCAAGTAAGTCAGTTGAAGAATTAGAGACAACTAATAAACAGTAAACCAATTACATGTTATGTTGTGCATCTGTGTTGATTATTAGTCTCCCCAGGTGTAGCAAGTAAGCCAGTTGAAAAATTAGACACAACCAATGAACAGTAAACCAATTACATGTTATGTTGTGCATCTGTGTTGGTTATTAGTCTCCATAAGTGTAGCAAGTAAGTCAGTTGAACAATTAGAGAGAACCAATGAACAGTAAACAATTACATGTTATGTCGTGCATTTGTGTTGGTTATTAGTCTCCCCAGGTGTAGCAAGTAAGTCAGTTGAAGAATTAGAGAGAACCAATGAACAGTAAACCAATTAAATGTTATGTTGTGCATCTGTGTTGGTTATTAGTCTCCCCAGGTGTAGCAAGTCAGTTGAAGAATTAGAGAGAACCAATGAACAGTAAACAAATTACCTGTTATGTTGTGCATCTGTGTTAGTTATTAGTCTCCCCAGGTGAAGCAAGTAAGTCAGTTGAAGAATTAGAGAAAACCATTGAACAGTAAACCAATTACCTGTTACGTTGTGCATCTGTGTTGGTTATTAGTCTCCCCAGGTGTAGAAAGTAAGTTAGTTGAAGAATTAGAGAGAACCAATGAACGGTAAACCAATTACCTGTTATGTTATGCATCTGTGTTGGTTATTAGTCTCCCCAGGTGTAGCAAGTAAGTCAGTTGAAGAATTAGAGAGAACAAATGAACAGTAAACAAATTACCTGTTATGTTGTGCATTTGTGTTGGTTATTAGTCTCCCTAGGTGTAGCAAGTAAGTCAATTGAAGAATTAGAGAGAACCAATGAACAGTAAACCAATTACCTGTTTTGTTGTGCATCAGTGTTGGTTATTAGTCACCCCAGGTGTAGCAAGTAAGTCAGTTGAAGAATTAGAGAGAACCAATGAACAATAAACCAATTACTTGTTATGTTGTGCATCTGTGTTGGTTATTAGTCTCCCCAGGTGTAGTAAGTAAGTCAGTTGAAGAATTAGAGAGATCCAATGAACAGTAAACCAATTACCTGTTATGTTGTGCATCTGTGTTGGTTATTAGTCTCCCCAGGTGTAGCAAGTAAGTTAGTTGAAGAATTAGAGAGAACCAATGAACAGTAAACCAATTACTTGTTATGTTGTGCATCTGTGTTGGTTATTAGTCTCCCCAGGTGTAGCAAGTAAGTCAGTTGAAGAATTAGAGAGAACCAACGAACAGTAAACCAATTACCTGTTATGTTGTGCATCTGTGTTGGTTATTAGTTTCCCCAGGTATAGCAAGTAAGTCAGTTGAAGAATTAGAGACAACCAATGAACAACAAACCAATTACATGTTATGTTGTGCATCTGTGTTGGTTATTAGTCTCCCCAGGTGTAGTAATTAAGTTAGTTGAAGAATTAGAGACAACCAATGAACAGTAAACCAATTACCTGTTATGTTGTGCATCTGTGTTGGTTATTATTCTCCCAAAGTGTAGCAAGTAAGTCAATTGAAGAATTAGAGAGAACCAATGAACAGTAAACCAATTACATGGTATGTCGTGCATCTGTGTTGGTTATTTGTCACCCCAGGTGTAGCAAGTAAGTCAGTTGAAGAATTAGAGAGAACCAATGAACAGTAAACCAATTAAATGTTATGTTGTGCATCTGTGTTGGTTATTAGTCTCCCCAGGTGTAGCAAGTAAGTCAGTTGAAGAATTAGAGAGAACCAATAAACAGTAAACCAATTACCTGTTATGTTGTGCATCTGTGTTGGTTATTAGTCTCCCCAAGTGTAGCAAGTAAGTCAATTGAAGAATTAGAGAGATCCAATGAACAGTAAACCAGTTACCTATTTTGTTGTGCATCTGTGTTGGTTATTAGTCTCCCCAGGTGTAGCAAGTAAGTCAGTTGAAGAATTAGAGAGAACCGATGAACAGTAAACCAATTACCTATTTTGTTGTGCATCAGTGTTGTTATTTGTCTCCCCAGGTGTAGCAAGTAAGTCAGTTGAAGAATTAGAGTGAACCAATGAACACTAAACCAATTACATGTTCTGTTGTGCATCTGTGTTGGTTATTAGTCTCCCCAGGTGTAGCAAGTAAGTCAGTTGAAGAATTAGAGAGAACCAACGAACAGTAAACCAATTACATGTTATGTTGTGCATCTGTGTTAGTTATTACTCTCCCGAGGTGTAGCAAGTAAGTCAGTTGAAGAATTAGAGAGAACCAATGAACAGTAAACAATTAAATGTTGTGTTGTGCATCTGTGTTGGTTATTAGTCTTCCCAGGTGTAGCAAGTAAGTCAATTGAAGAATTAGAGAGAACCAATGAACAGTAAACAAATTACCTATTATGTTGTGCATTTGTGTTGGTTATTAGTCTCCCCAGGTGTAGAAAGTAAGTCAGTTGAAGAATTAGAGAGAACCAATGAACAGTAAACCAATTACCTGTTATGTTGTGCATTTGTGTTGGTTATTAGTCTCCCCATGTGTAGCAAGTAACTCAGTCGAAGAAATAGAGAGAACCAATGAACAGTAAACCTATTACTTGTTATGTTGTGCATCTGTGTTGGTTATTAGTCTCCCCAGGTGTAGCAAGTAAGTCAGTTGAAGAATTAGAGAGAACCAATGAACAGTAAACCAATTACATGTTATGTTGTGCATCTGTGTTGGTTATTAGTCTCCCCAAGTGTAGCAAGTAAGTTAGTTGAAGAATTAGAGAGAACCAATGAACAGAAAACCAATTACCTGTTATGTTGTGGATCTGTGTTGGTTATTAGTCTCCCTAGGTGTAGTAAGTATGTCAGTTGATGAATTAGAGAGAACCAATGAACAGTAAACCAATTACCTGTTATGTTGTGCATCTGTGTTGGTTATTAGTCTCCCCAAGTGTAGCAAGTAAGTCAGTTGAAGAATTAGAGAGAACCAATGAACAGTAAACCAATTACCTGTTATGTTGTGCATCTGCGTTGGTTATTAGTTTCCCCAGGTATAGCAAGTAAGTCAGTTGAAGAATTAGAGACAACCAATAAACAGTAAACCAATTACATGTTATGTTGTGCATCTGTGTTGATTATTAGTCTCCCCAGGTGTAGCAAGTAAGTCAGTTGAAAAATTAGACACAACCAATGAACAGTAAACCAATTACATGTTATGTTGTGCATCTGTGTTGGTTATTAGTCTCCATAAGTGTAGCAAGTAAGTCAGTTGAACAATTAGAGAGAACCAATGAACAGTAAACAATTACATGTTATGTCGTGCATTTGTGTTGGTTATTAGTCTCCCCAGGTGTAGCAAGTAAGTCAGTTGAAGAATTACAGAGAACCAATGAACAGTAAACCAATTAAATGTTATGTTGTGCATCTGTGTTGGTTATTAGTCTCCCCAGGTGTAGCAAGTCAGTTGAAGAATTAGAGAGAACCAATGAACAGTAAACCAATTACCTTTTATGTTGTGCATCTGTGTTGGTTATTAGTCTCCCTAGGTGTAGCAAGTAAGTCAGTTGAAGAATTAGAGAAAACCATTGAACAGTAAACCAATTACCTGTTACGTTGTGCATCTGTGTTGGTTATTAGTCTCCCCAGGTGTAGCAAGTAAGTCAGTTGAAGAATTAGAGAGAACCAATGAACGGTAAACCAATTACCTGTTATGTTATGCATCTGTGTTGGTTATTAGTCTCCCCAGGTGTAGCAAGTAAGTCAGTTGAAGAATTAGAGAGAACAAATGAACAGTAAACAAATTACCTGTTATGTTGTGCATTTGTGTTGGTTATTAGTCTCCCTAGGTGTAGCAAGTAAGTCAATTGAAGAATTAGAGAGAACCAATGAACAGTAAACCAATTACCTGTTTTGTTGTACATCAGTGTTGGTTATTAGTCACCCCAGGTGTAGCAAGTAAGTCAGTTGATGAATTAGAGAGAACCAATGAACAATAAACCAATTACTTGTTATGTTGTGCATCTGTGTTGGTTATTAGTCTCCCCAGGTGTAGTAAGTAAGTCAGTTGAAGAATTAGAGAGATCCAATGAACAGTAAACCAATTACCTGTTATGTTGTGCATCTGTGTTGGTTATTAGTCTCCCCGGGTGTAGCAAGTAAGTTAGTTGAAGAATTAGAGAGAACCAATGAACAGTAAACCAATTACTTGTTATGTTGTGCATCTGTGTTGGTTATTAGTCTCCCCAGGTGTAGCAAGTAAGTCAGTTGAAGAATTAGAGAGAACCAACGAACAGTAAACCAATTACCTGTTATGTTGTGCATCTGTGTTGGTTATTAGTTTCCCCAGGTATAGCAAGTAAGTCAGTTGAAGAATTAGAGACAACCAATGAACAACAAACCAATTACATGTTATGTTGTGCATCTGTGTTGGTTATTAGTCTCCCCAGGTGTAGTAATTAAGTTAGTTGAAGAATTAGAGACAACCAATGAACAGTAAACCAATTACCTGTTATGTTGTGCATCTGTGTTGGTTATTATTCTCCCAAAGTGTAGCAAGTAAGTCAATTGAAGAATTAGAGAGAACCAATGAACAGTAAACCAATTACATGGTATGTCGTGCATCTGTGTTGGTTATTTGTCACCCCAGGTGTAGTAAGTAAGTCAGTTGAAGAATTAGAGAGAACCAATGAACAGTAAACCAATTAAATGTTATGTTGTGCATCTGTGTTGGTTATTAGTCTCCCCAGGTGTAGCAAGTAAGTCAGTTGAAGAATTAGAGAGAACCAATAAACAGGAAACCAATTAACTGTTATGTTGTGCATCTGTGTTGGTTATTAGTCTCCCCAAGTGTAGCAAGTAAGTCAATGGAAGAATTAGAGAGATCCAATGAACAGTAAACCAATTACCTATTTTGTTGTGCATCTGTGTTGGTTATTTGTCTCCCCAGGTGTAGCAAGTAAGTCAGTTGAAGAATTAGAGATAACTAATGAACAGTAAACCAATTACATGTTATGTTGTGCATCTGTGTTGGTTATTAGTCTCCCCAGGTGTAGCAAGTAAGTCAGTTGAAGAATTAGAGAGAACCAATGAACAGTAAACCAATTACTTGTTATGTTGTGCATCAGTGTTGGTTATTAGTCTCCCCAGGTGTAGCAAGTAAGTCAATTGAAGAATTAGAGAGAACCAATGAACAGTAAACCAATTACCTGTTATGTTGTGCATCTGTGTTGGTTATTAGTCTCCCCAAGTGTAGCAAGTAAGTCAATTGAAGAATTAGAGAGATCCATTGAACAGTAAACCAATTACCTATTTTGTTGTGCATCTGTGTTGGTTATTTGTCTCCCCAGGTGTAGCAAGTAAGTCAGTTGAAGAATTAGAGATAACTAATGAACAGTAAACCAATTACATGTTATGTTGTGCATCTGTGTTGGTTATTAGTCTCCCCAGGTGTAGCAAGTAAGTCAGTTGAAGAATTAGAGAGAACCAATGAACAGTAAACCAATTACATGTTATGTTGTGCATCTGTGTTGGTTATTAGTCTCCCCATGTGTAGCAAGTAAGTCAGTTGAAGAATTAGAGAGAACCAATGAACAGTAAACCAATTACCTATTTTGTTGTGCATCTGTGTTGGTTATTAGTCTCCCCAGGTGTAGCAAGTAAGTCAGTTGAAGAATTAGAGAGAACCAACGAACAGTAAACCAATTACATGTTATGTTGTGCATCTGTGTTAGTTATTACTCTCCCGAGGTGTAGCAAGTAAGTCAGTTGAAGAATTAGAGAGAACCAATGAACAGTAAACAATTAAATGTTGTGTTGTGCATCTGTGTTGGTTATTAGTCTTCCCAGGTGTAGCAAGTAAGTCAATTGAAGAATTAGAGAGAACCAATGAACAGTAAACAAATTACCTATTATGTTGTGCATTTGTGTTGGTTATTAGTCTCCCCAGGTGTAGAAAGTAAGTCAGTTGAAGAATTAGAGAGAACCAATGAACAGTAAACCAATTACCTGTTATGTTGTGCATTTGTGTTGGTTATTAGTCTCCCCATGTGTAGCAAGTAACTCAGTCGAAGAAATAGAGAGAACCAATGAACAGTAAACCAATTACTTGTTATGTTGTGCATCTGTGTTGGTTATTAGTCTCCCCAGGTGTAGCAAGTAAGTCAGTTGAAGAATTAGAGAGAACCAATGAACAGTAAACCAATTACATGTTATGTTGTGCATCTGTGTTGGTTATTAGTCTCCCCAAGTGTAGCAAGTAAGTTAGTTGAAGAATTAGAGAGAACCAATGAACAGTAAACCAATTACATGGTATGTCGTGCATCTGTGTTGGTTATTTGTCACCCCAGGTGTAGCAAGTAAGTCAGTTGAAGAATTAGAGAGAACCAATGAACAGTAAACCAATTAAATGTTATGTTGTGCATCTGTGTTGGTTATTAGTCTCCCCAGGTGTAGCAAGTAAGTCAGTTGAAGAATTAGAGAGAACCAATAAACAGTAAACCAATTACCTGTTATGTTGTGCATCTGTGTTGGTTATTAGTCTCCCCAAGTGTAGCAAGTAAGTCAATTGAAGAATTAGAGAGATCCATTGAACAGTAAACCAATTACCTATTTTGTTGTGCATCTGTGTTGGTTATTTGTCTCCCCAGGTGTAGCAAGTAAGTCAGTTGAAGAATTAGAGATAACTAATGAACAGTAAACCAATTACATGTTATGTTGTGCATCTGTGTTGGTTATTAGTCTCCCCAGGTGTAGCAAGTAAGTCAGTTGAAGAATTAGAGAGAACCAATGAACAGTAAACCAATTACATGTTATGTTGTGCATCTGTGTTGGTTATTAGTCTCCCCATGTGTAGCAAGTAAGTCAGTTGAAGAATTAGAGAGAACCAATGAACACTAAACCAATTACCTATTTTGTTGTGCATCAGTGTTGTTATTTGTCTCCCCAGGTGTAGCAAGTAAGTCAGTTGAAGAATTAGAGTGAACCAATGAACACTAAACCAATTACATGTTCTGTTGTGCATCTGTGTTGGTTATTAGTCTCCCTAGGTGTAGCAAGTAAGTCAGTTGAAGAATTAGAGAGAACCTACGAACAGTAAACCAATTACATGTTATGTTGTGCATCTGTGTTAGTTATTACTCTCCCGAGGTGTAGCAAGTAAGTCAGTTGAAGAATTAGAGAGAACCAATGAACAGTAAACAATTAAATGTTGTGTTGTGCATCTGTGTTGGTTATTAGTCTTCCCAGGTGTAGCAAGTAAGTCAATTGAAGAATTAGAGAGAACCAATGAACAGTAAACAAATTACCTATTATGTTGTGCATTTGTGTTGGTTATTAGTCTCCCCAGGTGTAGAAAGTAAGTCAGTTGAAGAATTAGAGAGAACCAATGAACAGTAAACCAATTACCTGTTATGTTGTGCACTTGTGTTGGTTATTAGTCTCCCCATGTGTAGCAAGTAACTCAGTCGAAGAAATAGAGAGAACCGATGAACAGTAAACCAATTACTTGTTATGTTGTGCATCTGTGTTGGTTATTAGTCTCCCCAGGTGTAGCAAGTAAGTCAGTTGAAGAATTAGAGAGAACCAATGAACAGTAAACCAATTACATGTTATGTTGTGCATCTGTGTTGGTTATTAGTCTCCCCAAGTGTAGCAAGTAAGTTAGTTGAAGAATTAGAGAGAACCAATGAACAGAAAACCAATTACCTGTTATGTTGTGGATCTGTGTTGGTTATTAGTCTCCCTAGGTGTAGTAAGTAATTCAGTTGATGAATTAGAGAGAACCAATGAACAGTAAACCAATTACCTGTTATGTTGTGCATCTGTGTTGGTTATTAGTCTCCCCAGGTGTAGCAAGTAAGTCAGTCAAAGAATTAGAGAGAACCAATGAACAGTAAACCGATTACCTGTTATGTTGTGCATCTGTGTCAGTTATTAGTCTCCCCAGGTGTAGCAAGTAAGTCAGTTGAAGAATTAGAGAGAACCAATGAACAGTAAACCAATTACCTATTATGTTGTGCATCTGTGTTGGTTATTAGTCTCCACAGGTGTAGCAAGTAAGTCAGTTGAACAATTAGAGAGAACAAATGAACAGTAAACCGATAACCTGTTATGTTGTGCATCTGTGTTGGTTATTTGTCTCCCCAGGTGTAGCAAGTAAGTCAGTTAAAGAATTAGAGAGAACAAATGAATAGTAAACCAATTACCTGTTATGTTGTGCATCTGTGTTGGTTATTAGTCTCCCCAGGTGTAGCAAGTAAGTCAGTTGAAGAATTAGAGAGAACCAATGAACAGTAAACCAATTACATGTTATGTTGTGCATCTGTGTTAGTTATTACTCTCCCGAGGTGTAGCAAGTAAGTCAGTTGAAGAATTAGAGAGAACCAATGAACAGTCAACAATTACATGTTATGTTGTGCATTTGTGTTGGTTATTAGTCTTCCCAGGTGTAGCAAGTAAGTCAATTGAAGAATTAGAGTGAACCAATGAACAGTAAACAAATTACCTGTTATGTTGTGCATTTGTGTTGGTTATTAGTCTCCCCAGGTGTAGGAAGTAAGTCAGTTGAAGAATTAGAGAGAACCAATGAACAGTAAACCAATTACCTGTTATGTTGTGCATCTGTGTTGGTTATTAGTCTCCCCATGTGTAGCAAGTAAGTCAGTCGAAGAATTAGAGAGAACCAATGAACAGTAAACCAATTACCTGTTATGTTGTGCATCTGTGTTGGTTGTTAGTCTCCCCAGGCGTAGCAAGTAAGTCAATTGAAGAATTAGAGAGAACCAATGAACAGTAAACCAATTACCTGTTATGTTGTGCATCTGTGTTGGTTATTATTCTCCCCAGGTGTAGCAAGTAAGTCAGCTGAAGAATTAGAGAGAACCAATGAACAGTGAACCAATTACCTGTTATGTTGTGGATCTGTGTTGGTTATTAGTCTCCCCAGGTGTAGCAAGTAAGTCAGTTGATGAATTAGAGAGAACCGATGACCAGTAAACCAATTACATGTTATGTTGTGCATCTGTATTGGTTATTAGTCTCCCCAGGTGTAGCAAGTAAGTCAGTTGAAGAATTAGAGAGAACCAATGAACAGTAAACCAATTACCTGTTATGTTGTGCATCTGTGTTGGTTATTATTCTCCCCAGGTGTAGCAAGTAAGTCAGCTGAAGAATTAGAGAGAACCAATGAACAGTAAACCAATTACCTGTTATGTTGTGCATCTGTGTTGGTTATTAGTCTCCCCAGGTGTAGCAAGTAAGTCAGTTGAAGAATTAGAGAGAACAAATGAACAGTAAACCGATAACCTGTTATGTTGTGCATCTGTGTTGGTTATTAGTCTCCACAGGTGTAGCAAGTAAGTTAGTTGAAGAATTAGAGAGAACAAATGAACAGTAAACCAATTACCTGTTATATTGTGCATCTGTGTTGGTTATTAGTCTCCCCAGGTGTAGCAAGTAAGTCAATTGAAGAATTAGAGAGAACCAATGAACAGCAAACCAATTACCTGTTATGTTGTGCATCTGTGTTGGTTATTAGTCTCCCCAGGTGTAGCAAGTAAGTCAATTGAAGAATTAGAGAGAACCAATAAACAGTAAACCAATTACATGTTATGTTGTGCATTTGTGTTAGTTATTACTCTCCCGAGGTGTAGCAACTAAGTCAGTTGAAGAATTAGAGAGAACAAATGAACAGTAAACCAATTACCTGTTATGTTGTGGATCTGTGTTGGTTATTAGTCTCCCTAGGTGTAGCAAGTAAGTTAGTTGAAGAATTAGAGAGAACCAATGAACAGTAAACCAATTACCTGTTATGTTGGGCATCTGTGTTGGTTATTAGTCTCCCCAGGTGTAGCAAGTAAGTCAGTCGAAGAATTAGAGAGAACCAATGAACAGTAAACCAATTACCTGTTATGTTGTGCATCTGTGTTGGTTATTAGTCTCCCCAGGTGTAGCAAGTAAGTCAGTTGAAGAATTAGAGAGAACCAATGAACAGTAAACCAATTACCTGTTATGTTGTGCATCTATGTCGGTTATTAGTCTCCCCAAGTGTAGCAAGTAAGTCAGTTGAAGAATTAGAGAGAACCAATCAACAGTAAACCAATTACCTGTTATGTTGTGGATCTGTGTTGGTTATTAGTCTCCCCAGGTGTAGCAAGTAAGTCAGTTGAAGAATTAGAGAGATCCAATCAACAGTAAACCAATTACCTGTTATGTTGTGGATCTGTGTTGGTTATTAGTCTCCCCAGGTATAGCAACAAAGTCAGTTGAAGAATTAGAGAGAACCAATGAACAGTAAACCAATTACCTGTTATGTTGTGCATCTGTGTTGGTTATTAGTCTCCCCAGGTGTAGCAAGTAAGTCAGTCGAAGAATTAGAGAGAACCAATGAACAGTAAACCAATTACCTGTTATGTTGTGCATCTGTGTTGGTTATTAGTCTCCCCAGGTGTAGCAAGTAAGTCAGTTGAAGAATTAGAGAGAACCAATGAACAGTAAACCAATTACCTGTTATGTTGTGCATCTATGTCGGTTATTAGTCTCCCCAGGTGTAGCAAGTAAGTCAGTTGAAGAATTAGAGAGAACCAATGAACAGTAAACCAATTACCTGTTATGTTGTGGATCTGTGTTGGTTATTAGTCTCCCCAGGTGTAGCAAGTAAGTCAGTTGATGAATTAGAGAGAACCAATGAACAGTAAACCAATTACATGTTATGTTGTGCATCTGTGTTGGTTATTAGTCTCCCCAGGTGTAGCAAGTAAGTCAGTTGAAGAATTAGAGAGAACCAATGAACAGTAAACCGATTACCTGTTATGTTGTGCATCTGTGTCAGTTATTAGTCTCCCCAGGTGTAGCAAGTAAGTCAGTTGAAGAATTAGAGAGAACCAATGAACAGTAAACCGATTACCTATTATGTTGTGCATCTGTGTTGGTTATTAGTCTCCACAGGTGTAGCAAGTAAGTCAGTTGAAGAATTAGAGAGAACAAATGAACAGTAAACCGATAACCTGTTATGTTGTGCATCTGTGTTGGTTATTTGTCTCCCCAGGTGTAGCAAGTAAGTCAGTTAAAGAATTAGAGAGAACAAATGAATAGTAAACCAATTACCTGTTATGTTGTGCATCTGTGTTGGTTATTAGTCTCCCCAGGTGTAGCAAGTAAGTCAGTTGAAGAATTAGAGAGAACCAATGAACAGTAAACCAATTACATGTTATGTTGTGCATCTGTGTTAGTTATTACTCTCCCGAGGTGTAGCAAGTAAGTCAGTTGAAGAATTAGAGAGAACCAATCAACAGTAAACAATTACATGTTATGTTGTGCATTTGTGTTGGTTATTAGTCTTCCCAGGTGTAGCAAGTAAGTCAATTGAAGAATTAGAGTGAACCAATGAACAGTAAACAAATTACCTGTTATGTTGTGCATTTGTGTTGGTTATTAGTCTCCCCAGGTGTAGGAAGTAAGTCAGTTGAAGAATTAGAGAGAACCAATGAACAGTAAACCAATTACCTGTTATGTTGTGCATCTGTGTTGGTTATTAGTCTCCCCATGTGTAGCAAGTAAGTCAGTCGAAGAATTAGAGAGAACCAATGAACAGTAAACCAATTACCTGTTATGTTGTGCATCTGTGTTGGTTGTTAGTCTCCCCAGGCGTAGCAAGTAAGTCAATTGAAGAATTAGAGAGAACCAATGAACAGTAAACCAATTACCTGTTATGTTGTGCATCTGTGTTGGTTATTATTCTCCCCAGGTGTAGCAAGTAAGTCAGCTGAAGAATTAGAGAGAACCAATGAACAGTAAACCAATTACCTGTTATGTTGTGGATCTGTGTTGGTTATTAGTCTCCCCAGGTGTAGCAAGTAAGTCAGTTGATGAATTAGAGAGAACCGATGACCAGTAAACCAATTACATGTTATGTTGTGCATCTGTGTTGGTTATTAGTCTCCCCAGGTGTAGCAAGTAAGTCAGTTGAAGAATTAGAGAGAACCAATGAACAGTAAACCAATTACCTGTTATGTTGTGCATCTGTGTTGGTTATTATTCTCCCCAGGTGTAGCAAGTAAGTCAGCTGAAGAATTAGAGAGAACCAATGAACAGTAAACCAATTACCTGTTATGTTGTGCATCTGTGTTGGTTATTAGTCTCCCCAGGTGTAGCAAGTAAGTCAGTTGAAGAATTAGAGAGAACAAATGAACAGTAAACCGATAACCTGTTATGTTGTGCATCTGTGTTGGTTATTAGTCTCCACAGGTGTAGCAAGTAAGTCAGTTGAAGAATTAGAGAGAACAAATGAACAGTAAACCAATTACCTGTTATATTGTGCATCTGTGTTGGTTATTAGTCTCCCCAGGTGTAGCAAGTAAGTCAATTGAAGAATTAGAGAGAACCAATGAACAGCAAACCAATTACCTGTTATGTTGTGCATCTGTGTTGGTTATTAGTCTCCCCAGGTGTAGCAAGTAAGTCAATTGAAGAATTAGAGAGAACCAATAAACAGTAAACCAATTACATGTTATGTTGTGCATTTGTGTTAGTTATTACTCTCCCGAGGTGTAGCAACTAAGTCAGTTGAAGAATTAGAGAGAACAAATGAACAGTAAACCAATTACCTGTTATGTTGTGGATCTGTGTTGGTTATTAGTCTCCCCAGGTGTAGCAAGTAAGTTAGTTGAAGAATTAGAGAGAACCAATGAACAGTAAACCAATTACCTGTTATGTTGGGCATCTGTGTTGGTTATTAGTCTCCCCAGGTGTAGCAAGTAAGTCAGTCGAAGAATTAGAGAGAACCAATGAACAGTAAACCAATTACCTGTTATGTTGTGCATCTGTGTCGGTTATTAGTCTCCCCAGGTGTAGCAAGTAAGTCAGTTGAAGAATTAGAGAGAACCAATGAACAGTAAACCAATTACCTGTTATGTTGTGCATCTGTGTTGGTTATTATTCTCCCCAGGTGTAGCAAGTAAGTCAGCTGAAGAATTAGAGAGAACCAATGAACAGTAAACCAATTACCTGTTATGTTGTGCATCTGTGTTGGTTATTAGTCTCCCCAGGTGTAGCAAGTAAGTCAGTTGAAGAATTAGAGAGAACAAATGAACAGTAAACCGATAACCTGTTATGTTGTGCATCTGTGTTGGTTATTAGTCTCCACAGGTGTAGCAAGTAAGTCAGTTGAAGAATTAGAGAGAACAAATGAACAGTAAACCAATTACCTGTTATATTGTGCATCTGTGTTGGTTATTAGTCTCCCCAGGTGTAGCAAGTAAGTCAATTGAAGAATTAGAGAGAACCAATGAACAGCAAACCAATTACCTGTTATGTTGTGCATCTGTGTTGGTTATTAGTCTCCCCAGGTGTAGCAAGTAAGTCAATTGAAGAATTAGAGAGAACCAATAAACAGTAAACCAATTACATGTTATGTTGTGCATTTGTGTTAGTTATTACTCTCCCGAGGTGTAGCAACTAAGTCAGTTGAAGAATTAGAGAGAACAAATGAACAGTAAACCAATTACCTGTTATGTTGTGGATCTGTGTTGGTTATTAGTCTCCCCAGGTGTAGCAAGTAAGTTAGTTGAAGAATTAGAGAGAACCAATGAACAGTAAACCAATTACCTGTTATGTTGGGCATCTGTGTTGGTTATTAGTCTCCCCAGGTGTAGCAAGTAAGTCAGTCGAAGAATTAGAGAGAACCAATGAACAGTAAACCAATTACCTGTTATGTTGTGCATCTGTGTTGGTTATTAGTCTCCCCAGGTGTAGCAAGTAAGTCAGTTGAAGAATTAGAGAGAACCAATGAACAGTAAACCAATTACCTGTTATGTTGTGCATCTATGTCGGTTATTAGTCTCCCCAAGTGTAGCAAGTAAGTCAGTTGAAGAATTAGAGAGAACCAATCAACAGTAAACCAATTACCTGTTATGTTGTGGATCTGTGTTGGTTATTAGTCTCCCCAGGTGTAGCAAGTAAGTCAGTTGAAGAATTAGAGAGATCCAATCAACAGTAAACCAATTACCTGTTATGTTGTGGATCTGTGTTGGTTATTAGTCTCCCCAGGTGTAGCAACAAAGTCAGTTGAAGAATTAGAGAGAACCAATGAACAGTAAACCAATTACCTGTTATGTTGTGCATCTGTGTTGGTTATTAGTCTCCCCAGGTGTAGCAAGTAAGTCAGTCGAAGAATTAGAGAGAACCAATGAACAGTAAACCAATTACCTGTTATGTTGTGCATCTGTGTTGGTTATTAGTCTCCCCAGGTGTAGCAAGTAAGTCAGTTGAAGAATTAGAGAGAACCAATGAACAGTAAACCAATTACCTGTTATGTTGTGCATCTATGTCGGTTATTAGTCTCCCCAGGTGTAGCAAGTAAGTCAGTTGAAGAATTAGAGAGAACCAATGAACAGTAAACCAATTACATGTTATGTTGTGCATCTGTGTTAGTTATTACTCTCCCGAGGTGTAGCAAGTAAGTCAGTTGAAGAATTAGAGAGAACCAATGAACAGTAAACAATTACATGTTATGTTGTGCATTTGTGTTGGTTATTAGTCTTCCCAGGTGTAGCAAGTAAGTCAATTGAAGAATTAGAGTGAACCAATGAACAGTAAACAAATTACCTGTTATGTTGTGCATTTGTGTTGGTTATTAGTCTCCCCAGGTGTAGGAAGTAAGTCAGTTGAAGAATTAGAGAGAACCAATGAACAGTAAACCAATTACCTGTTATGTTGTGCATCTGTGTTGGTTATTAGTCTCCCCATGTGTAGCAAGTAAGTCAGTCGAAGAATTAGAGAGAACCAATGAACAGTAAACCAATTACCTGTTATGTTGTGCATCTGTGTTGGTTGTTAGTCTCCCCAGGCGTAGCAAGTAAGTCAATTGAAGAATTAGAGAGAACCAATGAACAGTAAACCAATTACCTGTTATGTTGTGCATCTGTGTTGGTTATTATTCTCCCCAGGTGTAGCAAGTAAGTCAGCTGAAGAATTAGAGAGAACCAATGAACAGTAAACCAATTGCCTGTTATGTTGTGGATCTGTGTTGGTTATTAGTCTCCCCAGGTGTAGCAAGTAAGTCAGTTGATGAAT
Source organism: Cajanus cajan (assembly GCF_000230855.2). Classification (NCBI taxonomy): domain Eukaryota; kingdom Viridiplantae; phylum Streptophyta; class Magnoliopsida; order Fabales; family Fabaceae; genus Cajanus; species Cajanus cajan. The sequence goes on from NC_138524.1 coordinate 40,416,874, forward strand.
TAGAGAGAACCGATGACCAGTAAACCAATTACATGTTATGTTGTGCATCTGTGTTGGTTATTAGTCTCCCCAGGTGTAGCAAGTAAGTCAGTTGAAGAATTAGAGAGAACCAATGAACAGTAAACCAATTACCTGTTATGTTGTGCATCTGTGTTGGTTATTATTCTCCCCAGGTGTAGCAAGTAAGTCAGCTGAAGAATTAGAGAGAACCAATGAACAGTAAACCAATTACCTGTTATGTTGTGCATCTGTGTTGGTTATTAGTCTCCCCAGGTGTAGCAAGTAAGTCAGTTGAAGAATTAGAGAGAACAAATGAACAGTAAACCGATAACCTGTTATGTTGTGCATCTGTGTTGGTTATTAGTCTCCACAGGTGTAGCAAGTAAGTCAGTTGAAGAATTAGAGAGAACAAATGAACAGTAAACCAATTACCTGTTATATTGTGCATCTGTGTTGGTTATTAGTCTCCCCAGGTGTAGCAAGTAAGTCAATTGAAGAATTAGAGAGAACCAATGAACAGCAAACCAATTACCTGTTATGTTGTGCATCTGTGTTGGTTATTAGTCTCCCCAGGTGTAGCAAGTAAGTCAATTGAAGAATTAGAGAGAACCAATAAACAGTAAACCAATTACATGTTATGTTGTGCATTTGTGTTAGTTATTACTCTCCCGAGGTGTAGCAACTAAGTCAGTTGAAGAATTAGAGAGAACAAATGAACAGTAAACCAATTACCTGTTATGTTGTGGATCTGTGTTGGTTATTAGTCTCCCCAGGTGTAGCAAGTAAGTTAGTTGAAGAATTAGAGAGAACCAATGAACAGTAAACCAATTACCTGTTATGTTGGGCATCTGTGTTGGTTATTAGTCTCCCCAGGTGTAGCAAGTAAGTCAGTCGAAGAATTAGAGAGAACCAATGAACAGTAAACCAATTACCTGTTATGTTGTGCATCTGTGTTGGTTATTAGTCTCCCCAGGTGTAGCAAGTAAGTCAGTTGAAGAATTAGAGAGAACCAATGAACAGTAAACCAATTACCTGTTATGTTGTGCATCTATGTCGGTTATTAGTCTCCCCAAGTGTAGCAAGTAAGTCAGTTGAAGAATTAGAGAGAACCAATCAACAGTAAACCAATTACCTGTTATGTTGTGGATCTGTGTTGGTTATTAGTCTCCCCAGGTGTAGCAAGTAAGTCAGTTGAAGAATTAGAGAGATCCAATCAACAGTAAACCAATTACCTGTTATGTTGTGGATCTGTGTTGGTTATTAGTCTCCCCAGGTGTAGCAACAAAGTCAGTTGAAGAATTAGAGAGAACCAATGAACAGTAAACCAATTACCTGTTATGTTGTGCATCTGTGTTGGTTATTAGTCTCCCCAGGTGTAGCAAGTAAGTCAGTCGAAGAATTAGAGAGAACCAATGAACAGTAAACCAATTACCTGTTATGTTGTGCATCTGTGTTGGTTATTAGTCTCCCCAGGTGTAGCAAGTAAGTCAGTTGAAGAATTAGAGAGAACCAATGAACAGTAAACCAATTACCTGTTATGTTGTGCATCTATGTCGGTTATTAGTCTCCCCAGGTGTAGCAAGTAAGTCAGTTGAAGAATTAGAGAGAACCAATGAACAGTAAACCAATTACCTGTTATGTTGTGGATCTGTGTTGGTTATTAGTCTCCCCAGGTGTAGCAAGTAAGTCAGTTGATGAATTAGAGAGAACCAATGAACAGTAAACCAATTACATGTTATGTTGTGCATCTGTGTTGGTTATTAGTCTCCCCAGGTGTAGCAAGTAAGTCAGTTGAAGAATTAGAGAGAACCAATGAACAGTAAACCAATTACCTGTTATTTTGTGCATCTGTGTTGGTTATTAGTCTCCCCAGGTGTAGCAAGTAAGTCAGTTGAAGAATTAGAGAGAACCAATGAACAGTAAACCAATTACCTGTAATGTTGTGCATCTGTGTTGGTTATTAGTCTCCCCAGGTGTAGCAAGTAAGTCAGTCGAAGAATTAGGGAGAACCAATGAACAGTAAACCAATTACCTGTTATGTTGTGCATCTATGTCGGTTATTAGTCTCCCCAGGTGTAGCAAGTAAGTCAGTTGAAGAATTAGAGAGAACCAATGAACAGTAAACCAATTACCTGTTATGTTGTGCATTTGTGTTGGTTATTATTCTCCACAGGTGTAGCAAGTAAGTCAGTTGAAGAATTAGAGAGAACAAATGAAAAGTAAACCGATAACCTGTTATGTTGTGCATCTGTGTTGGTTATTAGTCTCCCCAGGTGTAGCAAGTAAGTCAGTTGAAGAATTAGAGAGAACAAATGAACAGTAAACCAATTACCTGTTATGTTGTGCATCTGTGTTGGTTATTAGTCTCCCCAGGTGTAGCAAGTAAGTCAGTTGAAGAATTAGAGAGAACCAATGAACAGTAAACCAATTACTTGTTATGTTGTGCATCTGTGTTGGTTATTAGTCTCCCCAGGTGTAGCAAGTAAGTCAATTGAAGAATTAGAGAGAACCAATGAACAGTAAACCAATTACATGTTATGTTGTGCATTTGTGTTAGTTATTACTCTCCCGAGGTGTAGCAAGTAAGTCAGTTGAAGAATTAGAGAGAACAAATGAACAGTAAACCAATTACCTGTTATGTTGTGGATCTGTGTTGGTTATTAGTCTCCCCAGGTGTAGCAAGTAAGTCAGTCGAAGAATTAGAGAGAACCAATGAACAGTAAACCAATTACCTGTTATGTTGTGCATCTGTGTTGGTTATTAGTCTCCCCAGGTGTACCAAGTAAGTTAGTTGAAGAATTAGAGAGAACCAATTAACAGTAAACCAATTACCTGTTATGTTGTGCATCTATGTCGGTTATTAGTCTCCCCAAGTGTAGCAAGTAAGTCAGTTGAAGAATTAGAGAGAACTAATGAACAGTAAACCAATTACCTGTTATGTTGTGGATCTGTGTTGGTTATTAGTCTCCCCAGGTGTAGCAAGTAAGTCAGTTGAAGAATTAGAGAGATCCAATCAACAGTAAACCAATTACCTGTTATGTTGTGGATCTGTGTTGCTTATTAGTCTCCCCAGTGTAGACCCCTAAAATTGTCCGGGTCGGAAATAAGACTCGAAGACTCTCGAAGACCGAAGGAAAGTCAGCCAGAAGGACTCCTGGAAGCCCCTAGGATGATTATCTGTAGGTTTAGAGGTCTTAGAGTAGCTTAAAATAAGGAAGTGGGAAGATTGGAGCTCAATACGGCCTCCTTGGAGTTCAGTACGGCCGTACTGCACATTTTGAACTACAATACGGCCGTACTGAAACCAATACGGCCGTATTGAAGTTTCTGAACTTCAATACGGCCGTACTGAATTCAATACGGCCGTACTGTAGTTCAAATCTTCAGTACGGGCCGTATTGATGTTAGAGGCCGTACTGCGCCTCACCCCTATAAATAAGACGTCATTTGGACGTCATTCCACACTTTTTCCAGACTTCTGGACCCTCTTGCTGAGTATTCTGGGGTTTTTGAGCAGTGTTCTGCCCTAGAATTCTCTCCGAGAGTCGATCCGACGAAGTTCTTGAGTTCTGAGCATTTAGCTTGAGAATTCGGACTAGTCGAAGGGAAATCTTTTTGATTTCCATAGTAAAGATTAATTTTTAGGAAGGAGCGAGCGAGCTTGTAGAGGGAGGGAGCGCCAAAAAGCCTCCTAAACTTCATTGAAATATATAAAAGCACGCTTCAAAGGTTTCTTTCTTAAAATCCCTTCTTTTACTGCTTTCTGATTGTTTCATATTTAAATTCGTCATCATGTAGATATTTAATTTATAATCGCTTATAATAAATAGGGGTAATTTAGCAATTTTACACTGTTATTTATGAAATAATCCGTCATAGGGAACCCGAAAGGGGCGTTGTGGGGTGCTAACACCTTCCCCGCACGTAACCGACTCCCTTACCCAACTCTGGTTGTAATGGCCAAGGTTGATTTGCGAAAATCAATTGCCTTATCCCTTTTTCCAATGTTTTGAGTAAAACATTGGTGGCGACTCCAAGAACCCTTCTTTTTGTGAAAACCACTAATCCATGGAGGGTCCCGCTTGGGATTAATATGGATTGGTGAATCATTTAATAAAATTGTTAGTTCGATAAGGTCTCAGTTTGAGAATAAGTCGTTCTAACAATCCACCACTTTTCAAACTATAAAAACGAGTCCGACCATCGTCGCGAATGCCAAGGTCCGTTTCGGCGGGTGGCGACAGATGGCGACTCCACTGGGGAAGCCTCGAGAGTCAGTCCCATTTAGTGATGGATTCTTTTCAAAATAATAGTTTAAAATTACTTTATTACCCCTCACTTGTATGATAACATGTTTATCTATTTGGCTTTAATAACTGTTGTATTTTTAAATTTACGCAATTGTTTGAAATACAAACTGTACACGAACCTTTGCACACAACAGTTCCCTCTATACCCGGGGGCATGAGTGGTAATCCATAGGGAGTGGATGTTAGTACGGCCGGTTGTCGAATGGGTCTATATGATGGAGGACCATCCTTGACTTCATGTGAAGCCCACCAATGGTTAATTAGAGTAGTCTAGTATTAAATTTTGTTTTCCATTTTTACCCTTGTATTTTGGGGTATTTTAGTCATAGGATTTATTTTCTTTGTATTTCCTATTTTGCCCTTGTATTATGGGGTGTTTTAGTTAATTAGGACTTTTTAATTGGGCTAGGGTGTATTACAAGGAGGTGACGCCAATTTGGTAGCTATTTTTGGACCATTTTTGGTATTAGAAAGGCTTAGGCCCAATGGTGGGCAAAGGTTGCATGAACTTGTCATGCACCTTGTTATAGCCAATCTAATCCCATAGATTCCAAACTTGGCCACCAAGTTGCATCTAGGGTTAATTTGGCATTGCATTTAGAGTGAATTTGCCTTGACATTCACGGCCACACTCACCCTAAATGCAACCCTAAATGCAACTTCTCCTATAAATACCCCACACCCCACCACTTGTAAATACTTTGGAATATATGAATTTGAGTGAGCCTTTTTGTGCCTCAAATTTCCTCCTTAGTCACTAGGTTGCTTCGGCTAGCCTCCTTCATTCTCCTCCCTTGGAGAGTGAAACCTAGAGTGGCCTCCACCTACCTTGGAGTGAGCCAACTTGAACCACCCTAAACACCTTCACCTAAAGCTTCCGCCAACCTTCACCATTTTAGCATCAACTTCATCCTTTCTCACCATCAAAGTGTGCTTGTCTCCTTGTTGAAACCTAGATCAAGGGCTGGAGTTCTTCTTCTTCTTCATCATAACGCATAGCATGGAGGGAGGAAATCCATCAAGTGGTATCATGAGCCAAGGTTTCTTCAAGGGTAACATCTAGAGTCTTTGAGTCTTTCTTTCTTTGAGTCTTTTTTTTGCTTTCGGTTATCTCCTTCTCCTTTCTTCTTGGATGACCGAATAGCTTTGTGGTTCATAACTTGTTCTTGTGAACTTCCTTGACATCTTAGGTTTCCATGCTTTTAGGTATTTTTTTTTCCATGCTTTCATTTGAGTCTTACATGAACATGAAAAACATGCTATAAACATGCTTTTGTTTTTTTAATCTACCTAAAGTTTTGTCACTTGTTGTTCCCTATATTTTGTCTACTTTTATTCCATGTATGTGCCCAAACACTTTGCATGAAATATATGAAAAAAATATGCCATCTTGCATGATATAGTGGGCGTGACATATCTTGCATTTTTAGGAGTCATTCATGCATGCTAACTAGTCCTAGCATGTTCCTTGTTTTTGTTGAATTTCCATATGTAAAAATACTTCCTTGCACATGCCTATCTTTGCTGCCCACTTTTCCCTTGCATTTCACTTGATTTTGTTAACTTTGTATGCCTAAAAGAAACCCTAAAAGAATCTAATAGCTGGCTGGAAAATTTAGTGCAACAACTTGTACCAACTAGTACAAACAATTCCACTAAAAAGATTCCCTAAAGACCTATCAAGTGCCGCCACTTGTCATCACATTTTGCTCCTAAATTTTAACCTAATTTTTGGACCAACCACAAGTGCAAAACCTAAGCAACAATTGGGCTTAATTACAAGAAAAATTTCGGACCCAAGACCTATTAAAAATCAAATTGCCGTGAGCAACAAAAACAAAGGAACAAAAAAAAAATTCTTGGACAAAAAAGGACTTGTTGCTAGACTTGTGGACTTGGACCAAATACCTTTGCATTTGGGAGTTGAACTTTGGACATTTTGGACATCATTTGGGACTTTCTTTTGGCTGGACAAAAATACAAAAATTAACTTAATCAAGTGAACTAAACACCAAACCTATTCTAGTGCCTTTCTAAGTTGAATTCTTTGTGTGCTTGCTTTATTTGATTGAGTCTTAATTTTTTGCTTGTCTTTTTGGCCTCTTTTGTTTGTCATCTTCAAATCTCTTTGAGTTTAGCCTTTCATAATTGTGCTTTTCAGTTTTCTTTCCTTGGAACTCTTGCTTTGGGTTGGTTTCTTTTCATTGTAGGTCCAAAACTCACTCTAGTCATTTTCACACCTTTGGTGGATTTGAGTGGAGGGGTGAACCGAATCCAAGCTTAGCCTTTGGAGGGAATTCCACCATCTAAAAGAGAGATCAAACACTTGGAGAGGGCTAACCTTTGTTTGTTCCTTGTGAAGGGAAGGCGAATTTGAAGGAGCTTTGAAGAACTTAATTTTTGTTCTTAATCTTTTCTTGAATTTTCTTGTTCTCGGCCACCTTGTTTTTAGGCCATTATTTTCTTTTATTTGGTTTGTAATTTTGGCCATTTTAAACCTCTTCAACTTGGATTTTAGTGCGTGTAGAGAAGGTGATTTGAAAACCTTCACTAGGACCCCGACTAGTGTATGTTTTAAGTTGCTTTCCATTGCATGTTTTCTAGCTTTCCTAGTATAATTGTTTAGGTTTTTACTTTGCTTTCCAAAACGTTTAGAAGGCTTACTTTGCCTACTAGGGGTGCGTGCACATACACACTTAGTAGTGTCAAAAATTGTTTTGTAAGAAAGGTAGTAAAGGGCTTAGTGATTTTTTACTTGAAAAGGGCTTGGTTATTAAGTGATTCATTGTAGTCCACCTCCCCTTGAAGGTTCAATTTGTGCACTTAGGCCTTTTCTACTTATCTTGCACCTTTAAAAACTTTTTGTGAAAACCTTTTTGTGTCACTCATTCTTTGTGAAAACCTTTTTAAACCTTTTTCAAAAACCTTTGTGAAAACCTTTTTGATCAAGGATGAGTGAACAATCTAGTGTTCAAGGTCATAATTCCCGTAGTACTAGGTCTAGTGTTAGGGATGAACTTAGGCAACTCAAAGAGTACCTAAGGAGAAAAGAAGAAGAAAATATAAAAAGAGAAGAAGAGTTGAAAAGAAAAGAAAGAGAAATGGAAAGAAATAATGAAGAAATAAAGAAGTTGTTAGAAAGACTAGTTGTGGGAGGAGAGGCTAGTGGGTCAAGACCAAAAGTCACTTCTCCTCAACCTTCAAGAGGTAAGGGGCATATGCACTCAAGTGTTCATGAGGAGGAAGGGCATCATACCCAACCTCCAAGTGATACCTTATTTAGTAGTCATCACAATGATGATTACTACCAAAGACCCCCAAGACACCATAGACATAGGGAGTCTTCCAATAGGGAACCTAACATCAATCTTCCCTCATTTCATGGCAAAGATAATGTTGAAATTTATTTAGATTGGGAAATGAAAGTTGAACAACTTTTCTCTTGCCATGGAATAAGTGAAGATAGGAAGGTTTCCTTAGCAACCCTTAGCTTCCAAGGGCATGCTATGTATTGGTGGACCTCCTTAGAAAAAGAAAGAAGAATAAATCATGAGCCCCCAATCCAATATTGGAATGAGCTCCGTAGTGCCTTAAGAAGGGGGCATATTCCTCCATACTATGACCGAGAACTTATGGATAAACTTCAAAGGTTAAAACAAGGGTCCTCTAGTGTGGAAGAATATAGGCAATCTATGGAGTTGCTAATGATGAGGGCTGGGATTAGGGAGGAAGAGAGGACCACAATCTCTAGATTTCAAAGTGGTCTTAATCTTGAGATAAGAGACAAAGTTGAACTTTTACCTTATAGGGATTTGAATGAACTAGTTCAACTTTGTTCAAGGGTGGAGCACCAACTTCAAAGAAAACCTTTCCGAAAAGACTCCACTCCCTCTTATTCCAAGAATTTTAAAAAGGAGGGCCACTCTTCCCTACCTTATCCCAAAGAAGAAAAAGAAAAAAAAGAAGAAAAAGAAAATTCATCTTTTAAGGCATCTTCCAAAGACACTAAAACAAGTGACATCAAGTGTTTCAAGTGTCTTGGCCGTGGGCACATTGCTTCACAATGTCCCACCAAGAAAACCATGCTTTTGAAAGGCCAAGATCACTATAGTAGCCTTGATGAAGCTACTTCCTCATCTTCAAGAGATGAAGAAGAAGTTTTAGAATCCGAGGAAGAAATCTTACCTTGTGAAGGAGACCTATTGTTGGTTAGAAGGCTCTTTAACAATCAATCTAGTGAAATTGACCAATCCCAAAGAGAGAACTTGTTTCAAACAAAATGCAATGTCTTAGAAAGTACTTGTTCTCTCATTGTAGATAGTGGGTCAACTTCTAATTGTTGTAGCACTAGATTAATTGATAAGTTAGCCTTGACTACAAAACCTCATCCTAAGCCTTATAAAATGCAATGGATCAATGAGGAAAGAGGTGTTGTAGTTAACCAACAAGCAAGTGTACCAATCTCTATTGGCAAATATAAAGAAGAAATTTTATGTGACATAGTGCCATTAGAGGTTAGTCATGTCTTGCTAGGGAGGCCATGGCAATATGACAAGCACATAATCCATGATGGCCTCACTAATAAAATAAGTTTCCAACACCTAGGTAAAAAGTTTGTGTGGTGTCCTCTATCACCATCTCAAGTGAATGAGGACCAACTCAAACTCAAAGCTAAGAAAGATGAGGAAGAGAAAAGCAAAAACAAAAATAAAAAGAAAAGAAAAGACAAAAAGAATTTTTCCTTTGACAACAAAGGGCTAGGTTTAAGTGAACCTTAACCCTTGTGCCATCCTCTTTTCTTTGGTGCCAAAGAAAGATGGCAATAGAGGATGTGCACTATTTTAGGAAAAGCCATCATTGCATAAAAGGCACCCAATCCCTAAGCTAGATAATTTGGTGTATGAATTGCATGGGACCAATAACTTTGATGGTGAAGCCTCTTTGGCTCTCTCCTTTCCCCTAGTGCTTTCATTCAACAAATTGTGTGCTTAAGGATTGCCTAGTTAAAATTTTAGTATTTTACTTCCCTAATTGTGGTTTTACATCTTATGAAGGTTCAAAGGATTGGAAAAGCTTGAAGATTTGTGGTCAAATCCTTCTCAAGAAGGAGGGTATGATGGAGGACCATCCTTGACTTCATGTGAAGCCCACCAATGGTTAATTAGAGTAGTCTAGTATTAAATTTTGTTTTCCATTTTTACCCTTGTATTTTGGGGTATTTTAGTCATAGGATTTATTTTCTTTGTATTTCCTATTTTGCCCTTGTATTATGGGGTGTTTTAGTTAATTAGGACTTTTTAATTGGGCTAGGGTGTATTACAAGGAGGTGACGCCAATTTGGTAGCTATTTTTGGACCATTTTTGGTATTAGAAAGGCTTAGGCCCAATGGTGGGCAAAGGTTGCATGAACTTGTCATGCACCTTGTTATAGCCAATCTAATCCCATAGATTCCAAACTTGGCCACCAAGTTGCATCTAGGGTTAATTTGGCATTGCATTTAGAGTGAATTTGCCTTGACATTCACGGCCACACTCACCCTAAATGCAACCCTAAATGCAACTTCTCCTATAAATACCCCACACCCCACCACTTGTAAATACTTTGGAATATATGAATTTGAGTGAGCCTTTTTGTGCCTCAAATTTCCTCCTTAGTCACTAGGTTGCTTCGGCTAGCCTCCTTCATTCTCCTCCCTTGGAGAGTGAAACCTAGAGTGGCCTCCACCTACCTTGGAGTGAGCCAACTTGAACCACCCTAAACACCTTCACCTAAAGCTTCCGCCAACCTTCACCATTTTAGCATCAACTTCATCCTTTCTCACCATCAAAGTGTGCTTGTCTCCTTGTTGAAACCTAGATCAAGGGCTGGAGTTCTTCTTCTTCTTCATCATAACGCATAGCATGGAGGGAGGAAATCCATCACTATAGGTGCCCGCAGACCGTTGTCGGAAAACATCACTCAAGGTGATAACCATGAACTCAAGTCCGACAGTGCGTTGGAACTTTCCATCGGCTTACGACGAGAGGAATTGGGTCCCTATAATGGGGGCACCTTGGGGGCCTCAGACCGGTGAGAACAGTTAGAACCTCCTTGAATATGCACTTTTCTGCAGGATACCCCTACCTCGTGATTCGCTCGTGACTGTTCGTGGATGAGTGAATTGTTTGTGCATTGTTTATGTGACATTGTTTGAGCATACATTGCATTATTTAAACATACAACATTCCTTTTTTTAAATAAGAATAAATGGGAATAAGAATCTTCCATTACATGGTGTTAACATCTACCATCATCACATTCATGTAGGTAGTTTCCCTTTTCATCCAAAAAAATAAAAAAATAAAAATATATACAAAACAAAATACCCGAAAAAAGAAAAAGGGTTATTTATCCAAACTAAGCAATATCATGCATCATCTTAGGGACATCCCGAAAACATGATAATGCTTAGTTGAATAAACACAATGCATGCATATTCATCGCCATCATCTCATATCATGCATCATTATCAAAGATCATGGAGGGATCTAGGTTTGCATTTCATACATCCCTCCTAGTAATTCATTAATAAACATTAATAAAAAGAAAGAATTAAATCGATGCGTATGTTCAAAGAATGGATCGCACGCCGTTCGTTATCAAGTGTAAGCCAACAACCGCGCCAAACGAACACACGTCAACTCCGTTGTTGGTAGTCAAGACGAACAAAGGGGAAGGTCCAACACCGTTATGGATCACTGTTCCAAGGCCTTTCCCTTACAAATCAAATAAGGCTGTGCCATGGATATACGACATCCATTCTTCTGCCGACAGCGATATCTCCAACATCGCTGGACTTGGGGGCATGACTAGGAGTGGCAGGATCTACACTCCCGAAGATCTTCATGATAAAGCTCCCAAGAATAAAAGGAAAAAAAAAGGAAGAAAAAAACCGAGGAAAATAAAGAATCCGAGGAGGAGACTGATGAGCTGTTAAAATATATCCGACAGAGCGAGTACTCCATCATGGATCAACTTCATAGGACACCAGCAAAGATCACTCTGTTGTCGTTGATCCTAAGCTCCGAACCGCATCGACAAGCTCTGTTGAAAGTCTTGAACGAGGCATATGTGTCGCACACTATCTCCCAAGACAAATTTGAGGGGATTGTTAGTCACATCACGGCTAATGATCACCTCACTTTCACCGATGAAGAAATCCCCGCTGAGGGACCGAACCACAACAAGTCCTTGCACATCTCTGTCAAGTGCAAGGAATATCACATCACTAAAGTCTTGGTAGATAATGGATCTTCCTTGAATGTGATGCCAAAAAGAACGGTCGAGCAAGTGGCAATCAAGGGAGTCCAAATGCGCCCGAGCAACATGATCGTCCGAGCTTTCGACGGTTCTAAAAGAGAAGTGGTGGGAGAAGTCAATCTCCCAATCCAAATTGGACCCACCATCTTCAACGTCGAATTTCAAGTGATGGACATTACTCCCGCATACAGCTGTCTCCTCGGCCGACCTTGGATTCATGATGCAAAAGCTGTTCCTTCTACGCTCCGCTAGAAAGTCAAATTTATTGTGGGTGACAAGTTGGTGACTGTACAAGCTGAAGATGACATACTCATCAGCAAGCCATCCACCATACCTTACGTGGATGCAGCAGAGGAAGCTTTAGAAACCGCCTTCCAAGCATTGGAAATTGCCAATGTTGAAACGTTTCCCCGAGAAATGAAGAAGGTAGCCTCCATGCTCACCAAGAACGGATACTTGCCAGGACAAGGACTTGGCAAGGATTCCCAAGGAATTCCCGAGCTACCCATTATTAAGGATAATCCGGGGAAACAAGGGTTAGGATACAACCCTAATAAAGATCAAAGGACGAAGAGGAACCAAGATCCTTCTCGACGTTCTTTAAGCCAGATCTTTAGGAAGGCCGGTTCACAAGCATCAAGGCCGGTCGTCGTCATCAAGTGCTCTTCTCCTTCCGATAGGGATATATAGACCTGATGACTATTAGAGATCACTCCTCGGGGACAGCCCGACCCCCGAGCCTCGATAGGGCACATGTTTCCACTATGATTATAATAAAATCATTCTTTATTATTTCTTATTGCTTCTTTTCTTGCTTGCAATAAAATTCTAGACCACATTATTTTAACCCTGTTTGAATAAGCATGAATGAGGTTAAAATCGTCTTAAATAAACCCGCATCATTTTTATGTGGAAGTGTGTGTGACAACTTGGAGCACCTTCCCTTGGCCTCGACAGGTGCCATCATGGATAAAAAAGAAATCCTAAAAACAAAAAGCTCGGCAGGAAACCCAAAAAGGGGGCTGCGCAAAAATAAGAGCAAAAGACCCGCTAGGAATCCCACGAAAGGGTGACCTAGGCAAAAGTTAGGGTTGCAAAAATGAATAAAAACAAAAGTCCGCTAAAACGCCACAAAAGGGTGTTTTAGGCAAAAATAAGGACAATCAAAAAACAAAAATCCATGATGGTACCACGAGCCGAATTCAAGAAAGGTTCAAGGGAAGCTATCTAAGTTGTCAAATCACAACGTCAATAAACAAAGATTTTCTTAACTTCATAAGTGTTTAATCAAACAAGCCTAAACACATAAGCCTACCTTGGCCAACCATTCTTACAAAAACCATTTTTGAAAAATAAATCCCCTCTAAAACACAAACTTCAGAACAAAAATATCTTTCCTTTCTTTTCTCTCTTGTCCCAAACGATTTTAGGATAATCTAGTGGAAACATGGAGATATAGTGGTCAATAGGAGGGTTGACACGTCTTCTAAAGGAAGGGGAGGATCACTGGGTTGATGACACCCATCTCAATATAACACGCATCATTCCTCGGTTACAGAAATCGGCAACGCACAGCCCGTCTAGAGGAATGGCAAGATCCAAACAAAGAAACGCATCGGTTAATTCTTTTGAAAAAATAAATCAAATAGAATTAGGTGCATCATACCGCATACATGCATACAGATGATAGGTGTACTGGAAGATCACTTATTCTCTGTTTATTGAAAAAACAAACAAAAAAAAAACAAAAAAAACAAAAAAAACAAAAAAACAAAAAAAAACAACAAAAAAATAAAAATAAAAATAAAAATAAAAATAAAAATCAAACTTCAGAAAAAACAATGCGCCCGTACCATGTTCAGTACACCCGCACTAAAATTAGGGTTACGAACAAATTTTCAACTCAGTACGGGCGTACTGAAATGGATACGGCCGTATTGGCCATAAAGAAATTTTCAAAGACCTCTTCATGAGGCAATTGCATAAAATAGAAAAATAGGAAAAATTGCTTGTGTATGGCAACGGTCAACAGAAAAAGCCGCAAATTGACAAAAAAGGCAAAAATACAGAAAAAGTCAAAAAACGACAAAAAAGGCGAAAATTCAGAAAATCAATCACATCATTCAGAATAATTGAGCCTGGAGAGGCTTGCCGAAATAATACTCTCTCAGAATAATTGAGCCTGGAGAGGCTTGCCGAAATAATACTCTCTCAGAATAATTGAGCCTGGAGAGGCTTGCCGAAATAATACTCTCTCAGAATAATTGAGCCTGGAGAGGCTTGCCGAAATAATACTCTCTCAGAATAATTGAGCCTGGAGAGGCTTGCCGAAATAATACTCGTACAGAATAACTGAGCCTGGAGAGGCTTGCCGAAATAATACTCATACAAAATAACTGAGCCTGGAGAGGCTTGCCGAAATAATACTCATACAGAATAACTGAGCCTGGAGAGGCTTGCCGAAATAATACTCCCACAGAATAATTGAGCCTGGAGAGGCTTGCCGAAATAATACTCTCTCAGAATAACTGAGCCTGGAGAGGCTTGCCGAAATAATACTCTCTCAGAATAATTGAGCCTGGAGAGGCTTGCCGAAATAATACTCATACAAAATAACTGAGCCTGGAGAGGCTTGCCGAAATAATACTCATACAAAATAACTGAGCCTGGAGAGGCTTGCCGAAATAATACTCCCCAAGGGACATCTCAGCTTGCGCTCTTGGGCTGAACAGAAAATACAGCATTGTACAGAATAATTGAGCCTGGAGAGGCTCGCCGAAATAATACTCCCCAGAGATATCTCAGCTTCCACTCACGGGCCAAATTCCCCAGTGAAAGCTATCAAAGCAAGATCAGTAAGATCCCCTAATGGAAGCAATGATCATCCAAACGAAATATCCGAGTCAAAGGACTCAGACTTCCTCAGTGGAAGATAGCTTTCCAACTCGAGCGACGAGTGAAGCTAAGCCTGAAGAGGCTTTCTAAATAATACTCTGGGATACATAAGATCCTCAATCCCCATTCGCCTACTCAGAGGCACCCTTTCAAAAAGAGAAAAAATCAAAAACATCAATAACCATTCCCCAAGCGGAATCCGGCACTCAGCCGAACATTGAACATCAAGATCATTCGCCTACTCAGAGGCACTCCTTTAAAAAAGAGAAAAATCAAAAAGATCAATAACCATTCCCCAAGCGGAATCCGGCACTCAGCCGAACACCGAACATCAAGATAATTCGCCTACTCAGAGGCACTCCTTCAAAAAGAGAAAATCCAAAAAAGATCAATAATCATTCCCCAAGTGGAATCCGGCTCTCAGCCAAACATCAAGCGTCAAGATGATCTGCCTAACAGAAGAGGCTAATCACAACAAAACGACAAAATCCCCCAGCGGATGATAGCCTACACAGAGGCAACAAAATTGAAAAATCAAAAGAGTCACCCGAATAAGGATAACCGGGATACTCCACCAACGTCGAAAGGACGTCAGCCAATCATAAGGCATCGCTCACCTCAAAAAGAGCATCTTCGTGTCTACACCCCAAGGAAACAGAAATTCCTATGGAAAGTTGGGACACAAGAACCTATGAGTAACTGCACATCCCCTAGACGGATCCCTGCGTTATCCAGCCCTCAGTGGCACAAAAATCAAAAACAATCGTCGAAGCAGCATCGTGGACTGTGGAGACAACATCATCACTAGCCTGGAGAGGCGACGACTAATACTCACCCTGGAGAGGGCAAGACTCACGCTAGCCTGGAGAGGCGACGACTAATACTCACCCTGGAGAGGGCAAGACTCACGCTAGCCTGGAGAGGCGACGACTAATACTCACCCTGGAGAGGGCAAGACTCACGCTAGCCTGGAGAGGCGACGACTAATACTCACCTTGGAGAGGGCAAGACTCACGCTAGCCTGGAGAGGCGACGACTAATACTCACCCTGGAGAGGGCAAGACTCATGCTAGCCTGGAGAGGCGACGACTAATACTCAACCTGGAGAGGCTACTCAACAATTTTCCACCGGAAGACACTACAAGTCAGAAGGATGGCCTATTCCCCGGACAGTTGGGTCAACTCCTTTACTTGTCAACCGGTACACCAAAAAACCGTTTGACTAAGTAAAGGGGGGGCAGCTGTAGACCCCTAAAATTTTCCGGGTCGGAAATAAGACTCGAAGACTCTCGAAGACCGAAGGAAAGTCAGCCAGAAGGACTCCTGGAAGCCCCTAGGATGATTATCTGTAGGTTTAGAGGTCTTAGAGTAGCTTAAAATAAGGAAGTGGGAAGATTGGAGCTCAATACGGCCTCCTTGGAGTTCAGTACGGCCGTACTGCACATTTTGAACTACAATACGGCCGTACTGAAACCAATACGGCCGTATTGAAGTTTCTGAACTTCAATACGGCCGTACTGAATTCAATACGGCCGTACTGTAGTTCAAATCTTCAGTACGGGCCGTATTGATGTTAGAGGCCGTACTGCGCCTCACCCCTATAAATAAGACGTCATTTGGACGTCATTCCACACTTTTTCCAGACTTCTGGACACTCTTGCTGAGTATTCTGGGGTTTTTGAGCAGTGTTCTGCCCTAGAATTCTCTCCGAGAGTCGATCCGACGAAGTTCTTGAGTTCTGAGCATTTAGCTTGAGAATTCGGACTAGTCGAAGGGAAATCTTTTTGATTTCCATAGTAAAGATTAATTTTTAGGAAGGAGCGAGCGAGCTTGTAGAGGGAGGGAGCGCCAAAAAGCCTCCTAAACTTCATTGAAATATATAAAAGCACGCTTCAAAGGTTTCTTTCTTAAAATCCCTTCTTTTACTGCTTTCTGATTGTTTCATATTTAAATTCGTCATCATGTAGATATTTAATTTATAATCGCTTATAATAAATAGGGGTAATTTAGCAATTTTACACTGTTATTTATGAAATAATCCGTCATAGGGAACCCGAAAGGGGCGTTGTGGGGTGCTAACACCTTCCCCGCACGTAACCGACTCCCTTACCCAACTCTGGTTGTAATGGCCAAGGTTGATTTGCGAAAATCAATTGCCTTATCCCTTTTTCCAATGTTTTGAGTAAAACATTGGTGGCGACTCCAAGAACCCTTCTTTTTGTGAAAACCACTAATCCATGGAGGGTCCCGCTTGGGATTAATATGGATTGGTGAATCATTTAATAAAATTGTTAGTTCGATAAGGTCTCAGTTTGAGAATAAGTCGTTCTAACAATCCACCACTTTTCAAACTATAAAAACGAGTCCGACCATCGTCGCGAATGCCAAGGTCCGTTTCGGCGGGTGGCGACACCCAGGTGTAGCAACAAAGTCAGTTGAAGAATTAGAGAGAACCAATGAACAGTAAACCAATTACCTGTTATGTTGTGCATCTGTGTTGGTTATTAGTCTCCCCAGGTGTAGCAAGTAAGTCAGTCGAAGAATTAGAGAGAACCAATGAACAGTAAACCAATTACCTGTTATGTTGTGCATCTGTTGATGGAGGAGGCCCATGGGCTAAGGGCCCAACTACTAGGGCTATGGCTAGGAGGATGCATGAAGAGTGGGCCCAAGCCCAAGAGAAGCCTGCCACTTTATTTTGTTGGGCTTTATCTCAAGCCCATTAGATTAGGGTTAGTGTAGGAATGGGCCTTGGTGCCTTGTATTTTCTTTTGGCCTTGTATTTCCGGCCTTGTAGTGTAGGAATTACATTTAGAGGTCATGTGAATTTAGGGTGAATTAAGGTTACATGTGTAGTTACATTAGCATGTAATTAGAAACACATTTGGAGTGCATTTCGGCCATGTGCAACACATGCACATGGTGTGATCCGAAATGCAACTCAAATGGCTTCCTAATTACATGCCAAATGAGCTAGCACATGGAGGTTCCGGATTTGGCTCCTAGAATTTGAATTTTGAATTCAAATTCTAGGCGCCTAAGGTTAAGTAACCATACCATGGTTTTACTTAACCTTAGGCTAACCCAAGGTACCATTTAACCTAATTCTAACCTATAAATTCTAAGTGGCCGGATATTGTAGTCACTTTTGGAATTAATTGAATGAGTTTTCATTGCTTGAAACCTCTCCATCCGAAAGTCACTTGGCTACCTTCTCTACCCTCCTTGAGTGCTTCTCTTTGTAGAGCTAGGTTGCCTTACTTCCTTGGACCTTAGCTAGAAGCAAGCTTCGGCCACCTTGAGTCTCTTGGAACTTCCATCCTTGACCAATCTCCCAAGGATCCGTGGAGACTTGAAGATAGTTCTATGTGCATCCAAGTGGAAGCACATCAAGTGGTATCAAGAGCATCCGGTTTTTGATCTTCAAGAGATAAGTCTTAGCTCTTATCTTTTGAATTTTTGTGATCCGTGGTTCTTTGTTCTTTCTATTTTTATCTTGTGTTCATCATTTTAATTCATGTCACTTTAGAGTTTATTCCTTCCTAGATCTATTTTTTGTCTTAAAATTTGATGAATCTAGTTTCTTATGCTTGAATGATTCATTATGCGCCTATGTTATATGCTTTCATGAATCATGCTCCAATTTCTTTTACCTATTAGGAAAATTCTGCTTAAGAACGTTTTGAATTTTCTTTGAGTCATAATTGAAATTTTAATCGGTCAAATTGAATGTTTGAGTCATTTTATTTTGAAATCCATGTCTAGTAGGATTGTGTAGTTCTTTGTATGTTCATATATCTTAGCTATGCTTGTTGATACATTTTGAATTTTGTTTTGCATCTTGAAAGTATTTTTTTTCTGGATTTGGCCGAGATCCATAGTCTATTGGTGTGCTCTTAATTTTTGTTTGAATTTGAGTTCATAAACTACTATTAGTTCATTAGTAGTTTTCTTAGAAATTTAGGTTTCCAAAATTTGAAAATGTCTTGAAATTTTTTCCTTATCCGTGAGAGGTTTGATCTTGTTTGCCTAAAGGAGTGTTTGAATTTGTGTTTGTAATTCAAATTTGAATCTGAATTCTGGAGCCAAAACCGTGCATGTGCAATTCAAATTAGCAAGAATGAAAAGCATGACTCATTTGATTTGAATTTGCATTTAATTTGGCTTGTCATTTTGGCACTTATTTTTTGAATCCGGTTTTGGTGTTCCTAGAAAAGTGACCGAGACTTCTTGTGACACAATCATATTGAAAGAAAAAGGCAACTCCTATTTGATTAAAAAAAAAATTAAGAAAGATCAAAAGAAAATTTAGAACAAAAGTGTTTAAAAAAAAAAAAATTACTAAATCAAAATTTGAAAAAAACAAAAGCCAATTAAGGAGTTTTTGATTTCTCATCTCTTGTTGCTTAATTTCTTCTCGGTTTGTATTAGCTTTGAAGTCATTAAATTTTCAGCTATCCTATTTTTGAGTGTTTTGGTTTTGAGTATCCAATCTAGAACTCATCATAGGACAATTCTTTCTTGTGCTAGTTTCTTGTTTGTTTGAGTCATCTAAACTTGTCATCTTCTAATCAACTCTTGTCCTTTTTTTTTTTTCCTCACTATTCTTTGCTGTCCATATATTTGTTTTAATCAAAGTGTGGCCTAAGTTTGACCTAGCCTATCTTCCTTGAAGCTAGTTCTACAAGGGTCATCAAAAGAAGCCTAAGGAAAGGAGGAGAAAGGAAGCTAAAGAGCTCTCGGATTTGACTACTTCAAAAACAAACACACTAAACACTTGGCTGGAATTTTTTTGATGAAGTGCTGGAAATTTGGTGGTAGCTGGACTTGACAAACCATGAAGCACCTTGGAGATTCATTTGAATTGTATTTGAATTTAAAAAAAAAAAAAAAAAAAAAAACAGAGGATTAGTGACGGATTTAGAGACCAAATTTTACTTTCTACTTTGAAAATTTGTTGCAAAATTGGTCACTAATTCATCACTAATTTTGGTGGCTGTTTTGATTTAATTTTTTTAAGCCACTTTGTAGTTGTTGTTTAGCTTTGTTTATACCTTGTATTTGGCCATTTAAAGGAGTGTCTTGGGGGTGTCTTTGGTACACAACCATCTCTCCTTAGGGATAGAATTTTCGTTAGCACTTTGGTGGGAGTGGTCCTTGATTGATCTTTGGTATCTTTCAAGCTCTCACCCTAGGAACCGTTTAGATAGTTTAAATTGTTGCTTAATACTTGTTTACTTGCTTTCACGACTAGTATGTTTTAGTTCATCAAACATCAACAAAACAATTTCATTGAAAAGAATTTGGTAGAGATTAACTACAAAGGGGATTAGTAATTTTTACTTGAAGAGGCTTGGTTTTTAAGTGGCTCTTAGTAGCTCACCTCCCTCCAAAGTTCAATTTGTATACATAATCCTCCAAGTACTTAGTCTTAACCATTGCACAAAAACAAAATTGCTTTTAAAAGTTCATTCATAAAAAAAGATCTTTCACCTATAATGGAAGAATTTTCTACTCCTCATAGTGATACTAATTCAAGTGACAACAAAAGTGTTTCTAGATTGTCACGTGAATTAAGATCATTAAAGTTATGGCAAGAGCAAGAATTACAAGCAAAACTTGAAAAAGAAGCTCAATTTGCTCTTTTAGAGGAAGAAATTCGTTTATTAAAGGAGAAAGACAAAAGAAAACACCATCATGGTCCACATAGTTCATACGCCCATAGTTCTACTTTAGGAGAGTCAGTGCATGATAGCCTAGCTTTAGGAGATCACTATCAACCACCTCCTAGGAGAACTCATAGAACCTCTAAGCCAAGGGAATCTAGGGTAGATCTCCCTTATTTTCATGGTAAGGATGATGTGGAGGGGTATCTAGACTAGGAAATGAAAGTGGAACAAATTTTCACTTGCCATCAAGTGAGTGAGGAAAGAAAAGTGCCCCTAGCTACCTTGAGTTTCCAAGGTCATGCCATGTATTGGTGGACCTCTCTTGTGAGAGATAGGCGTCTCCATAATGAACCTCCAATTCAATATTGGAATGAGTTAAGGAGTGCCTTGAGAAGGAGACATATACCCTCTTACTACACTAGGGAGCTTATCAATAAGCTCCAACGACTCCATCAAAAAAATATGACAGTTGAAGAATATAGACAAACAATGGAGTTGTATATCATGAGGGCGGGTATTAGGGAGGAAGAAAATCTTACCATAGCTAGATTTTTGAGTGGTTTATCTTTTGACATAAGAGATAAGGTTGAGCTTCTCCCTTATAGGGATTTGGATGACTTGGTTCAACTTTGCATAAAGGTTGAACAACAAAATTTGAGAAAAGGTTATAAAGCAAGCTCATACTCATCTTCTTTATCTAAGGATAGCTACAAGAGGGAGGGTAAGAAAAATAATTTTGAAAAGAAAGATACTTTTCCCTCCAAAAATCTAGATAAAGGTAAAGAAAAAGATAAAAAAATCAACACTTCACACACTAGCACCAAGTCTAGTGAAATCAAATGCTTTAAGTGTCTTGGGAGAGGCCACATTGCTTCTCAATGCCCTAACAAGAAAGTAATGATTTTAAGGGGGCAAGACATTTATAGTAGCCATGATGAAGCTACTTCTTCTTCATCTTCAAGTGAAAATGAAGAAGAAGCAAATGAAGAAGAGTCATGTGAGGTTACTTACCCTTATAATGGGGAACTTCTTATGATGAGAAGGGTCCTCAACAACCAACCTAGTGATACACAATCCCAAAGAGAGAACATCTTTCATACAAGATGTAACATTTCAAGCAAGGCTTGTTCTCTCATTGTGGATAGTGGATCTTGGTGCAACTGTTGTAGCACTAGGATGGTTGAGAAGTTAGGTTTGACTACCTGATAGAAATGGTAAGGAGGAGTGATGAATGTTCTTCTCCTTAGCTCTCCTTATGCATGGATCTTCTTCAAGGAAATAGAAACCAACGTGATGAACACTAGATGGAGGAGATTCTCGGATAGGAAGAAGGCTGAAGCCTTGGATGGAAGCATCCAAGCTTAAGGTGCAAGGGAAAGCTCACTTCAAAGAGGAGGAAATCCTAGAAGGGTTCCTAAGGTGAAGCTTTCTCTCATGGTGACTCTTGAATGAAATTTGGCTGAATAAGCTCTCAAATTTCATTATTCTCCTTGGGTGGACATTTCCATGGATTTTATCCTTGGCTTGCCTAGAACCCAAAGAGGAAAGGATTCCATCTTTGTGGTAGTGGACCGTTTTAGCAAAATGGCACACTTTATTCCATGCCACAAAGTGGATGATGCAAGTCACATTGCTAAGTTATTCTTTCAAGAAATTGTGAGACTCCATGGGTTACCTAAGACTATAGTCTCCGATAGAGATGTTAAGTTCTTAAGCCATTTTTGGAAAACTCTTTGGTCAAGGCTAGGAACTAAACTCTTATTTTCTACCACACGTCATCCCCAAACGGATGGACAAACTGAGGTAGTTAATAGGTCTCTCGGGACTATGTTGAGGGCAATCCTCAAAGGCAATAAAAAGTCATGGGATGACTATCTCCCTCATGTGGAGTTTGCCTATAACCGAGTGGTTCACAAGACCACTAACATGTCTCCTTTTGAGATTGTTTATGGCTTTAATCCTCTTACTCCTTTCGATTTATTACCCCTCCCAGATGTTGTTTCTTTTATTCATAAAGAAGGAACATCCAGGGCTGATTTTGTCAAAAAATTACATGAGAGGGTTAGAGACCATATTCAATCCCAAACTGAAAAATATCAAAAATATAATAATAAGGGTAGGAAAGAGGTTATCTTCAAGGAAGGTGACTGGGTTTGGCTTCACCTTAGGAAGGATAGGTTTCCTTCCAAAAGAAAGTCCAAACTCAGTCCTAGAGGGGATGGTCCTTTCCAAATCCTTAGAAAAATCAATAATAATGCTTATGTCCTAGATCTTCCTTCGGAGTATGGTGTTAGTCCTAGTTTCAATGTATCTGACTTATCTCTTTTTACAGGACTAGCTCCTTCGGAGAACCATGTTTTAGATTTGAGGACAAATCCTCTTCAAGAGGGAGGGGATGATGGAGGAGGCCCATGGGCTAAGGGCCCAACTACTAGGGCTATGGCTAGGAGGATGCATGAAGAGTGGGCCCAAGCCCAAGAGAAGCCTGCCACTTTATTTTGTTGGGCTTTATCTCAAGCCCATTAGATTAGGGTTAGTGTAGGAATGGGCCTTGGTGCCTTGTATTTTCTTTTGGCCTTGTATTTCCGGCCTTGTAGTGTAGGAATTACATTTAGAGGTCATGTGAATTTAGGGTGAATTAAGGTTACATGTGTAGTTACATTAACATGTAATTAGAAACACATTTGGAGTGCATTTCGGCCATGTGCAACACATGCACATGGTGTGATCCGAAATGCAACTCAAATGGCTTCCTAATTACATGCCAAATGAGCTAGCACATGGAGGTTCCGGATTTGGCTCCTAGAATTTGAATTTTGAATTCAAATTCTAGGCGCCTAAGGTTAAGTAACCATACCATGGTTTTACTTAACCTTAGGCTAACCCAAGGTACCATTTATCCTAATTCTAACCTATAAATTCTAAGTGGCCGGATATTGTAGTCACTTTTGGAATTAATTGAATGAGTTTTCATTGCTTGAAACCTCTCCATCCGAAAGTCACTTGGCTACCTTCTCTACCCTCCTTGAGTGCTTCTCTTTGTAGAGCTAGGTTGCCTTACTTCCTTGGACCTTAGCTAGAAGCAAGCTTCGGCCACCTTGAGTCTCTTGGAACTTCCATCCTTGACCAATCTCCCAAGGATCCGTGGAGACTTGAAGATAGTTCTATGTGCATCCAAGTGGAAGCACATCATCTGTGTTGGTTATTAGTCTCCCCAGGTGTAGCAAGTAAGTCAGTTGAAGAATTAGAGAGAACCAATGAACAGTAAACCAATTACCTGTTATGTTGTGCATCTATGTCGGTTATTAGTCTCCCCAGGTGTAGCAAGTAAGTCAGTTGAAGAATTAGAGAGAACCAATGAACAGTAAACCAATTACCTGTTATGTTGTGGATCTGTGTTGGTTATTAGTCTCCCCAGGTGTAGCAAGTAAGTCAGTTGATGAATTAGAGAGAACCAATGAACAGTAAACCAATTACATGTTATGTTGTGCATCTGTGTTGGTTATTAGTCTCCCCAGGTGTAGCAAGTAAGTCAGTTGAAGAATTAGAGAGAACCAATGAACAGTAAACCAATTACCTGTTATTTTGTGCATCTGTGTTGGTTATTAGTCTCCCCAGGTGTAGCAAGTAAGTCAGTTGAAGAATTAGAGAGAACCAATGAACAGTAAACCAATTACCTGTAATGTTGTGCATCTGTGTTGGTTATTAGTCTCCCCAGGTGTAGCAAGTAAGTCAGTCGAAGAATTAGGGAGAACCAATGAACAGTAAACCAATTACCTGTTATGTTGTGCATCTATGTCGGTTATTAGTCTCCCCAGGTGATAGAAGTAGTAGGAGAAATGAAGATGTGAACTCCTCCAAGCTTCTTCTAGGCACGGATCTTCTTCAAAGGAGATGTAGACCGAATGAATGGAAGCTCAAAATGGATGAGGAATTGCGGATTAGAAGACCTAATCCATAGAAGGAAGTATCCAAGCTCAAGCTACAAGGGATTGCACACTTCAAAGGGAAGGAAACTAGGTTTTCCTAAGGAATTTGAAGGCACTCTCTAAAGCTCTCTCTCTTGGAATTTCGGTGACTCTTGAATGGCTGAATTCAATTCAGATATCTCATATATTCAAAAGTGTTTACAAAAGGTGGGAAAAGATACACTTATAGGAAGCAATTAGGTTAACTTTGGGCGGCAATTTCAAATCAACCAAATTGGCGCCTAGTTTGAATTTCAAGTTTGAATTTGAAATTCAAACTTTGGCTTCCAACGTGACTAATTCAGATGCTACCCTCATTTAGGAGTCATTTAGAAGTGATTTGAGGTGAATTTGGAGCTCACATGGCCGGATCCATCCCATGCAAACCATGTGACTCAAATTCAACTCAAATTACTTCTAAATGATGTCTAAATGAAACCTAATTCTCCTATTAATGTTTTCTTCATATAATCCTATTCTAATGACCAAAATACAATGGTCTAATGAATACAATCAATAGGAAAAATTACAAGGAAAATAATGAGCCCAATATTGGGTACCAAAAACCCAAAGGCCCATGAAGCCCAAAACTAGGCCCAACTAGCCTAAACCCTAATCTATGGTCAAAATACAAGACCAACATGAAACTAGATTCCTAAACTAAGAAAGTACAATTAAACATGGTGTATAATCAATTAAGCCCAAGTAAGAAGCACCCTAGGCCCACCAAGCCCATCGGGCCCACCAAGCTCTGAAGCAGTCAAATCTTCAAGTAACCTCCTGGCCATAGCTCTAGTGGTTGGGCCTTTAGCCCATGCTCTTCCATCATTCCCTCCCTCTTGAGAAGGATTCGTCCTCGAATCTGAAGACTCTTCCTCATCATCACTAGCACCTACAAAAGGTTTTAGATCACTGACATTAAAAGTGGTGCTGACTCCATAGTCAGAGGGTAAATCAAGTCTATAAGCGTTATCATTGATACGCTGTAAGACCTGAAAGGGACCATCTCCTCTAGGACTGAGTTTAGACTTCCTTTGATTTGGAAAACGTTCTTTTCTTAAATGAAGCCAAACCCAATCACCTTCCTCGAAGATCATAGACTTCTTGCCTTTACTTCCTTGTTTTGCATATTTCTCATTTTGATTTTGAATATGAATTTTAATCCTTTCATGAAGTTTCTTAACAAAATCAGCCCTTGAAGCCCCTTCCTTATGAATGAAATGTTCAACATTAGGGAGAGGTATCAAGTCCAAAGGAGTTAAAGGATTAAACCCATAAACAGCCTCAAAAGGAGAAATATTGGTAGTTTTATGAACTACCCTATTGTAGGCAAATTCAATATGAGGTAAAAACTCATCCCAAGATTTGTGATTACCCTTTAGGACTGCCCTAAGCATAGTAGACAGAGATCTATTCACTACCTCAGTTTGGCCATCTGTTTGAGGATGACAAGTAGTTGAAAAGAGGAGTTTAGTTCCTAGTCTTGACCATAAGACACGCCAAAAATGGCTTAGAAACTTTGTATCTCTATCTGAAACTATAGTTTTAGGAAGTCCATGAAGTTTAACCACATCTCTAAAGAAGAGTTTTGCAATGTTGCTTGCATCATCTACTTTGTGGCATGGAATAAAATGAGCCATTTTACTAAAACGGTCCACTACCACAAAAATAGAATCCATTCCCCTTTGGGTTCTAGGTAAACCTAGCACAAAATCCATGCTAATATCCACCCAAGGAGAAGAAGCAACAGGCAAAGGTGTGTATGTTCCATGAGGCATTACTTTAGACTTAGCTTGTAAACAAGCTAAACATCTAAAACAATGCCTTTGGACATCTTTTCGCATATGGGGCCAATAAAATTTTTCTTTTAGCAAACTAAGGGTTTTATCAACACCAAAGTGCCCCATAAGCCCACCTTCATGACTCTCTTTAATTAATAGTTTCCTAATAGATCCTTGGGGTATACACAATCTTCCTTCTTTGTATAAATACCCCTCAGCCATATAGAAACCATCAAAAGCTTTTTGTTGACATTTTTTATAATTAACACCAAATTCAAGATCTTCTTCATACAATTCCCTAATATTATCAAATCCAAGAATTTGAGTTCCTAGGGACACAAGCAAAGTATGTCTCCTAGATAAAGCATCAGCTACAACATTGGATTTTCCTTTCTTGAATTTAATAATATATGGAAATTGTTCAAGAAACTCTAACCATTTGGCATGTCTCTTATTTAATTTACCTTGACCTCTTAAATATTTAAGTGACTCATGGTCACTATGGATGACAAACTCTTTGGACACAAGATAGTGTTCCCAAGTTTGTAAAGCTCTAACCAAGGCATACAACTCCTTATCATAGGTAGGGTAATTGAGGGAGGCACCTTTTAGTTTTTCACTAAAATATGCAATGGGGTGTCCTCCTTGCAATAACACAGCTCCTATACCAACTCCTGATGCATCACATTCTAGCTCAAAAGTCTTTTCAAAATTAGGTAGAGCTAGAATGGGTGCATTAGTAAGGTGATCTTTAAGTAATTGAAATGCTTGGTCATGCTTGGAAGTCCATTCAAATAAAATATCTTTTTTGACAAGCTCATTCAAGGGTGAAGCAATGCTAGAGAAGTTAGGTACAAATCTTCTATAAAAACTTGCTAAACCATGAAAACTCCTAACTTCACTAACATTTTTAGGCTTTGGCCACTCTTGAATGGCTTTAATTTTCTCGGGATCCACTTGAACCCCATTTGTGCTTACAATGAACCCTAGGAAAACCACATGATCCACACAAAAAGTACATTTTTCAAGATTTGCAAATAATTGGTTTTCCCTAAGGATCATCATAACTTCTCTAAGATGTCCTAAATGATCATCTTGAGACCTACTATAGATTAATATATCATCAAAATAAACAACCACAAATTTTCCTATACATTCTCTCAAGACATGATTCATAAGCCTCATGAATGTACTTGGTGCATTAGTTAAACCAAAAGGCATAACTAACCACTCATATAATCCAAATTTGGTTTTAAAAGCAGTTTTCCACTCATCACCCTTTTTAATTCTTATTTGGTGATAACCACTTTTAAGATCAATTTTAGAAAATATGGAAGCACCATGTAACTCATCAAGCATATCATCAAGTCTAGGGATTGGGTGCCTGTACTTGATTGTGATATTGTTAATGGCCCTACAATCACAACACATTCTCCATTTTCCATCTTTTTTGGGCACTAACAATACAGGCACAGCACAGGGACTCAAACTCTTTTGTACCCAACCCTTATTCAATAATTCATGGACTTGATTCTCGATCTCCTTAGTTTCTTGAGGATTTGTCCTATAGGCTGGTCTATTGGGTAGACTAACCCCAGGTACAAAATCAATTTGATGTTCTATACCCCTAAAAGGAGGAAGGCCTTGTGGACCTTCACTAGGGAATATATCATCAAATTCTTTTAATAAATGAGAAACTTGAGGAGATAAAGAACTAAGTTCAATACTTAAATTATGACACTGAAGCATACCTTTACAAAGAAGAATGTAAGAAGGTTTTTTAACAATCAAAGTTTCTTTTAAAGGTTTTTGTTGAATTCCTTCTTTTGGAAAAGATTTCTCTTCATCCTTCTTTGAAAACTTATGCTTCTTTTCCTTCTTTTCTTTTTTTTTATTCAAGTTTTTTTTTTCTTCTTCTCTTTTCTTTTTCATTTGTACTTGATCCTCTATCACTTGTGAAGGAGACAAAGGATGAAGTACAAACTTCTTTTCTTTATGAGTGAAAGTAATTTCATTGGTAAGGCCATTGTGCATGGTTTTCTTGTCAAATTGCCATGGCCTTCCCAACAAAATATGACAAGCTTCCATTGGAACTATGTCACAAACCACTTGGTCTTCATAGTTTCCAATAGAGAACTTGACTTTCACTTGTTGATTAACATTAATATCCCCATCTTCATTAATCCAATGAAGTTGATATGGTTTCGGATGAGGAATAATAGTAAGACCAAGCTTCTCTACCAACCTTGTGCTACAACAGTTGCAACAAGACCCACTATCCACAATGAGAGAACAAGCATTGTCTAAAACTTTACACCTTGTGTGAAATATGTTCTCCCTTTGTGAAAGATGAGGCTCATGAGGTTGGCTTCCTAGAAGCCTTCTAACCATGAGAAGTTGACCATCATAAGGATATGCACTTTCAATGTGATGATCTTCTTCACTAGTTTCACTATCACTTGAAGTGGTAGTACTAGTTTCATCAACACTACTATAAACGTCTTCCCCTTTCAAAATCATCACCTTTTTAGTGGGGCATTGAGAAGCTATATGGCCTCTCCCAAGACATTTAAAGCATTTGATGTCACTAGTCTTACTACTAGAAGTGACATTATTTTTGTTTTTCTCTTTTTCATTTTCTTTATCTTTTTCAAGACCTTTACCAAATTTCTTAGAGGAATCAAATTGACCCTCCCTCTTGTAGTCTTTCTTAACATAAGAACTAGATTGAGTTTTTCCTTTAAAAGAAGATTTTCTCAAATTTTGTTGTTCCACCCTTATACAAAGTTGGACCAAATCATCAAGGTCCCTATAAGGGAGTAACTCAACTCTATCTCTTATGTCAAAATTAAGACCACTTAGAAATCTAGCAATGGTCAATCTTTCTTCTTCCCTTATCCCAGCCCTCATGAGATATAACTCCATCTTTTGCCTATACTCCTCAACACTCATACCCTTTTGTTGGAGCCTTTGGAGCTTATCCATAAGCTCCCTACTATAATAAGAAGGTATGTGCCTTCTTCTCATAGCACTCCTCAACTCATTCCAATAAGTGATGGGAGGATCATTGTGAAGTCTTCTCTCTCTTTCCAAGGATGTCCACCAATACATGGCTTGTCCTTGAAAAGCTAGGGTGGCCAAAGGAACTTTTCTTTCCTCACCTACTTGATGACAAGTGAAGATTTGCTCCACTTTCATCTCCCAATCTAAGTAGGTGTCCACATTATCTTTTCCATGAAAGTAAGGGAGATCAACCCTTGATTCCCTCACTTTGTGTTCTTTAATGACTCTCCTAGGTGTTGGTTGATAGTAAGCATCCATTTGGATACTACCATCATTATTTTGATTTTGAGAATCATTGGAGCTCTTGGTTGAGCTCCTAGAAGAACCTTTTGGACTTTTATTTTTATTTAATCTTTTTAAAAGTTTTTCTTCCCTTTGCTTAATCTTTTGGATTTCTTGTTCCAAAGCCATGATTTGTACTTCTTTTTCAAGTTTCTCTTTTTGTTTTTGAAGCATCTCATCATTTTTCCAAAGTTTTAGTGCTTCAACCTCCTTGACAATTCTTTCAAAACTTTTAGGAGTATCAAAGTCACTACTACCTTGAGAATGATGACTCATGGTTAAGCAAAAGAATTTGTATGCTATGCAAAAAGTTATAAAATGTTTTTGGTCTTTTCTAGGAATGAAAATAGCACTTGGAAGTCTAAGTGTACAAGTTGCACTATCAAGGGAGGTGAGCTACAAAGAGCCACTTAATAACCAAGCCTTTTCAAGTGGAAATCACTAAACTCCTTTGTGGTATTTCCAATTCCTCAAAACTTTTCACAAAAATTTTTTTTTTTTTGTATGCTTTTTTCACAATTTGTTTGTTTTTGACACTTAACTAAACGTGAGCAAATAAAACTACACAAGTCTAGACGTTTATATGCAACAAAGTAAAGCAATTAAGTACAAGAAAACTTAAAAGAAGCAAGTTAAGCAACTAGTCGGATATCCTAAGTGGAAGCTTGAAACATATGAAATTTCCAAGCCACTTCCACTAGTACTACACGTGAGAGTCTATCAAGGATGTAGATATACCTGACCAGCTTCTTAATACTCCCTCCAAGCTTTACAAATTGGTTTAAAATACAAGAGAATTGACAAAAATTAAACTAGCCTAAAAAAAACAATAAAGTGGCGGCTTTGGTGACCAATTAGTGGCGGTTTTGTGTTCAACTTTTCCAACACTTAACCAAGTGTTTAATCCGCCACTAATCCTTAAATATGCTGCTCCTGAACCTGCAAAAGAAACACAACAAAGAGGTTAAGGTGGCTGCCTCACAAGGTGAAGGAATTGGTCACTCAAGTGAAGGAGATTTAGGAGGATTTTGGTCACTAAATTAGGTCAAATTTTTAGGTCTTAGTGTCCAAACTTTTCCTACTCTTTGTTGAGCAATGCTTGATCCTTGAGCAAGGATTTGAGGCCACTTCCAGCACAGGGAAATTATTGAAAGAAAACTAGACAAGCAATAAAGCACAATTTGGAAAGCTTATACCAAAAGTTAAGAGTAATATGTATATATGACAAGACTCAAAGAGGTTCAACAAGTAAAACTGGAAAATAAGACTCCAAATAAAGCTAGCACTCAGTTAGGAATGTTCCTAGATAGGTACTAGAGTAGATGAACAAAACAAAAAAAAATTTGAAAGCAATTGGATAAGTATAGCACAAGTAGTAGTCAAAACAATAACAAGGAATCAAGTGATTTTTTTCACCAATGTACACCTCTCGGCTTTTTCACTTTAAAATGCTTTCTCTAATTTTTTTTTTTTAATTCTTTCTTTTTCTATATTCAAGTTAAGAGTCCAGAGAGTATATTTGCCTTTTGTTTCAAATTTTTCTAAGATTCCAAGCTATAGAAACCGTGACTACAAGTTAGACAAAAATTCAAGTGAAAACAAGGAAACTAGTGCACTAGTTTTTAGGTTTTGTCTTGGATTCTTTTGTACACTTTTCTTCTTTGAATCTTTGTACTTTTCTTTTGATTTAGGCTCTGTTTTTGTCTCTGTTTTCAGCCTATTTACTTTTTAAAATTTGAATCCAAAAGATAGTGCACTAGAAGTAAGATTAAGCACTTGAAATTTTGAGTCACAAAAATTTTTTTATAAGATTTTTCAATGGAAATGTGATTTGAAAACTTAAGACACAATGGAAACCTAACTCTAAAGAAACTTACTAGAACTAATAGCAAGTTATGAACACAATAAGGTAAAAGAAAAAGCACATATAGGAGGCAAGAACAATAAGCAATCCGAGAGCAACAAATTGATGAACTAGACACAAAGAAAATTTAGGTCAACATGCTATTCAAGGAATTTTAAGACATATAAAGACTACACAAACATACTAAGACAAAACATGGATTAAAAACCAAAATCTAAATGCAATGCATGCAGTCCAATCACGGACACATATTAGGAATGGAGAGACTCAAAATTAAAATCAAAAAATAAGCACAAGCTAATAGGTCCTAAACAAGTTGATTGAGGAAGAAAAATTCAAGAACAATCAACCAATGGATCTATGGAACAAAATATGATATAAAGCATGTAGATCCGAAAAGAAACTCAAAAAAGACACTTAGAACACAAAGAACACAAAAAATTCGGACCAAAACAAGGTGAAGAACTTATCTCCTTGAAGACCTTGCTCTTGATACCAAAAAAATGATAGAAGTAGTAGGAGAAATGAAGATGTGAACTCCTCCAAGCTTCTTCTAGGCACGGATCTTCTTCAAAGGAGATGTAGACCGAATGAATGGAAGCTCAAAATGGATGAGGAATTGCGGATTAGAAGACCTAATCCATAGAAGGAAGTATCCAAGCTCAAGCTACAAGGGATTGCACACTTCAAAGGGAAGGAAACTAGGTTTTCCTAAGGAATTTGAAGGCACTCTCTAAAGCTCTCTCTCTTGGAATTTCGGTGACTCTTGAATGGCTGAATTCAATTCAGATATCTCATATATTCAAAAGTGTTTACAAAAGGTGGGAAAAGATACACTTATAGGAAGCAATTAGGTTAACTTTGGGCGGCAATTTCAAATCAACCAAATTGGCGCCTAGTTTGAATTTCAAGTTTGAATTTGAAATTCAAACTTTGGCTTCCAACGTGACTAATTCAGATGCTACCCTCATTTAGGAGTCATTTAGAAGTGATTTGAGGTGAATTTGGAGCTCACATGGCCGGATCCATCCCATGCAAACCATGTGACTCAAATTCAACTCAAATTACTTCTAAATGATGTCTAAATGAAACCTAATTCTCCTATTAATGTTTTCTTCATATAATCCTATTCTAATGACCAAAATACAATGGTCTAATGAATACAATCAATAGGAAAAATTACAAGGAAAATAATGAGCCCAATATTGGGTACCAAAAACCCAAAGGCCCATGAAGCCCAAAACTAGGCCCAACTAGCCTAAACCCTAATCTATGGTCAAAATACAAGACCAACATGAAACTAGATTCCTAAACTAAGAAAGTACAATTAAACATGGTGTATAATCAATTAAGCCCAAGTAAGAAGCACCCTAGGCCCACCAAGCCCATCGGGCCCACCAAGCTCTGAAGCAGTCAAATCTTCAAGTAACCTCCTGGCCATAGCTCTAGTGGTTGGGCCTTTAGCCCATGCTCTTCCATCACCAGGTGTAGCAAGTAAGTCAGTTGAAGAATTAGAGAGAACCAATGAACAGTAAACCAATTACCTGTTATGTTGTGCATTTGTGTTGGTTATTATTCTCCACAGGTGTAGCAAGTAAGTCAGTTGAAGAATTAGAGAGAACAAATGAACAGTAAACCGATAACCTGTTATGTTGTGCATCTGTGTTGGTTATTAGTCTCCCCAGGTGTAGCAAGTAAGTCAGTTGAAGAATTAGAGAGAACAAATGAACAGTAAACCAATTACCTGTTATGTTGTGCATCTGTGTTGGTTATTAGTCTCCCCAGGTGTAGCAAGTAAGTCAGTTGAGGAATTAGAGAGAACCAATGAACAGTAAACCAATTACCTTTTATGTTGTGCATCTGTGTTGGTTATTAGTCTCCCCAGGTGTAGCAAGTAAGTCAGTTGAAGAATTAGAGAGAACCAATGAACAATAAACGAATTACATGTTAAGCTGTGCATCTGTGTTGGTTATTAGTCTCCCTAGGTGTAGCAAGTAAGTCAGTTGAAGAATTAGAGAGAACAAATGAACAGTAAACCAATTACCTGTTATGATGTGCATCTGTGTTGGTTATTAGTCTCCCTAGGTGTAGCAAGTAAGTTAGTTGAAGAATTAGAGAGAACAAATGAACAGAAAACCAATTACCTGTTATGTTGTGCATCTGTGTTGGTTATTAGTCTCCCCAGGTGTAGCAAGTAAGTCAGTTGAAGAATTAGAGAGAACCAACGAACAGTAAACCAATTACCTGTTATGTTGTGCATCTGTGTTGGTTATTAGTCTCCTTAGGTGTAGCAAGTAAGTCAGTTTAAGAATTAGAGAGAACCAATGAATAGTAAACCAATTACCTGTTATGTTGTGGATCTGTGTTGGTTATTAGTCTCCGCAGGTGTAGCAAGTAAGTCAGTTGATGAATTAGAGAGAACCAATGAACAGTAAACCAATTACATGTTATGTTGTGCATCTGTGTTGGTTATTAGTCTCCCCAGGTGTAGCAAGTAAGTCAGTTGAAGAATTAGAGAGAACCAATGAACAGTAAACCAATTACCTATTATGTTGTGCATCTGTGTTGGTTATTAGTCTCCCCAGGTGTAGCAAGTAAGTCAGTTGAAGAATTAGAGAGAACCAATGAACAGTAAACCAATTACCTATTATGTTGTGCATCTGTGTTGGTTATTAGTCTCCCCAGGTGTAGCAAGTATGTCAGTTGAAGAATTAGAGAGAACCAATGAACAGTAAACCAATTACCTGTTATGTTGTGGATCTGTGTTGGTTATTAGTCTCCCCAGGTGTAGCAAGTAAGTCAGTTGAAGAATTAGAGAGAACCAATGAACAGTAAACCAATTACCTGTTATGTTGTGCATCTGTGTTGGTTATTAGTCTCCCTAGGTGTAGCAAGTAAGTCATTCGAAGAATTAGAGAGAACAAATGAACAGTAAACCAATTACATATTATGTTGTGCATCTATGTCGGTTATTAGTCTCCCCAGGTGTAGCAAGTAAGTCAGTTGAAGAATTAGAGAGAACAAATGAACAGTAAACTGATAACCTGTTATGTTATGCATCTGTGTTAGTTATTAGTCTCCCCAGGTGTAGCAAGTAAGTCAGTTAAAGAATTAGAGAGAACAAATGAACAGTAAACCAATTACCTATTGTGTTGTGCATCTGTGTTGGTTATTAGTCTCCCCAGGTGTAGCAAGTAAGTCAGTTGAAGAATTAGAGAGAACCAACGAACAGTAAACCAATTACATGTTATGTTGTGCATCTATGTTGGTTATTAGTCTCCCCAGGTGTAGCAAGTAAGTCAGTCGAAGAATTAGAGAGAACCAATGAACAGTAAACCAATTACATGTTATGTTGTGCATCTGTGTTGGTTATTAGTCTCCCCAGGTGTAGCAAGTAAGTCAGTTGAAGAATTAGAGAGAACCAATGAACAGTAAACCAATTACCTGTTATGTTGTGCATCTATGTCGGTTATTAGTCTCCCCAGGTGTAGCAAGTAAGTCAGTTGAAGAATTAGAGAGAACCAATGAACAGTAAACAAATTACCTGTTATGTTGTGGATCTGTGTTGGTTATTAGTCTCCCCAAGTGTAGCAAGTAAGTCAGTTGATGAATTAGAGAGAACCAATGAACAGTAAACCAATTACATGTTATGTTGTGCATCTGTGTTGGTTATTACTCTCCCCAGGTGTAGCAAGTAAGTCAGTTGAAGAACTAGAGAGAACCAATGAACAGTAAACCAATTACCTGTTATGTTGTGGATCTGTGTTGGTTATTAGTCTCCCCAGGTGTAGCAAGTAAGTCAGTTGATGAATTAGAGAGATCCAATGAACAGTAAACCAATTACATGTTATGTTGTGCATCTGTGTTGGTTATTACTCTCCCCAGGTGTAGCAAGTAAGTCAGTTGAAGAATTAGAGAGAACCACAGAACAGTAAACCAATTACCTGTTATTTTGTGCATCTGTGTTGGTTATTAGTCTCCCCAGGTGTAGCAAGTAAGTCAGTTGAAGAATTAGAGAGAACCAATGAACAGTAAACCAATTACCTGTAATGTTGTGCATCTGTGTTGGTTATTAGTCTCCCCAGGTGTAGCAAGTAAGTCAGTCGAAGAATTAGGGAGAATCAATGAACAGTAAACCGATAACCTGTTATGTTGTGCATCTATGTCGGTTATTAGTCTCCCCAGGTGTAGCAAGTAAGTCAGTTGAAGAATTAGAGAGAACAAATGAACAGTAAACCAATTACCTGTTATGTTGTGCATTTGTGTTGGTTATTATTCTCCACAGGTGTAGCAAGTAAGTCAGTTGAAGAATTAGAGAGAACAAATGAACAGTAAACCGATAACTTGTTATGTTGTGCATCTGTGTTGGTTATTAGTCTCCCCAGGTGTAGCAAGTAAGGCAGTTGAAGAATTAGAGAGAACAAATGAACAGTAAACCAATTACCTGTTATGTTGTGCATCTGTGTTGGTTATTAGTCTCCCCAGATGTAGCAAGTAAGTCAGTTGAGGAATTAGAGAGAACCAATGAACAGTAAACCAATTACCTGTTATGTTGTGCATCTGTGTTGGTTATTAGTCTCCCCAGGTGTAGCAAGTAAGTCAGTTGAAGAATTAGAGAGAACCAATGAACAATAAACGAATTACATGTTAAGCTGTGCATCTGTGTTGGTTATTGTAGACCCCTAAAATTGTCCGGGTCGGAAATAAGACTCGAAGACTCTCAAAGACCAAAGGAAAGTCAGCCAGAAGGACTCCTGGAAGTCCCTAGGATGTTTATCTGTAGGTTTAGAGGTCTTAGAGTAGCTTAAAATAAGGATGTGGGAGGATTGAAGCTCAATACGGCCTCCTAGAAGTTCAGTACGGCCGTACTGAACAATTTGAACTACAATACGGCCGTACTGAAACCAATACGGCCATACTGAAGTTTTTGAACTTCAGTGCGGCCGTACTGAAACCAATACGGCCGTACTGAAGTTTTTGAAACTTCAGTACGGCCGTACTGAATTCAATACGGCCGTACTGTAGTTCAAATCTTCAGTACGGGCCGTATTGATGTCAGAGGCCGTACTGCGCCTCACTCCTATATATAGGACGTCATTTGGACGTCATTTCACACTTTTTCACACTTCTTGGACTCTCTTCTTGAGTATTCTGGGGTTTTTGAGCAGTGTTCTGCCCTAGAATTCTCTCCGAGAGCCGATCCGACGAAGTTCTTGAGTTCTGAGCATTTAGCTTGAGAATTCGAACTAGTCGAAGGGAAATCTTTTTGATTTGCATAGTAAAGATTAATTTTTAGGGAAGGAGCGAGCGAGCGTGTAGTGGGAGGGAGCGCCAAAAAGCCTCCTAACATTTGAATATATAAAAGCACGCTTCAAAGGTTTCTTCTTCAAAATCCTTTCTTTTACTGCTTTCTGATTGTTGCATCGCATGTTTAATTTATTCATCATGTAGATATCTTATTCATAGTCGTTTATAATAAATAGGGGTAATTTAGTAATTTTACACTGTTATTTATGAAATAATCCGTCATAGGGAACCCGAAAGGGGCGTTGTGGGGTGCTAACACCTTCCCCGCACGTAACCGACTCCCTTACCCAACTCTGGTTGTAATGGCCAAGGTTGATTTGCGAAAATCAATTGCCTTATCCCTTTTTCCAATGTTTTGAGTAAAACATTGGTGGCGACTCCAAGAACCCTTCTTTTTGCGAAAACCACTAATCCATGGAGGGTCTCACTTGGGATTAACATGGATTGGTGACTCATTCAATAAAATTGTTAGTTCGATGAGGTCTCAGTTTGAGAATAAGTCGTTCTAACAATCCACTACTTTTCAAAACTTAAAACGAGTCCGACCATCGTCGCGAATGCCAAGGTCCGTTTCGGCGGGTGGCGACAGATGGCGACTCCACTGGGGATGCCTCGAGAGTCAGTCCCATTTAGTGATGGATTCTTTTCAAAATAATAGTTTAAAAATTACTTTATTACCCCTTACTTTTATGACAACACGTTTTATCTATTTGGCTTTAATAACTGTTGTATGTTTAAATTCTCGCAATTGTTTGAAATACAAACTGTACACAAACCTTTGCACACAACAGTTCCCTCTATACCCGGGGGCATGAGTGGAAAGCCATAGGGAGTGGATGTTAGTACGGCCGGTTGTCGAATGGGTCTATAGGTGCCCGTAGACCGTTGTCGGAAAACATCACTCAAGGTGATAACCATGAACTCAAGTCCGACAGTGCGTTGGAACTTTCCATCGACTTACGACGAGAGGAATTGGGTCCCTATAATGGGGGCACCTTGGGGGCCTCAGACCGGTGAGAACAGTTAGAACCTCCTTGAATATGCACTTTTCTGCAGGATACCCCTACCTCGTGATTCGCTCGTGACTGTTCGTGGATGAGTGAATTGTTTGTGCATTGTTTATGTGACATTGTTTGAGCATACATTGCATTCTTTAAACATACAACATTCCTTTTTAAAATAAGAATAAATAGGAATAAGAATCTTCCGTTACATGGTGTTAACATCTACCTTCATCACATTCATATAGGTAGTTTCCATTTTCACCCAAAAAAATAAAAAAATAAATATACAAAACAAAATACCCGAAAAAAGAAAAAGGGTTATTTATCCAAACTAAGCAATATCATGCATCATCTTAGGAG
This sequence comes from Cajanus cajan, assembly GCF_000230855.2. Taxonomy (NCBI): domain Eukaryota; kingdom Viridiplantae; phylum Streptophyta; class Magnoliopsida; order Fabales; family Fabaceae; genus Cajanus; species Cajanus cajan. Next base: position 40,454,677 of record NC_138524.1, read on the forward strand.
CATCCCGAAAACATGATAATGCTTAGTTGAATAAACACAATGCATGCATATTCAACGTCATCATCTCATATCATGCATTCTTATCAAAGATCATGGAGGGATCTAGGTTTGCATTTCATACATCCCTCCTAGTAATTCATTAATAAACATTAATAAAAAGAAAGAATTAAATCGATGCGTATGTTCAAAGAATGGATCGCACGCCGTTCGTTATCAAGTGTAAGCCAACAACCGCGCCAAGCGAACACACGTCAACTCCGTTGTTGGTAATCAAGACGAACAAAGGGGAAGGTCCAACACCGTTAAGGATCACTGCTCCAAGACCTTTTCCCTACGAATCGAATAAGGCTGTACCATGGATATACGACATCCATTCTTCTGCCGACAGCGATATCTCTAACATCGCTGGACTTGGGGGCATGACTAGGAGTGGCAGGATCTACACTCCCGAAGATCTTCATGACAAAGCTCCCAAGAATAAAAGGAAAGAAAAAGAAGAAAAAACCGAGGAAAATAAAGAATCCGAGGAGGAGACTGATGAGCTGTTAAAATATATCCGACAGAGCGAGTACTCCATCATGGATCAACTTCATAAGACGCCAGCAAAGATTACTCTGTTGTCGTTGATCCTATGCTCCGAACCGCATCGGCAAGCTCTGTTGAAAGTCTTGAACGAGGCATACGTGTCGCACACTATCTCCCAAGACAAATTTGAGGGGATTGTTAGTCACATCATGACTAATGATCACCTCACTTTCACCGATGAAGAAATCCCCGCTGGGGGACCAAATCATAACAAGCCCTTGCACATCTCTGTAAAGTGCAAGGAGTATCACATCGCTAAAGTCTTGGTGGATAATCGATCTTCCTTGAATGTGATGCCAAAAAGAACGCTCGATCAAGTGGCAATCAAGGGAATCCAAATGTGCTCGAGCAACATGATCGTCCGAGCTTTCGACGGTTCTAAAAGAGAAGTGGTGGGAGAAGTCAATCTCCCAATCCAAATTGGACCCACCATCTTCAACGTCGAATTTCAAGTGATGGACATTACTCCCGCATACAGCTGTCTCCTCGGCCGACCTTGGATTCATGATGCGAAAGCTGTTCCCTCTACGCTCCACCAGAAAGTCAAATTCATAGTGGGTGACAAGCTGGTGACTGTACAAGCTGAAGATGACATACTCATCAGCAAGCCATCTGCCATACCTTATGTGGATGCAGCAGAGGAAGCTCTAGAAACCGCCTTCCAAGCATTGGAGATTGCCAATGTTGAAACGTTTCCCCGAGAAATGAAGAAGGTAGCCTACATGCTCACCAAGAACGGATACTTGCCTGGACAAGGACTTGGCAAGGATTCCCAAGGAATTCCCGAGCTACCTACTATCAAGGATAATCCGAGGAAACAAGGGTTAGGATACAACCCTAATAAAGATCAAAGGACGAAGAGGAACCAAGATCCTTCTCGACGTTCTTTAAGCCAGATCTTTAGGAAGGCCGGTTCACAAGCGTTAAGGCCGTTCGTCGTCATCAAGTGCTCTTCTCCTTCCGATAGGGATGTATAGACCTGATGACTGTTAGAGATTACTCCTCGGGGACAGCCCGACCCCCGAGCCTCGATAGGGCACATGTTTCCGCTAGAATTATAATAAAATCATTCTTTATTATTTCTTATTGCTTCTTTTCTTGCTTGCAATAAAATTCTAGACCACATTATTTTAACCCTGTTTGAATAAACATGAATGAGGTTAAAATCATCTTAATAACAATAAACCCACATCATTTTTATGTGGAAGTGTGTATGACAACTTGGAGCACCTTCCCTTGGCCTCGACAAGTGCCATCATGGATAAAAAGAAATCCTTTAAAATAAAAGAAGCTCAGCAGAAAACCCAAAAAGGGGGCTGCGCAAAAATAAGAGCAAAAGACCCGCTAGGAATCCTACGAAAGGGTGACCTAGGCAAAAGTTAGGGTTGCAAAAATGAACAAAAACAAAAGTCCGCTAAAACGCCACAAAAGGGTGTTTTAGGCAAAAATAAGGACTATCAAAAAGCGAAAGAAATCCATGATGGTACCATGAGCCGAATTCAAAAAAGGTTCAAGGGAAGCTATCTAAGTTGTCAAAATCACAACGTCAATAACAAGATTTTCTTAACTTCATAAGTGTTTAATCAAACAAGCCTAAACACATAAGCCTACCTTGGCCAACCATTCTTACAAAAACCATTTTTGAAAAATAAATCCCCTCTAAAACACAAACTTCAGAACAAAAATATCTTTCCTTTCTTTTCTCTCTTGTCCCAAACGATTTTAGGATGATCTAGTGGAAACATGGAGATATAGTGGTCAATAGGAGGGTTGACACGTCTTCTAAAGGAAGGGGAGGATCACTGGGTTGATGACGCCCATCTCGATATAACACGCATCATTCCTCGGTTACAGAAATCGGCATCGCACAGCCCGTCTGGAGGAATGGCAAAATTCAAATAGAGAAACGCATCGGTTAATTCTTTTGAAAAATGAATCAAATAGAATTAGGTGCATCATACCGCATACATGCATATAGATGATAGGTGTACTGGAAGATCACTTATTCTCTGTTTATTGAAAAAACAAACAAAAAAACAAAAAAACAAAAAAACAAAAAAACAAAAAAACAAAAAATATAAACTTCAGAAAAACAATGCGCCCGTACCATGTTCAGTACACCCGTACTAAAATCAGGGTTATAAACAAATTTTCAACTCAATACGGGCGTACCGAAATGAATACGGCAGCATTGGCCATAACGTCCACACCAATACGGGCGTATTGAATTCAATACGGCCCGTATTGGCCCATTCTCATTCATCACAACATCTTCATTCCTCTGCATACTTCATCTGTGAGTGTGTTTGAGATCCCTCCAACAGAAAAAGCCGAAATCAACAAAAAAAGGCAAAATTCAGAAAATCCAACAAATATACAGAATAATTGAGCCTGGAGAGGCTTGCCGAAATAATACTCCCACATCCCACAGAATAACTGAGCCTGGAGAGGCTTGCCGAAATAATACTCCCACAGAATAATTGAGCCTGGAGAGGCTTGCGAAAATAATACTCCCTCATCACACAGAATAATTGAGCCTGGAGAGGCTTGTCGAAATAATACTCCCCAGAGATATCTCAGCTTCCACGCTCGGACTAAATTCCCCAGTGAAAGCTATCAAAGCAAGATCAGCAAGATTCCCCAAGGGAGGCTTGATCATCCAAACACGAAAAATCCGAGTCAAAGGACTCAGACTTCCTCAGTGGAAGGTAGCTTTCCAACTCAAGCGATGAGTGAAGCTAAGCCTGCAGAGGCTTCCTAAATAATACTCTGGGATACATAAAATCCTCAATCCACATTTGCCTACTCAGAGGCACTCCTTCAAAAAGAAGAAAAATCAAAAAGATCAATAACCATTCCCCAAGCGGAATCCGGCACTCAGCCGAACACCGAACATCAAGATAATTCGCCTACTCAGAGGCACTCCTTCAAAAAAAGGAAAATTATAAAGATCAATAAATCATTCCCCAAGCGGAATTCGGCATTCAGCCAATCACCGAACGTCAAGATAATCCGCCTAACAGAAGAGGCCAATCAAGATCAATACGACAGAATCCCCCAGCGGATAACAGCCTACGCAGAGGCAACAAAATCAGAAAATCAAAAGAGTCACCCGAATAAGGATAACCGGGATACTCCACCAACGTCGAAAGGACGACAGCCAATCATAAGGCATCGCTCACCTCAGAAAGAGCATCTTTGTGTCTGCATCCCCAAGGAATCAGAATTTCCCCAGTGGGCACCAACTACGCAATAGAGAGTTGGGACACAAGAACCTATGAGTAACTGCACATCCCCTAGACGGATCCCTGCGTTATCCAGCCCTCAGCGGCATCAAAATCAAAAACAACCGTCGAAGCAGCATCGTGGACTGTGGAGACAAAATCATCACAATAGAATCCCCCAGCGGATAACAGCCTACGCAGAGGCAATAAAATCAGAAAATCAAAAAGAGTCACCCGAATAAGGATAACCGGGATACTCCACCACCGTCGAAAGGACGTCAGCCAACCATAACGCACCGCTCACATCAGAAAGAGCATCTTTGTGTCTACACCCCCAAGGAATCAGAAATTCCCCAGTGGGCACCAACTACGCAATGGAAAGTTGGGACACAAGAACCTATGAGTAACTGCACATCCCCTAGACGGATCCCTGTGTTATCCAGCCCTCAGTGGCACAAAAATAAAAAACAATCGTCGAAGCAGCATCGTGGACTGTGGAGACAAAATCATCACAAATCCCTGGAGAGGGCAAACTCACATTGCCAGTGTCGTCAAGAACACGCTGATATAGCCTGGAGAGGCGGGTACTCGGCTACCCCGAGGTTGTCAAGAACACGGAGGTATGCAACTGCCAGTGAGGTTGTCAAGAACACGCTGGTATAGCCTGGAGAGGCGGTACTCGGCTACCCCGAGGTTGTCAAGAACACGGAGGTATGCAACTGCCAATGAGGTTGTCAAGAACACTCTAGTATAGCCTGGAGAGGCGGTACTCGGCTACCCCGAGGTTGTCAAGAACACGGAGGTATGCAACTGCCAGTGAGGTTGTCAAGAACACTCTGGTATAGCCTGGAGAGGCGGTACTCGGCTACCCCGAGGTTGTCAAGAACACGAAGGTATGCAACTGCCAGTGAGGTTGTCAAGAACACTCTAGTATAGCCTGGAGAGGCGGGTACTCGGCTACCCCGAGGTTGTCAAGAACACGGAGGTATGCAACTGCCAGTGAGGTTGTCAAGAACACTCTGGTATAGCCTGGAGAGGCGGTACTCGGCTACCCCGAGGTTGTCAAGAACACGGAGGTATGCAACTGCCAGTGAGGTTGTCAAGAACACTCTGGTATAGCCTGGAGAGGCGGGTACTCGGCTACCCCGAGGTTGTCAAGAACACGGAGGTATACAACTGCCAGTGAGGTTGTCAAGAACACGCTGGTATAGCCTGGAGAGGCGGTACTCGGCTACCCCGAGGTTGTCAAGAACACGGAGGTATGCAACTGCCAGTGAGGTTGTCAAGAACACTCTGGTATAGCCTGGAGAGGCGGGTACTCGGCTACCCCGAGGTTGTCAAGAACACGGAGGTATGCAACTGCCAGTGAGGTTGTCAAGAACACTCTGGTATAGCCTGGAGAGGCGGTACTCAGCTACCGACGTTGTCAGAAGCACCGAGGTATGCACGAGCCTGGAGAGGCGACGACTAATACTCAACCTGGAGAGGCTACTCAACAATTTTCCACCGGAAGAGACTACAAGTCGGAAGGATGGCTTATTCCCCGGACAATTGGGCCAACTCCTTTACTTGTCAACCGGTACACCAAAAAGCCGTTTGACTAAGTAAAGGGGGGGCAGCTGTAGACCCCTAAAATTGTCCGGGTCGGAAATAAGACTCGAAGACTCTCAAAGACCGAAGGAAAGTCAGCCAGAAGGACTCCTGGAAGACCCTAGGATGATTATCTGTAGGTTTAGAGGTCTTAGAGTAGCTTAAAATAAGGATGTGGGAGGATTGAAGCTCAATACGGCCTCCTAGAAGTTCAGTACGGCCGTACTGAACAATTTGAACTACAATACGGGCGTACTGAAACCAGTACGGCCGTATTGATGTTTTTGAACTTCAGTGCGGCCGTACTGAAACCAACACGGCCGTACTGAAGTTTTTGAAACTTCAGTACGGCCGTACTGAATTCAATACGGCCGTACTGTAGTTCAAATCTTCAGTACGGGCCGTATTGATGTCAGAGGCCGTACTGCGCCTCACTCCTATATATAGGACGTCATTTGGACGTCATTCGACACTTTTTCCAGACTTCTGGACCCTCTTGCTGAGTATTCTGGGGTTTTTGAGCAGTGTTCTGCCCTATAATTCTCTCCGAGAGCCGATCCGACGAAGTTCTTGAGTTCTGAGCATTTAGCTTGAGAATTCGAACTAGTCGAAGGGAAATCTTTTTGATTTCCATAGTAAAGATTAATTTTTAGGGAAGGAGCGAGCGAGCGTGTAGTGGGAGGGAGCGCCAAAAAGCCTTCTAACATTTGAATATATAAAAGCACGCTTCAAAGGTTTCTTCTTCAAAATCCTTTCTTTTACTGCTTTCTGATTGTTGCATCGCATGTTTAATTTATTCATCATGTAGATATCTTATTCATAGTCGTTTATAATAAATAGGGGTAATTTAGTAATTTTACACTGTTATTTATGAAATAATCCGTCATAGGGAACCCGAAAGGGGCGTTGTGGGGTGCTAACACCTTCCCCGCACGTAACCGACTCCCTTACCCAACTCTGGTTGTAATGGCCAAGGTTGATTTGCGAAAATCAATTGCCTTATCCCTTTTTCCAATGTTTTGAGTAAAACATTGGTGGCGACTCCAAGAACCCTTCTTTTTGCGAAAACCACTAATCCATGGAGGGTCTCACTTGGGATTAACATGGATTGGTGACTCATTCAATAAAATTGTTAGTTCGATGAGGTCTCAGTTTGAGAATAAGTCGTTCTAACAATCCACTACTTTTCAAAACTTAAAACGAGTCCGACCATCGTCGCGAATGCCAAGGTCCGTTTCGGCGGGTGGCGATAGTTATTAGTCTCCCTAGGTGTAGCAAGTAAGTTAGTTGAAGAATTAGAGAGAACAAATGAACAGTAAACCAATTACCTGTTATGTTGTGCATCTGTGTTGGTTATTAGTCTCCCTAGGTGTAGCAAGTAAGTTAGTTGAAGAATTAGAGAGAACAAATGAACAGAAAACCAATTACCTGTTATGTTGTGCATCTGTGTTGGTTATTAGTCTCCCCAGGTGTAGCAAGTAAGTCAGTTGAAGAATTAGAGAGAACCAACGAATAGTTAACCAAGTACCTGTTATGTTGTGCATCTGTGTTGGTTATTAGTCTCCTCAGGTGTAGCAAGTAAGTCAGTTTAAGAATTAGAGAGAACCAATGAACAGTAAACCAATTACCTGTTATGTTGTGGATTTGTGTTGGTTATTAGTCTCCGCAGGTGTAGCAAGTAAGTCAGTTGATGAATTAGAGAGAACCAATGAACAGTAAACCAATTACATGTTATGTTGTGCATCTGTGTTGGTTATTAGTCTCCCCAGGTGTAGCAAGTAAGTCAGTTGAAGAATTAGAGAGAACCAATCAACAGTAAACCAATTACCTGTTATGTTGTGGATCTGTGTTGGTTATTAGTCTCCCCAGGTGTAGCAAGTAAGTCAGTTGAAGAATTAGAGAGAACCAATGAACAGTAAACCAATTACCTGTTATGTTGTGGATCTGTGTTGGTTATTAGTCTCCCCAGGTGTAGGAAGTAAGTCAGTTGATGAATTAGAGAGAACCAATGAACAGTAAACCAATTACATGTTATGTTGTGCATCTGTGTTGGTTATTACTCTCCCCAGGTGTAGCAAGTAAGTCAGTTGAAGAATTAGAGAGAACCAATGAACAGTAAACCAATTACCTGTTATTTTGTGCATCTGTGTTGGTTATTAGTCTCCCCAGGTGTAGCAAGTAAGTCAGTTGAAGAATTAGAGAGAACCAATGAACAGTAAACCAATTACCTGTAATGTTGTGCATCTGTGTTGGTTATTAGTCTCCCCAGGTGTAGCAAGTAAGTCAGTCGAAGAATTAGGGAGAACCAATGAACAGTAAACCGATAACCTGTTATGTTGTGCATCTATGTCGGTTATTAGTCTCCCCAGGTGTAGCAAGTAAGTCAGTTGAAGAATTAGAGAGAACCAATGAACAGTAAACCAATTACCTGTTATGTTGTGCATTTGTGTTGGTTATTATTCTCCACAGGTGTAGCAAGTAAGTCAGTTGAAGAATTAGAGAGAACAAATGAACAGTAAACCGATAACTTGTTATGTTGTACATCTGTGTTGGTTATTAGTCTCCCCAGGTGTAGCAAGTAAGTCAGTTGAAGAATTAGAGAGAACAAATGAACAGTAAACCAATTACCTGTTATGTTGTGCATCTGTGTTGGTTATTAGTCTCCCCAGGTGTAGCAAGTAAGTCAGTTGAGGAATTAGAGAGAACCAATGAACAGTAAACCAATTACCTGTTATGTTGTGCATCTGTGTTGGTTATTAGTCTCCCCAGGTGTAGCAAGTAAGTCAGTTGAAGAATTAGAGAGAACCAATGAACAATAAACGAATTACACGTTAAGCTGTGCATCTGTGTTGGTTATTAGTCTCCCTAGGTGTACCAAGTAAGTCAGTTGAAGAATTAAAGAGAACAAATGAACAGTAAACCAATTACCTGTTATGTTGTGCATCTGTGTTGGTTATTAGTCTCCCTAGGTCTAGCAAGTAAGTTAGTTGAAGAATTAGAGAGAACAAATGAACAGAAAACCAATTACCTGTTATGTTGTTGATCTGTGATGGTTATTAGTCTCCCCAGGTGTAGCAAGTAAGTCAGTTGAAGAATTAGAGAGAACCAATGAACAGTAAACCAATTACCTGTTATGTTGTGCATCAGTGCTGGTTATTAGTCTCCCCAGGTGTAGCAAGTAAGTCAGTCGAAGAATTAGAGAGAACCAATGAACAGTAAACCAATTACATGTTATGTTGTGCATCTATGTCGGTTATTAGTCTCCCCAGGTGTAGCAAGTAAGTCAGTTGAAGAATTAGAGAGAACCAATGAACAGTAAACCAATTACCTGTTATGTTGTGCATCTGTGTTGGTTATTAGTCTCCACAGGTGTAGCAAGTAAGTCAGTTGAAGAATTAGAGAGAACAAATGAACAGTAAACCGATAACTTGTTATGTTATGCATCTGTGTTGGTTATTAGTCTCCCCAGGTGTAGCAAGTAAGTCAGTTAAAGAATTAGAGAGAACAAATGAACAGTAAACCAATTACCTATTATGTTGTGCATCTGTGTTGGTTATTAGTCTCCCCAGGTGTAGCAAGTAAGTCAGTTGAAGAATTAGAGAGAACCAATGAACAGTAAACCAATTACCTATTATGTTGTGCATCTGTGTTGGTTATTAGTCTCCCCAGGTGTAGCAAGTAAGTCAGTTGAAGAATTAGAGAGAACAAATGAACAGTAAACGAATTACATGTTAAGTTGTGCATCTGTGTTGGTTATAAGTCTCCCTAGGTGTAGCAAGTAAGTCAGTTGAAGAATTAGAGAGAACAAATGAACAGTAAACCAATTACCTGTTATGTTGTGCATCTGTGTTGGTTATTAGTCTCCCCAGGTGTAGCAAGTAAGTCAGTTGAAGAATTAGAGAGAACAAATGAACAGAAAACCAATTACCTGTTATGTTGTGCATCTGTATTGGTTATCAGTCTCCCCAGGTGTAGCAAGTAAGTCAGTTTAAGAATTAGAGAGAACCAACGAACACTAAACCAATTACCTGTTATGTTGTGCATCTGTGTTGGTTATTAGTCTCCTCAGGTGTAGCAAGTAAGTCAGTTGAAGAATTAGAGAGAACCAATGAACAGTAAACCAATTACATGTTATGTTGTGGATCTGTGTTGGTTATTAGTCTCCCTAGGTGTAGCAAGTAAGTCAGTTGAAGAATTAGAGAGAACCAATGAACAGTAAACCAATTACCTGTTATGTTGTGCATCTGTGCTGGTTATTAGTCTCCCCAGGTGTAGCAAGTAAGTCAGTCGAAGAATTAGAGAGAACCAATGAACAGTAAACCAATTACATGTTATGTTGTGCATCTATGTCGGTTATTAGTCTCCCCAGGTGTAGCAAGTAAGTCAGTTGAAGAATTAGAGAGAACCAATGAACAGTAAACCAATTACCTGTTATGTTGTGCATCTGTGTTGGTTATTAGTCTCCCCAGGTGTAGCAAGTAAGTCAGTTGAAGAATTAGAGAAAACAAATGAACAGTAAACAAATTACCTGTTATGTTGTGCATTTGTGTTGGTTATTAGTCGCCCCAGGTGTAGCAAGTAAGTCAGTTGAAGAATTAGAGAGAACAAATGAACAGTAAACCAATTACCTGTTATGTTGTGCATCTGTGTTGGTTATTAGTCTCCTCAGGTGTAGCAAGTAAGTCAGTTGAAGAATTAGAGAGAACCAATGAACAGTAAACCAATTACATGTTATGTTGTGGATCTGTGTTGGTTATTAGTCTCCCTAGGTGTAGCAAGTAAGTCAGTTGAAGAATTAGAGAGAACCAATGAACAGTAAACCAATTACCTGTTATGTTGTGCATCTGTGCTGGTTATTAGTCTCCCCAGGTGTAGCAAGTAAGTCAGTTGAAGAATTAGAGAGAACAAATGAACAGTAAACCAATTACCTGTTATGTTGTGCATCTGTGTTGGTTATTAGTCTCCTCAGGTGTAGCAAGTAAGTCAGTTGAAGAATTAGAGAGAACCAATGAACATTAAACCAATTACATGTTATGTTGTGCATCTATGTCGGTTATTAGTCTCCCCAGGTGTAGCAAGTAAGTCAGTTGAAGAATTAGAGAGAACCAATGAACAGTAAACCAATTACCTGTTATGTTGTGCATCTGTGTTGGTTATTAGTCTCCAAAGGTGTAGCAAGAAAGTCAGTTGAAGAATTAGAGAGAACAAATGAACAATAAACCGATAACCTATTATGTTGTGCATCTGTGTTGGTTATTAGTCTCCCCAGGTGTAGCAAGTAAGTCAATTGAAGAATTAGAGAGAACAAATGAACAGTAAACCCATTACCTGTTATGTTGTGCATCTGTGTTGGTTATTTGTCTCCCCAGGTGTAGCAAGTAAGTCAGTTGAAGAATTAGAGAGAACAAATGAACAAAAAACCAATTACCTGTTATGTTGTGCATCTGTGTTGGTTATTAGTCTCCCCAGGTGTAGCAAGTAAGTCAGTTGAAGAATTAGAGAGAACAAATGAATAGAAAACCAATTACCTGTTATGTTGTGCATCTGTGTTGGTTATTAGTCTCCCCAAGTGTAGCAAGTAAGTCAGTTGAAGAATTAGAGAGAACCAATGAACAGCAAACCGATTACGTGTTATGTTGTGCATCTGTGTTGGTTATTAGTCTCCCAAGGTATAGCAAGTAAGTCAGTTGAAGAATTAGAGAGAACCAATAATCAGTAAACCAATTACATGTTATGGTGTGCATCTGTGTTGGTTATTAGTCTCCCCAGGTGTAGCAAGTAAGTCAGTTGAAGAATTAGAGAGAACCAATGAACAGTAAACCAATTACCTGTTATGTTGTGCAACTGTGTTGGTTATTAGTCTCCCCAGGTGTAGCAAGTAAGTCAGTTGAAGAATTAGAGAGAACCAATGAACAGTAAACCAATTACATGTTATGTTGTGCATCTGTGTTGGTTATTAGTCTCCCCAGGTGTAGCAATGTAGACCCCTAAAATTGCCCGGGTCGGAAATAAAGCTTGAAGACTCTCGAAGACTGAAGGAAGATCAGCCAGAAGGACTCCTGGAAGGCCCTAGGAGGGTTCTCTGTAGGTCTAGAGGTCTTAGAATAGCTCAAAATAAGAAAGTGGAGGGAATGAAGCCCAATACGGCCGTACTAAACTTAATACGGCCGTATTGAAGCTTCAATACGGCCGCAGTGAACTCAATACGGCGTATTGAAGTTTCTGAAACTTCAATACGGCCGTACTGAAATCAATACGGCCGTATTGAAGCTTCAATACGGCCGCAGTGAACTCAATACGGCGTATTGAAGTTTCTGAAACTTCAATACGGCCGTACTGAAATCAATACGGCCGTATTAAAGCTTCAATACAGCCGCAGTGAACTCAATACGGGCGCATTGAAATTTCTGAATTTCAATACGGCCGTATTGAATTCAATACGGCCGTATTGAAGTTCAAAAATTTCAATACGGCCGTATTGGATCCAGAGCCCGTATTGGGCCTGTTCCCTATAAATATGACGTCAATTGGACGTCATTTGACACTTTCACACACAGTTTTAACCCTCTCCTTGAGTATTCTGGGGTTTTTGAGCAGTGTTCTGCCCTAGAAATCACTCGGAGAGTTGATCCGACGAAGTTCTTGAGCCCCGAGCCATTTTGCTTGAGGATCGAACCTAGTCGAAGGGAAATCCTCCGGATTTCCAAGTCAAAAATTATTTTTAGGAAGGAGTGAGCGGGCTTGTAGAGCGAGGGAACGCCAAAAAGCTTCCCAGTTTTACTTGATATATAAAAAGCACGCTTCAAGAGGTTTCTTTTCTAAAAATCCCTTCTTTTACTGCTTTCTGTGTGCGTATTTAACTGTCATCATGTAGATAGTTAATTTATAATTGCTTAGAATAAATAGGGGTAATTTAGTAATTTTATATTGTTATTTTAGAAATAATCTGTCATAGGGAACCCGAAAGGGGCGCTGTGGGGTGCTAACACCTTCCTCACGCGTAACCGACTCCCTTACCCGACTCTGGTTGTAATGGCCGAAGTCGATTTTTGAATCGATTGCCTTATCCCTTTTTCCAATGTTTTGAGTAAAACATTGGTGGCGACTCCGCGAACCCTTTTACCACGAAAACCACTAATCCATGGAGGGTCCCGCTTGGGATTAACATGGATTGGTGAGACTTTTAATAAATAAATTGGATAAGATCGACAAGGTCTCAGTTTGAGAACAAGTCGTTCTAATAATCCAATACATTTTCAAAACTAAAATAAAAAGCGAGCTCGACCGTCTTCGCGACAGCCGAAAGCCCGTTTCGGGCCGGTGGCGACAGATGGCGACTCCACTGGGGAAGCTTCGAGAGTCAGTCCCATTTAGTGACAGATTGTTTTTAACAAATAATAGTTAAAAATTACTTCGTTACCCCTTGCTTGTATGATAACATGATTTATTATATGGCTTTAAATAACTGTTGTATGTTTAAATTCCGCAATTGTTTGAAATAAAAACTGTACACAAACCTTTGCACACAACAGTTCCCTCTATACCCGGGGGCATGAGTGATTAACCATAGGGAGTGGATGTTAGTACGGCCGGTTGTCGAATGGGTCTATAGGTGCCCGTAGACCGTTGTCGGAAAGCATCACTCAAGGTGATAACCATGAACTCGAGTCCGACAGTGCGTTGGAACTTTCCATCGACTTACGACGAGAGGAATTGGGTCCCTATAATGGGGGCACCTTGGGGGCCTTTGACCAAGTGAGAACAGTTAGAACCTCCTTGAATATGCACTTTTCTGCAGGAGACCCCTACCTCGTGATTCGCTCGTGACTGTTCGTGGATGAGTGAATTGTTTGTGCATTTTTATGTGACATTGTATGAGCATACATTGCACCTTTTAAACATACAACATTCTTTTAAATAAAAAGAATAAATAGAAATAAAGATCTTCTAGTACATGGTGTTAACATCTACCTTCATTGCATTCATATAGGTAGTTTCCCTTTTCACCCAAAAATACAAAAAGATACAAAATATCCAAAAGGAAAAAATATGTATGTACCCAAACCAAGCAATATCATGCATCATCTTAGGAAAATCCCAAAACATGATAATGCTTAGTTGAATAAACACTATGCATGCATATTCAACATCATCATCTCATATCATGCATATAGATCATGGAGGGATCTAGGAGTCATTCATTTCATACATCCCTCCTAGTAATTCATTAATAAACATAAATAAAAAGAAAGGATTAAATCGATGCGTATGTTCAGAATGGATCGCACGCCATTTGTGATAAAATGCAAACCAACAACTGCGCAAAGCGAACACACGACGACGCCGTTGTTGGTAATCAAGACAGAAAAAGGGGAAGGTCCCACGCCCTTAAGGATTGTCGCACCAAGACCATTCCCTTACGAATCGAATAAGGCTGTGCCATGGATATACGACATCCATACTTCTGCCGACAGTGATATCTCTAATATCGCTGGACTTGGGGGCATGACTAGGAGTGGCAGGATCTACACTCCCGAAGATCTTCATGATAAAGCCCCCAAGAATAAAGAAAAAGAAGAAAAGAAAACCGAGGAAAAAGAATCCGAGGAGGAGACAGACGAGCTTTTGAAGTACATCCGACAAAGCGAGTACTCCATCGTGGATCAACTTCACAGGACGCCAGCGAAGATTACTCTGCTGTCGTTGATCCTAAGCTCTGAACCGCATCGACAAGCTTTGTTGAAAGTCTTGAACGAAGCATATGTGTCGCATTCCATCTCCCAAGACAAGTTTGAGGGGATTGTTAGTCACATTACGGCTAATGATCACCTTACCTTTACCGATGAAGAAATCCCCGACGAGGGACCGAACCATAACAAGCCCTTGCACATCTCTATAAAGTGCAAGGAGTATCACATCGCAAAAGTCTTGGTGGATAATGGATCTTCCTTGAATGTGATGCCAAAAAGAACGTTCGATCAAATGGCAATCAAGGGAGTCCAAATGCGCCCGAGCAACATGATCGTTCGAGCTTTCGACGGCTCTAAAAGAGAAGTGGTGGGAGAAGTCAATCTTCCAATCCAAATTGGGCCCACTATCTTTAATGTCGAATTCCAAGTGATGGACATTACTCCCGCATACAGCTGTCTCCTCGGCCGACCTTGGATTCATGATGCGAAAGCTGTTCCTTCTACGCTCCACCAGAAAGTCAAGTTCATAGTGGGTGACAAACTGGTGACCGTACAAGCTGAAGATGACATACTCATCAGCAAGCCATCCACCATACCTTATGTGGATGCAACGGAGGAAGCTTTATAAACCGCCTTCCAAGCATTGGAAATTGCCAATGTTGAGACGTTTCCCCGAGAAATGAAGAAGGTAGCCTACATACTCACGAAGCACGGATACTTGCCTGGACAAGGACTTGGCAAGGATTCCCAAGGAATTCCGGAGCTACCCGTTATCAAAGATAATCCGGGGAAACAAGGGTTAGGATACAACCCTAACAAAGATCAAAGAACGAAGAAGAATCAAGATCCTTCTCGACGTTCTTTAAGCCAGATCTTTAGGAAGGCCGGTTCACAAGCGTCAAGGCCGGTCGTCGTCGTCAAAATGTTTTTTTCCTTCCGATAGGGATGTATAGACTCAGTGACTATTAGAGATCACTCCTCGGGGACAGCCCGACCCCCGAGCCTCGATAGGGCACATGTTTCCATTAAGATTATAATAAAATCATTCTTCATTATTTCTTATTGCTTCTTTTCTTGCTTGCAATAAAATTCTAAACCGCATTATGTAACCCTGTTTGAATAAACACAAATGAGGTTAAAATCATCTTAATAATCAATAAACCCGCATCATTTTTATGTGGAAGTGTGTGACAACTTGGAGCACCTTTCCTTGGCCTCAATAAGTGCCGTCATGGATAAAAAGAAATCCATTCAGGACAAAAATCCTAAAAAACAAAAAGCTCGGCAGGAAACCCAAAAAGGGGACTGCACAAAATAAGAGCAAAAGACCCGCTAGGAATCCCACAAAAGGGTGACCTAGGCAAAAATTAGGGTTACAAAATAATGAACAAAAACAAAAGCCCGCTAAAACTCCACAAATGGGGGTTTTAGGCAAAAGTTAGGGCCGTCAAAAAAGAAAAAACAAAATAAATCCATGATGGTACCATCAATTGAATTCAACAAGGGGCTCAAGAAAAGCTATCCAAGTTGTCAAAGCACAATCATTAATAACAAAGATGTGCTTAATCTCATAAGTGTTTAATCGAACAAACCTAAACACAATAAGCCTACCATGGCCAGCCATTCTTACAAAATCCATTTTTCAAAAATAAAATAATCCCCTCTAAAACACAAACTTTTGAAAATATATCCTTTCCTTCTTTTCTCTCTTGTCCCAACGATTTTTGAATAATCTAGTGGAAACATGGAGATATAGTGGTCAATAGGAGGGTTGACATATCTTTTAAAGGAAGGGAAGGATCATTTGGTTGATGACACCAAATCCCAATATAACACGCATCATTCCTCGGTTACAGAAATCGGCAGCGCACAGCCCGTCTGGAGGAATGGCAAAATCCAAAAAACGCATCGGTTAATTCTTTTGAAAAATGAATCAAATAGAATTAGGTGCATCATACTGCATACATGCATACAGATGATAGGTGTACTGGAAGATCACTTATTCTCTGTTTATTGGAAAAAACAAACAAAAAACAAAAATATATAAACTTCAGAAAAAACAATGCGCCCGCACCATGTTCAGTACACCCGTACCAAAATGGGGGTTATGAACAAAATTTCAACTCAATACGGGCGTACTGAAATGGATACGGCCGTATTGGCTATAAAGAAATTTTCAAAGACCTCGTCATGAGGCAATCACATAAAATAGAAAAAATAGAAAATTGCTTGTGTATGACAGCAGAAAATTCGACAAAAAAGACAGAGATTCCGCATCATACAGAATAACTGAGCCTGGAGAGGCTTGCCGAAATAATACTCATACGAAATAACTGAGCCTGGAGAGGCTTGCCGAAATAATACTCTCCAAAAGACGCCTCAGCTCGCATTCTCGGGCTGAACAAAAAACCAATTCATCGTACAGAATAATTGAGCCTGGAGAGGCTCGCCGAAATAATACTCTCAGAATAATTGAGCCTGGAGAGGCTTGCTGAAATAATACTCTCAGAATAATTGAGCCTGGAGAGGCTCGCAGAAATAATACTCTCAGAATAACTGAGCCTGGAGAGGCTCGCCGAAATAATACTCTCTCAGAATAACTGAGCCTGGAGAGGCTTGCCGAAAGAATACTCTCTCAGAATAATTGAGCCTGGAGAGGCTCACTGAAATAATACTCTTCTTCATCAAACAATAATTGAGCCTGGAGAGGCTTGTCGAAATAATACTCCCCAGAGATATTTTAGCTTTCATTCTCGGGCCAAATTCCCCAGTGAAAGCTATCAAAACAAGATCAGCAAAATTCCCCAAAAGGAAGCGTGATCATCCATCAAGAAAATCTGAGTCAAAAGACTTGAACTTCCTCAGTGGAAGATAGTTTTCCAACTCGAACGACGAGTGAAGCTAAGCCTGAAGAGGCTTTCTAAATAATACTCTGGGATACATGAGAACTTCAAATCCCCAGTCGCCTACACAAGAGGCACTCCTTCTCCAAAATAAATGAGCCTGGAGAGGCTCACAGAAATAATACTCCCCAGAGAAACCTCAACTCACGCTCTTGGACTCAAAATCCCCAGCAAGAGCTATCAAGCAAGATCGTCAAAGTCCCTAATGGAAACACGATCGCCCAAGAAGAATATCCAAGTCAAAGGACTTTAAAACTTCCTCAGTGAAGATAGCTCTTCAACTCAGGCGTTGAGTGAGGCTAAGCCTGCAGAGGCTTCCTAAAAAATACTCTGGGATACATAAGATCCCCAAATCCCCAATCGCCTACTCAAGAGGCATCCCTGCAAGAGGAGAAAAATCAAAAAATATCAATAAATACTCCCCAAGCGGAATCCGGCACTCAGCCGAACACTGAACCCCATTCCCCAGTCGCCTACATAAGAGGCACTCCTTCAAAAGGAAAAATCATAAAAAGATCAATAATCATTCCCCAAGTGGAATCTGGCTCTCAGCCTATCATTGAACATCAAGATGATATGCCTAACAGAAGAGGCTAATCAAAATCAACGACAAAATCCCCCAGTGGATAACAGCCTACACAGAGGCAGCAAAATCAGAAAACCAAAAGAGATACCCGAACAAGGATAACCGGGATACTCCACCAACGTCGAAAGGACGTCAGCCAATCATAAGGCACCGCTCACATCAGAAAGAGCATCTTTGTGTCTACACCCCAAAGGAATCAGAAATTCCCCAGTGGGCACCAACTACGCAATGGAAAGTTGGGACACAAGAACCTATGAGTAACTGCACATCCCCTAGACGGATCCCTGCGTTATCCAGCCCTCAGTGGCACAAAAATCAAAAACAACCGTCGAAGCAGCATCGTGGACTGTGGAGACAAAATCATCACAAATCCCTGGAAAGGAGATATTCACGCTACCCCGTTGTCACAAACACGGAGGTATGCAGCTTCCGGCTCGAGCAATGAGCGAAGCTATCTCTGGAAAGGAGGTACACACTGCTCACCGTCGTCACAAGGGTACTTAGCTTCCGGCTCAAACAAAGAGTGAAGCTAAGCCTGGAGAGGCGGTATTCACAGCTTCCAGCTTGGGCAGCAAGCAAAGCAAAGCCTGGAGAGGCGAAACTCACACTGCTCACCGTCGTCACAAGGGTACTTAGCTTCCGGCTCAAACAAAGAGTGAAGCTAAGCCTGGAGAGGCGGTACTCACAGCTTCCAGCTTGGGCAGCAAGCAAAGCAAAGCCTGGAGAGGCGAAACTCACACTGCTCACCGTCGTCACAAGGGTACTTAGCTTCCGGCTCAAACAAAGAGTGAAGCTAAGCCTGGAGAGGCGGTACTCACAGCTTCCAGCTTGGGCAGCAAGCAAAGCAAAGCCTGGAGAGGCGAAACTCACACTGCTCACCGTCGTCACAAAGGTGCTTAGTTTCCGGCTCGAACAAAGAGCGAGACTAAGCCTGGAGAGGCGAAACTCACACTGCTACCGTTGTCACAAGGGTACTTAGCTTCCGGCTCGAACAAAGAGTGAAGCTAAGCCTGGAGAGGCGGTACTCACAGCTTCCAGCTTGGGCAGCAAGCAAAGCAAAGCCTGGAGAGGCGACGACTAATACTCACCCTGGAGAGGGCAAACTCACCCTGGAGAGGGCAAGACTCACGCTACCAAAGTGACTAGAAGCGCGGAGGTATGCACCAACCTGGAGAGGCTACTCAACAATTTTCCCACCTGAAGACACTACAAGTCGGAAGGATGGCACATTACCCGGACAATTGGGTCAACTCCATTACTTGTCAATCGGTACACCAAAAGACCGTCTGACTAAGTAAAGGGGGGGCAGCTGTAGACCCCTAAAATTGCCCGGGTCAGAAATAAAGCTTGAAGACTCTCGAAGACTGAAGGAAGATCAGCCAGAAGGACTCCTGGAAGGCCCTAGGAGGGTTCTCTGTAGGTCTAGAGGTCTTAGAATAGCTCAAAATAAGAAAGTGGAGGGAATGAAGCCCAATACGGCCGTACTAAACTTAATACGGCCGTATTGAAGCTTCAATACGGCCGCAGTGAACTCAATACGGCGTATTGAAGTTTCTGAAACTTCAATACGGCCGTACTGAAATCAATACGGCCGTATTGAAGCTTCAATACAGCCGCAGTGAACTCAATACGGCGTATTGAAGTTTCTGAAACTTCAATACGGCGTATTGAAGTTTCTGAAACTTCAATACGGCCGTACTGAAATCAATACGGCCGTATTAAAGCTTCAATACAGCCGCAGTGAACTCAATACGGGCGCATTGAAATTTCTGAATTTCAATACGGCCGTATTGAATTCAATACGGCCGTATTGAAGTTCAAAAATTTCAATACGGCCGTATTGGCTCCAGAGCCCGTATTGGGCCTGTTCCCTATAAATATGACGTCAATTGGACGTCATTTGACACTTTCACACACAGTTTTAACCCTCTCCTTGAGTATTCTGGGGTTTTTGAGCAGTGTTCTGCCCTAGAAATCACTCGGAGAGTTGATCCGACGAAGTTCTTGAGCCCCGAGCCATTTTGCTTGAGGATCGAACCTAGTCGAAGGGAAATCCTCCGGATTTCCAAGTCAAAAATTATTTTTAGGAAGAAGTGAGCGGGCTTGTAGAGCGAGGGAACGCCAAAAAGCTTCCTAGTTTTACTTGATATATAAAAAGCACGCTTCAAGAGGTTTCTTTTCTAAAAATCCCTTCTTTTACTGCTTTCTGTGTGCATATTTAACTGTCATCATGTAGATAGTTAATTTATAATTGCTTAGAATAAATAGGGGTAATTTAGTAATTTTATATTGTTATTTTAGAAATAATCTGTCATAGGGAACCCGAAAGGGGCGCTGTGGGGTGCTAACACCTTCCTCACGCGTAACCGACTCCCTTACCCGACTCTGGTTGTAATGGCCGAAGTCGATTTTTGAATCGATTGCCTTATCCCTTTTTCCAATGTTTTGAGTAAAACATTGGTGGCGACTCCGCGAACCCTTTTACCACGAAAACCACTAATCCATGGAGGGTCCCGCTTGGGATTAACATGGATTGGTGAGACTTTTAATAAATAAATTGGATAAGATCGACAAGGTCTCAGTTTGAGAACAAGTCGTTCTAATAATCCAATACATTTTCAAAACTAAAATAAAAAGCGAGCTCGACCGTCTTCGCGACAGCCGAAAGCCCGTTTCGGGCCGGTGGCGACAAGCAAGTAAGTTAGTTGAAGAATTAGAGAGAACCAATGAACAGTAAACCAATTACCTGTTATGTTGTGCATCTGTGTTGGTTATTAGTCTCCCCAGGTGTAGCAAGTAAGTCAGTCGAAGAATTAGAGAGAACCAATGAACAGTAAACCAATTACCTGTTATGTTCTGCATCTATTTCGGTTATTAGTCTCCCCAGTAGCAAGTAAGTCAGTTGAAGAATTAGAGAGAACCAATGAACAGTAAACCAATTACCTGTTATGTTGTGCATCTGTGTTGGTTATTAGTCTCCACAGGTGTAGCAAGTAAGTCAGTTGAAGAATTAGAGAGAACAAATGAACAGTAAATCGATAACCTGTTATGTTGTGCATCTGTGTTGGTTATTAGTCTCCCCAGGTGTACCAAGTAAGTCAGTTGAAGAATTAGAGAGAACAAACGAACAGTAAACCAATTACCTGTTATGTTGTGCATCTGTGTTGGTTATTAGTCTCCCCAGGTGTAGCAAGTAAGTTAGTTGAAGAATTAGAGAGAACCAATGAACAGTAAACCGATTGCCTATTATGTTGTGCATCTGTGTTGGTTATTAGTCTCCCTAGGTGTAGCAAGTAAGTCAGTTGAAGAATTAGAGAGAACCAATGAACAGTAAACCAATTACATGTTATGTTGTGCATTTGTGTTAGTTATTACTCTCCCGAGGTGTAGCAAGTAAGTCATTTGAAGAATTAGAGAGAACTAATGAACAGTAAACAATTACAAGTTACGTTGTGCATCTGTGTTGGTTATTAGTCTTCCCAGGTGTAGCAAGTAAGTCAATTGAAGAATTAGAGAGAACCAATGAACAGTAAACAAATTACCTGTTATGTTGTGCATTTGTGTTGGTTATTAGTCTCCCCATGTGTAGGAAGTAAGTCAGTTGAAGAATTAGAGAGAACCAATGAAAAGTAAACCAATTACCTGTTATGTTGTGCATCTGTGTTGGTTATTAGTCTCCCCATGTGTAGCAATTAAGTCAGTCGAAGAATTAGAGAGAACCAATGAATAGTAAACCAATTACCTGTTATGTTGTGCATCTGTGTTGGTTATTAGTCTCCCCAGATGTAGCAAGTAAGTCAGTTGAAGAATTAGAGAGAACCAATGAACAGTAAACCAATTACCTGTTATGTTGTGCATCTGTGTTGGTTATTATTCTCCCCAGGTGTAGCAAGTAAGTCAGTTGAAAAATTAGAGAGAACCAATGAACTGTAAACCAATTACCTGTTATGTTGTGGATCTGTGTTGGATATTAGTCTCCCCAGGTGTAGCAAGTAAGTCAGTTGATGAATTAGAGAGAACCAATGAACAGTAAACCAATTACCTGTTATGTTGTGCATCTGTGTTGGTTATTAGTCTCCCCAGATGTAGCAAGTAAGTCAGTTGAAGAATTAGAGAGAACCAATGAACAGTAAACCGATTACCTGTTATGTTGTGCATCTATGTTGGTTATTAGTCTCCCCAGGTGTAGCAAGTAAGTCAGTTCAAGAATTAGAGAGAACTAACGAACAGTAAACCAATTACCTGTTATGTTGTGCATCTGTGTTGGTTATTAGTCTCCCCAGGTGTAGCAAGTAAGTTAGTTGAAGAATTAGAGAGAACCAATGAACAGTAAAACAATTACCAGTTATATTGTGCATCTGTGTTGGTTATTAGTCTCCCAAGGTGTCGCAAGTAAGTCAGTTGAAGAATTAGAGAGAACCAATGAACAGTAAACCAACTACATGTTATGTTGTGCATCTGTGTTGGTTATTAGTCTCCCCAGGTGTAGCAAGTAAGTCAGTTGAAGAATTAGAGAGAACCAATGAACAGTAAACCAATTACCTGTTATGTTGTGCATCTGTGTTGGTTATTAGTCTCCCCAGGTGTAGCAAGTAAGGTTATTAGTCTCCCCAGGTGTAGCAAGTAAGTCAGTTGAAGAATTAGAGAGAACCAATGAACAGTAAACCAATTACCTGTTATGTTGTGCATCTGTGTTGGTTATTAGTCTCCCCAGGTGTAGCAAGTAAGTCAGTCGAAGAATTAGAGAGAACCAATAAACAGTAAACCAATTACCTGTTATGTTGTGCATCTATGTCGGTTATTAGTCTCCCCAGGTGTAGCAAGTAAGTCAGTTGAAGAATTAGAGAGAACCAATGAACAGTAAACCAATTACCTGTTATGTTGTGCATCTGTGTTGGTTATCAGTTTCCACAGGTGTAGCAAGTAAGTCAGTTTAAGAATTACAGAGAACAAATGAACAGTAAACCGATAACCTGTTATGTTGTACATCTGTGTTGGTTATTAGTCTCCCCAGGTGTAGCAAGTAAGTCCGTTGAAGAATTAGAGAGAACAAATGAACAGTAAACCAATTACCTGTTATGTTGTGCATCTGTGTTGGTTATTAGTCTCCCCAGGTCTAGCAAGTAAGTCAGTTGAAGAATTAGAGAGAACCAATGAACAGTAAACCAATTACCTGTTATGTTGTGCATCTGTGTTGCTTATTAGTCTCCCCAGGTGTAGCAAGTAAGTCAGTTGATGAATTAGAGAGAACCAATGAACAGTAAACCAATTACATGTTATGTTGTGCATCTGTGTTAGTTATTACTCTCCCGAGGTGTAGCAAGTAAGTCAGTTGAAGAATTAGAGAGAACCAATGAACAGTAAACAATTACATGTTATGTTGTGCATCAATGTTGGTTATTAGTCTTCCCAGGTGTAGCAAGTAAGTCAATTGAAGAATTAGAGAGAACCAATGAACAGTAAACAAATTACCTGTTATGTTGTGCATTTGTGTTGGTTATTAGTCTCCCCAGGTGTAGGAAGTAAGTCAGTTGAAGAATTAGAGAGACCCAATGAACAGTAAACCAATTACCTGTTATGTTGTGCATCTATGTTGGTTATTAGTCTCCCCATGTGTAGCAAGTAAGTCAGTCGAAGAATTAGAGAGAACCAATGAATAGTAAACCAATTACCTGTTATATTGTGCATCTGTGTTGGTTATTAGTCTCCCCAGGTGTAGCAAGTAAGTCAGTTGAAGAATTAGAGAGAACCAATGAACAGTAAACCAATTACCTGTTATGTTGTGCATCTGTGTTGGTTATTAGTCTCCCCAGGTGTAGCAAGTAAGTCAGTTGATGAATTAGAGAGAACCAATTACATGTTATGTTGTGCATCTGTGTTAGTTATTACTCTCCCGAGGTGTAGCAAGTAAGTCAGTTGAAGAATTAGAGAGAACCAATGAACAGTAAACAATTACATGTTGTGTTGTGCATCTGTGTTGGTTATTAGTCTTCCCAGGTGTAGCAAGTAAGTCAAATGAAGAATTAGAGAGAACCAATGAACAGTAAACAAATTACCTTATGTTGTGCATTTGTGATGGAATCATGCCTAGGAAGGCAAGAGGTGACATATTGAAGGAGCCAAGAGGAGTTGGCTAGACATTAAGGTTTGGGCCAGTCAGGGCCCAATGGGCCTGGGAAGGCCCAAGTTGAACTTTTCATGGGCCATATTTTGTTATAGCTATTTTCATATGTTTTGTATACATCATGTTAGTATAGGTATCATATATTTTGGTCTTGTATTTTGGACCACATAGAGTAGCATTTTAGGTTTTAGGCTTGTTGGGCCTAGTTTTGGGCTTCATGGGCCTTTGGGCTTTTGGTACCCAATATTGGGCTCATTTTCATTCTTGTAATTTTTCCTTTCCATTGTAATTGTTTGACCAATGTAATTAGGTCATTAGAATAGGAAAATACAAGGAATACTAAAGTATGCTAATTAGGTTAAACTAGGTTTAATTTGGAAGCCATTTAAGTTACATTTGAGTCACATGTTTTGCACCATTGGTGGCTGAACATGTGACACTCAAATTAACCCTAAATGACTCTCAAATCAGACCTAAATGCACCTTGGTACCTAAATTTTCGGACTTACACATGTGCACCAAAGTTTGAATTCAAAATTCAAATTTGAATTCAAACTTTAGGCGCCAATTTGTGTAGCTTTGGTTTAGGTGCCTATGTGCTTCATTTCCGTGCATACTTAAGTCCTCCCTTCACATTTTTGTATTCACTTTTGAGAATAATGAAATTTGAGAGCTTATTCAGCCAAATTTCGTTCAAGAGTCACCATGAGAGAAAGCTTCACCTTAGGAACCCTTCTAGGATTTCCTCCTCTTTGAAGTGAGCTTTCCCTTGCACCTTAAGCTTGGATGCTTCCATCCAAGGCTTAAGCCTTCTTCCTATCCGAGAATCTCCTCCATCTAGTGTTCATCACGTTGGTTTCTATTTCCTTGAAGAAGATCCATGCATAAGGAGAGCTAAGGAGAAGAACATTCATCACTCCTCCTTACCATTTCCATCATTTTTGGTATCAAGAGCAAGGTCTTCAAGGAGATAAGTTCTTCATCTTGTTTTGGTCCGAATATTATGTGTTTTTTGTGTTCTTATGTTTGTCTTAATTGAGTTTCAATTCGGATCTATATTTTGATGTTATTGAGTTCATAGATCCATTGTTGATTGTCTTGAATTTTTCTTCCTCAATCAACTTGTTTAGGACCTATTAGCTTGTGCTTATTTTTTGATTTTAATTTTGAGTCTCTCCATTCCTAATATGTGTCCGTGATTGGACTGCATACATTGCATTTAGATTTTGGTTTTTAATCCATGTTTTGTCTTAGTATGTTTGTGTAGTCTTTATATGTCTTAAAATTCCTTGAATAGCATGTTGACCTAAATTTTCTTTGTGTCTAGTTCATCAATTTGTTGCTCTCGGATTGCTTATTGTTCTTGCCTCCTATATGTGCTTTTTCTTTTACCTTATTGTGTTCATAACTTGCTATTAGTTCTAGTAAGTTTCTTTAGAGTTAGGTTTCCATTGTGTCTTAAGTTTTCAAATCACATTTCCATTGAAAAATCTTATAAAAAAATTTTGTGACTCAAAATTTCAAGTGCTTAATCTTACTTCTAGTGCACTATCTTTTGGATTCAAATTTTAAAAAGAATAGGCTGAAAACAGAGACAAAAACAGAGCCTAAATCAAAAGAAAAGTACAAAGATTCAAAGAAGAAAAGTGTACAAAAGAATCCAAGACAAAACCTAAAAACTAGTGCACTAGTTTCCTTGTTTTCACTTGAATTTTTGTCTAACTTGTAGTCACGGTTTCTATAGCTTGGAATCTTAGAAAAATTTGAAACAAAAGGCAAATATACTCTCTGGACTCTTAACTTGAATATAGAAAAAGAAAGAATTAAAAAAAAATTAGAGAAAGCATTTTAAAGTGAAAAAACCGAGAGGTGTACATTGGTGAAAAAAATCACTTGATTCCTTGTTATTGTTTTGACTACTACTTGTGCTATACTTATCCAATTGCTTTCAAAAAAAATTTGTTTTGTTCATCTACTCTAGTACCTATCTAGGAACATTCCTAACTGAGTGCTAGCTTTATTTGGAGTCTTATTTTCCAGTTTTACTTGTTGAACCTCTTTGAGTCTTGTCATATATACATATTACTCTTAACTTTTGGTATAAGCTTTCCAAATTGTGCTTTATTGCTTGTCTAGTTTTCTTTCAATAATTTCCCTGTGCTGGAAGTGGCCTCAAATCCTTGCTCAAGGATCAAGCATTGCTCAACAAAGAGTAGGAAAAGTTTGGACACTAAGACCTAAAAATTTGACCTAATTTAGTGACCAAAACTTCTCCTAAACTTCCTTCACTTGAGTGACCATTCCTTTCACCTTGTGAGGCAGCCACCATTAACCTCTTTGTTGTGTTTCTTTTGCAGGTCCAGTAGCATCATATTGAAGGATTAGTGGCGGATTAAACACTTGATTAAGTGTTGGAAAATTTGCACAACAATCCGTCACTAAATTGGTCACCAAAACCGCCATTTATTGCTTTCTAGGCTAGTTTAAATTTTGCAATCTCTCTTGTATTTTAAAATCAATTTGTAAAGCTTGGAGGGAGTATTAAGAAGCTGGTCAGGTATATCTAACTCCTTGTTAGCATCCTCACGTGTAGTGCTAGTGGAAGTGGCTTGGAAATTTCATATGTTTCAAGCTTCCACTTAGGATATCCGACTAGTTGCTTACATTGTTTCCTTTAAGTTCTTTGTCTTTTAATTGCTTTATTTTGCTGCCTTGAAACGTCTAGACTTGTGTAGATTTACTTGCTCACGTTTAGTTTAGTCTCAAAAACAAACAAATTGTGAAAAAGCATTCAAAATTTTTGTGAAAAGCTTTGGGAAAATTGGAAGTATCACAAAGGAGTTTAGTGATTTCCACTTGAAAAGGCTTGGTTATTAAGTGGCTCTTTGTAGCTCACCTCCCTTGATAGTGCAACTTGTACACTTAGACTTCCAAGTGCTATTTTCATTCCTAGAAAATACCAAAAACATTTTATAACTTTTTGCATAGCATATACAAAAAAAAAAAATTCTTTTGTTTAATCATGAGAAAATATTTCTCAAGTGGTAGTGAATTAAGCTCTCCAAAAGGTTTTTCACATTCTACTCAAAGGCTTAAATCACTAACACCTTGGACAAAGCAAGAAGCTTTAAAAAAAGAAAAAGAAAAACTTGAAAAAAAAGCACAAATTGCAATTTTAGAGGAAGAAATTCACATTATTAAACAAAAGAGAGAAAAACTTTTAGCAAAAGAAAAATTGAGAAAAACAAGAGAAAAAGAAAGAAAAAAGGCATTGCTCTTAGGGAAGAGTAAGGAGGAAAATAATTCCTCTAAAGGACTTGTGAGTGAAGAGAGTTGTTCTACCACTAAAAATCATTTACAAAATACTCTCTTCATAAATAAAGACCTTAACTCTTACCCTAATCTTACCACTAGTCATGAAGTAGAGATTCAAGAACAAATCATTCTAAAGAAAAATGAATCTCAACTTCAAGATGTAGTGAAGAAGGAGTGGACTACATTTAGTTCCACTTCTTGTGCTACTTCCTTGGAGGTGCCCAAGGAAGATAGTCTTCCTCTCTTTAGGAATCCTTCTACCATAGTTGTTCTAATAAAGTACCCAAATTTTGGAATATATTGTTTGATAGATACATCTTGTCATATTTCATATTCTATTTTTGATCTTATGGGAAGTTCATCTTTATTTGAACTTAATTTGCACCCTTCCCTACAAGACAAAAATAGTTTATATGAGTTTTCAAGATTTTCCAAGACATTTTATCTACCAAACAATATGATTCAAAATTGTTTAGGACGTTTTCTAGTATTCTTTTCTTTATATTTTAGGAAAAGCCTAGGCTACCATTTAGGGTATTTTAGGCAAGATATTGTAGTGTTTAAAAATCATTCTTTTCATTGTCTTAGTCATAGTATTATTACATTCTTAGGTTTTACTTCTAGGTTATGCTTAGGAGAGGAGCCTATTTCTACTTTTAGGGAGTCTAATTTTGATAGTTTATTTTTTCTTAGGCTAGATATAAGGACTCCTCTTAGGATCCATAATCCATTTTCTCATCATAAACATGTCACCTCTTATACATGGTTTGTTGTGTATGTAGGTGATGTTTCTAATTCCATGCATCCTCGTGATTTGAGGACAAATCCTTTTCAAGAGGGAGGGGATGATGGAATCATGCCTAGGAAGGCAAGAGGTGACATATTGAAGGAGCCAAGAGGAGTTGGCTAGACATGAAGGTTTGGGCCAGTCAGGGCCCAATGGGCCTGATGGGCCTGGGAAGGCCCAAGTTGAACTTTTCATGGGCCATATTTTGTTATAGCTATTTTCATATGTTTTGTATACATCATGTTAGTATAGGTATCATATATTTTGGTCTTGTATTTTGGACCACATAGAGTAGCATTTTAGGTTTTAGGCTTGTTGGGCCTAGTTTTGGGCTTCATGGGCCTTTGGGCTTTTGGTACCCAATATTGGGCTCATTTTCATTCTTGTAATTTTTCCTTTCCATTGTAATTGTTTGACCAATGTAATTAGGTCATTAGAATAGGAAAATACAAGGAATACTAAAGTATGCTAATTAGGTTAAACTAGGTTTAATTTGGAAGCCATTTAAGTTACATTTGAGTCACATGTTTTGCACCATTGGTGGCTGAACATGTGACACTCAAATTAACCCTAAATGACTCTCAAATCAGACCTAAATGCACCTTGGTACCTGATGGAATCATGCCTAGGAAGGGAAGAGGTGACATATTGAAGGAGCCAAGAGGAGTTGGCTAGACATGAAGGTTTGGGCCAGTCAGGGCCCAATGGGCCTGGGAAGGCCCAAGTTGAACTTTTCATGGGCCATATTTTGTTATAGCTATTTTCATATGTTTTGTATACATCATGTTAGTATAGGTATCATATATTTTGGTCTTGTATTTTGGACCACATAGAGTAGCATTTTAGGTTTTAGGCTTGTTGGGCCTAGTTTTGGGCTTCATGGGCCTTTGGGCTTTTGGTACCCAATATTGGGCTCATTTTCATTCTTGTAATTTTTCCTTTCCATTGTAATTGTTTGACCAATGTAATTAGGTCATTAGAATAGGAAAATACAAGGAATACTAAAGTATGCTAATTAGGTTAAACTAGGTTTAATTTGGAAGCCATTTAAGTTACATTTGAGTCACATGTTTTGCACCATTGGTGGCTGAACATGTGACACTCAAATTAACCCTAAATGACTCTCAAATCAGACCTAAATGCACCTTGGTACCTAAATTTTCGGACTTACACATGTGCACCAAAGTTTGAATTCAAATTTCAAATTTGAATTCAAACTTTAGGCGCCAATTTGTGTAGCTTTGGTTTAGGTGCCTATGTGCTTCATTTCCGTGCATACTTAAGTCCTCCCTTCACATTTTTGTATTCACTTTTGAGAATAATGAAATTTGAGAGCTTATTCAGCCAAATTTCTTCAAGAGTCACCGAATTTAGAGAGCTACACTTTTAGGAACCCTTTTAGGTTTCCTCCTCTTTGAAGTGAGCTTTCCCTTGAACCTTAAGCTTGGATGCTTCCATCCAAGGCTTAAAGCCTTCTTCCAATCCGTGAATCATCCTCCATCTAGTGTTCATCTTTGTGGTTTCCATCTCCTTGAAGAAGATCCGAGCAAAGGAGAAGCTAAGGAGAAGTCATCTACCACTCCTCCTAAACCTTTTCCATCAGTACCTAAATTTTCGGACTTACACATGTGCACCAAAGTTTGAATTCAAAATTCAAATTTGAATTCAAACTTTAGGCGCCAATTTGTGTAGCTTTGGTTTAGGTGCCTATGTGCTTCATTTCCGTGCATACTTAAGTCCTCCCTTCACATTTTTGTATTCACTTTTGAGAATAATGAAATTTGAGAGCTTATTCAGCCAAATTTCGTTCAAGAGTCACCATGAGAGAAAGCTTCACCTTAGGAACCCTTCTAGGATTTCCTCCTCTTTGAAGTGAGCTTTCCCTTGCACCTTAAGCTTGGATGCTTCCATCCAAGGCTTAAGCCTTCTTCCTATCCGAGAATCTCCTCCATCTAGTGTTCATCACGTTGGTTTCTATTTCCTTGAAGAAGATCCATGCATAAGGAGAGCTAAGGAGAAGAACATTCATCACTCCTCCTTACCATTTCCATCAATTTGTGTTGGTTATTAGTCTCCCCAGCTGTAGGAAGTAAGTCAGTTGAAGAATTACAGAGAACCAATGAAAAGTAAACCAATTACCTGTTATGTTGTGCATCTATGTTGGTTATTAGTCTCCCCATGTGTAGCAAGTAAGTCAGTCGAAGAATTAGAGAGAACCAATGAATAGTAAACCAATTACCTGTTATGTTGTGCATCTGTGTTGGTTATTAGTCTCCCCAGGTGTAGAAAGTAAGTCAGTTGAAGAATTAGAGAGAACTAATGAATAGTAAACCAAATACATGTTATGTTGTGCATCTGTGTTGGTTATTAGTCTCCCCAGGTGTAGCAAGTAAGTCAGTTGAAGAATTAGAGAGAACAAATGAACCGCAAACCCATTACCTGTTATGTTGTGCATCTGTGTTGGTTATTAGTCTCCCCAGGTGTAGCAAGTAAGTCAGTTGAAGAATTAGAGAGAACAAATGAACAGTAAACCAATTACCTGTTATGTTGTGCATCTGTGTTGGTTATTAGTCTCCCCAGATGTAGCAAGTAAGTCAGTTGAAGAATTAGAGAGAACCAATGAACAGTAAACCAATTACCTGTTATGTTGTGCTTCTGTGTTGGTTATTAGTCTCCCCAAGTGTAGCAAGTAAGTCAGTTGAAGAATTAGAGAGAACCAATGAACAGTAAACCAATTACCTGTTATGTTGTGCATCTGTGTTGGTTTTTAGTCTCCCAAGGTGTAGCAAGTAAGTCAGTTAAAGAATTAGAGAGAACCAATGAACAGTAAACCAATTACATGTTATGTTGTGCATCTGTGTTGGTTATTAGTCTCCCCAGGTGTAGCAAGTAAGTCTGTTGAAGAATTAGAGAGAACCAATGAACAGTAAACCAATTACATGTTATGTTGTGCATCTGTGTTAGTTATGACTCTCCTGAGGTGTAGCAAGTAAGTCAGTTGAAGAATTAGAGAGAACCAATGAACAGTAAATAATTACATGTTATGTTGTGCGTCTGTGTTGGTTATTAGTCTTCCCAGGAGTAGCAAGTAAGTCAGTCGAAATATTAGAGAGAACCACTGAACAGTCAAGAAATTACCTGTTATGTTGTGCATTTGTGTTGGTTATTAGTCTTCCCAGGTGTAGGATGTAAGTCAGTTGAAGAATTAGAGAGAACCAATGAACAGTAAACCAATTACATGTTATGTTGTGCATCTGTGTTGGTTATTAGTCTCCCCAGGTGTAGCAAGTAAGTCCGTTGAAGAATTAGAGAGAACAAATGAACAGAAAACCAATTACCTGTTATGTTGTGCATCTGTGTTGGTTATTAGTCTCCCCATGTGTAGCAAGTAAGTCAGTCGAAGAATTAGAGAGAACCAATGAATAGTAAACCAATTACCTGTTATGTTGTGCATCTGTGTTGGTTATTAGTCTCCCCAGGTGTAGAAAGTAAGTCAGTTGAAGAATTAGAGAGAACTAATGAATAGTAAACCAAATACATGTTATGTTGTGCATCTGTGTTGGTTATTAGTCTCCCAAGGTGTAGCAAGTAAGTCAGTTGAAGAATTAGAGAGAACAAATGAACCGCAAACCCATTACCTGTTATGTTGTGCATCTGTGTTGGTTATTAGTCTCCCCAGGTGTAGCAAGTAAGTCAGTTGAAGAATTAGAGAGAACAAATGAACAGTAAACCAATTACCTGTTATGTTGTGCATCTGTGTTGGTTATTAGTCTCCCCAGGTGTAGCAAGTAAGTCAGCTAAAGAATTAGAGAGAAACAATGAACAGTAAACCAATTACATGTTATGTTGTGCATCTGTGTTGGTTATTAGTCTCCCAGGTGTAGCAAGTAAGTCAGTTGAAGAATTAGAGTGAACCAATGAACACTAAACCAATTACTTGTTCTGTTGTGCATCTGTGTCGGTTATTAGTCTCCCCAGGTGTAGCAAGAAAGTCAGTTGAAGAATTAGAGAGAACAAATGAACAGAATGTTGAGCTTAGGAGAATTGGAAGCTTAAAGCGTTTTGATGATCACAACGTGAGAGGAACAAATTGGAGATCACAAGTGTACAACAACAACATTGAACACAAAAACAAAGTCAAGGAAGAGTCAAGAAAAATGTGTTGAAGAATAGCTATGTAATAGAGTTTAGGAGATAAATTGTTATACATGAATTGTTATATTTGTGGTTGTGTGTGCTTTGTGCATTGAACAAATCTTGTTAAGAATCAAGTAGGGAGTAGATGATGATGAGTTGAAAATATTGGAAAGTTATTTTGAGACTTAAAATGAAGTTTTAAGAACTGACTCAAAATAATCGATTATTGTTAAGTATAATCGATTATTTCAGCAAGTGGGTAAGTAGAATACCTTGCTGTAATAATCGATTATTAGTCAAATAATCGATTATTTCAGAAGCAACTCTCTGGAATAATCGATTATCCAGCTAAATAATCGATTAAATTGTTCTTGGTTGATTTCCAGAAATCTGAAGAACAAAATAATCGATTATTCTTTAAAATAATCGATTATCTGGGTTTGAAGTTTCTATAAATAACTTGAACTCTTTTGAAACATAAGACAATTGTGTAAGAACTGAAAAACAAATTGTGAAAACATTTTTGAGAGTCTATGTGACTTCTCGGAGAGTTTTCTTTGTGAAATCCAAGAGAAAAACGTTTGTGAAAAACTTGTGAGGAAATCATCATCATCATCATACTCTTGAAAGAAGAAGACAAAGACTTGTTCAAGAATTCCAGGTGAATTCGTTCCATTTTAATTCTTTGTGAATCTTTGTGGAAAATCTTGAGAAGGGGTTCTCAAGTGGTGAAGTTTCTTGTAGTGGGTTCTACAAGGGTTGCTTTCTTGGGGTCAAGAAAGTGGTTATCTTTTTGTAGTGAAGTGTATGCATGTGTGTGTGCTTGTAAACCTTCTTGCTTAAAGATAGTGGAAAAATCTTAATCAGGTGGTGATTAAGGACTGGATGTAGGTCACATGTGGAGTGGCTGAACCAGTATAAAAGACTTGTGCAATCTTCTTCTACCCTATCTCTTATATTGTGTAATTCATTGGTGAAACTTTAAAGAAGATAAAACTTGGTTAATAAGTGCATGTGAATCTTGATGGTTTGAATCTGTAATTGAATATTATTGCTGAATCTTACTTTGTTGAATCAAGTGAGTACATTGCATTCATATCATTATAACAAGTCTTTAAGGGTGCTTCATTTGAAAATTCTGACATAGAAAAGTTTTAATTGAAATAAAGATCCAAATACTCTGATAAATTTTTAAAGGGTCATTGAATTCAATTCACCCCCCCTCTTGAATTGTGCCATTCTTTTCTAACACAGAAAACCAATTACCAGTTATGTTGTGCATCTGTGTTGGTTTTTAGTCTCCCAAGGTGTAACAAGTAAGTCAGCTAAAGAATTAGAGAGAACCAATGAACAGTAAACCAATTACATGTTATGTTGTGCATCTGTGTTGGTTATTAGTCTCCCCAGATGTAGCAAGTAAGTCAGTTGAAGAATTAGAGAGAACCAATGAACAGTAAACCAATTACATGTTATGTTGTGCATCTGTGTCAGTTATTACTCTCCTGAGGTGTAGCAAGTAAGTCAGTTGACAAATTAGAGACAACCAATGAACAGTAAACCAATTACATGTTAAGTTGTACATCTGTGTTGGTTAATAGTCTTCCCAGGTGTAACAAGTAAGTCAGTTAAAGAATTTGAGAGAACCAATGAACAATAAATAATTACATGTTATGTTGTGCATCTGTGTATGTTATTAGTCTCCCCAGGTGTAGCAAGTAAGTCAGTGGAAGAATTAGAGAGAACCAATGAACAGTAAACCAATTACATGTTATGTTGTGCATCTGTGTTAGTTATTACTCTCCCGAGGTGTAGCAAGTAAGTGAGTTGAAGAATTAGAGAAAACCAATGAACAGTAAACAATTACATGTTATGTTGAGCATCTGTGTTGGTTATTAGTCTTCCCAGGTGTAGCAAGTAAGTCAGTTGAAGTATTAGAGAGAACCAATGAACAATAAATAATTACATGTTATGTTGTGCATCTGTGTATGTTATTAGTCTCCCCAGGTGTAGCAAGTAAGTCAGTTGAAGAATTAGAGAGAACCAATGAACACTAAACCAATTACTTGTTATGTTGTGCATCTGTGTTGGTTATTAGTCTCCCCAGGTGTAGCAAGTAAGTCAGTGGAAGAATTAGAGAGAACCAATGAACAGTAAACCAATTACATGTTATGTTGTGCATCTGTGTTAGTTATTACTCTCCCGAGGTGTAGTAAGTAAGTGAGTTGAAGAATTAGAGAAAACCAATAAACAGTAAACAATTACATGTTATGTTGAGCATCTGTGTTGGTTATTAGTCTTCCCAGGTGTAGCAAGTAAGTCAGTTGAAGTATTAGAGAGAACCAATGAACAGTAAACCAATTACCTGTTATGTTGTGCATTTGTGTTGGTTATTAGTCTCCCCAGGTGTAGGAAGTAAGTCAGTTGAAGAATTAGAGAGAACCAATGAACAGTAAACCAATTACCTGTTATGTTGTGCATCTGTGTTGGTTATTAGTCTCCCCAGGTTTAGGAAGTAAGTCAGTTGAAGAATTAGAGAGAATCAATGAACAGTAAACCAATTACCTGTTATGTTGTGCATCTGTGTTGGTTATTAGTCTCCCCAGGTGTAGCAAGTAAGTTAGTTGAAGAATTAGAGAGATCCAATGAACAATAAACCAATTACCTGTTATGTTGTGCATCTATGTTGGTTATTAGTCTCCCCAGGTGTAGCAAGTAAGTCAGTTGAAGAATTAGAGAGAAAAAATGAACAGTAAACCAATTACCTGTTATGTTGTGCATCTGTGTTGGTTATTAGTCTCCCCAAGTGTAGCAAGTAAGACAGTTGAAGAATTAGAGAGAACCAATGAACAGTAAACCAATTACCTGTTATGTTGTGCATCTGTGTTGGTTATTAGTCTCCCCAAGTGTAGCAAGTAAGTCAGTTGAAGAATTAGAGAGAACCAATGAACAGTAAACCAATTACCTGTTATGTGGTGCATCTGTGTTGGTTATTAGTCTCCCCAGGTGTAGCAAGTAAGTCAGTTGAAGAATTAGAGAGAACCAATGAACAGTAAACCAATTACCTGTTATGTTGAGCATCTGTGTTGGTTATTAGTCTCCCCAGGTGTTTCAAGTAAGTCAGTTGAAGAATTAGAGAGAACTAATGAACAGTAAACCAATTACAGGTTATGTTGTGCATCTGTGTTGGTTATTAGTCTCCCCAGGTATAGCAAGTAAGTCAGTTGAAGAATTAGAGAGAACAAATGAACAGTAAACTAATTACCTGTTATGTTGTGGGTTTGTGTTGGTTATTAATCTCCCTAGGTGTAGCAAGTAAGTCAGTTGAAGAATTAGAGAAAACCAATGAACAGTAAACCAATTACATGTTATGTTGTGCATCTGTGTTGGTTATTTGTCTCCCCAGGTGTAGCAAGTAAGTCAGTTGAAGAATTAGAGAGAACCAATGAACAGTAAACCAATTACATGTTATGTTGTGCATCTGTGTTGGTTATTAGTCTCCCTAGGTGTAGCAAGTAAGTCAGTTGAAGAATTCGAGAGAACCAATGAACACTAAACCAATTACTTGTTATGTTGTGCATCTGTGTTGGTTATTAGTCTCCCCAGGTGTAGCAAGTAAGTCAGTGGAAGAATTAGAGAGAACCAATGAATAGTAAACCAATTACATGTTATGTTGTGCATCTGTGTTAGTTATTACTCTCCTGAGGTGTAGCAAGTAAGTCAGTTGAAGAATTAGAGAGAACCAATGAACAGTAAACAATTACATGTTATGTTGTGCATCTGTGTTGGTTATTAGTCTTCCCAGGAGTAGCAAGTAAGTCAGTCGAAGTATTAGAGAGAACCACTGAACAGTAAACAAATTACCTGTTATGTTGTGCATTTGTGTTGGTTATTAGTCTTCCCAGGTGTAGGAAGTAAGTCAGTTGAAGAATTAGAGAGAACCAATGAACAGTAAACCAATTACCTGTTATGTTGTGCATCTGTGTTGGTTATTAGTCTCCCCAAGTGTAGCAAGTAAGTCAGTTGAAGAATTAGAGAGAACCAATGAACAGTAAACCAATTACCTGTTATGTTGTGCATCTGTGTTGGTTATTAGTCTCCCCAGGTGTAGCAACTAAGTCAGTTGAAGAATTAGAGAGAACCAATGAACAGTAAACCAATTACCTGTTATGTTGTGCATCTGTGTTGGTTATTAGTCTCCCCAGGTGTAGCAAGTAAGTCAGTTGAAGAATTAGAGAGAACCAATGAACAGTAAAGCAATTACATGTTATGTTGTGCATCTGTGTTGGTTATTAGTCTCCCCAGGTGTAGCAAGTAAGTCAGTTGAAGAATTAGAGACAACTAATGAATAGTAAACCAATTACATGTTAAGTTGTGCATCTGTGTTGGTTATTAGTCTTCCCAGGTGTAGCAAGTAAGTCAGTTAAAGAATTTGAGAGAACCAATGAATGGTAAATAATTACATGTTATGTTGTTGATGAGTCATTATTTTCCCCTATTTTCTTACCTTTCTGTACTTATTTTAATCTCTGATTTGCGCTTAATTATTGATTATCTGCACTGTTTTCTATTTGGGGTTTATTTAGACCGGAAATTCATATTTTTAACTAATTTGAATTTTCTGAATCTAATTATTCCAAATTTCGTTTTCAAGGCAATTTAATAATTATCTGGGCTTTGAATTAATTTCTGGACTTCAAGTGGAGCTGCCGCGTCATCTGCCACATCATCTGTCATTTTCCACCTCAGCACCATTTTCATTTTATATTTTAGCTTATTATAGTTTATTGGGTCAGACTTGTATTTTTATTGGGCCCAATTCGTTTTGCTCATTTAGGTTTAGGTTAGGGCTGACTTGGCAGCCACTAGGGTAGGAGACTTGATGTGACCATGTTGGGGCTGCCTCTCTTGAGTTTTCTGGACATTTTTCCTTCATGCAGCTACAGTGTTTTGATGTTTCTAATTCCCTGTTGCTTTCATTTACGTTTTGCTCTCTTTAGCTGCCATTTTCGTTTTACTCCCTTCTTCTCCTCTTATATGCATTTTGTATCTGAACTGAACCTTTACATTTGAAATACAGATTGTCATTTTCGTTTCCTTCTCTGCCTTGCATTTTCGTTTTCTATTTTCATTTTAATATGGAAGGCTAAAATCCCCTAGGTTTGGTTCTTGTTGTGGATTGTAATCTCTCTTTGAGGTTGGGTATGTTTGTATGTCTCTGTTCTGCTTGTTCTTCTCCATTTAACCTCTCTGTAATGGGCTGTGCTCCAAGCCACAGTTGCTTAATCTGTGAAGAGGTTGATGTTGTATACGTTTGCTTAATTAGTGTAGGGAAATCTTGAGTTAATCTTCGCTTAGTTGGTTAACTCAGATGGAACAAGGATTAAGTGGTTACTAGAGTAATGATTGAGAACCAGGGATAAAAGAGTTACAATCCGAACAAGGAGCCAATCCATTTTTACTTGCTATTTTATTTCGTTTTATTGTGTTACGAACTAAAAACCTGAAAGCAAACCCCCCCTCCACTGTGTGTTTAAGCCTTTAACAGTAAACGACGGTCCTTGGGAGACGACCTAGGAGTCACTTCCTAGTACTACATTTAATTGTATTTATTTGACCGGATACGGCTCCGACCAAATTTGTCGCCGTTGCCGGGGAATAATGGTTTTTTGTCTTAGGATTCTAGTTTGTGCGTGTGCGTTGAGTGGAATAAATTCTTAGTATGTTTATGTGTTCATTTGTGTTTTATTTCAGTTTGGAGTGATGTAAAAAACACAATTAAGTGCAGCTAGGGGTTAACCTAGGTCGTTCTCTCAAGGAATAATGCATTTAAGCCATAGGATTCAAGCAACGGAAATTAAAATAGAAGGGGGGGTTTGATTGAAAAAGAAACAAATAAATGGTAACCAAACGGTAACAAAGAATAAACTAAACAGTTGGATTCCTTAACTAGATAGCTTGACCTCTTATCCTCAATTAATCTAAACATGCAAGTTACTGAGTTAAATCACATTCGAGCTCCTAATTAACCAACTAAGCGAAGATTAATTAAGAATTAAACAAAGTAAGTTGCAATTAAGCACTTACACAACCCACTTCAATTCTCTATTTGTAAATCTCATCACAATTCACATAATCTCGTTAACTAAGCGAAAACCCAATTATATGACTTGTGAAATTAATAATGGTTCGTCAATTAACTAAGCGAAAATATAAGAACCATTCATTAAGAACTTAATTAGAGATTATGGAACATAATTCAACTCAAAAACAATATTACAATACCATTAACCTCAAAGAGACGTTGCTATCCACATTAAGAAATCCAACCAAAGTTACTTAGCTACTCATAGCACTAGCTAGTAAATTAAACCCTAAGTTAATCAACATTAAAGCCATAAATTTGAAATTAAAATCGTGTGCAGCAGCAAAATAACAGTAGCAACAACCACAAGGCATGAATGAGAAGCTAGAATCGCAATAAATTTCAACCAAAGCAAGAAGCATGAAACTAAAGACAAATTGAACTTGAAATTCTAAATTAAAAGAGGGGAAAGTGAATAACAACTGAAATTAAAGATTACATTCCTAACCCATGGACAAATTCGCATCATAGGAGTCCCAAGAAGTGTTGAAAATGAAGGAAAAAGAAAGAAGAACAAGAAAGAAGAAGAAACCCTAAACTAAACCTAAGAAAAACTAAAAACGGAAGAGAAGGTGGAAGTGGGAGCAAGCCCCCGTGAGTGTGTCTCTAGCCCCTGTCTTCTGCTCTCTTTTTGGGTTTCTTAAATTACCCTTTTGCCCTTCTAGAAGGCTTGGGTCAAATTGGGCCCAAACTGATTTGAACATTGCAAAACAAGGCCCAAAACGTTTCCAGATTCCGTGGGTCATTTTCAGGCTCCATTTTGACCATCTTAGGCTACGAATTAGGAGATGCACATTAGTGAGACATTTGTAGATTTTTCCCTTAGCTTTCCAACGCCACTAAGATTACTCAATTCGGAGTCCTCTAGCTCCAGATATGGCCAAAACACCGAGCAAAGGTCAAACTGCCCAGAAACAGAAATTTGATTAGTTTTGCAATTAAGCCCATAATTCAAATGACAATTAGAAAACATGATAAAACCACGAAATTAACCCTAAATGTGAGAAGTAATCAATGCCATAATGATATGAATTGAAGCACTACATTACGGCTCATCAATTGTGCATCTGTGTTTGTTATTAGTCTCCCCAGGTGTAGCAAGTAAGTCAATTGAAGAATTAGAGAGAACCAATGAACACTAAACCAATTACTTGTTATGTTGTGCATCTGTGTTGGTTATTAGACTCCCCAGGTGTAGCAAGTAAGTCAGTGGAAGAATTAGAGAGAACCAATGAACAGTAAACCAATAACATGTTATGTTGTGCATCTGTGTTAATTATTACTCTCCCGAGGTGTAGCAAGTAAGTGAGTTGAAGAATTAGAGAGAACCAATGAACAGTAAACAATTACATGTTATGTTGTGCATCTGTGTTGATTATTAGTCTTCCTAAGTGTAGCAAGTAAGTCAGTTGAAGTATTAGAGAGAACCAATGAACAGTAAACCATTTACCTGTTATGTTGTGCAATTGTGTTGATTATTAGTCTCCCCAGGTGTACGAAGTAAGTCAGTTGAAGAATTAGAGAGAACCAATGAACAGTAAACCAATTACCTGTTATGTTGTGCATCTGTGTTGGTTATTAGTCTCCCCAGGTGTAGGAAGTAAGTCAGTTGAAGAATTAGAGAGAACCAATGAACAGTAAACCAATTACCTGTTTTGTTGTGCATCTGTGTTGGTTATTAGTCTCCCCAGTGTAGCAAGTAAGTCAGTTGAAGAATTAGAGAGAACAAATGAATAGTAAACCAATTACTTGTTATGTTGTGCATTTGTGTTGGTTATTAGTCTCCCCAGGTGTAGCAAGTAAGTCAGTTGAAGAATTAGAGAGAACCAATGAACAGTAAACCAATTACCTGTTATGTTGTGCATCTGTGTTGGTTATTAGTCTCCCCATGAAGAATTAGAGAGAACCAATGAACAGTAACCCAATTACCTGTTATGTTGTGCATCTATGTTGATTATTAGTCTCCCCAGGTGTAGCAAGTAAGTTAGTTGAAGAATTTGAGAGAACCAATGAACAGTAAACAATTACATGTTATGTTGTGCATCTGTGTTGGTTATTAGTCTCCCCAGGTGTAGCAGGTAAGTCAGTTGAAGAATTAGAGAGAACCAATGAACAGTAAACCAATTACCTGTTATGTTGTGCATCTGTGTTGGTTATTAGTCTCCCCAGGTGTAGTAAGTAAGTCAGTTGAAGAATTAGAGAGAACCAATGAACAGTAAACCAATTACCTGTTATGTTGTGCATCTATGTTGATTATTAGTCTCCCCAGGTGTAGCAAGTAAGTCAGTTGAAGAATTTGAGAGAACCAATGAATAGTAAACCAATTACATGTTATGTTGTGCATCTGTGTTGGTTATTAGTCTCCCCAGGTGTAGCAAGTAAGTTAGTTGAAGAATTTGAGAGAACCAATGAACAATAAACAATTACATGTTATGTTGTGCATCTGTGTTGGTTATTAGTCTCCCTAGGTGTAGCAGGTAAGTCAGTTGAAGAATTAGAGAGAACCAATGAAGAGTAAACCAATTACTTATTATGTTGTGCAACTGTGTTGGTTATTAGTCTCCCCAGGTGTAGCAAGTTAGTCAGTTGAAGAATTAGAGAGAGCAAATGACCAGTAAACCAATTACCTGTTATGTTGTGCATCTGTGTTGGTTATTAGTCTCCCCAGGTGTAGCAAGTAAGTCAGTTGAAGAATTAGAGAGAACCAATGAACAGTAAACCAATTACCTGTTATGTTGTGCATCTGTTTTGATTATTAGTCTCCCCAGGTGTAGCAAGTAAGTCAGTTGAAGAGTTAGAGAGAACCAATGAACAGTAAACAATTACATGTTATATTGTGCATCTGTGTTGGTTATTAGTCTCCCCAGGTGTAGCAAGTAAGTCAGTTGAAGAATTTGAGAGAACCAATGAAGAGCAAACCAATTACCTATTATGTTGTGCAACTGTGTTGGTTATTAGTCTCCCCAGGTGTAGCAAGTTAGTCAGTTGAAGAATTAGAGAGAACAAATGAACAGTAAACCAATTACCTGTTATGTTGTGCATCTGTGTTGGTTATTAGTCTCCCCAGGTGTGGCAAGTAAGTAAGTTGAAGAATTAGAGAGAACCAATGAACACTAAACCAATTACTTGTTATGTTGTGCATCTGTGTTGGTTATTAGTCTCCTCAGGTGTAGCAAGTAAGTCAGTCGAAGAATTAGAGAGAACCAATGAACTGTAAACCAATTACATGTTATGTTGTACATCTCTGTTGGTTATTAGTCTACCCAGGTGTAGCAAGTAAGTCAGTTGAAGAATTAGAGAGAACCAATGAACGGTAGACCAATTACCTGTTATGTTGTGCATCTGTGTTGGTTATTAGTCTCCCCAGGTGTAGCAAGTAAGTCAGTTGAAGAATTAGAGAGAACCAATGAACGGTAAACCAATTACCTATTATGTTGTGCATCTGTGTTGGTTATTAGTCTCCCCAGGTGTAGGAAGTAAGTCAGTTGAAGAATTAGAGAGAACCAATGAACAGTAAACCAATTACCTGTTTTGTTGTGCATCTGTGTTGGTTATTAGTCTCCCCAGTGTAGCAAGTAAGTCAGTTGAAGAATTAGAGAGAACAAATGAATAGTAAACCAATTACCTGTTATGTTGTGCATTTGTGTTGGTTATTAGTCTCCCTAGGTGTAGCAAGTAAGTCAGTTGAAGAATTAGAGAGAACCAATGAACAGTAAACCAATTACCTGTTATGTTGTGCATCTGTGTTGGTTTTTAGTCTCCCCATGTGTAGCAAGTAAGTCAGTTGAAGAATTAGAGAGAACCAATGAACAATAAACCAATTACCTGTTATGTTGTGCATCTGTGTTGGTTATTAGTCTCCCCAGGTGTAGCAAGTAAGTCAGTTGAAGAATTAGAGAGAACCAATGAACAGTAAACCAATTACCTGTTATGTTGTGCATCTATGTTGATTATTAGTCTCCCCAGGTGTAGCAAGTAAGTTAGTTGAAGAATTTGAGAGAACCAATGAACAGTAAACAATTACATGTTATGTTGTGCATCTGTGTTGGTTATTAGTCTCCCCAGGTGTAGCAGGTAAGTCAGTTGAAGAATTAGAGAGAACCAATGAACAGTAAACCAATTACCTGTTATGTTGTGCATCTGTGTTGGTTATTAGTCTCCCCAGGTGTAGCAAGTAAGTCAGTTGAAGAATTAGAGAGAACCAATGAACAGTAAACCAATTACCTGTTATGTTGTGCATCTATGTTGATTATTAGTCTCCCCAGGTGTAGCAAGTAAGTCAGTTGAAGAATTTGAGAGAACCAATGAATAGTAAACCAATTACATGTTATGTTGTGCATCTGTGTTGGTTATTAGTCTCCCCAGGTGTAGCAAGTAAGTTAGTTGAAGAATTTGAGAGAATCAATGAACAGTAAACAATTACATGTTATGTTGTGCATCTGTGTTGGTTATTAGTCTCCCCAGGTGTAACAAGTAAGTCATTGAAGAATTAGAGAGAACCAATGAACAGTAAACCAATTACATGTTATGTTGTGCATCTGTGTTGGTTATTAGTCTCCCCAGGTGTAGCAAGTAAGTCAGTTGAAGAATTTGAGAGAACGAATGAACAGTAAACAATTACATGTTATGTTGTGCATCTGTGTTGGTTATTAGTCTCCCCAGGTGTAGCAAGTAAGTCAGTTGAAGAATTAGAGAGAACCAATGAACAGTAAACCAATTACCTGTTATGTTGTGCATCTGTGTTGATTATTAGTCTCCCCAGGTGTAGCAAGTAAGTCAGTGGAAGAATTAGAGAGAACCAATGAATAGTAAACCAATTACATGTTATGTTGTGCATCTGTGTTGGTTATTAGTCTCCCCAGGTGTAGCAAGTAAGTTAGTTGAAGAATTAGAGAGAACCATTGAACAGTAAACCAATTACCTGTTATGTTGTGCATCTGTGTTGGTTATTAGTCTCCCCAGGTGTAGCAAGTAAGTCAGTTGAAGAATTAGAGAGAACCAATGAACAGTAAACCAATTACATGTTATGTTGTGCATCTGTGTTGATTATTAGTCTCCCCAGGTGTAGCAAGTAAGTCAGTTGAAGAATTAGAGAGAACCAATGAACAATAAACCAATTACATGTTATGTTGTGCATCTATGTTGGTTATTAGTCTCCCTAGGTGTAGCAAGTAAGTCAGTTGAAGAATTAGAGAGAACCAATGAACAACAAACCAATTACCTATTATGTTGTGCAACTGTGTTGGTTATTAGTCTCCCAGGTGTAGCAAGTAAGTCAGTTGAAGAGTTAGAGAGAACCAATAAACAGTAAACCACTTACATGTTATGTTGTGCATCTGTGTTGGTTATTAGTCTCCCCAGGTGTAGCAAGTAAGTCAGTTGAAGAATTAGAGAGAACCAATGAAGAGTAAACCAATTACCTGTTATGTTGTGCATCTATGTTGGTTATTAATCTACCCAGGTGTGGCAAGTAAGTCAGTTGAAGAATTAGAGAGAACCAATGAACAGTAAATCAATTACATGTTATGTTGTGCATCTGTGTTGGTTATTAGTCTCCCCAGGTGTAGCAAGTAAATCAGTTGAAGAATTAGAGAGAACCAATGAAGAGTAAACCAATTACCTGTTATGTTGTGCATCTCTGTTGGTTATTAGTCTACCCAGGTGTAGCAAGTAAGTCAGTTGAAGAATTAGAGAGAACCAATGAAGAGTAAACCAATTACCTGTTATGTTGTGTATCTCTGTTGGTTATTAGTCTACCCAGGTGTAGCAAGTAAGTCAGTTGAAGAATTAGAGAGAACCAATGAATAGTAAACCAATTACATGTTATGTTGTGCATCTGTGTTGGTTATTAGTCTCCCCAGGTGTAGCAAGTAAGTCAGTTGAAGAATTAGAGAGAACTAATGAACACTAAACCATTTACTTGTTATGTTGTGCATTTGTGTTTGTTATTAGTCTCCCCAGGTGTAAAGAGTAAGTCAGTTGAAGAATTAGAGAGAACCAATGAACAGTAAACCAATTACCTGTTATGTTGTGCATATGTGTTGGTTATTAGTCTCCCCAGGTGTAGCAAGTAAGTCAGTTGAAAAATTAGAGAGAACCAATGAACAGTAAACCAATTACCTGTTATGTTGTGCATCTGTGTTGGTTATTAGTCTCCCCAGGTGTAGCAAGTAAGTCAGTTGAAGAATCAGAGAGAACCAATGAACAGCAAACCAATTACATGTTATGTTGTGCAGCAGTGTTGGTTATTAGTCTACCCAGGTGTAGCAAGTAAGTCAATTGAAGAATTAGAGAGAACCAATGAACAGTAAACAATTACATATTATGTTGTGCATCTGTGTTGGTTATTAGTCTCCCCACGTGTAGTAAGTAAGTCAGTTGAAGAATTAGAGAGAACCAATGAATAGTAAACCAATTACCTGTTATGTTGTGCATCTGTGTTGGTTATTAGTCTCCCCAAGTGTAGCAAGTAAGTCAGTTGAAGAATTTGAGAGAACCAATGAACAGTAAACAAATACATGTTATGTTGTGCATCTATGTTGGTTATTACTCTCCCGAGGTGTAGCAAGTAAGTCAGTTGAAGAATTAGGGAGAACCAATGAACAGTAAACCAATTACATGTTATGTTGTGCATCTATGTTGGTTATTAATCTACCCAGGTGTAGCAAGTAAGTCAGTTGAAGAATTAGAAAGAACCAATGAACAGTAAACAATTACATATTATGTTGTGCATCTGTGTTGGTTATTAGTCTCCCCAGGTGTAGTAAGTAAGTCAGTTGAAGAATTAGAGAAAACCAATGAATAGTAAACCAATTACATGTTAT
Source organism: Cajanus cajan (assembly GCF_000230855.2). NCBI lineage: Eukaryota > Viridiplantae > Streptophyta > Magnoliopsida > Fabales > Fabaceae > Cajanus > Cajanus cajan. The sequence goes on from NC_138524.1 coordinate 40,499,584, forward strand.
GTTGCGCATTTGTGTTGGTTATTAGTCTCCCTAGGTGTAGCAAGTAAGTCAGTTGAAGAATTAGAGACAACCAATGAACAGTAAACCAATTACATGTTATGTTGTGCATCTGTGTTGGTTATTAGTCTCCCCAGGTGTAGCAAGTAAGTCAGTTGAAGAATTTGAGAGAACCAATGAACAGTAAACAATTACATGTTATGTTGTGCATCTATGTTGGTTATTAGTCTCCCCAGGTGTAGCAAGTAAGTCAGTTGAAGAATTAGAGAGAACCAATGAACAGTAAACAATTACATATTATGTTGTGCATCTGTGTTGGTTATTAGTCTCCCCAGGTGTAGTAAGTAAGTCAGTTGAAGAATTAGAGAAAACCAACGAATAGTAAACCAATTACATGTTATGTTGTGCATTTGTGTTGGTTATTAGTCTCCCTAGGTGTAGCAAGTAAGTCAGTTGAAGAATTAGAGACAACCAATGAACAGTAAACCAATTACATGTTATGTTGTGCATCTGTGTTGGTTATTAGTCTCCCCTGGTGTAGCAAGTAAGTCAGTTGAAGAATTAGAGAGAACCAATGAACAGTAAACCAATTACCTGTTATGTTGTGCATCTGTGTTGGTTATTAGTCTCCCCAGGTGTAGCAAGTAAGTCAGTTGAAGAATCAGAGAGAACCAATGAACAGCAAACCAATTACATGTTATGTTGTGCAGCAGTGTTGGTTATTAGTCTACCCAGGTGTAGCAAGTAAGTCAATTGAAGAATTAGAGAGAACCAATGAACAGTAAACAATTACATATTATGTTGTGCATCTGTGTTGGTTATTAGTCTCCCCACGTGTAGTAAGTAAGTCAGTTGAAGAATTAGAGAGAACCAATGAATAGTAAACCAATTACCTGTTATGTTGTGCATCTGTGTTGGTTATTAGTCTCCCCAAGTGTAGCAAGTAAGTCAGTTGAAGAATTTGAGAGAACCAATGAACAGTAAACAAATACATGTTATGTTGTGCATCTATGTTGGTTATTACTCTCCCGAGGTGTAGCAAGTAAGTCAGTTGAAGAATTAGGGAGAACCAATGAACAGTAAACCAATTACATGTTATGTTGTGCATCTATGTTGGTTATTAATCTACCCAGGTGTAGCAAGTAAGTCAGTTGAAGAATTAGAGAGAACCAATGAACAGTAAACAATTACATATTATGTTGTGCATCTGTGTTGGTTATTAGTCTCCCCAGGTGTAGTAAGTAAGTCAGTTGAAGAATTAGAGAAAACCAATGAATAGTAAACCAATTACATGTTATGTTGCGCATTTGTGTTGGTTATTAGTCTCCCTAGGTGTAGCAAGTAAGTCAGTTGAAGAATTAGAGACAACCAATGAACAGTAAACCAATTACATGTTATGTTGTGCATCTGTGTTGGTTATTAGTCTCCCCAGGTGTAGCAAGTAAGTCAGTTGAAGAATTTGAGAGAACCAATGAACAGTAAACAATTACATGTTATGTTGTGCATCTATGTTGGTTATTAGTCTCCCCAGGTGTAGCAAGTAAGTCAGTTGAAGAATTAGAGAGAACCAATGAACAGTAAACAATTACATATTATGTTGTGCATCTGTGTTGGTTATTAGTCTCCCCAGGTGTAGTAAGTAAGTCAGTTGAAGAATTAGAGAAAACCAACGAATAGTAAACCAATTACATGTTATGTTGTGCATTTGTGTTGGTTATTAGTCTCCCTAGGTGTAGCAAGTAAGTCAGTTGAAGAATTAGAGACAACCAATGAACAGTAAACCAATTACATGTTATGTTGTGCATCTGTGTTGGTTATTAGTCTCCCCAGGTGTAGCAAGTAAGTCAGTTGAAGAATTAGAGAGAACCAATGAACAGTAAACCAATTACCTATTATGTTGTGCATCTGTGTTGGTTATTAGTCTCCCCAGGTGTAGCAAGTATGTCAGTTGAAGAATTTTAGAGAACCAATGAACAGTAAACCAATTACATGTTATGTTGTGCATCTGTGTTGGTTATTAGTCTCCCCAGGTGTAGCAAGTAAGTCAGTTGAAGAATTAGAGACAACCAATGAACAGTAAACCAATTACATGTTATGTTGTGCATCTGTGTTGGTTATTAGTCTCCCCAGGTGTAGTAAGTAAGTTAGTTGAAGAATTTGAGAGAACCAATGAACAGTAAACAATTACATGTTATGTTGTGCATCTGTGTTGGTTATTAGTCTCCCCAGGTGTAGCAAGTAAGTCAGTTGAAGAATTAGAGAGAACCAATGAACAGTAAACCAATTACATGTTATGTTGTGCATCTGTGTTGGTTATTAGTCTCCCCAGGTGTAGCAAGTAAGTCAGTTGAAGAATTAGACAGAACTAATGAACACTAAACCAATTACTTGTTATGTTGTGCATTTGTGTTTGTTATTAGTCTCCCCAGGTGTAGAGAGTAAGTCAGTTGAAGAATTAGAGAGAACCAATGAACAGTAAACCAATTACCTGTTATGTTGTGCATCTGTGTTGGTTATTAGTCTCCCCAGGTGTAGCAAGTAAGTCAGTTGAAGAATTTGAGAGAACCAATGAACAGTAAACAATTACATGTTATGTTGTGCATCTATGTTGGTTATTAGTCTCCCCAGGTGTAGCAAGTAAGTCAGTTGAATAATTAGAGAGAACCAATGAACAGTAAACCAATTACCTGTTATGTTGTGCATCTGTGTTCGTTATTAGTCTCCCCAGGTGTAGCAAGTAAGTCAGTTGAAGAATTAGAGAGAACCATTGAACAGTAAACCAATTACATATTATGTTGTGCATCTGTGTTGGTTATTAGTCTCCCCAGGTGTAGCAAGTAAGTCAGTTGAAGAATTAGAGAGAACCAATGAACAGTAAACCAATTACATGTTATGTTGTGCATCAGTGTTGGTTATTAGTCTACCCAGGTGTAGCAAGTAAGTTAGTTGAAGAATTAGAGAGAACCAATGAACAGTAAACCAATTACCTATTATGTTGTGCATTTGTGTTGGTTATTAGTCTCCCCAGGTGTAGCAAGTATGTCAGTTGAAGAATTTTAGAGAACCAATGAACAGTAAACCAATTACATGTTATGTTGTGCATCTGTGTTGGTTATTAGTCTCCCCAGGTGTAGCAGGTAAGTCAGTTGAAGAATTAGAGACAACCAATGAATAGTAAATGAATTACATGTTATGTTGTGCATCTGTGTTGGTTATTAGTCTCCCCAGGTGTAGTAAGTAAGTCAGTTGAAGAATTTGAGAGAACCAATGAACAGTAAACAATTACATGTTATGTTGTGCATCTGTGTTGGTTATTAGTCTCCCCAGGTGTAGCAAGTAAGTCAGTTGAAGAATTAGAGAGAACCAATGAACAGTAAACCAATTACCTGTTATGTTGCACAACTGTGTTGGTTATTAGTCTCCCCAGTTGTAGCAAGTAATTCAGTTGAAGAATTATAGAGAACTAATGAACAGTAAACCAATTACCTGTTATGTTGTGCATCTTTGTTGGTTATTAGTCTCCCCAGGTGTAGCAAATAAGTCAGTTGAAGAATTAGAGAGATCCAATGAACAGTAAACCAATTACATGTTATGTTGTGCATCTGTGTTGGTGATTAGTCTCCCCAGGTGTAGCAAGTAAGTCAGTTGAAGAATTAGAGTGAACAAATGAACAGTAAACCAATTACCTGTTATGTTGTGCATCTGTGTTGGTTATTAGTCTCCCTAGGTGTAGCAAGTAAGTTAGTTGAAGAATTAGAGAGAACCAATGAACAGTAAACCAATTACCTATTATGTTGTGCATCTGTGTTGGTTATTAGTCTCCCCAGGCGTAGCAAGTAAGTTAGTCAAAGAATTACAGAGAACCAATGAACAGTAAACCAATTACCTGTTATGTTGTGCATCTGTGTTGGCTCCCTAGGTGTAGCAAGTAAGTCAGTTGAAGAATTAGACAGAACCAATGAACATTAAACCAATTACCTGTTATGTTGTGCATCTGTGTTGGTTATTAGTCTCCCCAGGTGTAGCAAGTAAGTCAGTTGAAGAATTAGAGAGAACCAACGAACAGTAAACCAATTACCTGTTATGTTGTGCATCTGTGTTGGTTATTAGTCTCCCCAGGTGTAGCAAGTAAGTCAGTTGAAGAATTTGAGAGAACCAATGAACAATAAACAATTACATGTTATGTTGTGCATCTGTGTTGGTTATTAGTCTCCCCAGGTGTAACAAGTAAATCAGTTGATGAATTAGAGAGAACCAATGAACAGTAAACCAATTACCTGTTATGTTGCACAACTGTGTTGGTTATTAGTCTCCCCAGTTGTAGCAAGTAATTCAATTGAAGAATTATAGAGAACTAATGAACAGTAAACCAATTACCTGTTATGTTGTGCATCTTTGTTGGTTATTAGTCTCCCCAGGTGTAGCAAATAAGTCAGTTGAAGAATTAGAGAGATCCAATGAACAGTAAACCAATTACATGTTATGTTGTGCATCTGTGTTGGTGATTAGTCTCCCCAGGTGTAACAAGTAAATCAGTTGAAGAATTTGAGAGAACCAATGAACAGTAAACTAATTACCTGTTATGTTATGCATCTGTTTTGGTTATTAGTCTCCCCAGGTGTAGCAAGTAAGTCAGTTGAAGAATTAGAGAGAACCAACGAACAGTAAACCAATTACCTGTTATGTTGTGCATCTGTGTTGGTTATTAGTCTCCCCAGGTGTAGCAAGTAAGTCAGTTGAAGAATTTGAGAGAACCAACGAACAGTAAACCAATTACCTGTTATGTTGTGCATCTGTGTTGGTTATTAGTCTCCCCAGGTGTAGCAAGTAAGTCAGTTGAAGAATTTGAGAGAACCAATGAACAATAAACAATTACATGTTATGTTGTGCATCTGTGTTGGTTATTAGTCTCCCCAGGTGTAACAAGTAAATCAGTTGATGAATTAGAGAGAACCAATGAACAGTAAACCAATTACCTGTTATGTTGCACAACTGTGTTGGTTATTAGTCTCCCCAGTAGTAGCAAGTAATTCAGTTGAAGAATTATAGAGAACTAATGAACAGTAAACCAATTACCTGTTATGTTGTGCATCTTTGTTGGTTATTAGTCTCCCCAGGCGTAGCAAATAAGTCAGTTGAAGAATTAGAGAGATCCAATGAACAGTAAACCAATTACATGTTATGTTGTGCATCTGTGTTGGTGATTAGTCTCCCCAGGTGTAACAAGTAAATCAGTTGAAGAATTTGAGAGAACCAATGAACAGTAAACTAATTACCTGTTATGTTGTGCATCTGTGTTGGTTATTAGTCTCCCCAGGTGTAGCAAGTAAGTCAGTTGAAGAATTAGAGAGAACCAACGAACAGTAAACCAATTACCTGTTATGTTGTGCATCTGTGTTGGTTATTAGTCTCCCCAGGTGTAGCAAGTAAGTCAGTTGAAGAATTTGAGAGAACCAATGAACAATAAACAATTACATGTTATGTTGTGCATCTGTGTTGGTTATTAGTCTCCCCAGGTGTAACAAGTAAATCAGTTGATGAATTAGAGAGAACTAATGAACAGTAAACCAATTTCCTGTTTTTTTGTGCATCTGTGTTTTTTTATTAGTCTCCCCAGGTGTAGCAAGTAAGTCAGTTGAAGAATTAGAGAGAACCAATGAACAGTAAACCAATTACTTGTTATGTTGTGCATCTGTGTTGGTTATTAGTCTCCCTAGTTGTAGCAAGTAAGTCAGTTGAAGAATTAGAGAGAACCAATGAACAGTAAACCAATTACATGTTATGTTGTGCATCTGTGTTGGTTATTAGTCTCCCTAGGTGTAGCAAGTAAGTCAGTTGAAGAATTAGAGAGAACCAACGAACAGTAAACTAATTACATGTTATGTTGTGCATCTGTGTTGGTTATTAGTCTCCCCAGGTGTAGCAAGTAAGTCAGTGGAAAAATTAGAGAGAACCAATGAACAGTAAACCAATTACATGTTATGTTGTGCATCTGTGTTAGTTATTACTCTCCTGAGGTGTAGCAAGTAAGTCAGTTGAAGAATTAGAGAGAACCAATGAACAGTAAACAATTACATGTCATGTTGTGCATCTGTGTTGGTTATTAGTCTTCCCAGGAGTAGCAAGTAAGTCAGTCGAAGTATTAGAGAGAACCACTGAACAGTAAACAAATTGCATGTTATGTTGTGCATTTGTGTTGGTTATTAGTCTTCCTAGGTGTGGGAAGTAAGTCAGTTTAAGAATTATTGAGAACCAATGACCAGTAAACCAATAACCTCTTATGTTGTGCATCTGTGTTGGTTATTAGTCTCCCAAAGTGTAGCAAGTAAGTCAGTTGAAGAATTAGAGAGAACCAATGAACAGTAAACCAATTACATGTTATGTTGTGCATCTGTGTTAGTTATTAGTCTCCCCAGGTGTAGCAAGTAAGTCAGTTGAAGAAATAAAGACAACCAATGAACAGTAAATGAAATGCATGTTAAGTTGTGCATCTGTGTTGGTTATTAGTCTCCCCAGCTGTAGCAAGTAAGTCAGTTAAAGAATTTGAGAGAACCAATGAACAGTAAACAATTACGTGTTATGTTGTGCATCTGTGTTTGTTATTAGTCTCCCCAGGTGTAGCAAGTAAGCCAGTTAAAGAATTAGAGAGAACCAATGAACACTAAACCAATTACTTGTTATCTTATGCATCTGTGTTGGTTATTAGTCTCCCCAGGTGTAGCAAGTAAGTCAGTGGAAGAATTAGAGAGAACCAATGAACAGTAAACCAATTACATGTTATGTTGTGCATTTGTGTTGGTTATTAGTCTTCCCAGGTGTAGCAAGTAAGTTAGTTGAAGTATTAGAGAGAACCAATGAACAGTAAACCAATTACCTGTTATGTTATGCATTTGTGTTGGTTATTAGTCTCCCCAGGTGTAGGAAGTAAGTCAGTTGAAGAATTAGAGAGAACCAATGAACAGTAAACCAATTACCTATTATGTTGTGCATTTGTGTTGGTTATTAGTCAAGAGGGGGGGTGAATTGAATTCAATGACCCTTTATAAATTATCAGAGTACTTGGATCTTTATTTCAAATAAAACTTTTCTAAGTCAGAATTTTCAAATGAAGCACTTCTCAAGACTTGTTATGATAATATGAATGCAATACACTAACTTGATTACAAAATTATGAGGTTCACTAATAATGATCAATTACAGATTTAAACCATCAAGAATTACATGTTATGTTGTGCATCTGTGTTGGTTATTAGTCTCCCCAGGCGTAGCAAGTAAGTCAGTTGAAGAATTAGAGAAAACTAATGAATAGTAAACCAATTACATGTTATGTTGTGCATCTGTGTTGGTTATTAGTCTCCCCACGTGTAGGAAGTAAGTCAGTTGAAGAATTAGGGAAAACCAATGAACAGTAAACCAATTACATGTTATGTTGTGCATCTGTGTTGGTTATCAGTCTTCCCAGGTGTAGCAAGTAAGTTAGTTGAAGTATTAGAGAGAACCAATGAACGGTAAACCAATTACCTGTTATGTTGTGCATCTGTGTTGGTTATTGTTAGAAAAGAATGGCACAATTCAAGAGGGGGGGGGGGTGAATTGAATTCAATGACCCTTTAAAAATTATCAGAGTACTTGGATCTTTATTTCAAATAAAACTTTTCTAAGTCAGAATTTTCAAATGAAGCACTTCTCAAGACTTGTTATGATAATATGAATGCAATACACTAACTTGATTACAACATTATGAGGTTCACTAATAATGATCAATTACAGATTTAAACCATCAAGAATTACATACACTTGCTAATCAAATTTTATCTTCCTTAAAGCTCAACCAAGAAATTGCAAAACAAGAGATAAGGTTGAAGAAGATTGCACAAGTCTTTTATACTGGTTCAGCCACTCCACATGTGACCTACATCCAGTCCTTAATCACCACCTGATTAAGATTTTTCCACTATCTTTAAGCAAGAAGGTTTACAAGCAAACACACATGCATATACTTCACTACTAAAAGATAATCACTTTCTTGACCCCAAGAAAGCACCCCTTGTAGATCCCACTACAAGAACCTTAATCACTTGAGAAACCCTTCTCAAGATTTTCCACAAAGATTCACAAAGAAACAAAAATGAAACGAATTCACCTGGAATTCTTGAACAATTCTTTGTCTTTCTCTTTCAAGGATATGATGATGATGATGATTTTCACAAGAGCTTTCACAAATGTTTTTCTTCTTGGATTTTCACAAAGAAACCTCTCCAAGATGTCACACAGACTCTCTAAACGTTTTTAGAAGTTGATTATCAGTTCTCACTCAAAGTTATGAAGTTTCAAAATAGTTCAAGTCTATTTATAAAAGTTCAAACCCAGATAATCGATTATTTTAAAGAATAATCGATTATTTTGTTCTTCAGATTTCTGGAAATCAACCAAGAACAATTTAATCGATTATTTAGCTGGATAATCGATTATTCCAGAGAGTTGTTCCAGGAATAATCGATTATTTTGGCAGATAATCGATTATTACAGCAAGGCATTCCACTTAGCCCATTTGCTGAAATAATCGATTATATTTAACAATAATCGATTATTTTGAGTCAGTTCTTAAAACTTCATTTTAAGTCTCAAAATAATTTTCCAATGTTCTCAACTCATCATCATCTACTCCCTACTTGATTTTAGACAAGATTTGCTTAATGCACAAAGCACACATACAAGTATACACAAATATAAAAATTCATCTCCTAAGTTCTATTACATAGCCATTCTCCAATACATTTTTCTTGACTCTTCCTTGACTTTGTTTTTGTGTCCAATGTTGTTGTTGTACACTTGTGATCTCCAATTTGTTCCTCTCATGTTGTGATCATCAAAACTCTTAAAGCTTCCAATTCTCCTAAGCTCAACAATCTCCCCCTTTTTGATGATGACAACCTATGGATAATGATCTCAGCCCATAATGCATTGTGCCTCCTTATGGTGTGATGAACCAAAACTGTGATGAACCACAACCTGCACATAACACACACACACAAGCACAATACCTGCAAAAACAACAACTAACCACACACCATATACCATTTCATATACCATTTCTCCCCCTTTGGCATTATCAAAAACAAAGTAAGCCAAGGTTAACAATTACAGCCATGTTTAACAAAACTCAGATCAAATCATTGGTTCAGCAATTCAGATCAAATCACGTGTGCATCATATAGCCTCAATTTTAGACCAAATTAAACTAGCCAAAAATATGCATCACAAAAAAACAGAGTATGCTAGTCAAAAATCAACATATATGCTCACCAAATCAGAGCATTGTGTAACAGCATCCCAAATCAACCTTTGGAATCAGAATTGAACCAACAAACTTTAAAGTCATCAAATTTAAATTGTTCAACATCAAAAACAATAAAAGTGTTCAGAAATTAAAATCATTACATCCCAAAACAGAATTTAAAATCTAAACAAAAATAACAAAAACTGAAATCACTCCTCATCATCCGGAATCCCAAGCTGTGTCTTTATAATTCTGACTTCATGATCTAAGTCATCAAATCTGTCCAGAATTCCAGAATACATAGCTTCATGTTTCCGTGACATCTCCATTAAAGCATCCATCTTGTTGATCATAACCTGCTCAAATGGTGAGAAGGGTTTCAGTTCTGGCTCAGCTTCTCCAGGCTCAGCTTCCACCTGTGGTGGCTGATCCTCATCATGAGAAGGCACACCGTCCTCATCTGTAGCTGGTTCCGTTCTCTGCTCCAGTTCCGCTCAGACCCGCAGCAGCTCTCAATGTGGGTCCGTCCAGCCTGATTAGCTTGCCTTTCACCACGGATTGCATAACTCCTCCATTTGTGGTGGCAAAACAGAGGAATAACCGGATGAGCTCCGGATAATAGGGTCCATCCATCTCAAGAAACGCCTTCAACTCTTGGTACTCCAGGAGGGTTGGAAAGCTAAAACCCTCATTCTTGAACCAATCAAGCTTTAGGGTCTTCGGAGGGATGATTCTCCGACCGGCATACCATTCGAAATAGTGTTCCTGGGCTTTCTCATCAGCGAACCACTTCGACATTAGTTGCTCCGAGGGAAGAGGGCGCTTGCTCCCCCTCACTTCCAGCTTCTTGGGTCTCTTGGAGGAAGATGCCATTGTTGGGTCTTGGAGAAAAATGAAGAAGAAGAGGGATTTGAGAGGTTTTGAGAGAGTTAGGGTTTGGAGGATTTGGGGAAAATGAGAGAATGAGAGAAAACAGAGTTTGTGTGGTGTTTTAAGGCCCTTTGCACGTTCTGGGTATGGAGAAAATGGGTGGTTTTAAGGTTTGGCGCGGAGTTAACCGTTTTAGGAAAATTTAAAACAAACCGCCCAAATAATTGATTATTTATGCAAATAATCGATTATTTGCATCAGTAAACTCAGTTTAAACCATTTTCTGATATGGATAATCGATTATTTTAAGGATAATCGATTATTACAGAGGGTTCATTTTCTATATACTCCCCAGATAATCGATTATTTACAGAATAATCGATTATTCCAGTGGCCTTTCAGATTCTACTACTCAGATAATCGATTATTTCCCAAGATAATCGATTATTACAGTGACTCTTGAGTTCCTTCTTACCAGATAATCGATTATTGCCCAAATAATCGATTATTTCAAAGACTTTTAAAATTCTTCATGCTCCAGATAATCGATTATTTCCCAATATAATCGATTATTTCCATAAATCACTTAAGATAATCGATTATGTCTTAAGATAATCGATTATTCCAGTGAAGATTTGCTTCTCTGAAAATTTTAACTTCTCAAATTTCACAAAGTTTTGTATGCCACTTTCAAATATTATCTTCCACACATCTCTCACATTCATTCTTACAATATAATCAATTCAAATTTGATTCACAAATTATTCCCAACTCAATTCTCAATTGATTGAACCTTTCTCTAGGTAGAGGTTTTGTGAAAATATCAACTAATTGTTTGCTTGTCTCCACAAACTCCACAACACAATCATTCCTTTGAACATGATCTCTCAAAAAGTGGTGTCTTATCTCAATATGCTTAGTCCTAGAGTGCAAAATTGGATTTTTGGTCAGATTTATTGCACTTGTGTTATCACACCTCAAAGGAATCTTGTTCAACTCAATTCCATAGTCTCTTAATTGTTGCTTCATCCAAAGGATTTGAGCACAACAACTTCCAGCTGCAATATACTCAGCCTCAGCTGTACTTAAAGCAACACAAGCTTGCTTTTTGCTATGCCATGAAACAAGTGCACTACCCAACAAGTGACAAGTTCCACTTGTGCTCTTTCTATCTAGCTTACACCCAGCATAGTCTGAATCTGAGTAGCCAATCAGACTCAATGAAACTCCTTTTGGATACCACAAACCAACATTAGTTGTACCTTTCAAATACTTAAGGATTCTCTTTACACCTTTCATATGAGATTCTTTAGGATTTGCTTGAAATCTTGCACATAGGCACACAACAAACATTATATCAGGCCTACTTGCTGTCAAGTATAAGAGTGATCCTATGATACCTCTATATTTTGAATTATCAACAGCAATTCCTTTCTCATCTAAGTCAAGATTGCAATTGTTTGATATTGGTGTGGCAGCCTCCTTACACCCTTCCATACCAAACTTTTTCAAAAGTTCATTACAATACTTACTTTGACTAATGAAAGTCCCATCATGCATTTGTTTGATTTGTAATCCCAAAAAGAAGGTAAGTTCTCCCATCATTGACATCTCAAATTCTCCTTGCATTGTTTTAGCAAACTCTTTACAAAGAGAGGAATTTGTAGATCCAAACACAATATCATCCACATATATTTGCACATACATTGTATCATTTTTAAATCTATTAACAAACAATGTATTGTCCACCTTTCCTCTTTCATAATCATTCTCAATTAGAAATTTGCTCAACCTATCATACCAAGATCTAGGAGCTTGCTTCAAGCCATAGAGTGCCTTTTTGAGCTTGTACACATGATTAGGATTTTTGAAGTCCACAAATCCAGGTGGCTGTTCCACATACACTTCCTCTTGTATCAGCCCATTGAGGAAAGCACTTTTTACATCCATTTGATAAAGCTTGAAATTCTTAATTGATGAATAAGCAAGAAGTAGTCTAATAGCTTCAATCCTTGCTACATGGGCAAAAGTCTCATCATAGTCAATTCCTTCTTCTTGATTATACCCCTTAGCCACTAGTCTTGCCTTATTTCTAAGAATTATTCCAGATTCATCAAGCTTATTTCTGAAAACCCACTTGGTTCCAATTATTGGATAATCTTTTGGTAATGGCACTAAATCCCACACTTCATTTCTTTCAAACTGATTTAGTTCCTCTTGCATAGCCATTAACCAATGCTCATCTTTAAGTGCTTCATCAATGTTCTTAGGTTCAACTTGTGAAACAAATGCCATAGTGTTGCAAATATTTTTGATAGCACTCCTAGTTGTAACACCTTTATCAATATTTCCAATTATGTTATTTATTGATAATTCTCTAGAAGTCTTCCACTCTTTTGGCAATTGTTCACATGTTACCTTTTCTTTCTCATGTGATACACTCTCCTTAGATTTTTCATTTGGTTCACTCTCCAATAGGGGTTGATCAAGCAATTCATTTAAATCTTCAATTTCAGTTTGCCTAGTCTCTTGCTTATTTGATTCATCAAATACTACATGAACGGATTCTTCTACAACTAGAGTTCTCTTATTGTAAATTCTATAAGACTTACTATTTGTAGAGTATCCTAGAAATATTGCTTCATCAGCCTTTGCATCAAACTTCCCAAGTTGTTCTTTCCCATTGTTCAGCACATAACACTTGCAACCAAACACTCTAAAATAGGAAATGTTAGGCTTCTTTCCTTTATAGATTTCATAGGGTGTTTTCTTTAAAATAGGCCGAATTAGAACTCTATTTAACACATGACAAGCTGTGTTAATAGCATCAGCCCAAAAGTATTTTGGTAGGTTTGTTTCATTTAACATTGTTCTTGCAAGTTCTTCTAAGGACCTATTTTTCCTCTCAACAACTCCATTTTGTTGAGGTGTCCTAGGTGCTGAGAAATTATGGTTTATACCATGTTCCTCACAGAATTTTTGAAACATGATGTTTTGGAATTCACCTCCATGATCACTTCTTATAGAGGTGATGTTTGAACACTTCTCATTTTGAACAAGCTTAGCAAATTTTCTAAAGGCAGTGAAAGCATCATTTTTATTTGCAAGAAACATAACCCATGTATATCTTGAGTAGTCATCAACAATTACTAAGCCATAGTAGTTTCCACCTAAGCTCATTGTTCTTGATGGACCAAACAAATCCATGTGAATTAATTGCAAAGGTCTAGATGTTGAAATCTGATTTTTGCTTTTAAAACTAGCTTCACTTGCTTGCCCTTTTGACAAGCATCACATAATTTGTCTTTTCCAAACTTGAGTTTAGGTAGACCAACCACCAATTCTTTCCTACTCAATTTATTCAAGTGATCCATGTGAATGTGTGCAGCTCTCCTATGCCAAAGCCATGTGCTTTCTTCTTGAGTTATTAGACATTTAGTATTTGACATTGATATAGAATGCTCTAAGTCTAGCATGTATATATTGTCAATTCTTTTACCAATGAATCTGATTTCATTACTCTTCTTATCACAAATCAAGCAACATGTGTTATCAAATTCAATTTTAAAGCCTTTATCACTCAATTGACTAATACTCAGCAAATTATGTTTCAAGCCATCAACAAGCAAAACATTTTCAATCAATGTTTGAGAGGAGGAATTACCAATATTTCCATGACCAAGAATTTTGCCTTTATTGTTGTCACCATAGGTAACATACCCTTCATTCTTCAATTTCAGACTTGAGAATTTGGAGGGATCCCCAGTCATGTGCCTTGAGCAGCCACTATCAAGATACCACAGCAAATTTTTGGCCCTCAAGCATTCCTACAAAATAAATTCAGAGGAAAAATTTAGGTACCCATGTGGAGGGTCCTTGTTGGTTAGTTCTCAGCCCTTGACTCTTCTCAACCCAAATCATTTTTCCACTTGGAACTCCAAATTTTCTTGAGTAACAGTTCCTAATAGTATGACCCATTTTACAACAATAAAAACAAGTTGCTTGTTTAGAAAAGTTACTTTTGAGTTTTCTAAAATTTTGACTTTTCACAAAAGCTACTTTCCTAGACTCAAATGGTATGCTTGTGCTTGGATTAAAGCCAAGTCCGCTCCTATCAAAAGTGTTTCTTTGCTTTCCCAAAAGAATATTCAAATTTCCATTTCCCTTTGTGAACCTTGCAAGTGTGGATTTCAAATCAGTATTTTCTTTTTCAAAAACTTTGCAATGTTCACAAACATCTTTTGAGGAATGAGCTTCATTAAAGTTAAACATTGTTTGAAGATTTTCATGCTCATGTTTTAAATCTTCAAGCTCTTGTTCAGCTTCAATTAAAGCATTTTCATACCATTTCAGCTTGTTTTTCAATTTTAAATTTGAGGCACCTAATTTGACAGCCTCTTCATGAATTTGAATGAAAGCTTCTTGAAGTTGGTCATAATCAGGATTTGATTCAAGGTCTGAGTCACTTACTATTGTGTCTTTGTCGCCACCGGCCCGAAAGGGCCTCGGCGGTCGCGAAGACGGTCGAGCTCGCTTTTTATTTTGGTTTTGAAAATGTATTGGATTATTAGAACGACTTGTTCTCAAACTGAGACCTTGTCGATCTTATCCAATTTATTTATTAAAAGTCTCACCAATCCATGTTAATCCCAAGTGGGACCCTCCATGGATTAGCGGTTTTCGTAAAAGGAGGGTTCGTGGAGTCGCCACCAATGTTTTACTCAAAACATTGGAAAAAGGGATAAGGCAATTGATTTTATAAATCAACTTCGGTCATTACAACCAGAGTTGGGTAAGGGAGTCGGTTACGCGTGGGGAAGGTGTTAGCACCCCACAGCGCCCCTTTCGGGTTCCCTATGACAGATTATTTCTAAAATAACAGTGTAAAATTACTAAATTACCCCTATTTATTATAAGCGATTATAAATTAACTATCTACATGATGACAGTTAAATATGCACATAGAAAGCAGTAAAAGGAAGGATTTAAGAAGAAACCTTTGAAGCGTGCTTTTATATATTAAAGTAAAACTGGGAAGCTTTTTGGCGTTCCCGCGCTCTACAAGCCCGCTCGCTCCCTCCTATAAAATTTTAACTATGGAAATCCGGAGGATTTCCCTTCGACTAGGTTCGATCCTCAAGCAAAAATGGCTCGGGGCTCAAGAACTTCGTCGGATCAACTCTCCAAGTGATTTCTAGGGAGAGCACTGCTCAAAAAACCCCAGAATACTCAAGGAGAGGGTTAAAACTGTGTGTGTAAGTGTCCAATGACGTCCAATTGACGTCATATTTATAGGGAACAGGCGCAATACGGTCCCTGGAGCCAATACGGCCGTATTGAAATTTTTGAACTTCAATACGGCCGTATTGAGTTCGATACGGCCCGTATTGAAGTTTTTGAACTTCAATACGGCCGTATTGAATTCAATACGGCCCGTATTGAAGTTTCAAGACTTCAATACGGCCGTATTGAGTTCGCTGCGGCCGTATTGTAGTTCAAAATACTCAATACGACCGTAGTGAACCCCTGAGAGGCCGTATTGGCTTCATTCCTCCCACTTTTCTTATTTTTGGCTATCCTAAGACCTCTAGACCTATAGAGAACCCTCCTTGGGCCTTCTAGGAGTCCTTCTGGATGATCTTTCTTCAGTCTTCGAGGGTCTTCAAGCTTTATTTCCGACCCGGACAATTTTAGGGGTCTACAGCTGCCCCCTCTTTACTTGGTCAAACGGTCTTTTGGTGTACCGGCTGACAAGTAAAGGAATTGACCCAATTGTCCGGGTGATGTGCCGACCTTCTGACTTGTAATGTCTTCCGGTGGAAAAATCGTTGAGTAGCCTCTCCAGGTTGATGCATACCTTGGTGCTTCTGACATCCTCGGTAGCTGAGTTTACCCTCTCCAGGGTCAACTTCACTCGACGCCCGAGCCGGAAGTTGAACACCAACGCACCTCTGATGACGCTGATGGTTGAGTACCGTCTCTCCAGACTTTGCCACTTAACATGCGGCAGGTGAGTAACGTCTCTCCAGACTTTGCCACTCAACATGTGGCTGATGAGTACCGTCTCTCCAGACTTTGCCACTTAACATGCGGCAGGTGAGTACCGTCTCTCCAGACTTTGCCACTTAACATGCGGCAGGTGAGTATCGTCTCTCCAGACTTTGCCACTCAACATGTGGCTGCCTCTCAACATGAGGCGGTTGAGTTTACCCTCTCCAGGGTTTGCCACTCAATCATGTGGCTGCCTCTTAACATGAAGCGGTTGAGTTTACCCTTTCCAGGGTTTGCCACTCAATCATGTGGCTGCCTCTTAACATGAAGCGGTTGAATTGAGTTTGTCTCCACAGTCCACGATGCTGCTTCGACGGTTTGCTTTTCTGATTTTGTGCCACTGAGGGCTGGATAACGCAGGGATCCGTCTAGGGGATGTGCAGTCATTCATAGGTTCTTGTGCCCCAACTTGCTTTGCTTAGTTGGTTCCCATGGGGTATTTCTGACTCCTTGGGGTGTAGACACAGATGCTCTCTCTTTGAGTTGAGCGATGCCTTATGCTTGGCTGTCGTCCTTTCGACATAAGTGGAGTATCCCGGTTGTCCTTATTCGGGTGTCTCTTTTGATTTTCTGATCTTTGTAGCCTCTGTATAGGCTGTTATCCACTAGGGGATCCTGTCATTCATTTCTTGACTGGCCTCTTCTGTTAGGCAGATAATCTTGATGTTCGATGTTTGGCTGGGCGCCAAATTCCGCTTGGGGAATTTTATTAATCTTTTTGATTTTCTTCTCCTTTTGTAGGGATGCCTCTTGAGTAGGCGATCGTCCACTGGGGATTGATTTTGATTGGCCTCTTCTGTTAGGCGGATTTTCTCAATGTTCATTGTCTGGCTGATAGCCGAATTCCACTTGGGGAATAGTTTATTGATCTTTTGATTTTTGCTTTTTGAAGGGGTGCCTCTTGAGTAGGCAATTGGGAATTTGGGGATCTTATTTATCCCAGAGTATTATTTAGGAAGCCTCTGCAGGCTTAACCTCACTCAACGCCTGAGTCGGAGAGCTATTTTCCACTGAGGAAGTTTGAAATCCTTTGACTTGGATATACTGCTTAAATGATCGTACTTCCATTGGAGATTTTGACGATCTTTGCCTTGGTAGCTCTCGTTGGGGATTTTGAATCCAAGAGCATGAGTTGAGGTTCCCTCTGGGGAGTATTATTTCTGCGAGCCTCTCCAGGCTCAATTATTCTGAGGGAGTATTATTTCTGCGAGCCTCTCCAGGCTCAATTATTCTGAAAGAGTATTCTTTCGGTGAGCCTCTCCAGGCTCAATTATTCTGGGGGAGTATTGTTTCGGTGAGCCTCTCCAGGCTCAATTATTTTGAGAGAGTATTATTTCGGCAAGCCTCTCCAGGCTCAGTTATTTTGAGAGAGTATTATTTCGGCAAGCCTCTCCAGGCTCAATTATTCTGTAGGAGTATTATTTCGGCAAGCCTCTCCAGGCTTAATTATTCTGTGGGATACTTTTTGTTGGATTTTCTATATCCTTGCCTTTTTCATTTTCGGCTTTTTCTGTATTTTGCCTTTTTTATGTTTTTGGCTTTTGCTGTACAGAATTTAAATTGCTAGAGAATTTAAAATCAAACAGTGGAAATTTTCATTAAATAGAAAATAAGTTTGTATGAGAGAAATCAAAAGAAATCAAAAGATGGGACACAGCCCAAACAAACTAAATACATAAAAATTAAAGGAAGCAATCCGGTCTTCACTCATCGGCCGGCGGATCCTGAGGAGGAGTGGGGTAGTGGCTATGGAGCCAGACTGAGAGGTTGTCGAAACCCTGCACCAAGCTGTCTAGTCGAGTATCGGTACTCTGCTGCCATGTACCGACACTATGCTGAAAAGCATCGAATCGCGTGTCGATGCTCTGCTGAAAAGCATCGAATCGCGTGTTAATGCTTTGCTGCAGTGTGTCGAAGCGAGCGTCAAAGTATCCCCTGTCCGACCGTGATGTGCTAGCCTCTGGCTGTGGGGCGTCGCCTCCCTCAAAGTCGAGGTTGTTGAGGAGGTCGTTGAAGGTCTCGAGGCCATCTACTCGCACAAACCCCCCTCCTGGCGATCTAGCGATGATCTTCATGTTAATCAGGGTAGAGGCACCAATCAGCTTCGGCGCCAATGCCCCTGGCTCTGCACCATCGGGACATCCCCATGTCTCCGCCAGCTGTGAGAGGAGTGGGGCAACCAAGATGTACCCCTGTCTGGACTCTCCTCCCTCTCGTACCCCAAGCTTCTTCACGTGCTCGAGGAAGAAATATCCAGGATTAGCCTTCCGGCCGGTGGCCATGCAATATAAGGCCAGCAGATCCGGCCGTGTAATCGACTCCGGACTCTTGGACCTACCATGAATAGTACTGGTGAGGATCTTGTGACAGATCCTAAGAGCAGTCGGGAGCCGGGAGCCCTTAACCCCTGGATGATAATCCCGTCGGCCAGTGAGCAAACTCCACATCTCAACCGGAGTCCACTGATCAGGCCACTCGCATATGGCATCTCGGAATGCCAGCTGATCAGTGCGGCTGAAAAACCCTGCCTGGACGTTGAATTCGTCCAACGTCAGCGAGCGGTATCCTTCATTCATCCAGAAGTCCACCGCGCAAACATCCTCCCCATAGCTGTTAGTCGACTCCGTGACGCCGACTGTAGCCAAGAACTCCTTCGTGGCCGTCAAATATAGCTGGGATGGTGGATTAAGAACAAATCCCCATCCTATGGCGTCGAAGTAGCTCCTGACATCGTTCTCCAAGCCCACTGCTCGGAGAAGCTCAAAGTCGAGCACCCTTGACGGCTCGATGGTGAACGTCTCTATGAGCTCCAGTCGTTGTCTGTGTCGATCTGTCAACTCACGTCTAGGTGGGGCTCTCTGCCTTTTCCTGGATGACTCTGCCATTTTTCTGAAGAGATTTTGGGAGTACACTCACAAGCAAGGATGCAGAGAATGAAGATTGGATGCAAAAAATGAGAGGGGGGAAGGCTTATTTATAGGCAAATTTTCGCCAATACGGCCCGTATTGGATTCAATACGGCCGTATTGGCTTTTCTGTTAGTGTACAAAAATTTCTACCAATACGGACCGTATTAAACTTAATACGGTTGTATTAACCTTGAATACGGGCGTATTGGATTTTAATACGCCCGTATTGAAGTTAAAACGTTGCGCTTAACGTTAACTTCAATACGGCCGTATCTATACCAATACGGGCGTATTGGGCCCCCTTTTTTTTTTTTTTTTTTTTTTTTTTTTTTTTTTGAATAAACAGAGAATAAGTGATCTTCTAGTACACCTATCATCTGTATGCATGTATGCAAATATGATGCACCTAGTTCTATTTGATTCGTTTTTCAAAAGAATTAATCGATGCGTTCTTTGTTTGGATTTTGCCATTCCTTCTGGACAGACTGTGCTTTGCCGATTTCTGTAACTGAGGAATGATGCGTATTTTGATTTTGGTGTCATCAACCAAATGATTCTTCCCTTCCTTTAGAAGATGTGTCAACCCTCCTATTGACCACTATATCTCCATGTTTCCACTAGATTATTAAAAAAAATCGTTGGGACAAGAGAGAAAAGAAGGAAAGGATATATATTTTCAAAAGTTTGTGTTTTAGAAGGGATTATTTATTTTTGAAAAAAATTGGATTTTGAAAGAATGGCTGGCCAATGGTAGGCTCAAGTGTTTAGGTTAGTTTGATTAAACACTTATGAGGTTAAGCACATCTTTGTTATTAATGATTGTGTTTTGACAACTTGGATAGCTCTTCTTGAGCCCCTTGTTGAATTCCATTGATGGTACCATCATGGATTTATTTTGTTCTTTTTCTTTTTGATGGCCCTTACTTTTGCCTAAAACACCCATTTGTGGTGTCTTAGCGGGCTTTTGTTTTTGTTTATTATTTTGTAACCCTAATTTTTGCCTAGGTCACCCTTTTGTGGGATTCCTAGCGGGTCTTATGCTCTTATTTTTGCGCAGCCCTCTTTTTGGGTTTCCTGCCGAGCTTCTTTTATATTTTTAGGATTTCTTTTTATCCACGATGACACTTATTGAAGCCAAGAAAAGGTGCTCCAAGTTGTCGTGCACACTTCCACGCAAAATGATGTGGGTTTATTGATTATTAAGACGATTTTAACCTCTCTTATGTTCATTCAAACAGGGTTAAATAATGTGGTTTAGAATTTTATTGCAAGCAAGAAAAGAAGCAATAAGAAATAATGAAGAATGATTTTATTATAATCATAGTGGAAACATGTGCCCTATCGAGGCTCGGGGGTCGGGCTGTCCCCGAGGAGTGATCTCTAATAGTCACTGAATTTACACATTCCTATTAGAAGGAAAAGGACACTTGATGACGACAGCTGGCCTTGACGTTTGTGAACCAGCCTTCCTAAAGATCTGGCTTAAAGAACATTGAGAAGGATCTTGATTCCTCTTCGTTCTTTGATCTTTGCTAGGGTTGTATCCTAACCCTTGTTTCCCCGG
Organism: Cajanus cajan; assembly: GCF_000230855.2. NCBI lineage: Eukaryota > Viridiplantae > Streptophyta > Magnoliopsida > Fabales > Fabaceae > Cajanus > Cajanus cajan. Next base: position 40,520,255 of record NC_138524.1, read on the forward strand.
ATTATCCTTGATAATGGGTAGCTCCGGGATTCCTTGGGAGTCCTTGCCTAATCCTTGTCCTGGCAAGTATCCGTTCTTTGTGAGCATATGAGCTACCTTCTTCATTTCTCGGGGAAATGTCTCAACATTGGCGATTTCCAATGCTTGGAAGGCGGTTTCCAAAGCTTCCTCTGCTGCATCCACATAAGGTATGTTGGATGGCTTGCTGATGAGTATGTCATCTTCAGCTTGCACGGTCACCAGTTTGTCACCCACTATGAACTTGACTTTCTGGTGGAGCGTAGAGGGTACAGCTTTCGCATCATGAATCCAAGGTCGGCCGAGGAGACAGCTGTATGCAGGAGTAATATCCATCACTTGAAATTCGACGTTGAAGATAGTGGGTCCAATTTGGATTGGAAGATTGATTTCTCCCACTACTTCTCTTTTAGATCCGTCGAAAGCTCGAACTATCATGTTGCTCGGGCGCATTTGGACTCCCTTGATTGCCACTTGATCGAGCGTTCTTTTTGGCATCACGTTCAAGGAAGATCCATTATCTACCAAGACTTTAGCGATGTAATACTCCTTGCACTTTACAGAGATGTGCAAGGGCTTGTTGTGGTTTGGTCCCTCAGCGGGGATCTCTTCATCTGTGAAAGTGAGGTGATCATTAGCCATGATGTGACTAACAATCCCCTCAAATTTGTCTTGGGAGATGGAATGCGACACATATGCTTCGTTCAAGACTTTCAACAAAGCTTGTCGATGCGGTTCAGAGTTTAGGATCAATGACAGCAGAGTGATTTTCGCAGGCGTCCTGTGAAGTTGATCCGCAATGGAGTACTCACTTTGTCGAATGTACTTCAACAGCTCATCAGTCTCCTCCTCGGATTCTTTTTCCTCGGTTTTCTTTTCTTCTTTTTCTTTATTCTTGGGGGCTTTATCATGAAGATCTTCGGGAGTGTAGATCCTGCCACTCCTAGTCATGCCCCCAAGTCCAGCGATGTTGGAGATATCGCTGTCGGCAGAAGAATGGATGTCGTATATCCATGGCACAGCCTTATTTGATTCGTAGGGGAAAGGCTTTGGAGCGATGATCCTTAACGGCGTCGGACCTTCCCCTTTGTCTGTCTTGATTACCAACAACGGAGTCGCCGTATGCTTGCTTGGTGCAGTTGTTGGTTTGCATTTAATTACCAATGGCGTGCGATCCATTCTGAACATACGCATCGATTATTTCTTTCTTTTTATTAATATTTATTATTAAATTACCAGGAGAGATAAATGCAAATGAATGACTAATGAGATGCAAAGGCAATTAATCTCAATTTTTATTAATTGAAGAAAGTGTACAACTTTTATACAATGCTTTGAAGCAATTTTTTACAAAAGGAGAAAAGCCGGTAAAAACCCACAGGCGGGTTCATATGTCTTTGCCATTCATCTTCGGCTTCCTCCACATGGCGGCCCATTGCTTCAATCTGAGTGTGGACCGCTTGGCTCATATCATCACTGATTTTCTGAGCATCTTTCGCTTTTTGTATATGATAGTTGATCATGGCCTGCAACTCATTAAGCTCATCCTCGGCCCGATCCTTCTCCTCTTGGAGTTTGGCCATTTGTGCCAATCCTTCCCTTTCCTTTTTGCGGAAGCCAGAAAGATTTGCGGCTTGTCGTTGAACAACTTCTCGCCATTGTTGCGCATCGGATCGAGTCAAAAGCAGATCGTCTTGCATATCCTTGATCAACTGTGCCTGCTTTGAATACTCGGCCTCAAGGTGTGCTATCTTCATGTTGACTTCTTGGAGTTGACTACTCGGTTCAACCTTTGGCATTTTGGGTGTCCGAGAAGCCTTCTCATTGAGGTTAGCACACTCATCCTTGAGCCGCTCTATCTCGTGGTCTTTCTTCTTGCATTGCCTTTGAAGACCATCAATAATAAAACTGGATTCTTCATTTTTCTCTTCAAGAACTCTCATCTGAGCTCCCATGATTTCCAGTTTCTTGGTCAAGGCGTCGACTTGCTCTTGCAACACCTTCCTTGTTGCTGTGGTTGCACAAGAAGTGGATGGTTGAGGCATCCCCCTCTCGCTCCTCCATTTCTCATAATCAATGGAGACGGATACCCGAGGCTTTCCAAGCTCGAGATCTCCCTCATAGGTTGGTCTCTCCCACGCTCTCATGACAGCGTGCATGTCCTTCTGATGTTCGGAATCGAAGGAGAAACACAACCCTCCAAGCTCCTCTTGAACAGGAACAATCTGAGTCCTCATAAGTTGTCTCATAACCAATCTAGGTGAGTAGGCTATGCAACCTCTGAGGCCCATCAATGGTATGCTTGGATAACTACCGCATTTCGTCAATACATTACTTGGACGGAACCAAGGACAAACCCACGTGAAGTGCTCAATACTCCACTGTTCCATCTCCTCCTTCCATTCGGAAGCATAGCGGCGGCGTACGGGGATCTTCGAAAAACTTCTCAACGGATCAGGCAAGGTCCCCATGTGACTAGAGGCATAGAAGTGTGTGATGCCCCATACATACAACAAGGAGGTACAACATCGGATAATCTTCCCTTGCTTCTGCTGAGATAGGTTAACAGAAAGCAAGGTGTCGGCAAGAATGGCAGGCACGGGACTTTTCATGTGTACGTCCCAAGCGAAGAAAGCGTCCATAGCAGCATGGTCCACTGTGTTAGCGTGAAAGGGGAATAAGATCGTCCCAAACACGGCTAGCGCTAGAGTCTTGTTGAAAGCTAACCAATCTCCCTCATCAGCCAAGGAAGAAAGGTGGTCTTCAATCATAGCAAGCTTCCAACCCCTGATACTGCCGTTCCCCACTAAAGCGGATGATCGTGATGGCAGTTTGACTTGAGTTGCGACCCTCTCTACGGCCACATGATTTCCATGGAAGATATAGACCCCTGCTGATTTGGGCCATCGAAGCATGAGTTCGTACTCCTCGAGAGTAGGAACTAAGTCAAACTGGGGAAACTCGAAACAATGCAGATCGAGACTCCAAAAATGGACCAATGCTCTCAGAAAAGCTGGATCCACACAGATCTTCATCAAATCGAGGACTCGTCCATAAGATTTTTCGAACTCTATACGAGCCTCTCGTGGCATCAAGGCACAGAGGTGATCCAACCTCTTGGCACGGTACAATAAGAAGTCCACTTTCTTCAATTGCCCTTGCATTCCCCTAGATCCCTCCATAATCTACAATAAAATGCATGATATAAGATGATGGAGATGAATATGCATGCATAGTGTTTATTTAACTAAGCATTATCATGTTTTAGGGTTTTCCTAAGATGATGCATGATATTGCTTGGTTTGGATAAATACATATTTTTTCTTTTGGATATTTTGTATCTTTTTTGTATTTTTTGGGTGAAAAGGGAAACTACCTATATGAATGCAATGAAGGTAGATGTTAACACCATGTACTAGAAGATCTTTATTTCTATTTATTCTTATTATTATTTTAAAAGAATGTTGTATGTTTAAAAGGTGCAATGTATGCTCATACAATGTCACATAAAAATGCACAAACAATTCACTCATCCACGAACAGTCACGAGCGAATCACGAGGTAGGGGTCTCCTGCAGAAAAGTGCATATTCAAGGAGGTTCTAACTGTTCTCACTTGGTCAAAGGCCCCCAAGGTGCCCCCATTATAGGGACCCAATTCCTCTCGTCGTAAGTCGATGGAAAGTTCCAACGCACTGTCGGACTTGAGTTCATGGTTATCACCTTGAGTGATGTTTTCCGACAACGGTCTACGGGCACCTATAGACCCATTCGACAACCGGCCGTACTAACATCCACTCCCTATGGATTACCACTCATGCCCCCGGGTATAGAGGGAACTGTTGTGTGCAAAGGTTTGTGTACAGTTTGTATTTCAAACAATTGCGTAAATTTAAAAATACAACAGTTATTAAAGCCAAATAGATAAACATGTTATCATACAAGTGAGGGGTAATAAAGTAATTTTAAACTATTATTTGTTAAAAATAATCTGTCACTAAATGGGACTGACTCTCGAGGCTTCCCCAGTGAAGTCGCCATCTGTCGCCACCGGCCCGAAAGGGCCTCGGCGGTCGCGAAGACGGTCGAGCTCGCTTTTTATTTTGGTTTTGAAAATGTATTGGATTATTAGAACGACTTGTTCTCAAACTGAGACCTTGTCGATCTTATCCAATTTATTTATTAAAAGTCTCACCAATCCATGTTAATCCCAAGTGGGACCCTCCATGGATTAGCGGTTTTCGTAAAAGGAGGGTTCGTGGAGTCGCCACCAATGTTTTACTCAAAACATTGGAAAAAGGGATAAGGCAATTGATTTTATAAATCAACTTCGGTCATTACAACCAGAGTTGGGTAAGGGAGTCGGTTACGCGTGGGGAAGGTGTTAGCACCCCACAGCGCCCCTTTCGGGTTCCCTATGACAGATTATTTCTAAAATAACAGTGTAAAATTACTAAATTACCCCTATTTATTATAAGCGATTATAAATTAACTATCTACATGATGACAGTTAAATATGCACACAGAAAGCAGTAAAAGGAAGGATTTAAGAAGAAACCTTTGAAGCGTGCTTTTATATATTAAAGTAAAACTGGGAAGCTTTTTGGCGTTCCCGCGCTCTACAAGCCCGCTCGCTCCCTCCTATAAAATTTTAACTATGGAAATCCGGAGGATTTCCCTTCGACTAGGTTCGATCCTCAAGCAAAAATGGCTCGGGGCTCAAGAACTTCGTCGGATCAACTCTCCAAGTGATTTCTAGGGAGAGCACTGCTCAAAAAACCCCAGAATACTCAAGGAGAGGGTTAAAACTGTGTGTGTAAGTGTCAAATGACGTCCAATTGACGTCATATTTATAGGGAACAGGCGCAATACGGTCCCTGGAGCCAATACGGCCGTATTGAAATTTTTGAACTTCAATACGGCCGTATTGAGTTCGATACGGCCCGTATTGAAGTTTTTGAACTTCAATACGGCCGTATTGAATTCAATACGGCCCGTATTGAAGTTTCAAGACTTCAATACGGCCGTATTGAGTTCGCTGCGGCCGTATTGTAGTTCAAAATACTCAATACGACCGTAGTGAACCCCTGAGAGGCCGTATTGGCTTCATTCCTCCCACTTTTCTTATTTTTGGCTATCCTAAGACCTCTAGACCTATAGAGAACCCTCCTTGGGCCTTCTAGGAGTCCTTCTGGATGATCTTTCTTCAGTCTTCGAGGGTCTTCAAGCTTTATTTCCGACCCGGACAATTTTAGGGGTCTACAGTCTTGTGCAGTTCCAGCCATCAAACACAAATTGTTTTCCTCACTTTCAGATTCTCCACTTGTTGTGCTTGAGTCATTGTCTTCCCAAGCAATATAGGCTCTTTTTCCTTTTGCATTTTTCTTAAATTTCTTCTCCTCTTGTTGCTTCTTTAAGATATTTGGATAGTCAGCTTTCATGTGTCCAGGCTTTCCGCATTCAAAGCAATTGAAGGAGGATGTGCTTGCTTCCTCTTTCTTGTTTGGCTTTTTGTTGAACTTGTAGGGAGAGTTTCTCTTTCTTCTTATAAACTTTCTGAATTTCTTCACTAGCAGGTTGAAATTTTCGGTTTCGGAATCATCGGAGCTTGTATCTTCACATACCTCTTTTCCTTTGGCAGATTTTAAGGCCTTCAATGACACTCCTTTGCCTTTCTTGTCTTGCTGCTCATGTTCATCAAATATGTGCAGCTTTTGTTCATGCTCCCTTAATTTCCCAAAGAGAGTAGCTAATGTTAAGGAGGTCAAGTCCTTTGATTCTTCAATGGCTGTCACCTTTGCTTGCCATGTTCTGTCCAAGCATTGCAGCACTTTTAAATTGAGCTCTTCCTTCTCAAATTTCCTGCCAAGGTCAACAAGGTGATTTATCAAGTGTGTAAATCTTTTTTGAAAGTCAGAAATAGATTCACCATTTTGCATTCTAAAAAGTTCATATTCTCTAATGAGAGTATGCTTTCTTGATCTCTTTACATCACTTGTTCCTTCATGAGTGACTTGCAAAGTGTCCCACATTTCTTTAGCAGATAAGCATTGTGAAATCCTGAAAAATTCATCAATAGACAATGCAGATGTGATTATATTTTTTGCTTTCTTATCATGTTGGGCTCTTCTCCTTTCCTCATCACTCCACTCACTCCAATGTTTCTCCTTAAGCTCACCATCATCATTCTTTTTCATAGGGATATAGGGTCCATTTTCTATAGCATCCCATACAGCAATGTCAATAGCTTCAATGAAAATTCTCATCCTAATTTTCCAATAGACATAGTTTTCACCATTGAAAACAGGAGGTCTATGTATGGACACACCCTCACCATATGGTAAATTGTTGTTGGCCATTTTTGAAATCTTGAATAACTCTCAAGAACCTTGCTCTAGATACCAATTGTTAGAAAAGAATGGCACAATTCAAGAGGGGGGGTGAATTGAATTCAATGACCCTTTAAAAATTATCAGAGTACTTGGATCTTTATTTCAAATAAAACTTTTCTAAGTCAGAATTTTCAAATGAAGCACTTCTCAAGACTTGTTATGATAATATGAATGCAATACACTAACTTGATTACAACATTATGAGGTTCACTAATAATGATCAATTACAGATTTAAACCATCAAGAATTACATGTTATGTTGTGCATCTGTGTTGGTTATTAGTCTCCCCAGGCGTAGCAAGTAAGTCAGTTGAAGAATTAGAGAAAACTAATGAATAGTAAACCAATTACATGTTATGTTGTGCATCTGTGTTGGTTATTAGTCTCCCCACGTGTAGGAAGTAAGTCAGTTGAAGAATTAGAGAAAACCAATGAACAGTAAACCAATTACATGTTATGTTGTGCATCTGTGTTGGTTATCAGTCTTCCCAGGTGTAGCAAGTAAGTTAGTTGAAGTATTAGAGAGAACCAATGAACGGTAAACCAATTACCTGTTATGTTGTGCATCTGTGTTGGTTATTGTTAGAAAAGAATGGCACAATTCAAGAGGGGGGGTGAATTGAATTCAATGACCCTTTAAAAATTATCAGAGTACTTGGATCTTTATTTCAAATAAAACTTTTCTAAGTCAGAATTTTCAAATGAAGCACTTCTCAAGACTTGTTATGATAATATGAATGCAATACACTAACTTGATTACAACATTATGAGGTTCACTAATAATGATCAATTACAGATTTAAACCATCAAGAATTACATACACTTGCTAATCAAATTTTATCTTCCTTAAAGCTCAACCAAGAAATTGCAAAACAAGAGATAAGGTTGAAGAAGATTGCACAAGTCTTTTATACTGGTTCAGCCACTCCACATGTGACCTACATCCAGTCCTTAATCACCACCTGATTAAGATTTTTCCACTATCTTTAAGCAAGAAGGTTTACAAGCAAACACACATGCATATACTTCACTACTAAAAGATAATCACTTTCTTGACCCCAAGAAAGCACCCCTTGTAGATCCCACTACAAGAACCTTAATCACTTGAGAAACCCTTCTCAAGATTTTCCACAAAGATTCACAAAGAAACAAAAATGAAACGAATTCACCTGGAATTCTTGAACAATTCTTTGTCTTTCTCTTTCAAGGATATGATGATGATGATGATTTTCACAAGAGCTTTCACAAATGTTTTTCTTCTTGGATTTTCACAAAGAAACCTCTCCAAGATGTCACACAGACTCTCTAAACGTTTTTAGAAGTTGATTATCAGTTCTCACTCAAAGTTATGAAGTTTCAAAATAGTTCAAGTCTATTTATAAAAGTTCAAACCCAGATAATCGATTATTTTAAAGAATAATCGATTATTTTGTTCTTCAGATTTCTGGAAATCAACCAAGAACAATTTAATCGATTATTTAGCTGGATAATCGATTATTCCAGAGAGTTGTTCCAGGAATAATCGATTATTTTGGCAGATAATCGATTATTACAGCAAGGCATTCCACTTAGCCCATTTGCTGAAATAATCGATTATATTTAACAATAATCGATTATTTTGAGTCAGTTCTTAAAACTTCATTTTAAGTCTCAAAATAATTTTCCAATGTTCTCAACTCATCATCATCTACTCCCTACTTGATTTTAAACAAGATTTGCTTAATGCACAAAGCACACATACAAGTATACACAAATATAAAAATTCATCTCCTAAGTTCTATTACATAGCCATTCTCCAATACATTTTTCTTGACTCTTCCTTGACTTTGTTTTTGTGTCCAATGTTGTTGTTGTACACATGTGATCTCCAATTTGTTCCTCTCATGTTGTGATCATCAAAACTCTTAAAGCTTCCAATTCTCCTAAGCTCAACAATCTCCCCCTTTTTGATGATGACAACCTATGGATAATGATCTCAGCCCATAATGCATTGTGCCTCCTTATGGTGTGATGAACCAAAACTGTGATGAACCACAACCTGCACATAACACACACACACAAGCACAATACCTGCAAAAACAACAACTAACCACACACCATATACCATTTCATATACCATTTCTCCCCCTTTGGCATTATCAAAAACAAAGTAAGCCAAGGTTAACAATTACAGCCATGTTTAACAAAACTCAGATCAAATCATTGGTTCAGCAATTCAGATCAAATCACGTGTGCATCATATAGCCTCAATTCTCCTAAGCTCAACAGTTATTAGTCTCCCCAAGGGTAGCAAGTAATTCAGTTGAAGAATTAGGGAGAACAAATGAACAGTAAACCAATTATATGTTATGTTGTTCATCTGTGTTGGTTATTAGTCTCCCTAGGTGTAGCAAGTAAGTCAGTTGAAGAATTAGAGAGAACCAATGAACAGTAAGCCATTTACATGTTATGTTGTGCATCTGTGTTGGTTATTAGTCTCCCCAGGTGTAGCAAGTAAGTAAGTTGAAGAATTAGAGAGAACCAATGAACAGTAAACCAATTACATGTTATGTTGTGAATCTGTGTTGGATACTAGTCTCCCTAGGTGTTGCAAGTAAATCAGTTGAAGAATTAGAGAGAACCAATGAACAGTAAACCAATTACATGTTAAGTTGGTTATTAGTCTCCCCAGGTGTAGCAAGTAAGTCAGTTCAAGAATTAGAGAGAACCAATGAACAGTAAACCAATTACATGTTATGTTGTGCATCTATGCTGGTTATTAGTCTCCCGAGGTGTAGCAAGTAATTCAATTCAAGAATTAGGGAGAACCAATGAACAGTAAACTAATTACTTGTTATGTTGTGCATCTGTGTTAGTTATTAGTCTCCCCAGGTGTAGCAAGTAAGTCAGTTGAAGAATTAGAGAGAACCAATGAACTGTAAGCCATTTACATGTTATGTTGTGCATCTGTGTTGGTTATTAGTCTCCCCAGGTGTAGCAAGTAAGTCAGTTTAAGAATTAGAGAGAACCAATGAACAATAAACCAATTACAGGTTATGTTGTGCATCTGTGTTGGTTATTAGTCTCCCCAGGTGTAGCAAGTAAGTCAGTTGAAGAATTAGAGAGAACCAATGAACAGTAAACCAATTACATGTTATGTTGTGCATCTGTGTTGGTTATTAGTCTCCCCAAGGGTAGCAAGTAATTCAGTTGAAGAATTTGGGAGACCAAATGAACAGTAAACCAATTACATGTTATGTTGTGCATCTGTGTTGGATATTAGTCTCCCCAGGTGTAGCGAGTAAGTTAGTGGAAGAATTAGGGAGAACAAAGGAACAGTAAACCAATTACATGTTATGTTGTGCATCTGTGTTGGTTATTAGTCTCCCCAGGACTAGCAAGTAAGTCAGTTGAAGAATTAGAGAAAACCAATGAACAGTAAACCAATTACATGTTATGTTGTGCATCTGTGTTGGTTATTAGTCTCCCCAGGTATAGCAAGTAAGTCAGTTTAAGAATTAGAGAGAACCAATGAACAGTAAACCAATTACATGTTATGTTGTGCATCTGTGTTAATTATTAGTCTCCCCAGGTGTAGCAAGTAAGTCAGTTGAAGAATTAGAGAAAACCAATGAACAGTAAACCAATTACATGTTATGTTGTGCATCTGTGTTGGTTATTAGTCTCCCCAGGTGTAGCAAGTAATTCAGTTGAAAAATTAGAGAGAACCAATGAACAGTAAACCAATTACATGTTATGTTGTGCATCTGTGTTGGTTATTAGTCTCCCCAGGTGTAGCAAGTAAGTCAGTTGAAGAATTAGAGAAAACCAATGAACAGTAAACCAATTACATGTTATGTTGTGCATCTGTGTTGGTTAATAGTCTCCCCAAGGGTAGCAAGTAATTCAGTTGAAGAATTTGGGAGACCAAATGAACAGTAAACCAATTACATGTTATGTTGTGCATCTGTGTTGGATATTAGTCTCCCCAGGTGTAGCGAGTAAGTTAGTGGAAGAATTAGGGAGAACAAAGGGACAGTAAACCAATTACATGTTATGTTGTGCATCTGTGTTGGTTATTAGTCTCCCCAGGACTAGCAAGTAAGTCAGTTGAAGAATTAGAGAAAACCAATGAACAGTAAACCAATTAGATGTTATGTTGTGCATCTGTGTTGGTTATTAGTCTCCCCAGGTGTAGCAAGTAAGTCAGTTTAAGAATTAGAGAGAACCAATGAACAGTAAACCAATTACATGTTATGTTGTGCATCTGTGTTAATTATTAGTCTCCCCAGGTGTAGCAAGTAAGTCAGTTGAAGAATTAGAGAAAACCAATGAACAGTAAACCAATTACATGTTATGTTGTGCATCTGTGTTGGTTATTAGTCTCCCCAGGTGTAGCAAGTAATTCAGTTGAAAAATTAGAGAGAACCAATGAACAGTAAACCAATTACATGTTATGTTGTGCATCTGTGTTGGTTATTAGTCTCCCCAGGTGTAGCAAGTAAGTCAGTTGAAGAATTAGAGAAAACCAATGAACAGTAAACCAATTACATGTTATGTTGTGCATCTGTGTTGGTTAATAGTCTCCCCAAGGGTAGCAAGTAATTCAGTTGAAGAATTTGGGAGACCAAATGAACAGTAAACCAATTACATGTTATGTTGTGCATCTGTGTTGGATATTAGTCTCCCCAGGTGTAGCGAGTAAGTTAGTGGAAGAATTAGGGAGAACAAAGGGACAGTAAACCAATTACATGTTATGTTGTGCATCTGTGTTGGTTATTAGTCTCCCCAGGACTAGCAAGTAAGTCAGTTGAAGAATTAGAGAAAACCAATGAACAGTAAACCAATTAGATGTTATGTTGTGCATCTGTGTTGGTTATTAGTCTCCCCAGGTGTAGCAAGTAAGTCAGTTTAAGAATTAGAGAGAACCAATGAACAGTAAACCAATTACATGTTATGTTGTGCATCTGTGTTAATTATTAGTCTCCCCAGGTGTAGCAAGTAAGTCAGTTGAAGAATTAGAGAAAACCAATGAACAGTAAACCAATTACATGTTATGTTGTGCATCTGTGTTGGTTATTAGTCTCGCCAGGTGTAGCAAGTAAGTCAGTTTAAGAATTAGAGAGAACCAATGAACAGTAAACCAATTACATGTTATGTTGTGCATCTGTGTTGGTTATTAGTCTCCCCAAGGGTAGCAAGTAATTCAGTTGAAGAATTTGGGAGACCAAATGAACAGTAAACCAATTACATGTTATGTTGTGCATCTGTGTTGGATATTAGTCTCCCCAGGTGTAGCGAGTAAGTTAGTGGAAGAATTAGGGAGAACAAAGGAACAGTAAACCAATTACATGTTATGTTGTGCATCTGTGTTGGTTATTAGTCTCCCCAGGACTAGCAAGTAAGTCAGTTGAAGAATTAGAGAAAACCAATGAACAGTAAACCAATTACATGTTATGTTGTGCATCTGTGTTGGTTATTAGTCTCCCCAGGTATAGCAAGTAAGTCAGTTTAAGAATTAGAGAGAACCAATGAACAGTAAACCAATTACATGTTATGTTGTGCATCTGTGTTAATTATTAGTCTCCCCAGGTGTAGCAAGTAAGTCAGTTGAAGAATTAGAGAAAACCAATGAACAGTAAACCAATTACATGTTATGTTGTGCATCTGTGTTGGTTATTAGTCTCCCCAGGTGTAGCAAGTAATTCAGTTGAAAAATTAGAGAGAACCAATGAACAGTAAACCAATTACATGTTATGTTGTGCATCTGTGTTGGTTATTAGTCTCCCCAGGTGTAGCAAGTAAGTCAGTTGAAGAATTAGAGAAAACCAATGAACAGTAAACCAATTACATGTTATGTTGTGCATCTGTGTTGGTTAATAGTCTCCCCAAGGGTAGCAAGTAATTCAGTTGAAGAATTTGGGAGACCAAATGAACAGTAAACCAATTACATGTTATGTTGTGCATCTGTGTTGGATATTAGTCTCCCCAGGTGTAGCGAGTAAGTTAGTGGAAGAATTAGGGAGAACAAAGGGACAGTAAACCAATTACATGTTATGTTGTGCATCTGTGTTGGTTATTAGTCTCCCCAGGACTAGCAAGTAAGTCAGTTGAAGAATTAGAGAAAACCAATGAACAGTAAACCAATTAGATGTTATGTTGTGCATCTGTGTTGGTTATTAGTCTCCCCAGGTGTAGCAAGTAAGTCAGTTTAAGAATTAGAGAGAACCAATGAACAGTAAACCAATTACATGTTATGTTGTGCATCTGTGTTAATTATTAGTCTCCCCAGGTGTAGCAAGTAAGTCAGTTGAAGAATTAGAGAAAACCAATGAACAGTAAACCAATTACATGTTATGTTGTGCATCTGTGTTGGTTATTAGTCTCCCCAGGTGTAGCAAGTAATTCAGTTGAAAAATTAGAGAGAACCAATGAACAGTAAACCAATTACATGTTATGTTGTGCATCTGTGTTGGTTATTAGTCTCCCCAGCTGTAGCAACTAAGTCAGTTGAAGAATTAGAGAAAACCAATGAACAGTAAACCAATTACATGTTATGTTGTGCATCTGTGTTGGTTATTAGTCTCCCCAGGTGTAGCAAGTAAGTCAGTTGAAGAATTAGAGAGAACCAATGAACAGTAAACTAATTACCTGTTATGTTGTGCATCTGTGTTGGATATTAGTCTCCCCAAGCGTAGCAAGTAAGTCAGTTGAAGAATTAGAGAGAACCAATGAACAGTAAACCAATTACATGTTATGTTGTGCATCTGTGTTGGTTATTAGTCTCCCCAGGTGTAGCAAGTAAGTCAGTTGAAGAATTAGAGAAAACCAATGAACAGTAAACCAATTACATGTTATGTTGTGAATCTGTGTTGGATACTAGTCTCCCTAGGTGTTGCAAGTAAATCAGTTGAAGAATTAGAGAGAACCAATGAACAGTAAACCAATTACATGTTAAGTTGGTTATTAGTCTCCCCAGGTGTAGCAAGTAAGTCAGTTCAAGAATTAGAGAGAACCAATGAATAGTAAACCAATTACATGTTATGTTGTGCATCTATGTTGGTTATTAGTCTCCCGAGGTGTAGCAAGTAATTCAATTCAAGAATTAGGGAGAACCAATGAACAGTAAACTAATTACTTGTTGTGTTGTGCATCTGTGTTAGTTATTAGTCTCCCCAGGTGTAGCAAGTAAGTCAGTTGAAGAATTAGAGAGAACCAACGAACAGTAAACCAATTACACGTTATATTGTGCATCTGTGTTTGTTATTAGTCTCCCCAGGTATAGCAAGTACGTCAGTTGAAGAATTAGAGAGAACCAATGAACTGTAAGCCATTTACATGTTATGTTGTGCATCAGTGTTGGTTATTAGTCTCCCCAGCTGTAGCAAGTAAGTCAGTTTAAGAATAAGAGAGAACCAATGAACAGTAAACCAATTACATGTTATGTTGTGCATCTGTGTTGGTTATTAGTCTCCCCAGGTGTAGCAAGTAAGTCAGTTGAAGAATTAGAGAGAACCAATGAACAGTAAACCAATTACATGTTATGTTGTGCATCTGTGTTGGTTATTAGTCTCCCCAGGTGTAGCAAGTAAGTCAGTTGAAGAATTAGAGAGAGCCAATGAACAGTAAACCAATTACATGTTATGTTGTGCATCTGTGTTGGTTATTAGTCTCCCCAAGGGTAGCAAGTAATTCAGTTGAAGAATTTGGGAGACCAAATGAACAGTAAACCAATTACATGTTATATTGTGCATCTGTGTTTGTTATTAGTCTCCCCAGGTATAGCAAGTAAGTCAGTTGAAGAATTAGAGAGAACCAATGAACTGTAAGCCATTTACATGTTATGTTGTGCATCAGTGTTGGTTATTAGTCTCCCCAGGTGTAGCAAGTAAGTCAGTTGAAGAATTAGGGAGAACAAAGGAACAGTCAACCAATTACATGTTATGTTGTGCATCTGTGTTGGTTATTAGTCTCCCCAGGAGTAGCAAGTAAGTCAGTTGAAGAATTAGAGAAAACCAATGAACAGTAAACCAATTACATGTTATGTTGTGCATCTGTGTTGGTTATTAGTCTCGCCAGGTGTAGCAAGTAAGTCAGTTTAAGAATTAGAGAGAACCAATGAACAGTAAACCAATTACATGTTATGTTGTGCATCTGTGTTAATTATTAGTCTCCCCAGGTGTAGCAAGTAAGTCAGTTGAAGAATTAGAGAAAACCAATGAACAGTAAACCAATTACATGTTATGTTGTGCATCTGTGTTGGTTATTAGTCTCCCCAGGTGTAGCAAGTAATTCAGTTGAAAAATTAGAGAGAACCAATGAACAGTAAACCAATTACATGTTATGTTGTGCATCTGTGTTGGTTATTAGTCTCCCCAAGTGTAGCAAGTAAGTCAGTTGAAGAATTAGAGAGAACTAATGAACAGTAAGCCAATTACATGTTATGATGTGCATCTGTGTTGGTTATTAGTCTCCCCAAGGGTAGCTAGTAATTCAGTTGAAGAATTAGGGAGAACAAATGAACAGTCAACCAATTACATGTTATGTTGTGCATCTGTGTTGGTTAGTAGTCTCCCCAGGTGTAGCAAGTAAGTCAGTTGAAGAATTAGAGAGAACCAATGAACAGTAAGCCATTTACATGATATGGTGTGCATCTGTGTTGGTTATTAGTCTCCCCAGGTGTAGCAAGTAAGTCAGTTGAAGAATTAGAGAGAACCAATGAACAGTAAACCAATTACATGTTTTGTTGTGCATCTGTGTTGGATACTAGTCTCCCTAGGTGTAGCAAGTAAATCAGTTGAAGAATTAGAGAGAACCAATGAACAGTAAACCAATTACATGATATGTTATGCATCTATGTTGGTTATTAGTCTCTCGAGGTGTAGCAAGTAATTCAGTTCAAGAATTAGGGAGAACCAATGAACAGTAAATCAATTACCTGTTATGTTGTGCATCTGTGTTGGTTATTAGTCTCCCCAGGTGTAGCAAGTAAGTCAGTTGAAGAATTAGAGAGAACCAATGAACAGTAAACCAATTACATGTTATGTTGTGCATCTATGTTGGTTATTAGTCTCCCGAGGTGTAGCAAGTAATTCAGTTCAAGAATTAGGGAGAACCAATGAACAGTAAACCAATTACATGTTATGTTGTGCATCTGTGTTAGTTATTAGTCTCCCCAGGTGTAGCAAGTAAGTCAGTTGAAGAATTAGAGAGAACCAACGAACAGTAAACCAATTACATGTTATATTGTGCATCTGTGTTTGTTATTAGTCTCCCCAGGTATAGCAAGTAAGTCAGTTGAAGAATTAGAGAGAACCAATGAACTGTAAGCCATTTACATGTTATGTTGTGCATCTGTGTTGGTTATTAGTCTCCCCAGATGTAGCAAGTAAGTCAGTTTAAGAATTAGAGAGAACCAACGAACAGTAAACCAATTACATGTTATGTTGTGCATCTGTGTTGGTTATTAGTCTCCCCAGGTGTAGCAATTAAGTCAGTTGAAGAATTAGAGAGAACCAATGAACAGTAAACCAATTACATGTTATGTTGGGCACCTGTGTTGGTTATTAGTCTCCCCAAGGGTAACAAGTAATTCAGTTGAAGAATTTGGGAGACCAAATGAACAGTAAACCAATTACATGTTATGTTGTGCATCTGTGTTGGTTATTAGTCTCCCCAGGTGTAGCGAGTAAGTCAGTTGAAGAATTAGAGAGAACCAATGAACAGTAAGCCATTTACATGATATGTTGTGCATCTGTGTTGGTTATTAGTCTCCCCAGGGGTAACAAGTAATTCAGTTGAAGAATTAGGGAGAACAAAGGAACAGTAAACCAATTACATGTTATGTTGTGCATCTGTGTTGGTTATTAGTCTCCACAGGTGTAGCAAGTAAGTCAGTTGAAGAATTAGAGAAAACCAATGAAAGTAAACCAATTACATGTTATGTTGTGCATCTGTGTTGGTTATTAGTCTCCCCAGGTGTAGCAAGTAAGTGAGTTTAAGAATTAGAGAGAACCAATGAACAGTAAACCAATTACATGTTATGTTGTGCATCTGTGTTGATTATTAGTCTCCCCAGGTGTAGCAAGTAAGTCAGTTGAAGAATTAGAGAAAACCAATGAACAGTAAACCAATTACATGTTATGTTGTGAATCTGTGTTGGATACTAGTCTCCCTAGGTGTTGCAAGTAAATCAGTTGAAGAATTAGAGAGAACCAATGAACAGTAAACCAATTACATGTTAAGTTGGTTATTAGTCTCCCCAGGTGTAGCAAGTAAGTCAGTTCAAGAATTAGAGAGAACCAATGAACAGTAAACCAATTACATGTTATGTTGTGCATCTATGTTGGTTATTAGTCTCCCGAGGTGTAGCAAGTAATTCAGTTCAAGAATTAGGGAGAACCAATCAACAGTAAACCTATTGTAGACCCCTAAAATTGTCCGGGTCGGAAATAAGACTCGAAGACTCTCGAAGACCGAAGGAAAGTCAGCCAGAAGGACTCCTGGAAGACCCTAGGATGATTATCTGTAGGTTTAGAGGTCTTAGAGTAGCTTAAAATAAAGATGTGGGAGAATTGAAGCTCAATACGACCTCCTAGAAGTTCAGTACGGCCGTACTGAACATTTTGAACTACAATACGGGCGTACTGAAGTTTTGAAACTTCAGTTCGGCCGTACTGAATTCAATACGGCCGTACTGTAGTTCAAATCTTCAGTACGGGCCGTATTGATGTCAGAGGCCGTACTGCGCCTCACTCCTATATATAGGACGTCATTTGGACGTCATTCCACACTTTTCCACACTTCTTGGACTCTCTCCTTGAGTATTCTGGGGTTTTTGAGCAGTGTTCTGCCCTAGAATTCTCTCTGAGAGCCGATCCGACAAAGTTCTTGAGTTCTGAGCATTTAGCTTGAGAATTCGAACTAGTCGAAGGGAAATCTTTTTGATTTCCATAGTAAAGATTAATTTTTAGGGAAGGAGCGAGCGAGCGTGTAGTGGGAGGGAGTGCCAAAAAGCCTCCTAACATTTGAATATATAAAAGCACGCTTCAAAGGTTTCTTCTTCAAAATCCTTCCTTTTACTGCTTTCTGATTGTTGCATCGCATGCTTAATTTATTCATCATGTAGATATCTTATTCATAGTCGTTTCTAATAAATAGGGGTAATTTAGTAATTTTACACTGTTATTTATAAAATAATCCATCATAGGGAACCCGAAAGGGGCGTTGTGGGGTGCTAACACCTTCCCCGCACGTAACCGACTCCCTTACCCAACTCTGGTTGTAATGGCCAAGGTTGATTTGCGAAAATAAATTGCCTTATCCCTTTTTCCAATGTTTTGAGTAAAACATTGGTGGCGACTCCAAGAACCCTACTTTGCGAAAACCACTAATCCATGGAGGGTCCCGCTTGGGATTAACATGGATTGGTGACTCATTTAATAAAATTGTTAGTTCGATGAGGTCTCAGTTTGAGAATAAGTCGTTCTAACAATCCACCACTTTTCAAAACTTAAAACGAGTCCGACCATCGTCGCGAATGCCAAGGTCCGTTTCGGCGGGTGGCGACACCTATTACTTGTTATGTTGTGCATCTGTGTTAGTTATTAGTCTCCCCAGGTGTAGCAAGTAAGTCAGTTGAAGAATTAGAGAGAACCAACGAACAATAAACCAATTACATGTTATATTGTGCATCTGTGTTTGTTATTAGTCTCCCCAGGTATAGCAAGTAAGTCAGTTGAAGAATTAGAGAGAACCAATGAACTGTAAGCCATTTACATGTTATGTTGTGCATCTGTGTTGGTTATTAGTCTCCCCAGATGTAGCAAGTAAGTCAGTTTAAGAATTAGAGAGAACCAACGAACAGTAAACCAATTACATGTTATGTTGTGCATCTGTGTTGGTTATTAGTCTCCCCAGGTGTAGCAATTAAGTCAGTTGAAGAATTAGAGATAACCAATGAACAGTAAACCAATTACATGTTATGTTGTGCACCTGTGTTGGTTATTAGTCTCCCCAAGTGATGGAAGAGCATGGGCTAAAGGCCCAACCACTAGAGCTATGGCCAGGAGGTTACTTGACGATTTGACTACTTCAGAGCTTAGTGGGCCCAATGGGCTTGGTGGGCCTAGGGTGCTTCTCACTTGGGCTTTAATGGATTAACCACCACATTTTATTGCATTACTTAGTATAGGAATGTAACTTTCATTTTTGGTCTTGTATTTTGACCATAGACTAGTGTTGTTGTACTTGGGCTTATTTTTGGGCTTCTTAGGCTTTGGGCTTTTGATACCCAATATTAGGCTCATTCTTCTTCTTGTATTTTTTTCTATTGATTGTATTCATTAGACCATTGTATTTTGGTCATTAGCTTAGGATTATAGAAGGTATACATTAATAGGAGAATTAGGTTTCATTTAATTATCATTTAGAAGCAATTTGACTTGAATTTGAGTCACATGGAAGGCATGGAGTGGATCCGGCCATGTGAGCTCCAAATTCACTTCAAATCACTTCCAAATGACAATCAAATGGAGGTAGCATCCGTGTGGCTAAGTGAGGTGGCCAAAGTTTGAATTTCAAATTCAAATTTGAAATTCAAATTTGGCGCCACTTTTGGTTAACCAAGGTGCCGCCAACTTTAACCTAGTTTTTCTCCCTATAATTGTAACCTTTTCCTCCTTGTATGAACACTTTTGATATATGAGAATTTTCTGAAAATTATCTTCAGCCAAATTCCCTCAAGAGTCACCGAAAATATTCCAAGAGAGAACCTTAAGAGAATGCCTTCAAACACCTTAGGAAACCCTAGTTTTTCCTTCACTTTGAAGTGAGCAATCCTTTGAGATTTTGAGCTTGGATACTTCCTTCTTCCATTTCCGCAACTTCATCCATCTTTGAGTTTCATTTCATTCGGTCTACAACTCCTAGAAGAAGATCCGTGGCTTGGAGGAGTTAAGGAGAAGCACATCCATCACTTTTCCTTTTCACTTCCATCAATTTTGGTATCAAGAGCAAGGTTTCTTCAAGGAGATAAGTGTGCTCAAATTTTTGTATCCGTGTGTTCTACTTGTGTTCTACTTGTCTCAAATTTGAGTTTCAATTTCCGGATCTATATTGTTGCATAATTGTTGTTCATAGATCCTTTGTTGATTGCTTTTGAATTTCTTCTTCAATCAACTTGTTTAGGAAAATTTTGCTTGTGCTTGTTTTTGAATTTTCTTGAGTCTCTCCATTCTTGTATGTGTCCGTGATTGGACTTCATGCATTTGCATTAGATTTTTGGTTTTTAATCTTGTTTTGTCTTAGAAGTTTATGTGTAGTTCTTATATGTCTTGAAATTCCTTGAATAGCATGTTGACCTAATTTTTTTTTTGTTTAGCATTGTTTTCACTTTGTGTTGTTCTCGGTTTTACTCAATTCATGCCTACCTATATGTGCTTTTTCTTTTACCTTATTGTGTTCATGATTTGCTATTAGTCCTAGCAAGTTTCCTTAGAGTTAGGTTTCTATTGTGTTCTTTAAGTTTTCAAATCACTTTCTCTTGAAAATCTTCTAAACATTTTGTGACTCAAAATTTCAAGTGTAATCCTACTTCTAGTGCACTCTTCTTGTGGATTCAATTTAAAAAAAAAAATGATGATTAAGAGGCTGGAAAACAGAGTTTAAAACAGAGCCTAAAAGACCTAAAAGTTGAAAAGCAAAATAGTTCAAAAAGAATCCAAACCAAAACCTAAAACTAGTGCACTAGTTTATCATTCTCACTTGAAATTTGACCTAATTTTTGGCTGATTTGTATTCTCGTTTTCTATAGCTTGGAACCTTAGAAAAATTTGAAATAAAAGGCAAAAACACTCTCTGGAATCTTAATTTGATACTGGAAAAAGAAAGAATTAAAAAAAAAAATATATAAGACAATTTAGAATACAAAAGCCGAGAGGTGTACATTGGTGAAAATTCATTTGGTTCCTTGTTATTGTTTTGGCTACTACTTTTGCTATACTTGTCCAATTGCTTTCAAATTTTTTTTGTTTTCTTCATCTACTCTAGTACCTATCTAGGTTTCATTCTAACTGAGTGCTAGCTTCATTTTGGAGTCTTAATTTTCAGTTTTACTTTTTGAACCTCTTTGTGTCTTGTCATATACACATATTACTCAAAATTTTTGGTATAAGCTTTCCAAATTGTGCTTTGTTGCTTGTCTAGTTTTCTTTTTATAAATTCCTGTGCTGGAAGTGGCCTCAAATCCTTGCTCAAGGATCAAGCATTGCTCAACAAAGAGTAGGAAAAATTTTGGACACTATAATCACCAAATTTGACCTAATTTAGTGACCAAAACTTCTCCTAAACTTCCTTCATTTGAGTGATCCATCCTATCACCTTGTGAGGCAGCCACATTAACTTCTTTTGTTGTGTTTATTTTGCAGGTCCAGCAGCATCTTTTGAAGGATTAGTGGCGGATTAAACACTTGTTTAAGTGTTGGAAAAGTTTGGCACAAAATCCGTCACTAATTGGTCACCAAAGCCATCACTTTATTTGCTTTCTAGGCTAGTTTACATTTTTGTTAAATTGCTTGTATTTTAAACCAATTTGTAAAGCTTGGAGGGAGTATTAAGAAGCTGGTCAGGTATATCTAACTCCTTGGTAGTTTCTCACGTGTAGTACTAGTGGAAGTGGCTTGGAAATTTCATATGTTTCAAGCTTCCACTTAGGGTTATCCGACTAGCTACTTGTTCTTGCTTCTTTTAAGTTTTATTGTACTTAATTGCTTTACTTTGCTGCCTATAAACGTCTAGAATTGTGTAGCTTTAATTGTTCACGCTTAGTTAAGTGTCAAAAACAAACAAAGTTGTAAAAAGCATACAAAATTTTTTGTGAAAAGTTTTGGGGATTTGGAAATACCACAAAGGAGTTTAGTGATTTCCACTTGAAAAGGCTTGGTTATTAAGTGGCTCTTTGTAGCTCACCTCCCTTGATAGTGCAACTTGTACACTTAGACTTCCAAGTGCTATTTTCATTCCTAGAAAATACCAAAAACATTTTATAACTTCTTGCATAGCATATAAAATCTTATTGCTTAATCATGAGTCAACATTCTCAAAGTAGTAGTGGCTTTGAATCTCCTAAAAGTTTTAAAAGAATTGTCAAGGAGGTTGAGGCACTAAAACTTTGGAAGCATGATGAAATACTTCAAAAACAAAAAGAAAAACTTGAAAAGGAAGTACAAATCATGGCTTTAGAACAAGAGATTCAAAAGATTAAGCAACGAGAAGAAAAACTTTTAAAAAGATTAAATAAAAATAAAAGTCCAAAAGGTTCTTCTAGGAGCTCAACCAAGAGCTCCAATGATTCTCAAAGTCAAAATAATGATGGTAGTATCCAAATGGATGCTTACTATCAACCAACACCTAGGAGAGTCATTAAAGAACACAAAGTGAGGGAATCAAGGGTTGATCTCCCTTACTTTCATGGAAAAGATAATGTGGACACCTACTTAGATTGGGAGATGAAAGTGGAGCAAATTTTCACTTGTCATCAAGTAGGTGAGGAAAGAAAAGTTCCTTTGGCCACCCTAGCTTTTCAAGGACAAGCCATGTATTGGTGGACATCCTTGGAAAGAGAGAGAAGACTTCACAATGATCCTCCCATCACTTATTGGAATGAGTTGAGGAGTGCTATGAGAAGAAGGCACATACCTTCTTATTATAGTAGGGAGCTTATGGATAAGCTCCAAAGGCTCCAACAAAAGGGTATGAGTGTTGAGGAGTATAGGCAAAAGATGGAGTTATATCTCATGAGGGCTGGGATAAGGGAAGAAGAAAGATTGACCATTGCTAGATTTCTAAGTGGTCTTAATTTTGACATAAGAGATAGAGTTGAGTTACTCCCTTATAGGGACCTTGATGATTTGGTCCAACTTTGTATAAGGGTGGAACAACAAAATTTGAGAAAATCTTCTTTTAAAGGAAAAACTCAATCTAGTTCTTATGTTAAGAAAGATTACAAGAGGGAGGGTCAATTTGATTCCTCTAAGAAATTTGGTAAAGGTCTTGAAAAAGATAAAGAAAATGAAAAAGAGAAAAACAAAAATAGTGTCACTTCTAGTAGTAAGACTAGTGACATCAAATGCTTTAAATGTCTTGGGAGAGGCCATATAGCTTCTCAATGCCCCACTAAAAAAGTGATGATTTTGAAAGGGGAAGACGTTTATAGTAGTGTTGATGAAACTAGTACTACCACTTCAAGTGATAGTGAAACTAGTGAAGAAGATCATCACATTGAAAGTGCATATCCTTATGATGGTCAACTTCTCATGGTTAGAAGGCTTCTAGGAAGCCAACCTCATGAGTCCCATCTTTCACAAAGGGAGAACATTTTTCACACAAGGTGTAAAGTTTTAGACAATGCTTGTTCTCTCATTGTGGATAGTGGGTGATGTGCTTCCACTTGGATGCACATAGAACTTTCTTCAAGTCTCCACGGATCCTTGGGAGATTGGTCAAGGATGGAAGTTCCAAGAGACTCAAGGTGGCCGAAGCTTGCTTCTAGCTAAGGTCCAAGGAAGTAAGGCAACCTAGCTCTACAAAGAGAAGCACTCAAGGAGGGTAGAGAAGGAAGCCAAGTGACTTTCGGATGGAGAGGTTTTCAAGCAATGAAAACTCATTCAATTAATTCCAAAAGTATCTACAATATCCGGCCACTTAGAATATATAGGTTAGAATTAGGTTAAATGGTACCTTGGGTTAGCCTAAGGTTAAGTAAAACCATGGTATGGTTTCTTAACCTTAGGCGCCTAGAATTTGAATTCAAAATTCAAATTCTAGGAGCCAAATCCGGAACCTCCATGTGCTAGCTCATTTGGCATGTAATTAGGAAGCCATTTGAGTTGCATTTCGGATCACACCATGTGCATGTGTTGCACATGGCCGAAATGCACTCCAAATGTGTTTCTAATTACATGCTAATGTAACTACACATGTAACCTTAATTCACCCTAAATTCACATGACCTCTAAATGTAATTCCTACACTACAAGGCCGGAAATACAAGGCCAAAAGAAAATACAAGGCACCAAGGCCTAATCCTACACTAACCCTAATCTAATGGGCTTGAGATAAAGCCCAACAAAATAAAGTGGCAGGCTTCTCTTGGGCTTGGGCCCACTCTTCATGCATCCTCCTAGCCATAGCCCTAGTAGTTGGGCCCTTAGCCCATGGGCCTCCTCCATCATCCCCTCCCTCTTGAAGAGGATTTGTCCTCAAATCCAAAGCGTTGTCCTCAGAATGAGTTAGTCCTGTAAAAAGAGATAAGTCAGAGACATTGAAACTAGAACTAACACCATACTCCGAAGGAAGATCTAGGACATAGGCATTATTATTGATTTTCCTAAGGATTTGGAAAGGACCGTCCCCTCTAGGACTGAGTTTTGACTTTCTTTTGGAAGGAAACCTATCCTTCCTAAGGTGAAGCCAAACCCAGTCACCTTCCTTGAAGATAACCTCTTTCCTACCCTTATTATTATATTTTTGATATTTTTCAGTTTGGGATTGAATATGATCTCTAACCCTCTCATGTAACTTCTTAACAAATTCAGCCCTGGTTGTGCCTTCTTTATGGATAAAAGAAGCCACATCAGGGAGAGGTAATAAATCCAAAGGAGTAAGAGGATTAAAGCCATAGACAATCTCAAAAGGAGACATGTTGGTGGTTTTATGAACCACTCTATTATAGGCAAACTCCACATGAGGGAGGTAGTCATCCCATGACTTTTTGTTGCCCTTGAGGATGGCCCTCAACATAGTCCCTAGAGACCTATTGACTACCTCAGTTTGGCCATCAGTTTGAGGATGACATGTGGTAGAAAATAGAAGTTTAGTTCCAAGCCTTGCCCAAAGAGTTTTCCAAAAGTGGCTTAAGAACTTAACATCTCTATCAGAGACTATAGTTTTGGGTAACCCATGTAGTCTCACAATCTCTTGAAAGAATAACTTAGCAATATTACTTGCATCATCCACTTTGTGGCATGGAATAAAGTGTGCCATTTTGCTAAAACGGTCCACAACCACAAATATGGAATCCTTTCCTCTTTGGGTTCGAGGCAAACCAAGGATAAAATCCATGGAAATGTCTACCCAAGGAGAAGAGGATATAGGCAAGGGGGTGTAAAGTCCATGAGGTTTTGTAGTAGACTTTGCTTGTAAACAAGCAATGCAACTACTACAAAATCTTTGAACATCTCTCTTCATATGAGGCCAAAAGAATTTCTCCTTCAAAAGAGAAAGAGTCTTCTCAATTCCAAAATGCCCCATGAGCCCACCCTCATGGCTCTCCTTAACCAAGAGTTTCCTGATAGATCCTTGGGGGATGCAAAGTTTATTTTCTTTAAAAAGAAACCCCTCAGAAATATAGTAACCTTGGTAAGGTTTTTGCATACATAAAGAATAAAAGTTAGCAAAATCAAGGTCTTTCTCATACAACTCCTTGATGTCATCAAACCCTAGTATTTGAGAACCTAGGATGTTCAAAAGCACATGTCTTCGTGACAAAGCATCAGCTACTACATTTGTAGAGCCTTTTTTATATTTGATGACATAAGGAAATTGTTCTAAATACTCAACCCATTTTGCATGCCTCTTATTTAATTTATGTTGACCCTTCAAGTATTTGAGTGACTCATGGTCACTGTGGATAACAAATTCCTTGGTGACAAGGTAATGCTCCCAAGTTTGAAGGGCACGAACTAAAGCATATAACTCCTTGTCATAGGTAGGGTAGTTCAAGGCAGCCCCATGAAGTTTTTCACTGAAATAAGCTATGGGATGACCACCTTGTAACAACACAGCTCCTATGCCAAGACCTGAAGCATCACATTCTAGCTCAAAAGTTTGAGAAAAATTAGGCAAAGCTAGAACAGGTGCTTGAGTAAGTTTTTGCTTAAGTTCTTGAAAAGCTAAATTATGTTTATCCGTCCATTCAAAGACCACATCCTTCTTCACCAACTCATTGAGGGGTGAAGCTAATGGAGAGAAGTTAGGAACAAATCTCCTATAAAAGCTTGCCAATCCATGGAAGCTCCTAACTTCACTAACATTAGTAGGAATAGGCCATTCTTGGATGGCTTTAATTTTCTCGGGATCCACATGAACCCCATTTTTGCTAACCACAAACCCTAAGAATATAACATTATCCACACAAAAAGTGCACTTGTCCACATTGGCAAACAAGTGATTGTCCCTAAGGACAAGGAAAACTTGTCTTAGGTGATCAACATGATCACTTAGACTTTTGCTATAGATTAAAATATCATCAAAATAAACAACTACAAATCTACCAATGCAATCCCTAAGGGTATGATTCATGAGCCTCATGAATGTGCTAGGTGCATTAGTAAGCCCAAAAGGCATTACTAACCATTCATATAGTCCAAATTTAGTTTTAAAAGCAGTTTTCCACTCATCACCTTCTTTGATTCGAATTTGGTGATAACCACTCTTAAGATCTACTTTGGAAAATATGGATGACCCATGCAATTCATCAAGCATGTCATCAAGCCTAGGAATTGGGTGCCTATATTTTATGGTGATGTTGTTGATGGCTCTACAGTCACAACACATCCTCCATTTTCCACCTTTTTTTGGCACCAAGATGACTGGTACAGCACAAGGACTTAGACTCTTTTGAATCCAGCCCTTCTCCAACAACTCATGGACTTGCTTCTCTATCTCTTTGGTTTCTTGTGGATTGGTCCTATAGGCTGGTCTATTTGGAAGACTAGCCCCAGGCACAAGATCTATTTGATGCTCTATTCCCCTAAAAGGAGGAAGTCCAATTGGGCCTTCCTTGGGAAATATATCATCAAATTCTTGTAAAAGATTTTTAACCACAAGAGGGAGAGAAGTTTCCAAAGATGTGGCAGTGCAAGTTAGTGTTCCTCTACACATGAGGATATGAGAAGATGGTTCAATAAAGAGAGAAGTTTTATGTAAAGGTTTTGTGTCAAAATTCTCTTCTTGAACTATCTCTAGAGAGGGAACACTAGTCTCTCTAGGATCCTCTTTTTCATCAATTTTTAGAATGTTTTTTTTTTTTTTCCTTTTTTTTTTGTTTTTCTTTTTCTTGGTCACGTTTGGTTTTCATTTGTACTTGGTCCTCCTTCACTTGTGAAGGTGATAGAGGATGAAGTACAAACTTTTTACCCTTATGAGTGAAAGTAATTTTATTAGTGAGGCCATCATGGTGTGTTTGTTTGTCAAATTGCCATGGCCTTCCTAATAGAATATGACAAGCTTCCATGGGAACTACATCACATTTAACTTTATCCTTATAGTTCCCAATAGAAAACTCAACTTCCACTTGTTGATTGACTACCATATCCCCATCATCATTAAGCCAATGAAGTTGATAAGGTTTTGGATGTGGTGTGGTAGTCAAACCTAACTTCTCAACCATCCTAGTGCTACAACAGTTGCACCAAGATCCACTATCCACAATGAGAGAACAAGCCTTGCTTGAAATGTTACATCTTGTATGAAAGATGTTCTCTCTTTGGGATTGTGTATCACTAGGTTGGTTGTTGAGGACCCTTCTCATCATAAGAAGTTCCCCATTATAAGGGTAAGTAACCTCACATGACTCTTCTTCACTTGCTTCTTCTTCATTTTCACTTGAAGATGAAGAAGAAGTAGCTTCATCTTGGCTACTATAAATGTCTTGACCCCTTAAAATCATTACTTTTTTGTTAGGGCATTGAGAAGCAATGTGGCCTCTCCCAAGACACTTAAAGCATTTGATGTCACTAGACTTGGTGCTAGTGTTTGTTTTTGTCTCTTTTTCTTTACCTTTATCTAGATTTTTGGAGGGAAAAATATCTTTCTTTTCAAAATTATTTTTCCTACCTTCCCTCTTGTAGCTATCCTTAGACAAAGAAGATGAGTATGAGCTTGCTTTATAACCTTTTCTCAAATTTTGTTGTTCAACCTTTATACAAAGTTGAACCAAGTCATCCAAATCCCTATAAGGGAGTAGCTCAACCTTATCTCTTATGTCAAAAGATAAACCACTCAAAAATCTAGCAATGGTAAGATTTTCTTCTTCCCTAATACCCGCCCTCATGATATACAACTCCATTGTTTGTCTATATTCTTCAACAGTCAAATTTTTTTGTTGGAGTCGTTGGAGCTTATTGATTAGCTCCCTAGTATAATAAGAGGGTATGTGTCTCCTTCTTAAGGCACTCCTTAATTCATTCCAATATTGAATTGGAGGTTCATTATGGAGACGCCTATCTCTCACAAGAGAGGTCCACCAATACATGGCATGACCTTGGAAACTCAAGGTAGCTAAGGGTACTTTTCTCTCCTCACTCACTTGATGGCAAGTGAAAATTTGTTCCACTTTCATTTCCCAGTCTAGATACCCCTCCACATCATCTTTACCATGAAAATAAGGGAGATCTACCCTAGATTCCCTTGGCTTAGAGGTTCTATGAGTTCTCCTAGGAGGTGGTTGATAGTGATCTCCTAAAGCTAGGCTATCATGCATTGACTCTCCTAAAGTAGAACTATGGGCGTATGAACTATGTGGACCATGATGGTGTTTTCTTTTGTCTTTCTCCTTTAATAAACGAATTTCTTCCTCCAAAAGAGCAAATTGAGCTTCTTTTTCAAGTTTTGCTTGTAATTCTTGCTCTTGCCATAACTTTAATGATCTTAATTCACGTGACAATCTAGAAACACTTTTGTTGTCACTTGAATTAGTATCACTATGAGGAGTAGAAAATTCTTCCATTATAGGTGAAAGATCTTTTTTTATGAATGAACTTTTAAAAGCAATTTTGTTTTTGTGCAAGGTTAAGACTAAGTACTAGGAGGATTATGTATACAAATTGAACTTTGGAGGGAGGTGAGCTACTAAGAGCCACTTAAAAACCAAGCCTCTTCAAGTAAAAATTACTAATCCCCTTTGTAGTTAATCTCTACCAAATTCTTTTCAATGAAATTGTTTTGTTGATGTTTGATGAACTAAAACATACTAGTCGTGTAAGCAAGTAAAACAAGTATTAAGCAACAATTTAAACTATCTAAACGGTTCCTAGGTGAGAGCTTGAAAGATACCAAAGATCATTCAAGGACCACTCCCACCAAAGTGCTAGCGAAAATTCTATCCCTAAGGAGAGATGGTTGTGTACCAAAGACACCCCCAAGACACTCCTTTAAATGGCCAAATACAAGGTATAAACAAAGCTAAACAACAACTACAAAGTGGCTTAAAATTGTAACCAAAACAGCCACCAAAAATTAGTGAGGAATTAGTGACCAATTTTGCAACAAAAAAAAATGTCAATTAGTAATGAAAACATGGTCTCTAAATCCGTCACTAATCCTCTGTTTTTTTTTTTTTAAATTTTGCAATTACAAATCAAAAGAATTCTTCCAAGTCTTCACGGTTTGGTGCAGCCAGCAAGCACAAAATTCCAGCAAAAAAAAATGTGTAGTATTTTGGTGTTTAGGGATCCAATTCCGAATGCCTCCTAGCTTCCTTTCTCCTCCTTTCCTTAGGCTTCTTTTGATGACCCTTGTAGAACTAGCTTCTAGGAAGATAGGCTAGGTCAAACTTAGGCCACACTTTGATTAAAACAAATATATGGACAGCAAAGAATAGTGAGGAAAAAGAAGGACAAGAGTTGATTAGTAGTTGACAAGTTTAGATGACTTCAAACAAACAAGAAACTAGCACAAGAAAGAATAGTCCTATGATGAGTTCTAGATTGGATACTCAAAACCAAAACACTCAAAAATTGTATAGCTGAAAATTATTGACTTCAAAGCTACTAGAAACCGAGAAGAAATGAATCAACAAGAGATGAGAAATCAAAAACTCCTTAAATTGGCTTTTGCTTTTCAAATTTTGATTTAGTATATTTTTTTTTTTTTTTAACAATTTTGTTCTAAATTTTCTTTTGATCTTTCTTAAAATTTTTTTTTTAATCAAATAGGAGTTGCCTTTTCCTTTCTATATGATTGTGTCACAATGAAGTCTCGGTCACTAATTCAAGGAACACCAAAACCGAATTCAAATTGAAATCCAAATGCCACACAAATTAGGTCAAAATGTAATGAACATGTGACATGCTTTTGTTGCTTGGTTGTTTAGGTAGCACATGCACGGTTTTGGCTCCACAAATTCAAATTCAAATTTGAATCACAAACACAATTTTCAGCACTCCTTTCAATAAACAAGATCAAACCTCACGGAATTAAAATTTTTGTGTAAGACATTTTCAACAAAATTTTGGAAGCCTAAAATTCTAAGAAAACTACTAATGATCTAGTAGTAGTTTATGAACTCAAAAATGAAACAAAAATTCATGAGCTTATACCAAAGAAAAGCAATGGATCTCGGCCAAATCCAGAAAATTGTTTCAAGATGCAAATCAAAAATTAACAAGGATCAACAAGCATAGCTAAGATAGATGAACATATAAGAACTACACAATCCTACTAGACATGGATTTCAAAATAAAATGACTCAAACATTCAATTTGACCGATTAAAATTTCAATTATGACTCAAAGAAAATTCAAAACGTTCTTAAGCAGAATTTTCCTAATAGGTAAAAGAAATTGGAGCATGATTCATGGAAGCATATAACATAGGCGCATAATGAATCATTCAAGCATAAGAAACTAGATCCATCAAATTTTAAGACAAAAAATAGATCTAGGAAGGAATAAACTCTAAAGTGACATGAATTAAAATGATGAACACAAGATGAAGAACAAAGAACCACGGATCACAAGAATTCAAAAGATAAGAGCTAAGACTTATCTCTTGAAGATCATAAACCGGATGCTCTGATACCACTTGATGTGCTTCCACTTGGATGCACATAGAACTTTCTTCAAGTCTCCACGGATCCTTGGGAGATTGGTCAAGGATGGAAGTTCCAAGAGACTCAAGGTGGCCGAAGCTTGCTTCTAGCTAAGGTCCAAGGAAGTAAGGCAACCTAGCTCTACAAAGAGAAGCACTCAAGGAGGGTAGAGAAGGAAGCCAAGTGACTTTCGGATGGAGAGGTTTTCAAGCAATGAAAACTCATTCAATTAATTCCAAAAGTATCTACAATATCCGGCCACTTAGAATATATAGGTTAGAATTAGGTTAAATGGTACCTTGGGTTAGCCTAAGGTTAAGTAAAACCATGGTATGGTTTCTTAACCTTAGGCGCCTAGAATTTGAATTCAAAATTCAAATTCTAGGAGCCAAATCCGGAACCTCCATGTGCTAGCTCATTTGGCATGTAATTAGGAAGCCATTTGAGTTGCATTTCGGATCACACCATGTGCATGTGTTGCACATGGCCGAAATGCACTCCAAATGTGTTTCTAATTACATGCTAATGTAACTACACATGTAACCTTAATTCACCCTAAATTCACATGACCTCTAAATGTAATTCCTACACTACAAGGCCGGAAATACAAGGCCAAAAGAAAATACAAGGCACCAAGGCCTAATCCTACACTAACCCTAATCTAATGGGCTTGAGATAAAGCCCAACAAAATAAAGTGGCAGGCTTCTCTTGGGCTTGGGCCCACTCTTCATGCATCCTCCTAGCCATAGCCCTAGTAGTTGGGCCCTTAGCCCATGGGCCTCCTCCATCAGTGGGTCTTGTTGCAACTGTTGTAGCACAAGGTTGGTAGAGAAGCTTGGTCTTACTATTATTCCTCATCCGAAACCATATCAACTTCATTGGATTAATGAAGATGGGGATATTAATGTTAATCAACAAGTGAAAGTCAAGTTCTCTATTGGAAACTATGAAGACCAAGTGGTTTGTGACATAGTTCCAATGGAAGCTTGTCATATTTTGTTGGGAAGGCCATGGCAATTTGACAAGAAAACCATGCACAATGGCCTTACCAATGAAATTACTTTCACTCATAAAGAAAAGAAGTTTGTACTTCATCCTTTGTCTCCTTCACAAGTGATAGAGGATCAAGTACAAATGAAAAAGAAAAGAGAAGAAGAAAAAAAAAACTTGATTAAAAAAAAAAACAACAAAAAGGAAAAGAAGCATAATTCTTCAAAGAAGAAGGAAGAGAAATCTTTAGAAGGAATTCAACAAGAAACTCTAAAACAAACTCTAAATGTTGAAAAGCCTTCTTACCTTCTTCTTTGTAAAAGTGTGCTTCACTGTCATAATTTAAGCATTGAGCTTAGTTCTTTACCTCCTCTAGTTTCTCAATTATTAAAATAATTTGATGATATATTCCCTAGTGAAGGTCCAAAAGGCCTTCCTCCTTTTAGGGGTATAGAACATCAAATTGATTTTGTGCCTGGGGCTAGTCTACCCAATAGACCAGCCTATAGGACAAATCCTCAAGAAACTAAGGAGATAGAGAATCAAGTTCATGAGTTATTGAATAAGGGGTGGGTTCAAAAGAGTTTGAGTCCCTGTGCTGTGCCTGTATTGTTAGTGCCCAAGAAAGATGGAAAATGGAGAATGTGTTGTGATTGTAGGGCTATTAACAATATCACCATTAAGTACAGGCACCCAATCCCTAGACTTGATGATATGCTTGATGAGTTACATGGTGCGTCCATATTTTCTAAAATTGATCTTAAAAGTGGTTATCATCAAATAAGAATTAAAAAGGGTGATGAATGGAAAACTGCTTTTAAGACCAAATTCGGATTGTATGAATGGTTAGTTATGCCTTTTGGTTTAACTAATGCACCAAGTACATTCATGAGGCTTATGAATCATGTCTTGAGAGAATGTATAGGAAAATTTGTTGTTGTTTATTTTGATGACATCTTAATCTATAGTAGGTCTCAAGATGATCACATAGGACATCTTAGAGAAGTTATGATGATCCTTAGGGAAAACCAATTATTTGCAAATCTTGAAAAATGTACTTTTTGTGTGGATCATGTGGTTTTCCTAGGGTTCATTATAAGCAAAAATGGGGTCCAAGTGGATCCCGAGAAAATTAAAGCCATTCAAGAGTGGCCCAAGCCTAAAAATGTTAGTGAAGTTAGGAGTTTTCATGGTTTAGCAAGTTTTTATAGAAGATTTGTGCCTAACTTCTCTAGCATTGCTTCACCCTTGAATGAGCTTGTCAAAAAAGATATTTTATTTGAATGGACTTCAAAGCATGACCAAGCATTTCAATTACTTAAAGATCAACTTACTAATGCACCCATTTTAGCTCTACCTAATTTTGAAAAGACTTTTGAGTTAGAATGTGATGCATCAGGAGTTGGCATAGGAGCAGTGTTATTGCAAGGAGGACACCCCATTGCATATTTTAGTGAAAAACTAAAAGGTGCCTCCCTCAATTACCCTACCTATGATAAGGAGTTGTATGCCTTGGTTAGAGCTTTACAAACTTGGGAGCACTATCTTGTGTCCAAAGAGTTTGTCATCCATAGTGACCATGAGTCACTTAAATATTTAAGAGGTCAAGGTAAATTAAATAAGAGACATGCCAAGTGGTTAGAGTTTCTTGAACAATTTCCATATATTATTAAATTCAAGAAAGGAAAATCCAATGTTGTAGCTGATGCTTTGTCTAGGAGACATACCTTGCTTGTGTCCCTAGGAACTCAAATTCTTGGATTTGATAATATTAGGGAATTGTATGAAGAAGATCTTGAACTTGGTGATAATTATAAAAAATGTCAACAAAAAGCTTTTGATGGTTTTTATATGGTTGAGGGGTATTTATACAAAGAAGGAAGATTGTGTATACCCCAAGGATCCATTAGAAAACTGTTAATTAAAGAGAGTCATGAAGGTGGGCTTATGGGGCACTTTGGAGTTGATAAAACCCTTAGTTTGCTAAAAGAAAAATTCTATTGGCCCCATATGCGAAAGGATGTCCAAAGGCATTGTTTTAGATGTCTAGCTTGTTTACAAGCTAAATCTAAAGTAATGCCTCATGGAACATACACACCTTTGCCTGTTGCTTCTTCCCCTTGGGTAGATATTAGCATGGATTTTGTGCTAGGTTTACCTAGAACCCAAAGGGGAATGGATTCTATTTTTGTGGTAGTGGACCGTTTCAGTAAAATGGCTCATTTTTGTGGGAATGCATCTATGTTGGTTATTAGTCTCCCGAGGTGTAGCAAGTAATTCAGTTCAAGAATTAGGGAGAACCAATCAACAGTAAACCTATTACTTGTTATGTTGTGCATCTGTGTTAGTTATTAGTCTCCCCAGGTGTAGCAAGTAAGTCAGTTGAAGAATTAGAGAGAAGCAACGAACAGTAAACCAATTACATGTTATATTGTGCATCTGTGTTTGTTATTAGTCTCCCCAGGTATAGCAAGTAAGTCAGTTGAAGAATTAGAGAGAACCAATGAACTGTAAGCCATTTACATGTTATGTTGTGCATCTGTGTTGGTTATTAGTCTCCCCAGGTGTAGCAAGTAAGTCAGTTTAAGAATTAGAGAGAACCAATGAACAGTAAACCAATTACATGTTATGTTGGGCATCTGTGTTGGTTATTAGTCTCCCCAGGTGTAGCAAGTAAGTCAGTTGAAGAATTAGAGAGAACCAATGAACAGTAAACCAATTACATGTTATGTTGTGCATCTGTGTTGGTTATTAGTCTCCCCAAGGGTAGCAAGTAATTCAGTTGAAGAATTTGGGAGACCAAATGAACAGTAAACCTATTACATGTGTGCATCTGTGTTGGTTATTAGTCTCCCCAGGTGTAGCGAGTAAGTCAGTTGAAGAATTAGAGAGAACCAATGAACAGTAAGCCATTTACATGATATGTTGGGCATCTGTGTTGGTTATTAGTCTCCCCAGGGGTAGCAAGTAATTCAGTTGAAGAATTAGGGAGAACAAAGGAACAGTAAACCAATTACATGTTATGTTGTGCATCTGTGTTGGTTATTAGTCTCCCCAGGTATAGCAAGTAAGTCAGTTGATGAATTAGAGAGAACCAATGAACTATAAGCCATTTACATGTTATGTTGTGCATCTGTGTTGGTTATTAGTCTCCCCAGGTATAACAAGTAAGTCAGTTTAAGAATTAGAGAGAACCAATGAACAGTAAACCAATTACTTGTTATGTTGTGCATCTGTGTTGGATACTAGTCTCCCTAGGTGTAGCAAGTAAATCAGTTGAAGAATTAGAGAGAACAAATGAACAGTAAACCAATTACATGTTATGTTATGCATCTATGTTGGTTATTAGTCTCCCGAGGTGTAGCAAGTAATTCAATTCAAGAATTAGGGAGAACCAATGAACAGTAAATCAATTACCTGTTATGTTGTGCATCTGTGTTGGTTATTAGTCTCCCCAGGTGTAGCAAGTAAGTCAGTTGAAGAATTAGAGAGAACCAATGAACAGTAAACCAATTACATGTTATGTTGTGCATCTATGTTGGTTATTAGTCTCCCGAGGTGTAGCAAGTAATTCAGTTCAAGAATTAGGGAGAACCAATGAACAGTAAACCAATTACTTGTTATGTTGTGCATCTGTGTTAGTTATTAGTCTCCCCAGGTGTAGCAAGTAAGTCAGTTGAAGAATTAGAGAGAACCAACGAACTGTAAACCAATTACATGTTATATTGTGCATCTGTGTTTGTTATTAGTCTCCCCAAGTATAGCAAGTAAGTCAGTTGAAGAATTAGAGAGAACCAATGAACTGTAAGCCATTTACATGTTATGTTGTGCATCTGTGTTGGTTATTAGTCTCCCCAGATGTAGCAAGTAAGTCAGTTTAAGAATTAGAGAGAACCAACGAACAGTAAACCAATTACATGTTATGTTGTGCATCTGTGTTGGTTATTAGTCTCCCCAGGTGTAGCAATTAAGTCAGTTGAAGAATTAGCGAGAACCAATGAACAGTAAACCAATTACATGTTATGTTGTGCACCTGTGTTGGTTATTAGTCTCCCCAAGGGTAACAAGTAATTCAGTTGAAGAATTTGGGAGACCAAATGAACAGTAAACCAATTACATGTTATGTTGTGCATCTGTGTTGGTTATTAGTCTCCCTAGGAGTAGCGAGTAAGTCAGTTGAAGAATTAGAGAGAACCAATGAACAGTAAGCCATTTACATGATATGTTGTGCATCTGTGTTGGTTATTAGTCTCCCCAGGGGTAACAAGTAATTCAGTTGAAGAATTAGGGAGAACAAAGGAACAGTAAACCAATTACATGTTATGTTGTGCATCTGTGTTGGTTATTAGTCTCCCCAGGTGTAGCAAGTAAGTCAGTTGAAGAATTAGAGAAAACCAATGAACAGTAAGCCATTTACATGATATGTTGTGCATCTGTGTTGGTTATTAGTCTCCCCAGGTGTAGCAAGTAAGTCAGTTGAAGAATTAGAGAAAACCAATGAACAGTAAACCAATTACATGTTATGTTGTGAATCTGTGTTGGATACTAGTCTCCCTAGGTGTTGCAAGTAAATCAGTTGAAGAATTAGAGAGAACCAATGAACAGTAAACCAATTACATGTTAAGTTGGTTATTAGTCTCCCCAGGTGTAGCAAGTAAGTCAGTTCAAGAATTAGAGAGAACCAATGAACAGTAAACCAATTACATGTTATGTTGTGCATCTATGTTGGTTATTAGTCTCCCGAGGTGTAGCAAGTAATTCAGTTCAAGAATTAGGGAGAACCAACAAACAGTAAACCTATTACTTGTTATGTTGTGCATCTGTGTTAGTTATTAGTCTCCCCAGGTGTAGCAAGTAAGTCAGTTGAAGAATTAGAGAGAACCAACGAACAGTAAACCAATTACATGTTATATTGTGCATCTGTGTTTGTTATTAGTCTCCCCAGGTATAGCAAGTAAGTCAGTTGAAGAATTAGAGAGAACCAATGAACTGTAAGCCATTTACATATTATGTTGTGCATCTGTGTTGGTTATTAGTCTCCCCAGGTGTAGCAAGTAAGTCAGTTTAAGAATTAGAGAGAACCAATGAACAGTAAACCAATTACATGTTATGTTGTGCATCTGTGTTGGTTATTAGTCTCCCCAGGTGTAGCAAGTAAGTCAGTTGAAGAATTAGAGAGAACCAATGAACAGTAAACCAATTACATGTTATGTTGTGCATCTGTGTTGGTTATTAGTCTCCCTAAGGGTAGCAAGTAATTCAGTTGAAGAATTTGGGAGACCAAATGAACAGTAAACCAATTACATGTTATGTTGTGCATCTGTGTTGGTTATTAGTCTCCCCAGGTGTAGCGAGTAAGTCAATTAAAGAATTAGAGAGAACCAATGAACAGTAAGCCATTTACATGATATGTTGGGCATCTGTGTTGGTTATTAGTCTCCCCAGGGGTAGCAAGTAATTCAGTTGAAGAATTAGGGAGAACAAAGGAACAGTAAACCAATTACATGTGATGGAATCATACTTGGGAGAGCAAGAGGAGACACATTAAAAGATCCAAGAGGAGTGGGCTAGAGATGAAGGTTTGGGCCAGTCAAGGCCCAATAGGCCCGATGGGCCTGGGAAGGCCCAAGTGGAACTTTTCATGGGCCATATTTTGTTATAGCTATTTTCATATGTTTTGTATACATAATGTTAGTATAGGTATCATATATTTTGGTCTTGTATTTTGGACCACATAGAGTAGCATTTTAAGGTTTAGGCTTGTTGGGCCTAGTTTTGGGCTTCATGGGCCTTTGGGCTTTTGGTACCCAATATTGGGCTCATTTTCATTCTTGTAATTTTTCCTTTCCATTGTATTTGTTGGACCATTGTATTTGGGTCCTTAGCTTAGGATTTAAGGAGGAATTATTAAAATTAAGGATTAGGCAACATTAGGTTAAATTTAAGTTGCATTTAAGTTGAATTTGGAGTCACATTGTTTGCGCCACATGGGCTGAACAAGTGTGACACAAATTCAACCCTAAATGTCACTCAAATTCAACCTAAATGGATACTTAGCCTAGTGTGACCGGACATGCCATGTGTGTGTGAAGTTTGAATTAAAAAATTTTTGAATTTTGAATTCAAACTTGGCGCCACATGTGACTCCTTCACATTGGCGCCAAGTGCTTGCATCCGGACCCTATTAGACACCTCCTTCACTCATTTGTATGTTACTTTGAATATTGAATGAAATTTGAGAGCCTTTGGCCGAGTTTCCCCTTTCAAAGTCACCTTGAGAGTTCTCCTTCAAACCTTAGGATTTCACCTTTCTTCCTTCTCTTTGAAGTGAGCACTCCATTGATGCTTGAGCTTGGATACTTCCATCCAAGGCTTAGGCCTATTCCAATCCGTGATTCATCCTTCTCAAGTGCTTGAAGTGCAGTTCCAAGTCTCCTTTGAAGAAGATCCGAGCCTAGGAGGATTTTAGGAAGAGTTTGAGCTTCACTCCTACTACTCACCTCCATCATTTTTGGTATCAAGAGCAAGGTCTTCAAGGAGATAAGTTCTTCATCTTGTTTTTGGTCCGAATATTTTTGTGTTCTTTGTGTTCTTATGTTTGTCTTAATTGAGTTTCAATTCGGATCTATATTTTGATGCTATTGAGTTCATAGATCCATTGTTGATTGTCTTGATTTTTCTTCCATAATCAACTTGTTAGGAACTATTTGCTTTGTGCTAATTTTGAGTTTATTTTGAGTCTCTCCATTCCTTGTATGTGTCCGTGATTGGACCTCATGCATTGCATTTAGATTTTGTTTTTAAATCTTTGTTTTGTCTTAGAAGTTTGTGTTTAGTCCTTACTTGTTGCAAATTCCTTGAATAGCATGTTTAACCTAGTTTTATTTTGAGTTTTGTGTCCATATATTGCTTTCGGTTTACCTATTGTTCTTGCCTCCTATATGTGCTTTTTCTTTTGCCTTTTTGTGTTCATAACTTGCTATTAGTTCTAGTAAGTTTCCTTAGAGTTAGGTTTCCTTTGTGTTCTTAAGTTTTCAAATCACCTTCCATTAAAAATCTTCTAAAAAAAATTTTCAAGTGTAATTCTATTTCTAGTGCACTTTCTTGTGGTTTCAAATTTAATAAAAAAAAAATTTAGAGGCTGAAAAACAGAGATAAAACAGAGCCTAAAACAAAATAAAAGACCTAAAGTTCAAAAGAAAAATAGTTCAAAAAGAATCCAAACCAAAACCTAAAACTAGTGCACTAGTTTATCATTCTCACTTGAAATTTGACCTAATTTTTGGCTGATTTGTATTCTCGGTTTCTATAGCTTGGAACCTTAGAAAAATTTGAAATAAAAGGCAAAAACACTCTCTGGAATCTTAATTTGATACTGGAAAAAGAAAGAATTAAAAAAAAATATATAATACAATTTAAAATACAAAAGCCGAGAGGTGTACATTGGTGAAAATTCATTTGGTTCCTTGTTATTGTTTTGGCTACTAATTTTGCTATACTTGTCCAATTGCTTTCAAATTTTTTTTGTTTTGTTCATCTATTCTAGTACCTATCTAGGAACTCTTCTCTCTGAGTGCTAGCTTTTATTTGGAGTCTTAATTTTCAGTTTTACTTGTTGAACTTCTTTGAGTCTTGTCATATACACATATTACTCTTAATTTTGGTATAAGCTTTCCAAATTGTGCTTTGTTGCTTGTCTAGTTTTCTTTCAATATTTTCCTGTGCTGGAAGTGACCTTAAATCCTTGCTCAAGGATCAAGCATTGCTCAACAAAGAGTAGGAAAAATTTTGGACACTATAATCACCAAATTTGACCTAATTTAGTGACCAAAATCCTCCTAAATCTCCTTCACTTGAGTGACCAATTCCTTCACCTTGTGAGGCAGCCACCTTAACCTCTTTGTTGTGTTTCTTTTGCAGGTCCAGGAGCAGCATATTGAAGGATTAGTGGCGGATTAAACACTTGGTTAAGTGTTAGAAAAGTTGAACACAAAACCGCCACTAATTGGTCACCAAAGCAGCCACTTTATTGCTTTCTAGGCTAGTTTAATTTTTTTGTCAATTCTCTTGTATTTTTAAACCAATTTTTAAAGCTTGGAGGGAGTATTAAGAAGCTGGTCAGGTATATCTACATCCTTGATAGCATCTCACGTGTAGTACTAGTGGAAGTGGCTTGGAAATTTCATATGTTTCAAGCTTCCACTTAGGGTTATCCGACTAGCTACTTGTTCTTGCTTCTTTTAAGTTTTATTGTACTTAATTGCTTTACTTTGCTGCCTATAAACGTCTAGAATTGTGTAGCTTTAATTGTTCACGCCTAGTTAGTTCCAAAAACAAACAAATTTTGTGAAAAGCATACAAAATTTTTGTGAAAAGTTTTGGGAAATTGGAAGTACCACAAAGGAGTTTAGTGATTTCCACTTGAAAAGGCTTGGTTATTAAGTGGCTCTTTGTAGCTCACCTCCCTTGATAGTGCAACTTGTACACTTAGACTTCCAAGTGCTATTTTCATTCCTAGAAAATACCAAAAATATTTTACATCTTTTTGCATAGCATAAAAAATCTCATTGCTTAATCATGAGTCACCATTCTCCAAATAGTAGTGATTTTGATACTCCTAAAAGTTTTAAAAGAATTTCCAAGGAGGTTGAAGCACTAAAACTTTGGAAAAATGATGAGATACTTCAAAAACAAAAAGAAAAACTTGAAAAAGAAGTACAAATCATGGCTTTGGAACAAGAGATTCTAAAGATTAAGCAACGAGAAGAAAAACTTTTGAAAAAATTAAATAAAAATAAAAGTCCAAAAGGTTCTTCAAGGAGCTCAACCAAGAGCTCCAATGATTCTCAAAGTCAAAACAATGATGGTAGTTTGAACATGGATGCATACTACCAACCTACACCTAGGAGAGTCATCAAAGAACATAAAGTGAGGGAATCAAGGGTTGATCTCCCTTACTTTTATGGAAAAGAAGATGTGGATGCCTACTTGGATTGGGAAATGAAAGTGGAGCAAATCTTCACTTGTCACCAAGTAGGTGAAGAAAGAAAAGTTCCCTTGGCCACCTTAGCTTTCCAAGGACAAGCTATGTATTGGTGGACCTCCTTAGAGAGAGAGAGAAGACTTCACAATGACCCTCCAATCACTTATTGGAATGAGTTGAGGAGTGCTATGAGAAGAAGGCACATACCTTCTTATTATAGTAGGGAGCTTATGGATAAGCTCCAAAGACTCCAACAAAAGAATATGAGTGTTGAGGAGTATAGACAAAAGATGGAGTTGTATCTCATGAGGGCTGGCATAAGGGAAGAGGAAAGGTTGACCATTGCTAGATTTTTAAGTGGTCTCAATTTTGATATTAGAGATAGAGTTGAGTTACTCCCTTATAGGGACCTTGATGATTTGGTCCAACTTTGTATAAGGGTGGAACAACAAAATTTGAGAAAAGGCAAAACTCAATCTAGCTCTTATATCAAGAGAGAGGACAAGAGGGAGGGTCAATATGACTCTTCTAAAAACTCTAGTAAAGGTCAAGAAAAAGAAAAAGAAAATGATAAAAATAAAAATGTTGTCACTTCTAGTAGTAAAACTAGTGACATCAAATGCTTTAAATGTCTTGGGAGAGGCCATATAGCTTCTCAATGTCCAACTAAAAAGGTCATGATTTTGAGAGGACAAGACATTTATAGTAGCCTTGATGAATCTAGTTCTACCACTTCAAGTGATAGTGAGACTAGCAAAGAAGACCCTCAAATTGAAAAGTTATATCCTGTTGATGGTGATCTTCTTATGGTCAAAAGGCTTCTTGGAAGTCAACCTTGTCCCACTTCACTATCACAAAGAGAGAACATCTTTCACACAAGATGTTTAGTTTCTAAAAAAACTTGTTCTCTTATTGTTGATAGTGGATCATGTTCAAATTGTTGTAGTACAAGGTTGGTTAACAAGTTAGCCCTTACCACCATTCCTCACCCTCACCCTTATAAACTTCATTGGCTCAATGAAGGTGAGGAATTGGAGGTGAATCAACAGGTGAAGGTCAAGTTTTCTGTAGGGGATTATAAAGACAAAGTTTTATGTGATGTGATCCCTATGGAAGCTTGTCATATTTTGCTTGGTAGGCCATGGCAATTTGATAAACAAACTATACATGATGGCCTTACTAACAAAATAACCTTCACTCATAAAAATAAAGAAATTGTTTTTAATCCTTTGACACCACCCCAAGTGTTTGAGGATCAAAAACAAATGAAAAAGAAAATAAACAAAGAAAAAAAAGAAGGAAAGAGTGTGGATCAAGGGGACTCCACTAAGACTTTTGTGACAAAAGAGAGTTATTTCATGACCACACAAGCTTACCCAAGAACTCTCTTTATTCATAAAAATCTTGACTCTTATCCTAATGCTGCCACTTCTCTTAAAGTTGAGAATGAGGAACAAAATGAATTTCAAGCAAAGAATTCTTCTCAACTTCGAGATATAGTGAAGAGGGAGTGGACTATACCTAGTGTTACTCCTTATACTACTTCCTTGAAGGTGCACAAGGAAGGAAGTATTTCTTTTAATGTCATAAAGCACCCAATTTTGGGTTTACATTGTTTAGTAGATCTAACTTGTAATAATCTATATTCTATGTTTGATCTTATGGGAAGTTCTTCCTCTTTTGAACTTAATATGATTTCTTCCCTACAAGATAAATATAGTTTATATGATTATGAGCATCTAGCAAACAATCAAATCCAAAATTGTCTAGGGCGTTTTCTAGTAATTTTTTCTTTATCTCTTAGGAAAAGCCTAGGTTACCATTTAGGGTACTTTAGGCAAGATATAGTAGTGTTTAGAAATCATACTTTTCATTGTTTTAGTCATAGTGTCTTTACATTTCTAGGTTTTATTTCTAGGTTATGCTTAGAAGAGAAGCCTAGTTCTAGAGAGTCTAATATTTTCCCTTTCTTTGTTAGGTTAGATATTAGGACTCCTTTTAGGATTTTTACTCTTCTTTCTTACCCTCTCACTTTTTATTCTTCGAATGCTTTCTTTGTAGGTATTGATTTTTCTACTTCCATTCATCCTCGAGATTTGAGGACAAATCCTTTTCAAGAGGGAGGGGATGATGGAATCATACTTGGGAGAGCAAGAGGAGACACATTAAAAGATCCAAGAGGAGTGGGCTAGAGATGAAGGTTTGGGCCAGTCAAGGCCCAATAGGCCCGATGGGCCTGGGAAGGCCCAAGTGGAACTTTTCATGGGCCATATTTTGTTATAGCTATTTTCATATGTTTTGTATACATAATGTCAGTATAGGTATCATATATTTTGGTCTTGTATTTTGGACCACATAGAGTAG
The DNA here is from genome assembly GCF_000230855.2 of Cajanus cajan. NCBI lineage: Eukaryota > Viridiplantae > Streptophyta > Magnoliopsida > Fabales > Fabaceae > Cajanus > Cajanus cajan. The sequence goes on from NC_138524.1 coordinate 40,562,850, forward strand.
CATTTTAAGGTTTAGGCTTGTTGGGCCTAGTTTTGGGCTTCATGGGCCTTTGGGCTTTTGGTACCCAATATTGGGCTCATTTTCATTCTTGTAATTTTTCCTTTCCATTGTATTTGTTGGACCATTGTATTTGGGTCCTTAGCTTAGGATTTAAGGAGGAATTATTAAAATTAAGGATTAGGCAACATTAGGTTAAATTTAAGTTGCATTTAAGTTGAATTTGGAGTCACATTGTTTACGCCACATGGGCTGAACAAGTGTGACACAAATTCAACCCTAAATGTCACTCAAATTCAACCTAAATGGATACTTAGCCTAGTGTGACCGGACATGCCATGTGTGTGTGAAGTTTGAATTCAAAAATTTTTGAATTTTGAATTCAAACTTGGCGCCACATGTGACTCCTTCACATTGGCGCCAAGTGCTTGCATCCGGACCCTATTAGACACCTCCTTCACTCATTTGTATGTTACTTTGAATATTGAATGAAATTTGAGAGCCTTTGGCCGAGTTTCCCCTTTCAAAGTCACCTTGAGAGTTCTCCTTCAAACCTTAGGATTTCACCTTTCTTCCTTCTCTTTGAAGTGAGCACTCCATTGATGCTTGAGCTTGGATACTTCCATCCAAGGCTTAGGCCTATTCCAATCCGTGATTCATCATTCTCAAGTGCTTGAAGTGCAGTTCCAAGTCTCCTTTGAAGAAGATCCGAGCCTAGGAGGAGTTTAGGAAGAGTTTGAGCTTCACTCCTACTACTCACCTCCATCAACATGTTATGTTGTGCATCTGTGTTGGTTATTAGTCTCCCCAGGTATAGCAAGTAAGTCAGTTGAAGAATTAGAGAGAACCAATGAACTATAAGCCATTTACATGTTATGTTGTGCATCTGTGTTGGTTATTAGTCTCCCCAGGTATAGCAAGTAAGTCAGTTTAAGAATTAGAGAGAACCAATGAACAGTAAACCAATTACTTGTTATGTTGTGCATCTGTGTTGGATACTAGTCTCCCTAGGTGTAGCAAGTAAATCAGTTGAAGAAGTAGAGAGAACCAATGAACAGTAAACCAATTACATGTTATGTTGTGCATCTATGTTGGTTATTAGTCTCCCGAGGTGTAGCAAGTAATTCAGTTCAAGAATTAGGGAGAACCAATGAACAGTAAATCAATTACCTGTTATGTTGTGCATCTGTGTTGGTTATTAGTCTCCCCAGGTGTAGCAAGTAAGTCAGTTGAAGAATTAGAGAGAACCAATGAACAGTAAACCAATTACATGTTATGTTGTGCATCTATGTTGGTTATTAGTCTCCCGAGGTGTAGCAAGTAATTCAGTTCAAGAATTACGGAGAACCAATGAACAGTAAACCAATTACTTGTTATGTTGTGCATCTGTGTTAGTTATTAGTCTCCCCAGGTGTAGCAAGTAAGTCAGTTGAAGAATTAGAGAGAACCAATGAACAGTAAGCCATTTACATGATATGTTGTGCATCTGTGTTGGTTATTAGTCTCCCCAGGTGTAGCAAGTAAGTCAGTTGAAGAATTAGAGAGAACCAATGAACAGTAAACCAATTACATGTTATGTTGTGCATCTGTGTTGGTTATTAGTCTCCCCAGGTGTAACAAGTAAGTCAGTTTAAGAATTAGAGAGAACTAATGAACAGTAAACCGATTACACGTTATGTTGTGCATCTGTGTTGGTTATTAGTCTCCCCAGGTGTAGCAAGTAAGTCAGTTGAAGAATTAGAGAGAACCAATGAACAGTAAACCAATTACATGTTATGTTGTGCATCTGTGTTGGTTATTAGTCTCCCCAGGTGTAGCGAGTAAGTAAGTTGAAGAATTAGAGAGAACCAATGAACAGTAAGCCATTTACATGATATGTTGTGCATCTGTGTTGGTTATTAGTCTCCCCAAGGGTAGCAAGTAATTCAGTTGAAGAATTAGGGAGAACAAAGGAACAGTAAACCAATTACATGTTATGTTGTGCATCTGTGTTGGTTATTAGTCTCCCCAAGTGTAGCAAGTAAGTCAGTTGAAGAATTAGAGAAAACCAATGAACAGTAAACCAATTACATGTTATGTTGTGCATCTGTGTTGGTTATTAGTCTCCCCAGGGGTAGCAAGTAAGTCAGTTTAAGAATTAGAGAGAACCAATGAACAGTAAACCAATTACATGTTATGTTGTGCATCTGTGTTGGTTATTAGTCTCCCCAGGTATAGCAAGTAAGTCAGTTGAAGAATTAGAGAGAACCAATGAACTATAAGCCATTTACATGTTATGTTGTGCATCTGTGTTGGTTATTAGTCTCCCCAGGTATAGCAAGTAAGTCAGTTTAAGAATTAGAGAGAACCAATGAACAGTAAACCAATTACTTGTTATGTTGTGCATCTGTGTTGGATAGTAGTCTCCCTAGGTGTGGCAAGTAAGTCAGTTGAAGAATTAGAGAGAACCAATGAACAGTAAACCAATTACATGTTATGTTGTGCATCTATGTTGGTTATTAGTCTCCCGAGGTGTAGCAAGTAATTCAGTTCAAGAATTAGGGAGAACCAATGAACAGTAAATCAATTACCTGTTATGTTGTGCATCTGTGTTGGTTATTAGTCTCCCCAGGTGTAGCAAGTAAGTCAGTTCAAGAATTAGAGAGAACCAATGAACAGTAAACCAATTACATGTTATGTTGTGCATCTATGTTGGTTATTAGTCTCCCGAGGTGTAGCAAGTAATTCAGTTCAAGAATTAGGGAGAACCAATGAACAGTGAGCCAATTACTTGTTATGTTGTGCATCTGTGTTAGTTATTAGTCTCCCCAGGTGTAGCAAGTAAGTCAGTTGAAGAATTAGAGAGAACCAATGAACAGTAAGCCATTTACATGATATGTTGTGCATCTGTGTTGGTTATTAGTCTCCCCAGGTGTAGCAAGTAAGTCAGTTGAAGAATTAGAGAGAACCAATGAACAATAAACCAATTACACGTTATGTTGTGCATCTGCGTTGGTTATTAGTCTCCCCAGGTGTAGCAAGTAAGTCAGTTGAAGAATTAGAGAGAACCAATGAACAGTAAACCAATTACATGTTATTAAAAGGCTCACCAATCCATGTTAATCCCAAGCGGGACCCTCCATGGATTAGCGGTTTTCATAAAAAGGAAGGGTTCTTTGGAGTCGCCACCAATGTTTTACTCAAAACATTGGAAAAAGGGATAAGGCAATTGATTTTCATAAATCAACCTTGGTCATTACAACCAGAGTTGGGTAAGGGAGTCGGTTACGTGCGGGGAAGGTGTTAGCACCCCACAACGCCCCTTTCGGGTTCCCTATGACAGATTATTTCGTAAATAATAGTATAAAATTACTAAATTACCCCTATTTATTTAAAACAATTATCACTAAAATATCTACATGATGACAGTTAAATATACACACAGAAAGCAGTAAAAGGAAGGACTTAAGAAGAAACCTTTGAAGCGTGCTTTTATATTCAAGTAAAACTGGGAAGCTTTTTGGCGTTCCCTCGCTCTACAAGCCCTCTCGCTCCCTCCTAGAAAATTTTAACTATGGAAATCCGGAGGATTTCCCTTCGACTCAGTTCGAGACTCAAGCAAAAAGCTCAGAACTCGAGAACTTTGTCGGATCAACTCTCCGAGTGATTTCTAGGCAGAGCACTGCTCAAAAAAACCCAGAATACTCAAGAAGAGGGTTAAAACTCAGTGTAAAAGTGTAGAATGACGTCCCATTGACATCATATTTATAGGGATGAGGCTCAATACGGTCTCTGGGGGTCAATACGGTCCGTATTGAAGTTTTGAACTACAATACGGCCGTATTGAATTCAATACGGCCGTATTGAAGTTCAAAAACCTCAATACGGCCGTATTGAAGTTCAGTGCAGCCGTATTGAGTTCAAAAACCTCAATACGGCCGTATTGAAGTTCAGTGCAGCCGTATTGAGTTCAGTGCAGCCGTATTGAAGTTCAGAAACTTCAATACGGCCGTACTGAACCCTTGGGAGGCCGTATTGGGCTTCATTCCCTCCACTTTCTTATTTTTTTGCTACTCTAAGACCTCTAAACCTACAGATTGTCATCCTAGGGTCTTCCAGGGTCTTCCAGGAGTCCTTCCGGCTGACTTTCCTTTGATCTTCGAGAGTCTTCGAGTTTTATTTCCGACCCGGACAATTTTAGGGGTCTACAGCTGCCCCCCCTTTACTTAGTCGGACGGCCTTTTGGTGTACCGGCTGACAAGTAAAGGAGTTGACCCAATTGTCCGGGTGATGTGCCAACCTTCTGACTTGTAGCGTCTTCTGGTGGAAAATTGTTGAGTAGCCTCTCCAGGTTATTGCATACCTCGGCGCTTCTGACAACCTCGGTAGCTAAGTTTACCCTCTCCAGGGTCAACTTCACTCGACGCCCGAGCCGGAAGTTGAACACCAATGTGCCTCTGACGACGCTGATGGTTGAGTACTGTCTCTCCAGACCTTGAGTACCGTCTCTCCAGACCTTGAGTACCGTCTCTCCAGACTTTGAGTACCGTCTCTCCAGACTTTGTTTGAGTACCGTCTCTCCAGACTTTGTTTGAGTACCGTCTCTCCAGACTTTGTTTGAGTACCGTCTCTCCAGACTTTGTTTGAGTACCGTCTCTCCAGACCTTCTTTGAGTACCGTCTCTCCAGACTTTCTTTGAGTACCGTCTCTCCAGACTTTCTTTGAGTACCGTCTCTCCAGACCTTGTTTGAGTACCGTCTCTCCAGACCTTTTTTGAGTACCGTCTCTCCAGACCTTGTTTGAGTACCGTCTCTCCAGACCTTGTTTGAGTACCGTCTCTCCAGACCTTTTTTGAGTACCGTCTCTCCAGACCTTTTTTGAGTACCGTCTCTCCAGACCTTGTTTGAGTACCGTCTCTCCAGACCTTGTTTGAGTACCGTCTCTCCAGACTTTATTTGAGTACCGTCTCTCCAGACTTTGTTTGAGTACCGTCTCTCCAGACTTTGTTTGAGTACCGTCTCTCCAGACCTTGTTTGAGTACCGTCTCTCCAGACCTTGTTTGAGTACTGTCTCTCCAGACCTTGTTTGAGTACTGTCTCTCCAGACCTTGTTTGAGTACTGTCTCTCCAGACCTTGTTTGAGTACTGTCTCTCCAGACCTTGTTTGAGTACTGTCTCTCCAGACCTTGTTTGAGTACTGTCTCTCCAGACCTTGTTTGAGTACTGTCTCTCCAGACCTTGTGCATACCTCGGTGCTCTCGACAACTGGGTAGCTAAGTATTGCCTCTTAAGCTTTGAGATGATTTTGTCTCCACAGTCCACGATGCTGCTTCGACGGTTTGATTTTGATTTTGGTGCCACTGAGGGCTGGATTACGCAGGGATCCGTCTAGGGGATATGCAGTCATTCATAGGTTTTTGTGCCCCAACTTGCATTGCTTAGTTGGTACCCATGGGGAATTTCTGTTTCCTTGAGGTGTAGACACAGATGCTCTTCTTGAATTGAGCGATGCCTTATGTTTGGCTGACGTCCTTTGACGTTGGTGGAGTATCCCGGTTATCTTTATTCGGGTGACTCTTTTGATTTTCTGATTTTGTTGCCTCTGTGTAGGCTATTATCCGCTAGGGGATTTTGGATGTTGATTTTTGATTAGCCTCTACTGTTAGGCGGATCATCTTGACGCTTGATTTTTGGCTGAAAGCCGATTTCCACTTGGGGAATGGTTTATTGATATTTTTTATTTTTTCTTCTTTTGTAGAGGTGCCTCTTGAGTAGGCGACTGGGGATTTGGGGATCTTATGTATCCCAGAGTATTATTTAGGAAGCCTCTACAGGCTTAGACTCACTCAACGCCTGAGTTGGAGAGCTATTTTCCACTGAGGAAGTTTTAAGTCCTTTGACTAGATATACTGCTTGGGTGATCGTGCTTCCATTGGGAATTCTGTCGATCTTGCTTTGATAGCTCTAGCTGGGGATTTGTTCCGTGAGCTTGAGTTGGGGTTTCTCTGGGGAGTATTATTTCTGCGAGCCTCTCCAGGCTCAATTATTCTGTACGAGTATTATTTCGGCAAGCCTCTCCAGGCTCAGTTATTCTGAGAGTATTATTTCGGCAAGCCTCTCCAGGCTCAATTATTCTGTACGAGTATTATTTCGGCAAGCCTCTCTAGGCTCAATTATTCTGAGAGTATTATTTCGGCAAGCCTCTCCAAGCTCAATTATTCTGTACGAGTATTATTTCGGCAAGCCTCTCCAGGCTCAATTATTCTGAGAGTATTATTTCGGCAAGCCTCTCCAGGCTCAGTTATTCTATACGAGGCGATTGATTTTCTAAATCTTTTGCCTTTTTTGTCGTTTTTGGCTTTTTCTGTATTTTTTTGCCTTTTTTGTCATTTTTTGGCTTTTTCTGTATTTTTGCCTTTTCTGTTGATTTGCGGCTTTTTCTGTTGACCGCTGCCATACACAAGCAATTTTTCTATTTTTCTATTTTATGCAATTGCCTCACGATAAGGTCTTTGAATGTGCAACTAATGTGTGTGATGCACAAATGCAAGTTTTATTATTTAATGTTTTTAGAAAAATGAATGGCTCTCCCTATCCTCCTTTTCTTGGAGGAATTTCTGTCATCGACGTGAGGGAATATTTTTGTGAGCCTTTTATGCAGGAGATTATGGATTTTATAGGAACCCCTCCAATTTTTCTTTATTGACCGATTATTAAGGAATTTCATACAATTTTTTAGAAAGACCAATTTAGAGGCATAATCACATGGTCAAGAGAGAAAAGAAATGAATAGATATTTTATTAATATTCACAAGTGTTTTTACAGAAAGATATACAGAAGGAATTTTCTGAAGAATGGCTGGCCAGGGTAGGCTATATACATTTTTGGCTTAAACAATTATATCTGTAATTGTCGCTCTTCCCGTTCCCTTAATCGCTTCGGGTGAGATGCCTGAGCCAGGAGTGTAGATGCTGCAAGACGCTCGCTTCTAGAAGATAATCACTTGAACCGCCTTTTGGTTTTCGATTCAAGTGACCGTTGCTTGCTTTGCTTTTACATCTTATTCTTTTGCCCCTAACTTTTGCCTACCACGTATCCTAGCGGGGATAATTTTGCCTTTGTTTTGCCTAGTACCCTTGTACTGGCGGGCTTTTTGTTTTGCCCTAACTTTTGCCTAGGATGCCCTTTTTCGGGTTTTCATCCTAGCGGGCTTATGCAAGCAACGTCTTCAAGCATAGTACTTCTTTACCACGTCAGTGTTGACTGGGTATCGAAGTTCTTCTCTATCCATGTCTGTGAGGATCAATGCTCCTCCTGAGAAGGCTCGTTTTACCACGTATGGTCCTCCGTGATTTGGGGCCCACTTTCCGATTTTGTCCTTTCGAGTTGGTAGCAATTTCTTCATTACCGACTCTCCCTCATGGTAGACTCGAGGGTGGACTTTTCTTGTCAAAAGCCTTTTTGGTCTTCCTCTGATAGGCTTGACCATGGCATATGGCGTTCAGCCATTTTCCTTCAATGAGGTTCAACTGGTCATACCGGCTTTGAACCTATTCTTCTTCGGAAAGTTTTGCTTCCATAATTACCCTTAGAGAAGGTATCTCGACTTCGATGGGTAGAACTGCCTCCATCCCATAAACGAGGGAGGATGGAGTAGCTCCTGCAGATGTATGTACTGAAGTCCTATAGCCATGAGGAGCGAAGGGTAACATCTCGTGCCAGTCTTTAAATGAGACAACCATCTTTTACACTATTTTCTTGATGTTCTTATTGGTTGCCTCGACTGCCCCATTCATCTTCGGCCGATATGGGGAAGAGTTATGGTGTTGGATCTTTGAATTCTTGGCACAGTTCTTCCCCCATTTTATTATTCAGATTAGATCCATTATCAGTGATGATTTATTTCTCCATGCTTCCACTAGATTATTCTAAAATCTTTTGGGACAAGAGAGAAGAGAAAGGAAAGATATTTTTGTTCTGAAGTTTGTGTTTTAGAGGGGATTTATTTTTCAAAAATGATTTTTGTAAGAATGGATGGCCAAGGTAGGCTTATGTGTTTAGGCTTGTTTGATTAAACACTTATGAAGTTAAAAAGTCGTGTTGTGATTCGACAACTTGGATAGCTTCCCTTGAACCTTTCTTTTTGAATTCGGTTCATGGTACCATCATGGATTTATTTTTTGTTTTTTTATTGTCCTTATTTTTGCCTAAAACACCCTTTTGTGGCGTTTTAGCGGACCTTTGTTTTTTGTTTATTTTGCAACCCTAATTTTTGCCTAGGTCACCCCTTCGTGGGATCCCTAGCGGGTTCTTTGCTCTTATTTTTGCGCAGTCCCCTTTTTGGGTTTCCTGCCGAGCTTCTTTTATAGAGGATTTCTTTTTATCCATGATGGCACTTGTCGAGGCCAAGGGAAGGTGCTCCAAGTCGTCACACACACCTCCACATGAAAATGATGTGGGTTTATTATTATTAAGATGATTTTAACCTCATTCATGTTTATTCAAACAGGGTTAAAAATGATGTGGTTTAGAATTTTATTATAAGCAAGAAAAGAAGCAATGAAGAATGATTTTATTATAATCATAGTGGAAACATGTGTCCTTATTTCATCACTGATATGGGTCCCAATGTTGACCTCTTATATCTTTCGGCCATGCCCCAAATTTACAATCTCCAATTTCTCTTGACGAGCTTCTTAATCTAGCAATCTTTGCAGATCCGGAGAAATGGTCTCCTCATCACTGTCCAACTCAACCTATTTATCCTCAACTTTCGGATCCCGGTCAGAGCGAACAATTACAGACACAATTATTTTATTGGTTCTGTTTGGGTTTAGAATTATTAATGTTAATGAGGAAGGGGAGAAAAGAACAAAAAGAGAGTAATGTGAAAATGCCTCTTTATTGATATGTATTAAAACTGTACAAAAACCCTTATTTACATGAAAAGGTTCTCATGATCTCGGGTACTGATCATGAGTCCCTAAGATATGAAGGGGCCCTATCGTGGCTTGTTCTTCTCTCTACTCCTGCTTTGGCAGAGGATTCTTGCTCACGTCGGGCGCTGTCGAATCGAAGGTGACCCAACCGGCATCAATAAGGTCTTGGACCTTGTATTTGAGAGCTAGGCATTTCTCTGTTGAATGCCCTGGTGCCCCCGAATGGTATAAACATTTGTCTTGTGGCTTGTACCAATCGGGGTAAGGTGGGTCGATCTTCCTTGTTGGAACATGAGCTAGAAGTTTGGCTTCTACTAGCTTCGGCAGGAGATCGCTATAAGTGGTCGGAAGTTTATCACACTTCTTCACAGGGGTGAATTGCGATCTTCCCGACTTCGAAGTGGAAGTAGCCGAGGGTATGGTTATAGCATTGACGCCTCCCTTTTTCTTCTTCCCGAAGAACTTCTTAGCTTCGTATGATTGGGAAGGCTTAGCCAGCTTCCCACTTTTAAGTCCTTTGTTCCACTCTCTCCCCAATGGTGATGATGTCCGAGAAGAGTGTCGTTGTGTTCCCTATCATTTTATCGTAATAGGGACCCGTCAACGAGTTGATGAATAAGGACACCGTCTCCTTATCCGACAGCGGGGGCTCTATCTGTGCCGCCAACTCCCTCCATCGTTGGGCGTACGCTTTGAAAGATTCATCATTATTCTTGCTCAAGGCTTGAAGATCGGACCTATCGGGTGTTAGGTCGATGTTATACTTATAGCGCTTGAGAAAGGCGTCGGCCAACTGCCTCCATGTGCACACTTGATTTCCATCCAGCTGCATATACCAATTGAGTGCGGTTTCAGCCAAGCTCTCTTGAAAGCAATGAATTAAGAGCTTTTCATTGGTAGCATATGCAGCCATCTTGCGACAGTACATGGTGAGATGACTTTTGGGGCAAGTCGATCCCACATATTTTGGGAAATCAGGTACTTTGAATTTGGGAGGGAATTGGATATCCCTCACCAAACACATGTCAGCGGCGTCTTTAATGTCAAAATCATGCCCCTCCATAGCCCTCAACCGATCCTCTAGGGCGTGGAATTGTTCCTTTGAAACCTCGGGCTCTTTGATTACAATTCTAGCCCCTATAGGTATAGCGTGTGGAGGCTCTTCCTCGTATTCTTCTTCCTCTCCATGATGGGACTCATGGTCATTGTGGTGTGATCCATGCACATTGTGGTGACGCATGAGCTCCATCATTTGCGCCATCTTTTCTTTGAGCTGAGAGAGCTCGGTTGTGAGCTTCTTATTTTGCTCTTCCAGCACTTCCATTTTCTTGATTTTCTGCGCGCGCGTGAGGACAGAGAGATGACCAGCCACTTTCTAAAATGAATGTTTATTCTAATTAGCTTATTTATGATATGAATACACTCTTGATGTGAGCTTGATAATCTTTCATCTTTAAGGCGCTGCCTTTTTAAGATGAAAGTTTATCACCCTCCCTAGCCTATGATCTCTCTACAACGGAGAATCTCAATAGTCACGGGTCTCTTTTACTTACATCGAGAGGGTATTAGTGAACCTATAAATGATGATGAGGATGCATGAGGTATTATTGATAATGATGCCTATGCTCCTTACTTTTATTATATTTTCACACATGGTTTTTCCTCTCATGTCATGGTTTTTTCATGCATGGGGATTATTCTTTAGACCTTATCACGAGGTTATTTATTAATGCACAAACAATTGCACATAAGCATTTACACAAACAATTCACTCATCCACGAACAGTCACGAGCGAATCACGAGGTAGGGGTATCCTGCAGAAAAGTGCATATTCAAGGTGGTTCTAACTGTTCTCACCGGTCTGAGGCCCCCAAGGTGCCCCCATTATAGGGACCCAATTCCTCTCGTCGTAAGTCGATGGAAAGTTCCAACGCACTGTCGGACTTGAGTTCATGGTTATCACCTTGAGTGATGCTTTCCGACAACGGTCTGCGGGCACCTATAGACCCATTCGACAACCGGCCGTACTAACATCCACTCCCTATGGATTACCACTCATGCCCCCGGGTATAGAGGGAACTGTTGTGTGCAAAGGTTTGTGTGCAGTTTTTATTTCAAACAATTGCAAAAATTTAAACATACAACAGTTATTAAAGCCAAAATAGATAAACATGTTATCATACAAGTGAGGGGTAATGAAGTAATTTTAACTATTATTTGTTAAAAACAATCTGTCACTAAATGGGACTGACTCTCGAGGCTTCCCCAGCGGAGTCGCCATCTGTCGCCACCGGCCCGAAACGGGCTTTCGGCGTTCACGAAGGATGGTTGGACTCTTTTATTTGTTTAAAAATATGGATTGCCAGAATGACTTATTCTCAAACTGAGACCTTGTCAAACGAGCAATTTTATTAAAAGGCTCACCAATCCATGTTAATCCCAAGCGGGACCCTCCATGGATTAGCGGTTTTCATAAAAAGGAAGGGTTCTTTGGAGTCGCCACCAATGTTTTACTCAAAACATTGGAAAAAGGGATAAGGCAATTGATTTTCATAAATCAACCTTGGTCATTACAACCAGAGTTGGGTAAGGGAGTCGGTTACGTGCGGGGAAGGTGTTAGCACCCCACAACGCCCCTTTCGGGTTCCCTATGACAGATTATTTCGTAAATAATAGTATAAAATTACTAAATTACCCCTTGTAGACCCCTAAAATTGTCCGGGTCGGAAATAAAGCTTGAAGACTCTCGAAGACTGAAGGAAGATCAGCCAGAAGGACTCCTGGAAGGCCCTAGGAGGGTTCTCTATAGGTCTAGAGGTCTTAGAATAGCTCAAAATAAGAAAGTGGAGGGAATGAAGCCCAATACGGCCGTACTGAACTTAATACGGCCGTATTGAAGCTTCAATACGGCCGCAGTGAACACAATACGGCCGTATTGAAGTTTCTGAAACTTCAATACGGCCGTACTGAAATCAATACGGCCGTATTGAAGCTTCAATACAGCCGCGGCGAACTCAATACGGCCGTATTGAAATTTCTGAATTTCAATACGGCCGTATTGAACTCAATACGGCCGTATTGAAGTTCAAAAATTTCAATACGGCCGTATTGGCTCCAGGGCCCGTATTGCGCCTGTTCCCTATAAATATGACGTCAATTGGACGTCATTTGACACTTTCACACACAGTTTTAACCCTCTCCTTGAGTATTCTGGGGTTTTTGAGCAGTGTTCTGCCCTAGAAATCACTCGGAGAGTTGATCCGACGAAGTTCTTGAGCCCCGAGCCATTTTGCTTGAGGATCGAACCTAGTCGAAGGGAAATCCTCCGGATTTCCAAGTCAAAAATTATTTTTAGGAAGGAGTGAGCGGGCTTGTAGAGCGAGGGAACGCCAAAAAGCTTCCCAGTTTTACTTGATATATAAAAAGCACGCTTCAAGAGGTTTCTTTTCTAAAAATCCCTTCTTTTACTGCTTTCTGTGTGCATATTTAACTGTCATCATGTAGATAGTTAATTTATAATTGCTTAGAATAAATAGGGGTAATTTAGTAATTTTATATTGTTATTTTAGAAATAATCTGTCATAGGGAACCCGAAAGGGGCGCTGTGGGGTGCTAACACCTTCCTCACGCGTAACCGACTCCCTTACCCGACTCTGGTTGTAATGGCCGAAGTCGATTTTTGAATCGATTGCCTTATCCCTTTTTCCAATGTTTTGAGTAAAACATTGGTGGCGACTCCACGAACCCTCCTTTTACGAAAACCGCTAATCCATGGAGGGTCCCGCTTGGGATTAACATGGATTGGTGAGACTTTTAATAAAAAAATTGGATAAGATCGACAAGGTCTCAGTTTGAGAACAAGTCGTTCTAATAATCCAATACATTTTCAAAACCAAAATAAAAAGCGAGCTCGACCGTCTTCGCGACCGCCGAGGCCCGTTTCGGGCCGGTGGCGACACCCCTATTTATTTAAAACAATTATCACTAAAATATCTACATGATGACAGTTAAATATACACACAGAAAGCAGTAAAAGGAAGGACTTAAGAAGAAACCTTTGAAGCGTGCTTTTATATTCAAGTAAAGCTGGGAAGCTTTTTGGCGTTCCCTCGCTCTACAAGCCCTCTCGCTCCCTCCTAGAAAATTTTAACTATGGAAATCCGGAGGATTTCCCTTCGACTCAGTTCGAGACTCAAGCAAAAAGCTCAGAACTCGAGAACTTTGTCGGATCAACTCTCCGAGTGATTTCTAGGCAAAGCACTGCTCAAAAAAACCCAGAATACTCAAGAAGAGGGTTAAAACTCAGTGTAAAAGTGTAGAATGACGTCCCATTGACATCATATTTATAGGGATGAGGCTCAATACGGTCTCTGGGGGTCAATACGGTCCGTATTGAAGTTTTGAACTACAATACGGCCGTATTGAATTCAATACGGCCGTATTGAAGTTCAAAAACCTCAATACGGCCGTATTGAAGTTCAGTGCAGCCGTATTGAGTTCAAAAACCTCAATACGGCCGTATTGAAGTTCAGTGCAGCCGTATTGAGTTCAGTGCAGCCGTATTGAAGTTCAGAAACTTCAATACGGCCGTACTGAACCCTTGGGAGGCCGTATTGGGCTTCATTCCCTCCACTTTCTTATTTTTTTGCTACTCTAAGACCTCTAAACCTACAGATTGTCATCCTAGGGTCTTCCAGGGTCTTCCAGGAGTCCTTCCGGCTGACTTTCCTTTGATCTTCGAGAGTCTTCGAGTTTTATTTCCGACCCGGACAATTTTAGGGGTCTACAGTTATTAGTCTCCCTAGGTGTAGCAAGTAAGTCAGTTGAAGAATTAGAGAGAACCAATGAACAGTAAACCAATTACCTATTATGTTTTGCATCTGTGTTGGTTATTTGTCTCCCCAGGTGTAGCAAGTAAGTCAGTTGAAGAATTAGAGAGAACCAATGAACAGTAAGCCATTTACATGTTATCTTGTGCATCTGGGTCGGTTATTAGTCTCCCCAGGTGTAGCAAGTAAGTCAGTTGAAGAATTAGAGAGAACCACTGAACAATAATCCAATTACCTGTTATGTTGTGCATCTGTGTTGGTTATTAGTCTCCCCAGGTGTAGCAAGTAAGTCAGTTGAAGAATTAGAGAGAACCAATGAACAGTAAACCAATTACCTGTTATGTTGTGCATATGTGATGGTTATTAGTCTCCCCAGGTGTAGCAAGTAAGTCAGTTGAAAAATTAGAGAGAACCAATGAACAGTAAACCAATTACCTGTTGTGTTGTGCATCTGTGTTGGTTATTAGTCTCCCCAGGTGTAGCAAGTAAGTCAGTTGAAGAATTAGAGAGAACCAATGAACTGTAAACCAATTACCTGTTATGTTGTGCATCTGTGTTGGTTATTCATCTCCCCAGGTGTAGCAAGTAAGTCAGTTGAAGAATTAGAGAGAACCAATGAACAGTAAACCAATTACATGTTATGTTGTGCATCTGTGTTGGTTATTAGTCTCCCTAGGTGTAGCAAGTAAGTCAGTTGAAGAATTAGAGAGAACCAATGAACTGTAAACCAATTACATATTATGTTGTGCATCTGTGTGGGTTATTAGTCTCCCCAGGTGTAGCAAGTAAGTCAGTTGAAGAAATAGAGAGAACCAATGAACAACAAACCAATTACCTGTTATGTTGTGCATCTGTGTTGGTTATTAGTCTCCCCAAGTGCAACAAGTAAGTTAGTTGAAGAATTAGAGAGAACTAATGAACAGTAAACCAATTACCTGTTATGTTGTGCATCTGTGTTGGTTATTAGTCTCCCAATGTGTAGCAAGTAAGTCAGTTGAAGAATTAGAGAGAACCAATGAACAGTAAACCAATTACATGTTATGTTGTGCATCTGTGTTGGTTATTAGTCTCCCCAGGTGTAGCAAGTAAGTCAGTTAAAAAATTAGAGAGAACCAATGAACAGTAAACCAATTACCTGTTATGTTGTGCATCTGTGTTGGTTATTAGTCTCCCCAGGTGTAGCAAGTAAGTCATCTGAAGAATTAGAGAGAACCAATGAACAGTAAACCAATTACATGTTAGGTTGTGCATCTGTGTTGGTTATTAGTCTCCCCAGGTGTAGCAAGTAAGTCAGTTGAAGAATTAAAGAGAACCAATGAACAGTAAGCCATTTACATGTTATGTTATGCATCTGGGTCGGTTATTAGTCTCCCCAGGTGAAGCAAGTAAGTTAGTTGAAGAATTAGAGAGAACCACTGAACAGTAATCCAATTACCTATTATGTTGTGCATCTGTGTTGGTTATTAGTCTCCCCAGGTGTAGCAACTAAGTCAGTTGAAGAATTAGAGAGAACCAATGAACAGTAAACCAATTACATGTTATGTTGTGCATCTGTGTTGGTTATTAGTCTCCCTAGGTGTAGCAAGTAAGTCAGTTGAAGAATTAGAGAGAACCAATGAACTGTAAACCAATTACCTATTATGTTGTGTATCTGTGTTGGTTATTAGTCTCCCCAGGTGTAGCAAGTAAGTCATTTGAAGAATTAGAGAGAACCAATGAATTGTAAACCAATTACCTATTATGTTGTGCATCTGTCATGGTTATTAGTCTCCCCAGTTGTAGCAAGTAAGTCAGTTGAAGAATTAGAGAGAACCAATGAACAGTAAGCCATTTACATGATATGTTGTGCATCTGTGTTGGTTATTAGTCTCCCTAAGGGTAGCAAGTAATTCAGTTGAAGAATTAGGGAGAACAAATGAACTGTAAACCAATTACATGTTATGTTGTGCATCAGTGTTGGTTATTAGTCTCCCCAGGTGTAGCAAGTAAGTTAGTGGAAGAATTAGAGAGAACCAATGAACAGTAAACCAATTACATGTTATGTTGTGCATCTGTGTTGGTTATTAGTCTCCCTAGGTGTAGCAAGTAAGTCAGTTGAAGAATTAGAGAGAACCAATGAACTGTAAACCAATTACCTATTATGTTGTGTATCTGTGTTGGTTATTAGTCTCCCCAGGTGTAGCAAGTAAGTCATTTGAAGAATTAGAGAGAACCAATGAACTGTAAACCAATTACCTATTATGTTGTGCATCTGTCTTGGTTATTAGTCTCCCCAGTTGTAGCAAGTAAGTCATTTGAAGAATTAGAGAGAACCAATGAACTGTAAACCAATTCCCTATTATGTTGTGCATCTGTCTTGGTTATTAGTCTCCCCAGGTGTAGCAAGCAAGTCAGTTGAAGAATTAGAGAGAACCAATGAACAATAAACCAATTACATGTTATGTTGTGCATCTGTGTTGGTTATTAGTCTCCCTAGGTGTAGCAAGTAAGTCAGTTGAAGAATTAGAGAGAACCAATGGACAGTAAACCAATTACCTATTATGTTGTGCATCTGTGTTGGTTATTCGTCTCCCCAGATGTAGCAAGTATGTCAGTTGAAGAATTAGAGAGAACCAATGAACAGTAAGCCATTTACATGTTATCTTGTGCATCTGGGTCGGTTATTAGTCTCCCCAGGTGTAGCAAGTAAGTCAGTTGAAGAATTAGAGAGAACCACTGAACAGTAATCCAATTACCTGTTATGTTGTGCATCTGTGTTGGTTATTAGTCTCCTCAGGTGTAGCAAGTAAGTCAGTTGAAGAATTAGAGAGAACCAATGAACAGTAAACCAATTACCTGTTATGTTGTGCATATGTGTTGGTTATTAGTCTCCCCAGGTGTAGCAAGTAAGTCAGTTGAAGAATTAGAGAGAACCAATGAACTGTAAACCAATTACATATTATGTTGTGCATCTGTGTGGGATATTAGTCTCCCCAGGTGTAGCAAGTAAGTCAGTTGAAGAAATAGAGAGAACCAATGAACAGCAAACCAATTACCTGTTATGTTATGCATCTGTCTTGGTTATTAGTCTCCCCAAGTGTAACAAGTAAGTTAGTTGAAGAATTAGAGAGAACTAATGAACAGTAAACCAATTACCTGTTATGTTGTGCATCTGTGTTGGTTATTAGTCTCCCCATGTGTAGCAAGTAAGTCAGTTGAAGAATTAGAGAGAACCAATGAACAGTAAAACAATTACATGTTATGTTGTGCATCTGTGTTGGTTATTAGTCTCCCCATTGTCGCCACCCGCCGAAACGGACCTTGGCATTCGCGACGATGGTCGGACTCGTTTTAAAGTTTTGGAAAATGATGGATTGTTAGAACGACTTATTCTCAAACTGAGACCTCATCGAACTAACAATTTTATTAAATGATTCACCAATCCATGTTAATCCCAAGCGGGACCCTCCATGGATTAGTGGTTTTTGCAAAGTAGGGTTCTTGGAGTCGCCACCAATGTTTTACTCAAAACATTGGAAAAAGGGATAAGGCAATTGATTTCAAAAATCAACCTTGGCCATTACAACCAGAGTTGGGTAAGGGAGTCGGTTACGTGCGGGGAAGGTGTTAGCACCCCACAACGCCCCTTTCGGGTTCCCTATGACGGATTATTTATTAAATAATAGTGTAAAATTACTAAATTACCCCTATTTATTATAAACGGCTATAAATTAAATATCTACATGATGACGAATTTAAATATGCAACAATCAGAAAGCGGTAAAAGAGGGGATTTTTAGAGAAGAAACCTCTTGAAGCGTGCTTTTTATATATCAATGAAGTTTAGGAGGCTTTTTGGCGCTCCCTCCCTCTACAAGCTCGCTCGCTCCTTCCTAAAAATTAATCTTTACTATGGAAATCAAAAAGATTTCCCTTCGACTAGTCCGAATTCTCAAGCTAAATGCTCAGAACTCAAGAACTTCGTCTGATCGACTCTCGGAGAGAATTCTAGGGCAGAACACTGCTCAAAAACCCCAGAATACTCAGCAAGAGGGTCCAGAAGTCTGGAAAAAGTGTGGAATGACGTCCAAATGACGTCCTATTTATAGGGATGAGGCGCAGTACGGCCCCTGGG
This sequence comes from Cajanus cajan, assembly GCF_000230855.2. Lineage (NCBI taxonomy): Eukaryota > Viridiplantae > Streptophyta > Magnoliopsida > Fabales > Fabaceae > Cajanus > Cajanus cajan. The sequence goes on from NC_138524.1 coordinate 40,580,709, forward strand.
TTCAATACGGCCCGTATTGAGTTTTTGTACTTCAATACGGCCGTATTGAATTCAGTACGGCCGTATTGAAATACAGAAACTTCAATACGGCCGTATTGGTTTCAGTACGGCCGTATTGTAGTACAAAATGTGCAGTACGGCCGTACTGAACTCCAAGGAGACCGTATTGAGCTCCAAACCTCCCACTTTCTTATTTTTGGCTACTCTAAGACCTCTAAACCTACAGATAGTCATCCTATGGTCTTCTGGGAGTCCTTCTGGCTGACTTTCCTTTGATCTTTGAGAGTCTTCGAGTCTTATTTCCGACCTGGACAATTTTAGGGGTCTACAGCTGCCCCCCCTTTACTTAGTCGGACGGCCTTTTGGTGTACCGGCTGACAAGTAAAGGAGTTGACCCAATTGTCCGGGTGATGTGCCATCCTTCTGACTTGTAGCGTCTTCCGGTGGAAAATTGTTGAGTAGCCTCTCCAGGTTGAGTATTAGTCGTCGCCTCTCCAGGCTCATGCATACCTCAATGTTTCTGACAACCTCGGTAGCTAAGTACCGCCTCTCCAGGCCCTGCCTCTCAACATTCGGCCGTTGAGTATCGCCTCTCCAGGCCCTGCCTCTCAACATGAGTCAGTTGAGTATCGTCTCTCCAGGCCCTGCCTCTCAACATGAGGCAGTTGAGTATCGCCTCTCCAGGCCCTGCCTCTCAACATGAGGCAGTTGAGTATCGCCTCTCCAGGCCCTGCCTCTCAACATGAGGCAGTTGAGTATCGCCTCTCCAGGCCCTGCCTCTCAACATGAGGCAGTTGAGTTTGCCCTCTCCAGGGTTTTGCCTCTCAACATCGGCAGCTGAGTTTGCCCTCTCCAGGGTTTTGCCTCTCAACATGGGCAGCTGAGTTTACCCTCTCCAGGGTTTTGCCTCTCAACATGGGCAGCTGAGTTTGCCCTCTCCAGGGTTTTGCCTCTCAACATGGGTAGCTGAGTTTGCCCTCTCCAGGGTTTTGAGATAAGTTTGTCTCCACAGTCCACAATGCTGCTTCGACGGTTTGTTTTTCTGATTTTGTGCCGCTGAGGGCTGGATAACACAGGGATCCGTCTAGGGGATGTGCAGTCATTCATAGGTTTTTGTGCCCCAACTTGCATTGCTTAGTTGGTACCCATGGGGAATTTCTGACTCCTTGGGGTGTAGACACAGATGCTCTCTCTCTGAGTTGAGCGATGCCTTATGTTTGGCTGACGTCCTTTTGACGTAAGTGGAGTATCCCGGTTGTCCTTATTCGGGTGACTCTTTTTGATTTTCTGGTTTTATTGCCTCTGTGTAGGCTGTTATCCACTGGGGGATTCTGTTGTGATGATTTTGTCTCCACAGTCCACGATGCTGCTTCGACGGTTGTTTTTTGATTTTTGTGCCACTGAGGGCTGGATAACGCAGGGATCCGTCTAGGGGATGTGCAGTTACTCATAGGTTCTTGTGTCCCAACTTTCCATTGCGTAGTTGGTGCCCATTGGGAAATTCTGTTTCCGTGGGGATGCAGACACAAAGATGCTCTTCCTGAGGTGAGCAATGCCTTATGATTGGCTGACGTTCTTTCGACGTTGGTGGAGTATCCCGGTTATCCTTATTCGGGTGACTCTTTTTTGGTTTTCTGATCTTGTTGCCTCTGTGTAGGCTATCATCCGCTGGGGGATTTTGTCATTTTGTTGTGATTAGCCTCTTCTGTTAGGCAGATCATCTTGACGCTTGATGTTTGGCTCGATGCCGAATTCCGCTTGGGGAATGATTATTGATCTTTTTTGATTTTCTCTTTTTTGAAGGAGTGCCTCTGAGTAGGCGAATGATCTTGATGTTCAGTGTTCGGCTGAGTGCCGGATTCCGCTTGGGGAATGGTTATTGATATTTTTGATTTTTTCTCTTTTTGAAGGGGTGCCTCTGAGTAGGCGAATGATCTTTTGATGTTCGGTGTTCGGCTGAGTGCCGGATTCCGCTTGGGGAATGGTTATTGATGTTTTTGATTTTTTTCTCTTTTTGAAAGGGTGCCTCTGAGTAGGCGAATGGGGATTGAAGATCTTATGTATCCCAGAGTATTATTTAGAAAGCCTCTTCAGGCTTAGCTTCACTCGTCGCTCGAGTTGGAAAGCTATCTTCCACTGAGGAAGTCAAAGTCCTTTCGACTTAGATATTCTGCTTGGATGATCAAGCCTCCCTTGGGGAATTTTGCTGATCTTGCTTTGATAGCTTTCACTAGGGAATTTGGTCCGAGCGTGGAAGCTGAGATATATCTGGGGAGTATTATTTCGGCAAGCCTCTCCAGGCTTAATTATTCTGAGAGAGTATTATTTCAGCAAGCCTCTCCAGGCTCAATTATTCTGAGAGAGTATTATTTCGGCAAGCCTCTCCAGGCTCAATTATTCTGTATAATTTTTGGATTTTCTGTTCAGCCCAAGAGTGCAAGTTGAGATGTCTCTTGGGGAGTATTATTTCGGCAAGCCTCTCCAGGCTCAATTATTCTGTGGGAGTATTATTTCGGCAAGCCTCTCCAGGCTCAGTTATTCTGTACAATTTTTATTGATTTTTTGTTCAGCCCAAGAGTGCAAGTTGAGATGTCTCTTGGGGAGTATTATTTCGGCAAGCCTCTCCAGGCTCAATTATTCTGTATGATGCGGAATCTTTGCCTTTTTTGTCGAATTTTGACTTTTTCTGTATTTTTGCCTTTTTTGTCGTTTTTTGGCTTTTTCTGTTGACTGCTGTCATACACAAGCAATTTTTCCTATATTTTTTTTTTTTTTTATTTCATGCGATTGCCTCATGATGAGGTCTTTGAAAATTTCTTTATGGCCAATACGGCCGTATCCATTTCAGTACGCTCGTATTGAGTTGAAAATTTGTTCATAACCCTGATTTTAGTACGGGTGTACTGAACATGGTACGGGCGCATTATATTTTTTGAAGTTTATATTTTTTGTTTCTTTGTTTTTTTGGTTTTTTTTGTTTTTTTTTTGTTTTTTTTGTTTGTTTTTTCAATAAACAGAGAATAAGTGATCTTCCAGTACACCTATCATCTGTATGCATGTATGCGGTATGATGCACCTAATTCTATTCGATTTATTTTTTCAAAAGAATTAACCGATGCGTTTCTTTGTTTGGATCTTGCCATTCCTCTAGACGGGCTGTGCGCTACCGATTTCTGTAACCGAGGAATGATGCGTGTTATATTGAGATGGGCGTCATCAACCCAGTGATTCTTCCCTTCCTTTAGAAGACATGTCAACCCTCCTATTGACCACTATATCTCCATGTTTCCACTAGATTATTCTAAAATCGTTTGGGACAAGAGAGAAAAGAAAGGAAAGATATTTTTTGTTCAGAAGTTTGTGTTTTAGAGGGGATTATTTTTTTTTGAAAATGGTTTTTGTAAGAATGGTTGGCCAAGGTAGGCTTATGTGTTTAGGCTTGTTTGATTAAACACTTATGAAGTTAAGAAAATCTTGTTATTGACGTTGTGATTTTGACAACTTAGATAGCTTCCCTTGAACCTTTTTTGAATTCGGCCCATGGTACCATCATGGATTTCTTTTGTTTTTTGATTGTCCTTATTTTTGCCTAAAACACCCTTTTGTGGCGTTTTAGCGGACTTTTGTTTTTGTTCGTTTTTGCAACCCTAACTTTTGCCTAGGTCACCCTTTCGTGGGATTCCTAGCGGGTCTTTTGCTCTTATTTTTGCGCAGTCCCCTTTTTGGGTTTCCTGCCGAGCTTCTTTTATTTTAAAGGATTTCTTTTTATCCATGATGGCACTTGTCGAGGCCAAGGGAAGGTGCTCCAAGTTGTCACACACACTTCCACATAAAAATGATGCGGGTTTATTATTATTAAGATGATTTTAACCTCATTCATGTTTATTCAAACAGGGTTAAAAAATAATGTGGTTTAGAATTTTATTATAAGCAAGAAAAGAAGCAGTAAGAAATGATAAAGAATGATTTTATTATAATCATAATGGAAACATGTGCCCTATCGAGGCTCGGGGGTCGGGCTGTCCCCGAGGAGTGATCTCTAATAGTCATCAGGTCTATACATCCCTATCGGAAGGAGAAAAACACTTGACGACGACGACCGGCCTTAACGCTTGTGAACCGGCCTTCCTAAAGATCTGGCTTAAAGAACGTCGAGAAGGATCTTTGTTCCTCTTCGTCCTTTGATCTTTATTAGGGTTGTATCCTAACCCTTGTTTCCCCGGATTATCCTTAATAATGGGTAGCTCGGGAATTCCTTAGGAATCCTTGCCAAGTCCTTGTCCTGGCAAGTATCCGTTCTTGGTGAGCATGGAGGCTACCTTCTTCATTTCTCGGGGAAACGTTTCAACATTGGAAATTTCCAATACTTGGAAGGCGGTTTCTAGAGCTTCCTCCGCTGCATCCACGTAAGGTATGGTGGATGGCTTGTTGATGAGTATGTCATCTTCAGCTTGTACAGTCACCAGCTTGTCACCCACTATTAATTTGACTTTCTGGTGGAGCGTAGAAGGAACAGCTTTTGCATCATGAATCCAAGGTCGGCCGAGGAGACAGCTGTATGCGGGAGTAATGTCCATCACTTGAAATTCGACGTTGAAGATGGTGGGTCCAATTTGGATTGGAAGGTTGACTTCTCCCACCACTTCTCTTTTAGAACCGTCGAAAGCTCGAACGATCATGTTGCTCGGGCGCATTTGGATTCCCTTGATTGCCACTTGATCGAGCGTTCTTTTTGGCATCACATTCAAGGAAGATCCATTATCCACCAAGACTTTAGCGATGTGATATTCCTTGCACTTTACAGAGATGTGCAAGGGCTTATTGTGGTTTGGTCCCTCAGCGGGGATTTCTTCATCGGTGAAAGTGAGGTGATCATTAGCCGTGATGTGACTAACAATCCCCTCAAACTTGTCTTGGGAGATAGTGTGCGACACGTATGCCTCGTTCAAGACTTTCAACAGAGCTTGTCAATGCGGTTCGGAGCTTAGGATCAACGATAATAGGGTAATCTTTGCGGGTGTCCTATGAAGTTGATCCACGATGGAGTACTCGCTCTGTCGGATATACTTTAACAGCTCGTCAGTCTCCTCCTCGGATTCTTTATTTTCCTCGGTTTTTTCTTCTTTTTCTTTCCCTTTATTCTTGGGAGCTTTATCGTGAAGATCTTCGGGAGTGTAGATCCTGCCACTCCTAGTCATGCCCCCAAGTCCAGTGATGTTGGAGATATTGCTGTCGGCAGAAGAATGGATGTCGTATATCCATGGCACAGCCTTATTTGATTTGTAAGGGAAAGGCCTTGAAGCAGTGATCCTTAATGGTGTCGGACCTTCCCCTTTGTTCGTCTTGATTACCAACAACGGAGTTGACGTGTGTTCGCTTGGCGCGGTTGTTGGCTTACACTTGATAACGAACGGCGTGCGATCCATTCTTTGAACATACGCATCGATTTAATTCTTTCTTTTTATTAATGTTTATTAATGAATTACTAGGAGGGATGTATGAAATGTAAACCTAGATCCCTCCATGATCTTTGATAAAAATGCATGATATAAGATGATGGGTTTGAATATGCATGCATTGTGTTTATTCAACTAAGCATTATCATGTTTTCGGGATGTCCCTAAGATGATGCATGATATTGCTTAGTTTGGATAAATAACCCTTTTTCTTTTTTCGGGTATTTTGTTTTGTATATATTTTTATTTTTTATTTTTTGGGTGAAAATGGAAACTACCTATATGAATGTGATGAAGGTAGATGTTAACACCATGTAACGGAAGATTCTTATTCCTATTTATTCTTATTTTAAAAAGGGAATGTTGTATGTTTAAAGAGTGCAACGTATGCTCAAACAATGTCACATAAACAATGCACAAACAATTCACTCATCCACGAACAGTCACGAGCGAATCACGAGGTAGGGGTATCCTGCAGAAAAGTGCATATTCAAGGAGGTTCTAACTGTTCTCACTGGTCTGAGGCCCCCAAGGTGCCCCCATTATAGGGACCCAATTCCTCTCGTCGTAAGTCGATGGAAAGTTCCAACGCACTGTCGGACTCGAGTTCATGGTTATCACCTTGAGTGATGTTTTCCGACAACGGTCTGCGGGCACCTATAGACCCATTCGACAACCGGCCGTACTAACATCCACTCCCTATGGATTACCACTCATGCCCCCGGGTATAGAGGGAACTGTTGGGTGCAAAGGTTCGTGTACAGTTTGTATTTCAAACAATTGCGTAAATTTAAAAATACAACAGTTATTAAAGCCAAATAGATAAACATGTTATCATACAAGTGAGGGGTAATAAAGTAATTTTAAACTATTATTTTGAAAAGAATCCATCACTAAATGGGATTGACTCTCGAGGCTTCCCCAGTGGAGTCGCCATCTGTCGCCACCCGCCGAAACGGACCTTGGCATTCGCGACGATGGTCGGACTCGTTTTAAAGTTTTGGAAAATGATGGATTGTTAGAACGACTTATTCTCAAACTGAGACCTCATCGAACTAACAATTTTATTAAATGATTCACCAATCCATGTTAATCCCAAGCGGGACCCTCCATGGATTAGTGGTTTTCGCAAAGTAGGGTTCTTGGAGTCGCCACCAATGTTTTACTCAAAACATTGGAAAAAGGGATAAGGCAATTGATTTCAAAAATCAACCTTGGCCATTACAACCAGAGTTGGGTAAGGGAGTCGGTTACGTGCGGGGAAGGTGTTAGCACCCCACAACGCCCCTTTCGGGTTCCCTATGACGGATTATTTATTAAATAATAGCGTAAAATTACTAAATTACCCCTATTTATTATAAACGGCTATAAATTAAATATCTACATGATGACGAATTTAAATATGCAACAATCAGAAAGCGGTAAAAGAGGGGATTTTTAGAGAAGAAACCTCTTGAAGCGTGCTTTTTATATATCAATGAAGTTTAGGAGGCTTTTTGGCGCTCCCTCCCTCTACAAGCTCGCTCGCTCCTTCCTAAAAATTAATCTTTACTATGGAAATCAAAAAGATTTCCCTTCGACTAGTCCGAATTCTCAAGCTAAAAGCTCAGAACTCAAGAACTTCGTCGGATCGACTCTCGGAGAGAATTCTAGGGCAGAACACTGCTCAAAAACCCCAGAATACTCAGCAAGAGGGTCCAGAAGTCTGGAAAAAGTGTGGAATGACGTCCAAATGACGTCCTATTTATAGGGATGAGGCGCAGTACGGCCCCTGGGTTCAATACGGCCCGTATTGAGTTTTTGTACTTCAATACGGCCGTATTGAATTCAGTACGGCCGTATTGAAATACATAAACTTCAATACGGCCATATTGGTTTCAGTACGGCCGTATTGTAGTACAAAATGTGCAGTACGGCCGTACTGAACTCCAAGGAGACCGTATTGAGCTCCAAACCTCCCACTTTCTTATTTTTGGCTACTCTAAGACCTCTAAACCTACAGATAGTCATCCTATGGTCTTCTGGGAGTCCTTCTGGCTGACTTTCCTTTGATCTTTGAGAGTCTTCGAGTCTTATTTCCGACCTGGACAATTTTAGGGGTCTACACCCATGTGTAGCAAGTAAGTCATTTGAAAAATTAGAGAGAACCATTGAACAGTAAACCAATTACCTGTTATGTTGTGCATCTGTGTTGGTTATTAGTCTCCCCAGGTGTAGCGAGTAAGTCATTTGAAGAATTAGATAGAACCAATGAACAGTAAACCAATTACATGTTATGTTGTGCATCTGTGTTGGTTATTAGTCTCCCCTAGGTGTAGCAAGTCAGTCAGTTGAAGAATTAGAGAGAACCAATGAACTGTAAACCAATTACCTATTATGTTGTGTATCTGTGTTGGTTATTAGTCTCCCCAGGTGTAGCAAGTAAGTCATTTGAAGAATTAGAGAGAACCAATGAACTGTAAACCAATTACCTATTATGTTGTGCATCTGGGTCGGTTATTAGTCTCCCCAGGTGAAGCAAGTAAGTTAGTTGAAGAATTAGAGAGAACCACTGAACAGTAATCCAATTACCTATTATGTTGTGCATCTGTGTTGGTTATTAGTCTCCCCAGGTGTAGCAAGTAAGTCAGTTGAAGAATTAGAGAGAACCAATGAACAATAAACCAATTACAAGTTATGTTGTTCATCTGTGTTGGTTATTAGTCTCCCCAGGTGTAGCGAGTAAGTCATTTGAAGAATTAGAGAGAACCAATGAACAGTAAACCAATTACATGTATGTTGTGCATCTGTGTTGGTTATTAGTCTCCCCAGTTGTAGCAAGTAAGTCAGTTGAAGAATTAGAGAGAACCAATGAATAATAAACCAATTACATGTTATGTTGTGCATCTGTGTTGGTTATTAGTCTCCCCAGGTGTAGCGAGTAAGTCATTTGAAGAATTAGAGAGAACCAATGAACAGTAAACCAATTACATGTTATGTTGTGCATCTGTGTTGGTTATTCGTCTCCCCAGGTGTAGCAAGTAAGTCAGTTGAAAAATTAGAGAGAACCAATGAACAGTAAGCCATTTACATGTTATCTTGTGCATCTGGGTCGGTTATTAGTCTCCCCAGGTGTAGCAAGTAAGTCAGTTGAAGAATTAGAGAGAAGCACTGGACAGTAATCCAATTACCTGTTATGTTGTGCATCTGTGTTGGTTATTAGTCTCCCCAGGAGTAGCAAGTAAGTCAGTTGAAGAATTAGAGAGAACCAATGAACAGTAAACAAATTACCTGTTATGTTGTGCATATGTGTTGGTTATTAGTCTCCCCAGGTGTAGCAAGTATGTCAGTTGAAAAATTAGAGAGAACCAATGAACACTAAACCAATTACCTGTTGTGTTGTGCATCTTTGTTGGTTATTAGTCTCCCCAAGTGTAGCAAGTAAGTCAGTTGAAGAATTAGAGAGAACCAATGAACTGTAAACCAATTACCTGTTATGTTGTGCATCTGTGCTGGTTATTCATCTCCCCAGGTGTAGCAAGTAAGTCAGTTGAAGAATTAGAGAGAACCAATGAACAGTAAACCAATTACATGTTATGTTGTGCATCTGTGTTGGTTATTAGTCTCCCTAGGTGTAGCAAGTAAGTCAGTTGAAGAATTAGAGAGAACCAATGAACTGTAAACCAATTACATATTATGTTGTGCATCTGGGTGGGTTATTAGTCTCCCCAGGTGTAGCAAGTAAGTCAGTTGAAGAAATAGAGAGAACCAATGAACAGCAAACCAATTACCTGTTATGTTGTGCATCTGTGTTGGTTATTAGTCTCCCCAAGTGTAACAAGTAAGTTAGTTGAAGAATTAGAGAGAACTAATGAACAGTAAACCAATTACCTGTTATGTTGTGCATCTGTGTTGGTTATTAGTCTCCCCATGTGTAGCAAGTAAGTCAGTTGAAGAATTAGAGAGAACCAATGAACAGTAAACCAATTACATGTTATGTTGTGCATCTGTGTTGGTTATTAGTCTCCCCATGTGTAGCAAGTAAGTCAGTTGAAAAATTAGAGAGAACCACTGAAGAGTAAACCAATTACCTGTTATGTTGTGCATCTGTGTTGGTTGTTAGTCTCCCCAGGTGTAGCGAGTAAGTCATTTGAAGAATTAGAGAGAACCAATGAACAGTAAACCAATTACATGTTATGTTGTGCATCTGTGTGGGTTATTAGTCTCCCCTAGTTGTAGCAAGTAAGTCAGTTGAAGAATTAGAGAGAACCAATTAACTGTAAACCAATTACCTATTATGTTGCGTATCTGTGTTGGTTATTAGTCTCCCCAGGTGTAGCAAGTAAGTCATTTGAAGAATTAGAGAGAACCAATGAACTGTAAACCAATTACCTATTATGTTGTGCATCTGTGTTGGTTATTAGTCTCCCTAGGTGTAGCAAGTAAGTCAGTTGAAGAATTAGAGAGAACCAATGAACTGTAAACCAATTACATATTATGTTGTGCATTTGTGTGGGTTATTAGTCTCCCCAGGTGTAGCAAGTAAGTCAGTTGAAGAAATAGAGAGAACCAATGAACAGCAAACCAATTACCTGTTATGTTGTGCATCTGTGTTGGTTATTAGTCTCCCCAAGTGCAACAAGTAAGTTAGTTGAAGAATTAGAGAGAACTAATGAACAGTAAACCAATTACCTGTTATGTTGTGCATCTGTGTTGGTTATTAGTCTCCCCATGTGAAGCAAGTAAGTCAGTTGAACAATTAGAGAGAACCAATGAACAGTAAACCAATTACATGTTATGTTGTGCATCTGTGTTGGTTATTAGTCTCCCTAGGTGTAGCAAGTAAGTCAGTTGAAAAATTAGAGAGAACCAATGAACAGTAAACCAATTACCTGTTATGTTGTGCATCTGTGTTGGTTATTAGTCTCCCCAGGTGTAGCAAGTAAGTCATCTGAAGAATTAGAGAGAACCAATGAACAGTAAACCAATTACATGTTATGTTGTGCATCTGTGTTGGTTATTAGTCTCCCCAGGTGTAGCAAGTAAGTCAGTTGAAGAATTAAAGAGAACCAATGAACAGTAAGCCATTTACATGTTATGTTGTGCATCTGGGTCGGTTATTAGTCTCCCCAGGTGAAGCAAGTAAGTTAGTTGAAGAATTAGAGAGAACCACTGAACAGTAATCCAATTACCTATTATGTTGTGCATCTGTGTTGGTTATTAGTCTCCCCAGGTGTAACAAGTAAGTCAGTTGAAGAATTAGAGAGAACCAATGAACAATAAACCAATTACATGTTATGTTGTGCATCTGTGTTGGTTATTAGTCTCCCTAGGTGTAGCAAGTAAGTCAGTTGAAGAATTAGAGAGAACCAATGAACTGTAAACCAATTACCTATTATGTTGTGTATCTGTGTTGGTTATTAGTCTCCCCAGGTGTAGCAAGTAAGTCATTTGAAGAATTAGAGAGAACCAATGAACTGTAAACCAATTACCTATTATGTTGTGCATCTGTCTTGGTTATTAGTCTCCCCAGGTGTAGCAAGTAAGTCAGTTGAAGAATTAGAGAGAACCAATGAACAGTAAGCCATTTACATGATATGTTGCGCATCTGTGTTGGTTATTAGTCTCCCTAGGGGTAGCAAGTAATTCAGTTGAAGAATTAGGGAGAACAAATGAACTGTAAACCAATTACATGTTATGTTGTGCATCAGTGTTGGTTATTAGTCTCCCCAGGTGTAGCAAGTAAGTTAGTGGAAGAATTAGAGAGAACCAATGAACAGTAAACCAATTACATGTTATGTTGTGCATCTGTGTTGGTTATTGGTCTCCCTAGGTGTAGCAAGTAAGTCAGTTGAAGAATTAGAGAGAACCAATGAACTGTAAACCAATTACCTATTATGTTGTGTATCTGTGTTGGTTATTAGTCTCCCCAGGTGTAGCAAGTAAGTCATTTGAAGAATTAGAGAGAACCAATGAACTGTAAACCAATTACCTATTATGTTGTGCATCTGTCTTGGTTTTTAGTCTCCCCAGGTGTAGCAAGTAAGTCAGTTGAAGAATTAGAGAGAACCAATGAACAGTAAACCAATTACCTATTATGTTGTGCATCTGTGTTGGATATTCGTCTCCCCAGGTGTAGCAAGTAAGTCAGTTGAAGAATTAGAGAGAACCAATGAACAATAAACCAATTACATGTTATGTTGTGCATCTGTGTTGGTTATTAGTCTCCCTAGGTGTAGCAAGTAAGTCAGTTGAAGAATTAGAGAGAACCAATGGACAGTAAACCAATTACCTATTATGTTGTGCATCTGTGTTGGTTATTCGTCTCCCCAGGTGTAGCAAGTAAGTCAGTTGAAGAATTAGAGAGAACCAATGAACAGTAAACCAATTACCTGTTATGTTGTGCACTTGTGTTGGTTATTAGTCTCCCCATGTGTAGCAAGTAACTCAGTCGAAGAAATAGAGAGAACCGATGAACAGTAAACCAATTACTTGTTATGTTGTGCATCTGTGTTGGTTATTAGTCTCCCCAGGTGTAGCAAGTAAGTCAGTTGAAGAATTAGAGAGAACCAATGAACAGTAAACCAATTACCTGTTATGTTGTGCATCTGTGTTGGTTATTAGTCTCCCAAGGTGTAGCAAGTAAGTCAGTTGAAGAATTAGAGAGAACCAATGAACAGTAAACCAATTACCTATTATGTTGTGCATCTGTGTTGGTTATTAGTCTCCCTAGGTGTAGCAAGTAAGTCAGTTGAAGAATTAGAGAGAACCAATGAACTGTAAACCAATTACCTATTATGTTGTGCATCTGTGTTGGATATTTGTCTCCCCAGGTGTAGCAAGTAAGTCAGTTGAAGAATTAGAGAGAACCAATGAACAATAAACCAATTACATGTTATGTTGTGCATCTGTGTTGGTTATTAGTCTCCCTAGGTGTAGCAAGTAAGTCAGTTGAAGAATTTGAGAGAACCAATGGACAGTAAACCAATTACCTATTATGTTGTGCATCTGTGTTGGTTATTCGTCTCCCCAGGTGTAGCAAGTAAGTCAGTTGAAGAATTATAGAGAACCAATGAACAGTAAGCCATTTACATGTTATCTTGTGCATCTGGGTCGGTTATTAGTCTCCCCAGGTGTAGCAAGTAAGTCAGTTGAAGAATTAGAGAGAACCACTGAAGAGTAATCCAATTACCTGTTATGTTGTGCATCTGTGTTGGTTATTAGTCTCCCCAGGTGTAGCAAGTAAGTCAGTTGAAGAATTAGAGAGAACCAATGAACAGTAAACCAATTACCTGTTATGTTGTGCATATGTGTTGGTTATTAGTCTCCCCAGGTGTAGCAAGTAAGTCAGTTGAAAAATTAGAGAGAACCAATGAACAATAAACCAATTACCTGTTGTGTTGTGCATCTGTGTTGGTTATTAGTCTCCCCAGGTGTAGCAAGTAAGTCAGTTGAAGAATTAGAGAGAACCAATGAACTGTAAACCAATTACCTGTTATGTTGTGCATCTGTGTTGGTTATTCATCTCCCCAGGTGTAGCAAGTAAGTCAGTAGAAGAATTAGAGAGAACCAATGAACAGTAAACCAATTACATGTTATGTTGTGCATCTGTGTTGGTTATTAGTCTCCCTAGGTGTAGCAAGTAAGTCAGTTGAAGAATTAGAGAGAACCAATGAACTGTAAACCAATTACATATTATGTTGTGCATCTGTGTGGGTTATTAGTCTCCCCAGGTGTAGCAAGTAAGTCAGTTGAAGAAATAGAGAGAACCAATGAACAGCAAACCAATTACCTATTTTGTTGTGCAACTGTGTTGGTTATTAGTCTCCCCAAGTGTAACAAGTAAGTTAGTTGAAGAATTAGAGAGAACTAATGAACAGTAAACCAATTACCTGTTATGTTGTGCATCTGTGTTGGTTATTAGTCTCCCCATGTGTAGCAAGTAAGTCAGTTGAAGAATTAGAGAGAACCAATGAACAGTAAACCAATTACATGTTATGTTGTGCATCTGTGTTGGTTATTAGTCTCCCCATGTGTAGCAAGTAAGTCAGTTGAAAAATTAGAGAGAACCAATGAACAGTAAACCAATTACCTGTTATGTTGTGCATCTGTGTTGGTTATTAGTCTCCCCAGGTGTAGCGAGTAAGTCATTTGAAGAATTAGAGAGAACCAATGAACAGTAAACCAATTACATGTTATGTTGTGCATCTGGGTTGGTTATTAGTCTCCCCAGGTGTAGCAAGTAAGTCAGTTGAAGAATTAAAGAGAACCAATGAACAGTAAGCCATTTCCATGTTATGTTGTGCATCTGGGTTGGTTATTAGTCTCCGCAGGTGAAGCAAGTAAGTTAGTTGAAGAATTAGAGAGAACCACGGAACAGTAATCCAATTACCTATTATGTTGTGCATCTGTGTTGGTTATTAGTCTCCCCAGGTGTAGCAAGTAAGTCCGTTGAAGAATTAGAGAGAACCAATGAACAGTAAACCAATTACCTGTTATGTTGTGCATCTGTGTTGGTTATTAGTCTCCCCAGGTGTAGCAAGTAAGTCAGTTGAAGAATTAGAGAGAACCAATGAACAGTAAACCAATTACCTGTTATGTTGTGCATCTGTGTTGGTTATTAGTCTCCCCAGGTGTAGCAAGTAAGTCAGTTGAAGAATTAGAGAGAACCAATGAACAGTAAACCAATTACCTATTATGTTGTGCATCTGTGTTGGTTATTAGTCTCCCTAGGTGTAGCAAGTAAGTCAGTTGAAGAATTAGAGAGAACCAATGAACAGTAAACCAATTACATGTTATGTTGTGCATCTGTGTTGGTTATTCGTCTCCCTAGGTGTAACAAGTAAGTCAGTTGAAGAATTAGAGAGAACCAATGAACTGTAAACCAATTACCTATTATGTTGTGCAACTGTGTTGGTTATTAGTCTCCCCAGGTGTAGCAAGTAAGTCATTTGAAGAATTAGAGAGAACCAATGAACAGTAAACCAATTACATGTTATGTTGTGCATCTGTGTTGGTTATTAGTCTCCCCAGGTGTAGCAAGTAAGTTAGTGGAAGAATTAGAGAGAACCAATGAACAGTAAACCGATTACATGTTATGTTGTGCATCTGTGTTGGTTATTGGTCTCCCTAGGTGTAGCAAGTAAGTCAGTTGAAGAATTAGAGAGAACCAATGAACTGTAAACCAATTACCTATTATGTTGTGTATCTGTGTTGGTTATTAGTCTCCCCAGGTGTAGCAAGTAAGTCATTTGAAGAATTAGAGAGAACCAATGAACTGTAAACCAATTACCTATTATGTTGTGCATCTGTCTTGGTTATTAGTCTCCCCAGGTGTAGCAAGTAAGTCATTTGAAGAATTAGAGAGAACCAATGAACTGTAAACCAATTACCTATTATGTTGTGCATCTGTCTTGGTTATTAGTCTCCCCAGGTGTAGCAAGTAAGTCAGTTGAAGAATTAGAGAGAACCAATGAACAGTAAACCAATTACCTATTATGTTGTGCATCTGTGTTGGATATTCGTCTCCCTAGGTGTAGCAAGTAAGTCAGTTGAAGAATTAGAGAGAACCAATGAACAATAAACCAATTACATGTTATGTTGTGCATCTGTGTTGGTTATTAGTCTCCCTAGGTGTAGCAAGTAAGTCAGTTGAAGAATTAGAGAGAACCAATGGACAGTAAACCAATTACCTATTATGTTGTGCATCTGTGTTGGTTATTCGTCTCCCCAGGTGTAGCAAGTAAGTCAGTTGAAGAATTAGAGAGAACCAATGAACAGTAAGCCATTTACATGATATCTTGTGCATCTGGGTCGGTTATTAGTCTCCCCAGGTGTAGCAAGTAAGTCAGTTGAAGAATTAGAGAGAACCACTGAACAGTAATCCAATTACCTGTTATGTTGTGCATCTGTGTTGGTTATTAGTCTCCCCAGGTGTAGCAAGTAAGTCAGTTGAAGAATTAGAGAGAACCAATGAACAGTAAACCAATTACCTATTATGTTGTGCATCTGTGTTGGTTATTAGTCTCCCTAGGTGTAGCAAGTAAGTCAGTTGAAGAATTAGAGAGAACCAATGAACTGTAAACCAATTACCTATTATGTTGTGCATCTGTGTTGGATATTTGTCTCCCCAGGTGTAGCAAGTAAGTCAGTTGAAGAATTAGAGAGAACCAATGAACAATAAACCAATTACATGTTATGTTGTGCATCTGTGTTGGTTATTAGTCTCCCTAGGTGTAGCAAGTAAGTCAGTTGAAGAATTTGAGAGAACCAATGGACAGTAAACCAATTACCTATTATGTTGTGCATCTGTGTTGGTTATTCGTCTCCCCAGGTGTAGCAAGTAAGTCAGTTGAAGAATTAGAGAGAACCAATGAACAGTAAGCCATTTACATGTTATCTTGTGCATCTGGGTCGGTTATTAGTCTCCCCAGGTGTAGCAAGTAAGTCAGTTGAAGAATTAGAGAGAACCACTGAAGAGTAATCCAATTACCTGTTATGTTGTGCATCTGTGTTGGTTATTAGTCTCCCCAGGTGTAGCAAGTAAGTCAGTTGAAGAATTAGAGAGAACCAATGAACAGTAAACCAATTACCTGTTATGTTGTGCATATGTGTTGGTTATTAGTCTCCCCAGGTGTAGCAAGTAAGTCAGTTGAAAAATTAGAGAGAACCAATGAACAATAAACCAATTACCTGTTGTGTTGTGCATCTGTGTTGGTTATTAGTCTCCCCAGGTGTAGCAAGTAAGTCAGTTGAAGAATTAGAGAGAACCAATGAACTGTAAACCAATTACCTGTTATGTTGTGCATCTGTGTTGGTTATTCATCTCCCCAGGTGTAGCAAGTAAGTCAGTAGAAGAATTAGAGAGAACCAATGAACAGTAAACCAATTACATGTTATGTTGTGCATCTGTGTTGGTTATTAGTCTCCCTAGGTGTAGCAAGTAAGTCAGTTGAAGAATTAGAGAGAACCAATGAACTGTAAACCAATTACATATTATGTTGTGCATCTGTGTGGGTTATTAGTCTCCCCAGGTGTAGCAAGTAAGTCAGTTGAAGAAATAGAGAGAACCAATGAACAGCAAACCAATTACCTATTTTGTTGTGCAACTGTGTTGGTTATTAGTCTCCCCAAGTGTAACAAGTAAGTTAGTTGAAGAATTAGAGAGAACTAATGAACAGTAAACCAATTACCTGTTATGTTGTGCATCTGTGTTGGTTATTAGTCTCCCCATGTGTAGCAAGTAAGTCAGTTGAAGAATTAGAGAGAACCAATGAACAGTAAACCAATTACATGTTATGTTGTGCATCTGTGTTGGTTATTAGTCTCCCCATGTGTAGCAAGTAAGTCAGTTGAAAAATTAGAGAGAACCAATGAACAGTAAACCAATTACCTGTTATGTTGTGCATCTGTGTTGGTTATTAGTCTCCCCAGGTGTAGCGAGTAAGTCATTTGAAGAATTAGAGAGAACCAATGAACAGTAAACCAATTACATGTTATGTTGTGCATCTGGGTTGGTTATTAGTCTCCCCAGGTGTAGCAAGTAAGTCAGTTGAAGAATTAAAGAGAACCAATGAACAGTAAGCCATTTCCATGTTATGTTGTGCATCTGGGTTGGTTATTAGTCTCCGCAGGTGAAGCAAGTAAGTTAGTTGAAGAATTAGAGAGAACCACGGAACAGTAATCCAATTACCTATTATGTTGTGCATCTGTGTTGGTTATTAGTCTCCCCAGGTGTAGCAAGTAAGTCCGTTGAAGAATTAGAGAGAACCAATGAACAGTAAACCAATTACCTGTTATGTTGTGCATCTGTGTTGGTTATTAGTCTCCCCAGGTGTAGCAAGTAAGTCAGTTGAAGAATTAGAGAGAACCAATGAACAGTAAACCAATTACCTGTTATGTTGTGCATCTGTGTTGGTTATTAGTCTCCCCAGGTGTAGCAAGTAAGTCAGTTGAAGAATTAGAGAGAACCAATGAACAGTAAACCAATTACCTATTATGTTGTGCATCTGTGTTGGTTATTAGTCTCCCTAGGTGTAGCAAGTAAGTCAGTTGAAGAATTAGAGAGAACCAATGAACAGTAAACCAATTACATGTTATGTTGTGCATCTGTGTTGGTTATTCGTCTCCCTAGGTGTAACAAGTAAGTCAGTTGAAGAATTAGAGAGAACCAATGAACTGTAAACCAATTACCTATTATGTTGTGCAACTGTGTTGGTTATTAGTCTCCCCAGGTGTAGCAAGTAAGTCATTTGAAGAATTAGAGAGAACCAATGAACAGTAAACCAATTACATGTTATGTTGTGCATCTGTGTTGGTTATTAGTCTCCCCAGGTGTAGCAAGTAAGTTAGTGGAAGAATTAGAGAGAACCAATGAACAGTAAACCGATTACATGTTATGTTGTGCATCTGTGTTGGTTATTGGTCTCCCTAGGTGTAGCAAGTAAGTCAGTTGAAGAATTAGAGAGAACCAATGAACTGTAAACCAATTACCTATTATGTTGTGTATCTGTGTTGGTTATTAGTCTCCCCAGGTGTAGCAAGTAAGTCATTTGAAGAATTAGAGAGAACCAATGAACTGTAAACCAATTACCTATTATGTTGTGCATCTGTCTTGGTTATTAGTCTCCCCAGGTGTAGCAAGTAAGTCATTTGAAGAATTAGAGAGAACCAATGAACTGTAAACCAATTACCTATTATGTTGTGCATCTGTCTTGGTTATTAGTCTCCCCAGGTGTAGCAAGTAAGTCAGTTGAAGAATTAGAGAGAACCAATGAACAGTAAACCAATTACCTATTATGTTGTGCATCTGTGTTGGATATTCGTCTCCCTAGGTGTAGCAAGTAAGTCAGTTGAAGAATTAGAGAGAACCAATGAACAATAAACCAATTACATGTTATGTTGTGCATCTGTGTTGGTTATTAGTCTCCCTAGGTGTAGCAAGTAAGTCAGTTGAAGAATTAGAGAGAACCAATGGACAGTAAACCAATTACCTATTATGTTGTGCATCTGTGTTGGTTATTCGTCTCCCCAGGTGTAGCAAGTAAGTCAGTTGAAGAATTAGAGAGAACCAATGAACAGTAAGCCATTTACATGATATCTTGTGCATCTGGGTCGGTTATTAGTCTCCCCAGGTGTAGCAAGTAAGTCAGTTGAAGAATTAGAGAGAACCACTGAACAGTAATCCAATTACCTGTTATGTTGTGCATCTGTGTTGGTTATTAGTCTCCCCAGGTGTAGCAAGTAAGTCAGTTGAAGAATTAGAGAGAACCAATGAACAGTAAACCAATTATCTGTTATGTTGTGCATATGTGTTGGTTATTAGTCTCCCCAGGTGTAGCAAGTAAGTCAGTTGAAAAATTAGAGAGAACCAATGAACAATAAACCAATTACCTGTTGTGTTGTGCATCTGTGTTGGTTATTAGTCTCCCCAGGTGTAGCAAGTAAGTCAGTTGAAGAATTAGAGAGAACCAATGAACTGTAAACCAATTACCTATTATGTTGTGCATCTGTGTTGGTTATTCATCTCCCCAGGTGTAGCAAGTAAGTCAGTTGAAGAATTAGAGAGAACCAATGAACAGTAAACCAATTACATGATATGTTGTGCATCTCTGTTGGTTATTAGTCTCCCTAGGTGTAGCAAGTAAGTCAGTTGAAGAATGAGAGAGAACCAATGAACTGTAAACCAATTACATATTATGTTGTGCATCTGTGTGGGTTATTAGTCTCCCCAGCTGTAGCAAGTAAGTCAGTTGAAGAAATAGAGAGAACCAATGAACAGCAAACCAATTACCTATTTTGTTGTGCAACTGTGTTGGTTATTAGTCTCCCCAAGTGTAACAAGTAAGTTAGTTGAAGAATTAGAGAGAACTAATGAACAGTAAACCAATTACCTATTGTGTTGTGCATCTGTGTTGGTTATTAGTCTCCCCATGTGTAGCAAGTTAGTCAGTTGAAGAATTAGAGAGAACCAATGAACAGTAAACCAATTACATGTTATGTTGTGCATCTGTGTTGGTTATTAGTCTCCCCATGTGTAGCAAGTAAGTCAGTTGAAAAATTAGAGAGAACCAGTGAACAGTAAACCAATTACCTGTTATGTTGTGCATCTGTGTTGGTTATTAGTCTCCCCAGGTGTACCGAGTAAGTCATTTGAAGAATTAGAGAGAACCAATGAACAGTAAACCAATTACATGTTATGTTGTGCATCTGTGTTGGTTATTAGTCTCCCCAGGTGTAGCAAGTAAGTCAGTTGAAGAATTAAAGAGAACCAATGAACAGTAAGCCATTTACATGTTATGTTGTGCATCTGGGACGGTTATTAGTCTCCCCAGGTGAAGCAAGTAAGTTAGTTGAAGAATTAGAGAGAACCACTGAACAGTAATCCAATTACCTATTATGTTGTGCATCTGTGTTGGTTATTAGTCTCCCCAGGTGTAGCAAGTAAGTCCGTTGAAGAATTAGAGAGAACCAATGAACAGTAAACCAATTACCTGTTATGTTGTGCATCTGTGTTGGTTATTAGCCTCCCCAGGTGTAGCAAGTAAGTCAGTTGAAGAATTAGAGAGAACCAATGAACAGTAAACCAATTACCTGTTATGTTGTGCATCTGTGTTGGTTATTAGTCTCCCCAGGTGTAGCAAGTAAGTCAGTTGAAGAATTAGAGAGAACCAATGAACAGTAAACCAATTACCTGTTATGTTGTGCATCTGTGTTGGTTATTAGTCTCCCCATGTGTAGCAAGTAAGTCAGTTGAAGAATTAGAGAGAACCAATGAACAGTAAACCAATTTCCTATTATGTTGTGCATCTGTGTTGGCTATTAGTCTCCCTAGGTGTAGCAAGTAAGTCAGTTGAAGAATTAGAGAGAACCAATGAACAGTAAACCAATTACATGATATGTTGTGCATCTGTGTTGGTTATTCGTCTCCCTAGGTGTAACAAGTAAGTCAGTTGAAGAATTAGAGAGAACCAATGAACTGTAAACCAATTACCTATTATGTTGTGCAACTGTGTTGGTTATTAGTCTCCCCAGGTGTAGCAAGTAAGTCATTTGAAGAATTAGAGAGAACCAATGAACAGTAAACCAATTACATGTTATGTTGTGCATCTGTGTTGGTTATTAGTCTCCCTAGGTGTAGCAAGTAAGTCAGTTGAAGAATTAGAGAGAACCAATGAACTGTAAACCAATTACATATTATGTTGTGCATCTGTGTGGGTTATTAGTCTCCCCAGGTGTAGCAAGTAAGTCAGTTGAAGAAATAGAGAGAACCAATGAACAGCAAACCAATTACCTATTTTGTTGTGCAACTGTGTTGGTTATTAGTCTCCCCAAGTGTAACAAGTAAGTTAGTTGAAGAATTAGAGAGAACTAATGAACAGTAAACCAATTACCTGTTATGTTGTGCATCTGTGTTGGTTATTAGTCTCCCCATGTGTAGCAAGTAAGTCAGTTGAAGAATTAGAGAGAACCAATGAACAGTAAACCAATTACATGTTATGTTGTGCATCTGTGTTGGTTATTAGTCTCCCCATGTGTAGCAAGTAAGTCAGTTGAAAAATTAGAGAGAACCAATGAACAGTAAACCAATTACCTGTTATGTTGTGCATCTGTGTTGGTTATTAGTCTCCCCAGGTGTAGCGAGTAAGTCATTTGAAGAATTAGAGAGAACCAATGAACAGTAAACCAATTACATGTTATGTTGTGCATCTGTGTTGGTTATTAGTCTCCCCAGGTGTAGCAAGTAAGTCAGTTGAAGAATTAAAGAGAACCAATGAACAGTAAGCCTTTTACATGTTATGTTGTGCATCTGGGTCGGTTATTAGTCTCGCCAGGTGAAGCAAGTAAGTTAGTTGAAGAATTAGAGAGAACCACTGAACAGTAATCCAATTACCTATTATGTTGTGCATCTGTGTTGGTTATTAGTCTCCCCAGGTGTAGCAAGTAAGTCCGTTGAAGAATTAGAGAGAACCAATGAACAGTAAACCAATTACCTGTTATGTTGTGCATCTGTGTTGGTTATTAGTCTCCCCAGGTGTAGCAAGTAAGTCAGTTGAAGAATTAGAGAGAACCAATGAACAGTAAACCAATTACCTGTTATGTTGTGCATCTGTGTTGGTTATTAGTCTCCCCATGTGTAGCAAGTAAGTCAGTTGAAGAATTAGAGAGAACCAATGAACAGTAAACCAATTACCTATTATGTTGTGCATCTGTGTTGGTTATTAGTCTCCCTAGGTGTAGCAAGTAAGTCAGTTGAAGAATTAGAGAGAACCAATGAACAGTAAACTAATTACATGTTATGTTGTGCATCTGTGTTGGTTATTCGTCTCCCTAGGTGTAACAAGTAAGTCAGTTGAAGAATTAGAGAGAACCAATGAACTGTAAACCAATTACCTATTATGTTGTGCAACTGTGTTGGTTATTAGTCTCCCCAGGTGTAGCAAGTAAGTCATTTGAAGAATTAGAGAGAACCAATGAACAGTAAACCAATTACATGTTATGTTGTGCATCTGTGTTGGTTATTAGTCTCCCCAGGTGTAGCAAGTAAGTCAGTTGAAGAATTAAAGAGAACCAATGAACAGTAAGCCATTTACATGTTATGTTGTGCATCTGGGTTGGTTATTAGTCTCCCCAGGTGTAGCAAGTAAGTCAGTTGAAGAATTAAAGAGAACCAATGAACAGTAAGCCATTTACATGTTATGTTATGCATCTGGGTCGGTTATTAGTCTCCCCAGGTGAAGCAAGTAAGTTAGTTGAAGAATTAGAGAGAACCACTGAACAGTAATCCAATTACCTATTATGTTGTGCATCTGTGTTGGTTATTAGTCTCCCCAGGTGTAGCAAGTAAGTCCGTTGAAGAATTAGAGAGAACCAATGAACAGTAAACCAATTACCTGTTATGTTGTGCATCTGTGTTGGTTATTAGTCTCCCCAGGTGTAGCAAGTAAGTCAGTTGAAGAATTAGAGAGAACCAATGAACAGTAAACCAATTACCTGTTATGTTGTGCATCTGTGTTGGTTATTAGTCTCCCCAGGTGTAGCAAGTAAGTCAGTTGAAGAATTAGAGAGAACCAATGAACAGTAAACCAATTACCTATTATGTTGTGCATCTGTGTTGGTTATTAGTCTCCCTAGGTGTAGCAAGTAAGTCAGTTGAAGAATTAGAGAGAACCAATGAACAGTAAACCAATTACATGTTATGTTCTGCATCTGTGTTGGTTATTCGTCTCCCTAGGTGTAACAAGTAAGTCAGTTGAAGAATTAGAGAGAACCAATGAATTGTAAACCAATTACCTATTATGTTGTGCAACTGTGTTGGTTATTAGTCTCCCCAGGTGTAGCAAGTAAGTCATTTGAAGAATTAGAGAGAACCAATGAACAGTAAACCAATTACATGTTATGTTGTGCATCTGTGTTGGTTATTAGTCTCGCCAGGTGTAGCAAGTAAGTCAGTTGAAGAATTAAAGAGAACCAATGAACAGTAAGCCATTTACATGTTATGTTGTGCATCTGGCTTGGTTATTAGTCTCCCCAGGTGTAGCAAGTAAGTCAGTTGAAGAATTAGAGAGAACCACTGAACAGTAATCCAATTACCTGTTATGTTGTGCATCTGTGTTTGTTATTAGTCTCCCCAGGTGTAGCAAATAAGTCAGTTGAAGAATTAGAGAGAACCAATGAACAGTAAACCGATTACCTGTTATGTTGTGCATTTGTGTTGGTAATTAGTCTCCCTAGGTGTAGCAAGTAAGTCAGTTGAAGAATTAGAGAGAACCAATGAACAGTAAACTAATTACATGTTATGATGTGCATCTGTGTTGGTTATTAGTCTCCCCAAGGGTAGCGAGTAAGTCAGTTGAAGAATTAGAGAGAACCAATGAACAGTAAACTAATTACCTGTTATGTTGTGCATCTGTGTTGGTTATTAGTCTCCCCAGGTGTAGCAAGTAAGTCAGCTGAAGAATTAGTGAGAACCAATGAACTGTAAACCAATTACCTATTATGTTGTGCATCTGTGTTGGTTATTAGTCTCCCCAGGTGTAGCAAGTAAGTCAGTTGAAGAATTAGAGAGAACCAATAAACAGTAAACCAATTACATGTTATGTTGTGCATCTGTGTTGGTTATTAGTTTCCCCAGGAGTAACAAGTAAGTCAGTTGAAGAATTAGAGAGAACCAATGAACAGTAAACCAATTACCTGTTATGTTGTGCATCTGTGTTGGTTATTAGTCTCCCTAGTTGTAGCAAGTAAGTCAGTTGAAGAATTAGAGAGAACCAATGAACAGTAAACCAATTACCTGATATGTTGTGCATCTGTGTTGGTTATTAGTCTCCCCAGGTGTAGCAAGTAAGTCAATTGAAGAATTAAAGAGAACCAATAAACAGTAAGCCATTTACATGTTATGTTGTGCATCTGGGTCGGTTATTAGTCTCCCCAGGTGTAGCAAGTAAGTCAGTTGAAGAATTAGAGAGATCCAATGAACAGTAAACCAATTTCATGTTATGTTATGAATCTGTGTTGGTTATTCGTCTCCCCAGGTGTAGCAAGTAAGTCAGTTTAAGAATTAGAGAGAACCAATGAACAGTCAACCAATTACCTGTTATGTTGTGCATCTATGTTGGTTATTAGTCTCCCCAGGTGTAGCAAGAAAGTCAATTGAAGAATTAGAGAGAACCAATGAACAGTAAACCAATTACATGTTATGTTGTGCATCTGTGTTGGTAATTAGTCTCCCTAGGTGTAGCAAGTAAGTCTGTTGAAGAATTAGAGAGAACCAATGAACAGTAAACCAATTACCTGTTATGTTGTGCATCTATGTTGGTTATTAGTCTCCCCAGGTGTAGCAAGTAAGTCAGTTGAAGAATTAGAGAGAACCAATGATGTGCTTCCACTTGGATGCACATAGAACTATCTTCAAGTCTCCACGGATCCTTGGAAGATTGGTCAAGGATGGAAGCTCCAAGAGACTCAAGGTGGCCGAAGCTTGCTTCTAGCTAAGGTCCAAGGAAGTAAGGCAACCTAGCTCTACAAAGAGAAGCACTCAAGGAGGGTAGAGAAGGTAGCCAAGTGACTTTCGGATGGAGAGGTTTCAAGCAATGAAAACTCATTCAATTAATTCCAAAAGTATCTACAATATCCGGCCACTTAGAATTTATAGGTTAGAATTAGATTAAATGGTACCTTGGGTTAGCCTAAGGTTAAGTAAAACCATGGTATGGTTACTTAACCTTAGGCGCCTAGAATTTGAATTCAAAATTCAAATTCTAGGAGCCAAAACCGGAACCTCCATGTGCTAGCTCATTTGGCATGTAATTAGGAAGCCATTTGAGTTGCATTTCGGATCACACCATGTGCATGTGTTGCACATGGCCGAAATGCACTCTAAATGTGTTTCTAATTACATGCTAATGTAACTACACATGTAACCTTAATTCACCCTAAATTCACATGACCTCTAAATGTAATTCCTACACTACAAGGCCGGAAATACAATGCCAAAAGAAAATACAAGGCACCAAGGCCCATTCCTACACTAACCCTAATCTAAGGGGCTTGAGATAAAGCCCAACAAAATAAAGTGGCAGGCTTCTCTTGGGCTTGGGCCCATTCTTCATGCATCCTCCTAGCCATAGCCCTAGTAGTTGGGCCCTTAGCCCATGGGCCTCCTCCATCATCCCCTCCCTCTTGAAGAGGATTTGTCCTCAAATCCAAAGTGTTGTCCTCAGAATGAGTTAGTCCTGTAAAAAGAGATAAGTCAGAGACATTGAAACTAGAACTAACACCATACTCCGAAGGAAGATCTAGGACATAGGCATTATTATTGATTTTCCTAAGGATTTGGAAAGGACCGTCCCCTCTAGGACTGAGTTTGGACTTTCTTTTGGAAGGAAACCTATCCTTCCTAAGGTGAAGCCAAACCCAGTCACCTTCCTTGAAGATAACCTCTTTCCTACCCTTATTATTATATTTTTGATATTTTTCAGTTTGAGATTGAATATGATCTCTAACCCTCTCATGTAATTTTTTTACAAAATCAGCCCTGGATGTCCCTTCTTTATGAATAAAAGAAACAACATCTGGTAGGGGTAATAAATCTAAAGGAGTAAGAGGATTAAAGCCATAAACAATCTCAAAAGGAGACATGTTAGTGGTCTTGTGAACCACTCTATTATAGGCAAACTCCACATGAGGAAGATAGTCATCCCATGACTTTTTATTGCCTTTGAGGATTGCCCTCAACATAGTCCCGAGAGACCTATTAACTACCTCAGTTTGTCCATCCGTTTGTGGATGACATGTGGTAGAAAATAAGAGTTTAGTTCCTAGCCTTGACCAAAGAGTTTTCCAAAAAATGGCTTAAGAACTTAACATCTCTATCGGAGACTATAGTCTTAGGTAACCCATGGAGTCTCACAATTTCTTGAAAGAATAACTTAGCAATGTGACTTGCATCATCCACTTTGTGGCATGGAATAAAGTGTGCCATTTTGCTAAAACGGTCCACCACCACAAAGATGGAATCCTTTCCTCTTTGGGTTCTAGGCAAGCCAAGGATAAAATCCATGGAAATGTCCACCCAAGGAGAAGAGGATATGGGTAAGGGGGTGTAAAGTCCATGAGGTTTTGTGGTAGACTTTGCTTGTAAACAAGCAATGCAATTACTACAAAATCGTTAAACATCTCTCTTCATATGAGGCCAAAAGAATTTCTCCTTCAAAAGAGAAAGAGTCTTCTCAATTCCAAAATGCCCCATGAGCCCACCCTCATGGCTCTCCTTAACCAAGAGTTTCCTAATAGATCCTTGGGGTATGCAAAGTTTATTTTCTTTAAAAAGAAACCCCTCAGAAATATAGTAACCTTGGTAAGGTTTTTGAATACATAAAGAATAAAAGTTAGCAAAATCAAGGTCTTTCTCATACAACTCCGTGATGTCATCAAACCCTAGTATTTGAGAACCTAAGATGTTCAAAAGCACATGTCTTCGAGACAAAGCATCAGCTACTACATTTGTAGAGCCTTTTTTATATTTGATGACATAAGGAAATTGTTCTAAATACTCAACCCATTTTGCATGCCTCTTATTTAATTTATGTTGTCCCTTCAAGTATTTGAGTGACTCATGGTCACTATGGATAACAAATTCCTTGGTGACAAGGTAATGCTCCCAAGTTTGAAGGGCACGAACTAAAGCATATAACTCCTTGTCATAGGTAGGGTAGTTCAAGGCAGCCCCATGAAGCTTTTCACTGAAATAAGCTATGGGATGACCACCTTGTAACAACACAGCTCCTATGCCAAGACCTGAAGCATCACATTCTAGCTCAAAAGTTTGAGAAAAATTAGGCAAAGCTAGAACAGGTGCTTGAGTAAGTTTTTGCTTAAGTTCTTGAAAAGCTAAATTATGTTTATCCGTCCATTCAAAGACCACATCCTTCTTCACCAACTCATTGAGAGGTGAAGCTAATGTACAGAAGTTAGGAACAAATCTCCTATAAAAGCTTTCCAATCCATGGAAGCTCCTAACTTCACTAATATTAGTAGGAATAGGCCATTCTTGGATGGCTTTAATTTTCTCGGGGTCCACATGAACCCCATTTTTGCTAACCACAAACCCTAAAAATATAACATTATCCACACAAAAAGTGCACTTGTCCACATTGGCAAACAAGTGATTGTCCCTAAGGACAAGGAAAACTTGTCTTAGGTGATCAACATGATCACTTAGACTTTTGCTATAGATTAAAATATCATCAAAATAAACAACTACAAATCTACCAATGCAATCCCTAAGGGCATGATTCATGAGCCTCATGAATGTGCTAGGTGCATTAGTAAGCCCAAAAGGCATTACCAACCATTCATATAGTCCAAATTTAGTTTTAAAAGCGGTTTTCCACTCATCACCTTCTTTGATTCGAATTTGGTGATAACCACTTTTAAGATCTACTTTGGAAAATATGGATGACCCATGCAATTCATCAAGCATGTCATCAAGCCTAGGAATTGGGTGCCTATATTTTATGGTGATGTTGTTGATGGCTCTACAGTCACAACACATCCTCCATTTTCCATCTTTTTTTGGCACCAATATGACTGGTACAGCACAAGGACTTAGACTCTTTTGAATCCAGCCCTTCTCCAACAACTCATGTACTTGCTTCTCTATCTCCTTGGTTTCTTGTGGATTGGTCCTATAGGCTGGTCTATTTGGAAGACTAGCCCCAGGCACAAGATCTATTTGATGTTCTATTCCCCTAAAAGGAGGAAGTCCAATTGGGCCTTCCTTGGGAAATATATCATCAAACTCTTGTAAAAGGTTTTTAACCACAAGAGGGAGAGAAGTTTCCAAAGATGTGGCAGTGCAAGTTAGTGTTCCTCTACACATGAGGATATGAGAAGATGGTTCAATGAAGAGAGAAGTTTTATGTAAAGGTTTTGAATCAAAATTCTCTTCGTGAACTATCTCTAGAGAGGGAACACTAGTCTCTCTAGGATATTCTTTTTCATCAATTTTTAGAATGTTTTTTTTTTCTTCTTTTTTTTTTTGTTTTTCTTTTTCTTGGTCACGTTTGGTCTTCATTTGTACTTGGTCCTCCTTCACTTGTGAAGGTGATAGAGGATGAAGTACAAACTTTGTACCCTTATGAGTGAAAGTAATTTTATTAGTGAGGCCATCATGGTGTGTTTGTTTGTCAAATTGCCATGGCCTTCCTAATAGAATATGACAAGCTTCCATGGGAACTACATCACATTGAACTTTATCTTTATAGTTCCCAATAGAAAACTCAACTTCCACCTGTTGGTTGACTACCATATCCCCATCATCATTAAGCCAATGAAGTTGATAAGGTTTTGGATGTGGTGTGGTAGTCAAACCTAACTTCTCAACCATCCTAGTGCTACAACAGTTGCACCAAGATCCACTATCCACAATGAGAGAACAAGCCTTGCTTGAAATGTTACATCTTGTATGAAAGATGTTCTCTCTTTGGGATTGTGTATCACTAGGTTGGTTGTTGAGGACCCTTCTCATCATAAGAAGTTCCCCATTATAAGGGTAAGTAACCTCACATGACTCTTCTTCACTTGCTTCTTCTTCATTTTCACTTGAAGATGAAGAAGAAGTAGCTTCATCATGGCTACTATAAATGTCTTGCCCCCTTAAAATCATTACTTTTTTGTTAGGGCATTGAGAAGCAATATGGCCTCTCCCAAGACACTTAAAGCATTTGATTTCACTAGACTTGGTGCTAGTGTGTGAAGTGTTGATTTTTTTTTATCTTTTTCTTTACCTTTATCTAGATTTTTGGAGGGAAAAGTATCTTTCTTTTCAAAATTATTTTTCTTACCCTCCCTCTTGTAGCTATCCTTAGATAAAGAAGATGAGTATGATCTTGCTTTATAACCTTTTCTCAAATTTTGTTGTTCAACCTTTATGCAAAGTTGAACCAAGTCATCCAAATCCCTATAAGGGAGAAGCTCAACCTTATCTCTTATGTCAAAAGATAAACCACTCAAAAATCTAGCTATGGTAAGATTTTCTTCCTCCCTAATACCCGCCCTCATGATATACAACTCCATTGTTTATCTATATTCTTCAATTGTCATATTTTTTTGATGGAGTCGTTGGAGCTTATTGATAAGCTCCCTAGTGTAGTAAGAGGGTATATGTCTCCTTCTCAAGGCACTCCTTAACTCATTCCAATATTGAATTGGAGGTTCACTATGGAGACGCCTATCTCTCACAAGAGAGGTCCACCAATACATGGCATGACCTTGGAAACTCAAGGTAGCTAGGGGCACTTTTCTTTCCTCACTCACTTGATGGCAAGTGAAAATTTGTTCCACTTTCATTTCCCAGTCTAGATACCCCTCCACATCATCCTTACCATGAAAATAAGGGAGATCTACCCTAGATTCCCTTGGCTTAGAGGTTCTATGAGTTCTCCTAGGAGGTGGTTGATAGTGATCTCCTAAAGCTAGGCTATCATGCACTGACTCTCCTAAAGTAGAACTATGGGCGTATGAACTATGTGGACCATGATGGTGTTTTCTTTTGTCTTTCTCCTTTAATAAACGAATTTCTTCCTCTAAAAGAGAAAATTGAGCTTCTTTTTCAAGTTTTGCTTGTAATTCTTGCTCTTGCCATAACTTTAATGATCTTAATTCACGTGACAATCTAGAAACACTTTTGTTGTCACTTGAATTAGTATCACTATGAGGAGTAGAAAATTCTTCCATTATAGGTGAAAGATCTTTCTTAATGAATGAACTTTTAAAAGCAATTTTGTTTTTGTGCAATGGTTAAGACTAAGTACTTGGAGGATTATGTATACAAATTGAACTTT
Organism: Cajanus cajan; assembly: GCF_000230855.2. Taxonomy (NCBI): domain Eukaryota; kingdom Viridiplantae; phylum Streptophyta; class Magnoliopsida; order Fabales; family Fabaceae; genus Cajanus; species Cajanus cajan. The sequence continues at coordinate 40,610,488 of NC_138524.1, forward strand.
GGAGGGAGGTGAGCTACTAAGAGCCACTTAAAAACCAAGCCTCTTCAAGTAAAAATTACTAATCCCCTTTGTAGTTAATCTCTACCAAATTCTTTTCAATGAAATTGTTTTGTTGATGTTTGATGAACTAAAAAAATACTAGTCGTGAAAGCAAGTAAACAAGTATTAAGCAACAATTTAAACTATCTAAACGGTTCCTAGGGTGAGAGCTTGAAAGATACCAAAGATCAATCAAGGACCACTCCCACCAAAGTGCTAACGAAAATTCTATCCCTAAGGAGAGATGGTTGTGTACCAAAGACACCCCCAAGACACTCCTTTAAATGGCCAAATACAAGGTAGAAACAAAGCTAAACAACAACTACAAAGTGGCTTAAAAATTAAATCAAAACAGCCACCAAAATTAGTGATGAATTAGTGACCAATTTTGCAACAAAATTTCAAAGTAGAAAGTAAAATTTGGTCTCTAAATCCGTCACTAATCCTCTGTTTTTTTTTTTTTTTTTAAATTCAAATACAATTCAAATGAGTCTCCAAGGTGCTTCACGGTTTGTCAAGTCCAGCTACCACCAAATTTCCAGCACTTCATCAAAAAAAATTCCAGCCAAGTGTTTAGTGTGTTTGTTTTTGAAGTAGTCAAATCCGAGAGCTCTTTAGCTTCCTTTCTCCTCCTTTCCTTAGGCTTCTTTTGATGACCCTTGTAGAACTAGCTTCTAGGAAGATAGGCTAGGTCAAACTTAGGCCACACTTTGATTAAAACAAATATATGGACAGCAAAGAATAGTGAGGAAAAAGAAGGACAAGAGTTGATTAGAAGATGACAAGTTTAGATGACTCAAACAAACAAGAAACTAGCACAAGAAAGAATTGTCCTATGATGAGTTCTAGATTGGATACTCAAAACCAAAACACTCAAAAATAGGATAGCTGAAAATTTAATGACTTCAAAGCTAATACAAACCGAGAAGTAATAAAGCAACAAGAGATGAGAAATCAAAAACTCCTTAATTGGCTTTTACTTTTCAAATTTTGATTTAGTACTTTTTTTTTTCTTTTTTTTTAAACACTTTTGTTCTAAATTTTCTTTTGATATTTCTTAATTTTTTTTTTTTAATCAAATAGGAGTTGCCTTTTTCTTTCAATATGATTGTGTCACAAGAAGTCTCGGTCACTTTTCTAGGAACACCAAAACCGGATTCAAAAAATAAGTGCCAAAATGACAAGCCAAATTAAATGCAAATTCAAATCAAATGAGTCATGTTTTTCATTCTTGCTAATTTGAATTGCACATGCACGGTTTTGGCTCCACAATTCAGATGCAAATTTGAATTACAAACACAAATTCAAACACTCCTTTAGGCAAACAAGATCAAACCTCTCACGGATAAGGAAAAAATTTCAAGACATTTTCAAATTTTGGAAACCTAAATTTCTAAGAAAACTACTAATGAACTAATAGTAGTTTATGAACTCAAATTCAAACAAAAATTATGAGCACACCAATAGACTATGGATCTCGGCCAAATCCAGAAAAATACTTTCAAGATGCAAAACAAAATTCAAAATGTATCAACAAGCATAGCTAAGATATATGAACATACAAAGAACTACACAATCCTACTAGACATGGATTTCAAAATAAAATGACTCAAACATTCAATTTGACCGATTAAAATTTCAATTATGACTCAAAGAAAATTCAAAACGTTCTTAAGCAGAATTTTCCTAATAGGTAAAAGAAATTGGAGCATGATTCATGAAAGCATATAACATAGGCGCATAATGAATCATTCAAGCATAAGAAACTAGATCCATCAAATTTTAAGACAAAAAATAGATCTAGGAAGGAATAAACTCTAAAGTGACATGAATTAAAATGATGAACACAAGATGAACATAGAAAGAACAAAGAACCACGGATCACAAGAATTCAAAAGATAAGAGCTAAGACTTATCTCTTGAAGATCAAAAACCGGATGCTCTTGATACCACTTGATGTGCTTCCACTTGGATGCACATAGAACTATCTTCAAGTCTCCACGGATCCTTGGAAGATTGGTCAAGGATGGAAGCTCCAAGAGACTCAAGGTGGCCGAAGCTTGCTTCTAGCTAAGGTCCAAGGAAGTAAGGCAACCTAGCTCTACAAAGAGAAGCACTCAAGGAGGGTAGAGAAGGTAGCCAAGTGACTTTCGGATGGAGAGGTTTCAAGCAATGAAAACTCATTCAATTAATTCCAAAAGTATCTACAATATCCGGCCACTTAGAATTTATAGGTTAGAATTAGGTTAAATGGTACCTTGGGTTAGCCTAAGGTTAAGTAAAACCATGGTATGGTTACTTAACCTTAGGCGCCTAGAATTTGAATTCAAAATTCAAATTCTAGGAGCCAAAACCGGAACCTCCATGTGCTAGCTCATTTGGCATGTAATTAGGAAGCCATTTGAGTTGCATTTCGGATCACACCATGTGCATGTGTTGCACATGGCCGAAATGCACTCTAAATGTGTTTCTAATTACATGCTAATGTAACTACACATGTAACCTTAATTCACCCTAAATTCACATGACCTCTAAATGTAATTCCTACACTACAAGGCCGGAAATACAAGGCCAAAAGAAAATACAAGGCACCAAGGCCCATTCCTACACTAACCCTAATCTAAGGGGCTTGAGATAAAGCCCAACAAAATAAAGTGGCAGGCTTCTCTTGGGCTTGGGCCCATTCTTCATGCATCCTCCTAGCCATAGCCCTAGTAGTTGGGCCCTTAGCCCATGGGCCTCCTCCATCAACCAATGAACAGTAATCCAATTACCTGTTATGTTGTGAATCTGTGTTGGTTATTCGTCTCCCCAGGTGTAGCAAGTAAGTCAGTTTAAGAATTAGAGAGAACCAATGAACAGTAAACCAATTACCTGTTATGTTGTGCATCTATGTTGGTTATTAGTCTCCCCAGGTGTAGCAAGAAAGTTAATTGAAGAATTAGAGAGAACCAATGAACAGTAAACCAATTACATGTTATGTTGTGCATCTGTGTTGGTAATTAGTCTCCCTAGGTGTAGCAAGTAAGTCAGTTGAAGAATTAGAGAGAACCAATGAACAGTAAATCAATTACCTGTTATGTTGTGCATCTATGTTGGTTATTAGTCTCCCCAGGTGTAGCAAGTAAGTCAGTTGAAGAATTAGAGAGAACCAATGAACAGTAATCCAATTACCTGTTATGTTATGCATCTGTGTTGGTTGTTAGTCTCCCCAGGTGTAGCAAGTAAGTCAGTTGAAGAATTAGAGAGAACCAATGAACAGTAAACCAATTACCTGTTATGTTGTGCATCTGTGTTGGTTATTAGTCTCCCCAGGTGTAGCAAGTAAGTCAGTTGAAGAATTAAAGAGAACCAATGAACAGTAAGCCATTTACATGTTATGTTGTGCATCTGGGTTGGTTATTAGTCTCCCCAGGTGTAGCAAGTAAGTCAGTTGAAGAATTAGAGAGAACCAATGAACAGTAAACCAATTACATGTTATGTTGTGCATCTGTGTTGGTAATTAGTCTCCCCAGGTGTAGCAAGTAAGTCAGTTGAAGAATTAGAGAGAGCCAATGAACAGTAAACCAATTACCTGTTATGTTGTGCATCTGTGTTGGTTATTAGTCTCCCCAGGTGTAGCAAGTAAGTCAGTTGAAGAATTAGAGAGAACCAATGAACAATAAACCAATTACCTGATATGTTGTGCATCTGTGTTGGTTATTAGTCTCCGCAGGTGTAGCAAGAAAGTCAATTGAAGAATTAGAGAGAACCAATGAACAGTAAACCAATTACATGTTATGTTGTGCATCTGTGTTGGTAATTAGTCTCCCTAGGTGTAGCAAGCAAGTCAGTTGAAGAATTAGAGAGAACCAAGGAACAGTAAACCAATTACCTGTTATGTTGTGCATCTATGTTGGTTATTAGTCTCCCCAGGTGTAGCAAGTAAGTCAGTTGAAGAATTAGAGAGAACCAATGATCAGTAATCCAATTACCTGTTATGTTGTGCATCTGTGTTGGTTGTTAGTCTCCCCAGGTGTAGCAAGTAAGTCAGTTGAAGAATTAGAGAGAACCAATGAACAGTAAACCAATTACCTGTTATGTTGTGCATCTGTGTTGGTTATTAGTATCCCCAGGTGTAGCAAGTAAGTCAGTTGAAGAATTAGAGAGAACCAATGAACTGTAAACCAATTACCTGTTATGTTGTGCATCTGTGTTGGTTATTAGTCTCCCCAGGTGTAGCAAGTAAGTCAGCTAAAGAATTAGAGAGAACCAATGAACTGTAAACCAATTACCTATTATGTTGTGCATCTGTGTTGGTTATTAGTCTGCCCAGGTGTAGCAAGTAAGTCAGTTGAAGAATTAGAGAGAACCAAGGAACAGTAAACCAATTACCTGTTATGTTGTGCATCTATGTTGGTTATTAGTCTCCCCAGGTGTAGCAAGTAAGTAAGTTAAAGAATTAGAGAGAACCAATGAACAGTAATCCAATTACCTGTTATGTTGTGCATCTGTGTTGGTTGTTAGTCTCCCCAGGTGTAGCAAGTAAGTAAGTTAAAGAATTAGAGAGAACCAATGAACAGTAAACCAATTACCTGTTATGTTGTGCATCTGTGTTGGTTGTTAGTATCCCCAGGTGTAGCAAGTAAGTCAGTTGAAGAATTAGAGAGAACCAATGAACAGTAAACCAATTACCTGTTATGTTGTGCATCTGTGTTGGATATTAGTCTCCCCAGGTGTAGCAAGTAAGTCAGTTGAAGAATTAGAGAGAACCAATGAACTGTAAACCAATTACCTGTTATGTTGTGCATCTGTGTTGGTTATTAGTCTCCCCAGGTGTAGCAAGTAAGTCAGCTGAAGAATTAGAGAGAACTTGATGTGCTTCCACTTGGATGCACATAGAATTTCTTCAAGTCTCCATGGTTCCTTAGACGGATGATCAAGGAAGGATGCTCCAAAGAGACTCAAGGTGGCCGAAGCTTGCTTCCTAGCTAAGGTCCAAAGAAGGAAGGCAACCTAACTCTACAAAGGGAAGCACTCAAGGAGGGTAGAGTAGGGTGCAAGGTGACTTTCGGAGGGAGATAATTCAAATGAAGAATACTCATTCAATAATTCCAAAAGTAATCACAAGTCTCGGCCATATTGAATATATAGGGAAAATTAGGTGAAAGTGAGACCTTGGGTTAGCCTAAGGTTAAGTAAACCATGGTATGGTTACTTAACTTTAGGCGCCTAGAATTTGAATTCAAAATTCAAATTCTAGGAGCCAAACCCGGAACCTCCATGTGATTAGTTCATTTGGCATGTGATTAGAGAGGCATTTGAGTTGCATTTCGGATCACACCATGTGCATGTGTTGCACATGGCCGAAATGCACACCAAATGTGCTCCTAATTACATGCTAATGTAACTACACATGTAACCTTAATTCACCCCAAATTCACATGACCTCTAAATGTAAATCCTACACTACAAGGCCGGAAATACAAGGCCCAAAGAAAATACAAGGCACCAAGGCCTAATCCTATTCTAACCCTAATCTAATGGGCTTGATACAAAGCCCAACAAAATAAAGTGGTGGGCTTTCCTTGGGCTTGGGCCCAATCTTCATGCATCCTTCTTGCCATTGCTCTAGTAATTGGGCCCTTAGCCCATGGGCCTCCTCCATCATCCCCTCCCTCTTGAAGAGGATTTGACCTCAAATCCAGAGCATCCTCCTCTAGGGTAGCTAGTCCTGTAAACAAAGAGAGATCAGCAACATTGAAACTAGAACTAACACCATACTCAGAAGGGAGATCTAGAACATAGGCATTGTTATTGATTTTTCTAAGGATTTGGAAGGGTCCATCGCCTCGAGGACTAAGCTTGGACTTTCTTTTGGAAGGAAATCTATCCTTCCTAAGGTGTAGCCAAACCCAGTCACCTTCCTTGAAGATAACTTCCTTCCTACCCTTATTATTATATTTTTGGTATTTTTCAGTTTGGGATTGAATATGATCTCTAACCCTCTCATGTAATTTCTTAACAAATTCAGCCCTAGATGTACCTTCTTTATGGATAAAAGAAGCCACATCAGGGAGAGGTAATAAATCCAAAGGAGTAAGAGGGTTAAAGCCATAGACAATCTCAAAAGGAGACATGTTGGTGGTTTTATGAACCACTCTATTGTAGGCAAACTCCACATGAGGGAGGTAGTCATCCCATGACTTTTTGTTGCCCTTGAGGATTGCCCTCAACATAGTCCCTAGAGACCTATTGACTACCTCAGTCTGTCCATCAGTTTGAGGATGACATGTGGTAGAAAATAGAAGTTTAGTTCCAAGCCTTGCCCAAAGAGTTTTCCAAAAATGGCTTAAGAACTTAACATCTCTATCAGAGACTATAGTTTTGGGTAACCCATGTAGTCTCACAATCTCTTGAAAGAATAACTTAGCAATGTTACTTGCATCATCCACTTTGTGGCATGGAATAAAGTGTGCCATTTTGCTAAAACGGTCCACAACCACAAATATGGAATCCTTTCCTCTTTGGGTTCGAGGCAAACCAAGGATAAAATCCATGGAAATGTCTACCCAAGGCGAAGAGGATATAGGCAAGGGGGTGTAAAGTCCATGAGGTTTTGTGGTAGACTTTGCTTGTAAACAAGCAATGCAACTACTACAAAATCTTTGAACATCTCTCTTCATATGAGGCCAAAAGAATTTCTCCTTCAACAGAGAAAGAGTCTTCTCAATTCCAAAATGCCCCATGAGCCCACCCTCATGGCTCTCCTTAACCAAGAGTTTCCTAATAGATCCTTGGGGAATGCAAAGTTTATTTTCTTTAAAAAGAAACCCCTCAGAAATATAGTAACCTTGGTAAGGTTTTTGAATACATAAAGAATAAAAGTTAGCAAAATCAAGGTCTTTCTCATACAACTCCTTAATGTCATCAAACCCTAGTATTTGAGAACCTAGGATGTTCAAAAGCACATGTCTTCGAGACAAAGCATCAGCTACTACATTGGTAGAACCTTTTTTATATTTGATGACATAAGGAAATTGTTCTAAATACTCAACCCATTTTGCATGCCTCTTATTTAATTTATGTTGACCCTTCAAGTATTTGAGTGACTCATGGTCACTATGGATAACAAATTCCTTGGTGACAAGGTAATGCTCCCAAGTTTGAAGGGCACGAACTAAAGCATATAACTCCTTGTCATAGGTAGGGTAGTTCAAGGCAGCCCCATGAAGCTTTTCACTGAAATAAGCTATGGGATGACCACCTTGTAACAACACAGCTCCTATGCCAAGACCTGAAGCATCACATTCTAGCTCAAAAGTTTGAGAAAAATTAGGCAAAGCTAGAACAGGTGCTTGAGTAAGTTTTTGCTTAAGTTCTTGAAAAGCTAAATTATGTTTATCCGTCCATTCAAAGACCACATCCTTCTTCACCAACTCATTGAGAGGTGAAGCTAATGTAGAGAAGTTAGGAAAAAATCTCCTATAAAAGCTTGCCAATCCATGGAAGCTCCTAACTTCACTAACATTAGTAGGAATAGGCCATTCTTGGATGGCTTTAATTTTCTCGGGATCCACATGAACCCCATTTTTGCTAACCACAAACCCTAAGAATATAACATTATCCACACAAAAAGTGCACTTGTCCACATTGGCAAACAAGTGATTGTCCCTAAGGACAAGGAAAACTTGTCTTAGGTGATCAACATGATCACTTAGACTTTTGCTATAGATTAAAATATCATCAAAATAAACAACTACAAATCTACCAATGCAATCCCTAAGGGCATGATTCATGAGCCTCATGAATGTGCTAGGTGCATTAGTAAGCCCAAAAGGCATTACTAACCATTCATATAGTCCAAATTTAGTTTTAAAAGCGGTTTTCCACTCATCACCTTCTTTGATTCGAATTTGGTGATAACCACTCTTAAGATCTACTTTGGAAAATATGGATGACCCATGCAATTCATCAAGCATGTCATCAAGCCTAGGAATTGGGTGCCTATATTTTATGGTGATGTTGTTGATGGCTCTACAGTCACAACACATCCTCCATTTTCCATCTTTTTTTGGCACCAAGATGACTGGTACAGCACAAGGACTTAGAATCTTTTGAATCCAGCCCTTCTCCAACAACTCATGGACTTGCTTCTCTATCTCTTTGGTTTCTTGTGGATTGGTCCTATAGGCTGGTCTATTTGGAAGACTAGCCCCAGGCACAAGATCTATTTGATGTTCTATTCCCCTAAAAGGAGGAAGTCCAATTGGGCCTTCCTTGGGAAATATATCATCAAACTCTTGTAAAAGGTTTTTAACCACAAAAGGGAGAGAAGTTTCCAAAGATGTGGCAATGCAAGTTAGTGTTCCTCTACACATGAGGATATGAGAAGATGGTTCAATAAAGAGAGAAGTTTTATGTAAAGGTTTTGCATCAAAATGCTCTTCTTGAACTATCTCTAGAGAGGGAACACTAGTCTCTCTAAGATCCTCTTTTTCATCAATTTTTAGAATGTTTTTTTTTTCCTTTTTTTTTTGTTTTTCTTTTTCTTGGTCACGTTTGGTCTTCATTTGTACTTGGTCCTCCTTCACTTGTGAAGGTGATAGAGGATGAAGTACAAACTTTTTACCCTTATGAGTGAAAGTAATTTTATTAGTGAGGCCATCATGGTGTGTTTGTTTGTCAAATTGCCATGGTCTCCCTAATAGAATATGACAAGCTTCCATGGGAACTACATCACATTGAACTTTATCTTTATAGTTCCCAATAGAAAACTCAACTTCCACTTGTTGATTGACTACCATATCCCCATCATCATTAAGCCAATGAAGTTGATAAGGTTTTGGATGTGGTGTGGTAGTCAAACCTAACTTCTCAACCATCCTAGTGCTACAACAGTTGCACCAAGATCCACTATCCACAATGAGAGAACAAGCCTTGCTTGAAATGTTACATCTTGTATGAAAGATGTTCTCTCTTTGGGATTGTGTATCACTAGGTTGGTTGTTGAGGACCCTTCTCATCATAAGAAGTTCCCCATTATAAGGGTAAGTAACCTCACATGACTCTTCTTCACTTGCTTCTTCTTCATTTTCACTTGAAGATGAAGAAGAAGTAGCTTCATCTTGGCTACTATAAATGTCTTGACCCCTTAAAATCATTACTTTTTTGTTAGGGCATTGAGAAGCAATGTGGCCTCTCCCAAGACACTTAAAGCATTTAATGTCACTAGACTTGGTGCTAGTGTTTGTTTTTGTCTCTTTTTCTTTACCTTTATCTAGATTTTTGGAGGGAAAAGTATCTTTCTTTTCAAAATTATTTTTCCTATCCTCCATCTTGTAGCTATCCTTAGACAAAGAAGATGAGTATGAGCTTGCTTTATAACCTTTTCTCAAATTTTGTTGTTCAACCTTTATGCAAAGTTGAACCAAGTCATCCAAATCCCTATAAGGGAGTAGCTCAACCTTATCTCTTATGTCAAAAGATAAACCACTCAAAAATCTAGCAATGGTAAGATTTTCTTCTTCCCTAATACCCTCCCTCATGATATACAACTCCATTGTTTGTCTATATTCTTCAACAGTCAAATTTTTTTGATGGAGTCGTTGGAGCTTATTGATAAGCTCCCTAGTATAATAAGAGGGTATGTGTCTCCTTCTTAAGGCACTCCTTAATTCATTCCAATATTGAATTGGAGGTTCATTATGGAGACGCCTATCTCTCACAAGAGAGGTCCACCAATACATGGCATGACCTTGGAAACTCAAGGTAGCTAAGGGTACTTTTCTTTCCTCACTCACTTGATGGCAAGTGAAAATTTGTTCCACTTTCATTTCCCAGTCTAGATACCCCTCCACATCATCTTTACCATGAAAGTAAGGGAGATCTACCCTAGATTCCCTTGGCTTAGAGGTTCTATGAGTTCTCCTAGGAGGTGGTTGATAGTGATCTCCTAAAGCTAGGCTATCATGCATTGACTCTCCTAAAGTAGAACTATGGGCGTATGAACTATGTGGACCATGATGGTGTTTTCTTTTGTCTTTCTCCTTTAATAAACGAATTTCTTCCTCCAAAAGAGCAAATTGAGCTTCTTTTTCAAGTTTTGCTTGTAATTCTTGCTCTTGCCATAACTTTAATGATCTTAATTCACGTGACAATCTAGAAACACTTTTGTTGTCACTTGAATTAGTATCACTATGAGGAGTAGAAAATTCTTCCATTATAGGTGAAAGATCTTTTTTTATGAATGAACTTTTAAAAGCAATTTTGTTTTTGTGCAAGGTTAAGACTAAGTACTAGGTGGATTATGTATACAAATTGAACTTTGGAGGGAGGTGAGCTACTAAGAGCCACTTAAAAACCAAGCCTCTTCAAGTAAAAATTACTAATCCCCTTTGTAGTTAATCTCTACCAAATTCTTTTCAATGAAATTGTTTTGTTGATGTTTGATGAACTAAAACATACTAGTCGTGAAAGCAAGTAAACAAGTATTAAGCACAAATTAAACTATCTAAACGGTTCCTAGGGTGAGAGCTTGAAAGATACCAAAGATCAATCAAGGACCACTCCCACCAAAGTGCTAACGAAAAATTCTATCCCTAAGGAGAGATGGTTGTGTACCAAAGACACCCCCAAGACACTCCTTTAAATGGCCAAATACAAGGTATAAACAAAGTTAAACAACAACTACAAAGTGGCTTAAAATTGTAACCAAAACAACCACCAAAATTAGTGATGAATTAGTGACCAATTTTGCAACAAAAAAATGTCAATTAGTAATGAAAATTTGGTCTCTAAATCCGTCACTAATCCTCTGTTTTTTTTTTAAATTTTTGCAATTACAAATCAAATGAATTCTTCCAAGTCTTCACGGTTTGGTGCAGTCCAGCAAGCACAAAAATTTCCAGCAAAATATGTGTAGTATTTTTGGGTGTTTAGGTATCCAATTCCGAGTGCCTACTAGCTTCCTTTCTCCTCCTTTCCTTAGGCTTCCTTTGATGACCCTTGTAGAACTAGCTTCTAGGAAGATAGACTAGGTCAAACTTAGGCCACACTTTGAGTTAAATCCAATATAGTATAAACCATGAATAGAAAAGAAGTGGAAAGACAAGAGTAGATTAGAATTGACAAATTTAGATGACAATTAAGTAGATGACTAGATGAAGAAGGAATTGCACCTAAAATTGGTTCTAGAATGGATGCTCAAAACCAAAACACTCAAGAATAGGATAGCTGAAAATTTAATGACTTCAAAGCTAATACAAACCGAGAAGAAATAAAGCAACAAGAGATGAGAAATCAAAAACTCCTTAATTGGCTTTTGCTTTTCAAATTTTGATTTAGTACCTTTTTTTTTTTTTAACACTTTTGTTCTAAATTTTCTTTTGATCTTTCTTAAAATTTTTTTTAATCAAATAGGAGTTGCCTTTTTCTTTCAATGTGATTGTGTCACAAGAAGTGATGGCTTTCTCCTTCCATGGATGACGTCTAGAAAAGGAGGAAGACACGCCCTTGATCTTGTTCACCAAAGGAAAGGCACAAAGGAAGTTTTGAGGGTGGAAAAGGTGGAAGCTTGCGTGAGGATGCTTTAGGTGAAGGTGTTTAGGGTGGTTCAAGTTGGCTCACTCCAAGGTAGGTGGAGGCCACTCTAGGTTTCACTCTCCAAGGGAGGAGAATGAAGGAGGCTAGCCGAAGCAACCTAGTGACTAAGGAGGAAATTTGAGGCACAAAAAGGCTCACTCAAATTCATATATTCCAAAGTATTTACAAGTGGTGGGGTGTGGGGTATTTATAGGAGGAGTTGCATTTAGGGTTGCATTTGGATGAGTGTGGCCGTGAATGTCAAGGCAAATGCACTCCAAATGCAATGCCAAATTAACCCTAGATGCAACTTGGTGGCCAAGTTTGGAATCTATGGGATTAGATTGGCTATAACAAGGTGCATGACAAGTCCATGCAACCTTTGCCCACCATTGGGCCTAAGCCTTTCTAATACAAAAATGGTCCAAAAATGCTACCAAATTGGCGTCACCTCCTTCTAAAATACCCTAGCCCAATTAGAAAAACCTAATTAACTAAAACACCCCATAATACAAGGGCAAAATAGGAAATACAAAGAAAATAAATCCTATGACTAAAATACCCCAAAATACAAGGGTAAAAATGGAAAACAAAATTTAATACTAGACTACTCTAATTAACCATTGGTGGGCTTCACATGAAGTCAAGGATGGTCCTCCATCATACCCTCCTTCTTGAGAAGGATTTGACCACAAATCTTCAAGCTTTTCCAATCCTTTGAACCTTCATAAGATGTAAAACCACAATTAGGGAAGTAAAATACTAAAATTTAACTAGGCAATCCTTAAGCACACAATTTTGTTGAATGAAAGCACTAGGGGAAAGGAGAGAGCCAAAGAGGCTTCACCATCAAAGTTATTGGTCCCATGCAATTCATTCACCAAATTATCTAACTTAGGGATTGGGTGCCTTTTATGCAATGATGGCTTTTCCTAAAATAGTGCACATCCTCTATTGCCATCTTTCTTTGGCACCAAAGAAAAGAGGATGGCACAAGGGTTAAGGTTCACTTAAACCTAGCCCTTTGTTGTCAAAGGAAAAATTCTTTTTGTCTTTTCTTTTCTTTTTATTTTTGTTTTTGCTTTTCTCTTCCTCATCTTTCTTAGCTTTGAGTTTGAGGTGGTCCTCATTCACTTGAGATGGTGAGAGAGGACACCACACAAACTTTTTACCTAGGTGTTGGAAACTTATTTTATTAGTGAGGCCATCATGGATTATGTGCTTGTCATATTGCCATGGCCTCCCTAGCAAGACATGACTAACCTCTAATGGCACTATGTCACATAAAATTTCTTCTTTATATTTGCCAATAGAGATTGGTACACTTGCTTGTTGGTTAACTACAACACCTCTTTCCTCATTGATCCATTGCATTTTATAAGGCTTAGGATGAGGTTTTGTAGTCAAGGCTAACTTATCAATTAATCTAGTGCTACAACAATTAGAAGTTGACCCACTATCTACAATGAGAGAACAAGTACTTTCTAAGACATTGCATTTTGTTTGAAACAAGTTCTCTCTTTGGGATTGGTCAATTTCACTAGATTGATTGTTAAGGAGCCTTCTAACCAACAATAGGTCTCCTTCACAAGGTAAGATTTCTTCCTCGGATTCTAAAACTTCTTCTTCATCTCTTGAAGATGAGGAAGTAGCTTCATCAAGGCTACTATAGTGATCTTGGCCTTTCAAAAGCATGGTTTTCTTGGTGGGACATTGTGAAGCAATGTGCCCACGGCCAAGACACTTGAAACACTTGATGTCACTTGTTTTAGTGTCTTTGGAAGATGCCTTAAAAGATGAATTTTCTTTTTCTTCTTTTTTTTTCTTTTTCTTCTTTGGGATAAGGTAGGGAAGAGTGGCCCTCCTTTTTAAAATTCTTGGAATAAGAGGGAGTGGAGTCTTTTCGAAAAGTTTTTCTTGTAAGTTGATGCTCCACTCTTGAACAAAGTTGAACTAGTTCATTCAAATCCCTATAAGGTAAAAGTTCAACTTTGTCTCTTATTTCAAGATTAAGACCACTTTGAAATCTAGAAATTGTGGTCCTCTCTTCCTCCCTAATCCCAGCCCTCATCATTAGCAACTCCATAGATTGCCTATATTCTTCCACACTAGAGGACCCTTGCTTTAACCTTTGAAGCTTATCCATAAGTTCTCGGTCATAGTATGGAGGAATATGCCTCCTTCTCAAGGCACTACGGAGCTCATTCCAATATTGGATTGGGGGCTCATGATTTATTCTTCTTTCTTTTTCCAAGGAGGTCCACCAATACATAGCATGCCCTTGGAAGCTAAGGGTTGCTAAAGAAACCTTCCTATCTTCACTTATTCCATGGCAAGAAAATAGTTGTTCAACTTTCATTTCCCAATCTAGATAACTTTCAACATTATCTTTGCCATGAAATGGGGGAAGATTGAGGTGAGGTTCCTTATTGGAAGACTCCCTATGTCTATGGTGCCTTGGGGGTCTTTGATAGTAACCATCATTGTGATGGCTACTAATGAAGGTATCACTTAGAGGTTGGGTGTGATGCCCTTCCTCCTCATGATCACTTGTATACATATGCCCCTTACCTCTTGAGGGTTGAGGAGAAGTGACTTTTGGTCTTGAACCACTAGCCTCTCCTCCCACAACTAATCTTTCTAACAATCTTTTTATTTCCTCATTATTCTTTTCCAATTCTTTTTCTTTTCTTTTTAATTCCTCTTCTCTTTTTATATTTTCTTCTTCTTTTCTCCTTAGGTACTCTTTGAGTTGCCTAAGTTCATCCCTAACACTAGACCTAGTACTACGGGAATTATGACCTTGAACACTAGATTGTTCACTCATCTTTGATCAAAAAGGTTTTCACAAAGGTTTTTGAAAAGGTTTAAAAAGGTTTTCACAAAGAATGAGTGACACAAAAAAGGTTTTCACAAAAGGTTTTTCAAAGGTGCAAGATAGGTAGGAAAGGCCTAAGTGCACAAAGTGAACTATCAAAGGGAGGTGGACTACAATGAATCACTTAATAACCAAGCCTTATCAAGTAAAAATCACTAAGCCTTTTCTACTTTTCTTACAAAAAACGTTTTGGACACAAACAAAGGTGTGTGTGTGCACGTTACCCCTAGTAGGCAAACAAGCCTTCTAAACGTAATTGCACAAAGAAAAAGAAATCCTAAGCAATTATACTACTAAAGCTTTAAAACATGTAAAGGAAAGCAATTAAAACAAGTTCTAGTCGAGGTCCTAGGTGAAGGTTTTCAAATCACCTTCAACTACACGAACTAAAACCAAGTTGAAGAGGTTTATGAATGGCCAAATTACAAACCAAATGAAAGAAATTAAGGCCAAAAATACAAAGTGGCCGAGAGAGAAAATTAAGCAACAAAACAAGCAAAATAAAGCTCTAAATCTTCAAACTCCTCCAAATGGGTCCCTTCACAATGAACAAATTGGTTAGTCCTCTCCAAGTGTTTGTTCACTCCTTTTGTGTGGTGTAAGTCCCTCCAAAGGCTAGGCTTGGATTCGGTTCACCCCTCCACTCAAATCCACCAAAGGTGTGAAAATTGACTAGAGTGGTTTTGGACCTACAATGAAAATGAAACCAACCCAAAGCAAGAGTTCCAAGGAATAAAAACTGAAAAGGCACAATTAGGAAAGCTAAACTCAAAGAGAATTGATGTAGACAAACAAAAGAGGCCAAAGAAAGACAAGCAAAAATTAAGACTCAATCAAAGAAGGCAAGCACTCAAAGAACAAACTTAGAAAGGCACTAGAATGGGTTTGGTGTTTTGTCCACTTGATTAAGTTAATTTTGTGTTTTTAGTCCAGCCAAAAGAAAGTCCCAAAATGAGGTCAATTTGTCATAAGTTCAACTCCCAAATGCAAAGGTAATGGTCCAAGTCCACAAGTCTAGCAACAAGTCCTTTTTGTCCAAGAATTTTTTTTTTTGTTCCTTTGTTTTTGTTGCTCACGGCAATTTGATTTTTAATAGGTCTTGGGTCCGAAATTTTTCTTGTAATTAAGCCCAATTGTTGCTTAGGTTTTGCACTTGTGGTTGGTCCAAAAATTAGGTTAAAATTTAGGAGCAAAATGTGATGACAAGTGGCGGCACTTGATAGGTCTTTAGGGAATCTTTTTAGTGGAATTGTTTGTACTAGTTGGTACAAGTTGTTGCACTAAATTTTCCAGCCAGCTATTAGATTCTTTTAGGGTTTCTTTTAGGCATACAAAGTTAACTAAATCAAGTGAAATGCAAGGGGAAAAAGTGGGCAGCAATTATAATCATGTGCAAGGGATCATTTCACACATGGAAACTCAAAAATTTCAAGGAACATGCTAGGACTATTTAGCATGCATGAATGACTCCTAAAAGCAATATATATGTCACGCCCACTATATCATGCAAGATGGCATATTTTGTTCATGTATTTCATGCAAAGTGTTTGGCACATACATGGAATTAATGAAGACAAAATATAGGAAACAAAAGTGACAAAACTTTAGGTGGATTTAAAAATTAAAAAGCATGTTCTTCATGTTCATGTAAGACTCAAAAATGAAAAAGCATAGCAATGACCTAACATGGAAACCTAAAATGTTAAAGGAAAGTTCACAAGGACAAGTTATGAACTAAAAAACTATTCGGCCACACAAAGAATCAAGAAGAAGAAGAAATGACCGAAAGCAAAAAGACTCAAAGAAAAATGACTCAAAGAACTAGATGATGTTACCCTTGATGAACATGGCTCTTGATACCACATGATGGCTTTCTCCTTCCATGGATGACGTCTAGAAAAGGAGGAAGACACGCCCTTGATCTTGTTCACCAAAGGAAAGGCACAAAGGAAGTTTTGAGGGTGGAAAAGGTGGAAGCTTGCGTGAGGATGCTTTAGGTGAAGGTGTTTAGGGTGGTTCAAGTTGGCTCACTCCAAGGTAGGTGGAGGCCACTCTAGGTTTCACTCTCCAAGGGAGGAGAATGAAGGAGGCTAGCCGAAGCAACCTAGTGACTGTCGCCACCGGCCCGAAACGGGCTTTCGGCTGTCGCGAAGACGGTCGAGCTCGCTTTTATTTTAGTTTTGAAAATGTATTGGATTATTAGAACGACTTGTTCTCAAACTGAGACCTTGTCGATCTTATCCAATTTATTTATTAAAAGTCTCACCAATCCATGTTAATCCCAAGCGGGACCCTCTATGGATTAAAGGTTTTCGTAAAAGGAGGGTTCATGGAGTCGCCACCAATGTTTTACTCAAAACATTGGAAAAAGGGATAAGGCAATTGATTTTATAAATCAACTTCGGCCATTACAACCAGAGTTGGGTAAGGGAGTCGGTTACGTGTGGGGAAGGTGTTAGCACCCCACAACGCCCCTTTCGGGTTCCCTATGACAGATTATTTCTAAAATAATAGCGTAAAATTACTAAATTACCCCTATTTATTATAAGCGATTATAAATTAACTATCTACATGATGACAGTTAAATATGCACACAGAAAGCAGTAAAAGGAAGGATTTAAGAAGAAACCTTTGAAGCGTGCTTTTATATATTAAAGTAAAACTGGGAAGCTTTTTGGCGTTCCCTCGCTCTACAAGCCCGCTCGCTCCCTCCTATAAAATTTTGACTATGGAAATCCGGAGGATTTCCCTTCGACTAGGTTCGATCCTCAAGCAAAATGGCTCGGGGCTCAAGAACTTCGTCGGATCAACTCTCCGAGTGATTTCTAGGCAGAGCACTGCTCAAAAAAACCCAGAATACTCAAGAAGAGGGTTAAAACTGTGTGTGAAAGTGTCAAATGACGTCCAATTGACGTCATATTTATAGGGAACAGGCCCAATACGGGCCCTGGAGCCAATACGGCCGTATTGAAATTTTTGAACTTCAATACGGCCGTATTGAGTTCAATACGGCCGTATTGAAATTCAGAAATTTCAATACGGCCGTATTGAGTTCACTGCGGCTGTATTGAAGCTTCAATACGGCCGTATTGATTTCAGTACGGCCGTATTGAAGTTTCAGAAACTTCAATACGGCCGTATTGAGTTCACTGCGGCCGTATTGAAGCTTCAATACGGCCGTATTAAGTTCAGTACGGCCGTATTGGGCTTCATTCCCTCCACTTTCTTATTTTGAGCTATTCTAAGACCTCTAGACCTACAGAGAACCCTCCTAGGGCCTTCCAGGAGTCCTTCTGGCTGATCTTCCTTCAGTCTTCGAGAGTCTTCAAGCTTTATTTCCGACCCGGGCAATTTTAGGGGTCTACAGCTGCCCCCCCTTTACTTAGTCAAACGGTCTTTTGGTGTACCGATTGACAAGTAAAGGAGTTGACCCAATTGTCCGGGTAATGTGCCATCCTTCCGACTTGTAGTGTCTTCAGGTGGGAAAATTGTTGAGTAGCCTCTCCAGGTTGGTGCATACCTCCACGCTTCTAGTCACTTTGGTAGCGTGAGTCTTGCCCTCTCCAGGGTGAGTATTAGTCGTCGCCTCTCCAGGCTCGTGCGTGAGTCTTGCCCTCTCCAGGGTGAGTTTGCCCTCTCCAGGGTGAGTTTGCCCTCTCCAGGGTGAGTATTAGTCGTCGCCTCTCCAGGCTCGTGCGTGAGTCTTGCCCTCTCCAGGGTGAGTTTGCCCTCTCCAGGGTGAGTTTGCCCTCTCCGGGGTGAGTATTAGTCGTCGCCTCTCCAGACTTGTGCGTGAGTCTTGCCCTCTCCAGGGTGAGTTTGCCCTCTCCAGGGTGAGTTTGCCCTCTCCAGGGTGAGTTTGCCCTCTCCGGGGTGAGTATTAGTCGTCGCCTCTCCAGACTTGTGCGTGAGTCTTGCCCTCTCCAGGGTGAGTTTGCCCTCTCCAGGGTTTGCCTCCGTGTTCTTGACGACATTGGCAATGTGAGTTTACCCTCTCCAGGGATTTGAGATGATTTTGTCTCCACAGTCCACGATGCTGCTTCGACGGTTTTTCTGATTTTGTGCCGCTGAGGGCTGGATAACGCAGGGATCCGTCTAGGGGATGTGCAGTCATTCATAGGTTTTTGTGCCCCAACTTGCATTGCTTAGTTGGTACCCATGGGGAATTTCTAACTCCTTGGGGTGTAGACACATATGCTCTCTCTTTGAGTTGAGCAATGCCTTATGTTTGGCTGACGTCCTTTTGACGTAAGTGGAGTATCCCGGTTGTCCTTATTCGGGTGACTCTTTTTGATTTTCTGGTTTTATTGCCTCTGTGTAGGCTGTTATCCGCTGGGGGATTCTGTCATGATGATTTTGTCTCTACAGTCCACGATGCTGCTTCGACGGTTTGTTTTTTGATTTTTGTGCCGCTGAGGGCTGGATAACGCAGGGATCCGTCTAGGGGATGTGCAGTCATTCATAGGTTTTTGTGCCCCAACTTGCATTGCTTAGTTGGTACCCATGGGGAATTTCTAACTCCTTGGGGTGTAGACACAAATGCTCTCTCTCTGAGTTGAGCGATGCCTAATGTTTGGCTGACGTCCTTTGACGTTGGTGGAGTATCCCGGTTATCCTTATTCGGGTAACTCTTTTTGATTTTTGGATTTTGTTGCCTCTGTGTAGGCTGTTATCCGGTAGGGGATTTTATCATTGGTTGTGATTGGCCTCTTCTGTTAGGCGTATCAGCTTGACGTTCAATGATTGGCTAAGAGCCGGATTCCACTTGGGGAATGATTATTTGATCTTTTTTGATTTTCTCTTTTTTGAAGGAGTGCCTCTGAGTAGGCGAATGATCTTGATGTTCAGTGTTCGGCTGAGTGCCGGATTCCGCTTGGGGAATGGTTATTGATATTTTTGATTTTTTCTCTTTTTGAAAGGGTGCCTCTGAGTAGGCGACTGGGGATTTGGGGATCTTATGTATCCCAGAGTATTTTTTAGGAAGCCTCTGCAGGCTTAGCCTCACTCAACGCTTGAGTCAGAGAGCTATCTTCCACTGAGGAAGTTTCAAGTCCTTTGACTGAATATTTTGCTTGGATGATCGCGCTTCCATTGGGGGTTTTGACGATCTTGCTTTGATAGCTCTCGCTGGGGATTTGTTCCATGAGCGCGAGCTGAGGTTTCTCTGGGGAGTATTATTTCTGCGAGCCTCTCCAGGCTCAATTATTCTGTAAGAGTATTATTTCGACAAGCCTCTCCAGGCTCAGTTATTCTGTGTGCTGTGGAGTATTATTTCGGCGAGCCTCTCCAGGCTCAATTATTCTGAGGGAGTATTCTTTCGGCGAGCCTCTCCAGGCTCAATTATTCTGGGAGAGTATTCTTTCGGCGAGCCTCTCCAGGCTCAATTATTCTGGGAGAGTATTCTTTCGGCGAGCCTCTCCAGGCTCAATTATTATGGGGGAGTATTGTTTCGGCGAGCCTCTCCAGGCTCAATTATTTGGGAGAGTATTGTTTCGGCGAGCCTCTCCAGGCTCAATTATTCTGGGAGAGTATTATTTCGGCGAGCCTCTCCAGGCTCAATTATTCTGTACGATGAATTGGTTTTTTGTTCAGCCCGAGAATGCGAGCTGAGGCGTCTTTTGGAGAGTATTATTTCGGCAAGCCTCTCCAGGCTTAATTATTCTGTGGGAGTATTATTTTAGCAAGCCTCTCCAGGCTCAATTATCTTGTGGGAGTATTATTTTAGCAAGCCTCTCCAGGCTCAATTATTTTGTGAGAGTATTATTTTGGCAAGCCTCTCCAGGCTCAATTATTTTGTATGGTCAGAGAGTATTGTTTCGGCGAGCCTCTCCAGGCTCAGTTATTCTGAGAGTATTATTTCGGCAAGCCTCTCCAGGCTCAATTATTCTGTGGGAGTATTATTTTAGCAAGCCTCTCCAGGCTCAATTATTCTGTATGAGGCGATTGATTTTCTAAATCTTTTGCCTTTTTTGTCGTTTTTTGGCTTTTTCTGTATTTTTGCCTCTTTTGTTAGTTTCGGCTTTTTCTGTATTTCGCCTTTTTTGTTGATTTTGGCTTTTTCTGTATTTTTGCCTTTTTTGTTAGTTTCGGCTTTTTCTGTACAGAAATGTCTTTGAGGAGTATTATTTTGGCGAGCCTCTCCAGGCTCAATTATTCTTTGATGAAGAAGAGTATTATTTCAGCGAGCCTCTCCAGGCTCAATTATTCTGCGAGAGTATTATTTCGGCGAGCCTCTCCAGGCTCAATTATTCTGCGAGAGTATTATTTCGGCGAGCCTCTCCAGGCTCAGTTATTCTGTGAGAGTATTATTTCAGCAAGCCTCTCCAGGCTCAGTTATTTTGTGAGAGTATTCTTTCGGCAAGCCTCTCCAGGCTCAATTATTCTGTGAGAGTATTCTTTCGGCAAGCCTCTCCAGGCTCTGTTATGATGAGAGAGTATTATTTCGGCAAGCCTCTCCAGGCTCAATTATTCTGTATGGTTTCTGTTCAGCCCAAGAGTGCAAGCCGAGATGTCTCTTGGGGAGTATTATTTCGGCAAGCCTCTCCAGGCTCAGTTATTTCGTATGAGTATTATTTCGGCAAGCCTCTCCAGGCTCAGTTATTCTGTATGATGCGGAATCTCTGTCTTTTTTGTCGAATTTTCTGCTGTCATACACAAGCAATTTTCTATTTTTTCTATTTTATGTGATTGCCTCATGACGAGGTCTTTGAAAATTTCTTTATAGCCAATACGGCCGTATCCATTTCAGTACGCCCGTATTGAGTTGAAATTTTGTTCATAACCCCCATTTTGGTACGGGTGTACTGAACATGGTGCGGGCGCATTGTTTTTTCTGAAGTTTATATATTTTTGTTTTTTGTTTGTTTTTTCCAATAAACAGAGAATAAGTGATCTTCCAGTACACCTATCATCTGTATGCATGTATGCAGTATGATGCACCTAATTCTATTTGATTCATTTTTCAAAAGAATTAACCGATGCGTTTTTTGGATTTTGCCATTCCTCCAGACGGGCTGTGCGCTGCCGATTTCTGTAACCGAGGAATGATGCGTGTTATATTGGGATTTGGTGTCATCAACCAAATGATCCTTCCCTTCCTTTAAAAGATATGTCAACCCTCCTATTGACCACTATATCTCCATGTTTCCACTAGATTATTCAAAAATCGTTGGGACAAGAGAGAAAAGAAGGAAAGGATATATTTTCAAAAGTTTGTGTTTTAGAGGGGATTATTTTATTTTTGAAAAATGGATTTTGTAAGAATGGCTGGCCATGGTAGGCTTATTGTGTTTAGGTTTGTTCGATTAAACACTTATGAGATTAAGCACATCTTTGTTATTAATGATTGTGCTTTGACAACTTGGATAGCTTTTCTTGAGCCCCTTGTTGAATTCAATTGATGGTACCATCATGGATTTATTTTGTTTTTTCTTTTTTGACGGCCCTAACTTTTGCCTAAAACCCCCATTTGTGGAGTTTTAGCGGGCTTTTGTTTTTGTTCATTATTTTGTAACCCTAATTTTTGCCTAGGTCACCCTTTTGTGGGATTCCTAGCGGGTCTTTTGCTCTTATTTTGTGCAGTCCCCTTTTTGGGTTTCCTGCCGAGCTTTTTGTTTTTTAGGATTTTTGTCCTGAATGGATTTCTTTTTATCCATGACGGCACTTATTGAGGCCAAGGAAAGGTGCTCCAAGTTGTCACACACTTCCACATAAAAATGATGCGGGTTTATTGATTATTAAGATGATTTTAACCTCATTTATGTTTATTCAAACAGGGTTACATAATGCGGTTTAGAATTTTATTGCAAGCAAGAAAAGAAGCAATAAGAAATAATGAAGAATGATTTTATTATAATCTTAATGGAAACATGTGCCCTATCGAGGCTCGGGGGTCGGGCTGTCCCCGAGGAGTGATCTCTAATAGTCACTGAGTCTATACATCCCTATCGGAAGGAAAAAAACATTTTGACGACGACGACCGGCCTTGACGCTTGTGAACCGGCCTTCCTAAAGATCTGGCTTAAAGAACGTCGAGAAGGATCTTGATTCTTCTTCGTTCTTTGATCTTTGTTAGGGTTGTATCCTAACCCTTGTTTCCCCGGATTATCTTTGATAACGGGTAGCTCCGGAATTCCTTGGGAATCCTTGCCAAGTCCTTGTCCAGGCAAGTATCCGTGCTTCGTGAGTATGTAGGCTACCTTCTTCATTTCTCGGGGAAACGTCTCAACATTGGCAATTTCCAATGCTTGGAAGGCGGTTTATAAAGCTTCCTCCGTTGCATCCACATAAGGTATGGTGGATGGCTTGCTGATGAGTATGTCATCTTCAGCTTGTACGGTCACCAGTTTGTCACCCACTATGAACTTGACTTTCTGGTGGAGCGTAGAAGGAACAGCTTTCGCATCATGAATCCAAGGTCGGCCGAGGAGACAGCTGTATGCGGGAGTAATGTCCATCACTTGGAATTCGACATTAAAGATAGTGGGCCCAATTTGGATTGGAAGATTGGCTTCTCCCACCACTTCTCTTTTAGAGCCGTCGAAAGCTCGAACGATCATGTTGCTCGGGCGCATTTGGACTCCCTTGATTGCCATTTGATCGAACGTTCTTTTTGGCATCACATTCAAGGAAGATCCATTATCCACCAAGACTTTTGCGATGTGATACTCCTTGCACTTTATAGAGATGTGCAAGGGCTTGTTGTGGTTTGATCCCTCGGCGGGGATTTCTTCATCGATGAAGGTGAGGTGATCATTAGCCTTGATGTGACTAACAATCCCCTCAAACTCGTCTTGGGAGATAGTGTGCGACACGTATGCCTCGTTCAAGACTTTCAACAGAGCTTGCCGATGCGGTTCGGAGCATAGGATCAACGACAACAGCGTAATCTTTGCTGGCGTCCTATGAAGTTGATCCACGATGGAGTACTCGCTCTGTCGGATAAACTTTAACAGCTCGTCTGTCTCCTCCTCGGATTCTTTTTCCTCGGTTTTCTCCTTTTCTTTTCCTTTATTCTTGGGAGCTTTATCGTGAAGATCTTCGGGAGTGTAGATCCTTCCACTCCTAGTCATGCCCCCAAGTCCAGCGATGTTAGAGATATCGCTGTCGGCAGAAGAATGGATGTCGTATATCCATGGCACAGCCTTATTCGATTCGTAAGGGAAAGGCCTTGGAGCAGTGATCCTTAATGGTGTTGGACCTTCCCTTTTGTTCGTCTTGATTACCAACAACGGAGTTGACGTGTGTTCGCTTGGCGCGGTTGTTGGCTTACACTTGATAACGAACGGCGTGCGATCCACTCTTTGAACATACGCATCGATTTAATCCTTTCTTTTTATTTATGTTTATTAATGAATTACTAGGAGGGATGTATGAAATGAATGACTCCTAGATCCCTCCATGATCTATATGCATGATATGAGATGATGATGTTGAATATGCATGCATAGTGTTTATTCAACTAAGCATTATCATGTTTTGGGATTTTCCTAAGATGATGCATGATATTGCTTGGTTTGGGTACATACATATTTTTTCCTTTTGGATATTTTGTATCTTTTTGTATTTTTGGGTGAAAAGGGAAACTACCTATATGAATGCAATGAAGTTAGATGTTAACACCATGTACTAGAAGATCTTTATTTCTATTTATTCTTTTTATTTAAAAGAATGTTGTATGTTTAAAAGGTGCAATGTATGCTCATACAATGTCACATAAAAATGCACAAACAATTCACTCATCCACGAACAGTCACGACCGAATCACGAGGTAGGGGTCTCCTGCAGAAAAGTGCATATTCAAGGAGGTTCTAACTGTTCTCACTTGGTCAAAGGCCCCCAAGGTGCCCCCATTATAGGGACCCAATTCCTCTCGTCGTAAGTCGATGGAAAGTTCCAACGCACTGTCGGACTCGAGTTCATGGTTATCACCTTGAGTGATGCTTTCCGACAACGGTCTACGGGCACCTATAGACCCATTCGACAACCGGCCGTACTAACATCCACTCCCTATGGTTAATCACTCATGCCCCCGGGTATAGAGGGAACTGTTGTGTGCAAAGGTTTGTGTACAGTTTTTATTTCAAACAATTGCGGAATTTAAACATACAACAGTTATTTAAAGCCATATAATAAATCATGTTATCATACAAGCAAGGGGTAACGAAGTAATTTTTAACTATTATTTGTTAAAAACAATCTGTCACTAAATGGGACTGACTCTCGAAGCTTCCCCAGTGAAGTCGCCATCTGTCGCCACCGGCCCGAAACGGGCTTTCGGCTGTCGCGAAGACGGTCGAGCTCGCTTTTATTTTAGTTTTGAAAATGTATTGGATTATTAGAACGACTTGTTCTCAAACTGAGACCTTGTCGATCTTATCCAATTTATTTATTAAAAGTCTCACCAATCCATGTTAATCCCAAGCGGGACCCTCTATGGATTAGCGGTTTTCGTAAAAGGAGGGTTCATGGAGTCGCCACCAATGTTTTACTCAAAACATTGGAAAAAGGGATAAGGCAATTGATTTTATAAATCAACTTCGGCCATTACAACCAGAGTTGGGTAAGGGAGTCGGTTACGTGTGGGGAAGGTGTTAGCACCCCACAACGCCCCTTTCGGGTTCCCTATGACAGATTATTTCTAAAATAATAGCGTAAAATTACTAAATTACCCCTATTTATTATAAGCGATTATAAATTAACTATCTACATGATGACAGTTAAATATGCACACAGAAAGCAGTAAAAGGAAGGATTTAAGAAGAAACCTTTGAAGCGTGCTTTTATATATTAAAGTAAAACTGGGAAGCTTTTTGGCGTTCCCTCGCTCTACAAGCCCGCTCGCTCCCTCCTATAAAATTTTGACTATGGAAATTCGGAGGATTTCCCTTCGACTAGGTTCGATCCTCAAGCAAAATGGCTCGGGGCTCAAGAACTTCGTCGGATCAACTCTCCGAGTGATTTCTAGGCAGAGCACTGCTCAAAAAAACCCAGAATACTCAAGAAGAGGGTTAAAACTGTGTGTGAAAGTGTCAAATGACGTCCAATTGACGTCATATTTATAGGGAACAGGCCCAATACGGGCCCTGGAGCCAATACGGCCGTATTGAAATTTTTGAACTTCAATACGGCCGTATTGAGTTCAATACGGCCGTATTGAAATTCAGAAATTTCAATACGGCCGTATTGAGTTCACTGCGGCTGTATTGAAGCTTCAATACGGCCGTATTGATTTCAGTACGGCCGTATTGAAGTTTCAGAAACTTCAATACGGCCGTATTGAGTTCACTGCGGCCGTATTGAAGCTTCAATACGGCCGTATTAAGTTCAGTACGGCCGTATTGGGCTTCATTCCCTCCACTTTCTTATTTTGAGCTATTCTAAGACCTCTAGACCTACAGAGAACCCTCCTAGGGCCTTCCAGGAGTCCTTCTGGCTGATCTTCCTTCAGTCTTCGAGAGTCTTCAAGCTTTATTTCCGACCCGGGCAATTTTAGGGGTCTACAGTGACTAAGGAGGAAATTTGAGGCACAAAAAGGCTCACTCAAATTCATATATTCCAAAGTATTTACAAGTGGTGGGGTGTGGGGTATTTATAGGAGGAGTTGCATTTAGGGTTGCATTTGGATGAGTGTGGCCGTGAATGTCAAGGCAAATGCACTCCAAATGCAATGCCAAATTAACCCTAGATGCAACTTGGTGGCCAAGTTTGGAATCTATGGGATTAGATTGGCTATAACAAGGTGCATGACAAGTCCATGCAACCTTTGCCCACCATTGGGCCTGTAGACCCCTAAAATTGCCCGGGTCGGAAATAAAACTCGAAGACCCTCAAAGATCGAAGGAAAGTCAGCCAGAAGGACTCCTAGAAGACCATAGGATGGCTATCTGTAGGTTTAGAGGTCTTAGAGTAGCTTAAAAAAAGGAAGTGGAGGGATTGAAGCCCAATACGGCCGTACTAAATTTAATACGGCCGTATTGAAGCTTCAACACGGCCGCAGCGAACTCAATACGGCGTATTGAAGTTTCTGAAACTTCAATACGGCCGTACTGAAGTCAATACGGCCGTATTGAAGCTTCAATACAGCCGCAGTGAACTCAATACGGGCGCATTGAAATTTCTGAATTTCAATACGGCCGTATTGAATTCAATACGGCCGTATTGAAGTTCAAAAATTTCAATACGGCCGTATTGATTCTGTAGCCCGTATTGGGCCTGTTCCCTATAAATATGGCGTCATTTTGACGTCATAAGGGACTTGGACACAGAGTTTTAACCCTCTCCTTGAGTATTCTGGGGTTTTTGAGCAGTGTTCTGCCCTAGAAATCACTTGGAGAGTTGATCCGACGAAGTTCTTGAGCCCCGAGCCATTTTGCTTGAGGATCGAACCTAGTCGAAGGGAAATCCTCTGGATTTCCATAGTTAAAATTTTATAGGAAGGGAGCGAGCGGGCTTGTAGAGCGAGGGAACGCCAAAAAGCTTCCCAGTTTTACGAAATATATAAAAAGCACGCTTCAAAGGTTTCTTCTTCAAAATCCTTCCTTTTACTGCTTTCTGTGTGCATATTTAACTGTCATCATGTAGATAGTTAATTTATAATCGCTTATAATAAATAGGGGTAATTTAGTAATTTTATATTGTTATTTTAGAAATAATCTGTCATAGGGAACCCGAAAGGGGCGCTGTGGGGTGCTAACACCTTCCTCACGCGTAACCGACTCCCTTACCCGACTCTGGTTGTAATGGCCGAAGTCGATTTTTGAATCGATTGCCTTAAATC
Source organism: Cajanus cajan (assembly GCF_000230855.2). Taxonomy (NCBI): domain Eukaryota; kingdom Viridiplantae; phylum Streptophyta; class Magnoliopsida; order Fabales; family Fabaceae; genus Cajanus; species Cajanus cajan. Next base: position 40,637,745 of record NC_138524.1, read on the forward strand.
TCTTTTTCCAATGTTTTGAGTAAAACATTGGTGGCGACTCCATGAACCCTTTTACTATGAAAACCACTAATCTATGGAGGGTCCCGCTTGGGATTAACATGGATTGGTGAGACTTTTAATAAATAAATTGGATAAGATCGACAAGGTCTCAGTTTGAGAACAAGTCGTTCTAATAATCCAATACATTTTCAAAACTAAAATAAAAGCGAGCTCGACCGTCTTCGCGACCGCCGAGGCCCGTTTGGGCCGGTGGCGACAGATGGCGACTCCACTGGGGAAGCCTCGAGAGTCAGTCCCATTTAGTGACAGATTATTTTTAACAAATAATAGTTAAAATTACTTTATTACCCCTTGCTTGTATGATAACATGATTTATTATATGGCTTTAATAACTGTTGTATTTTTAAATTTACGCAATTGTTTGAAATAAAAACTGCACACAAACCTTTGCACACAACAGTTCCCTCTATACCCGGGGGCATGAGTGATTAACCATAGGGAGTGGATGTTAGTACGGCCGGTTGTCGAATGGGTCTATAGGTGCCCGTAGACCGTTGTCGGAAAGCATCACTCAAGGTGATAACCATGAACTTGAGTCCGACGGTGCGTTGGAGCTTTCCATCGACCTACGATGAGAGGAATTGGGTCCCTATAATGGGGGCACCTTGGGGGCCTTGGACTGGTGAGAACAGTTAGAACCTACCTTGAATATGCACCTTTCTGCAGGATACCCCTACCTCGTGATTCGCTCGTGACTGTTCGTGGATGAGTGAGTTGTTTGTGTAAATGCTTATGTGCAATTGTTTGTGCATTAATAAATAACCTCGTGATAAGGTCTAAAGAATAATCCCCATGCATGAAAAAACCATGACATGAGAGGAAAGACCATGTGTGAAAATATAATAAAAGTGAGGAGCATGTACATCATTACCAATAAAGATATCATGCATCCTCATAAACCATGCATTCTAGGTTCACCAATACCTCTTGACATGAGTAAAAGAGACCCATAATTATCGAGATTCTCCGTTGAGGAGAGATCATAAGTCAAGGAGGGTAGTAACACTCTGTTTTAAAAAGGCAGCGCCTTAAAAATGGAGGGTTATCAAGCTCATGTCAAGAGCGTATTCATGAATAAACTAATTAGATTAAAAAATTCATTTTAGAAAGTGGCTGGTCATCTCTCTGTCCTCACACGCGCAAAGAAGATCAAGAAAATGGAAGCATTGGAGGAGCAAAACAAAAAGCTCACAACCGAGCTTTCACAACTTAAAGACCAAATGGCGCAAATGATGGAACTCATGCGTCATCACAACATCCATGGATCTCATCACAGTGATCATGGGTCCCATCATGAGGGAGAGGAGGAAGAGCATGAAGAAGATCCTCCACACGCTGTGCCCCTTGGGGCTGGAATTATGATTAAAGAACCCGAAGTATCAAAGGAACAATTCCACGCCCTCGAGGATCGGCTAAGGGCTATGGAGGGGCATGATTTTGACATCAAAGATGCCGCCGACATGTGCTTAGTGAGGGACATTCAATTCCCTCCTAAATTTAAAGTGCCGGATTTCCCAAAGTACGTGGGATCGACTTGCCCCAAAAGTCATCTCACCATGTACTGTCGCAAGATGGCTGCATATGCCACAAATGAAAAGCTCTTGATCCACTGCTTTCAAGAGAGCTTGGCTGAAACTGCACTCAACTGGTATATGCAGCTAGATGGAAATCTAGTACATACATGGAGGCAGTTGGCCGACGCCTTTCTCAAGCGCTATAAATACAACATCGACCTAACACCCGATAGGTCTGATCTTCAAGCCTTGAGTAAAAAGAACGATGAATCCTTCAAGGCGTACGCCCAACGTTGGAGGGAGTTGGCAGCACAGATAGAGCCCCCGCTGTCGGATAAGGAGACGGTGTCCTTATTCATCAACTCGTTGACTGGTCCCTATTACGATAAAATGATAGGGAACACAACGACACTCTTCTCGGACATCATCACCATTGGAGAAAGGGTGGAACAAGGACTTAAAAGTGGGAAGCTGGCTAAGCCTTCCCAACCATATGAAGCTAAGAAGGCCTTCGGGAAGAAGAAAGAAGGAGGAGTCAACGCTGTAACCATTTCTCCATCTTCTTCCGCTTCGAAATCAGGCAAATCGCAAAACAACTCTGTGAAGAAGTTTGATAAACTTCCGACCACTTATAGCGATCTCCTGCCGAAGCTAGTGGAGGCGCGTCTTATAGCTTACATTCCACCAAAGAAAGTGAATCCACCTTACCCCGATTGGTACAATCCACAAGACAAATGTCTATACCATTCGGGGGCACCAGGGCATTCAACGGAGAACTGCAGAGCTCTCAAGTATAAGGTCCAAGACCTTATCGATGCTGGGTGGGTCACTTTCGATTCGACGGCGCCCGACGTGAGCAAGAATCCTCTACCGCAGCAGGAGTAGAGAGAAGGGCAAGCCATGATAGGGCCCCTCCACATTTTTTTCTTTTAGGGACTCATGATCAGTACCCGAGATCATGAGGACCTTTTCATGTAAATAAAGGGTTTTGTACAGTTTTACATACATATATCAATAAAGAGGCATCTTTCACACATTATTCTCTCATTTTGTTCTATTCTCTCTCTCTCATTAATATTAATAAACTCTAAACCTAAACAGAACCAATAAATAATTATGTCTGTGATTGTTCGCTCCGATCGGGATCCGAAAGCCGAAGGTGAATGGGTTGAGTTGGACAGTGATGAGGAGACCATCTCTCCGGATCTGCAAAGACTGCTAGATCAAGAAGCTCGTCTACTCCAACCGTATCAAGAAGAATTGGAGACCGTGAATTTGGGGCAGGGTCAAGAATTGAAAGAGGTCAACATTGGGACCCATATCAGTGATGGAATAAAAACGCAATTGATTCAATTGTTGAGGGAATACAAGGATGTATTTGCATGGTCGTACCATGATATGCCCGGTTTGGACTCCAACATCGTCGAACACAAGTTGCCATTAAAAGAGGGGTTTCGACCCATTAAGCAAAAGCTTCGACGAATCAAGCCCGAATGGTCCTTAAAGATTAAGGAGGAGGTAGAAAAACAATTGGACGCGGGATTTTTGGTTGTATCCCAGTATCCCGAATGGCTGGCTAACATTGTGCCAGTCATCAAAAAGAATGGGAAGGTTAGAGTGTGTGTTGATTATAGGGATTTGAATCGTGCCAGTCCAAAGGACGATTTTCCCTTGCCCCACATCGATACACTTGTGGATCACACCGCCACAAACACACTCTATTCCTTTATGGATGGATACTCGGGGTACAATCAAATCAAGATGAATATAGAAGACTGCGAGAAAACTTCTTTCATTACACCCTGGGGCACTTTCTGCTACAGGGTGATGCCTTTTGGACTTAAAAATGCGGGTGCCACCTACCAACGAGCGATGGTGACGCTATTCCACGACATGATCCACAAAGAAATTGAAGTATACGTGGATGACATGATCGCAAAGTCAAAAGACGAGATGGACCACATCCAATATTTGAGAAAATTATTCAATCGGCTTCGTAAGTATCAGCTTAAGCTAAACCCGGCTAAGTGTACTTTCGGAGATCGGTCGGGTAAGCTTCTCGGGTTCATCGTCAGTGAAAAAGGCATAGAGGTGGACCCCGATAAAGTAAAGGCAATAATGGAAATGCCTCCTCCTAAAACTGAGAAAGAAATTAGAGGATTCCTCGGCAGGGTGAACTACGTCGCAAGGTTCATCGCACAGTTGACTGACACGTGCAAACCAATATTCAAGCTGTTGCGCAAAAATCATTCCGAATCTTGGGATGAGAATTGTCAACAAGCTTTCGATAAGATCAAACAGTGCTTGGCCAATCCACCAGTGTTGGTGCCACCTGTCGAGGGAAGACCATTAATCCTCTATCTAACGGTACTTGATGAGTCCATGGGAGCTGTGCTAGGACAACAAGATGAAACAAAGAAGAAAGAACGAGCCATCTACTACCTGAGCAAAAAGTTCCTTGATTATGAAACCCGCTACACGCCACTAGAAAAGACGTGCTGTGCGTTAGCATGGGCAACACAACGGCTCAGGCAGTATATGATTAGGCATACTACTTGGTTGGTTTCCAAAATGGACCCAATTAAGTACGTGTTCGACAAACCGATAATCACTGGGAAGATTGCCCGATGGCAAGTGCAATTATCAGAATTTGACATCATACATGTCACACAAAAGGCCATCAAGGGTAGTACCCTAGCTGATTACCTAGCACACGGGCCGACCAATGACTATCAATCCCTTCAGGATGATTTTCCCGATGAGGATATAATGCATTTACAACATGAAGATCCTAAGGATGATACGTGGACCATGTATTTTGATGGAGCCTCCAACATGCTTGGACAGGGGATTGGAACAGTATTAATCTCCCCACAAGGAAAGCATATCCCCTTAACGGCAAGACTCAACTTTGACTGTACAAATAACATGGCCGAATACGAGGCTTGCACGTTAGGAATCCAAGCAGCAATCAACAATGGTATCCTAAAGCTCAAAGTATTTGGAGATTCGGCTTTAGTCATCCACCAACTGCGAGGTGAATGGGAAGTCCGAAATCCTAAGCTGATACCATATGTTGAGCATATCAAAGACCTGACACAATTCTTTCAAAATGTCGTCTTTGAATATATCCCAAGAGAGGAAAATCAGTTCGCTGACGCCCTTGCTACACTATCATCGATGTTCGCCTTGGATAAGGAGCATGAAATGCCCATCATCAATGTCCGGCGGCACGATAAGCAAGCGTTCTGCCTACTGATAGATGAAGCTGTTGACGATCATCCGTGGTTCCATGACATCAAACAATATCTGTCAAAAGGGGAATATCCTGATATGGCTAGCGATAATGATAAAAAGCATATTCGAAGAAGGGCCATGGGATTTCTGTTGATTGGAGAAACCCTTTACAAAAAAAATTATGACTCGGTCTTGTTGAGGTGCATAGACCAAGTCGAAGCTCAAAATGTAATCAAAGAAATACATGAGGGGGTTTTCGGTACCCATATTCCCGGGCCTGCAATGGCTAAGAAAATCCTCAGAGCAGGATATTATTGGTCGACCATTGAAAGGGATTGTTACCAATACGTCCGGAAATGCCACAAGTGTCAAGCATACGCCGACAACATTCATGTCCCACCAACGCCACTCAATGTGTTGGCTTCACCATGGCCATTCGCAATGTGGGGCATGGATGTTATTGGACCCATCGAGCCAAAAACATCCAATGGACATAGGTTCATCCTTGTGGCCATTGACTATTTCACCAAATGGGTAGAAGCGGCATCGTATGCTCATGTGACCCGAAAGGTGGTAACATCCTTCATCAGAAAGAATATCATATGCAGATACGGTATTCCCGACAAAATCATCACTGATAATGGATCCAATTTGAACAATAAGATGGTGGAAGAACTGTGCAAAGAGTTCAAAATTCAGCACCACAACTCTTCCCCATATCGACCAAAGATGAATGGGGCAGTCGAGGCAGCCAATAAGAATATCAAGAAGATAGTACAAAAGATGGTTGTCTCATTCAAAGACTGGCATGAGATGCTACCCTTCGCTCTCCATGGTTATAGGACTTCAGTACGTACATCCACAGGAGCTACTCCATTCTCCCTTGTTTATGGAATGGAGGCAGTTCTGCCAGTTGAAGTCGAGATACCTTCTCTGAGAGTAATCATGGAAGCAAAACTTTCCGAGGCGGAATGGGTTCAAAGCCGATACGACCAATTGAACCTTATCGAAGAAAAGCGACTGAATGCCATATGCCATGGTCAAGCCTATCAAAGGAAGATCAAAAAGGCTTTTGACAAAAAGGTCCACCCTCGAGTCTACCATGAGGGAGAGTTGGTAATGAAGAAATTGCTACCAGCTCAAAAGGACAGAATCAGAAAGTGGGCCCCGAATTACGAAGGACCATACGTGGTGAAGCGAGCCTTCTCCGGATGAGCATTGATTCTCACAGACATGGACGGAGAAGAACTTCGATACCCAGTCAACACTGACGTGGTAAAGAAGTACTATGCTTGAAGATGTTGCTTTGCATAAGCCCGCTAGGATGAAAACCCAAAAAAGGGCATCCTAGGCAAAAGTTAGGGCAAAACAAAAAGCCCGCCAGTACAAGGGTACTAGGCAAAACAAAGGCAAAATTATCCCCGCTAGGATACGTCCTAGGCAAAAGTTAGGGGCAAAATAATAAGATGTAAAAGCAAAGCAAGCAACGGTCACTTGAATCGAAAACCAAAAGGCGGTTCAAGTGATTATCTTCTAGAAGCGAGCGTCTTGCAGCATCTACACTCCTGGCTCAGGCATCTCACCCGAAGCGATTAAGGGAACGGGAAGAGCGACAATTACAGATATAATTGTTTAAGCCAAAAATGTATAGCCTACCTTGGCCAGCCATTCTTCAGAAATTTCCTTCTGTATATCTTTCTATAAAAACACTTGTGAATATCAATAAAAGTATCCATTTGTTTCTTTTCTTTCTTGACCATGTGATTATGCCTCTGAATTGGTTTTTCATAAAAATTGTACGAAATTCCATTAATAATCGGTCAATAAAAGAAAATTGGAGGGGTTCCTGTAAAATCCATAATCTCCTGCATAAAGGCTCACAAAAATACTCCCTCGCGTCAATGACAGAAAGTCCTCCAAGAAGAAGAGGATAGGGAGAGCCACTCACTTCTCTAAATAAATGAACAAAAATAAAAATTGTATTGCATTTGTGCATCACACACACATTAGTTGCACATTCAAAGACCTTATCATGAGGCAACCGCATAAAATAGAAAAATAGAAAATTGCTTGTGTATGACAGCAGTCAACAAAAAGCCAAATCAGAAGAAAAGGCAAAATACAGAAAAAGCCGAAAATGAAAAAAGGCAAGGATATAGAAAATCCAACAAACAGATTACACAGAATAATTGAGCCTGGAGAGGCTCGCAGAAATAATACTCCCCAGAGAAACCTCAACTCACGCTCTTGGACTCAAAATCCCCAGCAAGAGCTATCAAGCAAGATCGACAAAATTCCCAATGGAAGTACGATCGCCCAAGAAGAATATCCAAGTCAAAGGACTTTAAAACTTCCTCAGTGAAGATAGCTCTTCAACTCAGACGTTGAGTGAGGCTAAGCCTGCAGAGGCTTCCTAAAAAATACTCTGGGATACATAAGATCCCCATTCCCCAGTCGCCTACATAAGAGGCACTCCTTCAAAAGGAAAAATCATAAAAAGATCAATAATCATTCCCCAAGTGGAATCTGGCTCTCAGCCAATCATTGAACATCAAGGTGATATGCCTAACAGAAGAGGCTAATCAAAATCAACGACAAAATCCCCCAGTGGATAACAGCCTACACAGAGGCAGCAAAATCAGAAAACCAAAAGAGACACCCGAACAAGGATAACCGGGATACTCCACCAACGTCGAAAGGACGTCAGCCAATCATAAGGCACCGCTCACATCAGAAAGAGCATCTTTGTGTCTGCACCCCAAAGGAATCAGAAATTCCCCAGTGGGCACCAACTACGCAATGGAAAGTTGGGACACAAGAACCTATGAGTAACTGCACATCCCCTAGACGGATCCCTGCGTTATCCAGCCCTCAGTGGCACAAAATCAAAAAACAACCGTCGAAGCAGCATCGTGGAATGTGGAGACAAAACCATCACAAATCTCTGGAAAGGAGGTACACACCGCTCACCGTCGTCACAAAGGTACTTAGCTTCCGGCTCGAGCAAAGAGCGAAGCTAAGCCTGGAGAGACGGTACTCACAGCTTCCAGCTTGGGCAGCAAGCAAAGCAAGGCCTGGAGAGGCGAAACTCACACCGCTCACCGTCGTCACAAAGGTGCTTAGTTTCCAGCTCGAACAAAGAGCGAGACTAAGCCTGGAGAGGCGAAACTCACACCGCTCACTGTCGTCACAAAGGTGCTTAGTTTCCGGCTCGAACAAAGAGCGAGACTAAGCCTGGAGAGGCGAAACTCACACCGCTCACCGTCGTCACAAAGGTGCTTCGTTTCCGGCTCGAACAAAGAGCGACACTAAGCCTGGAGAGGCGAAACTCACACCGCTCACCGTCGTCACAAAGGTGCTTAGTTTCCGGCTCGAACAAAGAGCGAGACTAAGCCTGGAGAGGCGAAACTCACACCGCTCACCGTCGTCACAAAGGTGCTTAGTTTCCGGCTCGAACAAAGAGCGAGACTAAGCCTGGAGAGGCGAAACTCACACTGCTACCGTTGTCACAAGGGTACTTAGCTTCCGGCTCGAACAAAGAGTGAAGCTAAGCCTGGAGAGGCGGTACTCACAGCTTCCAGCTTGGGCAGCAAGCAAAGCAAAGTCTGGAGAGGCGACGATTAATACTCACCCTGGAGAGGGTAAACTCAGCTACCGAGGATGTCAGAAACGCCGAGGTATGCACCCACCTGGAGAGGCTACTCAACAATTTTCCACCGGAAGACGCTACAAGTCAGAAGGTTGGCATATTACCCGGACAATTGGGTCAACTCCTTTACTTGTCAATCGGTACACCAAAAGGCCGTTTGACTAAGTAAAGGGGGGGCAGCTGTAGACCCCTAAAATTGCCCGGGTCGGAAATAAAACTCGAAGACCCTCAAAGATCGAAGGAAAGTCAGCCAGAAGGACTCCTAGAAGACCATAGGATGGCTATCTGTAGGTTTAGAGGTCTTAGAGTAGCTTAAAAAAAGGAAGTGGAGGGAATGAAGCCCAATACGGCCGTACTAAATTTAATACGGCCGTATTGAAGCTTCAACACGGCCGCAGCGAACTCAATACGGCGTATTGAAGTTTCTGAAACTTCAATACGGCCGTACTGAAGTCAATACGGCCGTATTGAAGCTTCAATACAGCCGTAGTGAACTCAATACGGGCGCATTGAAATTTCTGAACTTCAATACGGTCGTATTGAATTCAATACGGCCGTATTGAAGTTCAAAAATTTCAATACGGCCGTATTGATTCTGTAGCCCGTATTGGGCCTGTTCCCTATAAATATGGCGTCATTTTGACGTCATAAGGGACTTGGACATAGAGTTTTAACCCTCTCCTTGAGTATTCTGGGGTTTTTGAGCAGTGTTCTGCCCTAGAAATCACTTGGAGAGTTGATCCGACGAAGTTCTTGAGCCCCGAGCCATTTTGCTTGAGGATCGAACCTAGTCGAAGGGAAATCCTCTGGATTTCCATAGTTAAAATTTTATAGGAAGGGAGCGAGCGGGCTTGTAGAGCGAGGGAACGCCAAAAAGCTTCCCAGTTTTACGAAATATATAAAAAGCACGCTTCAAAGGTTTCTTCTTCAAAATCCTTCCTTTTACTGCTTTCTGTGTGCATATTTAACTGTCATCATGTAGATAGTTAATTTATAATCGCTTATAATAAATAGGGGTAATTTAGTAATTTTATATTGTTATTTTAGAAATAATCTGTCATAGGGAACCCGAAAGGGGCGCTGTGGGGTGCTAACACCTTCCTCACGCGTAACCGACTCCCTTACCCGACTCTGGTTGTAATGGCCGAAGTCGATTTTTGAATCGATTGCCTTATCCCTTTTTCCAATGTTTTGAGTAAAACATTGGTGGCGACTCCAAAGAACCCTCCTTTTATGAAAACCGCTAATCCATGGAGGGTCCCGCTTGGGATTAACATGGATTGGTGAGCCTTTTAATAAAATTGCTCGTTTGACGAGGTCTCAGTTTGAGAATAAGTCATTCTAATAATCCAATACATTTTCAAAACTAAAATAAAAGAGTCCAACCATCCTTCGCGAATGCCGAAAGCCCGTTTCGGGCCGGTGGCGACAGGGCCTAAGCCTTTCTAATACAAAAATGGTCCAAAAATGCTACCAAATTGGCGTCACCTCCTTCTAAAATACCCTAGCCCAATTAGAAAAACCTAATTAACTAAAACACCCCATAATACAAGGGCAAAATAGGAAATACAAAGAAAATAAATCCTATGACTAAAATACCCCAAAATACAAGGGTAAAAATGGAAAACAAAATTTAATACTAGACTACTCTAATTAACCATTGGTGGGCTTCACATGAAGTCAAGGATGGTCCTCCATCAAGAAGTCTCGGTCACTTTTCTAGGAACACCAAAACCGAATTCAAATTGAAATTCAAATGCCACACAAATTAGGTCAAAATGTAATGAACATGTGACATGCTTTTGTTGCTTGGTTGGTTTATGTAGCACATGCACGGTTTTGGCTCCAATTTTCAAATTCAAATTACAATCCAAACACAATTTTTCCAGCACACACTAAAGAAAACAAAATCAAACCTCACGGAATTAAACTTTTTGTGTAAGACATTTTCAACAAAATTTTTTGGAAGCCTAAAATTCTAAGAAAACTACTAATGATCTAGTAGTAGTTTATGAACTCAAAAATGAAACAAAATTCATGAGCTTATACCAAAGAAAAGAAATGGATCTCGGCCAAATCCAGAAAATTGTTTCAAGATGCAAAACAAAATTCAAAATGTATCAACAAGCATAGCTAAGATGTATGAACATACAAAGAACTACACAATCCTACTAGACATGGATTTCAAAATAAAATGACTCAAACATTCAATTTGACCGATTAAAATTTCAATTATGACTCAAAGAAAATCAAAACGTTCTTAGGCAGAATTTTCCTAATAGGTAAAAGAATTAATGGAGCATGATTCATGGAAGCATATTGACATAAAAGCATATATGAATCATTCAAGCATAAGAAACTAGATCCATCAAATTTAAGGCAAGAAAATAGATCTAGGAAGGAAGCAACTCTAAAATGACATGAACAAAAAGATGAACACAAAAATGAACAATTCACCACGGATCACACAACAAAAGATAAGGATCAAGACTTATCTCTTGAAGACAAAACCGGATGCTCTTGATACCACTTGATGTGCTTCCACTTGGATGCACATAGAATTTCTTCAAGTCTCCATGGTTCCTTAGACGGATGATCAAGGAAGGATGCTCCAAAGAGACTCAAGGTGGCCGAAGCTTGCTTCCTAGCTAAGGTCCAAAGAAGGAAGGCAACCTAACTCTACAAAGGGAAGCACTCAAGGAGGGTAGAGTAGGGTGCAAGGTGACTTTCGGAGGGAGAGAATTCAAATGAAGAATACTCATTCAATAATTCCAAAAGTAATCACAAGTCTCGGCCATATTGAATATATAGGGAAAATAAGGTTAAAGTGAGACCTTGGGTTAGCCTAAGGTTAAGTAAACCATGGTATGGTTACTTAACTTTAGGCGCCTAGAATTTGAATTCAAAATTCAAATTCTAGGAGCCAAACCCGGAACCTCCATGTGATTAGTTCATTTGGCATGTGATTAGAGAGGCATTTGAGTTGCATTTCGGATCACACCATGTGCATGTGTTGCACATGGCCGAAATGCACACCAAATGTGCTCCTAATTACATGCTAATGTAACTACACATGTAACCTTAATTCACCCCAAATTCACATGACCTCTAAATGTAAATCCTACACTACAAGGCCGGAAATACAAGGCCCAAAGAAAATACAAGGCACCAAGGCCTAATCCTATTCTAACCCTAATCTAATGGGCTTGATACAAAGCCCAACAAAATAAAGTGGTGGGCTTTCCTTGGGCTTGGGCCCAATCTTCATGCATCCTTCTTGCCATTGCTCTAGTAGTTGGGCCCTTAGCCCATGGGCCTCCTCCATCAGAACCAATGAACTGTAAACCAATTACCTATTATGTTGTGCATCTGTGTTGGTTATTAGTCTCCCCAGGTGTAGGAAGTAAGTCAGTTGAAGAATTAGAGAGAACCAATGAACAGTAAACCAATGACATGTTATGTTGTGCATCTGTGTTGGTTATTAGTCTCCCCAGGTGTAGCAAGTAAGTCAGTTGAAGAATTAGAGAGAACCAATGAACAGTAAACCAATTACATGTTATGTTGTGCATCTGTTTTGGTTATTAGTCTCCCCAGGTGTAGCAAGTAAGTCAGTTGAAGAATTAGAGAGATACAATGAACAATAATCCAATTACCTGTTATGTTGTGCATCTGTGTTGGTTATTAGTCTTCCCAGGTGTAGCAAGTAAGTCAGTTGAAGAATTAAAGAGAACCAATGAACAGTAAACCCATTACTTGTTATGTTGTGCATCTGTGTCGGTTATTAGTCTCCCCAGGTATAGCGAGTAAGTCAGTTGAAGAATTAGAGAGAACCAATGAACAGTAAACCAATTACATGTTATGTTGTGCATCTATTTTGGTTATTAGTCTCCCCAGGTGTAGCAAGTAAGTCAGTTGAAGAATTAGAGAGAACCAATGAACTGTAAACCAATGACCTGTTATGTTGTGCATCTGTGTTGGTTATTAGTCTCCCCAGGTATAGCAACTAAGTCAGTTGAAGATTTAGAGAGAACCAACGAACTGTAAACCAATTACCTATTATGTTGTGCATCTGTGTTGGTTATTAGTCTCCCCAGGTGTAGCAAGTAAGTTAGTTGAAGAATTAGAGAGAACCAATGAACAGTAAACCAATTACATGTTATGTTGTGCATCTGTGTTGGTTATTAGTCTCCCCAGGTGTAGCAAGTAAGTCAGTTGAAGAATTAGAGAGAACCAATGAACAGTAAACCAATTACCTGTTATGTTGTGCATCTATGTTGGTTATTAGTCTCCCCAGGTGTAGCAAGAAAGTCAATTGAAGAATTAGAGAGAACCAATGAACAGTAAACCAATTACCTGTTATGTTGTGCATCTGTGTTGGTTATTAGTATCCCCAGGTGTAGCAAGTAAGTCAGTTGAAGAATTAGAGAGAACCAATGAACTATAAACCAATTACCTGTTATGTTGTGCATCTGTGTTGGTTATTAGTCTCCCCAGGTGTAGCAAGTAAGTCAGCTGAAGAATTAGTGAGAACCAATGAACTGTAAACACATTACCTATTATGTTGTGCATCTGTGTTGGTTATTACTCTCCCCAGGTGTAGCAAGTAAGTCAGTTGAACAATTAGAGAGTACCAATGAACAGTAAACCAATTACCTGTTATGTTGTGCATCTATGTTGGTTATTAGTCTCCCCAGGTGTAGCAAGTAAGTCAGTTGAAGAATTAGAGAGAGCCAATGAACGGTAAACCAATTACCTGTTATGTTGTGCATCTGTGTTGGTTATTAGTCTCCCCAGGTGTAGCAAGTAAGTCAGTTGAAGAATTAGAGAGAACCAATGAACAATAAACCAATTACCTGATATGTTGTGCATCTGTGTTGGTTATTAGTCTCCCCAGGTGTAGCAAGAAAGTCAATTGAAGAATTAGAGAGAACCAATGAACAGTAAACCAATTACATGTTATGTTGTGCATCTGTGTTGGTAATTAGTCTCCCTAGGTGTAGCAAGCAAGTCAGTTGAAGAATTAGAGAGAACCAAGGAACAGTAAACCAATTACCTGTTATGTTGTGCATCTATGTTGGTTATTAGTCTCCCCAGGTGTAGCAAGTAAGTCAGTTGAAGAATTAGAGAGAACCAATGATCAGTAATCCAAATACCTATTATGTTGTGCATCTGTGTTGGTTGTTAGTCTCCCTAGGTGTAGCAAGTAAGTCAGTTGAAGAATTAGAGAGAACCAATGAACAGTAAACCAATTACCTGTTATGTTGTGCATCTGTGTTGGTTATTAGTATCCCCAGGTGTAGCAAGTAAGTCAGTTGAAGAATTAGAGAGAACCAATGAACTGTAAACCAATTACCTGTTATGTTGTGCATCTGTGTTGGTTATTAGTCTCCCCAGGTGTAGCAAGTAAGTCAGCTAAAGAATTAGAGAGAACCAATGAACTGTAAACCAATTACCTATTATGTTGTGCATCTGTGTTGGTTATTAGTCTCCCCAGGTGTAGCAAGTAACTCAGTTGAAGAATTAGAGAGAACCAAGGAACAGTAAACCAATTACCTGTTATGTTGTGCATCTATGTTGGTTATTAGTCTCCCCAGGTGTAGCAAGTAAGTAAGTTAAAGAATTAGAGAGAACCAATGAACAGTAATCCAATTACCTGTTATGTTGTGCATCTGTGTTGGTTGTTAGTCTCCCCAGGTGTAGCAAGTAAGTCAGTTGAAGAATTAGAGAGAACCAATGAACAGTAAACCAATTACCTGTTATGTTGTGCATCTGTGTTGGATATTAGTATCCCCAGGTGTAGCAAGTAAGTCAGTTGAAGAATTAGAGAGAACCAATGAACTGTAAACCAATTACCTGTTATGTTGTGCATCTGTGTTGGTTATTAGTCTCCCCAGGTGTAGCAAGTAAGTCAGCTGAAGAATTAGAGAGAACCAATGAACTGTAAACCAATTACCTATTATGTTGTGCATCTGTGTTGGTTATTAGTCTCCCCAGGTGTAGCAAGTAAGTCAGTTGAAGAATTAGAGAGAACCAATGAACAGTAAACCAATGACATGTTATGTGGTGCATCTGTGTTGGTTATTAGTCTCCCCAGGTGTAGCAAGTAAGTCAGTTGAAGAATTAGAGAGAACCAATGAACAGTAAACCAATTACATGTTATGTTGTGCATCTGTTTTGGTTATTAGTCTCCCCAGGTGTAGCAAGTAAGTCAGTTGAAGAATTAGAGAGATACAATGAACAATAATCCAATTACCTGTTATGTTGTGCATCTGTGTTGGTTATTAGTCTCCCCAGGTGTAGCAAGTAAGTCAGTTGAAGAATTAAAGAGAACCAATGAACAGTAAACCCATTACTTGTTATGTTGTGCATCTGTGTCGGTTATTAGTCTCCCCAAGTATAGCGAGTAAGTCAGTTGAAGAATTAGAGAGAACCAATGAACAGTAAACCAATTACATGTTATGTTGTGCATCTATTTTGGTTATTAGTCTCCCCAGGTGTAGCAAGTAAGTCAGTTGAAGAATTAGAGAGAACCAATGAACTGTAAACCAATGACCTGTTATGTTGTGCATCTGTGTTGGTTATTAGTCTCCCCAGGTATAGCAACTAAGTCAGTTGAAGATTTAGAGAGAACCAACGAACTGTAAACCAATTACCTATTATGTTGTGCATCTGTGTTGGTTATTAGTCTCCCCAGGTGTAGCAAGTAAGTTAGTTGAAGAATTAGAGAGAACCAATGAACAGTAAACCAATTACATGTTATGTTGTGCATCTGTGTTGGTTATTAGTCTCCCCAGGTGTAGCAAGTAAGTCAGTTGAAGAATTAGAGAGAACCAATGAACAGTAAACCAATTACCTGTTATGTTGTGCATCTGTGTTGGTTATTAGTCTCCCTAGGTATAGCAAGTAAATCAATTGAAGAATTTGAGAGAACCAATGAACAATAAACCAATTACATGTTATGTTGTGCATCTGTGTTGGTTATTAGTCTCCCCAGATGTAGAAAGTAAGTCAGTTGAAGAATTAGAGAGAACCAATGAACAGTAAACCAATTACCTGTTATGTTGTGCATCTGTGTTGGTTATTAGTATCCCCAGGTGTAGCAAGTAAGTCAGTTGAAGAATTAGAGAGAACCAATGAACTATAAACCAATTACCTGTTATGTTGTGCATCTGTGTTGGTTATTAGTCTCCCCAGGTGTAGCAAGTAAGTCAGCTGAAGAATTAGTGAGAACCAATGAACTGTAAACACATTACCTATTATGTTGTGCATCTGTGTTGGTTATTAGTCTCCCCAGGTGTAGCAAGTAAGTCAGTTGAAGAATTAGAGAGTACCAATGAACAGTAAACCAATTACCTGTTATGTTGTGCATCTATGTTGGTTATTAGTCTCCCCAGGTGTAGCAAGTAAGTCAGTTGAAGAATTAGAGAGAGCCAATGAACAGTAAACCAATTACCTGTTATGTTGTGCATCTGTGTTGGTTATTAGTCTCCCCAAGTGTAGCAAGTAAGTCAGTTGAAGAATTAGAGAGAACCAATGAACAATAAACCAATTACCTGATATGTTGTGCATCTGTGTTGGTTATTAGTCTCCCCAGGTGTAGCAAGAAAGTCAATTGAAGAATTAGAGAGAACCAATGAACAGTAAACCAATTACATGTTATGTTGTGCATCTGTGTTCGTAATTAGTCTCCCTAGGTGTAGCAAGCAAGTCAGTTGAAGAATTAGAGAGAACCAAGGAACAGTAAACCAATTACCTGTTATGTTGTGCATCTATGTTGGTTATTAGTCTCCCCAGGTGTAGCAAGTAAGTCAGTTGAAGAATTAGAGAGAACCAATGATCAGTAATCCAATTACCTGTTATGTTGTGCATCTGTGTTGGTTGTTAGTCTCCCTAGGTGTAGCAAGTAAGTCAGTTGAAGAATTAGAGAGAACCAATGAACAGTAAACCAATTACCTGTTATGTTGTGCATCTGTGTTGGTTATTAGTATCCCTAGGTGTAGCAAGTAAGTCAGTTGAAGAATTAGAGAGAACCAATGAACTGTAAACCAATTACCTGTTATGTTGTGCATCTGTGTTGGTTATTAGTCTCCCCAGGTGTAGCAAGTAAGTCAGCTAAAGAATTAGAGAGAACCAATGAACTGTAAACCAATTACCTATTATGTTGTGCATCTGTGTTGGTTATTAGTCTCCCCAGGTGTAGCAAGTAAGTCAGTTGAAGAATTAGAGAGAACCAAGGAACAGTAAACCAATTACCTGTTATGTTGTGCATCTATGTTGGTTATTAGTCTCCCCAGGTGTAGCAAGTAAGTAAGTTAAAGAATTAGAGAGAACCAATGAACAGTAATCCAATTACCTGTTATGTTGTGCATCTGTGTTGGTTGTTAGTCTCCCCAGGTGTAGCAAGTAAGTCAGTTGAAGAATTAGAGAGAACCAATGAACAGTAAACCAATTACCTGTTATGTTGTGCATCTGTGTTGGATATTATTATCCCCAGGTGTAGCAAGTAAGTCAGTTGAAGAATTAGAGAGAACCAATGAACTGTAAACCAATTACCTGTTATGTTGTGCATCTGTGTTGGTTATTAGTCTCCCCAGGTGTAGCAAGTAAGTCAGCTGAAGAATTAGAGAGAACCAATGAACTGTAAACCAATTACCTATTATGTTGTGCATCTGTGTTGGTTATTAGTCTCCCCAGGTGTAGCAAGTAAGTCAGTTGAAGAATTAGAGAGAACCAATGAACAGTAAACCAATGACATGTTATGTTGTGCATCTGTGTTGGTTATTAGTCTCCCCAGGTGTAGCAAGTAAGTCAGTTGAAGAATTAGAGAGAACCAATGAACAGTAAACCAATTACATGTTATGTTGTGCATCTGTTTTGGTTATTAGTCTCCCCAGGTGTAGCAAGTAAGTCAGTTGAAGAATTAGAGAGATACAATGAACAATAATCCAATTACCTGTTATGTTGTGCATCTGTGTTGGTTATTAGTCTCCCCAGGTGTAGCAAGTAAGTCAGTTGAAGAATCAAAGAGAACCAATGAACAGTAAACCCATTACTTGTTATGTTGTGCATCTGTGTCGGTTATTAGTCTCCCCAGGTATAGCGAGTAAGTCAGTTGAAGAATTAGAGAGAACCAATGAACAGTAAACCAATTACATGTTATGTTGTGCATCTATTTTGGTTATTAGTCTCCCCAGGTGTAGCAAGTAAGTCAGTTGAAGATTTAGAGAGAACCAACGAACTGTAAACCAATTACCTATTATGTTGTGCATCTGTGTTGGTTATTAGTCTCCCCAGGTGTAGCAAGTAAGTTAGTTGAAGAATTAGAGAGAACCAATGAACAGTAAACCAATTACATGTTATGTTGTGCATCTGTGTTGGTTATTAGTCTCCCCAGGTGTAGCAAGTAAGTCAGTTGAAGAATTAGAGAGAACCAATGAACAGTAAACCAATTACCTGTTATGTTGTGCATCTGTGTTGGTTATTAGTCTCCCTAGGTATAGCAAGTAAATCAGTTGAAGAATTTGAGAGAACCAATGAACAATAAACCAATTACATGTTATGTTGTGCAGCTGTGTTGGTTATTAGTCTCCCCAGATATAGCAAGTAAGTCAGTTGAAGAATTAGAGAGAACCAATGAACAGTAAACCAATTACATGTTATGTTGTACATCTGTGTTGGTTATTAGTCTCCCCAGGTGTAGCAAGTAAGTCAGTTGAAGAATTAGAGAGAACCAATGAACAGTAAACCAATTACCTGTTATGTTGTGCATCTGTGTTGGATATTATTATCCCCAGGTGTAGCAAGTAAGTCAGTTGAAGAATTAGAGAGAACCAATGAACTGTAAACCAATTACCTGTTATGTTGTGCATCTGTGTTGGTTATTAGTCTCCCCAGGTGTAGCAAGTAAGTCAGCTGAAGAATTAGAGAGAACCAATGAACTGTAAACCAATTACCTATTATGTTGTGCATCTGTGTTGGTTATTAGTCTCCCCAGGTGTAGCAAGTAAGTCAGTTGAAGAATTAGAGAGAACCAATGAACAGTAAACCAATGACATGTTATGTTGTGCATCTGTGTTGGTTATTAGTCTCCCCAGGTGTAGCAAGTAAGTCAGTTGAAGAATTAGAGAGAACCAATGAACAGTAAACCAATTACATGTTATGTTGTGCATCTGTTTTGGTTATTAGTCTCCCCAGGTGTAGCAAGTAAGTCAGTTGAAGAATTAGAGAGATACAATGAACAATAATCCAATTACCTGTTATGTTGTGCATCTGTGTTGGTTATTAGTCTCCCCAGGTGTAGCAAGTAAGTCAGTTGAAGAATCAAAGAGAACCAATGAACAGTAAACCCATTACTTGTTATGTTGTGCATCTGTGTCGGTTATTAGTCTCCCCAGGTATAGCGAGTAAGTCAGTTGAAGAATTAGAGAGAACCAATGAACAGTAAACCAATTACATGTTATGTTGTGCATCTATTTTGGTTATTAGTCTCCCCAGGTGTAGCAAGTAAGTCAGTTGAAGATTTAGAGAGAACCAACGAACTGTAAACCAATTACCTATTATGTTGTGCATCTGTGTTGGTTATTAGTCTCCCCAGGTGTAGCAAGTAAGTTAGTTGAAGAATTAGAGAGAACCAATGAACAGTAAACCAATTACATGTTATGTTGTGCATCTGTGTTGGTTATTAGTCTCCCCAGGTGTAGCAAGTAAGTCAGTTGAAGAATTAGAGAGAACCAATGAACAGTAAACCAATTACCTGTTATGTTGTGCATCTGTGTTGGTTATTAGTCTCCCTAGGTATAGCAAGTAAATCAGTTGAAGAATTTGAGAGAACCAATGAACAATAAACCAATTACATGTTATGTTGTGCAGCTGTGTTGGTTATTAGTCTCCCCAGATATAGCAAGTAAGTCAGTTGAAGAATTAGAGAGAACCAATGAACAGTAAACCAATTACATGTTATGTTGTACATCTGTGTTGGTTATTAGTCTCCCCAGGTATAGCAAGTAAGTCAGTTGAAGAATTAGAGTGAACCAATGAACAGTAAACCAATTACATGTTATGTTGTGCATCTGTGTTGGCTATTAGTCTCCCCAGGTGTAGCATGTAAGTCAGTTGAAGAATTAGAGAGAACCAATGAACAGTAATCCAATTACCTGTTATGTTGTGAATCTGTGTTGGTTATTCGTCTCCCCAGGTGTAGCAAGTAAGTCAGTTTAAGAATTAGAGAGAACCAATGAACAGTAAACCAATTACTTGTTATGTTGTGCATCTATGTTGGTTATTAGTCTCCCCAGGGGTAGCAAGAAAGTCAATTGAAGAATTAGAGAGAACCAATGAACAGTAAACCACTTACATGTTATGTTGTGCATCTGTGTTGGTAATTAGTCTCCCTAGGTGTAGCAAGTAAGTCAGTTGAAGAATTAGAGAGAACCAATGAACAGTAAACCAATTACCTGTTATGTTGTGCATCTATGTTTGTTATTAGTCTCCCCAGGTGTAGCAAGTAAGTCAGTTGAAGAATTAGAGAGAACCAATGAACAGTAATCCAATTACCTGTTATGTTGTGCATCTGTGTTGGTTGTTAGTCTCCCCAGGTGTAGCAAGTAAGTCAGTTGAAGAATTAGAGAGAACCAATGAACAGTAAACAAATTACCTGTTATGTTGTGCATCTGTGTTGGTTATTAGTCTCCCCAGGTGTAGCAAGTAAGTCAGTTGAAGAATTAAAGAGAACCAATGAACAGTAAGCCATTTACATGTTATGTTGTGCATCTGGGTTGGTTATTAGTCTCCCCAGGTGTAGCAAGTAAGTCAGTTGAAGAATTAGAGAGAACCACTGAACAGTAATCCAATTACCTGTTATGTTGTGCATCTATGTTGGTTATTAGTCTCCCCAAGTGTAGCAAGTAAGTCAGTTGAAGAATTAGAGAGAACCAATGAACAGTAATCCAATTACCTGTTATGTTGTGCATCTGTGTTGGTTGTTAGTCTCCCCAGGTGTAGCAAGTAAGTCAGTTGAAGAATTAGAGAGAACCAATGAACAGTAAACAAATTACCTGTTATGTTGTGCATCTGTGTTGGTTATTAGTCTCCCCAGGTGTAGCAAGTAAGTTAGTTGAAGAATTAGAGAGAACCAATGAACAGTAAACCAATTACATGTTATGTTGTGCATCTGTGTTGGTTATTAGTCTCCCCAGGTGTAGCAAGTAAGTCAGTTGAAGAATTAGAGAGAACCAATGAACAGTAAACCAATTACCTGTTATGTTGTGCATCTGTGTTGGTTATTAGTCTCCCTAGGTATAGCAAGTAAATCAGTTGAAGAATTTGAGAGAACCAATGAACAATAAACCAATTACATGTTATGTTGTGCAGCTGTGTTGGTTATTAGTCTCCCCAGATATAGCAAGTAAGTCAGTTGAAGAATTAGAGAGAACCAATGAACAGTAAACCAATTACATGTTATGTTGTACATCTGTGTTGGTTATTAGTCTCCCCAGGTATAGCAAGTAAGTCAGTTGAAGAATTAGAGAGAACCAATGAACAGTAAACCAATTACATGTTATGTTGTGCATCTGTGTTGGCTATTAGTCTCCCCAGGTGTAGCATGTAAGTCAGTTGAAGAATTAGAGAGAACCAATGAACAGTAATCCAATTACCTGTTATGTTGTGAATCTGTGTTGGTTATTCGTCTCCCCAGGTGTAGCAAGTAAGTCAGTTTAAGAATTAGAGAGAACCAATGAACAGTAAACCAATTACTTGTTATGTTGTGCATCTATGTTGGTTATTAGTCTCCCCAGGTGTAGCAAGAAAGTCAATTGAAGAATTAGAGAGAACCAATGAACAGTAAACCACTTACATGTTATGTTGTGCATCTGTGTTGGTAATTAGTCTCCCTAGGTGTAGCAAGTAAGTCAGTTGAAGAATTAGAGAGAACCAATGAACAGTAAACCAATTACCTGTTATGTTGTGCATCTATGTTGGTTATTAGTCTCCCCAGGTGTAGCAAGTAAGTTAGTTGAAGAATTAGAGAGAACCAATGAACAGTAATCCAATTACCTGTTATGTTGTGCATCTGTGTTGGTTGTTAGTCTCCCCAGGTGTAGCAAGTAAGTCAGTTGAAGAATTAGAGAGAACCAATGAACAGTAAACAAATTACCTGTTATGTTGTGCATCTGTGTTGGTTATTAGTCTCCCCAGGTGTAGCAAGTAAGTCAGTTGAAGAATTAAAGAGAACCAATGAACAGTAAGCCATTTACATGTTATGTTGTGCATCTGGGTTGGTTATTAGTCTCCCCAGGTGTAGCAAGTAAGTCAGTTGAAGAATTAGAGAGAACCACTGAACAGTAATCCAATTACCTGTTATGTTGTGCATCTATGTTGGTTATTAGTCTCCCCAAGTGTAGCAAGTAAGTCAGTTGAAGAATTAGAGAGAACCAATGAACAGTAAACCAATTACCTGTTATGTTGTTCATCTGTGTTGGTAATTAGTCTCCCTAGGTTTAGCAAGTAAGTCAGTTGAAGAATTAGAGAGAACCAATGAACAGTAAACCAATTACCTGTTATGTTGTGCATCTATGTTGGTTATTAGTCTCCCCAGGTGTAGCAAGTAAGTCAGTTGAAGAATTAGAGAGAACCAATGAACAGTTAACCAATTACCTGTTATGTTGTTCATCTGTGTTGGTAATTAGTCTCCCTAGGTTTAGCAAGTAAGTCAGTTGACGAATTAGAGAGAACCAATGAACAGTAAACCAATTACCTGTTATGTTGTGCATCTATGTTGGTTATTAGTCTCCCCAGGTGTAGCAAGTAAGTCAGTTGAAGAATTAGAGAGAACCAATGAACAGTAAACCAATTACCTGTTATGTTTTGCATCTATGTTGGTTATTAGTCTCCCCAGGTGTAGCAAGTAAGTCAGTTGAAGAATTAGAGAGAACCAATGAACAGTAAACCAATTACCTATTATGTTGTGCATCTGTGTTGGTTATTAGTCTCCCCAGGTGTAGCAAGTAAGTCAATTGAAGAATTAGAGAGAACCACTGAACAATAATCCAATTACCTGTTATGTTGTGCATCTATGTTGGTTATTAGTCTCCCCAAGTGTAGCAAGTAAGTCAGTTGAAGAATTAGAGAGAACCAATGAACAGTAAACCAATTACATGTTATGTTGTGCATCTGTGTTGGTAATTAGTCTCCCTAGGTGTAGCAAGTAAGTCAGTTGAAGAATTAGAGAGAACCAATGAACAGTAAACCAATTACCTGTTATGTTGTGCATCTATGTTGGTTATTAGTCTCCCCAGGTGTAGCAAGTAAGTCAGTTGAAGAATTAGAGAGAACCAATGAACAGTAAACCAATTACCTGTTATGTTGTGCATCTGTGTTGGTTATTAGTATCCCCAGGTGTAGTAAGTAAGTCAGTTGAAGAATTAGAGAGAACCAATGAACAGTAAACCAATTACATGTTATGTTGTGCATCTGTGTTGGCTATTAGTCTGCCCAGGTGTAGCATGTAAGTCAGTTGAAGAATTAGAGAGAACCAATGAACAGTAATCCAATTACCTGTTATGTTGTGCATCTGTGTTGGTTATTAGTATCCCCAGGTGTAGCAAGTAAGTCAGTTGAAGAATTAGAGAGAACCAATGAACAGTAAACCAATTACATGTTATGTTGTGCATCTGTGTTGGTTATTCGTCTCCCAAGGTGTAGCAAGTAAGTCAGTTTAAGAATTAGAGAGAACCAATGAACAGTAAACCAATTACCTGTTATGTTGTGCATCTATGTTGGTTATTAGTCTCCCCAGGTGTAGCAAGAAAGTCAATTGAAGAATTAGAGAGAACCAATGAACAGTAAACCACTTACATGTTATATTGTGCATCTGTGTTGGTAATCAGTCTCCCTAGGTGTAGCAAGTAAGTCAGTTGAAGAATTAGAGAGAACCAATGAACAGTAAACCAATTACCTGTTATGTTGTGCATCTATGTTGGTTATTAGTCTCCCCAGGTGTAGCAAGTAAGTCAGTTGAAGAATTAGAGAGAACCAATGAACAGTAATCCAATTACCTGTTATGTTGTGCATCTGTGTTGGTTGTTAGTCTCCCCAGGTGTAGCAAGTAAGTCAGTTGAAGAATTAGAGAGAACCAATGAACAGTAAACCAATTACCTGTTATGTTGTGCATCTATGTTGGTTATTAGTCTCCCCAGGTGTAGCAAGTAAGTCAGTTGAAGAATTAGAGAGAACCAATGAACAGTAAACCAATTACCTGTTATGTTGTGCATCTGTGTTGGTTATTAGTATCCCCAGGTGTAGTAAGTAAGTCAGTTGAAGAATTAGAGAGAACCAATGAACAGTAAACCAATTACATGTTATGTTGTGCATCTGTGTTGGCTATTAGTCTGCCCAGGTGTAGCATGTAAGTCAGTTGAAGAATTAGAGAGAACCAATGAACAGTAATCCAATTACCTGTTATGTTGTGCATCTGTGTTGGTTGTTAGTCTCCCCAGGTGTAGCAAGTAAGTCAGTTGAAGAATTAGAGAGAACCAATGAACAGTAAACAAATTACCTGTTATGTTGTGCATCTGTGTTGATTATTAGTCTCCCCAGGTGTAGCAAGTAAGTCAGTTGAAGAATTAAAGAGAACCAATGAACAGTTAGCCATTTACATGTTATGTTGTGCATCTGGGTTGGTTATTAGTCTCCCCAGGTGTAGCAAGTAAGTCAGTTGAAGAATTAGAGAGAACCAATGAACAGTAAACCAATTACATGTTATGTTGTACATCTGTGTTGGTTATTAGTCTCCCCAGGTATAGCAAGTAAGTCAGTTGAAGAATTAGAGTGAACCAATGAACAGTAAACCAATTACATGTTATGTTGTGCATCTGTGTTGGCTATTAGTCTCCCCAGGTGTAGCATGTAAGTCAGTTGAAGAATTAGAGAGAACCAATGAACAGTAAACCAATTACATGTTATGTTGTGCATCTGTGTTGGTTATTCGTCTCCCTAGGTGTAGCAAGTAAGTCAGTTTAAGAATTAGAGAGAACCAATGAACAGTAAACCAATTACCTGTTATGTTGTGCATCTATGTTGGTTATTAGTCTCCCCAGGTGTAGCAAGAAAGTCAATTGAAGAATTAGAGAGAACCAATGAACAGTAAACCACTTACATGTTATGTTGTGCATCTGTGTTGGTAATTAGTCTCCCTAGGTGTAGCAAGTAAGTCAGTTGAAGAATTAGAGAGAACCAATGAACAGTAAACCAATTACCTGTTATGTTGTGCATCTATGTTGGTTAGTAGTCTCCCCAGGTGTAGCAAGTAAGTCAGTTGAAGAATTAGAGAGAACCAATGAACAGTAATCCAATTACCTGTTATGTTGTGCATCTGTGTTGGTTGTTAGTCTCCCCAGGTGTAGCAAGTAAGTCAGTTGAAGAATTAGAGAGAACCAATGAACAGTAAACAAATTACCTGTTATGTTGTGCATCTGTGTTGATTATTAGTCTCCCCAGGTGTAGCAAGTAAGTCAGTTGAAGAATTAAAGAGAACCAATGAACAGTAAGCCATTTACATGTTATGTTGTGCATCTGGGTTGGTTATTAGTCTCCCCATGTGTCGCAAGTAAGTCAGTTGAAGAATTAGAGAGAACCACTGAACAGTAATCCAATTACCTGTTATGTTGTGCATCTATGTTGGTTATTAGTCTCCCCAAGTGTAGCAAGTAAGTCAGTTGAAGAATTAAAGAGAACCAATGAACAATAAACCAATTACCTGTTATGTTGTGCATCTGTGTTGGTAATTAGTCTCCCTAGGTTTAGCAAGTAAGTCAGTTGAAGAATTAGAGAGAACCAATGAACAGTAAACCAATTACCTGTTATGTTGTGCATCTATGTTGGTTATTAGTCTCCCCAGGTGTAGCAAGTAAGTCAGTTGAAGAATTAGAGAGAACCAATGAACAGTAAACCAATTACCTGTTATGTTGTGCATCTGTGTTGGTTATTAGTATCCCCAGGTGTAGCAAGTAAGTCAGTTGAAGAATTAGAGAGAACCAATGAACAGTAAACCAATTACATGTTATGTTGTGCATCTGTGTTGGCTATTAGTCTCCCTAGGTGTAGCATGTAAGTCAGCTGAAGAATTAGAGAGAACCAATGAACAGTAATCCAATTACCTGTTATGTTGTGAATCTGTGTTGATTATTCGTCTCCCCAGGTGTAGCAAGTAAGTCAGTTTAAGAATTAGAGAGAACCAATGAACAGTAAACCAATTACCTGTTATGTTGTGCATCTATGTTGGTTATTCGTCTCCCCAGGTGTAGCAAGAAAGTCAATTGAAGAATTAGAGAGAACCAATGAACAGTAAACCAATTACCTGTTATGTCGTGCATCTATGTTGCTTATTAGTATCCCCAGGTGTAGCAAGTAAGTCAGTTGAAGAATTAGAGAGAACCAATAAACAGTAAACCAGTTACATGTTATGTTGTGCATCTGTGTTGGCTATTAGTCTCCCCAGGTGTAGCATGTAAGTCAGTTGAAGAATTAGAGAGAACCAATGAACAGTAATCCAATTACCTGTTATGTTGTGAATCTGTGTTGGTTATTCGTCTTCCCAGGTGTAGCAAGTAAGTCAGTTTAAGAATTAGAGAGAACCAATGAACAGTAAACCAATTACCTGTTATGTTGTGCATCTATGTTGGTTATTAGTCTCCCCAGGTGTAGCAAGAAAGTCAATTGAAGAATTAGAGAGAACCAATGAACAGTAAACCAATTACCTGTTATGTTGTGCATCTATGTTGGTTATTAGTCTCCCCAGGTGTAGCAAGTAAGTCAGTTGAAGAATTAGAGAGAACCAATGAACAGTAATCCAATTACCTGTTATGTTGTGCATCTGTGTTGGTTGTTAGTCTCCCCAGGTGTACCAAGTAAGTCAGTTAAAGAATTAGAGAGAACCAATGAACAGTAAACCAATTACCTGTTATGTTGTGCATCTGTGTTGGTTATTAGTCTCCCCAGGTGTAGCAAGTAAGTCAGTTGAAGAATTAGAGAGAACCACTGAACAATAATCCAATTACCTGTTATGTTGTGCATCTATGTTGGTTATTAGTCTCCCCAAGTGTAGCAAGTAAGTCAGTTGAAGAATTAGAGAGAACCAATGAACAGTAAACCAATTACCTGTTATGTTGTGCATCTGTGTTGGTAATTAGTCTCCCTAGGTGTAGCAAGTAAGTCAGTTCAAGTATTAGAGAGAACCAATGAACAGTAAACCAATTACCTTTTATGTTGTGCATCTGTGTTGGCTATTAGTCTCCCCAGGTGTAGCATGTAAGTCAGTTGAAGAATTAGAGAGAACCAATGAACAGTAATCCAATTACCTGTTATGTTGTGAATCTGTGTTGGTTATTCGTCACCCCAGGTGTAGCAAGTAAGTCAGTTTAAGAATTAGAGAGAACCAATGAACAGTAAACCAATTACCTGTTATGTTGTGCATCTATGTTGGTTATTAGTCTCCCCAGGTGTAGCAAGAAAGTCAATTGAAGAATTAGAGAGAACCAATGAACAGTAAACCAATTACATGTTATGTTGTGCATCTGTGTTGGTAATTAGTCTCCCTAGGTGTAGCAAGTAAGTCAGTTGAAGAATTAGAGAGAACCAATGAACAATAAACCAATTACCTGTTATGTTGTGCATCTATGTTGGTTATTAGTCTCCCCAGGTGTAGAAAGTAAGTCAGTTGAAGAATTAGAGAGAACCAATGAACAGTAATCCAATTACCTGTTATGTTGTGCATCTGTGTTGGTTGTTAGTCTCCCCAGGTGTAGCAAGTAAGTCAGTTGAAGAATTAGAGAGAACCAATGAACAGTAAACCAATTACCTGTTATGTTGTGTATCTGTGTTGGTTATTAGTCTCCCCAAGTGTAGCAAGTAAGTCAGTTGAAGAATTAAAGAGAACCAATGAACAGTTAGCCATTTACATGTTATGTTGTGCATCTGGGTTGGTTATTAGTCTCCCCAGGTGTAGCAAGTTAGTCAGTTGAAGAATTAGAGAGAACCACTGAACAGTAATCCAATTACCTGTTATGTTGTGCATCTATGTTGGTTATTAGTCTCCCCAAGTGTAGCAAGTAAGTCAGTTGAAGAATTAGAGAGAACCAATGAATAGTAAACCAATTACCTGTTATGTTGTGCATCTGTGTTGGTAATTAGTCTCCCTAGGTGTAGCAAGTAAGTCAGTTGAAGAATTAGAGAGAACCAATGAACAGTAAACCAATTACCTGTTATGTTGTGAATCTGTGTTGGTTATTCGTCACCCCAGGTGTAGCAAGTAAGTCAGTTTAAGAATTAGAGAGAACCAATGAACAGTAAACCAATTACCTGTTATGTTGTGCATCTATGTTGGTTATTAGTCTCCCCAGGTGTAGCAAGAAAGTCAATTGAAGAATTAGAGAGAACCAATGAACAGTAAACCAATTACATGTTATGTTGTGCATCTGTGTTGGTAATTAGTCTCCCTAGGTGTAGCAAGTAAGTCAGTTGAAGAATTAGAGAGAACCAATGAACAATAAACCAATTACCTGTTATGTTGTGCATCTATGTTGGTTATTAGTCTCCCCAGGTGTAGCAAGTAAGTCAGTTGAAGAATTAGAGAGAACCAATGAACAGTAATCCAATTACCTGTTATGTTGTGCATCTGTGTTGGTTGTTAGTCTCCCCAGGTGTAGCAAGTAAGTCAGTTGAAGAATTAGAGAGAACCAATGAACAGTAAACCAATTACCTGTTATGTTGTGTATCTGTGTTGGTTATTAGTCTCCCCAGGTGTAGCAAGTAAGTCAGTTGAAGAATTAAAGAGAACCAATGAACAGTTAGCCATTTACATGTTATGTTGTGCATCTGGGTTGGTTATTAGTCTCCCCAGGTGTAGCAAGTAAGTCAGTTGAAGAATTAGAGAGAACCACTGAACAGTAATCCAATTACCTGTTATGTTGTGCATCTATGTTGGTTATTAGTCTCCCCAAGTGTAGCAAGTAAGTCAGTTGAAGAATTAGAGAGAACCAATGAATAGTAAACCAATTACCTGTTATGTTGTGCATCTGTGTTGGTAATTAGTCTCCCTAGGTGTAGCAAGTAAGTCAGTTGAAGAATTAGAGAGAACCAATGAACAGTAAACCAATTACCTGTTATGTTGTGCATCTATGTTGGTTATTAGTCTCCCCAGGTGTAGCAAGTAAGTCAGTTGAAGAATTAGAGAGAACCAATGAACAGTAAACCAATTACCTGTTATGTTGTGCATCTGTGTTGGTTATTAGTATCCCCAGGTGTAGAAAGTAAGTCAGTTGAAGAATTAGAGAGAACCAATGAACAGTAAACCAATTACATGTTATGTTGTGCATCTGTGTTGGCTATTAGTCTCCCCAGGTGTAGCATGTAAGTCAGTTGAAGAATTAGAGAGAACCAATGAACAGTAATCCAATTACCTGTTATGTTGTGAATCTGTGTTGATTATTCGTCTCCCCAGGTGTAGCAAGTAAGTCAGTTTAAGAATTAGAGAGAACCAATGAACAGTAAACCAATTACCTGTTATGTTGTGCATCTATGTTGGTTATTCGTCTCCCCAGGTGTAGCAAGAAAGTCAATTGAAGAATTAGAGAGAACCAATGAACAGTAAACCAATTACCTGTTATGTTGTGCATCTATGTTGGTTATTAGTATCCCCAGGTGTAGCAAGTAAGTCAGTTGAAGAATTAGAGAGAACCAATGAACAGTAAATGATGTGCTTCCACTTGGATGCACATAGAACTATCTTCAAGTCTCCACGGATCCTTGGAAGGTTGATCAAGGATGGAAGCTCCAAGGAGACTCAAGGTGGCCGAAGCTTGCTTCTAGCTAAGGTCCAAGGAAGTAAGGCAACCTAGCTCTACAAAGAGAAGCACTCAAGGAGGGTAGAGAAGGAAGCCAAGTGACTTTCGGATGGAGAGGTTTTCAAGTAATGAAAACTCATTCAATTAATTCCAAAAGTGATCTCAAGTCTCGGCCATATTGAATATATAGGGAAAATTAGGTTAAAGTGAGACCTTGGGTTAGCCTAAGGTTAAGTAAACCATGGTATGGTTACTTAACTTTAGGCGCCTAGAATTTGAATTCAAAATTCAAATTCTAGGAGCCAAACCCGGAACCTCCATGTGATTAGTTCATTTGGCATGTGATTAGAGATGCATTTGAGTTGCATTTCGGATCACACCATGTGCATGTGTTGCACATGGCCGAAATGCACACCAAATGTGCTCCTAATTACATGCTAATGTAACTACACATGTAACCTTAATTCACCCCAAATTCACATGACCTCTAAATGTAAATCCTACACTACAAGGCCGGAAATACAAGGCCCAAAGAAAATACAAGGCACCAAGGCCTAAACCTATTCTAACCCTAATCTAATGGGCTTGATACAAAGCCCAACAAAATAAAGTGGTGGGCTTTCCTTGGGCTTGGGCCCAATCTTCATGCATCCTTCTTGCCATTGCTCTAGTAGTTGGGCCCTTGGCCCATGGGCCTCCTCCATCATCCCCTCCCTCTTGAAGAGGATTTGACCTCAAATCCAGAGCATCCTCCTCTAGGGTAGTTAGTCCTGTAAACAAAGAGAGATCAGAAACATTGAAGCTAGAACTAACACCATACTCAGAAGGGAGATCTAGAACATAGGCATTGTTATTGATCTTCCTAAGGATTTGGAAGGGTCCATCTCCTCGAGGACTAAGCTTGGACTTTCTTTTGGAAGGAAATCGATCCTTCCTAAGGTGTAGCCAAACCCAGTCACCTTCCTTGAAGATAACTTCCTTTCTACCCTTATTATTATATTTTTGGTATTTTTCAGTTTGGGAT
Source organism: Cajanus cajan (assembly GCF_000230855.2). Taxonomy (NCBI): domain Eukaryota; kingdom Viridiplantae; phylum Streptophyta; class Magnoliopsida; order Fabales; family Fabaceae; genus Cajanus; species Cajanus cajan. The sequence continues at coordinate 40,668,066 of NC_138524.1, forward strand.
TGAATATGATCTCGAACCCTCTCATGTAATTTCTTAACAAATTCAGCCCTAGATGTACCTTCTTTATGGATAAAAGAAGCCACATCCGGGAGAGGTAATAAATCTAGAGGAGTAAGAGGATTAAAGCCATAGACAATCTCAAAAGGAGACATGTTGGTGGTCTTATGAACCACTCTATTATAGGCAAACTCCACATGAGGGAGGTAGTCATCCTATGACTTTTTGTTGCCCTTGAGGATTGCCCTCAACATAGTCCCTAGAGACCTATTGACTACCTCAGTCTGTCCATCAGTTTGAGGATGACATGTGGTAGAAAATAGTAGTTTAGTTCCAAGCCTTGCCCAAAGAGTTTTCCAAAAATGGCTTAAGAACTTAACATCTCTATCAGAGACTATAGTTTTGGGTAACCCATGTAGTCTCACAATCTCTTGAAAGAATAACTTAGCAATGTTACTTGCATCATCCACTTTGTGGCATGGAATAAAGTGTGCCATTTTGCTAAAACGGTCCACAACCACAAATATGGAATCCTTTCCTCTTTGGGTTCGAGGCAAACCAAGGATAAAATCCATGGAAATGTCTACCCAAGGAGAAGAGGATATAGGCAAGGGGGTGTAAAGTCCATGAGGTTTTGTGGTAGACTTTGCGTGTAAACAAGCAATGCAACTACTACAAAATCTTTGAACATCTCTCTTCATATGAGGCCAAAAGAATTTCTCCTTCAAAAGAGAAAGAGTCTTCTCAATTCCAAAATGCCCCATGAGCCCACCCTCATGGCTCTCCTTAACCAAGAGTTTCCTAATAGATCCTTGGGGAATGCAAAGCTTATTTTCTTTAAAAAGAAACCCCTCAGAAATATAGTAACCTTGGTAAGGTTTTTGAATACATAAAGAATAAAAGTTAGCAAAATCAAGGTCTTTCTCATACAACTCCTTGATGTCATCAAACCCTAGTATTTGAGAACCTAGGATGTTCAAAAGCACATGTCTTCGAGACAAAGCATCAGCTACTACATTTGTAGAGCCTTTTTTATATTTGATGACATAAGGAAATTGTTCTAAATACTCAACCCATTTTGCATGCCTCTTATTTAATTTATGTTGACCCTTCAAGTATTTGAGTGACTCATGGTCACTATGGATAACAAATTCCTTGGTGACAAGGTAATGCTCCCAAGTTTGAAGGGCACGAACTAAAGCATATAACTCCTTGTCATAGGTAGGGTAGTTCAAGGCAGCCCCATGAAGCTTTTCACTGAAATAAGCTATGGGATGACCACCTTGTAACAACACAGCGCCTATGCCAAGACCTGAAGCATCACATTCTAGCTCAAAAGTTTGAGAAAAATTAGGCAAAGCTTGAACAGGTGCTTGAGTAAGTTTTTGCTTAAGTTCTTGAAAAACTAAATTATGTTTATCCGTCCATTCAAAGACCACATCCTTCTTCACCAACTCATTGAGAGGTGAAGCTAGTGTAGAGAAGTTAGGAACAAATCTCCTATAAAATCTTGCCAATCCATGGAAGCTCCTAACTTCACTAACATTAGTAGGAATAGGCCATTCTTGGATGGCTTTAATTTTTTCGGGATCCACATGAACCCCATTTTTGCTAACCACAAACCCTAAGAATATAACATTATCCACACAAAAAGTGCACTTGTCCACATTGGCAAACAAGTGATTGTCCCTAAGGACAAGGAAAACTTGTCTTAGGTGATCAACATGATCACTTAGACTTTTGCTATAGATTAAAATATCATCAAAATAAACAACTACAAATCTACCAATACAATCCCTAAGGGCATGATTCATGAGCCTCATGAATGTGCTAGGTGCATTAGTAAGCCCAAAAGGCATTACTAACCATTCATATAGTCCAAATTTAGTTTTAAAAGCGGTTTTCCACTCATCACCTTCTTTGATTCGAATTTGGTGATAACCACTCTTAAGATCTACTTTGGAAAATATGGATGACCCATGCAATTCATCAAGCATGTCATCAAGCCTAGGAATTGGGTGCCTATATTTTATGGTGATGTTGTTGATGGCTCTACAGTCACAACACATCCTCCATTTTCCATCTTTTTTTGGCACCAAGATGACTGGTACAGCACAAGGACTTAGACTCTTTTGAATCCAGCCCTTCTCCAACAACTCATGTACTTGCTTCTCTATCTCTTTGGTTTCTTGTGGATTGGTCCTATAGGCTGGTCTATTTGGAAGACTAGCCCCAGGCACAAGATCTATTTGATGTTCTATTCCCCTAAAAGGAGGAAGTCCAATTGGGCCTTCCTTGGGAAATATATCATCAAACTCTTGTAAAAGGTTTTTAACCACAAGAGGGAGAGAAGTTTCCAAAGATGTGGCAGTGCAAGTTAGTGTTCCTCTACACATGAGGATATGAGAAGATGGTTCAATAAAGAGAGAAGATTTATGTAAATGTTTTGTATCAAAATTCTCTTCTTGAACTATCTCTAGAGAGGGAACACTAATCTCTCTAGGATCCTCTTTTTCATCAATTTTTAGAATGTTTTTTTTTTTTCTTTTTTTTTTGTTTTTCTTTTTCTTGGTCACGTTTGGTCTTCATTTGTACTTGGTCCTCCTTCACTTGTGAAGGTGATAGAGGATGAAGTACAAACTTTTTACCCTTATGAGTGAAAGTAATTTTATTAGTGAGGCCATCATGGTGTGTTTGTTTGTCAAATTGCCATGGCCTTCCTAATAGAATATGACAAGCTTCCATGGGAACTACGTCACATTGAACTTTATCCTTATAGTTCCCAATAGAAAACTCAACTTCCACTTGTTGATTGACTACCATATCCCCATCATCATTAAGCCAATGAAGTTGATAAGGTTTTGGATGTGGTGTGGTAGTCAAACCTAACTTCTCAACCATTCTAGTGCTACAACAGTTGCACCAAGAGCCACTATCCACAATGAGAGAACAAGCTTTGCTTGAAATGTTACATCTTGTATGAAAGATGTTCTCTCTTTGGGATTGTGTATCACTAGGTTGGTTGTTGAGGACCCTTCTCATCATAAGAAGTTCCCCATTATAAGGGTAAGTAACCTCACATGACTCTTCTTCACTTGCTTCTTCTTCATTTTCACTTGAAGATGAAGAAGAAGTAGTTTCATCATGGCTACTATAAATGTCTTGACCCCTTAAAATCATTACTTTCTTGTTAGGGCATTGAGAAGCAATGTGGCCTCTCCCAAGACACTTAAAGCATTTGATGTCACTAGACTTGGTGCTAGTGTTTGTTTTTGTCTCTTTTTCTTTACCTTTATCTAGATTTTTGGAGGGAAAAGCATCTTTCTTTTCAAAATTATTTTTCCCACCTTCCCTCTTGTAGCTATCCTTAGACAAAGAAGATGAGTATGAGCTTGCTTTATAACCTTTTCTCAAATTTTGTTGTTCAACCTTTATACAAAGTTGAACCAAGTCATCCAAATCCCTATAAGGGAGTAGCTCAACCTTATCTCTTATGTCAAAAGATAAACCACTCAAAAATCTAGCAATGGTAAGATTTTCTTCTTCCCTAATACCCGCCCTCATGATATACAACTCCATTTTTTGTCTATATTCTTCAACAGTCAAATTTTTTTGTTGGAGTCGTTGGAGCTTATTGATAAGCTCCCTAGTATAATAAGAGGGTATGTGTCTCCTTCTCAAGGCACTCCTTAATTCATTCCAATATTGAATTGGAGGTTCATTATGGAGACGCCTATCTCTTACAAGAGAGGTCCACCAATACATGGCATGACCTTGGAAACTCAAGGTAGCTAGGGGCACTTTTCTTTCCTCACTCACTTGATGGTGTAGACCCCTAAAATTGTCCGGGTCGGAAATAAAGCTTGAAGACTCTCGAAGACTGAAGGAAGATCAGCCAGAAGGACTCCTGGAAGGCCCTAGGAGGGTTCTCTATAGGTCTAGAGGTCTTAGAATAGCTTAAAATAAGGGAGTGGAGGGAATGAAGCCCAATACGGCCGTACTGAACTTAATACGGCCGTATTGAAGCTTCAATATGGCCGCAGTGAACTCAATACGGCCGTATTGAAGTTTCTGAACTTCAATACGGCCGTACTGAAATCAATACGGCCGTATTGAAGCTTCAATACAGCCGCAGTGAACTCAATACGGCCGTATTGAAATTTCTGAGCTTCAATACGGCCGTATTGAACTCAATACGGCCGTATTGAAGTTCAAAAATTTCAATACGGCCGTATTGATTCTGTAGCCCGTATTGGGCCTGTTCCCTATAAATATGACGTCAATTGGACGTCATTCCACACTTAGTTTCAACCCTCTCCTTGAGTATTCTGCGGTTTTTGAGCAGTGTTCTGCCCTAGAAATCACTCGGAGAGTTGATCCGACGAAGTTCTTGAGCCCCGAGCCATTTTGCTTGAGGATCGAACCTAGTCGAAGGGAAATCCTCCGGATTTCCATAGTCAAAATTTTATAGGAGGGAGCGAGCGGGCTTGTAGAGTGAGGGAACGCCAAAAAGCTTCCCAGTTTTACTTTAATATATAAAAGCACGCTTCAAAGGTTTCTTCTTAAATCCTTCCTTTTACTGCTTTCTGTGTGCATATTTAAACTGTCATCATGTAGATAGTTAATTTATAATTGCTTAGAATAAATAGGGGTAATTTAATAATTTTACGCTATTATTTTAGAAATAATCTGTCATAGGGAACCCGAAAGGGGCGCTGTGGGGTGCTAACACCTTCCTCACGCGTAACCGACTCCCTTACCCGACTCTGGTTGTAATGGCCGAAGTCGATTTTTGAATCGATTGCCTTATCCCTTTTTCCAATGTTTTGAGTAAAACATTGGTGGCGACTCCAAAGAACCCTCCTTTTGCGAAAACCACTAATCCATGGAGGGTCCCGCTTGGGATTAATATGGATTGGTGAGCCTTTTAATAAAATTGCTCGTTTGACAAGGTCTCAGTTTGAGAATAAGTCATTCTGGCAATCCATATTTTTAAACAAATAAAAGAGTCCAACCATCCTTCGCGAATGCCGAAAGCCCGTTTCGGGCCGGTGGCGACAGATGGCGACTCCACTGGGGAAGCCTCGAGAGTCAGTCCCATTTAGTGACAGATTATTTTTAACAAATAATAGTTAAAATTACTTCATTACCCCTTACTTGTATGATAATATGTTTTATCTATATGGCTTTTAATAACTGTTGTATGTTTAAATTCTCGCAATTGTTTGAAATACAAACTGTACACAAACCTTTGCACACAACAGTTCCCTCTATACCCGGGGGCATGAGTGGTAATCCATAGGGAGTGGATGTTAGTACGGCCGGTTGTCGAATGGGTCTATAGGTGCCCGTAGACCGTTGTCGGAAAGCATCACTCAAGGTGATAACCATGAACTCAAGTCCGACAGTGCGTTGGAACTTTCCATCGACTTACGACGAGAGGAATTGGGTCCCTATAATGGGGGCACCTTGGGGGCCTTTGACCAAGTGAGAACAGTTAGAACCTCCTTGAATATGCACTTTTCTGCAGGAGACCCCTACCTCGTGATTCGCTCGTGACTGTTCGTGGATGAGTGAATTGTTTGTGCATTGTTTATGTTGCATTCTTTAAACATACAACATTCCTTTTTAAAATAAGAATAAATAGAAATAAAGATCTTCTAGTACATGGTGTTAACATCTACCCTCATTGCATTCATATAGGTAGTTTCCCTTTTCACCCAAAAAATACAAAAAAGATACAAAATATCCAAAAGAAAAAATATGTATTTATCCAAACCAAGCAATATCATGCATCATCTTAGGAAAATCCTAAAACATGATAATGCTTAGTTGATTAAACACTATGCATGCATATTCAACATCATCATCTCATATCATGCATTTTATTGTAGATTATGGAGGGATCTAGGGGAATGCAAGGGCAATTGAAGAAAGTGGACTTCTTATTGTACCGTGCCGAGAGGTTGGATCACCTTTGTTCCTTGATGCCACGAGAGGCTCGTATAGAGTTCGAAAAATCTTATGGACGAGTCCTCGATTTGATGAAGATCTGTGTGGATCCAGCTTTTCTGAGAGCATTGGTCCATTTTTGGAGTCTCGATCTGCATTGTTTCGAGTTTCCCCAGTTTGACTTAGTTCCTACTCTCGAGGAGTACGAACTCATGCTTCGATGGCCCAAATCAGCAGGGGTCTATATTTTCCATGGAAATCATGTGGCCGTAGAGAGAGTCGCCACTCAAGTCAAACTGCCACCACGATTATCTGCTTTAGTGGGGAACGGCAGTATTAAAGGTTGGAAGCTTGCTATGATTGAGGACCACCTTTCTTCCTTGGCTGGTGAGGGAGATTGGTTAGCTTTCAACAAGACTCTAGCGTTAGCTGTGTTTGGGATGATCCTATTCCCCTTTCACGCTAACACAGTGGACCATGCTGCAATGGACGCTTTCTTCGCTTGGGACGTACACATGAAGAGTCCCGTGCCTGCTATTCTTGCCGACACCTTGCTCTCTGTTCATCTGTCTCAACAGAAGCAAGGAAAAATCATCCGATGCTGCACCTCCTTGCTGTATGTGTGGAGCATCACTCATTTCTATGCCTCTAGTCATATGGGGACCTTGCCCGACCCTTTGAGGAGTTTTTCAAAAATTCCCGTACGCCGCCGATATGCTTCTGAGTGGAAGGAAGAGATGGAACAGTGGAGTAGCGAGCACTTCACGTGGGTTTGCCCTTGGTTCCGTCCAAGCCATGTATTGATGAGATGCGGCAGTTATCCAAGCATACCATTGATGGGCCTCAGAGGTTGCATAGCCTACTCACCTAGATTGGTTATGAGGCAACTGATGAGGACTCAGACCATTCCTATTATAGAGGAGCTTGGAGGGTTGTGTTTCTCCTTCGATTCCGAACATCAGAAGGACATGCACGCTGTCATGAGAGCGTGGGAGAGACCAACCTATGAGCGAGATCTCGAGCTGGGAAAGCCTCGGGTATCCGTCTCCATTGATTATGAGAAATGGAGGAGCGAGAGGGGGGTGCCTCAACCATCCACTTCTTGTGCAACCACAGCAACAAGGAAGGTGTTGCAAGAGCAAGTCGACGCTTTGACCAAGAAACTGGAAATCATGGGAGCTCAGATGAGAGTTCTTGAAGAGAAAAATGAAGAATCCAGTTTTACTATTGATGGTCTTCAAAGGCAATGCAAGAAGAAAGACCACGAGATAGAGCGGCTCAAGGATGAGTGTGCTAACCTCAATGAGAAGGCTTCTCGGACACCCAAAATGCCAAAGGTTGAACCGAGTAGTCAACTCCAAGAAGTCAACATGAAGATAGCACACCTTGAGGCCGAGTATTCAAAGCAGGCACAGTTGATCAAGGATATGCAAGACGATCTGCTTTTGACTCGATCCGATGAGCAACAATGGCGGGAAGTTGTTCAACGACAAGCCGCAAACCTTTCTGCCTTACGCAAAAAGGAAAGGGAAGGATTGGCACAAATGGCCAAACTCCAAGAGGAGAAGGATCGGGTCGAGGATGAGCTTAATGAGTTGCAGGCCATGATCAACTATCATATACAAAAAGCGAAAGATGCTCAGAAAATCAGTGATGATATGAGCCAAGCGGTCCACACTCAGATTGAAGCAATGGGCCGCCATGTGGAGGAAGCCGAAGATGAATGGCAAAGACATATGAACCCGCCTGTGGGTTTTTACCGGCTTTTCTCCTTTTGTAAAAAATTGCTTCAAAGCATCGTATAAAAGTTGTACACTTTCTTCAATTAATAAAAATTGAGATTTATTGCCTTTGCATCTCATTAGTCATTCATTTGCATTTATCTCTCCTGGTAATTTAATAATAAATATTAATAAAAAGAAAGAAATAATCGATGCGTATGTTCAGAATGGATCGCACGCCGTTCGTTATCAAGTGTAAGCCAACAACCGCGCCAAGCGAACGCACATCAAATCCGTTGTTGGTAATCAAGACAGACGAAGGGAAAGGTCCAACGCCATTAAGGATCATCGCTCCAAGGTCTTTTCCCTACGAATCAAATAAGGCTGTGCCATGGATATACGACATCCATTCTTCTGTCGACAGCGATATTTCCAACATCGCTGGACTTGGGGGCATGACTAGGAGTGGTAGGATCTACACTCCCGAAGATCTTCATGATAAAGCCCCCAAGAATAAAGAAAAAGAAGAAAAGAAAACCGAGGAAAAAGAATCCGAGGAGGAGACTGACAAGCTGTTAAAATTTATCCGACAAAGCGAGTACTCCATTGTGGATCAACTTCACAAGACACCAGCAAAGATCACTTTGTTGTCGTTGATCCTAAGCTCCAAACCGCATCGACAAGCTCTGTTGAAAGTCTTGAACGAGGCATATGTGTCGCACACTATCTCCCAAGACAAATTTGAGGGGATTGTTAGTCACATCACGGCTAATGATCACCTCACCTTCACTGATGAAGAAATCCCCGCCGAGGGATCAAACCACAACAAGCCCTTGCACATCTCTGTAAAGTGAAAGGAGTATCACATCGCTAAAGTCTTGGTAGATAATGGATCTTCCCTGAATGTGATGCCAAAAAGAACGCTCGATCAAGTGGCAATCAAGGGAATCCAAATGCGCCCGAGCAACATGATCGTTCGAGCTTTCGACGGTTCTAAAAGAGAAGTGGTGGGAGAAGTCAATCTTCCAATCCAAATTGGACCCACCATCTTCAACGTCGAATTTCAAGTGATGGACATTACTCCCGCATACAGCTGTCTCCTCGGCCGACCTTGGATTCATGATGCAAGAGCTGTTCCTTCTACGCTCCACCAGAAAGTCAAATTCATTGTGGATGACAAACTGGTGACCGTACAAGCTGAAGATGACATACTCATCAGTAAGCCATCCACCATACCTTACGTGGATGCAACAGAGGAAGCTCTAGAAACCGCCTTCCAAGCATTGGAAATTGCCAATGTTGAAACGTTTCCCCGAGAAATGAAGAAGGTAGCCCATATGCTCACTAAGAACGGATACTTGCCAGGACAAGGATTAGGCAAGGACTCCCAAGGAATCCCGGAGCTACCCATTATCAAGGACAATCCGGGGAAACAAGGGTTAGGATACAACCCCGTTAAAGATCAAAGGACGAAGAGAAACCAAGATCCTTCTCGACGTTCTTTAAGCCAGATCTTTAGGAAGGCCGGTTCACAAGCGTCAAGACCGGTCGTCGTCATCAAGTGTCCTTTTCCTTCTAATAGGGATGTGTAAATTCAGTGACTATTAGAGATCACTCCTCGGGGACAGCCCGACCCCCGAGCCTCGATAGGGCACATGTTTCCATTATGATTATAATAAAATCATTCTTCATTATTTCTTATTGCTTCTTTTCTTGCTTGCAATAAAATTCTAAACCACATTATTTAACCCTGTTTGAATAAACATAAATGAGGTTAAAATCGGGTTAATAATAATAATCCCGCATCATTTTTATGTGGAAGTGTGCACGACAACTTGGAGCACCTTTTCTTGGCCTCAATAAGTGCCGTCATGGATAAAAAGAAATCCATTCAGGACAAAAATCCTAAAAAACAAAAAGCTCGGCAGGAAACCCAAAAAGGGGACTGCGCAAAAATAAGAGCAAAAGACCCGCTAGGAATCCCACAAAAGGGTGACCTAGGCAAAAATTAGGGTTACAACATAATGAACAAAAACAAAAGCCCGCTAAAACTCCACAAATGGGTGTTTTAGGCAAAAGTTAGGGCAATCGAAAAACAAAATAAATCCATGATGGTACCATCAATTGAATTCAACAAGGGGCTCAAGAAAAGCTATCCAAGTTGTCAAATCACAAACGTTAATAACCAAGACGTGCTTAACTTCATAAGTGTTTAATCAAACAAGCCTAAACACAATAAGCCTACCTTGGCCAGCCATTCTTACAAAAACCATTTTTCAAAATAAAAATAAATCCCCTCTAAAACACAAACTTTCGAAAAAATATATATCCTTTCCTTCTTTTCTCTCTTGTCCCAACGATTTTTTAATAATCTAGTGGAAACATGGAGATATAGTGGTCAATAGGAGGGTTGACACATCTTCTAAAGGAAGGGAAGGATCATTTGGTTGATGACACCAAATCTTAATGTAATACGCATCGTTCCTCGGTTATAGAAGTCGGCAGCGCACAGTCCGTCTTGAGGAATGGCAGAATCCACAGAGAAACGCATCGGTTAATTCTTTTGAAAAGTGAATCAAATAGAATTAGGTGCATCATACTGCATACATGCATACAGATGATAGGTGTACTGGAAGATCACTTATTCTCTGTTTATTGAAAAAACAAACAAAAAACAAAAAAACAAAAAAACAAAAAAACAAAAAATAAACTTCAGAAAAAAAAAACAATGCGCCCGTACCACGTTCAGTACACCCGTGCTAAAATCAGGGTTATGAACAAATTTTCAATTCAATACGGGCGTACTGAAATGGATATGGCCGTATTGGCTACAAAGAAATTTTCAAAGACCTCGTCATGAGGCAATCACATAAAATAGAAAAAAATAGAAAAATTGCTTGTGTATGACAGCAGCAAACAAAATCAATAAAACGTGCAGAATAACTGAGCCTGGAGAGGCTCGCCGAAATAATACTCTCTCAGAATAATTGAGCCTGGAGAGGCTCGCCGAAATAATACTCTCTCATAATAACTGAGACATTTCTGTACAGAAAAAGCCGAAAAACAACAGAAAAGGCAAAAATACATAAAAAGCCAAAAAATGACAAAAAAGGCAAAAATACAGAAAAAGCCAAAAAATGACAAAAAAGGAAAACATACAGAAAAAGTCAAAAGTCGACAAAAAAAGGACAAAGATTTCACATCTTTCAGAATAACTGAGCCTGGAGAGGCTCGCCGAAATAATACTCTCAGAATAATTGAGCCTGGAGAGGCTTGCTGAAATAATACTCTTTCAGAATAATTGAGCCTGGAGAGGCTCGCCGAAATAATACTCCTTCAGAATAACTGAGCCTGGAGAGGCTCGCCGAAATAATACTCTCAGAATAATTGAGCCTGGACAGGCTCGCCGAAATAATACTCCTTCAGAATAACTGAGCCTGGAGAGGCTCGCCGAAATAATACTCCTTCAGAATAACTGAGCCTGGAGAGGCTCGCCGAAATAATACTCTCTCAGAATAAATGAGCCTGGAGAGGCTCGCAGAAATAATACTCCCCAGAGAAACCTCAGCTTAAGCTCATGGAACAAATCCCCAGCGAGAGCTATCAAAGCAAGATCGACAAAATTCCCAATGGAAGTACGATCTCCCAAGCAGAATATCCAAGTCAAAGGACTTAAACTTCCTCAGTGAAGATAGCTCTCCAACTCAAGTGTTGAGTGAGGCTAAGCCTGCAGAGGCTTCCTAAATAATACTCTGGGATACATAAGATCCCTCATTCCCCAATCGCCTACTCAGAGGCATCCCTGCAAAAAGAGAAAAATCAAAAATATCAATAAGTATTCCCCAAGCGGAATCTGGCACTCAGCCGAACACTGAACTTCAAATCCCCAGTCGCCTACACAAGAGGCACTCCTTCAAAAAGGAAAACCCAAAAAAAAAGAAAAAATCAATAACAATTCCCCAAGTGGAATTTGGCTTTTTAGCCAATCATTGAACGTCAAGCTGATACGCCTAACAGAAGAGGCTAATCAAAATCAACGACAGAATCCCCAGCGGATAACAGCCTACACAGAGGCGACAAAAATCAGAAAACCCAAAAGAGATACCCGAATAAAGATAACCGGGATACTCCACCAACGTCAAAGGACGTCAGCCAAACATAAGGCATCGCTCAATTCAAGAAGAGCATCTGTGTCTACACCCCAAGGAAACAGAAATTCCTCAATGGGTACCAACAATGCAATGCAAGTTGGGGCACAGGAACCTATGAATGACTGCACATCCCCTAGACGGATCCCTGCGTTATCCAGCCCTCAGCGGCACAAAATCAGAAAAACCGTCGAAGCAGCATCGTGGACTGTGGAGACAAAATCATCTCAAAGCCTAAAAGGCAGTACTCAGCTACCCAGTTGTCGAGAGCACCGAGGTATGCACAAGTCTGGAGAGACAGTACTCAGAGTCTGGAGAGACGATACTCAAAGTCTGGAGAGACAGTACTCGAAGTCTGGAGAGACAGTACTCAGAGTCTGGAGAGACGATACTCAAAGTCTGGAGAGACAGTACTCGAAGTCTGGAGAGACAGTACTCAGAGTCTGGAGAGACAGTACTCAAGGTCTTGAGAGACAATACTCAAGGTCTGGAGAGACAATACTCAGCCATCAGCGTCGTCAGAGGCACGTTGGTGTTAAACTTAGCTACCGAGGTTGTCAGAAGCGCCGAGGTATGCAACAACCTAGAGAGGCTACTCAACAATTTTCCACCGGAAGATACTACAAGTCAGAAGGTTGGTGTATTACCCGGACAATTGGGTCAACTCCTTTACTTGTCAATCGGTACACCAAAAGGCCGTTTGACTAAGTAAAGGGGGGGCAACTGTAGACCCCTAAAATTGTCCGGGTCGGAAATAAAGCTTGAAGACTCTCGAAGACTGAAGGAAGATCAGCCAGAAGGACTCCTGGAAGGCCCTAGGAGGGTTCTCTATAGGTCTAGAGGTCTTAGAATAGCTTAAAATAAGGGAGTGGAGGGAATGAAGCCCAATACGGCCGTACTGAACTTAATACGGCCGTATTGAAGCTTCAATATGGCCGCAGTGAACTCAATACGGCCGTATTGAAGTTTCTGAACTTCAATACGGCCGTACTGAAATCAATACGGCCGTATTGAAGCTTCAATACAGCCGCAGTGAACTCAATACGGCCGTATTGAAATTTCTGAGCTTCAATACGGCCGTATTGAACTCAATACGGCCGTATTGAAGTTCAAAAATTTCAATACGGCCGTATTGATTCTGTAGCCCGTATTGGGCCTGTTCCCTATAAATATGACGTCAATTGGACTTCATTCCACACTTAGTTTCAACCCTCTCCTTGAGTATTCTGGGGTTTTTGAGCAGTGTTCTGCCCTAGAAATCACTCGGAGAGTTGATCCGACAAAGTTCTTGAGCCCCGAGCCATTTTGCTTGAGGATCGAACCTAGTCGAAGGGAAATCCTCCGGATTTCCATAGTCAAAATTTTATAGGAGGGAGCGAGCGGGCTTGTAGAGTGAGGGAACGCCAAAAAGCTTCCCAGTTTTACTTTAATATATAAAAGCACGCTTCAAAGGTTTCTTCTTAAATCCTTCCTTTTACTGCTTTCTGTGTGCATATTTAAACTGTCATCATGTAGATAGTTAATTTATAATTGCTTAGAATAAATAGGGGTAATTTAATAATTTTACGCTATTATTTTAGAAATAATCTGTCATAGGGAACCCGAAAGGGGCGCTGTGGGGTGCTAACACCTTCCTCACCCGTAACCGACTCCCTTACCCGACTCTGGTTGTAATGGCCGAAGTCGATTTTTGAATCGATTGCCTTATCCCTTTTTCCAATGTTTTGAGTAAAACATTGGTGGCGACTCCAAAGAACCCTCCTTTTGCGAAAACCACTAATCCATGGAGGGTCCCGCTTGGGATTAATATGGATTGGTGAGCCTTTTAATAAAATTGCTCGTTTGACAAGGTCTCAGTTTGAGAATAAGTCATTCTGGCAATCCATATTTTTAAACAAATAAAAGAGTCCAACCATCCTTCGCGAATGCCGAAAGCCCGTTTCGGGCCGGTGGCGACAGATGGCAAGTGAAAATTTGTTCCACTTTCATTTCCCAGTCTAGATACCCCTCCACATCATCTTTACCATGAAAGTAAGGGAGATCTACCCTAGATTCCCTTGGCTTAGAGGTTCTATGAGTTCTCCTAGGAGGTGGTTGATAGTGATCTCCTAAAGCTAGGCTATCATGCATTGACTCTCCTAAAGTAGAACTATGGGCGTATGAACTATGTGGACCATGATGGTGTTTTCTTTTGTCTTTCTCCTTTAATAAACGAATTTCTTCCTCTAAAAGAGCAAATTGAGCTTCTTTTTCAAATTTTGCTTGTAATTCTTGCTCTTGCCATAACTTTAATGATCTTAATTCACGTGACAATCTAGAAACACTTTTGTTGTCACTTGAATTAGTATCACTATGAGGAGTAGAAAATTCTTCCATTATAGGTGAAAGATCTTTTTTTATGAATGAACTTTTAAAAGCAATTTTGTTTTTGTGCAAAGGTTAAGACTAAGTACTAGGAGGATTATGTATACAAATTGAACTTTGGAGGGAGGTGAGCTACTAAGAGCCACTTAAAAACCAAGCCTCTTCAAGTAAAAATTACTAATCCCCTTTGTAGTTAATCTCTACCAAATTCTTTTCAATGAAATTGTTTTGTTGATGTTTGATGAACTAAAACATACTAGTCGTGAAAGCAAGTAAACAAGTCTTAAACAACAATTTAAACTATCTAAACGGTTCCTAGGGTGAGAGCTTGAAAGATACCAAAGATCAATCAAGGACCACTCCCACCAAAGTGCTAACGAAAATTCTATCCCTAAGGAGAGATGGTTGTGTGCCAAAGACACCCCCAAGACACTCCTTTAAAAGGCCAAATACAAGGTATAAACAAAGTTAAACAACAACTACAAAGTGGCTTAAAATTGTAACCAAAACAGCCACCAAAATTAGTGATGAATTAGTGACCAATTTTGCAACAAAAATGTCAATTAGTAATGAAAATTTGGTCTCCAAATCCGTCACTAATCCTCTGTTTTTTTTTTTAAATTTTTTTTCAATTACAATTCAAATGAATTCTTCCAAGTCTTCACGGTTTGGTGCAGTCCAGCAAGCACAAAATTCCAGCAAAATATGTGTAGTATTTTGGTGTTTAGGGATCCAATTCCGAATGCCTCCTAGCTTCCTTTCTCCTCCTTTCCTTAGGCTTCTTTTGATGACCCTTGTAGAACTAGCTTCTAGGAAGATAGGCTAGGTCAAACTTAGGCCACACTTTGATTAAAACAAATATATGGACAGCAAAGAATAGTGAGGAAAAAGAAGGACAAGAGTTGATTAGTAGTTGACAAGTTTAGATGACTTCAAACAAACAAGAAACTAGAACAAGAAAGAATGGTCCTATGATGAGTTCTAGATTGGATACTCAAAACCAAAACACTCAAAAATTGGATAGCTGAAAATTAATGACTTCAAAGCTACTAGAAACCGAGAAGAAATGAATCAACAAGAGATGAGAAATCAAAAACTCCTTAAATTGGCTTTTGCTTTTCAAATTTTGATTTTAGTATTTTTTTTTTTTTAACAATTTTGTTCTAAATTTTCTTTTGATCTTTCTTAAAAATTTTTTTTTAATCAAATAGGAGTTGCCTTTTTCTTTCAATGTGATTGTGTCACAAGAAGTCTCGGTCACTTTTCTAGGAACACCAAAACCGAATTCAAATTGAAACTCAAATGCCACACAAACTAGGTCAAAATGTAATGAACATGTGACATGCTTTTGTTGCTTGGTTGGTTTATGTAGCACATGCACGGTTTTGGCTCCACAAATTCAAATTCAAATTTGAAACACAAACATAATTTCCAGCACTCCTTTCAATAAACAAGATCAAACCTCACGGATTTAAGAAAATTTTTGAAGACATTTTAGAATTTTTGGAAACCTAAAAATTTCTAAGAAAACTACTAATGATCTAATAGTAGTTTATGAACTCAAAAAAAAATCAAAAATGATGAGCTTATACCATAGGAAATTAGATCTCGGCCAAATCCAGAAAATTGAAACAAGATTCACTTAAACAAAATTCAAACGGTTCACTTAAGCATAGCTAAGAAGTATGAACATCATAAGAACTACACATGACTACTAAACATGGATTTCAAAAATAAAATGACTCAACCATTCAAATTGACCGAATAAAATTGCAAATATGACTCAAGGAAAGTAAAATGATCATAGGCAGAAAATTCCTAATAGGTAAAAGAATTAATGGAGCATGATTCATGGAAGCATATTGACATAAAAGCATATATGAATCATTCAAGCATAAGAAACTAGATCCATCAAATTTAAGGCAAGACAATAGATCTAGGAAGGAAGCAACTCTAAAATGACATGAACAAAAAGATGAACACAAAAATGACAAATTCACCACGGATCACACAACCAAAAGATAAGGATCAAGACTTATCTCTTGAAGACAAAACCGGATGCTCTTGATACCACTTGATGTGCTTCCACTTGGATGCACATAGAACTATCTTCAAGTCTCCACGGATCCTTGGAAGGTTGATCAAGGATGGAAGCTCCAAGGAGACTCAAGGTGGCCGAAGCTTGCTTCTAGCTAAGGTCCAAGGAAGTAAGGCAACCTAGCTCTACAAAGAGAAGCACTCAAGGAGGGTAGAGAAGGAAGCCAAGTGACTTTCGGATGGAGAGGTTTTCAAGTAATGAAAACTCATTCAATTAATTCCAAAAGTGATCTCAAGTCTCGGCCATATTGAATATATAGGGAAAATTAGGTTAAAGTGAGACCTTGGGTTAGCCTAAGGTTAAGTAAACCATGGTATGGTTACTTAACTTTAGGCGCCTAGAATTTGAATTCAAAATTCAAATTCTAGGAGCCAAACCCGGAACCTCCATGTGATTAGTTCATTTGGCATGTGATTAGAGATGCATTTGAGTTGCATTTCGGATCACACCATGTGCATGTGTTGCACATGGCCGAAATGCACACCAAATGTGCTCCTAATTACATGCTAATGTAACTACACATGTAACCTTAATTCACCCCAAATTCACATGACCTCTAAATGTAAATCCTACACTACAAGGCCGGAAATACAAGGCCCAAAGAAAATACAAGGCACCAAGGCCTAAACCTATTCTAACCCTAATCTAATGGGCTTGATACAAAGCCCAACAAAATAAAGTGGTGGGCTTTCCTTGGGCTTGGGCCCAATCTTCATGCATCCTTCTTGCCATTGCTCTAGTAGTTGGGCCCTTGGCCCATGGGCCTCCTCCATCAGTAAACCAATTACATGTTATGTTGTGCATCTGCGTTGGCTATTAGTCTCCCCAGGTGTAGCATGTAAGTCAGTTGAAGAATTAGAGAGAACCAATGAACAGTAATCCAATTACCTGTTATGTTGTGAATCTGTGTTGGTTATTCGTCTCCCCAGGTGTAGCAAGTAAGTCAGTTTAAGAATTAGAGAGAACCAATGAACAGTAAACCAATTACCTGTTATGTTGTGCATCTATGTTGGTTATTAGTCTCCGCAGGTGTAGCAAGAAAGTCAATTGAAGAATTAGAGAGAACCAATGAACAGTAAACCAATTACCTGTTATGTTGTGCATCTATGTTGGTTATTAGTCTCCCCAGGTGTAGCAAGTAAGTCAGTTGAAGAATTAGAGAGAACCAATGAATAGTAATCCAATTACCTGTTATGTTGTGCATCTGTGTTGGTTGTTAGTCTCCCCAGGTGTACAAAGTAAGTCAGTTAAAGAATTAGAGAGAACCAATGAACAGTAAACCAATTACCTGTTATGTTGTGCATCTGTGTTGGTTATTAGTCTCCCCAGGTGTAGCAAGTAAGTCAGTTGAAGAATTAAAGAGAACCAATGAAAAGTAAGCCAATTACCTGTTATGTTGTGCATCTATGTTGGTAATTAGTCTCCCTAGGTGTAGCAAGTAAGTCAGTTGAAGAATTAGAGAGAACCAATGAACAGTAAACCAATTACCTGTTATGTTGTGCATCTATGTTGGTTATTAGTCTCCCCAGGTGTAGCAAGTAAGTCAGTTGAAGAATTAGAGAGAACCAATGAACAGTAAACCAATTACCTGTTATGTTGTGCATCTGTGTTGGTTATTAGTATCCCCAGGTGTAGTAAGTAAGTCAGTTGAAGAATTAGAGAGAACCAATGAACAGTAAACCAATTACATGTTATGTTGTGCATCTGTGTTGGCTATTAGTCTCCCCAGGTGTAGCATGTAAGTCAGTTGAAGAATTAGAGAGAACCATTGAACAGTAATCCAATTACCTGTTATGTTGTGAATCTGTGTTGGTTATTCGTCTCCCCAGGTGTAGCAAGTAAGTCAATTTAAGAATTAGAGAGAACCAATGAACAGTAAACCAATTACCTGTTATGTTGTGCATCTATGTTGGTTATTAGTCTCCCCAGGTGTAGCAAGAAAGTCAATTGAAGAATTAGAGAGAACCAATGAACAGTAAACCAATTACATGTTATGTTGTGCATCTGTGTTGGTAATTAGTCTCCCTAGGTGTAGCAAGTAAGTCAGTTGAAGAATTAGAGAGAACCAATGAACAATAAACCAATTACCTGTTATGTTGTGCATCTATGTTGGTTATTAGTCTCCCCAGGTGTAGCAAGTAAGTCAGTTGAAAAATTAGAGAGAACCAATGAACAGTAATCCAATTACCTGTTATGTTGTGCATCTGTGTTGGTTGTTAGTCTCCCCAGGTGTACCAGGTAAGTCAGTTGAAGAATTAGAGAGAACCAATGAACAGTAAACCAATTACCTGTTATGTTGTGCATCTGTGTTGGTTATTAGTCTCCCCAGGTGTAGCAAGTAAGTCAGTTGAAGAATTAAAGAGAACCAATGAACAGTAAGCCATTTACATGTTATGTTGTGCATCTGGGTTGGTTATTAGTCTCCCCAGGTGTAGCAAGTAAGTTAGGTGAAGAATTAGAGAGAACCACTGAACAGTAATCCAATTACCTGTTATGTTGTGCATCTATGTTGGTTATTAGTCTCCCCAAGTGTAGCAAGTAAGTCAGTTGAAGAATTAGAGAGAACCAATGAACAGTAAACCAATTACCTGTTATGTTGTGCATCTGTGTTGGTAATTAGTCTCCCTAGGTGTAGCAAGTAATTCAGTTGAAGAATTAGAGAGAACCAATGAACAGTAAACCAATTACCTATTATGTTGTGCATCTATGTTGGTTATTAGTCTCCCCAGGTGTAGCAAGTAAGTCAGTTGAAGAATTAGAGAGAACCAATGAACAGTAAACCAATTACCTGTTATGTTGTGCATCTGTGTTGGTTAGTAGTATCCCCAGGTGTAGCAAGTAAGTCAGTTGAAGAATTACAGAGAACCAATGAACAGTAAATCAATTACATGTTATGTTGTGCATCTGTGTTGGCTATTAGTCTCCCCAGGTGTAGCATGTAAGTCAGTTGAAGAATTAGAGAGAACCAATGAACAGTAATCCAATTACCTGTTATGTTGTGAATCTGTGTTGGTTATTCGTCTCCCCAGGTGTAGCAAGTAAGTCAGTTTAAGAATTAGAGAGAACCAATGAACAGTAAACCAATTACATGTTATGTTGTGCATCTGTTTTGGTTATTAGTCTCCCCAGGTGTAGCAAGAAAGTCAATTGAAGAATTAGAGAGAACCAATGAACAGTAAACCAATTACATGTTATGTTGTGCATCTGTGTTGGTAATTAGTCTCCCTAGGTGTACCAAGTAAGTTAGTTGAAGAATTAGAGAGAACCAATGAACAGTAAACCAATTACCGGTTATGTTGTGCATCTGTGTTGGTTATTAGTCTCCCTAGGTATAGCAAGTAAATCAGTTGAAGAATTTGAGAGAACCAATGAACAGTAAACCAATTACATGTTATGTTGTGCATCTATGTTGGTTATTAGTCTCCCCAGGTGTAGAGAGTAAGTTAGTTGAAGAATTAGAGAGAACCAATGAATAGTAAACCAATTACATGTTATGTTGTGCATCTATGTTGGTTATTAGTCTCACCAACTGTAGCAAGTAAGTCAGTTGAAGAATTAGAGAGAACCAGTGAACAGTAAACCAATTACCTATTGTGTTGTGCATCTGTGTTGGTTATTAGTCTCCCCAGGTGTAGCAAGTAAGTCAGTTGAAGAATTAGAGAGAACCAATGAACAGTAAACCAATTACATGTTATGTTGTGCATCTGTGTTGGTTATTAGTCTCCCCAGGTGTAGCAAGTAAGTCAGTTAAAGAATTAGAGAGAACCAATGAACTGTAAACCAATTACATGTTATGTTGTGCATCTATGTTGGTTATTAGTCTCACCAAGTGTAGCAAGTAAGTCAGTTGAAGAATTAGAGAGAACCAATGAACAGTAAACCAATTATTTGTTATGTTGTGCATCTGTGTTGGTTATTAGTCTACCCAGCTGTAGCAAGTAAGTTAGTTGAAGAATTAGAGAGAACCAATGAACTGTAAACCATTTACATGTTATGTTGTGCATCTGTGTTGGTTATTAGTCTCCCCAGGTGTAGCAAGTAAGTCAGTTAAAGAATTAGAGAGAACCAATGAACAGTAAACCAATTACCTGTTATGTTGTGCATCTGTGTTGGTTAGTAGTATCCCCAGGTGTAGCAAGTAAGTCAGTTGAAGAATTACAGAGAACCAATGAACAGTAAACCAATTACATGTTATGTTGTGCATCTGTGTTGGCTATTAGTCTCCCCAGGTGTAGCATGTAAGTCAGTTGAAGAATTAGAGAGAACCAATGAACAGTAATCCAATTACCTGTTATGTTGTGAATCTGTGTTGGTTATTCGTCTCCCCAGGTGTAGCAAGTAAGTCAGTTTAAGAATTAGAGAGAACCAATGAACAGTAAACCAATTACCTGTTATGTTGTGCATCTATGTTGGCCATTAGTCTCCCCAGGTGTAGCAAGAAAGTCAATTGAAGAATTAGAGAGAACCAATGAACAGTAAACCAATTACATGTTATGTTGTGCATCTGTGTTGGTAATTAGTCTCCCTAGGTGTACCAAGTAAGTTAGTTGAAGAATTAGAGAGAACCAATGAACAGTAAACCAATTACCGGTTATGTTGTGCATCTGTGTTGGTTATTAGTCTCCCTAGGTATAGCAAGTAAATCAGTTGAAGAATTTGAGTGAACCAATGAACAGTAAACCAATTACATGTTATGTTGTGCATCTATGTTGGTTATTAGTCTCCCCAGGTGTAGAGAGTAAGTTAGTTGAAGAATTAGAGAGAACCAATGAATAGTAAACCAATTACATGTTATGTTGTGCATCTATGTTGGTTATTAGTCTCACCAAGTGTAGCAAGTAAGTCAGTTGAAGAATTAGAGAGAACCAATGAACAGTAAACCAATTACCTATTGTGTTGTGCATCTGTGTTGGTTATTAGTCTCCCCAGGTGTAGCAAGTAAGTCAGTTGAAGAATTAGAGAGAACCAATGAACAGTAAACCAATTACATGTTATGTTGTGCATCTGTGTTGGTTATTAGTCTCCCCAGGTGTAGCAAGTAAGTCAGTTAAAGAATTAGAGAGAACCAATGAACTGTAAACCAATTACATGTTATGTTGTGCATCTATTTTGGTTATTAGTCTCACCAAGTGTAGCAAGTAAGTCAGTTGAAGAATTAGAGAGAACCAATGAACAGTAAACCAATTATTTGTTATGTTGTGCATCTGTGTTGGTTATTAGTCTACCCAGCTGTAGCAAGTAAGTTAGTTGAAGAATTAGAGAGAACCAATGAACTGTAAACCATTTACATGTTATGTTGTGCATCTGTGTTGGTTATTAGTCTCCCCAGGTGTAGCAAGTAAGTCAGTTGAAGAATTAGAGAGAACCAATGAACAGTAAACCAATTACCTGTTATGTTGTGCATCTGTGTTGGTTATTAGTCTCCCCAGGTATAGCAAGTAAGTCAGTTGAAGAATTAGAGAGAACCAATGAACAGTAAACCAATTACATGTTATGTTGTGAATCTGTTTTGGTTATTAGTCTCCCCAGGTGTAGCAAGTAAGTCAGTTAAAGAATTAGAGAGAACCAATGAACAGTAAACCAATTACCTGTT
The DNA here is from genome assembly GCF_000230855.2 of Cajanus cajan. Taxonomy (NCBI): domain Eukaryota; kingdom Viridiplantae; phylum Streptophyta; class Magnoliopsida; order Fabales; family Fabaceae; genus Cajanus; species Cajanus cajan. The sequence continues at coordinate 40,689,939 of NC_138524.1, forward strand.
ATGTTGTGCATCTGTGTTGGTTATTAGTCTCCCCAGGTGTAGCAAGTAAGTCAGCTGAAGAATTAGTGAGAACCAATGAACTGTAAACACATTACCTATTATGTTGTGCATCTCTGTTGGTTATTAGTCTCCCCAGGTGTAGCAAGTAAGTCAGTTAAAGAATTAGAGAGAACCAATGAACAGTAAACCAATTACATGTTATGTTGTGCATCTGTGTTGGTTATTAGTCTCCCCAGGAGTAGCAAGAAAGTCAGTTGAAGAATTAGAGAGAACTAATGAACAGTAAACCAATTACCTGTTATGTTGTGCATCTGTGTTGGTTATTAGTCTCCCCAGGTGTAGCAAGTAAGTCAGTTAAAGAATTAAAGAGAACCAATAAACAGTAAGCCATTTACATGTTATGTTGCGCATCTGGGTCGGTTATTAGTCTCCCCAGGTGTAGCAAGTAAGTCAGTTAAAGTATTAGAGAGAATCAATGAACAGAAAACCAATTTCATGTTATGTTATGAATCTGTGTTGGTTATTCGTCTCCCCAGGTGTAGCAAGTAAGTCAGTTTAAGAATTAGAGAGAACCAATGAACAGTAAGCCAGTTACCTGTTATGTTGTGCATCTATGTTCGTTATTAGTCTCCCCAGGTGTAGCAAGAAAGTCAATTGAAGAATTAGAGAGAACCAATGAACAGTAAACCAATTACATGTTATGTTGTGCATCTGTGTTGGTAATTAGTCTCCCTAGGTGTAGCAAGTAAGTCAGTTGAAGAATAAGAGAGAACCAATGAACAGTAAACCAATTACCTGTGATGTTGTGCATCTATGTTGGTTATTAGTCTCCCAGGTGTAGCAAGTAAGTCAGTTGAAGAATTAGAGGGAACCAATGAACAGTAATCCAATTACCTGTTATGTTGTGAATCTGTGTTGGTTTTTTGTCTCCCCAGGTGTAGCAAGTAAGTCAGTTGAAGAATTAGAGAGAACCAATGAACAGTAAACCAATTACCTGTTATGTTGTGCATCTATGTTGGTTATTAGACTCCCCAGGTGTAGCAAGAAAGTCAATTGAAGAATTAGAGAGAACCAATGAACAGTAAACCAATTACATGTTATGTTGTGCATCTGTGTTGGTAATTAGTCTCCCTAGGTGTAGCAAGTAAGTCAGTTGAAGTATTAGAGAGAACCAATGAACAGTAATCCAATTACCTGTTATGTTGTGCATCTGTGTTGGTTATTAGTCTCCCCAGGTGTAGAAAGTAAGTTAGTTGAAGAATTAAAGAGAACCAATGAACAGTAAACCAATTACTTGTTATGTTGTGCATCTGTGTCGGTTATTAGTCTCCCCAGGTATAGCGAGTAAGTTAGTTGAAGAATTAGAGAGAACCAATGAACAGTAAACCAATTACATGTTATGCTGTGCATCTGTGTTGGTTATTAGTCTCCCCAGGTGTAGCAAGTAAGTCAGTTAAACAATTAAAGAGAACCAATAAACAGTAAGCCATTTACATGTTATGTTGCGCATCTGGGTCGGTTATTAGTCTCCCCAGGTGTAGCAAGTAAGTCAGTTAAAGTATTAGAGAGAATCAATGAACAGAAAACCAATTTCATGTTATGTTATGAATCTGTGTTGGTTATTCGTCTCCCCAGGTGTAGCAAGTAAGTCAGTTTAAGAATTAGAGAGAACCAATGAACAGTAAGCCAGTTACCTGTTATGTTGTGCATCTATGTTCGTTATTAGTCTCCCCAGGTGTAGCAAGAAAGTCAATTGAAGAATTAGAGAGAACCAATGAACAGTAAACCAATTACATGTTATGTTGTGCATCTGTGTTGGTAATTAGTCTCCCTAGGTGTAGCAAGTAAGTCAGTTGAAGAATTAGAGAGAACCAATGAACAGTAAACCAATTACCTGTGATGTTGTGCATCTATGTTGGTTATTAGTCTCCCCAGGTGTAGCAAGTAAGTCAGTTGAAGAATTAGAGAGAACCAATGAACAGCAATCCAATTACCTGTTATGTTGTGAATCTGTGTTGGTTTTTTGTCTCCCCAGGTGTAGCAAGTAAGTCAGTTGAAGAATTAGAGAGAACCAATGAACAGTAAACCAATTACCTGTTATGTTGTGCATCTATGTTGGTTATTAGACTCCCCAGGTGTAGCAAGAAAGTCAATTGAAAAATTAGAGAGAACCAATGAACAGTAAACCAATTACATGTTATGTTGTGCATCTGTGTTGGTAATTAGTCTCCCTAGGTGTAGCAAGCAAGTCAGTTGAAGAATTAGAGAGAACCAAGGAACAGTAAACCAATTACCTGTTATGTTGTGCATCTATGTTGGTTATTAGTCTCCCCAGGTGTAGCAAGTAAGTCAGTTGAAGAATTAGAGAGAACCAATGAACAGTAATCCAATTACCTGTTATGTTGTGCATCTGTGTTGGTTGTTAGTCTCCCCAGGTGTAGCAAGTAAGTCAGTTGAAGAATTAGAGAGAACCAATGAACAGTAAACCAATTACCTGTTATGTTGTGCATCTATGTTGGTTATTAGACTCCCCAGGTGTAGCAAGAAAGTCAATTGAAGAATTAGAGAGAACCAATGAACAGTAAACCAATTACATGTTATGTTGTGCATCTGTGTTGGTAATTAGTCTCCCTAGGTGTAGCAAGTAAGTCAGTTGAAGAATTAGAGAGAACCAATGAACAGTAATCCAATTACCTGTTATGTTGTGCATCTGTGTTGGTTATTAGTCTCCCCAGGTGTAGAAACTAAGTCAGTTGAAGAATTAAAGAGAACCAATGAACAGTAAACCAATTACTTGTTATGTTGTGCATCTGTGTCGGTTATTAGTCTCCCCAGGTATAGCGAGTAAGTTAGTTGAAGAATTAGAGAGAACCAATGAACAGTAAACCAATTACATGTTATGCTGTGCATCTATTTTGGTTATTAGTCTCCCCAGGTGTAGCAAGTAAGTCTGTTGAAGAATTAGAGAGAACCAATGAACTGTAAACCAATTACCTGTTATGTTGTGCATCTGTGTTGGTTATTAGTCTCCCCAGGTATAGCAACTAAGTCAGTTGAAGAATTAGAGAGAACCAACGAACTGTAAACCAATTACCTATTATGTTGTGCATCTGTGTTGGTTATTAGTCTCCCCAGGTGTAGCAAGTAAGTCAGTTGAAGAATTAGAGAGAACCAATTAACAGTAAACCAATTACATGTTATGTTGTGCATCTGTGTTGGTTATTAGTCTCCCCAGGTGTAGCAAGTAAGTCAGTTGAAGAATTAGAGAGAACCAATGAACAGTAAACCAATTACATGTTATGTTTTGCATCTGTGTTGGTTATTAGTCTCCCCAGGTATAGCAAGTAAGTCAGTTGAAGAATTAGAGAGAACCAATGAACAGTAAACCAATTACATGTTATGTTGTGCATCTGTGTTGGCTATTAGTCTCCCCAGGTGTAGCATGTAAGTCTGTTGAAGAATTAGAGAGAACCAATGAACAGTAAACCAATTACATGTTATGTTGTGCATCTGTGTTGGTTATTAGTCTCCCTAGGTCTAGAGAGTAAGTCAGTTGAAGAATTAGAGAGAACCAATGAACAGTAAACCAATTACATGTTATGTTGTGCATCTGTGTTGGTTATTAGTCTCCCCAGGTGTAGAAAGTAAGTCAGTTGAAGAATTAGAGAGAACCAATGAACAGTAAACCAATTAATGTTATGTTGTGCATCTGTGTTGGTTAATAGTCTCCCCAGGTGTAGCAAGTAAGTCAGTTGAAGAATTAGAGAGAACCAATGAACAGTAAACCAATTACCGGTTATGTTGTGCATCTGTGTTGGTTATTAGTCTCCCTAGGTATAGCAAGTAAATCAGTTGAAGAATTTGAGAGAACCAATGAACAGTAAACCAATTACATGTTATGTTGTGCATCTGTGTTGGTTATTAGTCTCCCCAGGTGCAGCAAGTAAGTCAGTTGAAGAATTAGAGAGAACGAATGAACAGTAAACCAATTACATGTTATGTTGTGCATCTATGTTGGTTATTAGTCTCCCCAGGTGTAGAGAGTAAGTCAGTTGAAGAATTAGAGAGAACCAATGACTAGTAAACCAATTACATGTTATGTTGTGCATCTATGTTGGTTATTAGTCTCACCAAGTGTAGCAAGTAAGTCAGTTGAAGAATTAGAGAAAACCAATGAACAGTAAACCAATTACCTGTTGTGTTGTGCATCTGTGTTGGTTATTAGTCTCCCCAGGTGTAGCAAGTAAGTCAGTTGAAGAATTAGAGAGAACCAATGAACAGTAAACCAATTACATGTTATGTTGTGCATCTGTGTTGGTTATTAGTCTCCCCAGGTGTAGCAAGTAAGTCAGTTAAAGAATTAGAGAGAACCAATGAACTGTAAACGAATTACATGTTATGTTGTGCATCTATGTTGGTTATTAGTCTCACCAAGTGTAGCAAGTAAGTTAGTTGAAGAATTAGAGAGAACCAATGAACAGTAAACCAATTATTTGTTATGTTGTGCATCTGTGTTGGTTATTAGTCTCCCCAGGTATAGCAAGTAAGTCAGTTGAAGAATTAGAGAGAACCAATGAATTGTAAACCATTTACATGTTATGTTGTGCATCTGTGTTGGTTATTAGTCTCCCCAGGTGTAACAAGTAAGTCAGTTGAAGAATTAGAGAGAACCAATGAACAGTAAACCAATTACCTGTTATGTTGTGCATCTGTGTTGGTTATTAGTCTCCCCAGGTATAGCAAGTAAGTCAGTTGAAGAATTAGAGAGAACCAATGAACAGTAAACCAATTACATGTTATGTTGTGCATCTGTTTTGGTTATTAGTCTCCCCAGGTGTAGCAAGTAAGTCAGTTGAAGAATTAGAGAGAACCAATGAACAGTAATCCAATTACCTGTTATGTTGTGCATCTGTGTTGGTTATTAGTCTCCCCAGGTGTAGCAAGTAAGTCAGTTGAAGAATTGGAGAGAACCAATGAACAGTAAACCAATTACATGTTATGTTGTGCATCTGTGTCGGTTATTAGTCTCCCCAGGTATACCAAGTAAGTCAGTTGAAGAATTAGAGAGAACCAATGAACAGTAAACCAATTACATGTTATGTTGTGCATCTGTTTTGGTTATTAGTCTCCCTAGGTGTAGCAAGTAAGTCAGTTGAAGAATTAGAGTGAACCAATGAACAGTAAACCAATTACATGTTATGTTGTGCATCTGTGTTGGTTATTAGTCTCCCCAGGTGTAGCAAGTAAGTCAGTTAAAGAATTAGAGAGAACCAATGAACTGTAAACCAATTACATGTTATGTTGTGCATCTATGTTGGTTATTAGTCTCACCAAGTGTAGCAAGTAAGTCAGTTGAAGAATTAGAGAGAACCAATGAACAGTAAACCAATTATTTGTTATGTTGTGCATCTGTGTTGGTTATTAGTCTCCCCAGGTGTAGCAAGTAAGTCAGTTGAAGAATTAGAGAGAACCAATGAACTGTAAACCATTTACATGTTATGTTGTGCATCTGTGTTGGTTATTAGTCTCCCCAGGTGTAGCAAGTAAGTCAGTTGAAGAATTAGAGAGAACCAATGAACAGTAAACCAATTACCTGTTATGTTGTGCATCTGTGTTGGTTATTAGTCTCCCCAGGTATAGCAAGTAAGTCAGTTGAAGAATTAGAGAGAACCAATGAACAGTAAACCTATTACATGTTATGTTGTGCATCTGTTTTGGTTATTAGTCTCCCCAGGTGTAGCAAGTAAGTTAGTTGAAGAATTAGAGAGAACCAATGAACAGTAATCCAATTACCTGTTATGTTGTGCATCTGTGTTGGTTATTAGTCTCCCCAGGTGTAGCAAGTAAGTCAGTTGAAGAATTAGAGAGAACCAATGAACAGTAAACCAATTACATGTTATGTTGTGCATCTGTGTCGGTTATTAGTCTCCCCAAGTATAGCAAGTAAGTCAGTTGAAGAATTAGAGAGAACCAATGAACAGTAAACCAATTACATGTTATGTTGTGCATCTGTTTTGGTTATTAGTCTCCCCAGGTGTAGCAAGTAAGTCAGTTGAAGAATTAGAGAGAACCAATGAACTGTAAACCAATTACCTGTTATGTTGTGCATCTGTGTTGGTTATTAGTCTCCCCAGGTATAGCAAGTAAGTCTGTTGAAGAATTAGAGAGAACCAACGAACTGTAAACCAATTACCTATTATGTTGTGCATCTGTGTTGGTTATTAGTCTCCCCAGGTGTAGCAAGTAAGTCAGTTGAAGAATTAGAGAGAACCAATGAACAGTAAACCAATTACATGTTATGTTGTGCATCTGTGTTGGTTATTAGTCTCCCCAGGTGTAGCAAGTAAGTCAATTGAAGAATTAGAGAGAACCAATGAACAGTAAACCAATTACATGTTATGTTGTGCATCTGTGTTGGTTATTAGTGTCCCCATATATAGCAAGTAAGTCAGTTGAAAAATTTGAGAGAACCAATGAACAATAAACCAATTACATGTTATGTTGTGCAGCTGTGTTGGTTATTAGTCTCCCCAGGTGTAGCAAGTAAGTCAGTTGAAGAATTTGAGAGAACCAATGAACAATAAACGAATTACATGTTATGTTGTGCATCTGTGTTGGTTATTAGTCTCCCCAGGTGCAGCAAGTAAGTCAGTTGAAGAATTAGAGAGAACAAATGAACAGTAAACTAATTACATGTTATGTTGTGCATCTATGTTGGTTATTAGTCTCTCCAGGTGTAGCAAGTAAGTCAGATGAAGAATTTGAGAGAACCAATGAACAATAAACCAATTACATGTTATGTTGTGCATCTGTGTTGGTTATTAGTCTCCCCAGGTGCAGCAAGTAAGTCAGTTGAAGAATTAGAGAGAACAAATGAACAGTAAACTAATTACATGTTATGTTGTGCATCTATGTTGGTTATTAGTCTCCCCAGGTGTAGAGAGTAAGTCAGTTGAAGAATTAGAGAGAACCAATGAACAGTAAACCAATTACATGTTATGTTGTGCATCTGTGATGGTTATTGGTCTCCCGAGGTGTAAAGAGTAAGTCAGTTGAAGAATTAGAGAGAACCAATGAACAGTAAACCAATTACCTGTTGTGTTGTGCATCTGTGTTGGTTATTAGTCTCCCCAGGTGTAGCAAGTCAGTCAGTTGAAGAATTAGAGAGAACCAATGAACAGTAAACCAATTACCTATTATGTTGTGCATCTGTGTTGGTTATTAGTCTCCACAGGTGTAGAAAGTAAGTCAGTTTAAGAATTAAAGAGAACCAATGAACAGTAAACCAATTACATGTTATGTTGTGCATCTGTCTTGGCTATTAGTCTCCCTAGGTGTAGCAAGTAAGTCAGTTGAAGAATTAGAGAGAACCAATGAACAGTAAACCAATTACATGTTATGTTGTGCATCTGTGTTGGTTATTAGTCTTCCTAGGTCTAGAGAGTAAGTCAGTTGAAGAATTAGAGAGAACCCATGAACAGTAAACCAATTACATGTTATGTTGTGCATCTGTGTTGGTTATTAGTCTCCCCAGGTGTATAGAGTAAGTCAGTTAAAGAATTAGAGAGAACCAATGAACAGTAAACTAATTAATGTTATGTTGTGCATCTGTGTTGGTTATTAGTCTCCCCAGGTGTAGCAAGTAAGTCAGTTGAAGAATTAGAGAGAACCAATGAACAGTAAACCAATTACCTGTTATGTTGTGCATATGTGTTGGTTATTAGTCTCCCTAGGTATAGCAAGTAAATCAGTTGAAGAATTTGAGAGAACTAATGAACAATAAACCAATTACATATTATGTTGTGCATCTGTGTTGGTTATTAGTCTCCCCAGGTGCAACAAGTAAGTCAGTTGAAGAATTAGAGAGAACAAATGAACAGTAAACCAATTACATGTTATGTTGTGCATCTATGTTGGTTATTAGTCTCCCCAGGTGTAGAGAGTAAGTCAGTTGAAGAATTAGAGAGAACCAATGAACAGTAAACCAATTACATGTTATGTTGTGCATCTGTGTTGGTTATTGGTCTCCCAAGGTGTAGAGAGTGAGTCAGTTGAAGAATTAGAGAGAACCAATGAACAGTAAACCAATTACCTATTGTGTTGTGCATCTGTGTTGGTTATTAGTCTCCCCAGGTGTAGCAAGTAAGTCAGTTGAAGAATTAGAGAGAACCAATGAACAGTAAACCAATTACCTGTTATGTTGTGCATCTGTGTGGGTTAATAGTTTCCACAGGTGTAGCAAGTAATTCAGTTGAAGAATTAAAGAGAACCAATAAATAGTAAGCCATTTACATGTTATGTTGTGCATCTGGGTCGGTTATTAGTCTCCCCAGGTGTAGCAAGTAAGTCAGTTGAAGAATTAGAGAGAACCAATGAACAGTAAACCAATTTCATGTTATGTTGTGAATCTGTGTTGGTTATTCGTCTCCCCAGGTGTAGCAAGTAAGTCAGTAGAAGAATTAGAGAGAACCAATGAACAGTAAACCAATTACCTGTGATGTTGTGCATCTATGTTGGTTATTAGTCTCCCCAGGTGTAGCAAGAAAGTCAATTGAAGAATTAGAGAGAACCAATGAACAATAAACCAATTACATGTTATGTTGTGCATCTGTGTTGGTAATTAGTCTCCCTAGGTGTAGCAAGTAAGTCAGTTGAAGAATTAGAGAGAACCAATGAACAGTAAACCAATTACCTGTTATGTTGTGCACCTGTGTTGGTTATTAGTCTCCCCAGGTGTAGCAAGTAAGTTAGTTGAAGAATTAGAGAGAACCAATGAACAGTAATCCAATTACCTGTTATGTTGTGCATCTGTGTTGGTTGCTAGTCTCCCCAGGTGTAGCAAGTAAGTCAGTTGAAGAATTAGAGAGAACCAATGAACAGTAAACAAATTACCTGTTATGTTGTGCATCGATCTGTGTTGGTTATTAGTCTCCACAGGTGTAGCAAGTAAGTCAGTTGAAGAATTAAAGAGAACCAATAAACAGAAAGCCATTTACATGTTATGCTGTGCATCTGGGTTTGTTATTAGTCTCCCCAGGTGTAGCTGTCGCCACCGGCCCAAACGGGCTTTCGGCGGTCGCGAAGACGGTCGAGCTCGCTTTTATTTTAGTTTTGAAAATGTATTGGATTATTAGAACGACTTGTTCTCAAACTGAGACCTTGTCGATCTTATCCAATTTATTTATTAAAAGTCTCACCAATCCATGTTAATCCCAAGCGGGACCCTCCATGGATTAGCGGTTTTCGTAAAAGGAGGGTTCTTTGGAGTCGCCACCAATGTTTTACTCAAAACATTGGAAAAAGGGATAAGGCAATCGATTCAAAAATCGACTTCGGCCATTACAACCAGAGTCGGGTAAGGGAGTCGGTTACGCGTGAGGAAGGTGTTAGCACCCCACAGCGCCCCTTTCGGGTTCCCTATGACAGATTATTTCTAAAATAACAATATAAAATTACTAAATTACCCCTATTTATTATAAGCGATTATAAATTAACTATCTACATGATGACAGTTAAATATGCACACAGAAAGCAGTAAAAGGAAGGATTTTGCAGAAGAAACCTTTGAAGCGTGCTTTTTATATTTCGTAAAACTGGGAAGCTTTTTGGCGTTCCCTCGCTCTACAAGCCCGCTCGCTCTCTTCCTATAAAATTTTAACTATGGAAATCCGGAGGATTTCCCTTCGACTAGGTTCGATCCTCAAGCAAAATGGCTCGGGGCTCAAGAACTTCGTCGGATCAACTCTCCAAGTGATTTCTAGGGCAGAACACTGCTCAAAAACCCCAGAATACTCAAGGAGAGGGTTAAAACTGTGTGTGAAAGTGTCCTATGACGTCAAAATGACGCCATATTTATAGGGAACAGGCCCAATACGGGCTACAGAATCAATACGGCCGTATTGAAATTTTTGAACTTCAATACGGCCGTATTGAATTCAATACGGCCGTATTGAAATTCAGAAATTTCAATGCGCTCGTATTGAGTTCACTGCGGCTGTATTGAAGCTTCAATACGGCCGTATTGACTTCAGTACGGCCGTATTGAAGTTTCAGAAACTTCAATACGCCGTATTGAGTTCGCTGCGGCCGTGTTGAAGCTTCAATACGGCCGTATTAAGTTTAGTACGGCCGTATTGGGCTTCATTCCCTCCACTTCCTTATTTTAAGCTACTCTAAGACCTCTAAACCTATAGATAGCCATCCTATGGTCTTCTAGGAGTCCTTCTGGCTGACTTTCCTTCGATCTTTGAGGGTCTTCGAGTTTTATTTCCGACCCGGACAATTTTAGGGGTCTACAGCTGCCCCCCCCCTTTACTTAGTCAAACGGCCTTTTGGTGTACCGATTGACAAGTAAAGGAGTTGACCCAATTGTCCGGGTAATATGCCAACCTTCTGACTTGTAGCGTCTTCCGGTGGAAAATTATTGAGTAGCCTCTCCAGGTGGGTGCATACCTCGGCGTTTCTGACATCCTCGGTAGCTGAGTTTACCCTCTCCAGGGTGAGTATTAATCGTCGCCTCTCCAGACTTTGCTTTGCTTGCTGCCCAAGCTGGAAGCTGTGAGTACCGCCTCTCCAGGCTTAGCTTCACTCTTTGTTCGAGCCGGAAGCTAAGTACCCTTGTGACAACGGTAGCAGTGTGAGTTTCGCCTCTCCAGGCTTAGTCTCGCTCTTTGTTCGAGCCGGAAACTAAGCACCTTTGTGACGACGGTGAGCGGTGTGAGTTTCGCCTCTCCAGGCTTAGTCTCGCTCTTTGTTCGAGCCGGAAACTAAGCACCTTTGTGACGACGGTGAGCGGTGTGAGTTTCGCCTCTCCAGGCTTAGTCTCGCTCTTTGTTCGAGCCGGAAACTAAGCACCTTTGTGACGACGGTGAGCAGTGTGAGTTTCGCCTCTCCAGGCTTTGCTTTGCTTGCTGCCCAAGCTAGAAGCTGTGAGTACCCGCCTCTCCAGGCTTAGCTTCGCTCTTTGCTCGAGCCGGAAGCTGCATACCTCCGTGTTTGTGACGACGGGGTAGCGTGAATATCTCCTTTCCAGGGATAGCTTCGCTCATTGCTCGAGCCGGAAGCTGCATACCTCCGTGTTTGTGACGACGGGGTAGCGTGAATATCTCCTTTCCAGGGATTTGTGATGGTTTTGTCTCCACAGTCCACGATGCTGCTTCGACGGTTGTTTTTTGATTTTGTGCCACTGAGGGCTGGATAACGCAGGGATCCGTCTAGGGGATGTGCAGTCATTCATAGGTTTTTGTGCCCCAACTTGCATTGCTTAGTTGGTACCCATGGGGAATTTCTGATTCTTTTGGGGTGCAGACACAAAGATGCTCTTTCTGATGTGAGCGGTGCCTTATGATTGGCTGACGTCCTTTCGACGTTGGTGGAGTATCCCGGTTATCCTTGTTCGGGTGTCTCTTTTGGTTTTCTGATTTTGCTGCCTCTGTGTAGGCTGTTATCCACTGGGGGATTTTGTCGTTGATTTTGATTAGCCTCTTCTGTTAGGCATATCACCTTGATGTTCAATGATTGGCTGAGAGCCAGATTCCACTTGGGGAATGATTATTGATCTTTTTATGATTTTTCCTTTTGAAGGAGTGCCTCTTATGTAGGCGACTGGGGAATGGGGATCTTATGTATCCCAGAGTATTTTTTAGGAAGCCTCTGCAGGCTTAGCCTCACTCAACGTCTGAGTTGAAGAGCTATCTTCACTGAGGAAGTTTTAAAGTCCTTTGACTTGGATATTCTTCTTGGGCGATCGTACTTTCATTGGGAATTTTGTCGATCTTGCTTGATAGCTCTTGCTGGGGATTTTGAGTCCAAGAGCGTGAGTTGAGGTTTCTCTGGGGAGTATTATTTCTGCGAGCCTCTCCAGGCTCAATTATTCTGTGTAAGTATTATTTCGGCGAGCCTCTCCAGGCTCAATTATTTTGAGAGAGTATTATTTCGGCAAGCCTCTCCAGGCTCAGTTATTTTGAGAGAGTATTATTTCGGCAAGCCTCTCCAGGCTCAATTATTCTGAAGGAGTATTATTTTGGCAAGCCTCTCCAGGCTCAGTTATTTTGTATGAGTATTATTTCGGCAAGCCTCTCCAGGCTCAGTTATTGAGTATGGTCAGAGAGTATTGTTTCGGCGAGCCTCTCCAGGCTCAGTTATTCTGAGAGTATTATTTCGGCAAGCCTCTCCAGGCTCAGTTGTTCTGTGGGAGTATTATTTCAGCAAGCCTCTCCAGGCTTAATTATTCTGTACAATTTTGTGGATTTTCTATATCCTTGCCTTTTTTCATTTTCGGCTTTTTCTGTATTTTGCCTTTTTTATGTTTTTGGCTTTTGCTGTACAGAATTTAAATTGCTAGAGAATTTAAAATCAAACAGTGGAAATTTTCATAAAATAGAAAATAAGTTTGTACGAGAGAAATCAAAAGAAATCAAAAGATGGGGCACAGCCCAAACAAACTAAATACATAAAAATTAAAGGAAGCAATCCGGTCTTCACTCATCGGCCGGCGGATCCTGAGGAGGAGTGGGGTAGTGGCTATGGAGCCAGATTGAGAGGTTGTCGAAACCCTGCACCAAGCTGTCTAGTCGAGTATCGGTATTCTGTTGCCATGTACCGACACTGTGCTGAAAAGCATCGAATCGCGTGTCGATGCTCTGCTGAAAAGCATCGAATCGCGTGTCAATGCTTTGCTGCAGTGTGTCGAAGCGGGCGTCAAAGTATCCCCTGTCCGACCGTGATGTGTTAGCCTCTGGCTGCGGGGCGTCGCCTCCCTCAAAGTCGAGGTTATTGAGGAGGTCATCGAAGGTCTCGAGGCCATCTACTCGCACAAACCCCCCTCCTGGCGATCTAGCGACGATCTTCATGTTAATCAGGGTGGAGGCACCAATCAGCTTCGGCGCCAATGCCCCTGGCTCTGCACCATCGGGACATCCCCATGTCTCCGCCAGCTGTGAGAGGAGTGGGGCAACCAAGATGTACCCCTGTCTGGACTCTCCTCCCTCTCGTACCCCAAGCTTCTTCACGTGTTCGAGGAAGAAATATCCAGGATTGGCCTTCCGGCCGGTGGCCATGCAATATAAGGCCAGCAGATCCGGCCGTGTAATCGACTCCGGACTCTTGGACCTGCCATGAATAGTACTGGTGAGGATCTTGTGACAGATCCTAAGAGCAGTCGGGAGCCGGGAGCCCTTCACCCCTGAATGATAATCCCGTCGACCAGTGAGCAAACTCCACATCTCAACCGGAGTCCACCGATCAGGCCACTCGCATATGGCATCTCGGAATGCCAGCTGATCAGTGCGGCTGAAAAACCCTGCCTGGACGTTGAACTCGTCCAACGTCAGCGAGCGGTATCCTTCATTCATCCAGAAATCCACCGCGCAAACATCCTCCCCATAGCTGTTAGTCGACTCCGTGACGCCGACTGTAGCCAAGAACTCCTTCGTGGCCGTCAAATATAGCTGGGATGGTGGATTAAGGACAAATCCCCATCCTATGGCGTCGAAGTAGTTCCTGACATCATTCTCCAAGCCCACTGCTCGGAGAAGCTCAAAGTCGAGCACCCTTGACGGCTCGATGGTGAACGTCTCTATAAGCTGTAGCCGGTCCCGGTGTCGATCTGTCATTACACGTCTGGCCGGGGCTCTCTGCCTTTTGCAAGAAGATTCTGCCATTTCTGATAATCTTTGTAGGAATGCACTCACAAGCAAGGAATGTGGAGAATGAAGAAAGGTATGCAAAATGAGGGAGGGGAGGTCTTATTTATAGGCAAAATTCCGCCAATACGGCCCGTATTGGATTCAATACGGCCGTATTGGCCTTTCCATTGATGTACAAAGTTTACAATCAATATGGACCGTATTGGATCCAATACGACCGTATTGGGGTTCAGTACGGGCGTACTGGATTTTAATACGCCCGTATTGGAGTTGAAACGTTGTACTTAACGTTAACTCCAATACGACCGTATTAATACCAATACGGGCGTATTGGATTTTTCTGATTTTTGATTTTTGATTTTTGATTTTTTTTTTTTTTTTTTTTTTTTTTTGATTTTTTTTTTTTTTTGATTTTTTTTTTTTAAATATAAACAGAGAATAAGTGATCTTCTAGTACACCTATCATCTGTATGCATGTATGCAAATGAGATGCACCTAATTCTATTTGATTCAGTTTTTCAAAAGAATTAATCGATGCGTTCTTTGTTTGGATCTTGCCATTCCTCCAGACAGACTGTGCTTTGCCGATTTTTGTAACCGAGGAACGATGCGTATTTGATTTTTGGTGTCATCAACCAAATGATTCTCCCTTCCTTTAGAAGATGTGTCAACCCTCCTATTGACCACTATATCTCCATGTTTCCTCTTAGATTATTCAAAAATCTTTTGGACAAGGGAGAAGAGAAGGAAAGGATATATGTTTTCAAAAGTTTGTGTTTTAGAGGGGATTATTTTATTTTTGAAAAATGGATTTTGAAAGAATGGCTGGCCAATGGTAGGCTCAATTGTTTAGGTTAGTTTGATTAAACACTTATGAAGTTAAACACATCTTTGTTATTAATGATTGTGCTTTGACAACTTGGATAGCTTTTCTTGAGCCCCTTTGTTGAATTCAGTTGGTGGTACCATCATGGATTTATTCTATTTTTTGATTGCCCTAACTTTTGCCTAAAACACCCATTTGTGGAGTTTTAGCGGGCTTTTATTTTTGTTCATTATTTTATAACCCTAATTTTTGCCTAGGTCACCCTTTTGTGGGATTCCTAGCGGGTCTTTTGCTCTTATTTTGCGCAGTCCCTTTTTTTTGGGTTTCCTGCCGAGCTTTTTGTTTTTTAGGATTTTTGTCTTGAATGGATTTCTTTTTATCCATGACGGCACTTATTGAGGCCAAGAAAAGGTGCTCCAAGTTGTCGTGCATATTTCCACACAAAATGATGTGGGTTTATTGATTATTAAGACGATTTTAACCTCACTTATGTTCATTCAAACAGGGTTAAATAATGTGGTTTAGAATTTTATTGCAAGCAAGAAAAGAAGCAATAAGAAATAATGAAGAATGATTTTATTATAATCATAGTGGAAACATGTGCCCTATCGAGGCTCGGGGGTCGGGCTGTCCCCGAGGAGTGATCTCTAATAGTCACTGAATTTACACGTCCCTATTAGAAGGGAAAGGACACTTGATGACGACAGCTGGCCTTGACGTTTGTGAACCAGCCTTCCTAAAGATCTGGCTTAAAGAACGTCGAGAAGGATCTTGATTCCTCTTCGTCCTTTGATCTTTGCTAGGGTTGTATCCTAACCCTTGTTTCCCCGGATTGTCCTTGATAATAAGTAGCTTCGGGATCCCTTGGGAGTCCTTGCCTAATCCTTGTCCTGGCAAGTATCCGTTCTTAGTGAGCATATGGGCTACCTTCTTCATTTCTCGGGGAAACGTCTCAACATTGGCAATTTCCAATGCTTGGAAAGCGGTTTCCAAAGCTTCCTCTGCTGCATCCACATAAGGTATAGTGGATGGCTTGCTGATGAGTATGTCATCTTCAGCTTGTACGGTTACCAGTTTGTCACCCACTATGAACTTGACTTTCTGGTGGAGAGTAGAGGGTACAGCTTTCGCATCATGAATCCAAGGTCGGCCGAGGAGACAGCTGTATGCAGGAGTAATATCCATCACTTGAAATTCGACGTTGAAGATAGTGGGTCCAATTTGGATTGGAAGATTGATTTCTCCCACTACTTCTCTTTTAGATCCGTCGAAAGCTCGAACGATCATGTTGCTCGGGCGCATTTGGACTCCCTTGATTGCCACTTGATCGAGCGTTCTTTTTGGCATCACGTTCAAGGAAGATCCATTATCCACCAAGACCTTCGCGATGTGATACTCCTTGCACTTTACAGAGATATGCAAGGGCTTGTTATGGTGCGGTCCCCCGGTGGGGATCTCTTTATCTGTGAAGGTGAGGTGATCATTAGCCGTGATGTGACTAACAATTCCCTCAAATTTGTCTTGGGATATGGTGTGTGATACATACGCCTCGTTCAAGACTTTCAACAGAGCTTGCCGATGCGGTTCGGAGTTTAGGATCAACGACAACAAAGTGATCTTCGCTGGTGTCTTGTGAAGTTGATCCACAATGGAGTACTCGCTCTGTCTGATGAATTTTAACAGCTCATCAGTCTCCTCCTCGGATTCTTTTTCCTCGGTTTTATCTTTTCCTTTTTCTTTATTCTTGGGGGCTTTATCATGAAGATCTTCGGGAGTGTAGATCCTGCCACTCCTAGTCATGCCCCCAAGTCCAGCGATATTAGAGATATCACTGTCGGCAGAAGTATGGATGTCGTATATCCATGGCACAGCCTTATTCGATTCGTAAGGGAAAGGTCTTGGTGCGACAATCCTTAAGGGCGTGGGACCTTCCCCTTTTTCTGTCTTGATTACCAACAACGGCGTCGTCGTGTGTTCGCTTTGCGCAGTTGTTGGTTTGCATTTTATCACAAATGGCGTGCGATCCATTCTGAACATACGCATCGATTAATTCTTTCTTTTTATTAATCTTTATTATTAATTACCAAGAGAGATAAATGCAAAATGAATGACTAATGAGATGCAAAGGCAATAAATCTCAAAAATACGATTTTATTTATTAAAGAAAGTGTACAACTTTTATACAATGCTTTGAAGCAATTTTTTACAATAAGAGAAAAGCCGGTAAAAACCCACAGGCGGGTTCATATTTCTTTGCCATTCATCTTCGGCTTCCTCGACATGACGACCCATTGCTTCAATCTGCGTATGGACCGCTTGGCTCATATCGTCACTGATTTTCTGAGCCTCCTTCGCTTTCTGAGTATAGTAGTTGATCATGGCCTGTAGCTCATTAAGCTCATCTTCGGCTCGATCCTTCTCCTCTTGGAGTTTGGCCATTTGTGCGAATCCTTCCCTTTCCTTTCTGCGGAAATCGGAAAGGTTTGCGGCTTGTCGTTGAGCGACTTCCCGCCATTGCTGTGCATCGGATCGAGTCAAAAACAAATCATCTTGCATGTCCTTGATCAACTGTGCCTGCTTTGCATGCTCGGCTTCAAGGCGTGCTATCTTCATATTGATTTCTTGGAGTTGATTACTCGGTTCAACCTTTGGCATTTTGGATGCCCGAGTAGTCTCCTCGTTGAGGTTAGCACACTCATCCTTGAGCCGCTCTATCTCATGGTCCTTCTTCTTGCATTGCCTTTGAAGACCATCAATGGTGAAACTGGATTCTTCGTTTTTCTCTTCAAGAACTCTCATCTGAGCTCCCATGATTTCCAGTTTCTTGGTCAAGGCGTCGACCTGTTCTTGCAACACCCTCCTTGTAGTCGTGGTTGCACAAGAGGTGGATGGTTGTGACACCCCCCTCTCATTCCTCCATTTCTCGTAATCAATGGAAACGGACACCCGAGGCTTTTCAAGCTCGAGATCTCCCTCATAGGTTGGTCTCTCCCACGCTCTTATAACAGTGTGCATATCTCTCTGATGCTCGGGATCGAAAGAGAAACACAACCCTCCCAGCTCCTCTATGGTAGGAATGATTTGGGTCCTCATTAGTTGCCTCATAACCAATTTAGGTGAGTAGGTTATGCAACCTCTGAGGCCCAGCAACGGTATGCTCGAATAACTGCCGCATCTTGTCAATACATGGCTCGGACGGAACCAAGGGCAAACCCACGTGAAGTGCTCGATACTCCACTGTTCCATCTCATCCTTCCACTCGGAAGCATATCGGCAGCAGACGGGGATCTTTGAGAAGCTTCTCAACGGATCGGGCAAAGTCCCCATGTGACTAGAGGCGTAGAAATGTGTGATGCCCCACACATATAACAAGGAGGTGCAGCATCGGATGATCTTCCCTTGCTTCTGTTGAGATAGATGAACAGACAGCAAGGTGTCGGCGAGAATAGCGGGCACGGGACTCTTCATATGCACGTCCCAAGCAAAGAAAGCGTCCATCGCAGCATGGTCCACTGTGTTAGCGTGAAAGGGGAATAGGATCGTCCCAAACACGGCTAACGCAAGAGTCTTGTTGAAAGCTAACCAATCTCCCTCACCAGCCAAGGAAGAAAGGTGGTCTTCGATCATAGCAAGCTTCCAACCCTTGATACTGCCGTTCCCTACTAAGGCAGCTGATCGTAGTGGTAGTTTGACCTGAGTGGCTACTCTCTCTACGGCCACATGGTTCCCTTGAAAAAGGTAGACCCCAGCTGATTTAGGCCACCGTAACATGAGCTCGTACTCCTCTAGAGTAGGAACCAGGTCAAACTGGGGGAACTCAAAATAGTGCAGATCGGGATTCCAGAAGTGAACCAATGCCCTCAGAAAAGCTGGATCCACACAAATCCTCATCAAATCGAGAACTCGCCCATAAGATTTCTCAAACTCGACGCGAGCCTCTCTTGACATCAAGGTACAGAGGTGATCCAACCTCTCAGCACGGTATAATAGGAAGTCCACTTTCTTTAATGGCCTTTGCACCTCCCTAGACCTCTCCATAATCTACAATACAATGCATGATATGAGATGATGGCGATGAATATGCATGCATAGTGTTTATTCAACTAAGCATTATCATGTTTTCGGGATATTCCTAAGATGATGCATGATATTGCTTGGTTTGGATAAATACGTATTTTTTCTTTTTGAGTATTTTGTATTTTTGTATATTTTGGGTGAAAAGGGAAACTACCTATATGAATGCAATGGAGGCAGATGTTAACACCATGTGCTAGAAAATCTTTATTTCTATTTATTCTTATTATTTTTATTGTAAACAAGAATGTTGTATGTTTAAAAGGTGCAAATATATGCTCATACAATGTCACATAAAAAATGCACACACAATTCACTCATCCACGAACAGTCACGAGCGAATCACGAGGTAGGGGTATCCTGCAGAAAGGTGCATATTCAAGGTAGGTTCTAACTGTTCTCACCAGTCCAAGGCCCCCAAGGTGCCCCCATTATAGGGACCCAATTCCTCTCATCGTAGGTCGATGGAAAGCTCCAACGCACCGTCGGACTCAAGTTCATGGTTATCACCTTGAGTGATGCTTTCCGACAACGGTCTACGGGCACCTATAGACCCATTCGACAACCGGCCGTACTAACATCCACTCCCTATGGTTAATCACTCATGCCCCCGGGTATAGAGGGAACTGTTGTGTGCAAAGGTTTGTGTGCAGTTTTTATTTCAAACAATTGCGTAAATTTAAAAATACAATAGTTATTAAAGCCATATAATAAATCATGTTATCATACAAGCAAGGGGTAATAAAGTAATTTTAACTTTTATTTGTTAAAAACAATCTGTCACTAAATGGGATTGACTCTCGAAGCTTCCCCAGTGGAGTCGCCATCTGTCGCCACCGGCCCAAACGGGCTTTCGGCGATCGCGAAGACGGTCGAGCTCGCTTTTATTTTAGTTTTGAAAATGTATTGGATTATTAGAACGACTTGTTCTCAAACTGAGACCTTGTCGATCTTATCCAATTTATTTATTAAAAGTCTCACCAATCCATGTTAATCCCAAGCGGGACCCTCCATGGATTAGCGGTTTTCGTAAAAGGAGGGTTCTTTGGAGTCGCCACCAATGTTTTACTCAAAACATTGGAAAAAGGGATAAGGCAATCGATTCAAAAATCGACTTCGGCCATTACAACCAGAGTCGGGTAAGGGAGTCGGTTACGCGTGAGGAAGGTGTTAGCACCCCACAGCGCCCCTTTCGGGTTCCCTATGACAGATTATTTCTAAAATAACAATATAAAATTACTAAATTACCCCTATTTATTATAAGCGATTATAAATTAACTATCTACATGATGACAGTTAAATATGCACACAGAAAGCAGTAAAAGGAAGGATTTTGCAGAAGAAACCTTTGAAGCGTGCTTTTTATATTTCGTAAAACTGGGAAGCTTTTTGGCGTTCCCTCGCTCTACAAGCCCGCTCGCTCTCTTCCTATAAAATTTTAACTATGGAAATCCGGAGGATTTCCCTTCGACTAGGTTCGATCCTCAAGCAAAATGGCTCGGGGCTCAAGAACTTCGTCGGATCAACTCTCCAAGTGATTTCTAGGGTAGAACACTGCTCAAAAACCCCAGAATACTCAAGGAGAGGGTTAAAACTGTGTGTGAAAGTGTCCTATGACGTCAAAATGACGCCATATTTATAGGGAACAGGCCCAATACGGGCTACAGAATCAATACGGCCGTATTGAAATTTTTGAACTTCAATACGGCCGTATTGAATTCAATACGGCCGTATTGAATTCAATACGGCCGTATTGAAATTCAGAAATTTCAATGCGCCCGTATTGAGTTCACTGCGGCTGTATTGAAGCTTCAATACGGCCGTATTGACTTCAGTACGGCCGTATTGAAGTTTCAGAAACTTCAATACGCCGTATTGAGTTCGCTGCGGCCGTGTTGAAGCTTCAATACGGCCGTATTAAGTTTAGTACGGCCGTATTGGGCTTCATTCCCTCCACTTCCTTATTTTAAGCTACTCTAAGACCTCTAAACCTATAGATAGCCATCCTATGGTCTTCTAGGAGTCCTTCTGGCTGACTTTCCTTCGATCTTTGAGGGTCTTCGAGTTTTATTTCCGACCCGGACAATTTTAGGGGTCTACAGTAGCAAGTAATTCAGTTGAAGAATTAGAGAGAACCAATGAACAGTAAACCAATTTCATGTTATGTTGTGAATCTGTGTTGGTTATTCGTCTCCCCAGGTGTAGCAAGTAAGTCAGTAGAAGAATTAGATAGAACCAATGAACAGTAAACCAATTACCTATTATGTTGTGCATCTATGTTGGTTATTAGTCTCCCCAAGTGTAGCAAGAAAGTCAATTGAAGAATTAGAGAGAACCAATGAACAGTAAACCAATTACATGTTATGTTGTGCATCTGTGTTGGTAATTAGTCTCCCTAGGTGTAGCAAGTAAGTCAGTTGAAGAATTAGAGAGAACCAATGAACAGTAAACCAATTACCTGTTATGTTGTGCATCTGTGTTGGTTATTAGTCTCCCCAGGTGTAGCAAGTAATTCAGTTGAAGAATTAGAGAGAACCAATGAACAGTAATCCAATTACCTGTTATGTTGTGCATCTGTGTTGGTTGTTAGTCTCCCCAGGTGTAGCAAGTAAGTCAGTTGAAGAATTAGAGAGAACCAATGAACAGTAAACCAATTACCTGTTATGTTGTGCATCTGTGTTGGTTATTAGTATCCCCAGGTGTAGCAAGTAAGTCAGTTGAAGAATTAGAGAGAACCAATGAACTGTAAACCAATTACCTGTTATGTTGTGCATCTGTGTTGGTTATTAGTCTCCCCAGGTGTAGGAAGTAAGTTAGTTGAAGAATTAGAGAGAACCAATGAACTGTAAACCAATTACCTATTATGTTGTGCATCTGTGTTGGTTATTAGTCTCCCCAGGTGTAGCAAGTAAGTCAGTTGAAGAATTAGAGAGAACCAATGAACAGTAAACCAATTACATGTTATGTTGTGCATCTGTGTTGGTTATTAGTCTCCCCAGGTGCAGCAAGTAAGTCAGTTGAAGAATTAGAGAGAACTAATGAACAGTAAACCAATTACCTGTTATGTTGTGCATCTGTGTTGGTTATTAGTCTCCACAGGTGTAGCAAGTAAGTCAGTTGAAGAACTAAAGAGAACCAATAAAAAGTAAGCCATTTACATGTTATGTTGTGCATCTGGGTCGGTTATTAGTCTCCCCAGGTGTAGCAAGTAAGTCAGTTGAAGAATTAGAGATAACCAATGAACAGTAATGTCGCCACCCGCCCTGAACAGACGTCGGCATTCGCGACGATGGTCGGACTCTTTTTAGTTTTGAAAAATGATGGATTGTTAGAACGACTTATTCTCAAACTGAGACCTCGTCGAACTAACAATTTTATTAAATTATTCACCAATCCATGTTAATCCCAAGCGGGACCCTCCATGGATTAGTGGTTTTCGTAAAAGGGTTCTTGGAGTCGCCACCAATGTTTTACTCAAAACATTGGAAAAAGAGTTAAGGCAATTGATTTCACAAATCAACTTTGGCCATTACAACCAGAGTCGGGTAAGGGAGTCGGTTACGTGCGGGGAAGGTGTTAGCACCCCACAACGCCCCTTTCGGGTTCCCTATGACAGATTATTTCATAAATAATAGTGTAAAATTATTAAATTACCCCTATTTATTAGAACGATTAACGATAAATTATCTACATGATGAAAGCATTAAACGTGCAATGCGGCAATCAAAAATAATAAAAGAAAGCGATAAAAAGAAGGGATTTGGAAAGAAACCTCCGCAGCGGGCTTTTATATAATCAAGAAGAATTAGGAAGCTTTTTGGCGTTCCTTCCCTCTACACGCTCGCTCGCTCCTCCCCTAAAATAAAATTTTTACTATGGAAATCAAAGAGATTTCCCTTCGACTCGTTCGAATCTCAAGCAAATGGCTCGTGACTCAAGAACTTCGTCGGATCGGCTTTCAGAGAGGTTTCTAGGGCAGAGAATAGCTCAAAAACCCAAGAATACTCAGCCAGCGGGTCCAAAATGCTTGGAAAAGTGTGGGAGAACGTGCAAATGACGTCCTATATATAGGAGGGAGGCGCAGTACGGCCTAGGAGGTCAATACGGCCCGTACTGAGTTTTTGAACTACAGTACGGCCGTATTGAATTGGGTACGGCCGTATTGAAGTGTTTTGAACTTCAATACGGCCGTACTGAGTTCAGTGTGGCCGTATTGTAGTTCAAAAACTTCAATACGGCCGTATTGAGTTCAGTGTGGCCGTATTGAAGTTCAAAATGCTCAGTACGGCCGTACTGAACCTCCAGGAGGGTGTACTGAGCTCCAATCCTCACACATCCCTATTTTAAGCTACTCTAAGACTTCTAGACCTACAAAGAGTCATCCCAGGGTCTTCCAGGAGTCCTTCCAGCTGACTTTCCTTCGGTCTTCGAGTCTTATTTTCGACCCGGACAATTTTAGGGGTCTACAGCTGCCCCCCCTTTACTTAGTCGAACGGCTTTTCTGGTGTACCGGTTGACAAGTAAAGGAGTTGACCCAATTGTTCGGGGAGTAAGCCCTCCTTCCGACTTGTAGTGTCTTCAGGCGGGAAAATCGTTGAGTAGCCTCTCCAGGTTGAGTATTAGTCGTCGCCTCTCCAGGCTCGTGCATACCTCGGTGTTTCTGACAACCTCGGTAGCTGAGTACTGCCTCTCCAGGCTCTGCCTCCGTGTTTCTAACGACGTTAGCAGTTGCACACCTCCGTGTTTCTGACGACGTTGGTGGCTGAGTACCGCCTCTCCAGGCTCTGCCTCTGTGTTTCTGACGACATTGGCAGTTGCATACCTCCGTTGTTTCTGACGACGGGGTAGCTGAGTACCGCCTCTCCAGGCTCTGTCTCGGTGTTTCTGACAACCTTGACAGTTGCATACCTCCGTTGTTTCTGACGACGGGGTAGCTGAGTATTAGTCGTCGCCTCTCCAGGCTCGTGCATACCTCGGTGTTTCTGACAACCTCGGTAGCGTGAGTTTGCCCTCTCCAGGGTCTGTGGTTTGCCCTCCCCAGGGTGAGTATTAGTCGTCGCCTCTCCAGGCTCGTGCATACCTCGGTGTTTCTGACAACCTCGGTAGTTGAGTACCGCCTCTCCAGGCTCTGCCTCCGTGTTTCTGACGACGTTAGCAGTTGCACACCTCCGTGTTTCTGACGACGTTGGTGGCTGAGTACTGCCTCTCCAGGATCTGCCTCTGTGTTTCTGGAAACATTGGCAGTTGCATACCTCCGTTGTTTCTGACGACGGGGTAGTTGAGTACCCGCCTCTCCAGGCTCTGTCTTGGTGTTTTTGACAACCTTGACAGTTGCATACCTCCGTTGTTTCTGACGACGGGGTAGCTGAGTATTAGTCGTCGCCTCTCCAGGCTCGTGCATACCTCGGTGTTTCTGACAACCTCGGTAGCGTGAGTTTGCCCTCTCCAGGGTCTGCGGTTTGCCCTCCCCAAGGTTGCATACCTCCGTGCTTCTGGTCACTTTGGTAGCGTGAGTTTGCCCTCTCCAGGGTTCTGTGATGGTTTTGTCTCCACAGTCCACGATGCTGCTTCGACGGTTGTTTTTGATTTTGGTGCCGCTGAGGGCTGGATAACGCAGGGATCCGTCTAGGGGATGTGCAGTTACTCATAGGTTCTTGTGTCCCAACTTTCCATTGCGTAGTTGGTGCCCACTGGGGAAATTCTGATTCCTTGGGGATGTAGACACAAAGATGCTCCTTTTGAGGTGAGCGATGCCATATGATTAGCTGACGTCCTTTCGACGTTGGTGGAGTATCCCGGTTATCCTTATTCGGGTGACTCTTTTGATTTTCTGGTTTTGTTGTGATGTGCTTCCACTTGGATGCACATAGAATTTCTTCAAGTCTCCATGGTTCCTTAGACGGATGATCAAGGAAGGATGCTCCAAAGAGACTCAAGGTGGCCGAAGCTTGCTTCCTAGCTAAGGTCCAAAGAAGGAAGGCAACCTAACTCTACAAAGGGAAGCACTCAAGGAGGGTAGAGTAGGGTGCAAGGTGACTTTCGGAGGGAGAGAATTCAAATGAAGAATACTCATTCAATAATTCCAAAAGTAATCACAAGTCTCGGCCATATTGAATATATAGGGAAAATTAGGTTAAAGTGAGACCTTGGGTTAGCCTAAGGTTAAGTAAACCATGGTATGGTTACTTAACTTTAGGCGCCTAGAATTTGAATTCAAAATTCAAATTCTAGGAGCCAAACCCGGAACCTCCATGTGATTAGTTCATTTGGCATGTGATTAGAGAGGCATTTGAGTTGCATTTCGGATCACACCATGTGCATGTGTTGCACATGGCCGAAATGCACACCAAATGTGCTCCTAATTACATGCTAATGTAACTACACATGTAACCTTAATTCACCCTAAATTCACATGACCTCTAAATGTAAATCCTACACTACAAGGCCGGAAATACAAGGCCCAAAGAAAATACAAGGCACCAAGGCCTAATCCTATTCTAACCCTAATCTAATGGGCTTGATACAAAGCCCAACAAAATAAAGTAGTGGGCTTTCCTTGGGCTTGGGCCCAATCTTCATGCATCCTTCTTGCCATTGCTCTAGTAGTTGGGCCCTTAGCCCATGGGCCTCCTCCATCATCCCCTCCCTCTTGAAGAGGATTTGACCTCAAATCCAGAGCATCCTCCTCTAGGGTAGCTAGTCCTGTAAACAAAGATAGATCAGAAACATTGAAACTAGAACTAACACCATACTCAGAAGGGAGATCTAGAACATAGGCATTGTTATTGATTTTCCTAAGGATTTGGAAGGGTCCATCTCCTCGAGGACTAAGCTTGGACTTTCTTTTGGAAGGAAATCTATCCTTCCTAAGGTGTAACCAAACCCAGTCACCTTCCTTGAAGATAACTTCCTTTCTACCCTTATTATTATATTTTGGGTATTTTTCAGTTTGGGATTGAATATGAACTCGAACCCTCTCATGTAATTTCTTAACAAATTCAGCTCTAGATGTACCTTCTTTATGGATAAAAGAAGCCACATCCGGGAGAGGTAATAAATCTAGAGGAGTAAGAGGGTTAAAGCCATAGACAATCTCAAAAGGAGACATGTTGGTGGTCTTATGAACCACTCTATTATAGGCAAACTCCACATGAGGGAGGTAGTCATCCCATGACTTTTTGTTGCCCTTGAGGATTGCCCTCAACATAGTCCCTAGAGACCTATTGACTACCTCAGTCTGTCCATCAGTTTGAGGATGACATGTGGTAGAAAATAGAAGTTTAGTTCCAAGCCTTGCCCAAAGAGTTTTCCAAAAGTGGCTTAAGAACTTAACATCTCTATCAGAGACTATAGTTTTGGGTAACCCATGTAGTCTCACAATCTCTTGAAAGAATAACTTAGCAATGTTACTTGCATCATCCACACAAAAAGTGCACTTGTCCACATTGGCAAACAAGTGATTGTCCCTAAGGACAAGGAAAACTTGTCTTAGGTGATCAACATGATCACTTAGACTTTTGCTATAGATTAAAATATCATCAAAATAAACAACTACAAATCTACCAATGCAATCCCTAAGGGCATGATTCATGAGCCTCATGAATGTGCTAGGTGCATTAGTGAGCCCAAAAGGCATTACTAACCATTCATATAGTCCAAATTTAGTTTTAAAAGCGGTTTTCCATTCATCACCTTCTTTGATTCGAATTTGGTGATAACCACTCTTAAGATCTACTTTGGAAAATATGGATGACCCATGCAATTCATCAAGCATGTCATCAAGCCTAGGAATTGGGTGCCTATATTTTATGGTGATGTTGTTGATGGCTCTACAGTCACAACA
Organism: Cajanus cajan; assembly: GCF_000230855.2. NCBI lineage: Eukaryota > Viridiplantae > Streptophyta > Magnoliopsida > Fabales > Fabaceae > Cajanus > Cajanus cajan. The sequence goes on from NC_138524.1 coordinate 40,716,328, forward strand.
CATCCTCCATTTTCCATCTTTTTTTGGCACCAAGATGACTGGTACAGCACAAGGACTTAGACTCTTTTGAATCCAGCCCTTCTCCAACAACTCATGGACTTGCTTCTCTATCTCTTTGGTTTCTTGTGGATTGGTCCTATAGGCTGGTCTATTTGGAAGACTAGCCCCAGGCACAAGATCTATTTGATGTTCTATTCCCCTAAAAGGAGGAAGTCCAATTGGGCCTTCCTTGGGAAATATATCATCAAACTCTTGTAAAAGGTTTTTAACCACAAGAGGGAGAGAAGTTTCCAAAGATGTGGCAGTGCAAGTTAGTGTTCCTCTACACATGAGGATATGAGAAGATGGTTCAATAAAGAGAGAAGTTTTATGTAAAGGTTTTGCATCAAAATTCTCTTCTTGAACTATCTCTAGAGAGGGAACACTAGTCTCTCTAGGATCCTCTTTTTCATCAATTTTTAGAATGTTTTTTTTTTCCTTTTTTTCTTGTTTTTCTTTTTCTTGGTCACGTTTGGTTTTCATTTGTACTTGGTCCTCCTTCACTTGTGAAGGTGATAGAGGATGAAGTACAAACTTTTTACCCTTATGAGTGAAAGTAATTTTATTAGTGAGGCCATCATGGTGTGTTTGTTTGTCAAATTGCCATGGCCTTCCTAATAGAATATGACAAGCTTCCATGGGAACTACATCACATTGAACTTTATCCTTATAGTTCCCAATAGAAAACTCAACTTCCACTTGTTGATTGACTACCATATCCCCATCATCATTAAGCCAATGAAGTTGATAAGGTTTTGGATGTGGTGTGGTAGTCAAACCTAACTTCTCAACCATCCTAGTGCTACAACAGTTGCACCAAGAGCCACTATCCACAATGAGAGAACAAGCTTTGCTTGAAATGTTACATCTTGTATGAAAGATATTCTCTCTTTGGGATTGTGTATCACTAGGTTGGTTGTTGAGGACCCTTCTCATCATAAGAAGTTCCCCATTATAAGGGTAAGTAACCTCACATGACTCTTCTTCACTTGCTTCTTCTTCATTTTCACTTGAAGATGAAGAAGAAGTAGCTTCATCTTGGCTACTATAAATGTCTTGACCCCTTAAAATCATTACTTTTTTGTTAGGGCATTGAGAAGCAATGTGGCCTCTCCCAAGACACTTAAAGCATTTGATGTCACTAGACTTGGTGCTAGTGTTTGTTTTTGTCTCTTTTTCTTTACCTTTATCTAGATTTTTGGAGGAAAAAGTATCTTTCTTTTCAAAATTATTTTTCCTACCCTCCCTCTTGTAGCTATCCTTAGACAAAAAAGATGAGTATGAGCTTGCTTTATAACCTTTTCTCAAATTTTGTTGTTCAACCTTTATGCAAAGTTGAACCAAGTCATCCAAATCCCTATAAGGGAGTAGCTCAACCTTATCTCTTATGTCAAAAGATAAACCACTCAAAAATCTAGCAATGGTAAGATTTTCTTCTTCCCTAATACCCGCCCTCATGATATACAACTCCATTGTTTGTCTATATTCTTCAACAGTCAAATTTTTTTGTTGGAGTCGTTGGAGCTTATTGATAAGCTCCCTAGTATAATAAGAGGGTATGTGTCTCCTTCTTAAGGCACTCCTTAATTCGTTCCAATAGTGAATTGGAGGTTCATTATGGAGGCGCCTATCTCTCACAAGAGAGGTCCACCAATACATGGCATGACCTTGGAAACTCAAGGTAGCTAGGGGCACTTTTCTTTCCTCACTCACTTGATGGCAAGTGAAAATTTGTTCCACTTTCATTTCCCAGTCTAGATACCCCTCCACATCATCCTTACCATGAAAATAAGGGAGATCTACCCTAGATTCCCTTGGCTTAGAGGTTCTATGAGTTCTCCTAGGAGGTGGTTGATAGTGATCTCCTAAAGCTAGGCTATCATGCACTGACTCTCCTAAAGTAGAACTATGGGCGTATGAACTATGTGGACCATGATGGTGTTTTCTTTTGTCTTTCTCCTTTAATAAACGAATTTCTTCCTCTAAAAGAGCAAATTGAGCTTCTTTTTCAAGTTTTGCTTGTAATTCTTGCTCTTGCCATAACTTTAATGATCTTAATTCACGTGACAATCTAGAAACACTTTTGTTGTCACTTGAATTAGTATCACTATGAGGAGTAGAAAATTCTTCCATTATAGGTGAAAGATCTTTTTTTATGAATGAACTTTTAAAAGCAATTTTGTTTTTGTGCAAGGTTAAGACTAAGTACTAGGAGGATTATGTATACAAATTGAACTTTGGAGGGAGGTGAGCTACTAAGAGCCACTTAAAAACCAAGCCTCTTCAAGTAAAAATTACTAATCCCCTTTGTAGTTAATCTCTACCAAATTCTTTTCAATGAAATTGTTTTGTTGATGTTTGATGAACTAAAACATACTAGTCGTGAAAGCAAGTAAACAAGTATTAAGCACAAATTAAACTATCTAAACGGTTCCTAGGGTGAGAGCTTGAAAGATACCAAAGATCAATCAAGGACCACTCCCACCAAAGTACTAACGAAAGTTCTATCCCTAAGGAGAGATGGTTGTGTACCAAAGACACTCCCAAGACACTCCTTTAATGGCCAAAAATACAAGTGTAACAAAGACTAAACAACAACTACAAAGTGGCTTAAAATTGTAACCAAAAACAGCCACCAAAATTAGTGATGAATTAGTGACCAATTTTGCAACAAAAATATCAATTAGTAATGAAAATTTGGTCTCTAAATCCGTCACTAATCCTCTGTTTTTTTTTTTTTTAAATTTTTGCAATTACAAATCAAATGAATTCTTCCAAGTCTTCACGGTTTGGTGCAGTCCAGCAAGCACAAAAATTTCCAGCAAAATATGTGTAGTATTTTGGGTGTTTAAGTAGCCAATTCCGAGTGCCTACTAGCTTCCTTTCTCCTCCTTTCCTTAGGCTTCCTTTGATGACCCTTGTAGAACTAGCTTCTAGGAAGATAGACTAGGTCAAACTTAGGCCACACTTTGAGTTAAATCCAATATAGTATAAACCATGAATAGAAAAGAAGAGGAAAGACAAGAGTAGATTAGAATTGACAAATGTAGATGACAATTAAGTAGATGACTAGATGAAGAAGGAATTGCACCTAAAAATTGGTTCTAGAATGGATGCTCAAAACCAAAACACTCAAGAATAGGATAGCTGAAAATTAATGACTTCAAAGCTACTAGAAACCGAGAAGAAATAAAGCAACAAGAGATGAGAAATCAAAAACTCCTTAACTTGGCTTTTGCTTTTCAAATTTTGATTTAGTATTTTTTTTTTTTAACACTTTTGTTCTAAATTTTCTTTTGATCTTTCTTAAAATTTTTTTTTAATCAAATAGGAGTTGCCTTTTTCTTTCAATGTGATTGTGTCACAAGAAGTCTCGGTCACTTTTCTAGGAACACCAAAACCGAATTCAAATTGAAATTCAAATGCCACACAAATTAGGTCAAAATGTAATGAACATGTGACATGCTTTTGTTGCTTGGTTGGTTTATGTAGCACATGCACGGTTTTGGCTCCACAAATTCAAATTCAAATTTGAAACACAAACACAATTTCCAGCACTCCTTTCAATAAACAAGATCAAACCTCACGGATTTAAGAAAAATTTTGAAGACATTTTAGAATTTTTGGAAACCTAAAAATTTCTAAGAAAACTACTAATGATCTAATAGTAGTTTATGAACTCAAAAAATCAAAAATGATGAGCTTATACCATAGGAAATTAGATCTCGGCCAAATCCAGAAAATTGAAACAAGATTCACTTAAACAAAATTCAAACGGTTCACTTAAGCATAGCTAAGAAGTATGAACATCATAAGAACTACACATGACTACTAAACATGGATTTCAAAAATAAAATGACTCAACCATTCAAATTGACCGAATAAAATTGCAAATATGACTCAAGGAAAGTAAAATGATCATAGGCAGAAAATTCCTAATAGGTAAAAGAATTAATGGAGCATGATTCATGGAAGCATATTGACATAAAAGCATATATGAATCATTCAAGCATAAGAAACTAGATCCATCAAATTTAAGGTAAGAAAATAGATCTAGGAAGGAAGCAACTCTAAAATGACATGAACAAAAAGATGAACACAAAAATGAACAATTCACCACGGATCACACAACAAAAGATAAGGATCAAGACTTATCTCTTGAAGACAAAACCGGATGCTCTTGATACCACTTGATGTGCTTCCACTTGGATGCACATAGAATTTCTTCAAGTCTCCATGGTTCCTTAGACGGATGATCAAGGAAGGATGCTCCAAAGAGACTCAAGGTGGCCGAAGCTTGCTTCCTAGCTAAGGTCCAAAGAAGGAAGGCAACCTAACTCTACAAAGGGAAGCACTCAAGGAGGGTAGAGTAGGGTGCAAGGTGACTTTTCGGAGGGAGAGAATTCAAATAAAGAATACTCATTCAATAATTCCAAAAGTAATCACAAGTCTCGGCCATATTGAATATATAGGGAAAATTAGGTTAAAGTGAGACCTTGGGTTAGCCTAAGGTTAAGTAAACCATGGTATGGTTACTTAACTTTAGGCGCCTAGAATTTGAATTCAAAATTCAAATTCTAGGAGCCAAACCCGGAACCTCCATGTGATTAGTTCATTTGGCATGTGATTAGAGAGGCATTTGAGTTGCATTTCGGATCACACCATGTGCATGTGTTGCACATGGCCGAAATGCACACCAAATGTGCTCCTAATTACATGCTAATGTAACTACACATGTAACCTTAATTCACCCTAAATTCACATGACCTCTAAATGTAAATCCTACACTACAAGGCCGGAAATACAAGGCCCAAAGAAAATACAAGGCACCAAGGCCTAATCCTATTCTAACCCTAATCTAATGGGCTTGATACAAAGCCCAACAAAATAAAGTAGTGGGCTTTCCTTGGGCTTGGGCCCAATCTTCATGCATCCTTCTTGCCATTGCTCTAGTAGTTGGGCCCTTAGCCCATGGGCCTCCTCCATCATGTTGCCTCTGCGTAGGCTGTCATCCGCTGGGAGATTCTGTCGTGTTGATCTTGATTAGCCTCTTCTGTTAGGCAGATTGTCTTGATGTTTAGTGTTCGGCTGAGTGCCGGATTCCGCTCGGGGAATGATTGTTGATATTTTTGGTTTTCTCTTTTTGAAGGAGTGCCTCTGAGTAGGCGAATGAGGATTGAGGATCTTATGTATCCCAGAGTATTATTTAGAAAGCCTCTTCAGGCTTAGCTTCACTCGTCGCTTGAGTTGGAAAGCTATCTTCCACTGAGGAAGTCTAAGTCCTTTGACTTGGATATTCTGTTTGGACGATCATGCTTCCATTGGGGAATTTTGCTGATTTGTCTCTGATAGCTTTCACTGGGAGTTCAGCCCAAGAGTGTAAGCTGAGATTTCTCTGGGGAGTATTATTTCGGCAAGCCTCTCGAGGCTCAGTTATTTTGTACAATTGGGGAGTATTATTTCGGCAAGCCTCTCCAGGCTCAGTTATTCTTTGATTGTTGATTTTCTGTTCTTTTGCCTTTTTTGTCGATTTTCGGCTTTTTCTGTCGACTGCTGTCATACACAAGCAATTTTTCTATTTTTTTCTATTTTATGCGATTGCCTCATGACAAGGTCTTTGAATGTATGATGCACAAATGCAAGTTTGATCATTTTGTTAATGTGCAACTTTCTTTATGGCCAATACGGCCGTATCCATTTCAGTATGCCTGTACTGAGTTGAAAATTTGTTCATAACCCTAATTTTAGTACGGGCGTACTGAACATGGTACGGGCGCATTGTTTTTTCTGAAGTTTGATTTTTTTTTTTTTTTTTTTTTTTTGATAAACAGAGAATAAGTGATCTTCCAGTACACCTATCATCTGTATGCATGTATGCAGTATGATGCACCTAATTCTATTTGATTTATTTTTCAAAAGAATTAACCGATGCGTTTCTTTGCTTGGATTTTGCCATTCCTCTAGATGGGCTGTGCGCTGCCGATTTCTATAACCGAGGAATGATGCGTGTTATATCGAGATTGGTGTCATCAACCAAGTGATCCTTTCCTTCCTTTAGAAGACATGTCAACCCTCCTATTGACCACTATATCTCCATGTTTCCACTAGATTATTCTAAAACCGTTTGGGACAAGAGAGAAAAGAAAGGAAAGATATTTTTGTTCAAAAAGTTTGTGTTTTAGAGGGGATTATTATTATTTTGAAAGCGGTTTTTGTAAGAATGGCTGGCCAAGGTAGGCTTATGTGTTTAGGCTTGTTTGATTAAACACTTATGAAGTTAAGAAAGTCTTGTTATTGACATTGTGATTTGACAACTTAGATAGCTTCCCTTGAACCTTTCTTTTTGAATTCAGTTCATGGTACCATCATGGATTTCTTTTGCTTTTTTTGATTGTCCTTATTTTTGCCTGTAGACCCCTAAAATTGTCCGGGTCGGAAATAAGACTCGAAGACTCTCAAAGACCGAAGGAAAGTCAGCCAGAAGGACTCCTGGAAGACCCTAGGATGATTATCTGTAGGTTTAGAGGTCTTAGAGTAGCTTAAAATAAGGATGTGGGAGGATTGAAGCTCAATACGGCCTCCTAGAAGTTCAGTACGGCCGTACTGAACAATTTGAACTACAATACGGCCGTACTGAAACCAATACGGCCGTACTGAAGTTTTTGAACTTCAGTGCGGCCGTACCGAAACCAATACGGCCGTACTGAAGTTTTTGAAACTTCAGTACGGCCGTACTAAATTCAATACGGCCGTACTATAGTTCAAATCTTCAGTACGGGCCGTATTGATGTCAGAGGCCGTACTGCGCCTCACTCCTATATATAGGACGTCATTTGGACGTCATTCCACACTTTTTCACACAGTTTTGACTCTCTCCTTGAGTATTCTGGGGTTTTTGAGCAGTGTTCTGCCCTAGAAATCGCTCTAAGAGTCAATCCGACGAAGTTCTTGAGTCACGAGCCATTTGCTTGAGTCTCGAACTTAGTCGAAGGGAAATCTTTTGGATTTCCATAGTCAAAAATTATTTTTTAGGAAGGAGCGAGCGAGCTTGTAGAGGGAGGGAGCGCCAAAAAGCCTCCTAAACTTCATTGATATATAAAAAGCACGCTTCAAGAGGTTTCTTCTCTAAAAATCCCTTCTTTTACCGCTTTCTGATTGTTGCATATTTAAATTCGTCATCATGTAGGTATTTAATATATAATCGTTTATAATAAATAGGGGTAATTTAGTAATTTTACACTGTTATTTATGAAATAATCCGTCATAGGGAACCCGAAAGGGGCGTTGTGGGGTGCTAACACCTTCCCCGCACGTAATCGACTCCCTTACCCAACTCTGGTTGTAATGGCCAAGGTTGATTTGCGAAAATCAATTGCCTTATCCCTTTTTCCAATGTTTTGAGTAAAACATTGGTGGCGACTCCAAGAACCCTACCTTTTGCGAAAACCACTAATCCATGGAGGGTCCCGCTTGGGATTAACATGGATTGGTGAATCATTTAATAAAATTGTTAGTTCGATAAGGTCTCATTTTGAGAATAAGTCGTTTTAACAATCCACCATTTTTCCAAAACTCAATAAGAGTCCGACCATCGTCGCGAATGCCAAGGTCCGTTTCGGCGGGTGGCGACATTGCCTGAAACACCCCTTTGTGGTGTCTCAGCGGACCCTTGTTTTTGTTCATTTTTGCAACCCTAATTTTTGCCTAGGTCACCCTTTTGTGGGATTCCTAGCGGGTTCTCTGCTCTTATTTTTGTGCAGTCCCCTTTTTGGGTTTCCTGCCGAGCTTTTTGTTTTTAAGACCTTGTCTTTAAAGGATTTCTTTTTTATCCATGATGGCACTTGTCGAGGCCAAGGAAAGGTGCTCCAAGCTGTCACACACACTTCCACATAAAAATGATGCGGGTTTATTGTTATTAAGACGATTTTAACCTCATTCATGCTTATTCAAACAGGGTTAAAAATGATGCGGTCTAGAGATTTATTGTAAGCGAGAAGAGAAGCAGTAAGAAATAATAAAGAATGATTTTATTATAATTCAAGTGGAAACATGTGCCCTATCGAGGCTCGGGGGTCGGGCTGTCCCCGAGGAGTGATCTCTAATAGTCATCAAGTCTATACATCCCTATCGGAAGAAAAAGAACACTTGATGACGACGACCGGCCTTGACGCTTGTGAGCTGGCCTTCCTAAAGATCTGGCTTAAAGAACGTCGAGAAGGATCTTGGTTCCTCCTCGTCCTTTGATCTTTATTAGGGTTGTATCCTAACCCTTTTTTCCTCGGATTATTCCTCGGTTTTCTTTTTTTCTTTTTCCTTTATTCTTGGGAGCTTTATCATGAAGATCTTCGGGAGTGTAGATCCTGCCACTCTTAGTCATGCCCCCAAGTCTAGCGATGTTAGAGATATCGCTGTCGGCATAAGAATGGATGTCGTATATCCATGGCACAGCCTTATTCGATTCGTAGGGAAAACGACTTGGAGCAGTGATCCTTAACGGTGTCGGACCTTCCCCTTTATTTGTCTTGATCACCAACAACAGAGTTGATGTGTGTTCGCTTGGCGCGGTTGTTGGCGAAAGGCGTGCGATCCATTCTGAACGTACGCATCGATTAATTCTTTCTTTTTATTAATGTTATTTAATGAATTACTCGGAGGGATGTATGCAAATGAATGACTATGAAATGCAAAAGCAATTGAAAGATTTCATAGATATCAAAAATTTGATTTATTAATCAAAAAGTGTACAACTCATTATACAATGCTTTGAAGCAATTTTTTACAAAATGAGAAAAGCCGATAGAAACCCACAGGCGGGTTCATGTTTCTTCTCCATTCAACTTCGGCTTCCTCTACATGACGGGCCATTGCTTCGGCTTGCGTATGGATCGCTCGGCACATATTATCACTGATTTTTTGAGCGTCCTTCGCCGTTTGAATGTGGTAGTTGATCATGGCTTGCAGCTCATTAAGCTCGTCTTCGGCTCGATCCTTCTCCTCTCGGAGCTTAGCCATATGTGCTAGTCCTTCCCTTTCCTTCTTGCGAAAATCGGAAAGGCTTGCGGTTTGTTGTTGAGCAACTTCCCGCCATTGCTGCACATCGGATCGAGTCAAGAATAAATCTTCTTGCATATCCTTGATCAACTGTGCCTGCCTTGCATATTCGGCTTCAAGGTGTGCTATCTTTGCGTCGACATCTTGGAGTTGACTACTCGGTTCGACCTTTGGCATTTTGGATGCCCGAATAGCCTTCTCATTAAGGTTAGCACACTCGTCCTTGAGCCGCTCTATCTCATGGTCTTTTTTCTTGCACTGCCTTTGTAGACCGTCAATGGCGAAACTGGATTCTTCGTCTTTCTTTTCAAGAACTCTCATCTGAGCTCCCATGATTTCCAGCTTCTTGGTCAAGGCATCGACTTGTTCTTGCAGCAACCTCCTCGTAACTGCGGTTGCGCAAGAGGTAGATGGTTGAGGCACTCCCCTCTCGCTCCTCCAAGTCTCGTAGTCGGTAGAGACAGATACCCGAGGCTTTCCAAGCTCTCGATCTCCCTCATAGATTGGTCTCTCCCACGCCCTAATGACAGCGTGCATGTCCCTTTGATGCTCGGAATCAAAGGGGAAACACAATCCTCCAAGCTCCTCTTTAGTAGGAACAATCTGAGTCCTCATAAGTTGCCTCATAGCCAATCTAGGTGAATAAGCTATGCAACCTCTGAGGCCCATCAACGGTATGCTTGGGTAACTGCCGCATCTCATCAATACATTGCTCGGACGGAACCAAGGACAAACCCATGTGAAGTGCTCAATGCTCCACTGTTCCATCTCTTCCTTCCATTCGGAAGCATAACGGCGGCATATGGGGATATTCGATAAGTTCCTCAACGGATCGGGCAAAGTCCCCATGTGACTAGAGGCGTAGAAGTGTGTGATGCTCCACACATATAACAAGGAGGTGCAGCATCGAATAATCCTCCCTTGCTTCTGCTGAGATATGTTGACAGAAAGCAAGGTGTCGGCAAGAATGGCAGGCACGGGACTCTTCATGTGCACGTCCCAGGCAAAGAAAGCGTCCATAGCAGCATGGTCCACTGTATTAGCGTGAAAGGGGAATAGGATCGTCCCAAACACGGCTAACGCTAGAGTCTTGTTGAAAGCTAACCAATCTCCCTCACCAGCTAAGGAAGAAAGGTGATCCTCAATCATAGCGAGCTTCCAACCTTTCATACTACCGTTCCCCACTAGGGCAGCTGATCGTGATGGTAGTTTGACTTGAGTGGCGACCCTCTCTACGGCCACATAATTACCATGAAAAACATAGACCCCTGTTGATTTGGGCCATCGCAGCATGAGCTCGTACTCCTCGAGAGTAGGAACTAAGTCAAACTGGGGGAACTCGAAGCAATGCAGATCGAGACTCCAAAAGTGAACCAATGCTCTCAGAAAGGCCGGATCCACACAAATCTTCATCAAATCGAGAACTCGTCCATATGATTTTTCGAATCCAATACGAGCCTCATGTGGCATCAAAGAACAGAGGTGGTCCAACCTCTCGGCACGGTATAATAAGAAGTCCACTTTCTTCAACTGCCCTTGTACTCCCCTAGATCCCTCCATGATCTATGTCGCCACCGGCCCGAAACGGGCTTTTGGCATTCGCGAAGGATGGTTGGACTCTTTTATTTGTTTAAAAATGGTGGATTGCTAGAATGACTTATTCTCAAACTGAGACCTCGTCAAACGAGCAATTTTATTAAAAGGCTCACCAATCCATGTTAATCCCAAGCGGGACCCTCCATAGATTAGCGGTTTTCATAAAAAGGAAGGGTTCATGGAGTCGCCACCAATGTTTTACTCAAAACATTGGAAAAAGGGATAAGGCAATTGATTTTATAAATCAACTTCGGTCATTACAACCAGAGTTGGGTAAGGGAGTCGGTTACGCGTGGGGAAGGTGTTAGCACCCCACAGCGCCCCTTTCGGGTTCCCTATGACAGATTATTTCTAAAAATAATAGTGCGAAATTACTAAATTACCCCTATTTATTCTAAGCAATTATGAATTAACTATCTACATGATGACAGTTTAAATATATACACACAGAAAGCGGTAAAAGAAGGGATTTAAAGAAGAAACCTTTGAAGCGTGCTTTTATATATTCAAATAGATGTTAGGAGGCTTTTTGGCGCTCCTTCCCTCTACAAGCTCGCTCGCTCCTCCCCTAAAATAAAATTTTTAACTATGGAAATCTCAAAGATTTCCCTTCGACTAGGTTCGAAACTCAAGCAAATGGCTCGTGTCTCAAGAACTTTGTCGGATCAACTCTTCGAGTGATTTCTAGGCAGAGCACTGCTCAAAAAAACCCAGAATACTCAAGAAGAGGGTTAAAACTCAGTAAAAAAGTGTAGAATGACGTCCCATTGACATCATATTTATAGGGATGAGGCTCAATACGGTCTCTGGGGGTCAATACGGTCCGTATTGAAGTTTTGAACTACAATACGGCCGTATTGAATTAAATACGGCCGTATTGAAGTTCAAAAACCTCAATACGGCCGTATTGAAGTTCAGTGCAGCCGTATTGAGTTCAAAAACCTCAATACGGCCGTATTGAAGTTCAGTGCAGCCGTATTGAGTTCAGTGCAGCCGTATTGAAGTTCAGAAACTTCAATACGGCCGTACTGAACCCTTGGGAGGCCGTATTAGGCTTCATTCCCTCCACTTTCTTATTTTTTTGCTACTCTAAGTCCTCTAAACCTATAGAGAACCCTCCTTGGGCCTTCTGGAAGTCCTTCTGGCTGATCTTCCTTCAGTCTTCGAGAGTCTTCAAGCTTTATTTCCGACCCGGACAATTTTAGGGGTCTACAGCTGCCCCCCCTTTACTTAGTCGGACGACCTTTTGGTGTACCGGCTGACAAGTAAAGGAGTTGACCCAATTGTCCGGGTGATGTGCCAACCTTCTGACTTGTAGCGTCTTCCGGTGGAAAATTGTTGAGTAGCCTCTCCAGGTTGAGTTTGCCCTCTTCAGGGTGAGTATTAGTCGTCGCCTCTCCAGGCTCATTGCATACCTCGGTGCTCTGGACATCTGGGTAGCTGGGTATTGCCTCTCCAGGCTTGTGCATACCTCGGTGCTCTGGACATCTGGGTAGCTGAGTATTGCCTCTCCAGGCTTGTGCATACCTCGGTGCTCTCGACAACTGGGTAGCTGAGTATTGCCTCTCCAGGCTTGTGCATACCTCGGTGCTCTCGACAACTGGGTAGCTGAGTATTGCCTCTTAGGCTTTGTGCATACCTCGGTGCTCTCGACAACTGGGTAGCTAAGTATTGCCTCTCCAGGCTTGTGCATACCTCGGTGCTCTCGACAACTGGGTAGCTGAGTATTGCCTCTCCAGGCTTGTGCATACCTCGGTGCTCTCCACAACTGGGTAGCTGAGTATTGCCTCTTAGGCTTTGTGCATACCTCGGTGCTCTCGACAACTGGGTAGCTGAGTATTGCCTCTCCAGGCTTGTGCATACCTCGGTGCTCTCGACAACTGGGTAGCTGAGTATTGCCTCTCCAGGCTTGTGCATACCTCGGTGCTCTCGACAACTGGGTAGCTGAGTATTGCCTCTCCAGGCTTGTGCATACCTCGGTGCTCTCGACAACTGGGTAGCTAAGTATTGCCTCTCAGGCTTTGAGATGATTTTGTCTTCACAGTCCACGATGCTGCTTCGACGATTTTTCTGATTTTGTGCCGCTGAGGGCTGGATAACGCAGGGATCCGTCTAGGGGATGTGCAGTCATTCATAGGTTCTTGTGCCCCAACTTGCATTTGCATAGTTGGTACCCATGGGGAATTTTTGACTCCTTGGGGTGTAGACACAGATGCTCTTCTTGAATTGAGTGATGCCTTATGTTTGGCTGACGTCCTTTGACGTTGGTGGAGTATCCCGATTATCCTTATTCGGGTGTCTCTCTTTGATTTTCTGATTTTGTAGCCTCTATGTAGGCTATTATCCACTGGGGGTTCTGGATGTTGATTTTGATTAGCCTCTTCTGTTAGGCAGATTATCTTGACGCTTGATGTTTGGCTGAAAAGCCAGATTCCACTTGGGGAATGGTTTATTGATATTTTTTATTTTTCTTCTTTTGTAGGGGTGCCTCTTGAGTAGGCGACTGGGGATTTGGGGATCTTATGTATCCCAGAGTATTATTTAGGAAGCCTCTACAGGCTTAGACTCACTCAACGCCTGAGTTGGAGAGCTATTTTCCACTGAGGAAGTTTTAAGTCCTTTGACTAGATATTTTGCTTGGATGATCGCGCTTCCATTGGGGATTTTGACGATCTTGCTTTGATAGCTCTCGCTGGGGATTTGTTCCATGAGCTTAAGCTGAGGTTTCTCTGGGGAGTATTATTTCTGCGAGCCTCTCCAGGCTCAATTATTCTGAGAGAGTATTATTTCGGCGAGCCTCTCCAGGCTCAATTATTCTGTAAGAGTATTATTTCGGCAAGCCTCTCCAGGCTCAGTTATTCTGAGAGAGTATTATTTCGGCAAGCCTCTCCAGGCTCGGTTATTCTTGTACGTTTTATTGATTTTTTGTTCAGCCCAAGAGTGCAAGCGGAGATGTCTCTTGGGGAGTATTATTTCGACAAGCCTCTCCAGGCTCAATTATTCTGTGTGATGAGGGAGTATTATTTCCGCAAGCCTCTCCAGGCTCAATTATTCTGTGGGAGTATTATTTCGGCAAGCCTCTCCAGGCTCAGTTATTCTGTATGATTTTTGGATTTTCTGTTCAGCCCAAGAGTGCAAGTTGAGATGTCTCTTGGGGAGTATTATTTCGGCAAGCCTCTCCAGGCTCAATTATTCTGTATGAGTATTATTTCGGCAAGCCTCTCCAGGCTCAATTATTCTGTACGAGTATTATTTCGGCAAGCCTCTCCAGGCTCAGTTATTCTGAGAGAGTATTATTTCGGCAAGCCTCTCCAGGCTCAATTATTCTGTGGGAGTATTATTTCGGCGAGCCTCTCCAGGCTCAATTATTCTGTACGAGTATTATTTCGGCAAGCCTCTCCAGGCTCAATTATTCTGTACAATTTTGTGGATTTTCTATGTTTGCCTTTTATCGATTTTTGGGCTTTTTCCATATTTTGCCTTTTTATTGATTTTGGCTTTTTCTGTATTTCGCCTTTTTGTTGATTTTGGCTTTTTCTGTATTTCGCCTTTTTTTGTTGATTTTGGCTTTTTCTGTATTTTTGCCTTTTTTGTTGGTTTTGGCTTTTTCTGTACAGAAATGTCTCTGAGGAGTATTATTTTGGCGAGCCTCTCCAGGCTCAATTATTCTGAGAGAGTATTATTTCGGCGAGCCTCTCCAGGCTCAATTACTCTGAGAGTATTATTTCGGCGAGCCTCTCCAGGCTCAATTATTCTGTATGATGCTGTTGATTTTCTGAATTTCTTCATTTTGTTTGTTGCTGTCATACACAAGCAATTTTTCCTATTTTTCTATTTTATGTAATTGCCTCATGAATAGGTCTTTGAAAATTTCTTTGTGGCCAATACGGCCATATCCATTTCAGTACGTCTGTTTTGAATTGAAAATTTTGTTCATAACCCTGATTTTAGCACGGGTGTACTGAACGTGGTACGGGCGCATTGTTTTTTCTGAAGTTTATATTTTTTGTTTGTTTTTTTGTTTTTTTTTTGTTTTTTGTTTTTTGTTTTTTCAATAAACAGAGAATAAGTGATCTTCTAGTACACCTATCATCTGTATGCATGTATGCGGTATGATGCACCTAATTCTATTTGATTCTTTTTTCAAAAGAATTAACCGATGCGTTTCTCTGTTTGGATTTTTGCCATTCCTCTAGACGGGCTGTGCGCTGCCGATTTTTGTAACCGAGGAATGATGCGTGTTATATTGAGATTTGGTGTCATCAACCAAATGATTCTTCCCTTCCTTTAGAAAATGTGTCAACCCTCCTATTGACCACTATATCTCCATGTTTCCACTAGATTATTCTAAAATCGTTTGGGACAAGAGAGAAAAGAAAGGAAAGGTACATTTTTTCGAAAGTTTGTGTTTTAGAGGGGATTTATTTTGAAAAATGGTTTTTGTAAGAATGGCTGGCCAAGGTAGGCTTATGTGTTTAGGCTTGTTTGATTAAACACTTATGAAGTTAAGAAAATCTTGTTATTGACGTTGTGATTTTGACAACTTAGATAGCTTTCCTTGAACCTTTCTTTTTGAATTCGGTTCATGGTACCATCATGGATTTCTTTTGTTGTTTTGATTGTCCTTATTTTTTGCCTAAAACACCCTTTTGTGGTGTCTTAGCGGACCTTTGTTTTTGTTTATTTTTGTAACCCTAACTTTTGCCTAGGTCACCCTTTTGTGGGATTCCTAGCGGGTTCTTTGCTCTTATTTTTGCGCAGCCCCCTTTTTTGGGTTTCCTGCCGAGCTTTTTGTTTTAAGGATTTCTTTTTATCCATGATGGCACTTATTGAAGCCAAGAAAAGGTGCTCCAAGTTGTCACACACTTCCACATAAAAAGATGCGGGTTTATTTTTATTAAGACGATTTTAACCTCATTTATGTTTATTCAAACAGGGTCAAATAATGTGGTTTAGAATTTTATTGCGAGCAAGAAAAGAAGTGATGGAAGATCTTTGGAGGAGGCCGGATTGGTGTAGCTTCCTTCAAGTCTTTCCCTAGATCTTTGGCTCCTAGAATCCTTCCAATGCTTGTGTAAGGCTCCAAGGGAGGAGGGAGCCTCACGGCCACCTCAAGATGGTGGAGAAATCCTCTCAAGAATGCGCCACTCTTGGTGAAAGGATAAGCATTCTTCAACCCGCCACACTTGTCCTTGGAAAAGTGATAAGAGAATGGTTTTTGCACAAAGAGGTTTAGGACCTTTGGGGAGGAGAGAAATCTGTTCTCAAATCTGAATACTCATTTCTCATAAATGCCAAAAGTGTTATACAAGTGAAATTTTGAGGCTATATAGGCGTGGCCACCTAGAGTTTAAGTTAGACTAGACCATGGTTCACTAGGAACCATGGATGGTTCCGTCCAACTTAGGGAGCAAGAAAGGCTAGACCATGGTTCTCTAGGAACCATGGTTGAACCTTCCTAAACCGCCCTTGTGTAGGAGAGAAAGGAGGTCCAAGCATTTGGCCAAGTGTGCACCAATGTGAACACAAGGTGTGAACACAAAGGTGTGGACGGTTTTGATTGGTTCATTTAACTCCATCCGGTTTTGAAAATGGTTCCTTTGGTTTAGTTAGGTTCATTCAATGTGAATGGAACCTAGCTAAATCAAATCTATGAAAAATTAGGAGTTAAATGAGTCCAATATGTCAAACCTTTATCCTAAGACCACATTTGGCTAAAATGCTAGGAGCACACTTTAGTCTACTAATGCCACTCCTATGCCTACTTTAAAAGAAAAAGAAAAAGGTGCCTCAAAATACAAAGGCAAACAAACCTATACAAAGTCTACTATATACAATGGAACTACTCAAGAAACTACTAAGGAGAAAAGTACACAATACTCATGGTGAGCAAGGGTCTAAGAAGCACCTCCTCCTTAGATGTCTCTTCTAGCTTCCTTACCATGGACCTTGTCAAAGGTCCAATGGCCTTTATGTATTCCTCTTCCTTGGATGGTCCTCCATCATACCCTCCTTCTTTGGAAGGATCTGTCCTCAGATCTACCTCTTCATCATCCATGTTAGCATTCCCTGAAAAAGGCATAAGATCACAAACATTAAATGTATTACTAACACCATAATCAGAAGGTAAATCTATTTTGTAGGCATTTTCATTTATTCTTTGGAGTACTTTGAATGGACCATCTCCTCTTGGACTGAGTTTAGACTTCCTTTGAGTAGGAAATCTTTCCTTTCGCAAATGAAGCCAAACTAAGTCTCCTTCCTCAAAAATAATTTGCTTTCTCCCTTTGTTGTTGTATTCCATATATTTTTGAGTTTGTTTTTCTATGTGGTCTTTAACCTTCTCATGGAGTTTTCTTATAAAATCAGCCTTAGAAACTCCTTCTTTGTGAACATAAGAAGAAGTACTAGGCAAAGGAAGTATATCCAAAGGTGTGAGAGGGTTAAAGCCATAAACAACCTCAAAAGGAGAAAGATTGGTAGTCTTGTGGACTACCCTATTATATGCAAACTCTATATGAGGAAGATGTTCATCCCAAGACTTCTTGTTGTTCTTTAAAATGACCCTCAATAGAGTAGATAAGGATCTATTTACTACTTCAGTTTGCCCATCGGTTTGTGGGTGACAAGTAGTAGAAAATAGAAGTTGAGTTCCTAGTCTTTCCCAAAGTGTTTTCCAAAAGTGACTAAGGAACTTAACATCCCTATCCGAGACTATTGTTTTAGGGATTCCATGTAATCTCACAACTTCTTTAAAGAATAGCCTTGAGATATGGCTAGCATCATCTACCTTGTGGCATGGAATAAAGTGAGCCATCTTTGAAAATCGGTCCACTACCACAAAGATAGAATCATGACCCCTTTGGGTTCTTGGGAGACCAAGTACAAAATCCATGCTAATGTCTTCCCAAGGGGTGCTAGCTATAGGTAGAGGTGTATAGAGTCCATGAGGCATAACTTTTGATTTAGCTTGTAAACAAGCTATGCATTTTGAGAAATGCCTTTGGACGTCTATTCTCATGTGTGGCCAATAAAATTTTTCTTTTACAAAACTTAGAGTTTTATCAACTCCAAAATGGCCCATGAGACCTCCTTCATGACTTTCCTTTACTAAGAGCTTTCGAATGGATCCTTTGGGTATGCAAATCTTTCCCATTTTATACAAGTACCCATCATTGATGTAGAATCCATCAAAGGCTCTTTTAAGACATTGCTTGTAAGTGGACTGAAAATCTAGATCATTTTCATACAATTCCCTAATGTTGTCAAATCCAAGAATTTGGGAACTCAAGGTAGCAAGTAATGTGTATCTTCTAGAAAGGGCATCTGCCACCACATTACTTTTTCCCTTCTTGTACTTGATAACATATGGAAATTGCTCTAAATATTCTACCCACTTAGCATGTCTTTTGTTTAACTTACCTTGCCCTCTCAAATACTTTAGTGACTCATGATCGGTATGAATGATGAAATCCTTAGTCACTAAGTAATGCTCCCAAGTTTTGAGGGCTCTTATAAGAGCATAGAGCTATTTATCATAGGTGGGATAATTCAAGGTGGGACCTCTAAGTTTTTCACTAAAATAAGCAATGGGGTGGCCACCTTGAAGTAGGACCGCACCTATTCCAAGACCACTTGCATCACATTCTAGCTCAAAAGTTTGAGAAAAGTTTGGAAGAGCTAGAATAGGTGCATGTGTAAGTTGGTCTTTTAAGTTATGAAAAGCCTTTTCTTGCTTCTCCCCCCATACAAAAGGCACATCCTTCTTGACCAACTCATTAAGAGGAGATGCTATGGTGGAGAAGTCCTTAACAAACCTCCTATAAAAGCTTGCTAATCCATGGAAACTCCTAATGTCTCCCACATTCTTAGGGGTAGGCCACTCTTGGATGGCTCTAACCTTCTCGGGATCCACCTTAACCCCTTCCTTGCTAACTATAAACCCTAAGAAATTCACACTTTCTTTGCAAAATGTACACTTTTCTAAGTTAGCATAAAGATGGTTTTCCCTAAGAAGAAGCAAGACATTTCTAAGGTGTCCTAGGTGTTCTTTAAGGCTTTTACTATAGATTAGGATATCATCAAAATAAACAACTACAAATCTACCTATACAATCCCTTAAGATATGGTTCATTAACCTCATAAAGGTGCTAGGAGCATTGGTCAAACCAAAAGGCATGACTAACCATTCATATAATCCAAACTTGGTTTTAAAAGCGGTTTTCCATTCATCTCCTTCTTTAATCCTTATTTGATGATAACCACTCTTAAGATCAATTTTAGAAAATATGAGTGCTCCATGCAACTCATCTAGCATGTCATCTAACCTAGGGATTGGATGCCTATACTTAATGGTTATATTATTTATAGCTCTACAATCTGTACACATTCTCCAAGTCCCATCTTTCTTTGGAACTAAAAGAACTGGCACAGCACAAGGGCTTAAGCTCTTTTGAACCCATCCCTTCTTCATCAAATCTTCAACTTGGGTCTCTATTTCTTTTGTTTCTTGGGGGTTGGTCCTATAGGCGGGCCTATTGGGTAGGCTTGCCCCAGGAACCAAATCAATTTGATGTTCTATTCCCCTTAAAGGAGGAAGCCCACTTGGAACTTCTTTGGGAAATAAGTCATCAAATTCTTTTAAAAGGTTTTGAACCCCCTTTGGTAGAGACTCAAATCCAAGATTTGTGGCAGCAAGTGTCTCTTTAGTATAGAGAAGGAAAAGAGGTTGATCAACTAGGAGACATTGTTTAATGGAATGATTTATAGAAAATTGACTCCTAGGAACAACTACCTTGGAAGGGACACTTCCTCCCAACTCTATAACCTTCTCACCCTCTCTTTCACAACTTAAGAGGTTTTTTTTTTCTTTTTTTTTTTCTTCCTCAATTTTCTTTTTCATTGCCACTTGATCTTCTAACACTTGGGAAGGTGTAAGAGGGATCAAGGTATGCTTTTTACCTAGGTGGACTAGGCGAATCTAATTGGTGACACCATCATGGATGGCTTGTCTATCATGTTGCCACGGCCTACCAAGTAAAATATGACTTGCATCCATGGGAATGATATCACATAAAATTTCATCTTTGTATTTCCCAATGGAAAAAGGCACATTTACTTGATCTTTGACTTCTATAGGTCCATCCTCATTAAGCCATTGAAGTTTGTAAGATTTAGGATGGGCTATAGTAGTCAAGTTAAGCTTATCAACTAACCTTTGGCTTACAAAATTGTTACAAGAGCCACTATCCACAATGAGAGAACATGTTTTCTTGAAAATCTTACACCTTGAATGAAAGAGATTCTCTCGTTGTGATTGGTCTTGTTCTTTAAGTTGGTTAGTTAATAACCTATGGGCAATTAATAGATCACCCTCACATGGTGCTTCCTCACTAGAACTATGACTTTCGTCTTCTCCATTTGAGGAGGATGAAGAAGATGAATCACTTAGGATCTCATTGCCCCTAATGATCATGGTCTTTTTCGTTGGGCATTGGGAAGCTATGTGTCCCCTTCCTAAGCACTTAAAACACTTAATGGAACTAGTTCTAGATTCATGGGAAGGTCTTTCCTTAGGTTTCTCCTTTAGTGACTTATCCTTTGAATAGGAGGGGGTACCCTCCTTCTTAAAGTCTTTCTTAGGGTAGGGGGTAGTTTCCTTCCTAAAACTAGGCTTTCTCTTTAATTGTTGTTCTACCCTCACACAAAGTTGAATTAGTTCATTTAAGTCTCTATAGGGCAATAACTCAACTTTATCCCTAATCTCTAGGTTTAAGCCACTTTGAAACCTAGCTATGGTGGTTCTTTCTTCCTCCCTAATTCCCGCTCTCATCATAAGCAACTCCATTTGTTGCCTATATTCCTCAACACTCAAATTTCTTTGTTGGAGTCTTTGGAGCTTGTCCATTAACTCCCTCTCAAAGTATGGAGGAATGTGTCTTCTCCTCAAGGCACTCCTTAGCTCATTCCAATATTGGATTGGAGGCTCATGATGCATTTGTTTTTCTCTAACTAGGGAAGTCCACCAATACATGGCATACCCTTGAAAGCTAAGAGTAGCCATGGGAACCTTTCGGTCTTCACGTACATTGTGGCAAGTGAAGAGTTGTTCGACCTTCATCTCCCAATCTAAATAGTCATCCACACTATCCTTGCCATGGAAGGGAGGAAGGTCAAACCTAGGTTCTCTAGGAGTTGTTTCATGCCTAGGCCTATGGTGCCTAGGGGGTCTTTGGTAGTATCCATCATCATGATGACTACTATGCAACCCTTCACTTGTTGGTGAATGTGTGTGCGAGTGATAGCTTTTGGGCCTAGAAGGTCCATGACCCTCATGGCCGTGGGGTTTGCTAGTCTCACCCACAACAAGTTTATTTAACAACTCTCTAATTGTTTCATTGTTTTTTTCATTTTCTAGTTCTTTTTTTCTAATGTACTCCCTAAGTTCCCTAAGTTCTTCCTTAGTACTCTTATGACTCTTAGGGGAGTGATGACCATGCACACTACTATTATGAGAATGATCACTCATTTTTGCAAGGTAAAGGTTTTCACAAGTCTTTGAAAATTGCCAAGTGAGTGATAAAAGTTTTCACAAAAGCTTGTAGTTTTTGGTGTAGTACTAAGTACTTAGAGGTCTAAGTATACAAGTTGCACTATCAAGGGAGGTGAGCTCTAAGGAGCCTCTTAATAACCAAGCCTCTTCAAGTGGAAATTACTAAACCCCTTTGTACTTTTCTTACAAAACAAGGTTTCACACAAGACAAGTAAAGTAGTGTGTGTGTGTGCACGAAACCCCTAGTAGGCAATAGAAGCCTTCTAAACGAACCTAGGAGCTAAACAATTAAAATGAAAGCAAATAAAGCATATACTAGTCGGTTATCCTAAGGTGAAAGTCCAAGTAGCACCTAAGGCTTTTTGGGACACTTTCACCAACCTAGAAATTCGGTTTTATGAAAGCTAAAAACTATATCTAGACGGTTCCTAGTGGAAGCCCAAGGTGGCACTTAAAGCCTTTGGTGACTCTTCCACAAGCACTAATCCGAGGCTAAGAGAATTAAGTAGGACTATTTAGGAGGTGGTGGAGCTTACTTAATGTCCAAGTAGCCACCCCTAAATGCAAGTTGAATACAAGAAAAATCACACAAAACTAATCAACAAAATTATGAAGTTACACTCAAATATTCAACACAAAACAATGGTTCTTCTTGGCCAATCTTCCACCAAGGCAGCTGGGACAGTTTGGTGCAGTTTTGAACCCCAGGGACACGCCCCAAATTGGCTGGAACCAAGTCTTCTTCAAGGCCTTACAAACAGCCACAAAGTTCCACCAAAGCCGCCACAAAGATGCACCAAACCCGCCACCAATCTACACCAAAGCCGCCACCAATTGCCACCAATTTTCACCTACAAATTCAAAGCAAAATTTGGCTGCACAAGGAGCAAACAAGTCAGCCTCTCTTAAGGTGTTTCACTCAGCAATTTTGTACCTCAATCCTCCTTCAAGGCTAAACTCCTTTGAGGTCAACCATATGCCTCAATTATACCTTCCTTCCAAGTGTAATGACTTGAACAAGGCCTATAACTTCACCAAGCTTAGCAAGCACAACAAGAGAGGGAAAGAGGCCAAAGAAGTAAAACTGAAAAGCACAATTTAGGAAAGGCAAAACTCTAATGGAAATTGATGAGACAAACAAAGAGAGCCAAAAAGACACAAAGCAACAAATAAGACTAATTTCAAAGCTAGCACTCAAAAGATTTTCCTAAGAATGGCACTAGATTTGATTACAAAAAACCAAAAACAAAATTTGTGCAATGCTAAGATGATTTTTAAAACTCTTTTCAGCCACTGGACAGTGAGGAAACCACATACAAAAATTCACACAAAAATCAGTAGGCCAAGTGCTACAAATTGCTAATTTTTCAACTTGAATTTTTCTATGCTCTTTTGTTTCTTTTGTTTTCTTTTCTTGTTCTTTTCTTTTTGAATTCTCTTTTTCTTTCTTTTCTTTCTTTAAACACAGAATGTTAAGCACTTTAAACAGAGGCCAATCACAAATTCAAAGGTTTCCAAGTGGTGGAGAAAAGAAGAGAAAGAAGAGAAGAAAATCACAAGTGCACTTAGGCAAAAATTTCAGCACTTTTTTGTACTAGTTTTGTTCCAATTTTGTCACCTCTTTTAGCACACTTAAAGAATGTTTTCTAGGCACTTCTTTCTCTGTTTTCTTTAATCAAAGCAAGCACAAGACACACAAAAGAATTGCTGGTCAACAATTGCTATGAAACTAATAGCAAAGAATTTCAAGAAAAATGACTCTAGAACATGTTAGATCTAATAACATGCATAGGAATTAATTTGTGAGCACTCTAAGAATGATTTTAACATGCAACCAGCAATGACACAACTCAAGAACAGTGGTTAATATTTCAAGATTCAAAAAGAAAAAGGGACCACACGGATTTAATGACAAGCAAAGCAACTACACATGACACTAAGACAAAACTAGTGGATTCAAAAAGGAAAAGCATGCATTCTTGTTTCTTTCTTGAACTTTCTTTTTAGACCGAAACTTATAGGGACTCAAAAGAAGAGAAAGACAATCCTAAAGCATGGAGAAAGACATACAAAGATTACCTACAGCACATACCAAGATTGATTCACAAGAATTAGCAAAAATGAATCAAGAAAAACAAGACAATGTGAGTGAATTCTATAGATTTATAAGTGTGACACAAGAATCACTCAAGGCACATACCAAGACTCAAAGAAAAGGAAAAAGAAGACAAGGAGAATAGAACAAGACTCAAGCAAGATTATGCAAGATACACAAAAAGAAAACAAGGAAGCAAGGGAATTCGGATTACTTGGAGACCTAGCTCTTGATACCAAATGATGGAAGATCTTTGGAGGAGGCCGGATTGGTGTAGCTTCCTTCAAGTCTTTCCCTAGATCTTTGGCTCCTAGAATCCTTCCAATGCTTGTGTAAGGCTCCAAGGGAGGAGGGAGCCTCACGGCCACCTCAAGATGGTGGAGAAATCCTCTCAAGAATGCGCCACTCTTGGTGAAAGGATAAGCATTCTTCAACCCGCCACACTTGTCCTTGGAAAAGTGATAAGAGAATGGTTTTTGCACAAAGAGGTTTAGGACCTTTGGGGAGGAGAGAAATCTGTTCTCAAATCTGAATACTCATTTCTCATAAATGCCAAAAGTGTTATACAAGTGAAATTTTGAGGCTATATAGGCGTGGCCACCTAGAGTTTAAGTTAGACTAGACCATGGTTCACTAGGAACCATGGATGGTTCCGTCCAACTTAGGGAGCAAGAAAGGCTAGACCATGGTTCTCTAGGAACCATGGTTGAACCTTCCTAAACCGCCCTTGTGTAGGAGAGAAAGGAGGTCCAAGCATTTGGCCAAGTGTGCACCAATGTGAACACAAGGTGTGAACACAAAGGTGTGGACGGTTTTGATTGGTTCATTTAACTCCATCCGGTTTTGAAAATGGTTCCTTTGGTTTAGTTAGGTTCATTCAATGTGAATGGAACCTAGCTAAATCAAATCTATGAAAATTTAGGAGTTAAATGAGTCCAATATGTCAAACCTTTATCCTAAGACCACATTTGGCTAAAATGCTAGGAGCACACTTTAGTCTACTAATGCCACTCCTATGCCTACTTTAAAAGAAAAAGAAAAAGGTGCCTCAAAATACAAAGGCAAACAAACCTATACAAAGTCTACTATATACAATGGAACTACTCAAGAAACTACTAAGGAGAAAAGTACACAATACTCATGGTGAGCAAGGGTCTAAGAAGCACCTCCTCCTTAGATGTCTCTTCTAGCTTCCTTACCATGGACCTTGTCAAAGGTCCAATGGCCTTTATGTATTCCTCTTCCTTGGATGGTCCTCCATCAAGAAGCAATAAGAAATAATGAAGAATGATTTTATTATAATCATAATGGAAACATGTGCCCTATCGAGGCTCGGGGGTCGGGCTGTCCCCGAGGAGTGATCTCTAATAGTCACTAGGTCTATACATCCCTATCAGAAGGAGAAAAGCACTTGATGACGACAGCTGGCCTTGACGTTTGTGAACCAGCCTTCCTAAAGATCTGGCTTAAAGAACGTCGAGAAGGATCTTGATTCCTCTTCGTTCTTTGATCTTTAACGGGGTTGTATCCTAACCCTTGTTTCCCCGGATTGTCCTTGATAATGGGTAGCTCCGGGATTCCTTGGGAGTCCTTGCCTAATCCTTGTCCTGGCAAGTATCCGTTCTTAGTGAGCATATGGGCTACCTTCTTCATTTCTCGGGGAAACGTCTCAACATTGGCAATTTCCAATGCTTGGAAGGCGGTTTCCAAAGCTTCCTCTGCTGCATCCACATAAGGTATGGTGGATGGCTTGCTGATGAGTATGTCATCTTCAGCTTGTACAGTCACCAGTTTGTCACCCACTATGAACTTGACTTTCTGGTGTGTCGCCACCGGCCCGAACGGGCCTCGGCGGTCGCGAAGACGGTCGAGCTCGCTTTTTATTTTGGTTTTGAAAATGTATTGGATTATTAGAACGACTTGTTCTCAAACTGAGACCTTGTCGATCTTATCCAATTTATTTATTAAAAGTCTCACCAATCCATGTTAATCCCAAGCGGGACCCTCCATGGATTAGTGGTTTTCGTAGTAAAAGGGTTCGTGGAGTCGCCACCAATGTTTTACTCAAAACATTGGAAAAAGGGATAAGGCAATCGATTCAAAAATCGACTTCGGCCATTACAACCAGAGTCGGGTAAGGGAGTCGGTTACGCGTGGGGAAGGTGTTAGCACCCCACAGCGCCCCTTTCGGGTTCCCTATGACAGATTATTTCTAAAATAATAGCATAAAATTACTAAATTACCCCTATTTATTCTAAGCAATTATAAATTAACTATCTACATGATGACAGTTAAATATGCACACAGAAAGCAGTAAAAGAAGGGATTTTTAGAAAAGAAACCTCTTGAAGCGTGCTTTTTATATATCAAGTAAAACTGGGAAGCTTTTTGGCGTTCCCTCGCTCTACAAGCCCGCTCACTCCTTCCTAAAAATAATTTTTGACTTGGAAATCCAGAGGATTTCCCTTCGACTAGGTTCGATCCTCAAGCAAAATAGCTCGGGGCTCAAGAACTTCGTCGGATCAACTCTCCGAGTGATTTCTAGGGCAGAACACTGCTCAAAAACCCCAGAATACTCAAGGAGAGGGTTAAAACTGTGTGTGAAAGTGTCAAATGACGTCCAATTGACGTCATATTTATAGGGAACAGGCCCAATACGGGCCCTGGAGCCAATACGGCCGTATTGAAATTTTTGAACTTCAATACGGCCGTATTGAGTTCAATACGGCCGTATTGAAATTCAGAAATTTCAATACGGCCGTATTGAGTTCACTGCGGCTGTATTGAAGCTTCAATACGGCCGTATTGATTTCAGTACGGCCGTATTGAAGTTTCAGAAACTTCAATACGGCCGTATTGAGTTCACTGCGGCCGTATTGAAGCTTCAATACGGCCGTATTAAGTTCAGTACGGCCGTATTGGGCTTCATTCCCTCCACTTTCTTATTTTGAGCTATTCTAAGACCTCTAGACCTACAGAGAACCCTCCTAGGGCCTTCCAGGAGTCCTTCTGGCTGATCTTCCTTCAGTCTTCGAGAGTCTTCAAGCTTTATTTCCGACCCGGACAATTTTAGGGGTCTACAGCTGCCCCCCCTTTACTTAGTCAAACGGCCTTTTGGTGTACCGATTGACAAGTAAAGGAGTTGACCCAATTGTCCGGGTAATACGCCAACCTTCTGACTTGTAGTGTCTTCCGGTGGAAAATTGTTGAGTAGCCTCTCCAGGTTGTTGCATACCTCGGCGCTTCTGACAACCTCGGTAGCTAAGTTTAACACCAACGTGCCTTTGACGACGCTGATGGCTGAGTATTGTCTCTCCAGACCTTGAGTATTGTCTCTCCAGACCTTGAGTACTGTCTCTCCAGACTCTGAGTATCGTCTCTCCAGACTCTGAGTACTGTCTCTCCAGACTTCGAGTACTGTCTCTCCAGACTCTGAGTACTGTCTCTCCAGACTTGTGCATACCTCGGTGCTCTCGACAACTGGGTAGCTAAGTACTGCCTCTTAGGCTTTGAGATGATTTTGTCTCCAAAGTCCACGATGCTGCTTCGACGGTTTTTCTGATTTTGTGCCGCTGAGGGCTGGATAACGCAGGGATCCGTCTGGGGGATGTGCAGTCATTCATAGGTTCCTGTGCCCCAACTTGCATTGCATTGTTGGTACCCATTGAGGAATTTCTGTTTCCTTGGGGTGTAGACACAGATGCTCTTCTTGAATTGAGCGATGCCTTATGTTTGGCTGACGTCCTTTGACGTTGGTGGAGTATCCCGGTTATCTTTATTCGGGTATCTCTTTTGGGTTTTCTGATTTTTGTCGCCTCTGTGTAGGCTATTATCCGCTGGGGATTCTGTCGTTGATTTTGATTAGCCTCTTCTGTTAGGCATATCACCTTGATGTTCAATGATTGGCTGAGAGCCGGATTCCACTTGGGGAATGATTATTGATCTTTTTATGATTTTTCCTTTTGAAGGAGTGCCTCTTATGTAGGCGACTGGGGAATGGGGAATCTTATGTATCCCAGAGTATTATTTGGGAAGCCTCTACAGGCTTAGCCTCACTCAGCGCTTTGAATCGGAGAGCTATCTTCCACTGAGGAAGTGTTAAGTCCTTTGACTTGTATATACTGTTTGGATGATCGCACTTCCATTGGGGATTGCGTCGATTTTGCTTTGATAGCTCTCGCTGGGGATTTTTCCGTGAGCTTGAGCTGAGGTTCCTCTGGGGAGTATTATTTCTGCGAGCCTCTCCAGGCTCAGTTATTCTGAATGAGTATTGTTTCGACAAGCCTCTCCAGGCTCAATTATTCTGAAAGAGTATTCTTTCGGCGAGCCTCTCCAGGCTCAGTTATTCTGAAGGAGTATTATTTCGGCGAGCCTCTCCAGGCTCAATTATTCTGAAAGAGTATTATTTCAGCAAGCCTCTCCAGGCTCAATTATTATGGGGGAGTATTGTTTCGGCGAGCCTCTCCAGGCTCAATTATTTGGGAGAGTATTGTTTCGGCGAGCCTCTCCAGGCTCAATTATTCTGGGAGAGTATTATTTCGGCGAGCCTCTCCAGGCTCAATTATTCTGTACGATGAATTGGTTTTTTGTTCAGCCCGAGAATGCGAGCTGAGGCGTCTTTTGGAGAGTATTATTTCGGCAAGCCTCTCCAGGCTTAATTATTCTGGGGGAGTATTATTTTAGCAAGCCTCTCCAGGCTCAATTATCTTGTGGGAGTATTATTTTAGCAAGCCTCTCCAGGCTCAATTATTTTGTGAGAGTATTATTTTGGCAAGCCTCTCCAGGCTCAATTATTTTGTATGGTCAGAGAGTATTGTTTCGGCGAGCCTCTCCAGGCTCAGTTATTCTGAGAGTATTATTGCGGCAAGCCTCTCCAGGCTCAATTATTCTGTGGGAGTATTATTTTAGCAAGCCTCTCCAGGCTCAATTATTCTGTATGAGGCGATTGATTTTCTAAATCTTTTGCCTTTTTTGTCGTTTTTTGGCTTTTTCTGTATTTTTGCCTCTTTTGTTAATTTCGGCTTTTTCTGTATTTCGCCTTTTTTGTTGATTTTGGCTTTTTCTGTATTTTTGCCTTTTTTGTTAGTTTCGGCTTTTTCTGTACAGAAATGTCTTTGAGGAGTATTATTTTGGCGAGCCTCTCCAGGCTCAATTATTCTTTGATGAAGAAGAGTATTATTTCAGCGAGCCTCTCCAGGCTCAATTATTCTTTGATGAAGAAGAGTATTATTTCAGCGAACCTCTCCAGGCTCAATTATTCTGCGAGAGTATTATTTCGGCGAGCCTCTCCAGGCTCAATTATTCTGCGAGAGTATTATTTCGGCGAGCCTCTCCAGGCTCAGTTATTCTGTGAGAGTATTATTTCAGCAAGCCTCTCCAGGCTCAGTTATTTTGTGAGAGTATTATTTCGGCAAGCCTCTCCAGGCTCAATTATTCTGTGAGAGTATTCTTTCGGCAAGCCTCTCCAGGCTCTGTTATGATGAGAGAGTATTATTTCGGCAAGCCTCTCCAGGCTCAATTATTCTGTATGGTTTCTGTTCAGCCCAAGAGTGCAAGCCGAGATGTCTCTTGGGGAGTATTATTTCGGCAAGCCTCTCCAGGCTCAGTTATTTCGTATGAGTATTATTTCGGCAAGCCTCTCCAGGCTCAGTTATTCTGTATGATGCGGAATCTC
This sequence comes from Cajanus cajan, assembly GCF_000230855.2. Lineage (NCBI taxonomy): Eukaryota > Viridiplantae > Streptophyta > Magnoliopsida > Fabales > Fabaceae > Cajanus > Cajanus cajan. Next base: position 40,745,335 of record NC_138524.1, read on the forward strand.
TGTCTTTTTTGTCGAATTTTCTGTTGTCATACACAAGCAATTTTCTATTTTTTCTATTTTATGTGATTGCCTCATGACGAGGTCTTTGAAAATTTCTTTATAGCCAATACGGCCATATCCATTTCAGTACGCCCGTATTGAGTTGAAATTTTGTTCATAACCCCCATTTTGGTACGGGTGTACTGAACATGGTGCGGGCGCATTGTTTTTTCTGAAGTTTATATATTTTTGTTTTTTGTTTGTTTTTTCCAATAAACAGAGAATAAGTGATCTTCCAGTACACCTATCATCTGTATGCATGTATGCAGTATGATGCACCTAATTCTATTTGATTCATTTTTCAAAAGAATTAACCGATGCGTTTTTTGGATTTTGCCATTCCTCCAGACGGGCTGTGCGCTGCCGATTTCTGTAACCGAGGAATGATGCGTGTTATATTGGGATTTGGTGTCATCAACCAAATGATCCTTCCCTTCCTTTAAAAGATATGTTAACCCTCCTATTGACCACTATATCTCCATGTTTCCACTAGATTATTCAAAAATCGTTGGGACAAGAGAGAAAAGAAGGAAAGGATATATTTTCGAAAGTTTGTGTTTTAGAGGGGATTTATTTTTATTTTGAAAAATGGATTTTGTAAGAATGGCTGGCCATGGTAGGCTTATTGTGTTTAGGTTTGTTCGATTAAACACTTATGAGATTAAGCACATCTTTGTTATTAATGATTGTGCTTTGACAACTTGGATAGCTTTTCTTGAGCCCCTTGTTGAATTCAATTGATGGTACCATCATGGATTTATTTTGTTTTTTTTTTTTTCTTTTTGATGGCCCTTACTTTTGCCTAAAACACCCATTTGTGGTGTCTTAGCGGGCTTTTATTTTTGTTCATTATTTTGTAACCCTAATTTTTGCCTAGGTCACCCTTTTGTGGGATTCCTAGCGGGTCTTTTGCTCTTATTTTGCGCAGTCCCCTTTTTGGGTTTCCTGCCGAGCTTTTTTGTATTTTTAGGATTTCTTTTATCCATGATGGCACTTATTGAGGCCAAGAAAAAGGTGCTCCAAGTTATTGCGCACACTTCCACATAAAAATGATGCGGGTTTATTGATTATTAAGACGATTTTAACCTCATTCATGTTTATTCAAACAGGGTTAAATAACGCGGCCTAGAATTTTATTGCAAGCAAGAAAAGAAGCAATAAGAAATAATGAAGAATGATTTTATTATAATCATAGTGGAAAACATGTGCCCTATCGAGGCTCGGGGGTCGGGCTGTCCCCGAGGAGTGATCTCTAATAGTCACTGAATTTACACATCCCTATTAGAAGGAAAAGGACACTTGATGACGACAGCTGGCCTTGACGTTTGTGAACCAGCCTTCCTAAAGATCTGGCTTAAAGAACGTCGAGAAGGATCTTGATTCCTCTTCGTCCTTTGATCTTTGACAGGGTTGTATCCTAACCCTTGTTTCCCCGGATTGTCCTTGATAATGGGTAGCTCCGAGATTCCTTGGGAGTCCTTGCCTAATCCTTGTCCTGGCAAGTATCCGTTCTTAGTGAGCATATGGGCTACCTTCTTCATTTCTCGGGGAAACATCTCAACATTGGCAATTTCCAATGCTTGGAAGGCGGTTTCCAAAGCTTCCTCTGCTGCATCCACATAAGGTATGGTGGATGGCTTGCTGATGAGTATGTCATCTTCAGCTTGTACGGTCACCAGTTTGTCACCCACTATGAACTTGACTTTCTGGTGGAGCGTAGAGGGTACAGCTTTCGCATCATGAATCCAAGGTCGGCCAAGGAGACAGCTGTATGCAGGAGTAATGTCCATTACTTGGAATTCGACATTAAAGATAGTGGGTCCAATTTGGATTGGAAGATTGATTTCTCCCACCACTTCTCTTTTAGAGCCGTCGAAAGCTCGAACGATCATGTTGCTCGGGCGCATTTGGACTCCCTTGATTGCCATTTGATCGAACGTTCTTTTTGGCATCACATTCAAGGAAGATCCATTATCCACCAAGACTTTTGCGATGTGGTACTCCTTGCACTTTACAGAGATGTGCAAGGGCTTGTTGTGGTTCGGTCCCTCAGCGGGGATTTCTTCATCGGTGAAAGTGAGGTGATCATTAGCCTTGATGTGACTAACAATCCCCTCAAACTTGTCTTGGGAGATAGTGTGCGACACGTATGCCTCGTTCAAGACTTTCAACAGAGCTTGCCGATGCGGTTCGGAGCATAGGATCAACGACAACAGCGTAATCTTTGCTGGCGTCCTATGAAGTTGATCCACGATGGAGTACTCGCTCTGTCGGATAAATTTTAACAGCTTGTCAGTCTCCTCCTCGGATTCTTTTTCCTCGGTTTTCTTTTCTTCTTTTTCTTTATTCTTGGGGGCTTTATCATGAAGATCTTCGGGAGTGTAGATCCTGCCACTCCTAGTCATGCCCCCAAGTCCAGCGATGTTAGAAATATCGCTGTCGGCAGAAGAATGGATGTCGTATATCCATGGCACAGCCTTATTTGATTCGTAGGGGAAAGGCCTTGGAGAAGTGATCCTTAACGGTGTTGGACCTTCCCCTTTGTTCGTCTTGATTACCAACAACGAAGTTGACGTGTGTTCGCTTGGCGCGGTTGTTGGCTTACACTTGATAACGAACGGCGTGCGATCCATTTTTTGAACATACGCATCGATTTAATTCTTTCTTTTTATTAATGTTTATTAATGATTTATTAGGAGGGATGTATGAAATGAAAACCTAGATCCCTCCATGATCTTTGATAAGAATGCATGATATGAGATGATGGCGATGAATATGCATGCATTGTGTTTTTTTCAACTAAGCATTATCATGTTTTCGGGATGTCCCTAAGATGATGCATGATATTGCTTAGTTTGGATAAATAACCCTTTTCTTCTTTTTTTCGGGTATTTTGTTTTGTATATATTTTTATTTTTTATTTTTTTGGGTGAAAATGGAAACTACCTATATGAATGTGATGAAGGTAGATGTTAACACCATGTAACGGAAGATTCTTATTCCTATTTATTCTTATTTTAAAAAGGAATGTTGTATGTTTAAAGAATGCAATGTATGCTCAAACAATGTCACATAAACAATGCACAAACAATTCACTCATCCACGAACAGTCACGAGCGAATCATGAGGTAGGGGTCTCCTGCAGAAAAGTGCATATTCAAGGAGGTTCTAACTGTTCTCACTTGGTCAAAGGCCCCCAAGGTGCCCCCATTATAGGGACCCAATTCCTCTCGTCGTAAGTCGATGGAAAGCTCCAACGCACTGTCGGACTCGAGCTCATGGTTATCACCTTGAGTGATGTTTTCCGACAACGGTCTACGGGCACCTATAGACCCATTCGACAACCGGCCGTACTAACATCCACTCCCTATGGTTAATCACTCATGCCCCCGGGTATAGAGGGAACTGTTGTGTGCAAAGGTTTGTGTGCAGTTTTTATTTCAAACAATTGCGGAATTTAAACATACAACAGTTATTAAAGCCAAATAGATAAACATGTTATCATACAAGTGAGGGGTAATAAAGTAATTTTAACTATTATTTGTTAAAAATAATCTGTCACTAAATGGGACTGACTCTCGAGGCTTCCCCAGTGGAGTCGCCATCTGTCGCCACCGGCCCGAACGGGCCTCGGCGGTCGCGAAGACGGTCGAGCTCGCTTTTTATTTTGGTTTTGAAAATGTATTGGATTATTAGAACGACTTGTTCTCAAACTGAGACCTTGTCGATCTTATCCAATTTATTTATTAAAAGTCTCACCAATCCATGTTAATCCCAAGCGGGACCCTCCATGGATTAGTGGTTTTCGTAGTAAAAGGGTTCGTGGAGTCGCCACCAATGTTTTACTCAAAACATTGGAAAAAGGGATAAGGCAATCGATTCAAAAATCGACTTCGGCCATTACAACCAGAGTCGGGTAAGGGAGTCGGTTACGCGTGGGGAAGGTGTTAGCACCCCACAGCGCCCCTTTCGGGTTCCCTATGACAGATTATTTCTAAAATAATAGCATAAAATTACTAAATTACCCCTATTTATTCTAAGCAATTATAAATTAACTATCTACATGATGACAGTTAAATATGCACACAGAAAGCAGTAAAAGAAGGGATTTTTAGAAAAGAAACCTCTTGAAGCGTGCTTTTTATATATCAAGTAAAACTGGGAAGCTTTTTGGCGTTCCCTCGCTCTACAAGCCCGCTCACTCCTTCCTAAAAATAATTTTTGACTTGGAAATCCGGAGGATTTCCCTTCGACTAGGTTCGATCCTCAAGCAAAATAGCTCGGGGCTCAAGAACTTCGTCGGATCAACTCTCCGAGTGATTTCTAGGGCAGAACACTGCTCAAAAACCCCAGAATACTCAAGGAGAGGGTTAAAACTGTGTGTGAAAGTGTCAAATGACGTCCAATTGACGTCATATTTATAGGGAACAGGCCCAATACGGGCCCTGGAGCCAATACGGCCGTATTGAAATTTTTGAACTTCAATACGGCCGTATTGAGTTCAATACGGCCGTATTGAAATTCAGAAATTTCAATACGGCCGTATTGAGTTCACTGCGGCTGTATTGAAGCTTCAATACGGCCGTATTGATTTCAGTACGGCCGTATTGAAGTTTCAGAAACTTCAATACGGCCGTATTGAGTTCACTGCGGCCGTATTGAAGCTTCAATACGGCCGTATTAAGTTCAGTACGGCCGTATTGGGCTTCATTCCCTCCACTTTCTTATTTTGAGCTATTCTAAGACCTCTAGACCTACAGAGAACCCTCCTAGGGCCTTCCAGGAGTCCTTCTGGCTGATCTTCCTTCAGTCTTCGAGAGTCTTCAAGCTTTATTTCCGACCCGGACAATTTTAGGGGTCTACATGGTGGAGCGTAGAGGGTACAGCTTTCGCATCATGAATCCAAGGTCGGCCAAGGAGACAGCTGTATGCCGGAGTAATGTCCATCACTTGAAATTCGACGTTGAAGATAGTGGGTCCAATTTGGATTGGAAGATTGATTTCTCCCACTACTTCTCTTTTAGATCCGTCGAAAGCTCGAACGATCATGTTGCTCGGGCGCATTTGGACTCCCTTGATTGCCACTTGATCGAGCGTTCTTTTTGGCATCACGTTCAAGGAAGATCCATTATCTACCAAGACTTTAGCGATGTGATACTCCTTGCACTTTACAGAGATGTGCAAGGGCTTGTTGTGGTTCGGTCCCTCAGCGGGGATCTCTTCATCGGTGAAAGAGAGGTGATCATTAGCCGTGATGTGACTAACAATCCCCTCAAACTTGTCTTGGGAGATAGTGTGCGACACATATGCCTCGTTCAAGACTTTCAACAAAGCTTGTCGATGCGGTTCAGAGCTTAGGATCAACGACAGTAGAGTGATTTTCGCTGGCGTCCTGTGAAGTTGATCCACGATGGAGTACTCACTTTGTCGAATGTACTTCAACAGCTCATCAGTCTCCTCCTCGGATTCCTTGTTTTCCTCGTTTTTCTCCTTTTCTTTTCCTTTATTCTTGGGAGCTATGTTGTGCAGATCTTCGGGAGTGTAAATCCTTCCACTCCTAGTCATGCCCCCAAGTCCAGCGATGTTGGAGATATCGCTGTCGGCAGAAGAATGGACGTCGTATATCCATGGCACAGCCTTATTTGATTCGTAGGGGAAAGGCTTTGGAGCGATGATCCTTAACGGTGTCGGACCTTCCCCTTTGTCTGTCTTGATTACCAACAACGGAGTCGCCGTATGCTTGCTTGGTGCAGTTGTTGGTTTGCATTTAATTACTAATGGCGTGCGATCCATTCTGAACATACGCATCAATTATTTCTTTCTTTTTATTAATATTTATTATTAAATTACCAGGAGAGATAAATGCAAATGAATGACTAATGAGATGCAAAGGCAATAAATCTCAATTTTTATTAATTGAAGAAAGTGTACAACTTTTATACAATGCTTTGAAGCAATTTTTTACAAAAGGAGAAAAGCCGGTAAAAACCCACAGGCGGGTTCATATGTCTTTGCCATTCATCTTCGGCTTCCTCCACATGGCGGCCCATTGCTTCAATCTGAGTGTGGACCGCTTGGCTCATATCATCACTGATTTTCTGAGCATCTTTCGCTTTTTGTATATGATAGTTGATCATGGCCTGCAGCTCATTAAGCTCATCCTCGGTCCGATCCTTCTCCTCTTGGAGTTTGGCCATTTGTGCCAATCCTTCCCTTTCCTTTTTGCGGAAGTCAGAAAGGTTTGCGGCTTGTCGTTGAACAACTTCCCGCCATTGTTGCGCATCGGATCGAGTCAAAAGCAGATCGTCTTGCATATCCTTGATCAACTGTGCCTGCTTTGAATACTCGGCATCAAGGTGTGCTATCTTCATGTTGACTTCTTGGAGTTGACTACTCGGTTCAACCTTTGGCATTTTGGGTGTCCGAGAAGCCTCCTCATTGAGGTTAGCACACTCATCCTTGAGCCGCTCTATCTCGTGGTCTTTCTTCTTGCATTGCCTTTGAAGACCATCAATAGTAAAACTGGATTCTTCATTTTTCTCTTCAAGAACTCTCATCTGAGCTCCCATGATTTCCAGTTTCTTGATCAAGGCGTCGACTTGCTCTTGCAACACCTTCCTTGTTGCTGTGGTTGCACAAGAAGTGGATGGTTGAGGCACCCCCCTCTCGCTCCTCCATTTCTCATAATCAATGGAGACGGATACCCGAGGCTTTCCAAGCTCGAAATCTCCCTCATAGGTTGGTCTCTCCCACGCTCTCATGACAGCGTGCATGTCCTTCTGATGTTCGGAATCGAAGGAGAAACACAACCCTCCAAGCTCCTCTATAGTAGGAATGGTCTGAGTCCTCATCAGTTGCCTCATAACCAATCTAGGTGAGTAGGCTATGCAACCTCTGAGGCCCATCAATGATATGCTTGGATAACTGCCGCATCTCATCAATACATGGCTTGGACGGAACCAAGGGCAAACCCATGTGAAGTGCTCGCTACTCCACTGTTCCATCTCTTCCTTCCACTCAGAAGCATATCGGCGGCGTACGGGAATTTTCGAAAAACTCCTCAAAGGGTCGGGCAAGGTCCCCATATGACTAGAGGCATAGAAATGAGTGATGCTCCACACATACAGCAAGGAGGTGCAGCATCGGATGATTTTTCCTTGCTTCTGTCGAGACAGATGAACAGAGAGTAAGGTGTCGGCAAGAATAGCAGGCACGGGACTCTTCATGTGTACGTCCCAAGCGAAGAAAGCGTCCATTGCAGCATGGTCCACTGTGTTAGCGTGAAAGGGGAATAGGATCATCCCAAACACAGCTAACGCTAGAGTCTTGTTGAAAGCTAACCAATCTCCCTCACCAGCCAAGGAAGAAAGGTGGTCTTCAATCATAGCAAGCTTCCAACCTTTAATACTGCCGTTCCCCACTAAAGCAGATAATCGTGGTGGTAGTTTGACTTGAGTGGCGACTCTCTCTACGGCCACATGATTTCCATGGAAAATATAGACCCCTGCTGATTTGGGCCATCGAAGCATGAGTTCGTACTCCTCGAGAGTAGGAACTAAGTCAAACTGGGGAAACTCAAAACAATGCAGATCGAGACTCCAAAAATGGACCAATGCTCTCAGAAAAGCTGGATCCACACAGATCTTCATCAAATCGAGGACTCGTCCATTAGATTTTTCGAACTCTATACGAGCCTCTCGTGGCATCAAGGAACAGAGGTGATCCAACCTCTCGGCACGGTACAATAAGAAGTCCACTTTCTTCAATTTCCCTTGCATTCCCCTAGATCCCTCCATAATCTACAATAAAATGCATGATATGAGATGATGATGTTGAATATGCATGCATAGTGTTTAATCAACTAAGCATTATCATGTTTTGGGATTTTCCTAAGATGATGCATGATATTGCTTGGTTTGGATAAATACATATTTTTTCTTTTGGATATTTTGTATCTTTTTTGTATTTTTTGGGTGAAAAGGGAAACTACCTATATGAATGCAATGAAGGTAGATGTTAACACCATGTACTAGAAGATCTTTATTTCTATTTATTCTTATTATTTTAAAAAAAAGAATGTTGTATGTTTAAAAGTGCAATGTATGCTCATACAATGTCACATAAAAATGCACAAACAATTCACTCATCCACGAACAGTCACGAGCGAATCACGAGGTAGGGGTCTCCTGCAGAAAAGTGCATATTCAAGGAGGTTCTAACTATTCTCACTTGGTCAAAGGCCCCCAAGGTGCCCCCATTATAGGGACCCAATTCCTCTCGTCGTAAGTCGATGGAAAGTTCCAACGCACTGTCGGACTTGAGTTCATGGTTATCACCTTGAGTGATGCTTTCCGACAACGGTCTACGGGCACCTATAGACCCATTCGACAACCGGCCGTACTAACATCCACTCCCTATGGATTACCACTCATGCCCCCAGGTATAGAGGGAACTGTTGTGTGCAAAGGTTTGTGTGCAATTTATATTTCAAACAATTGCGGAAATTAAACATACAACAGTTATTTAAAGCCACAAAAATAAATCATGTTATCATACAAGTAAGGGGTAATAAAGTAATTTTTAACTATTATTTGTTAAAAACAATCTGTCACTAAATGGGACTGACTCTCGAGGCTTCCCCAGTGAAGTCGCCATCTGTCGCCACCGGCCCGAAACGGGCTTTCGGCATTCGCGAAGGATGGTTGGACTCTTTTATTTGTTTAAAAATGGTGGATTGCTAGAATGACTTATTCTCAAACTGAGACCTCGTCAAACGAGCAATTTTATTAAAAGGCTCACCAATCCATGTTAATCCCAAGCGGGACCCTCCATAGATTAGCGGTTTTCATAAAAAGGAAGGGTTCATGGAGTCGCCACCAATGTTTTACTCAAAACATTGGAAAAAGGGATAAGGCAATTGATTTTATAAATCAACTTCGGTCATTACAACCAGAGTTGGGTAAGGGAGTCGGTTACGCGTGGGGAAGGTGTTAGCACCCCACAGCGCCCCTTTCGGGTTCCCTATGACAGATTATTTCTAAAATAATAGTGCGAAATTACTAAATTACCCCTATTTATTCTAAGCAATTATGAATTAACTATCTACATGATGACAGTTTAAATATATACACACAGAAAGCGGTAAAAGAAGGGATTTAAAGAAGAAACCTTTGAAGCGTGCTTTTATATATTCAAATAGATGTTAGGAGGCTTTTTGGCGCTCCTTCCCTCTACAAGCTCGCTCGCTCCTCCCCTAAAATAAAATTTTTAACTATGGAAATCTCAAAGATTTCCCTTCGACTAGGTTCGAAACTCAAGCAAATGGCTCGTGTCTCAAGAACTTTGTCGGATCAACTCTTCGAGTGATTTCTAGGCAGAGCACTGCTCAAAAAAACCCAGAATACTCAAGAAGAGGGTTAAAACTCAGTAAAAAAGTGTAGAATGACGTCCCATTGACATCATATTTATAGGGATGAGGCTCAATACGGTCTCTGGGGGTCAATACGGTCCGTATTGAAGTTTTGAACTACAATACGGCCGTATTGAATTAAATACGGCCGTATTGAAGTTCAAAAACCTCAATACGGCCGTATTGAAGTTCAGTGCAGCCGTATTGAGTTCAAAAACCTCAATACGGCCGTATTGAAGTTCAGTGCAGCCGTATTGAGTTCAGTGCAGCCGTATTGAAGTTCAGAAACTTCAATACGGCCGTACTGAACCCTTGGGAGGCCGTATTGGGCTTCATTCCCTCCACTTTCTTATTTTTTTGCTACTCTAAGACCTCTAAACCTATAGAGAACCCTCCTTGGGCCTTCTGGAAGTCCTTCTGGCTGATCTTCCTTCAGTCTTCGAGAGTCTTCAAGCTTTATTTCCGACCCGGACAATTTTAGGGGTCTACAATCTACAATAAGAATGCATGATATGAGATGATGGCGTTGAATATGCATGCATTGTGTTTATTCAACTAAGCATTATCATGTTTTTAGGATGTTCCTAAGATGATGCATGATATTGCTTGGTTTGGATAAATAACTATTTTTTCGGGTATTTTGTTTTTTGTATTTTTGGGTGAAAAGGGAAACTACCTATATGAATGTGATGAAGGTAGATGTTAACACCATGTAATGGAAGATTCTTATTCCCGTTTATTCTTATTTTTATTATTTTATTTTTATTATTATTTTTTTTATTATTATTTTTTTAAAAAAAAAAAGGATGTTGTATGTTTAAAGAATGCAATGTATGCTCAAACAATGTCACATAAACAATGCACAAACAATTCACCCATCCACGAACAGTCACGAGCGAATCACGAGGTAGGGGTATCCTGCAGAAAAGTGCATATTCAAGGAGGTTCTAACTGTTCTCACCGGTCCAAGGCCCCCAAGGTGCCCCCATTATAGGGACCCAATTCCTCTCGTCGTAAGCCGATGGAAAGTTCCAACGCACTGTCGGACTTGAGTTCATGGTTATCACCTTGAGTGATGTTTTCCGACAACGGTCTACGGGCACCTATAGACCCATTCGACAACCGGCCGTACTAACATCCACTCCCTATGGCTTTCCACTCATGCCCCTGGGTTTAGAGGGAACTGTTGTGTGCAAAGGTTTGTGTGCAGTTTTTATTTCAAACAATTGCGAAATTTAAACATACAACAGTTATTAAAAGCCATATAGATAAAGCATATTATCGTACAAGCAAGGGGTAATAAAGTAATTTCAAACTATTATTTTAGAAATAATCCATCACTAAATGGGACTGACTCTCGAGGCTTCCCCAGTGAAGTCGCCATCTGTCGCCACCCGCCCTGAACGGACGTCGGCATTCGCGACGATGGTCGGACTCTTTTTAGTTTTGAAAAATGATGGATTGTTAGAACGACTTATTCTCAAACTGAGACCTCGTCGAACTAACAATTTTATTAAATGATTCACCAATCCATGTTAATCCCAAGCGGGACCCTCCATGGATTAGTGGTTTTCGTAAAAGGGTTCTTGGAGTCGCCACCAATGTTTTACTCAAAACATTGGAAAAAGAGTTAAGGCAATTGATTTCACAAATCAACTTTGGCCATTACAACCAGAGTCGGGTAAGGGAGTCGGTTACGTGCGGGGAAGGTGTTAGCACCCCACAACGCCCCTTTCGGGTTCCCTATGACAGATTATTTCATAAATAATAGTGTAAAATTATTAAATTACCCCTATTTATTAGAACGATTAACGATAAATTATCTACATGATGAAAGCATTAAACGTGCAATGCGGCAATCAAAAATAATAAAAGAAAGCGATAAAAAGAAGGGATTTGGAAAGAAACCTCCGCAGCGGGCTTTTATATAATCAAGAAGAATTAGGAAGCTTTTTGGCGTTCCTTCCCTCTACACGCTCGCTCGCTCCTCCCCTAAAATAAAATTTTTACTATGGAAATCAAAGAGATTTCCCTTCGACTCGTTCGAATCTCAAGCAAATGGCTCGTGACTCAAGAACTTCGTCGGATCGGCTTTTAGAGAGGTTTCTAGGGCAGAGAATAGCTCAAAAACCCAAGAATACTCAGCCAGGGGGTCCAAAATGCTTGGAAAAGTGTGGGAGGCGCAGTACGGCCTAGGAGGTCAATACGGCCCGTACTGAGTTTTTGAACTACAGTACGGCCGTATTGAATTGGGTACGCCCGTATTGAAGTGTTTTGAACTTCAATACGGCCGTATTGAGTTCAGTGTGGCCGTATTGTAGTTCAAAAACTTCAATACGGCCGTATTGAGTTCAGTGTGGCCGTATTGAAGTTCAAAATGCTCAGTACGGCCGTACTGAACCTCCAGGAGGGTGTACTGAGCTCTAATCCTCACACATCCCTATTTTAAGCTACTCTAAGACTTCTAGACCTACAAAGAGTCATCCCAGGGTCTTCCAGGAGTCCTTCCAGCTGACTTTCCTTCGGTCTTCGAGAGTCTTCGAGTCTTATTTCCGACCCGGACAATTTTAGGGGTCTACAAGTAAACCAATTTCATGTTATGTTGTGAATCTGTGTTGGTTATTCGTCTCCCCATGTGTAGCATCTGTTATGTTGAAGAATTAGAGAGAACCAATGAATAGTAAACCAATTATCTGTTATGTTGTGCATCTGTGTTGGTTATTAGTCTCCCCAGGTGTAGCAAGTAAGTCAGTTGAAGAAATAGAGAGAACCAATGAACAGTAAACCAATTACCTGTTATGTTGTGCATCTGTGTTGGTTATTAGTCTCCCCAGGTGTAGCAAGTAAGTCAGTTGAAGAATTAGAGAGAACCAGTGAACAGTAATCCAATTACCTGTTATGTTGTGCATCTGTGTTGGTTATTAGTCTCCCTAGGTGTAGCAGGTAAGTAAGTTGAAGAATTAGAGAGAACCAATGAACAGTAAACCAATTACCTGTTATGTTGTGCATCTGTGTTGGTTATTAGTCTCCCCAGGTGTAGCAAGTAAGTCAGTTGAAGAATTAGAGAGAACCAATGAACAATAAAACAATTACCTGTTATGTTGTGCATCTGTGTTGGTTATTAGTCTCCCTAGGTGTAGCAAGTAAGTCAGTTGAAGAAATAGAGAGAACCAATGAACAGTAAACCAATTACCTGTTATGTTGTGCATCTGTGTTGGTTATTAGTCTCCCCAGGTGTAGCAAGTAAGTCAGTTGAAGAATTAGAGAGAACCAATGAACAGTAATCCAATTACCTGTTATGTTGTGCATCTGGGTTGGTTATTAGTCTCCCTAGGTGTAGCAGGTAAGTAAGTTGAAGAATTAGAGAGAACCAATGAACAGTAAACCAATTACCTGTTATGTTGTGCATTTGTGTTGGTTATTAGTCTCCCCAGGTGTAGCAAGTAAGTCAGTTGAATAATTAGAGAGAACCAATGAACAATAAAACAATTACCTGTTATGTTGTGCATCTGTGTTGGTAATTAGTCTCGCTAGGTGTAGCAAGTAAGTCAGTTGAAGAATTAGAGAGAACCAATGAACAGTAAACCAATTACCTGTTATGTTGTGCATCTGTGTTGGTTATTAGTCTCCCCAGGTGTAGCAAGTAAGTCAGTTGAAGAATTAGAGAGAACCAATGAACAGTAATCCAATTACCTGTTATGTTGTGCATCTGTGTTGGTTGTTAGTCTCCCCAGGTGTAGCAAGTAAGTCAGTTGAAGAATTATTGAGAACCAATGAACAGTAAACCAATTACCTGTTATGTTGTGCATCTGTGTTGGTTATTAGTCTCCACAGGTGTAGCAAGTAAGTCAGTTGAAGAATTAAAGAGAACCAATAAATAGAAAGCCATTTACATGTTATGTTGTGCATCTGGGTCGGTTATTAGTCTCCCCAGGTGTAGCAAGTAAGTCAGTTGAAGAATTAGAGAGAACCAATGAACAGTAAACCAATTTCATGTTATGTTGTGAATCTGTGTTGGTTATTCGTCTACCCAGGAGTAGCAAGTAAGTCAGTAGAAGAATTAGAGAGAACCAATGAACAGTAAACCAATTACCTGTTATGTTGTGCATCTATGTTGGTTATTAGTCTCCCCAGGTGTAGCAAGAAAGTCAATTGAAGAATTAGAGAGAACCAATGAACAGTAAACCAATTACATGTTAAGTTGTGCATCTGCATTGGTAATTAGTCTCCCTAGGTGTAGCAAGTAAGTCAGTTGAAGAATTAGAGAGAACCAATGAACAGTAAGCCATTTACATGATATGTTGTGCATCTGTGTTGGTTATTAGTCTCCCCAGGTGTAAAGAGTAAGTCATTTAAAGAATTAGAGAGAACCAATGAACAGTAAACTAATTAATGTTATGTTGTGCATCTATGTTGGTTATTAGTCTCCCGAGGTGTAGCAAGTAAGTCAGTTGAAGAATTAGAGAGAACCAATGAACAGTAAACCAATTACCTGTTATGTTGTGCATATGTGTTGGTTATTAGTCTCCGTAGGTATAGCAAGTAAATCAGTTGAAGAATTTGAGAGAACCAATGAACAATAAACCAATTACATATTATGTTGTGCATCTGTGTTGGTTATTAGTCTCCCCAGGTGCAACAAGTAAGTCAGTTGAAGAATTAGAGAGAACAAATGAACAGTAAACCAATTACATGTTATGTTGTGCATCTATGTAGGTTATTAGTCTCCCCAGGTGTAGAGAGTAAGTCAGTTGAAGAATTAGAGAGAACCAATGAACAGTAAACCAATTACATGTTATGTTGTGCATCTGTGTTGGTTATTGGTCTCCCGAGGTGTAGAGAGTGAGTCAGTTGAAGAATTAGAGAGAACCAATGAACAGTAAACCAATTACCTGTTGTGTTGTGCATCTGTGTTGGTTATTAGTCTCCCCAGGTGTAGCAAGTAAGTCAGTTGAAGAATTAGAGAGAACCAATGAACAGTAAACCAATTACCTGTTATGTTGTGCATCTGTGTGGGTTAATAGTTTCCACAGGTGTAACAAGTAATTCAGTTGAAGAATTAAAGAGAACCAATAAATAGTAAGCCATTTACATGTTATGTTGTGCATCTGGGTCGGTGATTAGTCACCCCAGGTGTAGCAAGTAAGTCAGTTGAAGAATTAGAGAGAACCAATGAACAGTAAACCAATTTCATGTTATGTTGTGAATCTGTATTGGTTATTCGTCTCCCCAGGAGTAGCAAGTAAGTCAGTAGAAGAATTAGAGAGAACCAATGAACAGTAAACCAATTACCTGTTATGTTGTGCATCTATGTTGGTTATTAGTCTCCCCAGGTGTAGCAAGAAAGTCAATTGAAGAATTAGAGAGAACCAATGAACAGTAAACCAATTACATGTTAAGTTGTGCATCTGCGTTGGTAATTAGTCTCCCTAGGTGTAGCAAGTAAGTCAGTTGAAGAATTAGAGAGAACCAATGAACAGTAATCCATTTACATGGTATGTTGTGCATCTGTGTTGGTTATTAGTCTCCCCAGGTGTAGAGAGTAACTCAGTTAAAGAATTAGAGAGAACCAATGAACAGTAAACTAATTAATGTTATGTTGTGCATCTGTGTTGGTTATTAGTCTCCCCAGGTGTAGCAAGTAAGTCAGTTGAAGAATTAGAGAGAACCAATGAACAGTAAACCAATTACCTGTTATGTTGTGCATTTGTGTTGGTTATTAGTCTCCCTAGGTATAGCAAGTAAATCAGTTGAAGAATTTGAGAGAACCAATGAACAATAAACCAATTACATATTATGTTGTGCATCTGTGTTGGTTATTAGTCTCCCCAGGTGCAACAAGTAAGTCAGTTGAAGAATTAGAGAGAAGAAATGAACAGTAAACCAATTACATGTTATGTTGTGCATCTATGTAGGTTATTAGTCTCCCCAGGTGTAGAGAGTAAGTCAGTTGAAGAATTAGAGAGAACCAATGAATAGTAAACCAATTACATGTTATGTTGTGCATCTGTGTTGGTTATTGGTCTCCCGAGGTGTAGAGAGTGAGTCAGTTGAAGAATTAGAGAGAACCAATGAACAGTAAACAAATTACCTGTTGTGTTGTGCATCTGTGTTGGTTATTAGTCTCCCCAGGTGTAGCAAGTAAGTCAGTTGAAGAATTAGAGAGAACCAATGAACAGTAAACCAATTACCTGTTATGTTGTGCATCTGTGTGGGTTAATAGTTTCCACAGGTGTAGCAAGTAATTCAGTTGAAGAATTAAAGAGAACCAATAAATAGTAAGCCATTTACATGTTATGTTGTGCATCTGGGTCGGTTATTAGTCTCCCCAGGTGTACCAAGTAAGTCAGTTGAAGAATTAGAGAGAACCAATGAACAGTAAACCAATTTCATGTTATGTTGTGAATCTGTGTTGGTTATTCGTCTCCCCAGGTGTAGCAAGTAAGTCAGTAGAAGAATTAGCGAGAACCAATGAACAGTAAACCAATTACCTGTGATATTGTGCATCTATGTTGGTTATTAGTCTCCCCAGGTGTAGCAAGAAAGTCAATTGAAGAATTAGAGAGAACCAATGAACAATAAACCAATTACATGTTATGTTGTGCATCTGTGTTGGTAATTAGTCTCCCTAGGTGTAGCAAGTAAGTCAGTTGAAGAATTAGAGAGAACCAATGAACAGTAAACAAATTACCTGTTATGTTGTGCATCGATCTGTGTTGGTTATTAGTCTCCACAGGTGTAGCAAGTAAGTCAGTTGAAGAATTGAAGAGAACCAATAAACAGTAAGCCATTTACATGTTATGTTGTGCATCTGGGTCGGTTATTAGTCTCCCCAGGTGTAGGAAGTAAGTCAGTTGAAGAATTAGAGAGAACCAATGAACTGTAAACCAATTACCTATTATGTTGTGCATCTGTGTTGGTTATTAGTCTCTCCAGGTGTAGCAAGTAAGTCAGTTGAAGAATTAGAGAGAACCAATGAACAGTAAACCAATTACATGTTATGTTGTGCATCTGTGTTGGTTATTAGTCTCCCCAGGTGTAGCAAGTAAGTCAGTTGAAGAATTAGAGAGAACTAATGAACAGTAAACCAATTACCTGTTATGTTGTGCATCTGTGTTGGTTATTAGTCTCCACAGGTGTAGCAAGTAAGTCAGTTGAAGAACTAAAGAGAACCAATAAATAGTAAGCCATTTACATGTTATGTTGTGCATGTGGGTCGGTTATTAGTCTCCCCAGGTGTAGGAAGTAAGTCAGTTGAAGAATTAGAGAGAACCAATGAACTGTAAACCAATTACCTATTATGTTGTGCATCTGTGTTGGTTATTAGTCTCTCCAGGTGTAGCAAGTAAGTCAGTTGAAGAATTAGAGAGAACCAATGAACAGTAAACAAATTACCTGTTATGTTGTGCATCGATCTGTGTTGGTTATTAGTCTCCACAGGTGTAGCAAGTAAGTCAGTTGAAGAATTGAAGAGAACCAATAAACAGTAAGCCATTTACATGTTATGTTGTGCATCTGGGTCGGTTATTAGTCTCCCCAGGTGTAGGAAGTAAGTCAGTTGAAGAATTAGAGAGAACCAATGAACTGTAAACCAATTACCTATTATGTTGTGCATCTGTGTTGGTTATTAGTCTCTCCAGGTGTAGCAAGTAAGTCAGTTGAAGAATTAGAGAGAACCAATGAACAGTAAACCAATTACATGTTATGTTGTGCATCTGTGTTGGTTATTAGTCTCCCCAGGTGTAGCAAGTAAGTCAGTTGAAGAATTAGAGAGAACTAATGAACAGTAAACCAATTACCTGTTATGTTGTGCATCTGTGTTGGTTATTAGTCTCCACAGGTGTAGCAAGTAAGTCAGTTGAAGAACTAAAGAGAACCAATAAACAGTAAGCCATTTACATGTTATGTTGTGCATCTGGGTCGGTTATTAGTCTCCCCAGGTGTAGCAAGTAAGTCAGTTGAAGAATTAGAGAGAACCAATGAACAGTAAACCAATTTCATGTTATGTTGTGAATCTATGTTGGTTATTCGTCTCCCCATGTGTAGCAAGTAAGTCAGTAGAAGAATTAGAGAGAACCAATGAACAGTAAACCAATTACCTGTTATGTTGTGTATCTATGATGGCTATTAGTCTCCCCAGGTGTAGCAAGAAAGTCAATCGAAGAATTAGAGAGAACCAATGAACAGTAAACCAATTACATGTTATGTTGTGCATCTGTGTTGGTAATTAGTCTCCCTAGGTGTAGCAAGTAAGTCAGTTGAAGAATTAGAGAGAACCAATGAACAGTAAACCAATTACCTGTTATGTTGTGCATCTGTGTTGGTTATTAGTCTCCCCAGGTGTAGCAAGTAAGTTAGTTGAAGAATTAGAGAGAACCAATGAACAGTAATCCAATTACCTGTTATGTTGTGCATCTGTGTTGGTTGTTAGTCTCCCCAGGTGTAGCAAGTAAGTCAGTTGAAGAATTAGAGAGAACCAATGAACAGTAAACCAATTACATGTTATGTTGTGCATCTGTGTTGGTAATTAGTCTCCCTAGGTGTAGCAAGTAAGTTAGTTGAAGAATTAGAGAGAACCAATGAACAGTAAACCAATTACCTGTTATGTTGTGCATCTGTGTTGGTTATTAGTCTCCCCAGGTGTAGCAAGAAAGTCAATTGAAGAATTAGAGAGAACCAATGAACAATAAACCAATTACATGTTATGTTGTGCATCTGTGTTGGTAATTAGTCTCCCTAGGTGTAGCAAGTAAGTCAGTTGAAGAATTAGAGAGAACCAATGAACTGTAAACAAATTACCTGTTATGTTGTGCATCGATCTGTGTTGGTTATTAGTCTCCACAGGTGTAGCAAGTAAGTCAGTTGAAGAATTAAAGAGAACCAATAAACAGTAAGCCATTTACATGTTATGTTGTGCATATGGGTCGGTTATTAGTCTCCCCAGGTGTAGGAAGTAAGTCAGTTGAAGAATTAGAGAGAACCAATGAACTGTAAACCAATTACCTATTATGTTGTGCATCTGTGTTGGTTATTAGTCTCTCCAGGTGTAGCAAGTAAGTCAGTTGAAGAATTAGAGAGAACCAATGAACAGTAAACCAATTACATGTTATGTTGTGCATCTGTGTTGGTTATTAGTCTCCCCAGGTGTAGCAAGTAAGTCAGT
Organism: Cajanus cajan; assembly: GCF_000230855.2. Classification (NCBI taxonomy): domain Eukaryota; kingdom Viridiplantae; phylum Streptophyta; class Magnoliopsida; order Fabales; family Fabaceae; genus Cajanus; species Cajanus cajan. The sequence goes on from NC_138524.1 coordinate 40,763,946, forward strand.
TGAAGAATTAGAGAGAACTAATGAACAGTAAACCAATTACCTGTTATGCTGTGCATCTGTGTTGGTTATTAGTCTCCACAGGTGTAGCAAGTAAGTCAGTTGAAGAACTAAAGAGAACCAATAAATAGTAAGCCATTTACATGTTATGTTGTGCGTCTATTTTGGTTATCAGTCTCCCAGGTGTAGCAAGTAAGTCAGTTGAAGAATTAGAGAGAACCAATGAACTGTAAACCAATTACCTGTTATGTTGTGAATCTGTGTTGGTAATTAGTCTACCCAGGTGTAGCAAGTAAGTGAGTTGAAGAATTAGAGAGAACCAATGAACAGTAAACCAATTACCTGTTATGTCGTGCATCTGTGTTGGTTATTAGTCTCCCCAGGTGTAGCAAGTAAGTCAGTTGAAGAATTAGAGAGAACCAATGAACAGTAATCCAATTACCTGTTATGTTGTGCATCTGTGTTGGTAATTAGTCTCCCTAGGTGTAGCAAGTAAGTCAGTTGAAGAATTAGAGAGAACCAATGAACAGTAAACAAATTACCTGTTATGTTGTGCATCGATCTGTGTTGGTTATTAGTCTCCACAAGTGTAGCAAGTAAGTCAGTTGAAGAATTAAAGAGAACCAATAAACAGTAAGCCATTTACATGTTATGTTGTGCATCTGGGTCGGTTATTAGTCTCCCCAGGTGTAGGAAGTAAGTCAGTTGAAGAATTAGAGAGAACCAATGAACTGTAAACCAATTACCTATTATGTTGTGCATCTGTGTTGGTTATTAGTCTCTCCAGGTGTAGCAAGTAAGTCAGTTGAAGAATTAGAGAGAACCAATGAACAGTAAACCAATTACATGTTATGTTGTGCATCTGTGTTGGTAATTAGTCTCCCTAGGTGTAGCAAGTAAGTCAGTTGAAGAATTAGAGAGAACCAATGAACAGTAAACAAATTACCTGTTATGTTGTGCATCGATCTGTGTTGGTTATTAGTCTCCACAGGTGTAGCAAGTAAGTCAGTTGAAGAATTAAAGAGAACCAATAAACAGTAAGCCATTTACATGTTATGTTGTGCATCTGGGTCGGTTATTAGTCTCCCCAGGTGTAGGAAGTAAGTCAGTTGAAGAATTAGAGAGAACCAATGAACTGTAAACCAATTACCTATTATGTTGTGCATCTGTGTTGGTTATTAGTCTCTCCAGGTGTAGCAAGTAAGTCAGTTGAAGAATTAGAGAGAACCAATGAACAGTAAACCAATTTCATGTTATGTTGGGAATCTGTGTTGGTTATTCATCTCCCCAGGTGTAGCAAGTAAGTCAGTAGAAGAATTAGCGAGAACCAATGAACAGTAAACCAATTACCTGTGATATTGTGCATCTATGTTGGTTATTAGTCTCCCCAGGTGTAGCAAGAAAGTCAATTGAAGAATTAGAGAGAACCAATGAACAATAAACCAATTACATGTTATGTTGTGCATCTGTGTTGGTAATTAGTCTCCCTAGGTGTAGCAAGTAAGTCAGTTGAAGAATTAGAGAGAACCAATGAACAGTAAACAAATTACCTGTTATGTTGTGCATCGATCTGTGTTGGTTATTAGTCTCCACAGGTGTAGCAAGTAAGTCAGTTGAAGAATTAAAGAGAACCAATAAACAGTAAGCCATTTACATGTTATGTTGTGCATCTGGGTCGGTTATTAGTCTCCCCAGGTGTAGGAAGTAAGTCAGTTGAAGAAATAGAGAGAACCAATGAACTGTAAACCAATTACCTATTATGTTGTGCATCTGTGTTGGTTATTAGTCTCTCCAAGTGTAGCAAGTAAGTCAGTTGAAGAATTAGAGAGAACCAATGAACAGTAAACCAATTACATGTTATGTTGTGCATCTGTGTTGGTTATTAGTCTCCCCAGGTGTAGCAAGTAAGTCAGTTGAAGAATTAGAGAGAACTAATGAACAGTAAACCAATTACCTGTTATGTTGTGCATCTGTGTTGGTTATTAGTCTCCACAGGTGTAGCAAGTAAGTCAGTTGAAGAACTAAAGAGAACCAATAAACAGTAAGCCATTTACATGTTATGTTGTGCATCTGGGTCGGTTATTAGTCTCCCCAGGTGTAGCAAGTAAGTCAGTTGAAGAATTAGAGAGAACCAATGAACAGTAAACCAATTTCATGTTATGTTGTGAATCTGTGTTGGTTATTCGTCTCCCCATGTGTAGCAAGTAAGTCAGTAGAAGAATTAGAGAGAACCAATGAACAGTAAACCAATTACCTGTTATGTTGTGTATCTATGATGGTTATTAGTCTCCCCAGGTGTAGCAAGAAAGTCAATCGAAGAATTAGAGAGAACCAATGAACAGTAAACCGATTACATGTTATGTTGTGCATCTGTGTTGGTAATTAGTCTCCCTAGGTGTAGCAAGTAAGTCAGTTGAAGAATTAGAGAGAACCAATGAACAGTAAACCAATTACCTGTTATGTTGTGCATCTGTGTTGGTTATTAGTCTCCCCAGGTGTAGCAAGTAAGTCAGTTGAAGAATTAGAGAGAACCAATGAACAGTAATCCAATTACCTGTTATGTTGTGCATCTGTGTTGGTTGTTAGTCTCCCCAGGTGTAGCAAGTAAGTCAGTTGAAGAATTAGAGAGAACCAATGAACAGTAAACCAATTACCTGTTATGTTGTGCATCTGTGTTGGTTATTAGTCTCCACAGGTATAGCAAGTAAGTCAGTTGAAGAATTAAAGAGAACCAATAAATAGGAAGCCATTTACATGTTATGTTGTGCATCTGGGTCGGTTATTAGTCTCCCCAGGTGTAGCAAGTAAGTAAGTTGAAGAATTAGAGAGACCCAATGAACAGTAAACCAATTTCATGTTATGTTGTGAATCTGTGTTGGTTATTCGTCTCCCCAGGAGTAGCAAGTAAGTCAGTAGAAGAATTAGAGAGAACCAATGAACAGTAAACCAATTACCTGTTATGTTGTGCATCTATGTTGGTTATTAGTCACCCCAGGTGTAGCAAGAAAGTCAATTGAAGAATTAGAGAGAACCAATGAACAGTAAACCAATTACATGTTAAGTTGTGCATCTGCGTTGGTAATTAGTCTCCCTAGGTGTAGCAAGTAAGTTAGTTGAAGAATTAGAGAGAACCAATGAACAGTAAACCAATTTCATGTTATGTTATGAATCTGTGTTGGTTATTCGTCTCCCCAGGTCTAGCAAGTAAGTCAGTAGAAGAATTAGAGAGAACCAATGAACAGTAAACCAATTACCTGTTATGTTGTGCATCTATGTTGGTTATTAGTCTCCCCAGGTGTAGCAAGAAAGTCAATTGAAGAATTAGAGAGAACCAATGAACAATAAACCTATTACATGTTATGTTGTGCATCTGTGTTGGTAATTAGTCTCTCTAGGTGTAGCAAGTAAGTCAGTTGAAGAATTAGAGAGAACCAATGAACAGTAAACCAATTACCTGTTATGTTGTGCATCTGTGTTGGTTATTAGTCTCCCCAGGCGTAGCAAGTAAGTCAGTTTAAGAATTAGAGAGAACCAATGAACAGTAATCCAATTTCCTGTTATGTTGTGCATCTGTGTTGGTTGTTAGTCTCCCCAGGTGTAGCAAGTAAGTCAGTTGAAGAATTAGAGAGAACCAATGAACAGTAAACTAATTACCTGTTATGTTGTGCATCTGTGTTGGTTATTAGTATCCCCAGGTGTAGCAAGTAAGTCAGTTGAAGAATTAGAGAGAACCAATGAACTGTAAACCAATTACCTGTTATGTTGTGCATCTGTGTTGGTTATTAGTCTCCCCAGGTGTAGCAAGTAAGTCAGTTGAAGAATTAGAGAGAACCAATGAACTGTAAACCAATTACCTATTATGTTGTGCATCTGTGTTGGTTATTAGTCTCCCCAGGTGTAGCAAGTAAGTCAGTTGAAGAATTAGAGAGAACCAATGAACAGTAAACCAATTACATGTTATGTTGTGCATCTGTGTTGGTTATTAGTCTCCCCAGGTGTAGCAAGTAAGTCAGTTGAAGAATTAGAGAGAACCAATGAACAGTAAACCAATTACCTGTTATGTTGTGCATCTATGTTGGTTATTAGTCTCCCCAGGTGTAGCAAGTAAGTCAGTTGAAGAATTAGAGAGAACCAATGAATAGTAAACCAATTACCTGATATGTTGTGCATCTGTGTTGGTTATTAGACTCCCCAGGTGTAGCAAGTAAGTCAGCTGAAGAATCAGAGAGAACCAATGAACAGTAAACCAATTACATGTTATGTTGTGCGTCTATTTTGGTTATCAGTCTCCCCAGGTGTAGCAAGTAAGTCAGTTGAAGAATTAGAGAGAACCAATGAACTGGAAACCAATTACCTGTTATGTTGTGAATCTGTGTTGGTAATTAGTCTACCCAGGTGTAGCAAGTAAGTGAGTTGAAGAATTAGAGAGAACCAATGAACTGTAAACCAATTACATATTATCTTGTGCATCTGTGTTGGTTATTAGACTCCCCAAGTGTAGCAAGTAAGTCAGTTGAAGAATTAGAGAGAACCAATGAACAGTAAACCAATTACCTGTTATGTTGTGCATCTATGTTGGTTATTAGTCTCCCCAAGTGTAGCAAGAAAGTCAATTGAAGAATTAGAGAGAACCAATGAACAGTAAACCAATTACATGTTATGTTGTGCATCTGTGTTGGTTATTAGTCTCCCCAGGTGTAGCAAGTAAGTCAGTTAAAGAATTTGAGAGAACCAATGAACTGTAAACCAATTACATGTTATGTTGTGCATCTGTGTTGGTTACTAGTCTCCCCAAGTGTAGCAAGTAAGTCAGTTGAAGAATTAGAGAGAACCAATGAACAGTAAACCAATTGCCTGTTATGTTGTGCATCTGTGTTGGTTATTAGTCTCCCTAGGTGTAGCAAGTAAGTCAGTTGAAGAATTAGAGAGAACCAATGAACAGTAAACCATTTACATGTTATGTTGTGCATCTGTGTTGGTTATTTGTCTCCCCAGGTGTAGCAAATAAATCAGTTGAAGAATTAGAGAGAACCAATGAACAGTAAACCAATTACCTGTTATGTTGTGAATCTATGTTGGTTATTAGTCTCCCCAGGTATAGCAAGTAAGTCAGTTGAAGAATTAGAGAGAACCAATGAACAGTAAACCAATTACATGTTATGTTGTGCATCTGTTTTGGTTATTAGTCTCCCCAGGTGTAGCAAGTAAGTCAGTTGAAGAATTAGAGAGAACCAATAAACTGTAAACCAATTACCTGTTATGTTGTGCTTCTGTGTTGGTTATTAGTCTCCCCAGGTGTAGCTGTCGCCACCGGCCCAAACGGGCCTCGGCGGTCGCGAAGACGGTCGAGCTCGCTTTTTATTTTGGTTTTGAAAATGTATTGGATTATTAGAACGATTTATTCTCAAACTGAGACCTTGTCGATCTTATCCAATTTATTTATTAAAAGTCTCACCAATCCATTTTAATCCCAAGCGGGACCCTCCATGGATTAGTGGTTTTCGCAAAAGGAGGGTTCGTGGAGTCGCCACCAATGTTTTACTCAAAACATTGGAAAAAGAGATAAGGCAATTGATTCAAAAATCGACTTCAGCCATTACAACCAGAGTCGGGTAAGGGAGTCGGTTACGCGTGGGGAAGGTGTTAGCACCCCACAGCGCCCCTTTCGGGTTCCCTATGACAGATTATTTCTAAAATAACAGTGTAAAATTACTAAATTACCCCTATTTATTATAAGCGATTATAAATTAACTATCTACATGATGACAGTTAAATATGCACACAGAAAGCAGTAAAAGAAGGGATTTTTAGAAAAGAAACCTCTTGAAGCGTGCTTTTTATATATCAAGTAAAACTGGGAAGCTTTTTGGCGTTCCCTCGCTCTACAAGCCCGCTCACTCCTTCCTAAAAATAATTTTTGACTTGGAAATCCGGAGGATTTCCCTTCGACTAGGTTCGATCCTCAAGCAAAATGGCTCGGGGCTCAAGAACTTCGTCGGATCAACTCTCCAAGTGATTTCTAGGGAGAGCACTGCTCAAAAAACCCCAGAATACTCAAGGAGAGGGTTACAACTGTGTCTAAAAGTCCCAAATGACGTCCAATTGGCGTCATATTTATAGGGAATAGGCGCAATACGGGCTACAGAATCAATACGGCCGTATTGAAATTTTTGAACTTCAATACGGCCGTATTGAGTTCAATACGGCCGTATTGAAATTCAGAAATTTCAATACGGCCGTATTGAGTTCGCCGCGGCCGTATTGAAGCTTTAATACGGCCGTATTGAGTTCGCCGCGGCCGTATTGAAGTTTCAGAAACTTCAATACGGCCGTATTGTGTTCACTGCGGCCGTATTGAAGCTTCAATACGGCCGTATTAAGTTCAGTACGGCCGTATTCCCTTCACTTTCTTATTTTGAGCTATTCTAAGACCTCTAGACCTACAGAGAACCCTCCTAGGGCCTTCCAGGAGTCCTTCTGGCTGATCTTCCTTCAGTCTTCGAGGGTCTTCAAGCTTTATTTCCGACCCGGGCAATTTTAGGGGTCTACAGCTGCCCCCCCTTTACTTAGTCAAACGGTCTTTTGGTGTACCGGCTGACAAGTAAAGGAGTTGACCCAATTGTCCGGGTGATATGCCAACCTTCTGACTTGTAGCGTCTTCCGGTGGAAAATTGTTGAGTAGCCTCTCCAGGTTGATGCATACCTCGGCGCTTCTGACATCCTCGGTAGCTGAGTTTACCCTCTCCAGGGTCAACTTCACTCGACGCCCGAGCCGGAAGTTGAACACCAACGCACCTCTGATGACGCTGATGGTTGAGTACCGTCTCTCCAGACTTTGCCACTTAACATGCGGCAGGTGAGTACCGTCTCTCCAGACTTTGCCACTTAACATGCGGCAGGTGAGTACCGTCTCTCCAGACTTCGCCACTTAACATGCGGCAGGTGAGTACCGTCTCTCCAGACTTTGCCACTCAACATGTGGCTGCCTCTCAACATGAGGCGGTTGAGTTTACCCTCTCCAGGGTTTGCCACTCAATCATGTGGCTGCCTCTTAACATGAAGCGGTTGAGTTTACCCTCTCCAGGGTTGCCACTCAATCATGTGGCTGCCTCTTAACATGAAGCGGTTGACTTGAGTTTGTCTCCACAGTCCACGATGCTGCTTCGACGGTTTGCTTTTCTGATTTTGTGCCACTGAGGGCTGGATAACGCAGGGATCCGTCTAGGGGATGTGCAGTCATTCATAGGTTCTTGTGCCCCAACTTGCTTTGCTTAGTTGGTTCCCATGGGGTATTTCTGACTCCTTGGGGTGTAGACACAGATGCTCTCTCTTTGAGTTGAGCGATGCCTTATGCTTGGCTGTCGTCCTTTCGACGTAAGTGGAGTATCCCGGTTGTCCTTATTCGGGTGTCTCTTTTGATTTTCTGATCTTTGTAGCCTCTGTGTAGGCTGTTATCCACTAGGGGATCCTGTCATTCATTTCTTGACTGGCCTCTTCTGTTAGGCAGATAATCTTGATGTTTGATGTTTGGCTGGGCGCCAAATTCCGCTTGGGGAATTTTATTAATCTTTTTGATTTTCTTCTCCTTTTGTAGGGATGCCTCTTGAGTAGGCGATCGTCCACTGGGGATTGATTTTGATTGGCCTCTTCTGTTAGGCGGATTTTCTCAATGTTCATTGTCCGGCTGATAGCCGAATTCCACTTGGGGAATAGTTTATTGATCTTTTGATTTTTTTCTTTTGCAGGGATGCCTCTGAGTAGGCGACTGGGGAATGTGGGATCTTATGTATCCCAAAGTATTATTTAGGAAGCCTCTGCAGGCTTAGCCTCACTCAGCGCTTGAGTCAGAGAGCTATCTTCCACTGAGGAAGTTTTAAGTCCTTTGACTTGGATATTCTGCTTGGGCGATCGTGCTTCCATTGGGAATTTTGTCGATCTTGTTTTGATAGCTCTCGCTGGGGATTTTGAGTCCAAGAGCGTGAGTTGAGGTTTCCTCTGGGGAGTATTATTTCTGCGAGCCTCTCCAGGCTCAATTATTCTGTAAGAGTATTATTTCGACAAGCCTCTCCAGGCTCAGTTATTCTGAAAGAGTATTCTTTCGGCGAGCCTCTCCAGGCTCAATTATTCTGAGGGAGTATTGTTTCGGGGAGCCTCTCCAGGCTCAATTATTATGGGGGAGTATTGTTTCGGCGAGCCTCTCCAGGCTCAATTATTCTTTGATGTGGAGGATGAGGAGTATTTTGGTAAGCCTCTCCAGGCTCAGTTATTCTGTACAAACTGTTGTTGGATTTTCTATACCCTTGCCTTTTTTCATTTTCGGCTTTTTCTGTATTTTGCCTTTTCTTCTGATTTGGCTTTTTCTGTATTTTGCCTTTTTATGTTTTTGGCTTTTGCTGTACAGAATTTAAATTGCTAGAGAATTTAAAATCAAACAGTGGAAATTTTCATTAAATAGACAATAAGTTTGTACGAGAGAAATCAAAAGAAATCAAAAGATGGGACACAGCCCAAACAAACTAAATACATAAAAATTAAAGGAAGCAATCCGGTCTTCAATCATCGGCCGGCGGATCCTGAGGAGGAGTGGGGTAGTGGCTATGGAGCCAGACTGAGAGGTTGTCGAAACCCTGCACCAAGCTGTCTAGTCGAGTATCGGTACTCTGCTGCCATGTACCGACACTATGCTGAAAGGCATCGAATCGCGTGTCGATGCTTTGCTGAAAAGCATCAAATCGCGTGTTAATGCTTTGCTGCAGTGTGTCGAAGCGAGCGTCAAAGTATCCCCTGTCCGACCGTGATGTGCTATCTTCTGGCTGCGGGGCGTCGCCTCCCTCAAAGTCGAGGTTGTTGAGGAGGTTGTTGAAGGTCTCGAGGCCATCTACTCGCACAAACCCCCCTCCTGGCGATCTAGCGATGATCTTCATGTTAATCAGGGTAGAGGCACCAATCAGCTTCGGCGCCAATGCCCCTGGCTCTGCACCATCGGGACATCCCCATGTCTCCGCCAGCTGTGAGAGGAGTGGGGCAACCAAGATGTACCCCTGTCTGGACTCTCCTCCCTCTCGTACCCCAAGCTTCTTCACGTGCTCGAGGAAGAAATATCCAGGATTGGCCTTCCGGCCGGTGGCCATGCAATATAAGGCCAGCAGGTCCGGCCGTGTAATCGACTCCGGACTCTTAGACCTGCCATGGATAGTACTGGTGAGGGTTTTGTGACAGATCCTAAGAGCAGTCGGGAGCCGGGAGCCCTTCACCCCTGGATGATAATCCCGTCGGCCAGTGAGCAAACTCCACATCTCAACCGGAGTCCACTGATCAGGCCACTCGCATATGGCATCTCGGAATGCCAGCTGATCAGTGCGGCTGAAAAACCCTGCCTGGACGTTGAATTCGTCCAACGTCAGCGAGCGGTATCCTTCATTCATCCAGAAGTCCACCGCGCAAACATCCTCCCCATAGCTGTTAGTCGACTCCGTGACGCCGACTGTAGCCAAGAACTCCTTCGTGGCCGTCAAATATAGCTGGGATGGTGGATTAAGGACAAATCCCCATCCTATGGTGTCGAAGTAGCTCCTGACATCGTTCTCCAAGCCCACTGCTCGGAGAAGCTCAAAGTCGAGCACCCTTGACGGCTCGATGGTGAACGTCTCTATGAGCTCCAGTCGTTGTCTGTGTCGATCTGTCAACTCACGTCTAGGTGGGGCTCTCTGCCTTTTCCTGGATGACTCTGCCATTTTTCTGAAGAGATTTTGGGAGTACACTCACAAGCAAGGATGCAGAGAATGAAGATTGGATGCAAAAAATGAGAGGGGGGAGGCTTATTTATAGGCAAATTTTCGCCAATACGGCCCGCATTGGATTCAATACGGCCGTATTGGCTTTTCTGTTAGTGTACAAAAATTGCTACCAATACGGACCGTATTGAACTTAATACGGTCGTATTAGCCTTGAATACGGGCGTATTGGATTTTAATACGCCCGTATTGAAGTTAAAACGTTGTGCTTAACGTTAACTTCAATACGGCCGTATCTATACCAATACGGGCGTATTGGACCCCTTTTTTTTTTTTTTTTTTTTTTTTTTTTTTTTTTTTTTTTTTTTTTTTTGAAAAAATAGAGAATAAGTGATCTTCTAGTACACCTATCATCTGTATGCATGTATGCAAATATGATGCACCTAATTCTATTTGATTCGTTTTTCAAAAGAATTAATCGATGCGTTCTTTGTTTGGATTTTGCCATTCCTTCTGGACAGACTATGCTTTGCCGATTTCTGTAACCGAGGAATGATGCGTATTTTGATTTTGGTGTCATCAACCAAATGATTCTTCCCTTCCTTTAGAAGATGTGTCAACCCTCCTATTGACCACTATATCTCCATGTTTCCACTAGATTATTAAAAAATCATTGGGACAAGAGAGAAAAGAAGGAAAGGATATATATTTTCAAAAGTTTGTGTTTTAGAAGGGATTATTTATTTTTGAAAAAATTGGATTTTGAAAGAATGGCTGGCCAATGGTAGGCTCAAGTGTTTAGGTTAGTTTGATTAAACACTTATGAGGTTAAGCGCATCTTTGTTATTAATGATTGTGTTTTGACAACTTGGATAGCTCTTCTTGAGCCCCTTGTTGAATTCCATTGATGGTACCATCATGGATTTATTTTGTTCTTTTTCTTTTTGATGGCCCTTACTTTTGCCTAAAACACCCATTTGTGGTGTCTTAGCGGGCTTTTGTTTTTGTTCATTATTTTGTAACCCTAATTTTTGCCTAGGTCACCCTTTTGTGGGATTCCTAGCGGGTCTTATGCTCTTATTTTTGCGCAGCCCTCTTTTTGGGTTTCCTGCCGAGCTTCTTTTATATTTTTAGGATTTCTTTTTATCCACGATGGCACTTATTGAAGCCAAGAAAAGGTGCTCCAAGTTGTCGTGCACACTTCCACGCAAAATGATGTGGGTTTATTGTTATCAAGATGATTTTAACCTCATTTATGTTTATTCAAACAGGGTTAAAATAATGTGGTCTAGAATTTTATTGCAAGCGAGAAAAGAAGCAATAAGAAATAATGAAGAATGATTTTATTATAATCATAGTGGAAACATGTGCCCTATCGAGGCTCGGGGGTCGGGCTGTCCCCGAGGAGTGATCTCTAATAGTCACTGAATTTACACATCCCTATTAGAAGGAAAAGGACACTTGATGACGACAGCTGGCCTTGACGTTTGTGAACCAGCCTTCCTAAAGATCTGGCTTAAAGAATGTCGAGAATGATCCTTGTTCCTCTTCGTCCTTTGATCTTTATTAGGGTTGTATCCTAACCCTTGTTTCCCCGGATTGTCCTTGATAATGGGTAGCTCCGGGATTCCTTGGGAATCCTTGCCTAATCCTTGTCCTGGCAAGTATCCGTTCTTTGTGAGCATATGAGCTACCTTCTTCATTTCTCGGGGAAATGTCTCAACATTAGCGATTTCCAATGCTTGGAAGGCGGTTTCCAAAGCTTCCTCTGCTGCATCCACATAAGGTATGTTGGATGGCTTGCTGATGAGTATGTCATCTTCAGCTTGCACGGTCACCAGTTTGTCCCCCACTATGAACTTGACTTTCTGGTGGAGCGTAGAGGGTACAGCTTTCGCATCATGAATCCAAGGTCGGCCGAGGAGACAGCTGTATGCAGGAGTAATATCCATCACTTGAAATTCGACGTTGAAGATAGTGGGTCCAATTTGGATTGGAAGATTGATTTCTCCCACTACTTCTCTTTTAGATCCGTCGAAAGCTCGAACTATCATGTTGCTCGGGCGCATTTGGACTCCTTTGATTGCCACTTGATCGAGTGTTCTTTTTGGCATCACGTTCAAGGAAGATCCATTATCTACCAAGACTTTAGCGATGTGATACTCCTTGCACTTTACAGAGATGTGCAAGGGCTTGTTGTGGTTTGGTCCCTCAGCGGGGATCTCTTCATCTGTGAAGGTGAGGTGATCATTAGCCGTGATGTGACCAACAATTCCCTCAAATTTGTCTTGGGATATGGAATGCGACACATATGCTTCGTTCAAGACTTTCAACAAAGCTTGTCGATGCGGTTCAGAGCTTAGGATCAACGACAGCAGAGTAATCTTCGCTGGCGTTCTGTGAAGTTGATCCACGATGGAGTACTCGCTTTGTCGGATGTACTTCAAAAGCTCGTCTGTCTCCTCCTCGGATTCTTTTTCCTCGGTTTTCTTTTCTTCTTTTTCTTTATTCTTGGGGGTTTTATCATGAAGATCTTCGGGAGTGTAGATCCTGCCACTCCTAGTCATGCCCCCAAGTCCAGCGATATTAGAAATATCACTGTCGGCAGAAGTATGGATGTCGTATATCCATGGCACAGCCTTATTCGATTCGTAAGGGAATGGTCTTGGTGCGACAATCCTTAAGGGCGTGGGACCTTCCCCTTTTTCTGTCTTGATTACCAACAACGGCGTCGTCGTGTGTTTGCTTTGCGCAGTTGTTGGTTTGCATTTTATCACAAATGGCGTACGATCCATTCTGAACATACGCATCGATTAATTCTTTCTTTTTATTAATCTTTATTATTAATTACCAAGAGAGATAAATGCAAAATGAATGACTAATGAGATGCAAAGGCAATAAATCTCAAAAATACGATTTTATTCATTAAAGAAAGTGTACAACTTTTATACAATGCTTTGAAGCAATTTTTTACAATAAGAGAAAAGCCGGTAAAAACCCACAGGCGGGTTCATATTTCTTTGCCATTCATCTTCGGCTTCCTCGACATGACGACCCATTGCTTCAATCTGCGTATGGACCGCTTGGCTCATATCGTCACTGATTTTCTGAGCCTCCTTCGCTTTCTGAGTATAGTAGTTGATCATGGCCTGTAGTTCATTAAGCTCGTCTTCGGCTCGATCTTTCTCCTCTTGGAGTTTGGCCATTTGTGCCAATCCTTCCCTTTCTTTTCTGCGGAAATCGGAAAGGTTTGCGGCTTGTCGTTGAGCGACTTCCCGCCATTGCTGTGCGTCGGATCGAGTCAGAAACAAATCATCTTGTATGTCCTTGATCAACTGTGCCTGCTTTGCATGCTCGGCTTCAAGGCGTGCTATCTTCATATTGACTTCTTGGAGTTGACTACTCGGTTCAACCTTTGGCATTTTGGATGCCCGAGTAGTCTCCTCGTTGAGGTTAGCACACTCATCCTTGAGCCGCTCTATCTCATGGTCTTTCTTCTTGCATTGCCTTTGAAGACCATCAATGGTGAAACTGGATTCTTCGTTTTTCTCTTCAAGAACTCTCATCTGAGCTCCCATGATTTCCAGTTTCTTGGTCAAGGCGTCGACCTGTTCTTGCAACACCTTCCTTGTAGTCGTGGTTGCACAAGAGGTGGATGGTTGTGACACCCCCCTCTCATTCCTCCATTTCTCATAATCAATAGAGACGGATACCCGAGGCTTTCCAAGCTCGAGATCTCCCTCATAGGTTGGTCTCTCCCACGCTCTTATAACAGCGTGCATATCTCTCTGATGCTCGGGATCGAAAGAGAAACACAACCCTCCCAGCTCCTCTATAGTAGGAATGATTTGGGTCCTCATTAGTTGCCTCATAACCAATTTAGGTGAGTAGGTTATGCAACCTCTGAGGCCCATCAACGGTACGCTCGAATAACTGCCGCATCTTGTCAATACATGGCTCGGACGGAACCAAGGGCAAACCCACGTGAAGTGCTCGATACTCCACTGTTCCATCTCATCCTTCCACTCGGAAGCATATCGGCGGCAGACGGGGATCTTTGAGAAGCTTCTCAACGGATCGGGCAAAGCCCCCATGTGACTAGAGGCGTAGAAATGTGTGATGCCCCACACATATAACAAGGAGGTGCAGCATCGGATGATCTTCCCTTGCCTCTGTTGAGATAGATGAACAGACAGCAAGGTGTCGGCGAGAATAGCGGGCACGGGACTCTTCATATGCACGTCCCAAGCAAAGAAAGCGTCCATCGCAGCATGGTCCACTGTGTTAGCGTGAAAGGGGAATAGGATCGTCCCAAACACGGCTAACGCAAGAGTCTTGTTGAAAGCTAACCAATCTCCCTCACCAGCCAAGGAAGAAAGGTGGTCTTCGATCATAGCAAGCTTCCAACCCTTGATATTGCCGTTCCCTACTAAGGCAGCTGATCGTAGTGGTAGTTTGACCTGAGTGGCTACTCTTTCTACGGCCACATGGTTCCCCTGAAAAAGGTAAACCCCAGCTGATTTAGGCCACCGTAACATGAGCTCGTACTCCTCTAGAGTAGGAACCAGGTCAAACTGGGGGAACTCAAAACAGTGCAGATCGGGACTCCAGAAGTGAACCAATGCCCTCAGAAAAGCTGGATCCACACAAATCCTCATCAAATCGAGAACTCGCCCATAAGATTTCTCAAACTCGACGCGAGCCTCTCTTGACATCAAGGTACAGAGGTGATCCAACCTCTCAACACGGTATAATAGGAAGTCCACTTTCTTTAATGGCCTTTGCACCTCCCTAGACCTCTCCATAATCTACAATACAATGCATGATATGAGATGATGGCGATGAATATGCATGCATAGTGTTTATTCAACTAAGCATTATCATGTTTTCGGGATATTCCTAAGATGATGCATGATATTGCTTGGTTTGGATAAATACGTATTTTTTTCTTTTTGAGTATTTTTTATTTTTGTATATTTTGGGTGAAAAGGGAAACTACCTATATGAATGCAATGGAGGCAGATGTTAACACCATGTACTAGAAAATCTTTATTTCTATTTATTCTTATATATTTTTTATTGTAAACAAGAATGTTGTATGTTTAAAAGGTGCAAATATATGCTCATACAATGTCACATAAAAATGCACAAACAATTCACTCATCCACGAACAGTCACGAGCGAATCACGAGGTAGGGGTATCCTGCAGAAATGGTGCATATTCAAGGTAGGTTCTAACTGTTCTCACCAGTCCAAGGCCCCCAAGGTGCCCCCATTATAGGGACCCAATTCCTCTCATCGTAGGTCGATGGAAAGCTCCAACGCACCGTCGGACTCAAGTTCATGGTTATCACCTTGAGTGATGCTTTCCGACAACGGTCTACGGGCACCTATAGACCCATTCGACAACCGGCCGTACTAACATCCACTCCCTATGGTTAATCACTCATGCCCCCGGGTATAGAGGGAACTGTTGTGTGCAAAGGTTTGTGTGCAGTTTTTATTTCAAACAATTGCGTAAATTTAAAAATACAACAGTTATTAAAGCCAAATAGATAAACATGTTATCATACAAGTGAGGGGTAACAAAGTAATTTTTAACTATTATTTAAAAATAATCTGTCACTAAATGGGACTGACTCTCGAAGCTTCCCCAGTGGAGTCGCCATCTGTCGCCACCCGGCCCAAACGGGCCTCGGCGGTCGCGAAGACGGTCGAGCTCGCTTTTTATTTTGGTTTTGAAAATGTATTGGATTATTAGAACGATTTATTCTCAAACTGAGACCTTGTCGATCTTATCCAATTTATTTATTAAAAGTCTCACCAATCCATTTTAATCCCAAGCGGGACCCTCCATGGATTAGTGGTTTTCGCAAAAGGAGGGTTCGTGGAGTCGCCACCAATGTTTTACTCAAAACATTGGAAAAAGAGATAAGGCAATTGATTCAAAAATCGACTTCAGCCATTACAACCAGAGTCGGGTAAGGGAGTCGGTTACGCGTGGGGAAGGTGTTAGCACCCCACAGCGCCCCTTTCGGGTTCCCTATGACAGATTATTTCTAAAATAACAGTGTAAAATTACTAAATTACCCCTATTTATTATAAGCGATTATAAATTAACTATCTACATGATGACAGTTAAATATGCACACAGAAAGCAGTAAAAGAAGGGATTTTTAGAAAAGAAACCTCTTGAAGCGTGCTTTTTATATATCAAGTAAAACTGGGAAGCTTTTTGGCGTTCCCTCGCTCTACAAGCCCGCTCACTCCTTCCTAAAAATAATTTTTGACTTGGAAATCCGGAGGATTTCCCTTCGACTAGGTTCGATCCTCAAGCAAAATGGCTCGGGGCTCAAGAACTTCGTCGGATCAACTCTCCAAGTGATTTCTAGGGAGAGCACTGCTCAAAAAACCCCAGAATACTCAAGGAGAGGGTTACAACTATGTCTAAAAGTCCCAAATGACGTCCAATTGGCGTCATATTTATAGGGAATAGGCGCAATACGGGCTACAGAATCAATACGGCCGTATTGAAATTTTTGAACTTCAATACGGCCGTATTGAGTTCAATACGGCCGTATTGAAATTCAGAAATTTCAATACGGCCGTATTGAGTTCGCCGCGGCCGTATTGAAGCTTTAATACGGCCGTATTGAGTTCGCCGCGGCCGTATTGAAGTTTCAGAAACTTCAATACGGCCGTATTGTGTTCACTGCGGCCGTATTGAAGCTTCAATACGGCCGTATTAAGTTCAGTACGGCCGTATTCCCTTCACTTTCTTATTTTGAGCTATTCTAAGACCTCTAGACCTACAGAGAACCCTCCTAGGGCCTTCCAGGAGTCCTTCTGGCTGATCTTCCTTCAGTCTTCGAGGGTCTTCAAGCTTTATTTCCGACCCGGGCAATTTTAGGGGTCTACAGTAGCAAGTAAGTCAGTTGAAGAATTAGAGAGAACCAACGAACCGTAAACCAATTACCTATTATGTTGTGCATCTGTGTTGGTTATTAGTCTCCCCAGGTGTAGCAAGTAAGTCAGTTGAAGAATTAGAGAGAACCAATGAATGTCGCCACCGGCCCAAACGGGCCTTCGGCGGTCGCGAAGACGGTCGAGCTCGCTTTTTATTTTGATTTTGAAAATGTATTGGATTATTAGAACGACTTGTTCTCAAACTGAGACCTTGTCGATCTTATCCAATTTATTTATTAAAAGTCTCACCAATCCATGTTAATCCCAAGTGGGACCCTCCATGGATTAGCGGTTTTCGTAAAAGGAGGGTTCGTGGAGTCGCCACCAATGTTTTACTCAAAACATTGGAAAAAGGGATAAGGTAATTGATTTTATAAATCAACTTCGGTCATTACAACCAGAGTTGGGTAAGGGAGTCGGTTACGCGTGGGGAAGGTGTTAGCACCCCACAGCGCCCCTTTCGGGTTCCCTATGACAGATTATTTCTAAAATAACAGTGTAAAATTACTAAATTACCCCTATTTATTATAAGCGATTATAAATTAACTATCTACATGATGACAGTTAAATATGCACACAGAAAGCAGTAAAAGGAAGGATTTAAGAAGAAACCTTTGAAGCGTGCTTTTATATATTAAAGTAAAACTGGGAAGCTTTTTGGCGTTCCCTCGCTCTACAAGCCCGCTCGCTCCCTCCTATAAAATTTTAACTATGGAAATCCGGAGGATTTCCCTTCGACTAGGTTCGATCCTCAAGCAAAATGGCTCGGGGCTCAAGAACTTCGTCGGATCAACTCTCCAAGTGATTTCTAGGGAGAGCACTGCTCAAAAAACCCCAGAATACTCAAGGAGAGGGTTAAAACTGTGTGTCCAAGTGTCAAATGACGTCCAATTGACGTCATATTTATAGGGAACTGGCGCAATACGGCCCCTGGAGCCAATACGGCCGTATTGAAATTTTTGAACTTCAATACGGCCGTATTGAGTTCAATACGGCCCGTATTGAAGTTTTTGAAATTCAATACGGCCGTATTGAGTTCAATACGGCCCGTATTGAAGTTTTTGAACTTCAATACGGCCGTATTGAGTTCGCTGCAGCCGTATTGTAGTTCAAAATACTCAATACGACCGTAGTGAACCCCTGAGAGGCCGTATTGGCTTCATTCCTCCCACTTTTCTTATTTTTGGCTATCCTAAGACCTCTAGACCTATAGAGAACCCTCCTTGGGCCTTCTAGGAGTCCTTCTGGATGATCTTCCCTCAGTCTTCGAGGGTCTTCAAGCTTTATTTCCGACCCGGACAATTTTAGGGGTCTACAGCTGCCCCCCCTTTACTTAGTCAAACGGCCTTTTGGTGTACCGATTGACAAGTAAAGGAGTTGACCCAATTGTCCGGGTAATACGCCATCCTTCCGACTTGTAGTGTCTTCAGGTGGGAAAATTGTGGAGTAGCCTCTCCAGGTTGTTGCATACCTCGGCGCTTCTGACAACCTCGGTAGCTAAGTTTAACACCAACGTGCCTTTGACGACGCTGATGGCTGAGTATTGTCTCTCCAGACCTTGAGTATTGTGTCTCCAGACTTCGAGTACTGTCTCTTCAGACTTTGAGTATCGTCTCTCCAGACTCTGAGTATTGTCTCTCCAGACTCTGAGTATTGTCTCTCCAGACTCTGAGTATCGTCTCTCCAGACTCTGAGTACTGTCTCTCCAGACTTTGTTTGAGTATCGTCTCTCCAGACTTTGTTTGAGTACCGTCTCTCCAGACTTTGTTTGAGTATCGTCTCTCCAGACTTTGTTTGAGTATCGTCTCTCCAGACTTTGTTTGAGTATCGTCTCTCCAGACTTTGTTTGAGTATCGTCTCTCCAGACTTTGTTTGAGTATCGTCTCTCCAGACTTTGTTTGAGTATCGTCTCTCCAGACTTTGTTTGAGTATCGTCTCTCCAGACTTTGTCTGAGTACCGTCTCTCCAGACTTTGTTTGAGTATCGTCTCTCCAGACTTTGTTTGAGTATCGTCTCTCCAGACTTTGTTTGAGTATCGTCTCTCCAGACTTTGTTTGAGTATCGTCTCTCCAGACTTTGTTTGAGTATCGTCTCTCCAGACTTTGTTTGAGTACCGTCTCTCCAGACTTTGTTTGAGTACTGTCTCTCCAGACTTTGTTTGAGTACCGTCTCTCCAGACCTTGTTTGAGTACTGTCTCTCCAGACCTTGTTTGAGTACTGTCTCTCCAGACCTTGTTTGAGTATCGTCTCTCCAGACTTTGTTTGAGTATCGTCTCTCCAGACTTTGTTTGAGTATCGTCTCTCCAGACTTTGTTTGAGTACTGTCTCTCCAGACTTTGTTTGAGTACCGTCTCTCCAGACCTTGTTTGAGTACTGTCTCTCCAGACCTTGTTTGAGTACTGTCTCTCCAGACCTGTGCATACCTCGGTGCTCTCGACAACTGGGTAGCTAAGTATTGCCTTTTAGGCTTTGAGATGATTTTGTCTCCACAGTCCACGATGCTGCTTCGACGGTTTTTCTGATTTTGTGCCGCTGAGGGCTGGATAACGCAGGGATCCGTCTAGGGGATGTGCAGTCATTCATAGGTTCCTGTGCCCCAACTTGCATTGCATTGTTGGTACCCATTGAGGAATTTCTGTTTCCTTGGGGTGTAGACACAGATGCTCTTCTTGAATTGAGCGATGCCTTATGTTTGGCTGACGTCCTTTGACGTTGGTGGAGTATCCCGGTTATTTTTATTCGGGTATCTCTTTTGGGTTTTCTGATTTTTGTCGCCTCTGTGTAGGCTGTTATCCGCTGGGGATTCTGTCGTTGATTTTGATTAGCCTCTTCTGTTAGGCGTATCAGCTTGACGTTCAATGATTGGCTAAAAAGCCAAATTCCGCTTGGGGAATTGTTATTGATTTTTTCTTTTTTTTTTTTTGGGTTTTCCTTTTTGAAGGAGTGCCTCTTGTGTAGGCGACTGGGGATTTGAAGTTCAGTGTTCGGCTGAGTGCCAGATTCCGCTTGGGGAATACTTATTGATATTTTTGATTTTTCTCTTTTTGCAGGGATGCCTCTGAGTAGGCGATTGGGGAATGAGGGATCTTATGTATCCCAGAGTATTATTTAGGAAGCCTCTGCAGGCTTAGCCTCACTCAACACTTGAGTTGGAGAGCTATCTTCACTGAGGAAGTTTAAGTCCTTTGACTTGGATATTCTGCTTGGGAGATCGTACTTCCATTGGGAATTTTGTCGATCTTGCTTTGATAGCCCTCGCTGGGGATTTGTTCCATGAGCTTAAGCTGAGGTTTCTCTGGGGAGTATTATTTCTGCGAGCCTCTCCAGGCTCATTTATTCTGAGAGAGTATTATTTCGGCGAGCCTCTCCAGGCTCAGTTATTCTGTGCAATCTGTTTGTTGGATTTTCTATATCCTTGCCTTTTTTCATTTTCGGCTTTTTCTGTATTTTGCCTTTTCTTCTGATTTGGCTTTTTTTCTGTATTTTGCCTTTTTATGTTTTTGGCTTTTGCTGTACAGAAATTAAAAATGCTAAAGAAATTAAATTCAGTTGTTATGAGAGAGTATTATTTCGGCAAGCCTCTCCAGGCTCAGTTATTTTGTAGGAGTATTATTTCGGCAAGCCTCTCCAGGCTCAATTATTCTGAAGGAGTATTATTTCGACAAGCCTCTCCAGGCTCAATTATTCTGTGGGAGTATTGTTTCGGCAAGCCTCTCCAGGCTCAGTTATTCTGAGAGTATTCTTTCGGCAAGCCTCTCCAGGCTCAGTTATTCTGAGAGTATTCTTTCGGCAAGCCTCTCCAGGCTCAGTTATTCTGAGAGTATTCTTTCGGCAAGCCTCTCCAGGCTCAGTTATTCTGTATGACGCTGTTGATTTTCTGAATCTTTGCATTTTGTTTGCTGCTGTCATACACAAGTAATTTTTCTATTTTTTCTATTTTATGCAATTGCCTCATGATAAGGTCTTTAAATGTGCAATTAATATGTGTGATGCATGCAATACAATTTTTTATTTTTGTTCATTTATTTGGAAAAGTGAGTGGCTCTCCCTATCCTCTTCTTCTTGGAGGACTTTCTGTCATTGACGCGAGGGAGTATTTTTATGAGCCTTTATGCAGGAGATTTATGGATTTTATGGGAACCCCTCCAATTTTCTTTATTTGACCGATTATTAAGAGAGTTTCGTACAATTTTTGAAACATCAATTTAGAGGCATAATCACGTGGTCAAGAGAGAAAAGAAATGAATAGATATTTTATTGATATTCGCAAGTGTTTTTACAGAAAGATATACAGAAGGAAATTTCTGAAGAATGGCTGGCCAGGGTAGGCTATATACATTGGGCTTAACAATTATATCTGTAATTGTTGCTCTTTACGTTCCCCTAATTGCTTCGGCCTGAGCCAGGAGTGTAGATGCTGCAAGATGCTTGCTTCTAGAAGATAATCACTTGAATTGCCTTTTGGTTTTCGATTCAAGCGATCGTTGCTTGCTTTGCTTTTACATCTTATTCTTTTGCCCCTAACTTTTGCCTAGGACGTATCCTAGCGGGGATGATTTTGCCTTTGTTTTGCCTAGTACCCTTGTACTGGCGGGCTTTTTGTTTTGCCCTAACTTTTGCCTAGGACGCCCTTTTTGGGTTTTCATCCTAGCGGGCTTATGCAAGCAACGTCTTCAAGCATAGTACTTCTTTACCACGTCAGTGTTGACTGGGTATCGAAGTTCTTCTCTATCCATGTCTGTGAGGATCAATGCTCCTCCTGAGAAGGCTCGTTTTACCATGTATGGTCCTCCGTGATTTGGGGCCCACTTTCCGATTTTGTCCTTTTGAGTTGGTAGCAATTTCTTCATTACCGACTCTCCCTCATGGTAGACTCGAGGGTGGACTTTTCTTGTCAAAAGCCTTTTTGGTCTTTCTCTGATAGGCTTGACCATGGCATATGGTGTTCAGCCATTTTCCTTCAATGAGGTTCAACTGGTCATACCGGCTTTGAACCTATTCTTCTTCGGAAAGTTTTGCTTCCATAATTACCCTTAGAGAAGGTATCTTGACTTCGACGGGTAGAACTGCCTCCATCCCATAGACGAGGGAGAATGGAGTAGCTCCTGTAGATGTGTGTACTGAAGTCCTATAACCATGAAGAGCGAAGGGTAACATCTCGTGCCAGTCTTTAAATGAGACAACCATCTTTGCACTATTTTCTTGATGTTCTTATTGGTTGCCTCGACTGCCCCATTCATCTTTGGCCGATATGGGGAAGAATTATGGTGTTGGATCTTGAATTCTTGGCACAGTTCTTCCACCATTTTATTATTCAGATTAGATCCATTTTCAGTGATGATTTATTTCTCCATGCTTCCACTAGATTATTCTAAAATCTTTTGGGACAAGAGAGAAGAGAAAGGAAAGATATTTTTGTTCTAAAGTTTGTGTTTTAGAGGGGATTTATTTTTCAAAAATGGTTTTTGTAAGAATGTTTGGCCAAGGTAGGCTTATGTGTTTAGGCTTGTTTGATTAAACACTTATGAAGTTAAAAAGTCGTGTTGTGATTCGACAACTTGGATAGCTTCCCTTGAACCTTTCTTGAATTCGGTTCGTGGTACCATCATGGATTTCTTTTGTTTTTTTGATTGTCCTTATTTTTGCCTAAAACACCCTTTTGTGGTGTTTTAGCGGACTTTTGTTTTTTGTTTATTTTGCAACCCTAATTTTTGCCTAGGTCACCCCTTCGTGGGATCCTTAGCGGGTTCTTTGCTCTTATTTTTGCGCAGTCCCCTTTTTGAGTTTCCTGCCGAGCTTCTTTTATTTTAAAGGATTTCTTTTTATCCATGATGGCACTTGTCAAGGCCAAGGGAAGGTGCTCCAAGTCGTCACACACACCTCCACATGAAAATGATGTGGGTTTATTATTATTAAGATGATTTTAACCTCATTCATGTTTATTCAAACAGGGTTAAAAAAAAAATGTGGTTTAGAATTTTATTATAAGCAAGAAAAGAAGCAATGAAGAATGATTTTATTATAATCATAGTGGAAACATGTATCCTTATTTCATCACTGATATGGGTCCCAATATTGACCTCTTTTATCTCTCGGCCTTGCCCCAAATTCACGGTCTCTAATTTCTCTTGACACGGTTGGAGTAGACGAGTTTCTTGATCTAGCAGTCTTTGCAGATCCGGAGAGATGGTCTCCTCATCACTGTCCAACTCAACCCATTCGTCCTCAACTTTGGATCCCGG
This sequence comes from Cajanus cajan, assembly GCF_000230855.2. Lineage (NCBI taxonomy): Eukaryota > Viridiplantae > Streptophyta > Magnoliopsida > Fabales > Fabaceae > Cajanus > Cajanus cajan. Next base: position 40,786,885 of record NC_138524.1, read on the forward strand.
TTAGAGCGAACAATTACAGACATAATTATTTTATTGGTTCTGTTTAGGTTTAGAATTTATTAATGTTAATGGGGAAAGAGAGAAAAGAACAAAAAAAGAGAGTAATGTGAAAAATGCCTCTTTATTGATATTTTTTAAAACTGTAAAAAAAACCCTTATTTACATGAAAAGGTTCTCATGATCTCGGGTACTGATCATGAGTCCCTAAAAGAGAAATATGAAGGGGCCCTATCGTGGCTTGTTCTTCTCTCTACTCCTGCTTTGGCAGAGGATTCTTGCTCACGTCGGGCGCTGTCGAATCGAAGGTGACCCACCCGGCATCAATAAGGTCTTGGACCTTGTATTTGAGAGCTAGGCATTTCTCTGTTGAATGCCCTGGTGCCCCCGAATGGTATAAACATTTGTCTTGTGGCTTGTACCAATCGGGGTAAGGTGGGTCGATCTTCCTTGGTGGAACATGAGCTAGAAGTTTGGCTTCTACTAGCTTCGGCAGGAGATCGCTATAAGTGGTCGGAAGTTTATCAAACTTCTTCACAGGGGTGAATTGCGATCTTCCCGACTTCGAAGTGGAAGTAGCCGAGGGTATGGTTATAGCATTGACGCCTCCCTCTTTCTTCTTCCCGAAGAACTTCTTAGCTTCATATGATTGGGAAGGCTTAGCCAGCTTCCCACTTTTGAGTCCTTGTTCCACTCTCTCCCCAATGGTGATGATGTCCGAGAAGAGTGTCGTTGTGTTCCCTATCGTTTTATCGTAATAGGGACCAGTCAACGAGTTGATGAATAAGGACACCGTCTCCTTATCCGACAGCGGGGGCTCTATCTGTGCCGCCAACTCTCTCCATCGTTGGGCGTACGCCTTGAAAGATTCATCATTATTCTTGCTCAAGGCTTGAAGATCAGACCTATCGGGTGTTAGGTCGATGTTATACTTATAGCGCTTGAGAAAGGCGTCGGCCAACTGCCTCCATGTGCACACTTGATTTCCATCCAGCTGCATATACCAATTGAGTGCAGTTTCAGCCAAGCTCTCTTGAAAGCAATGAATTAAGAGCTTTTCATTGGTAGCATATGCAGCCATCTTGCGACAGTACATGGTGAGATGACTTTTGGGGCAAGTCGATCCCACGTACTTTGGGAAATCCGGCACTTTAAATTTAGGAGGGAATTGAATGTCCCTCACTAAGCACATGTCGGCGGCATCTTTGACGTCAAAATCATGCCCCTCCATAGCCCTCAACCGATCCTCTAGGGCGTGGAATTGTTCTTTTGAAACCTCGGGCTCTTTGATTACAATTCCAGCCCCTATAGGTATAGCGTGTGGAGGATCTTCTTCATGCTCTTCCTCCTCTCCCTCATGATGGGACCCATGATCACTGTGATGAGATCCATGGATGTGGTGATGACGCATGAGTTCCATCATTTGCGCCATTTGGTCTTTAAGTTGTGAAAGCTCGGTTGTGAGCTTTTTGTTTTGCTCCTCCAATGCTTCCATTTTCTTGATCTTCTTTGCGCGTGTGAGGACAGAGAGATGACCAGCCACTTTCTAAAATGAATTTTTTTAATCTAATTAGTTTATTCATGAATACGCTCTTGACATGAGCTTGATAACCCTCCATTTTTAAGGCGCTGCCTTTTTAAAACAGAGTGTTACTACCCTCCTTGACTTATGATCTCTCCTCAACGGAGAATCTCGATAATTATGGGTCTCTTTTACTCATGTCAAGAGGTATTGGTGAACCTAGAATGCATGGTTTATGAGGATGCATGATATCTTTATTGGTAATGATGCACATGCTCCTCACTTTTATTATATTTTTACACATGGTCTTTCCTCTCATGTCATGGTTTTTTCATGCATGGGGATTATTCTTTAGACCTTATCACGAGGTTATTTATTAATGCACAAACAATTGCACATAAGCATTTACACAAACAATTCACTCATCCACGAACAGTCACGAGCGAATCACGAGGTAGGGGTATCCTGCAGAAATGGTGCATATTCAAGGTGGTTCTAACTGTTCTCACCAGTCCAAGGCCCCCAAGGTGCCCCCATTATAGGGACCCAATTCCTCTCATCGTAGGTCGATGGAAAGCTCCAACGCACCGTCGGACTCAAGTTCATGGTTATCACCTTGAGTGATGTTTTCCGACAACGGTCTACGGGCACCTATAGACCCATTCGACAACCGGCCGTACTAACATCCACTCCCTATGGTTAATCACTCATGCCCCCGGGTATAGAGGGAACTGTTGTGTGCAAAGGTTTGTGTGCAGTTTTTATTTCAAACAATTGCGTAAATTTAAAAATACAACAATTATTAAAGCCAAATAGATAAACATGTTATCATACAAGTGAGGGGTAATAAAGTAATTTTAACTATTATTTGTTAAAAATAATCTGTCACTAAATGGGACTGACTCTCGAGGCTTCCCCAGTGAAGTCGCCATCTGTCGCCACCGGCCCAAACGGGCCTTCGGCGGTCGCGAAGACGGTCGAGCTCGCTTTTTATTTTGGTTTTGAAAATGTATTGGATTATTAGAACGACTTGTTCTCAAACTGAGACCTTGTCGATCTTATCCAATTTATTTATTAAAAGTCTCACCAATCCATGTTAATCCCAAGTGGGACCCTCCATGGATTAGCGGTTTTCGTAAAAGGAGGGTTCGTGGAGTCGCCACCAATGTTTTACACAAAACATTGGAAAAAGGGATAAGGCAATTGATTTTATAAATCAACTTCGGTCATTACAACCAGAGTTGGGTAAGGGAGTCGGTTACGCGTGGGGAAGGTGTTAGCACCCCACAGCGCCCCTTTCGGGTTCCCTATGACAGATTATTTCTAAAATAACAGTGTAAAATTACTAAATTACCCCTATTTATTATAAGCGATTATAAATTAACTATCTACATGATGACAGTTAAATATGCACACAGAAAGCAGTAAAAGGAAGGATTTAAGAAGAAACCTTTGAAGCGTGCTTTTATATATTAAAGTAAAACTGGGAAGCTTTTTGGCGTTCCCTCGCTCTACAAGCCCGCTCGCTCCCTCCTATAAAATTTTAACTATGGAAATCCGGAGGATTTCCCTTCGACTAGGTTCGATCCTCAAGCAAAATGGCTCGGGGCTCAAGAACTTCGTCGGATCAACTCTCCAAGTGATTTCTAGGGAGAGCACTGCTCAAAAAACCCCAGAATACTCAAGGAGAGGGTTAAAACTGTGTGTCCAAGTGTCAAATGACGTCCAATTGACGTCATATTTATAGGGAACTGGCGCAATACGGCCCCTGGAGCCAATACGGCCGTATTGAAATTTTTGAACTTCAATACGGCCGTATTGAGTTCAATACGGCCCGTATTGAAGTTTTTGAAATTCAATACGGCCGTATTGAGTTCAATACGGCCCGTATTGAAGTTTTTGAACTTCAATACGGCCGTATTGAGTTCGCTGCAGCCGTATTGTAGTTCAAAATACTCAATACGACCGTAGTGAACCCCTGAGAGGCCGTATTGGCTTCATTCCTCCCACTTTTCTTATTTTTGGCTATCCTAAGACCTCTAGACCTATAGAGAACCCTCCTTGGGCCTTCTAGGAGTCCTTCTGGATGATCTTCCTTCAGTCTTCGAGGGTCTTCAAGCTTTATTTCCGACCCGGACAATTTTAGGGGTCTACAATGAACAGTAAACCAATTACATGTTATGTTGTGCATTTGTGTGGTTATTAGTCTCCGCAGGTGTAGCAAGTAAGTCAGTTGAAGAATTTGAGAGAACCAATGAACAATAAACCAATTACATGTTATGTTGTGCAGCTGTGTTGGTTATTAGTCTCCCCAGATATAGCAAGTAAGTCAGTTGAAGAATTAGAGAGAACCAATGAACAGTAAACCAATTACATGTTATGTTGTGCATCTGTGTTGGCTATTAGTCTCCCTAGGTGTAGCAAGTAAGTCAGTTGAAGAATTAGAGAGAACCAATGAACAGTAAACCAATTACATATTATGTTGTGCATCTGTGTTGGTTATTAGTCTCCCTAGGTCTAGAGAGTAAGTCAGTTGAAGAATTAGAGAGAACCCATGAATACTAAACCAATTACATGTTATGTTATGCATCTGTGTTGGTTATTAGTCTCCCCAGGTGTAGAGAGTAAGTCAGTTGAAGAATTAGAGAGAACCCATGAACACTAAACCAATTACATGTTATGTTATGCATCTGTGTTGGTTATTAGTCTCCCCAGGTGTAGAGAGTAAGTCAGTTGAAGAATTAGAGAGAACCAATGAACAGTAAACCAGTTAATGTTATGTTGTGCATCTGTGTTGGTTATTAGTCTCCCCAGGTGTAGCAAGTAAGTCAGTTGAAGAATTAGAGAGAACCAATGAACAATAAACCAATTACATGTTATGTTGTGCATCTGTGTTGGTTATTAGTCTCCCCAGGTGCAGCAAATATGTCAGTTGACGAATTAGAGAGAACCAATGAACAGTAAAACAATTACCTGTTATGTTGTGCATCTGTGTTGGTTATTAGTCTCTCCAGGTGTAGCAAGTAAGTCAATTGAAGAATTAGAGAGAACCAATGAACTGTAAACCAATTACATATTATCTTGTGCATCTGTGTTGGTTATTAGACTCCCCAAGTGTAGCAAGTAAGTCAGTTGAAGAATTAGAGAGAACCAATGAACAGTAAACCAATTACCTGTTATGTTGTGCATCTATGTTGGTTATTAGTCTCCCCAAGTGTAGCAAGAAAGTCAATTGAAGAATTACAGAGAACCAATGAACAGTAAACCAATTACATGTTATGTTGTGCATCTGTGTTGGTTATTAGTCTCCCCAGGTGTAGCAAGTAAGTCAGTTAAAGAATTTGAGAGAACCAATGAACTGTAAACCAATTACATGTTATGTTGTGCATCTGTGTTGGTTACTAGTCTCCCCAAGTGTAGCAAGTAAGTCAGTTGAAGAATTAGAGAGAACCAATGAACAGTAAACCAATTGCCTATTATGTTGTGCATCTGTGTTGGTTATTAGTCTCCCTAGGTGTAGCAAGTAAGTCAGTTGAAGAATTAGAGAGAACCAATGAACAGTAAACCATTTACATGTTATGTTGTGCATCTGTGTTGGTTATTTGTCTCCCCAGGTGTAGCAAGTAAATCAGTTGAAGAATTAGAGAGAACCAATGAACAGTAAACCAATTACCTGTTATGTTGTGAATCTATGTTGGTTATTAGTCTCCCCAGGTATAGCAAGTAAGTCAGTTGAAGAATTAGAGAGAACCAATGAACAGTAAACCAATTACATGTTATGTTGTGCATCTGTTTTGGTTATTAGTCTCCCCAGGTGTAGCAAGTAAGTCAGTTGAAGAATTAGAGAGAACCAATAAACTGTAAACCAATTACCTGTTATGTTGTGCTTCTGTGTTGGTTATTAGTCTCCCCAGGTGTAGCAAGTAAGTCAGTTGAAGAATTAGAGAGAACCAACGAACCGTAAACCAATTACCTATTATGTTGTGCATCTGTGTTGGTTATTAGTCTCCCCAGGTGTAGCAAGTAAGTCAGTTGAAGAATTAGAGAGAACCAATGAACAGTAAACCAATTACATGTTATGTTGTGCATTTGTGTGGTTATTAGTCTCCGCAGGTGTAGCAAGTAAGTCAGTTGAAGAATTTGAGAGAACCAATGAACAATAAACCAATTACATGTTATGTTGTGCAGCTGTGTTGGTTATTAGTCTCCCCAAATATAGCAAGTAAGTCAGTTGAAGAATTAGAGAGAACCAATGAACAGTAAACCAATTACATGTTATGTTGTGCATCTGTGTTGGCTATTAGTCTCCCTAGGTGTAGCAAGTAAGTCAGTTGAAGAATTAGAGAGAACCAATGAACAGTAAACCAATTACATGTTATGTTGTGCATCTGTGTTGGTTATTAGTCTCCCTAGGTCTAGAGAGTAAGTCAGTTGAAGAATTAGAGAGAACCCATGAATACTAAACCAATTACATGTTATGTTATGCATCTGTGTTGGTTATTAGTCTCCCCAGGTGTAGAGAGTAAGTCAGTTGAAGAATTAGAGAGAACCCATGAACACTAAACCAATTACATGTTATGTTATGCATCTGTGTTGGTTATTAGTCTCCCCAGGTGTAGAGAGTAAGTCAGTTGAAGAATTAGAGAGAACCAATGAACAGTAAACCAATTAATGTTATGTTGTGCATCTGTGTTGGTTATTAGTCTCCCCAGGTGTAGCAAGTAAGTCAGTTGAAGAATTAGAGAGAACCAATGAACAATAAACCAATTACATGTTATGTTGTGCATCTGTGTTGGTTATTAGTCTCCCCAGGTGCAGCAAATATGTCAGTTGACGAATTAGAGAGAACCAATGAACAGTAAAACAATTACCTGTTATGTTGTGCATCTGTGTTGGTTATTAGTCTCTCCAGGTTTAGCAAGTAAGTCAATTGAAGAATTAGAGAGAACCAATGAACAATAAACCAATTACCTGTTATGTTGTGCATCTGTGTTGGTTATTAGTCTCCCCAGGTGTAGCAAGTAAGTCAGTTGAAGAATTAGAGAGAACCAATGAACAGTAATCCAATTACCTGTTATGTTGTGCATTGGTGTTGGTTATTAGTCTCCGTAGGTGTAGCAGGTAAGTCAGTTGAAGAATTAGAGAGAACCAATGAACAATAAACCAATTACGTGTTATGCTGTGCATCTGTGTTGGTTATTTGTCTCCCCAGGTGTAGCAAGTAAGTCAGTTGAAGAATTAGAGAGAACCAATGAACAGTAAAACAATTACCTGTTATGTTGTGCATCTGTGCTGGTTATTAGTCTCCCCAGGTGTAGCAAGTAAGTCAGTTGAAGAATTAGAGAGAACCAATGAACAGTAAAACAATTACCTGTTATGTTGTGCATCTGTGTTGGTTATTAGTCTCTCCAGGTGTAGCAAGTAAGTCAATTGAAGAATTAGAGAGAACCAATGAACAGTAAACCAATTACCTGTTATGTTGTGCATCTGTGTTGGTTATTAGTCTCCCCAGGTGTAGCAAGTAAGTCAGTTGAAGAATTAGAGAGAACCAATGAACAGTAAACCAATTACATGTTATGTTGTGCATCTGTTTTGGTTATTAGTCTTCCCAGGTGTAGCAAGTAAGTCAATTGAACAATTAGAGAGAACCAATGAACTGTAAACCAATTACCTGTTGATGATGGAATCATGCCTAGGAAGGCAAGAGGTGACATATTGAAGGAGCCAAGAGGAGTTGGCTAGACATGAAGGTTAGGGCCAGTCAGGGCCCAATAGGCCTTATGGGCCTGGGAAGGCCCAAGTTGAACTTTTCATGGGCCATATTTTGTTATAGCTATTTTCATATGTTTTGTATACATCATGTTAGTATAGGTATCATATATTTTGGTCTTGTATTTTGGACCACATAGAGTAGCATTTTAGGTTTTAGGCTTGTTGGGCCTAGTTTTGGGCTTCATGGGCCTTTGGGCTTTTGGTACCCAATATTGGGCTCATTTTCATTCTTGTAATTTTTCCTTTTCATTGTATTCATTAGACCAATGTATTTCGGTCATTAGATTAGGGTTATATGAAGAATACATTAATAGGAAAATTAGGCTTCATTTATGCATCATTTAAGAGTAATTTGAGTTGAATTTGAGTCACATGGATGGCATGGAGTGGTTCCGGCCATGTGAGCTTCAAATGCAACCCAAATCACTTCTAAATGACTCCTAAATGAGGGTAGCATCTGAATTAATCACGTTGGAAGCCAAAGTTTGAATTTCAAATTCAAATTTGAAATTCAAACTAGGCGCCAATTTGGTTAGTTTGAAATTGCCGCCCAAAGTTAACCTAATCTCTTTCTATAAGTGTATCTTTTCCCACCTATTGTAAACACTTTTGAATATATGAGAATTTCTGAATTCAATCTTCAGCTAATTCCCTCAAGAGTCACCGAAGCTACCAAGAGAGAAAACCTTAAGAGAGTGCCTTCAAATCCCTTAGGAAACCTAGCTTCCTACACCTTGAAGTGTGCAATCTCTTGAGACTTGTGCTTGGATGCTTCCATCTATGGTTTAGGCCATTCATTTCTGCAAGTTCTTCTTCTCCTAAGGAGTTGATTCATTCGGTTTAGTTCCATTGAAGTTGATCCGAGCTTGGAAGGAGTTTTTGGAGGAGCTCAAATCTTCACTTCTCCTACTCATTCCATCAATTTTGGTATCAAGAGCAAGGTTCTTCAAGGAGCTAAGTTTCTTCATCCTTTTGTGTCCGTGAATATTTGTGTTCTCTTGTGTTCTTGCTGTTCTTATTGTCTTGTTTGAGTCTCATTTCGGATCTATATGTTTTTGTCTCACATTTTGTTCCATAGATCCATTAGTTGATTGATTTTGAATTTCTTCCTCAATCAACTTGTTTAGGAACTATTTGCTTGTGCTATTTTTTTTATTTTATTTTGAGTCTCTCCATTCTTGTATGTGTCCGTGATTGGACTTCATGCATTGCATCTAGATTTTGGTTTTTAATCCATGTTTTGTCTTAGGTTGTTTGTGTAGTTCTTAATTGTCTTGAAATTCCTTGAATAGCATGTTGACCTAATTTTTTTGTTTAGCATTGTTTTCACTTTGTGTTGTTCTCGGTTTTACTCAATTCATGCCTACCTATATGTGCTTTTTCTTTTACCTTATTGTGTTCATAACTTGCTATTAGTTCTAGTAAGTTTCTTTAGAGTTAGGTTTCTATTGTGTCTCAAGTTTTCAAATCAAATTTCCATTGAAAATCTTCTAAACATTTTGTGACTCAAAATCTCAAGTGTAATCCTACTTCTAGTGCACTCTTCTTGTGGATTCAATTTAAAAAAAAAAATGATGATTAAGAGGCTGGAAAACAGAGTCTAAAACAGAGCCTAAAAGACCTAAAAGTTGAAAAGCAAAATAGTTCAAAAAGAATCCAAACCAAAACCTAAAACTAGTGCACTAGTTTATCATTCTCACTTGAAATTTGACCTAATTTTTGGCTGATTTGTATTCTCGTTTTCCATAGCTTGGAACCTTAGAAAAATTTGAAATAAAAGGCAAAAACACTCTCTGGAATCTTAATTTGAAGATAGAAAAAGAAAGAATTAAAAAAAAATAGAGAAAGAAAATTAAAAGGAAAAAGCCGAGAGGTATACAATTTGAAAACCTACTTGATTCCTTGTTATTGTTTTGGCTATTACTTTTGCTATACTTATCCAATTGTCTTCAATTTTTTTTTTGTTTTGTTCATCTATTCTAGTACCTATCTAGGAACTATTCTCTCTGAGTGCTAGCCTTTATTTGGAGTCTTAATTTTCAGTTTTACTTGTTGAACCTCTTTGTGTCTTGTCATATACACATATTACTCTTAATTTTTGGTATAAGCTTTCCAAATTGTGCTTTGTTGCTTGTCTAGTTTTCTTTCTATAAATTCCTGTGCTGGAAGTGGCCTCAAATCCTTGCTCAAGGATCAAGCATTGCTCAACAAAGAGTAGGAAAAGTTTGGACACTAAGACCTAAAAATTTGACCTAATTTAGTGGCCAAAACTTCTCCTAAACTTCCTTCACTTGAGTGACCTTTTCCTTCACCTTGTGAGGCAGCCACCATTAACCTCTTTGTTGTGTTTCTTTTGCAGGTCCAGAAGCATCCATTTGAAGGATTAGTGGCGGATTAAGACACTTAAACAAGTGTTAGAAAAGTTGAACACCAAAACCGCCACTAATTGGTCACCAAAGCCGCCACTTTATTGTTTTCTAGGCTAGTTTAATTTTTGTCATTTCTCTTGTATTTTTAAACCAATTTGTAAAGCTTGGAGGGAGTATTAAGAAGCTGGTCAGGTATATCTACATCCTTGATAGACTCTCACATGTAGTACTAGTGGAAGTGGCTTGGAAATTTCATATGTTTCAAGCTTCCACTTAGGATATCCGACTAGTTGCTTAACTTGCTTCTCTTTAAGTTTTCTTGTACTTAATTGCTTTACTTTGTTGCCTATAAACGTCTAGAATTGTGTAGTTTTATTTGCTCACGCTTAGTTAAGTGTCAAAAACAAACAAAGTTGTAAAAAGCATACAAAATTTTTGTGAAAAGTTTTGGGGAATTGGAGATACCACAAAGGAGTTTAGTGATTTCCACTTGAAAAGGCTTGGTTATTAAGTGGCTCTTTGTAGCTCACCTCCCTTGATAGTGCAACTTGTACACTTAGACTTCCAAGTGTTATTTTCATTCCTAGAAAATACCAAAAACATTTTATAAATTTTTGCATAGCATATACAAAAAAATTCTTTTGTTTAATCATGAGAAAATATTTCTCAAGTGGTAGTGAATTAAGCTCTCCAAAAGGTTTTTCACATTCTACTCAAAGGCTTAAATCACTAACACCTTGGACAAAGCAAGAAGCTTTAAAAAAAGAAAAAGAAAAACTTGAAAAAAAAGCACAAATTGCAATTTTAGAGGAAGAAATTCACATTATTAAACAAAAGAGAGAAAAACTTTTAGCAAAAGAAAAATTGAAAAAAACAAGAGAAAAAGAAAGAAAAAAGGCATTGCTCTTAGGGAAGAGTAAGGAGGAAAATAATTCCTCTAAAGGACTTGTGAGTGAAGAGAGTTGTTCTACCACTAAAAATCATTTACAAAATACTCTCTTCATAAATAAAGACCTTAACTCTTACCCTAATCTTACCACTAGTCATGAAGTAGAGATTCAAGAACAAATCATTCTAAAGAAAAATGAATCTCAACTTCAAGATGTAGTGAAGAAGGAGTGGACTACATTTAGTTCCACTTCTTGTGCTACTTCCATGGAGGTGCCCAAGGAAGATAGCCTTCCTCTCTTTAGGAATCCTTCTACCATAGTTGTTCTAATAAAGCACCCAAATTTTGGAATATATTGTTTGATAGATACACCTTGTCATATTTCATATTCTATTTTTGATCTTATGGGAAGTTCATCTTTATTTGAACTTAATTTGCACCCTTCCCTACAAGACAAAAATAGTTTATATGAGTTTTCAAGATTTTCCAAGACATTTTATCTACCAAACAATATGATTCAAAATTGTTTAGGACGTTTTCTAGTATTCTTTTCTTTATATTTTAGAAAAAGCCTAGGCTACCATTTAGGGTATTTTAGGCAAGATATTGTAGTGTTTAAAAATCATTCTTTTCATTGTCTTAGTCATAGTGTTATTACATTCTTAGGTTTTACTTCTAGGTTATGCTTAGGAGAGGAGCCTATTTCTACTTTTAGGGAGTCTAATTTTGAAAGTTTATTTTTTCTTAGGCTAGATATAAGGACTCCTCTTAGGATCCATAATCCATTTTCTCATCATAAACATGTCACCTCTTATACATGGTTTGTTGTGTATGTAGGTGATGTTTCTTATTCCATGCATCCTCGTGATTTGAGGACAAATCCTTTTCAAGAGGGAGGGGATGATGGAATCATGCCTAGGAAGGCAAGAGGTGACATATTGAAGGAGCCAAGAGGAGTTGGCTAGACATGAAGGTTAGGGCCAGTCAGGGCCCAATGGGCCTTATGGGCTTGGGAAGGCCCAAGTTGAACTTTTCATGGGCCATATTTTGTTATAGCTATTTTCATATGTTTTGTATACATCATGTTAGTATAGGTATCATATATTTTGGTCTTGTATTTTGGACCACATAGAGTAGCATTTTAGGTTTTAGGCTTGTTGGGCCTAGTTTTGGGCTTCATCGGCCTTTAGGCTTTTGGTACCCAATATTGGGCTCATTTTCATTCTTGTAATTTTTCCTTTTCATTGTATTCATTAGACCAATGTATTTCGGTCATTAGATTAGGGTTATATGAAGAATACATTAATAGGAAAATTAGGCTTCATTTATGCATCATTTAAGAGTAATTTGAGTTGAATTTGAGTCACATGGATGGCATGGAGTGGTTCCGGCCATGTGAGCTTCAAATGCAACCCAAATCACTTCTAAATGACTCCTAAATGAGGGTAGCATCTGAATTAATCACGTTGGAAGCCAAAGTTTGAATTTCAAATTCAAATTTGAAATTCAAACTAGGCGCCAATTTGGTTAGTTTGAAATTGCCGCCCAAAGTTAACCTAATCTCTTTCTATAAGTGTATCTTTTCCCACCTATTGTAAACACTTTTGAATATATGAGAATTTCTGAATTCAATCTTCAGCTAATTCCCTCAAGAGTCACCGAAGCTACCAAGAGAGAAAACCTTAAGAGAGTGCCTTCAAATCCCTTAGGAAACCTAGCTTCCTACACCTTGAAGTGTGCAATCTCTTGAGACTTGTGCTTGGATCCTTCCATCTATGGTTTAGGCCATTCATTTCCGCAAGTTCTTCTTCTCCTAAGGAGTTGATTCATTCGGTTTAGTTCCATTGAAGTTGATCCGAGCTTGGAAGGAGTTTTTGGAGGAGCTCAAATCTTCACTTCTCCTACTCATTCCATCAGTTATGTTGTGCATCTGTGTTGGTTATTAGTCTCCCCAGGTGTAGCAAGTAAGTCAGTTGAAGAATTAGAGAGAACCAATGAACTATAAACTAATTACATGTTATGTTGTGCATCTGTGTTGGTTATTAGTCTCCCCAGGTGTAGCAAGTAAGTCAGTTGAAGAATTAGAGAGAATCAATGAACTGTAAACCAATTACATGTTATGTTGTGCATCTGTGTTGGCTATTAGTCTCCCAAAGTGTAGCAAGTAAGTCAGTTGAAGAATTAGAGAGAACCAATGAACAGTAAACCAATTACCTGTTATGTTATGCATCTGTGTTGGTTATTAGTTTCCACAGGTGTAGCAAGTAAGTCAGTTGAAGAATTAGAGAGAACCAATGAACAGTAAACCAATTACATGTTATGTTGTGCATCTGTGTTGGTTATTGTAGACCCCTAAAATTGTCCGGGTCGTAAATAAGACTCGAAGACTCTCGAAGACCGAAGGAAAGTCAGCTGGAAGGACTCCTGGAAGACCCTGGGATGACTCTTTGTAGGTCTAGAAGTCTTAGAGTAGCTTAAAATAGGGATGTGTGAGGATTGGAACTCAGTACACCCTCCTGGAGGTTCAGTACGGCTGTACTGAGCATTTTGAACTTCAATACGGCCACACTGAACTCAATACGGCCATATTGAAGTTTTTGAACTACAATACGACCACACTGAACTCAATACGGCCGTATTGAAGTTCAAAACACTTCAATACGGCCGTACCCAATTCAATACGGCCGTACTGTAGTTTAAAAACTCAGTACGGGCCGTATTGACCTCCTAGGCCGTACTGCGCCTCCCTCCTATATATAGGACGTCATTTGCACGTTCTCCCACACTTTTACACACATTCTGGACCATCTGGCTGAGGATTCTTGGGTTTTTGAGCTATTCTCTGCCCTAGGAACCTCTCCGAGAGCTGATCCGACGAAGTTCTTGAGTCATGAGCCTTGAAGCTTGAGACTCGAACAAGTCGAAGGGAAATCTCTTTGATTTCCATAGTAAAAATTTATTTTAGGGAAAGGAGCAAGCGAGCGTGTAGTGGGAAGGAGCGCCAAAAAGCCTCCTAACTCTTCTTTTTGAATATATAAAAGCCCGCTTCGGAGGTTTCTTTCCAAAACTCTTCTTTTACCGCTTTCCTTTATCGCTTTCTGATTGTTGCATTGCACGTTTAATGTTTTCATCATGTAGATAATTTATCATTAATCGTTCTAATAAATAGGGGTAATTTAGTAATCTTAAGCTATTATTCATGAAATAATCCGTCATAGGGAACCCGAAAGGGGCGTTGTGGGGTGCTAACACCTTCCTCATGCGTAATCGACTCCCTTACCCAACTCTGGTTGTAATGGCCTAAGTTGATTTGCGAAATCAATTGCCTTAACTCTTTTTCCAATGTTTTGAGTAAAACATTGGTGGCGACTCCAAGAACCCTTTTACGAAAACCACTAGTCCATGGAGGGTCCCGCTTGGGATTAACATGGATTGGTGAATCATTTAATAAAATTGTTAGTTCGATGAGGTCTCAGTTTGAGAATAAGTCATCCTAACAATCCATCGTTTTTCAAAACTAAAGAGAGAGTCCAACCATCGTCGCGAATGCCGACGTCCGTTCAGGGCGGGTGGCGACAGTTATTAGTCTCCCTAGGTGTAGCAAGTAAGTCAGTTGAAGAATTAGAGAGAACCAATAAACTGTAAACCAATTAGCTATTATGTTGTGCATCTGTGTTTGTTATTAGTCTCCTCAAGTGTAACAAGTAAGTCAGTTGAAGAATTAGAGAGAACCAATGATCAGTAAACCAATTACATGTTATGTTGTGCATCTGTGTTGGTTATTAGTCTCCACAAGTGCAGCAAGTAAGTCAGTTGAAGAATTAGAGAGAACCAATGAACAGTAAACCAATTACATGTTATGTTGTGCATCTGTGTTGGTTATTAGTCTCCCCAGGTGTAGCAAGTAAGTCAGTTGAAGAATTAGAGAGAACCAATAAACTGTAAACCAATTACCTATTATGTTGTGCATCTGTGTTGGTTATTAGTCTCCTCAGGTGTAGCAAGTAAGTCAGTTGAAGAATTAGAGAGAACCAACGATCAGTAAACCAATTACATGTTATGTTGTGCATCTATGTTGGTTATTAGTCTCCCCAGGTGTAGCAAGTAGGTCAGTTGAAGAGTTAGAGAGAACCAATGAATAGTAAACCAATTATCTGTTATGTTGTGCATCTGTGTTGGTTATTAGTCTCCCCAGGTGTAGCAAGTAAGTCAGTTGAAGAATTAGAGAGAACCAATGAACAGTAAACCAATTACCTGTTATGTTGTGCATCTGTGTTGGTTGTTAGTCTCCCCAGGTGTAGCAAGTAAGTCAGTTGAAGAATTAGAGAGAACCAATGAATAGTAATCCAATTACCTGTTATGTTGTGCATTTGTGTTGGTTATTAGTCTCCCTAGGTGTAGCAGGTAAGTCAGTTGAAGAATTAGAGAGAACCAATGAACAATAAACCAATTACCTGTTATGTTGTGCATCTGTGTTGGTTATTAGTCTCCCCAGGTGTAGCAAGTAAGTCAGTTGAAGAATTAGAGAGAACCAATGAACAGTAAAACAATTACCTGTTATGTTGTGCATCTGTGCTGGTTATTAGTCTCCCCAGGTGTAGCAAGTAAGTCAGTTGAAGAATTAGAGAGAACCAATGAACAGTAAAACAATTACCTGTTATGTTGTGCATCTGTGCTGGTTATTAGTCTCCCCAGGTGTAGCAAGTAAGTCAGTTGAAGAATTAGAGAGAACCAATGAACAGTAAAAAAATTACCTGTTATGTTGTGCATCTGTGTTGGTTATCAGTCTCTCTAGGTGTAGCAAGTAAGTCAATTGAAGAATTAGAGAGAACCAATGAACAGTAAACCAATTACCTGTTATGTTGTGCATCTGTGTTGGTTATTAGTCTCCCCAGGTGTAGCAAGTAAGTCAGTTGAAGAATTAGAGAGAACCAATGAACAGTAAACCAATTACATGTTATGTTGTGCATCAGTTTTGGTTATTAGTCTTCCCAGGTGTAGCAAGTAAGTCAATTGAAGAATTAGAGAGAACCAATGAACTGTAAACCAATTACCTGTTATGTTGTGCATCTGTGTTGGTTATTAGTCTCCCCAGGTGTAGCAAGTAAGTCAGTTGAAGAATTAGAGAGAACCAATGAACTATAAACCAATTACATGTTATGTTGTGCATCTGTGTTGGTTATTAGTCTCCCCAGGTGTAGCAAGTAAGTCAATTGAAGAATTAGAGAGAATCAATGAACTGTAAACCAATTACATGTTATGTTGTGCATCTGTGTTGGCTATTAGTCTCCCAAAGTGTAGCAAGTAAGTCAGTTGAAGAATTAGAGAGAACCAATGAACAGTAAACCAATTACCTGTTATGTTATGCATCTGTGTTGGTTATTAGTCTCCACAGGTGTAGCAAGTAAGTATGTTGAAGAATTAGAGAGAACCAATGAACAGTAAACCAATTACATGTTATGTTGTGCATCTGTGTTGGTTATTAGTCTCCCTAGGTGTAGCAAGTAAGTTAGTTGAAGAATTAGAGAGAACCAATAAACTGTAAACCAATTACCTATTATGTTGTGCATCTGTGTTGGTTATTAGTCTCCTCCGGTGTAACAAGTTTGTCAGTTGAAGAATTAGAGAGAACCAATGATCAGTAAACCAATTACATGTTATGTTGTGCATCTGTGTTGGTTATTAGTCTCCCCAGGTGTAGCAAGTAAGTCAGTTGAAGAATTAGAGAGAACCAATGAATAGTAAACCAATTATCTGTTATGTTGTGCATCTGTGATGGTTATTAGTCTCCCTAGGTGTAGCAAGTAAGTCAGTTGAAGAATTAGAGAGAACCAATGAACAGTAAACCAATTACCTGTTATGTTGTGCATCTGTGTTGGTTATTAGTCTCCCCAGGTGTAGCAAGTAAGTCAGTTGAAGAATTAGAGAGAACCAATAACAGTAATCCAATTACCTGTTATGTTGTGCATCTGTGTTGGTTATTAGTCTCCCTAGGTGTAGGAGGTAAGTCAGTTGAAGAATTAGAGAGAACCAATCAACAATAAACCAATTACCTGTTATGTTGTGCATCTGTGTTGGTTATTAGTCTCCCCAGGTGTAGCAAGTAAGTCAGTTGAAGAATTAGAGAGAACCAATGAACAGTAAAACAATTACCTGTTATGTTGTGCATCTGTGTTGGTTATTAGTCTCCCCAGGTGTAGCAAGTAAGTCAGTTGAAGAATTAGAGAGAACCAATGAACAGTAAAACAATTACCTGTTATGTTGTGCATCTGTGTTGGTTATTAGTCTCGCTAGGTGTAGCAAGTAAGTCAGTTGAAGAATTAGAGAGAACCAATGAACTGTAAACCAATTACCTGTTATGTTGTGCATCTGTGTTGGTTATTAGTCTCCCCAGGTGTAGCAAGTAAGTTAGTTGAAGAATTAGAGAGAACCAATGAATAGTAAACCAATTACCTGTTATGTTGTGCATCTGTGTTGGTTATTAGTCTCCCCAGGTGTAGCAAGTAAGTCAGTCGAAGAATTAGAGAGAACCAATGAACAGTACACCAATTACATGTTATGTTGTGCATCTGTGTTGGTTATTAGTCTCCCCAGGTGTAGCAAGTAAGTCAGTCGAAGAATTAGAGAGAACCAACGAACTGTAAACCAATTACCTGTTATGTTGTGCATCTGTGTTGGTTATTAGTCTCCCCAGGTGTAGCAAGTAAGTCAGTTGAAGAATTAGAGAGAACCAATGAACAGTAAACCAATTACCTGTTATGTTGTGCATCTGTGTTGGTTATTAGTCTCCCTAGGTGTAGCAAGTAAGTCAGTCGAAGAATTAGAGAGAACCAATGAACAGTACACCAATTACATGTTATGTTGTGCATCTGTGTTGGTTATTAGTCTCCCCAGGTGTAGCAAGTAAGTCAGTTGAAGAATTAGAGAGAACCAACGAACTGTAAACCAATTACCTATTATGTTGTGCATCTGTGTTGGTTATTAATCTCCCCAGATGTAGCAAGTAAGTCAGTTGAAGAATTAGAGAGAACCAATGAACAGTAAACCAATTACCTGTTATGTTGTGCATCTGTGTTGGTTATTAGTCTCCCCAGGTGTAGCAAGTAAGTCAGTTGAAGAATTAGAGAGAACCAATGAACAGTAAACCAATTACATGTTATGTTGTGCATCAGTTTTGGTTATTAGTCTTCCCAGGTGTAGCAAGTAAGTCAATTGAAGAATTAGAGAGAACCAATGAACTGTAAACCAATTACCTGTTATGTTGTGCATCTGTGTTGGTTATTAGTCTCCCCAGGTGTAGCAAGTAAGTTAGTTGAAGAATTAGAGAGAACCAATGAACTATAAACCAATTACATGTTATGTTGTGCATCTGTGTTGGTTATTAGTCTCCCCAGGTGTAGCAAGTAAGTCAATTGAAGAATTAGAGAGAATCAATAAACTGTAAACCAATTACATGTTATGTTGTGCATCTGTGTTGGCTATTAGTCTCCCAAAGTGTAGCAAGTAAGTCAGTTGAAGAATTAGAGAGAACCAATGAACAGTAAACCAATTACCTGTTATGTTATGCATCTGTGTTGGTTATTAGTCTCCACAGGTGTAGCAAGTAAGTTTGTTGAAGAATTAGAGAGAACCAATGAACAGTAAACCAATTACATGTTATGTTGTGCATCTGTGTTGGTTATTAGTCTCCCTAGGTGTAGCAAGTAAGTCAGTTGAAGAATTACAGAGAACCAATAAACTGTAAACCAATTACCTATTATGTTGTGCATCTGTGTTGGTTATTAGTCTCCTCAGGTGTAACAAGTAAGTCAGTTGAAGAATTAGAGAGAACCAATGATCAGTAAACCAATTACATGTTATGTTGTGCATCTGTGTTGGTTATTAGTCTCCCCAGGTGTAGCAAGTAAGTCAGTTGAAGAATTAGAGAGAACCAATGAATAGTAAACCAATTATCTGTTATGTTGTGCATCTGTGATGGTTATTAGTCTCCCTAGGTGTAGCAAGTAAGTCAGTTGAAGAATTAGAGAGAACCAATGAACAGTAAACCAATTACCTGTTATGTTGTGCATCTGTGTTGGTTATTAGTCTCCCCAGGTGTAGCAAGTAAGTCAGTTGAAGAATTAGAGAGAACCAATGAACAGTAATCCAATTACCTGTTATGTTGTGCATCTGTGTTGGTTATTAGTCTCCGTAGGTGTAGCAGGTAAGTCAGTTGAAGAATTAGAGAGAACCAATCAACAATAAACCAATTACCTGTTATGTTGTGCATCTGTGTTGGTTATTAGTCTCCCCAGGTGTAGCAAGTAAGTCAGTTGAAGAATTAGAGAGAACCAATGAACAGTAAAACAATTACCTGTTATGTTGTGCATCTGTGTTGGTTATTAGTCTCCCCAGGTGTAGCAAGTAAGTCAGTTGAAGAATTAGAGAGAACCAATGAACAGTAAAACAATTACCTGTTATGTTGTGCATCTGTGTTGGTTATTAGTCTCCCTAGGTGTAGCAAGTAAGTCAGTTGAAGAATTAGAGAGAACCAATGAACTGTAAACCAATTACCTGTTATGTTGTGCATCTGTGTTGGTTATTAGTCTCCCCAGGTGTAGCAAGTAAGTCAGTTGAAGAATTAGAGAGAACCAACGAACTGTAAACCAATTACATGATATGTTGTGCATCTGTGTTGGTTATTAGTCTCCCCAGGTGAAGCAAGTAGGTCAGTTGAAGAATTAGAGAGAAGCAATGATCGGTAAACCAATTACATGTTATGTTGTGCATCTGTGTTGGTTATTAGTCTCCCCAGGTGTAGCAAGTAAGTCAGTTGAAGAATTAGAGAAAACCAATGAATAGTAAACCAATTATCTGTTTTGTTGTGCATCTGTGTTCGTTATTAGTCTCCCCAGGTGTAGCAAGTAAGTTAGTTGAAGAATTAGAGAGAACCAATGAACAGTAATCCAATTACCTGTTATGTTGTGCATCTGTGTTGGTGATTGGTCTCCCTAGGTGTAGCAGGTAAGTAAGTTGAAGAATTAGAGAGAACCAATGAACAGTAAACCAATTACCTGTTATGTTGTGCATCTGTGTTGGTTATTAGTATGCCCAGGTGTAGCAAGTAAGTCAGTTGAAGAATTAGAGTGAACCAACGAACAGTAAACCAATTACCTATTATGTTGTGCATCTGTGTTGGTTATTAGTCTCCCCAGGTGTAGCAAGTAAGTCAGTTGAAGAATTAGAGAGAAGCAATGATCGGTAAACCAATTACATGTTATGTTGTGCATCTGTGTTGGTTATTTGTCTCCCCAGGTGTAGCAAGTAAGTCAGTTGAAGAATTAGAGAGAACCAATGAATAGTAAACCAATTATCTGTTATGTTATGCATCTGTGTTGGTTATTAGACTCCCCAGATGTAGCAAGTAAGTCAGTTGAAGAAATAGAGAGAACCAATGAACAGTAAACCAATTACCTGTTATGTTGTGCATCTGTGTTGGTTATTAGTCTCCCCAGGTGTAGCAAGTAAGTCAGTTGAAGAATTAGAGAGAACCAATGAACAGTAATCCAATTACCTGGTATGTTGTGCATCTGTGTTGGTTATTAGTCTCCCTAGGTGTAGCAGGTAAGTAAGTTGAAGAATTAGAGAGAACCAATGAACAGTAAACCAATTACCTGTTATGTTGTGCATCTATGTTGGTTATTAGTCTCCCCAGGTGTAGCAAGTAAGTCAGTTGACGAATTAGAGAGAACCAATGAACAATAACACAATTACCTGTTATGTTGTGCATCTGTGTTGGTTATTAGTCACCCCAGGTGTCGCAAGTAAGTCAGTTGAAGAATTAGAGAGAACCAATGAACAGTAAACCAATTACCTGTTATGTTGTGCATCTGTGTTGGTTATTAGTCTCCACAGGTGTAGCAAGTAAGTCAGTTGAAGAATTAGAGAGAACCAATGAACAGTAAACCAATTACATGTTATGTTGTGCATCTGTGTTGGTTATTAGTCTCCCCAGGTGTAGCAAGTAAGTCAGTTGAAGAATTAGAGAGAACCAATAAACTGTAAACCAATTACCTATTATGTTGTGCATCTGTGTTGGTTATTAGTCTCCTCAGGTGTAGCAAGTAAGTCAGTTGAAGAATTAGAGAGAACCAACGATCAGTAAATGATGGAATCATACTTGGGAGAACAAGAGGAGACACATTAAAAGATCCAAGAGGAGTGGGCTAGAGATGAAGGTTTGGGCCAGTCAAGGCCCAATAGGCCCGATGGGCCTGGGAAGGCCCAAGTTGAACTTTTCATGGGCCATATTTTGTTATAGCTATTTTCATATGTTTTGTATACATCATGTTAGTATAGGTATCATATATTTTGGTCTTGTATTTTGGACCACATAGAGTAGCATTTTAGGTTTTAGGCTTGTTGGGCCTAGTTTTGGGCTTCATGGGCCTTTGGGCTTTTGGTACCCAATATTGGGCTCATTTTCATTCTTGTAATTTTTCCTTTCCATTGTATTTGTTTGACCATTGTATTTAGGTCATTAGATTAGGAAAATACAAGAAATACTAAAGTAGGTTAACTAGGTTAAATTAGGTTTAATTTGGAAGCCATTTAAGTTACATTTGAGTCACATGTTTTGCACCAATTGGTGGCTGAACATGTGACACTCAAATTAACCCTAAATGACTCTCAAATCAGACCTAGATGCACATTAGATACCTAAACTCACGGCCACACCCATGTGCACCAAAATTTGAATTCAAATTTCCAATTTGAATTCAAATTTTAGGCGCCAACTTGTGTAGTTTAGTCTAGGTGCCAAAACCGTCCCTACTTAAAGTGTTTCTCCTACACATTGTAATCACTTTTGATATATGAGATTTCTGAAAATTATTTCAGCCATCCTTTCAAGAGTCACCGAATCCAAGAGAAAGCCATAGAGAGAGTGCCTTCAAATCCTTAGGAAAACCTAGTTTCCTTATCTTTGAAGTGAGCAATCCCTTGAGTGCTTGAGCTTGGATGCTTCCTTCAAGGCTTAGGCCTTCATTCCGCAAGTTTCTCACCATCATAAGGTGTTCATTCATTCGGTAGTATCTCCTTTGAAGTGGATCCGTGCCTAGAAGGAGCTTGGAGGAGTTCAATCATCACTTCTCCCACTCACTTCTATCATTTTTGGTATCAAGAGCAAGGTCTTCAAGGAGATAAGTTCTTCATCTTGTTTTGGTCCGAATATTATGTGTTCTTTGTGTTCTTATGTTTGTCTTAATTGAGTTTCAATTCGGATCTATATTTTGATGTTATTGAGTTCATAGATCCATTGTTGATTGTCTTGAATTTTTCTTCCATAATCAACTTGTAGGAACTATTTGCTTTGTGCTAATTTTGAGTTTATTTTGAGTCTCTCCATTCCTTGTATGTGTCCGTGATTGGACCTCATGCATTGCATTTAGATTTTGTTTTTAAATCTTTGTTGTGTCTTAGAAGTTTGTATTTAGTCCTTACTTGTTGCAAATTCCTTGAATAGCATGTTTAACCTAGTTTTATTTTGAGTTTTGTGTCCATATTTTGCTTTCGGTTTACCTATTGTTCTTGCCTCCTATATGTGCTTTTTCTTTTGCCTTATTGTGTTCATAACTTGCTATTAGTTCTAGTAAGTTTCTTTAGAGTTAGGTTTCTATTATGTTCTTAAGTTTTCAAATCACATTCCATTGAAAAACTTATAAAGATTTTGTGATTCAAAAATTTCAAGTGTAAACCTACTTCTAGTGCACTCTTTTTGTGGATTCAAATTTTAAAAAAATTAGAGGCTGAAAACAGAGATAAAACAGAGCCTAAAGTGTTCAAAATATCAAAAAGAAAAGAGTTCAAAAGGAATCCAAACCAAAAACCTAAAGATTAGTGCACTAGTTATTCAAGTTACTTGAAATTTGACCTAATTTTTGGCTG
Source organism: Cajanus cajan (assembly GCF_000230855.2). Classification (NCBI taxonomy): domain Eukaryota; kingdom Viridiplantae; phylum Streptophyta; class Magnoliopsida; order Fabales; family Fabaceae; genus Cajanus; species Cajanus cajan. Next base: position 40,809,359 of record NC_138524.1, read on the forward strand.
ATTTGTATTCTCGGTTTCTATAACTTGGAATCATTGAAAAATTTGAAACAAAAGGCAAATATACTCTCTGGACTCTTAATTTGATACTGGAAAAAGAAAGAATTAAAAAAAAAAATAGAGAAAGAAAATTAAAAGGAAAAAGCCGAGAGGTATACAAGTTGAAAAACCTACTTGATTCCTTGTTATTGTTTTGGCTACTACTTTTGCTAAACTTGTCCAATTGTCTTCAAATTTTTTTTGATTTGTTCATCTATTCTAGTACCTATCTAGGAACCCTTCTCTCTGAGTGCTAGCTTTTATTTGGAGTCTTAATTTTCAGTTTTACTTGTTGAACTTCTTTGAGTCTTGTCATATACACATATTACTCTTAATTTTGGTATAAGCTTTCCAAATTGTGCTTTGTTGCTTGTCTAGTTTTCTTTCAATAATTTCCTGTGCTGGAAGTGGCCTTAAATCCTTGCTCAAGGATCAAGCATTGCTCAACAAAGAGTAGGAAAAATTTTGGACACTATAATCACCAAATTTGACCTAATTTAGTGACCAAAATTCTCCTAAATCTCCTTCACTTGAGTGACCAATTCCTTCACCTTGTGAGGCAGCCACCTTAACCTCTTTGTTGTGTTTCTTTTGCAGGTTCAGGAGCAGCATATTGAAGGATTAGTGGCGGATTAAACACTTGGTTAAGTGTTGGAAAAGTTGAACACAAAACCGCCACTAATTGGTCACCAAAGCCGCCACTTTATTGTTTTTTTTAGGCTAGTTTAATTTTGTCAATTCTCTTGTATTTTAAACCAATTTGTAAAGCTTGGAGGGAGTATTAAGAAGCTGGTCAGGTATATCTACATCCTTGATAGACTCTCACGTGTAGTACTAGTGGAAGTGGCTTGGAAATTTCATATGTTTCAAGCTTCCACTTAGGATATCCGACTAGTTGCTTAACTTGCTTCTTTTAAGTTTTCTTGTACTTAATTGCTTTACTTTGCTGCCTATAAACGTCTAGAATTGTGTAGTTTTAATTGTTCACGCTTAGTTAAGTGTCAAAAACAAACAAAGTTGTAAAAAGCATACAAAATTTTTGTGAAAAGTTTTGGGGATTTGGAAATACCACAAAGGAGTTTAGTGATTTCCACTTGAAAAGGCTTGGTTATTAAGTGGCTCTTTGTAGCTCACCTCCCTTGATAGTGCAACTTGTACACTTAGACTTCCAAGTGCTATTTTCATTCCTAGAAAATAAAAAAAAACATTTTATAACTTCTTGCATAGCATATAAAATCTTATTGTTTAATCATGAGTCAACATTCTCAAAGTAGTAGTGGCTTTGAATCTCCTAAAAGTTTTAAAAGAATTGTCAAGGAGGTTGAGGCACTAAAACTTTGGAAGCATGATGAAATACTTCAAAAACAAAAAGAAAAACTTGAAAAGGAAGTACAAATCATGGCTTTAGAACAAGAGATTCAAAAGATTAAGCAACGAGAAGAAAAACTTTTAAAAAGATTAAATAAAAATAAAAGTCCAAAAGGTTCTTCTAGGAGCTCAACCAAGAGCTCCAATGATTCTCAAAGTCAAAATAATGATGGTAGTATCCAAATGGATGCTTACTATCAACCAACACCTAGGAGAGTCATTAAAGAACACAAAGTGAGGGAATCAAGGGTTGATCTCCCTTACTTTCATGGAAAAGATAATGTGGACACCTACTTAGATTGGGAGATGAAAGTGGAGCAAATCTTCACTTGTCATCAAGTAGGTGAGGAAAGAAAAGTTCCTTTGGCCACCCTAGCTTTTCAAGGACAAGCCATGTATTGGTGGACATCCTTGGAAAGAGAGAGAAGACTTCACAATGATCCTCCCATCACTTATTGGAATGAGTTGAGGAGTGCTATGAGAAGAAGGCACATACCTTCTTATTATAGTAGGGAGCTTATGGATAAGCTCCAAAGACTCCAACAAAAGAATATGAGTGTTGAGGAGTATAGACAAAAGATGGAGTTGTATCTCATGAGGGCTGGCATAAGGGAAGAGGAAAGGTTGACCATTGCTAGATTTTTAAGTGGTCTCAATTTTGATATTAGAGATAGAGTTGAGTTACTCCCTTATAGGGACCTTGATGATTTGGTCCAACTTTGTATAAGGGTGGAACAACAAAATTTGAGAAAAGGCAAAACTCAATCTAGCTCTTATATCAAGAGAGAGGACAAGAGGGAGGGTCAATATGACTCTTCTAAAAACTCTAGTAAAGGTCAAGAAAAAGAAAAAGAAAATGATAAAAATAAAAATGTTGTCACTTCTAGTAGTAAAACTAGTGACATCAAATGCTTTAAATGTCTTGGGAGAGGCCATATAGCTTCTCAATGTCCAACTAAAAAGGTCATGATTTTGAGAGGACAAGACATTTATAGTAGCCTTGATGAATCTAGTTCTACCACTTCAAGTGATAGTGAGACTAGCAAAGAAGACCCTCAAATTGAAAAGCTATATCCTGTTGATGGTGATCTTCTTATGGTCAAAAAGCTTCTTGGAAGTCAACCTTGTCCCACTTCACTATCACAAAGAGAGAACATCTTTCACACAAGATGTTTAGTTTCTAAAAAAACTTGTTCTCTTATTGTTGATAGTGGATCATGTTCAAATTGTTGTAGTACAAGGTTGGTTAACAAGTTAGCCCTTACCACCATTCCTCACCCTCACCCTTATAAACTTCATTGGCTCAATGAAGGTGAGGAATTGGAGGTGAATCAACAAGTGAAGGTCAAGTTTTCTGTAGGGGATTATAAAGACAAAGTTTTATGTGATGTGATCCCTATGGAAGCTTGTCATATTTTGCTTGGTAGGCCATGGCAATTTGATAAGGAAACTATACATGATGGCCTTACTAACAAAATAACCTTCACTCATAAAAATAAAGAAATTGTTTTTAATCCTTTGACACCACCCCAAGTGTTTGAGGATCAAAAACAAATGAAAAAGAAAATAAACAAAGAAAAAAAAGAAGGAAAGAGTGTGGATCAAGGGGACTCCACTAAGACTTTTGTGACAAAAGAGAGTTATTTCATGACCACACAAGCTTACCCAAGAACTCTCTTTATTCATAAAAATCTTGACTCTTATCCTAATGCTGCCACTTCTCTTAAAGTTGAGAATGAGGAACAAAATGAATTTCAAGCAAAGAATTCTTCTCAACTTCGAGATATAGTGAAGAGGGAGTGGACTATACCTAGTGTTACTCCTTATACTACTTCCTTGAAGGTGCACAAGGAAGGAAGTATTTCTTTTAATGTCATAAAGCACCCAATTTTGGGTTTACATTGTTTAGTAGATCTAACTTGTAATAATCTATATTCTATGTTTGATCTTATGGGAAGTTCTTCCTCTTTTGAACTTAATATGATTTCTTCCCTACAAGATAAATATAGTTTATATGATTATGAGCATCTAGCAAACAATCAAATCCAAAATTGTCTAGGGCGTTTTCTAGTAATTTTTTCTTTATCTCTTAGGAAAAGCCTAGGTTACCATTTAGGGTACTTTAGGCAAGATATAGTAGTGTTTAGAAATCATACTTTTCATTGTTTTAGTCATAGTGTCTTTACATTTCTAGGTTTTATTTCTAGGTTATGCTTAGAAGAGGAGCCTAGTTCTAGAGAGTCTAATATTTTCCCTTTCTTTGTTAGGTTAGATATTAGGACTCCTCTTAGGATTTTTACTCTTCTTTCTTACCCTCTCACTTTTTATTCTTCGAATGCTTTCTTTGTAGGTATTGATTTTTCTACTTCCATTCATCCTCGAGATTTGAGGACAAATCCTTTTCAAGAGGGAGGGGATGATGGAATCATACTTGGGAGAACAAGAGGAGACACATTAAAAGATCCAAGAGGAGTGGGCTAGAGATGAAGGTTTGGGCCAGTCAAGGCCCAATAGGCCCGATGGGCCTGGGAAGGCCCAAGTGGAACTTTTCATGGGCCATATTTTGTTATAGCTATTTTCATATGTTTTGTATACATAATGTTAGTATAGGTATCATATATTTTGGTCTTGTATTTTGGACCACATAGAGTAGCATTTTAGGTTTTAGGCTTGTTGGGCCTAGTTTTGGGCTTCATGGGCCTTTGGGCTTTTGGTACCCAATATTGGGCTCATTTTCATTCTTGTAATTTTTCCTTTCCATTGTATTTGTTTGACCATTGTATTTAGGTCATTAGATTAGGAAAATACAAGAAATACTAAAGTAGGTTAACTAGGTTAAATTAGGTTTAATTTGGAAGCCATTTAAGTTACATTTGAGTCACATGTTTTGCACCAATTGGTGGCTGAACATGTGACACTCAAATTAACCCTAAATGACTCTCAAATCAGACCTAGATGCACATTAGATACCTAAACTCACGGCCACACCCATGTGCACCAAAATTTGAATTCAAATTTCCAATTTGAATTCAAATTTTAGGCGCCAACTTGTGTAGTTTAGTCTAGGTGCCAAAACCGTCCCTACTTAAAGTGTTTCTCCTACACATTGTAATCACTTTTGATATATGAGATTTCTGAAAATTATTTCAGCCATCCTTTCAAGAGTCACCGAATCCAAGAGAAAGCCATAGAGAGAGTGCCTTCAAATCCTTAGGAAAACCTAGTTTCCTTATCTTTGAAGTGAGCAATCCCTTGAGTGCTTGAGCTTGGATGCTTCCTTCAAGGCTTAGGCCTTCATTCCGCAAGTTTCTCACCATCATAAGGTGTTCATTCATTCGGTAGTATCTCCTTTGAAGTGGATCCGTGCCTAGAAGGAGCTTGGAGGAGTTCAATCATCACTTCTCCCACTCACTTCTATCAGTAAACCAATTACATGTTATGTTGTGCATCTATGTTGGTTATTAGTCTCCCCAGGTGTAGCAAGTAGGTCAGTTGAAGAGTTAGAGAGAACCAATGAATAGTAAACCAATTATCTGTTATGTTGTGCATCTGTGTTGGTTATTAGTCTCCCCAGGTGTAGCAAGTAAGTCAGTTGAAGAATTAGAGAGAACCAATGAACAGTAAACCAATTACCTGTTATGTTGTGCATCTGTGTTGGTTGTTAGTCTCCCCAGGTGTAGCAAGTAAGTCAGTTGAAGAATTAGAGAGAACCAATGAATAGTAATCCAATTACCTGTTATGTTGTGCATTTGTGTTGGTTATTAGTCTCCCTAGGTGTAGCAGGTAAGTCAGTTGAAGAATTAGAGAGAACCAATGAACAATAAACCAATTACCTGTTATGTTGTGCATCTGTGTTGGTTATTAGTCTCCCCAGGTGTAGCAAGTAAGTCAGTTGAAGAATTAGAGAGAACCAATGAACAGTAAAACAATTACCTGTTATGTTGTGCATCTGTGCTGGTTATTAGTCTCCCCAGGTGTAGCAAGTAAGTCAGTTGAAGAATTAGAGAGAACCAATGAACAGTAAAACAATTACCTGTTATGTTGTGCATCTGTGCTGGTTATTAGTCTCCCCAGGTGTAGCAAGTAAGTCAGTTGAAGAATTAGAGAGAACCAATGAACAGTAAAAAAATTACCTGTTATGTTGTGCATCTGTGTTGGTTATCAGTCTCTCTAGGTGTAGCAAGTAAGTCAATTGAAGAATTAGAGAGAACCAATGAACAGTAAACCAATTACCTGTTATGTTGTGCATCTGTGTTGGTTATTAGTCTCCCCAGGTGTAGCAAGTAAGTCAGTTGAAGAATTAGAGAGAACCAATGAACAGTAAACCAATTACATGTTATGTTGTGCATCAGTTTTGGTTATTAGTCTTCCCAGGTGTAGCAAGTAAGTCAATTGAAGAATTAGAGAGAACCAATGAACTGTAAACCAATTACCTGTTATGTTGTGCATCTGTGTTGGTTATTAGTCTCCCCAGGTGTAGCAAGTAAGTCAGTTGAAGAATTAGAGAGAACCAATGAACTATAAACCAATTACATGTTATGTTGTGCATCTGTGTTGGTTATTAGTCTCCCCAGGTGTAGCAAGTAAGTCAATTGAAGAATTAGAGAGAATCAATGAACTGTAAACCAATTACATGTTATGTTGTGCATCTGTGTTGGCTATTAGTCTCCCAAAGTGTAGCAAGTAAGTCAGTTGAAGAATTAGAGAGAACCAATGAACAGTAAACCAATTACCTGTTATGTTATGCATCTGTGTTGGTTATTAGACTCCCTAGGTGTAGCAGGTAAGTCAGTTGAAGAATTAGAGAGAACCAATGAACAATAAACCAATTACCTGTTATGCTGTGCATCTGTGAAGAATTAGAGGTAGTCATCCCATGACTTTTTGTTGCCCTTGAGGATTGCCCTCAACATAGTCCCTAGAGACCTATTGACTACCTCAGTCTGTCCATCAGTTTGAGGATGACATGTGGTAGAAAATAGAAGTTTAGTTCCAAGCCGTGCCCAAAGAGTTTTCCAAAAGTGGCTTAAGAACTTAACATCTCTATCAGAGACTATAGTTTTGGGTAACCCATGTAGTCTCACAATCTCTTGAAAGAATAACTTAGCAATGTTACTTGCATCATCCACTTTGTGGCATGGAATAAAGTGTGCCATTTTTCTAAAACGGTCCACAACCACAAATATGGAATCCTTTCCTCTTTGGGTTCGAGGCAAACCAAGGATAAAATCCATGGAAATGTCTACCCAAGGAGAAGAGGATATAGGCAAGGGGGTGTAAAGTCCATGAGGTTTTGTGGTAGACTTTGCTTGTAAACAAGCAATGCAACTACTACAAAATCTTTGAACATCTCTCTTTATATGAGGCCAAAAGAATTTCTCCTTCAAAAGAGAAAGAGTCTTCTCAATTCCAAAATGCCCCATGAGCCCACCCTCATGGCTCTCCTTAACCAAGAGTTTCCTAATAGATCCTTGGGGTATGCAAAGTTTATTTTCTTTAAAAAGAAACCCCTCAGAAATATAGTAACCTTGGTAAGGTTTTTGAATACATAAAGAATAAAAGTTAACAAAATCAAGGTCTTTCTCATACAACTCCTTGATGTCATCAAACCCTAGTATTTGAGAACCTAGGATGTTTAAAAGCACATGTCTTCGAGACAAAGCATCAGCTACTACATTTGTAGAGCCTTTTTTGTATTTGATGACATAAGGGAATTGTTCTAAATACTCAACCCATTTTGCATGCCTCTTATTTAATTGATGTTGACCCTTCAAGTATTTGAGTGACTCATGGTCACTATGGATAACAAATTCCTTGGTGACAAGGTAATGCTCCCAAGTTTGAAGGGCACGAACTAAAGCATATAACTCCTTGTCATAGGTAGGGTAGTTCAAGGCAGCCCCATGAAGCTTTTCACTGAAATAAGCTATGGGATGACCACCTTGTAACAACACAGCTCCTATGCCAAGACCTGAAGCATCACATTCTAGCTCAAAAGTTTGAGAAAAATTAGGCAAAGCTAGAACAGGTGCTTGAGTAAGTTTTTGCTTAAGTTCTTGAAAAACTAAATTATGTTTATCCGTCCATTCAAAGACCACATCCTTCTTCACCAACTCATTGAGAGGTGAAGCTAATGTAGAGAAGTTAGGAACAAATCTCCTATAAAAGCTTGCCAATCCATGGAAGCTCCTAACTTCACTAACATTAGTAGGAATAGGCCATTCTTGGATGGCTTTAATTTTCTCGGGATCCACATGAACCCCATTTTTGCTAACCACAAACCCTAAGAATATAACATTATCCACACAAAAAGTGCACTTGTCCACATTGGCAAACAAGTGATTGTCCCTAAGGACAAGGAAAACTTGTCTTAGGTGATTAACATGATCACTTAGACTTTTGCTATAGATTAAAATATCATCAAAATAAACAACTACAAATCTACCAATGCAATCCCTAAGGGCATGATTCATGAGCCTCATGAATGTGCTAGGTGCATTAGTAAGCCCAAAAGGCATTACCAACCATTCATATAGTCCAAATTTAGTTTTAAAAGCGGTTTTCCACTCATCACCTTCTTTAATTCGAATTTGGTGATAACCACTCTTAAGATCTACTTTGGAAAATATGGATGACCCATGCAATTCATCAAGCATGTCATCAAGCCTAGGAATTGGGTGCCTATATTTTATGGTGATGTTGTTGATGGCTCTACAGTCACAACACATCCTCCATTTTCCATCTTTTTTTGGCACCAAGATGACTGGTACAGCACAAGGACTTAGACTCTTTTGAATCCAGCCCTTCTCCAACAACTCATGGACTTGCTTCTCTATCTCTTTGGTTTCTTGTGGATTGGTCCTATAGGCTGGTCTATTTGGAAGACTAGCCCCAGGCACAAGATCTATTTGATGTTCTATTCCCCTAAAAGGAGGAAGTCCAATTGGGCCTTCCTTGGGAAATATATCATCAAACTCTTGTAAAAGGTTTTTAACCACAAGAGGGAGAGAAGTTTCCAAAGATGTGGCAGTGCAAGTTAGTGTTCCTCTACACATGAGGATATGAGAAGATGGTTCAATGAAGAGAGAAGTTTTATGTAAAGGTTTTGCATCAAAATCCTCTTCTTGAACTATCTCTAGAGAGGGAACACTAGTCTCTCTAGGATCCTCTTTTTCATCAATTTTTAGAATGTTTTTTTTTTCCTTTTTTTTTTTTTGTTTTTCTTTTTCTTGGTCACGTTTGGTCTTCATTTGTACTTGGTCCTCCTTCACTTGTGAAGGTGATAGAGGATGAAGTACAAACTTTTTACCCTTATGAGTGAAAGTAATTTTATTAGTGAGGCCATCATGGTGTGTTTGTTTGTCCAATTGTCATGGCCTTCCTAATAGAATATGACAAGCTTCCATGGGAACTACATCACATTGAACTTTATCTTTATAGTTCCCAATAGAAAACTCAACTTCCACTTGTTGATTGACTACCATATCCCCATCATCATTAAGCCAATGAAGTTGATAAGGTTTTGGATGTGATGTGGTAGTCAAACCTAACTTCTCAACCATCCTAGTGCTACAACAGTTGCACCAAGATCCACTATCCACAATGAGAGAACAAGCCTTGCTTGAAATGTTACATCTTGTATGAAAGATGTTCTCTCTTTGGGATTGTGTATCACTAGGTTGGTTGTTGAGGACCCTTCTCATCATAAGAAGTTCCCCATTATAAGGGTAAGTAACCTCACATGACTCTTCTTCACTTGTTTTTTCTTCATTTTCACTTGAAGATGAAGAAGAAGTAGCTTCATCTTGGCTACTATAAATGTCTTGACCCCTTAAAATCATTACTTTTTTGTTAGGGCATTGAGAAGCAATGTGGCCTCTCCCAAGACACTTAAAGCATTTGATGTCACTAGACTTGGTGCTAGTGTTTGTTTTTGTCTCTTTTTCTTTACCTTTATCTAGATTTTTGGAGGGAAAAGTATCTTTCTTTTCAAAATTATTTTTCCTACCCTCCCTCTTGTAGCTATCTTTAGACAAAGAAGATGAGTATGAGCTTGCTTTATAACCTTTTCTCAAATTTTGTTGTTCAACCTTTATGCAAAGTTGAACCAAATCATCCAAATCCCTATAAGGGAGTAGCTCAACCTTATCTCTTATGTCAAAAGATAAACCACTCAAAAATCTAGCAATGGTAAGATTTTCTTCTTCCCTAATACCCGCCCTCATGATATACAACTCCATTGTTTGTCTATATTCTTCAACAGTCAAATTTTTTTGTTGGAGTCGTTGGAGCTTATTGATAAGCTCCCTAGTATAATAAGAGGGTATGTGTCTCCTTCTTAAGGCACTCCTTAATTCATTCCAATATTGAATTGGAGGTTCATTATGGAGACGCCTATCTCTCACAAGAGAGGTCCACCAATACATGGCATGACCTTGGAAACTCAAGGTAGCTAAGGGTACTTTTCTCTCCTCACTCACTTGATGGCAAGTGAAAATTTGTTCCACTTTCATTTCCCAGTCTAGATACCCCTCCACATCATCTTTACCATGAAAGTAAGGGAGATCTACCCTAGATTCCCTTGGCTTAGAGGTTCTATGAGTTCTCCTAGGAGGTGGTTGATAGTGATCTCCTAAAGCTAGGCTATCATGCATTGACTCTCCTAAAGTAGAACTATGGGCGTATGAACTATGTGGACCATGATGGTGTTTTCTTTTGTCTTTCTCCTTTAATAAACGAATTTCTTCCTCCAAAAGAGCAAATTGAGCTTCTTTTTCAAGTTTTGCTTGTAATTCTTGCTCTTGCCATAACTTTAATGATCTTAATTCACGTGACAATCTAGAAACACTTTTGTTGTCACTTGAATTAGTATCACTATGAGGAGTAGAAAATTCTTCCATTATAGGTGAAAGATCTTTTTTTATGAATGAACTTTTAAAAGCAATTTTGTTTTTGTGCAAGGTTAAGACTAAGTACTAGGAGGATTATGTATACAAATTGAACTTTGGAGGGAGGTGAGCTACTAAGAGCCACTTAAAAACCAAGCCTCTTCAAGTAAAAATTACTAATCCCCTTTGTAGTTAATCTCTACCAAATTCTTTTCAATGAAATTGTTTTGTTGATGTTTGATGAACTAAAACATACTAGTCGTGAAAGCAATTAAACAAGTATTAAGCAACAATTTAACTATCTAATCGGTTCCTAGGGTGAGAGCTTGAAAGATACCAAAGATCAATCAAGGACCACTCCCACCAAAGTACTAACGAAAATTCTATCCCTAAGGAGAGATGGTTGTGTACCAAAGACACTCCCAAGACACTCCTTTAATGGCCAAAATACAAGTGTAACAAAGACTAAACAACAACTACAAAGTGGCTTAAAATTGTAACCAAAACAGCCACCACAATTAGTGATGAATTAGTGACCAATTTTGCAACAAAAAAATGTCAATTAGTAATGAAAATTTGGTCTCTAAATCCGTCACTAATCCTCTGTTTTTTTTTTTTTTAAATTCAAATACAATTCAAATGAATCTCCAAGGTGCTTCACGGTTTGTCAAGTCCAGCTACCACCAAATTTGCAGCACTACACCAAAAAATTTCAGCCAAGTGTTTAGTGTGTTTGTTTTTGAAGTAGTCAAATCCGAGAGCTCTTTAGCTTCCTTTCTCCTCCTTTCCTTAGGCTTCTTTTGATGACCCTTGTAGAACTAGCTTCTAGGAAGATAGGCTAGGTCAAACTTAGGCCACACTTTGATTAAAACAAATATATGGACAGCAAAGAATAGTGAGAAAAAAAAAAAAAAAGACAAGAGTTGATTAGAAGATGACAAGTTTAGATGACTCAAACAAACAAGAAACTAGCACAAGAAGGAATTGTCTTATGATGAGTTCTAGATTGGATACTCAAAACCAAAACACTCAAAAAATTGATTAGCTGAACAAATTATGAATCAAAAAACTACTCCAAACCGAGAAGAACAAATGGAAAATTCAAACTCCTTAATTGGCTTTTGCTTTTCAATTTTTTTTTTTTTTAAATCAATTTTGTTTTGATTATCTTTGGATCTTTCTTCTAATTTTTTTTTTTTAAATCAAATAGGAGTTGCCTTTTTCTTTCAATGTTGATCTATCAAAAGGTCTCGGTCACTTTTCTAGGAACACCAAAACCGAATTCAAATTGAAATTCAAATGCCACACAAATTAGGTCAAATTGTAATGAACATGTGACATGCTTTTTATGCTTGGTTGGTTTATGTAGCACATGCACGGTTTTGGCTCCAATTTTCAAATTCAAATTACAATCCAAACACAATTTTCCAGCACACACTAAAGAAACAAAATCAAACCTCACGGAATTTAAATTTTTGTGTAAGACATTTTCAAAAAAAATTTTGGAAGCCTAAAATTCTAAGAAAACTACTAATGATCTAGTAGTAGTTTATGAACTCAAAAATGAAACAAAATTCATGAGCTTATACCAAAGAAAAGCAATGGATCTCGGCCAAATCCAGAAAATTATTTCAAGATGCAAATCAAAAAAATTAACAAGGATCAACAAGCATAGCTAAGATAGATGAACATATAAGAACTACACAATCCTACTAGACATGGATTTCAAAATAAAATGACTCAAACATTCAATTTGACCGATTAAAATTTCAATTATGACTCAAAGAAAATTCAAAACGTTCTTAAGCAGAATTTTCCTAATAGGTAAAAGAAATTGGAGCATGATTCATGGAAGCATATAACATAGGCGCATAATGAATCATTCAAGCATAAGAAACTAGATCCATCAAATTTTAAGACAAAAAATAGATCTAGGAAGGAATAAACTCTAAAGTGACATGAATTAAAATGATGAACATAAGATGAAATAGAAAGAACAAAGAACCACGGATCACAAGAATTCAAAAGATAAGAGCTAAGACTTATCTCTTGAAGATCAAAAACCGGATGCTCTTGATACCACTTGATGTGCTTCCACTTGGATGCACATAGAACTATCTTCAAGTCTCCACGGATCCTTGGGAGATTGGTCAAGGATGGAAGTTCCAAGAGACTCAAGGTGGCCGAAGCTTGCTTCTAGCTAAGGTCCAAGGAAGTAAGGCAACCTAGCTCTACAAAGAGAAGCACTCAAGGAGGGTAGAGAAGGTAGCCAAGTGACTTTCGGATGGAGAGGTTTTCAAGCAATGAAAACTCATTCAATTAATTCCAAAAGTGTCTACAAAACTCGGTCATAAGAAATTTATAGGCTAAATTAGGTTAAGGGTTTAAGTTGGGTTTACCTAGAGTTAAGTATAACCATGGTATGGTTATCTTAACTCTAGGCGCCAAAATTTGAATTCCAAAATTCAAATTTTGGTGCCAACCGGCCACCCTCCCATGTGCACACATTTGGCATGTAATTAGGAAGCTATTTGAGTTGCATTTCGGATCACACCATGTGCATGTGTTGCACATGGCCGAAATGCACACCAAATGTGCTACTAATTAAATGCTAATGTAATTCCACATGTAACTCTAATTAACCTAAATTCAAATGACCTTCAAATGAAACTCCTATGCTACTAGGCCGAAAATACAAGGCCCAAAAGAAATACATGGCACTAAGGCCCACTCCTATACTATCCCTAATCTAATGGGCTTGGGCTAAAGCCCAGCAAAATAAAGTGATGGGCCTTTCTTGGGCTTGGGCCCACTCTTCATGCATCCTTCTTGCCATGGCTCTAGTAGTTGGGCCCTTAGCCCATGGGCCTCCTCCATCAAATGAACTGTAAACCAATTACATGTTATGTTGTGCATCTGTGTTGGTTATTAGTCTCCCCAAAGGTAGCAAGTAAGTCTGTTGAAGAATTAGAGAGAACCAACGAACTGTAAACCAATTACCTATTATGTTGTGCATCTGTGTTGGTTATTAGTCTCCCCAGGTGAAGCAAGTAGGTCAGTTGAAGAATTAGAGAGAAGCAATGATCGGTAAACCAATTACATGTTATGTTGTGCATCTGTGTTGGTTATTAGTCTCCCCAGGTGTAGCAAGTAAGTCAGTTGAAGAATTAGAGAAAACCAATGAATAGTAAACCAATTATCTGTTTTGTTGTGCATCTGTGCTCGTTATTAGTCTCCCCAGGTGTAGCAAGTAAGTCAGTTGAAGAATTAGAGAGAACCAATGAACTGTAAACCAATTACCTGTTATGTTGTGCATCTGTGTTGGTTATTAGTCTCCCCAGGTGTAGCAAGTAAGTCTGTTGAAGAATTAGAGAGAACCAACGAACTGTAAACCAATTACTTGTTATGTTGTGCATCTGTGTTGGTTATTAGTCTCCCCAGGTGTAGCAAGTAGGTCAGTTGAAGAATTAGAGAGAAGTAATGAACAGTACACCAATTACATGTTATGTTGTGCATCTGTGTTGGTTATTAGTCTCCCCAGGTGTAGCAAGTAAGTCAGTTGAAGAATTAGAGAAAACCAATGAATAGTAAACCAATTATCTGTTTTGTTGTGCATCTGTGTTCGTTATTAGTCTCCCCAGGTGTAGCAAGTAAGTCATTTGAAGAATTAGAGAGAACCAATGAACTGTAAACCAATTACCTGTTATGTTGTGCATCTGTGTTGGTTATTAGTCTCCCCAGGTGTAGCAAGTAAGTTAGTTGAAGAATTAGAGAAAACCAATGAACAGTAAACCAATTACCTGTTATGTTGTGCATCTGTGTTGGTTATTAGTCTCCCCAGGTGTAGCAAGTAAGTCAGTCGAAGAATTAGAGAGAACCAATGAACAGTACACCAATTACATGTTATGTTGTGCATCTGTGTTGGTTATTAGTCTCCCCAGGTGTAGCAAGTAAGTCAGTTGAATAATTAGAGAGAACCAACGAACTGTAAACCAATTACCTATTATGTTGTGCATCTGTGTTGGTTATTAGTCTCCCCAGGTGTAGCAAGTAAGCCAGTTGAAGAATTAGAGAGAAGCAATGATCGGTAAACCAATTACATGTTATGTTGTGCATCTGTGTTGGTTATTAGTCTCCCCAGGTGTAGCAAGTAAGTCAATTGAAGAATTAGAGAAAACCAATGAATAGTAAACCAATTACCTGTTGTCGCCACCCGCCGAAACGGACCTTGGCATTCGCGACGATGGTCGGACTCTTTTTAAGTTTTGAAAAGTGGTGGATTGTTAGAACGACTTATTCTCAAACTGAGACCTCATCGAACTAACAATTTTATTAAATGATTCACCAATCCATATTAATCCCAAGCGGGACCCTCCATGGATTAGTGGTTTTCACAAAAAGAAGGGTTCTTGGAGTCGCCACCAATGTTTTACTCAAAACATTGGAAAAAGGGATAAGGCAATTGATTTTCGCAAATCAACCTTGGCCATTACAACCAGAGTTGGGTAAGGGAGTCGGTTACGTGCGGGGAAGGTGTTAGCACCCCACAACGCCCCTTTCGGTTTCCCTATGACGGATTATTTTATAAATAACAGTGTAAAATTACTAAATTACCCCTATTTATTAGAAACGACTATGAATAAGATATCTACATGATGAATAATTTAAACATGCGATGCAACAATCAGAAAGCGGTAAAAGAAGGGATTTTGGAGAAGAAACCTTTGAAGCGTGCTTTTATATATTCAAATGTTAGGAGGCTTTTTGGCGCTCCCTCCCACTACACGCTCGCTCGCTCCTTCCCTAAAAATTAATCTTTACTATGGAAATCAAAAAGATTTCCCTTCGACTAGTTCGAATTCTCAAGCTAAATGCTCAGAACTCAAGAACTTCGTCGGATCGGCTCTCAGAGAGAATTCTAGGGCAGAACACTGCTCAAAAACCCCAGAATACTCAGCAAGAGGGTCCAGAAGTCTGGAAAAAGTGTGGAATGACGTCCAAATGACGTCCTATATATAGGAGTGAGGCGCAGTACGGCCTCTGACATCAATACGGCCCGTACTGAAGATTTGAACTACAGTACGGCCGTATTGAATTCAGTACGGCCGTACTGAAGTTTCAAAAACTTCAGTACGGCCGTATTGGTTTCAGTACGGCCGCACTGAAGTTCAAAAACTTCAGTACGGCCGTATTGGTTTCAGTACGGCCGTACTGAACTTCTAGGAGGCCGTATTGAGCTTCAATCCTCCCACATCCTTATTTTAAGCTACTCTAAGACCTCTAAACCTACAGATAATCATCCTAGGGTCTTCCAGGAGTCCTTCTGGCTGACTTTCCTTCGGTCTTTGAGAGTCTTCGAGTCTTATTTCCGACCCGGACAATTTTAGGGGTCTACAGCTGCCCCCCCTTTACTTAGTCAAACGGCTTTTTGGTGTACCGGTTGACAAGTAAAGGAGTTGACCCAATTGTCCGGGGAATAAGCCATCCTTCCGACTTGTAGTGTCTTCCGGTGGAAAATTGTTGAGTAGCCTCTCCAGGTTGAGTATTAGTCGTCGCTTCTCCAGGCTCGTGCATACCTCGGTGCTTCTGACAACCTCGGTAGCTGAGTACCGCCTCTCCAGGCTATACCAGAGTGTTCTTGACAACCTCACTGGCAGTTGCATACCTCCGTGTTCTTGACAACCTCGGGGTAGCCGAGTACCGCCTCTCCAGGCTATACCAGAGTGTTCTTGACAACCTCACTGGCAGTTGCATACCTCCGTGTTCTTGACAACCTCGGGGTAGCCGAGTACCGCCTCTCCAGGCTATACCAGAGTGTTCTTGACAACCTCACTGGCAGTTGCATACCTCCGTGTTCTTGACAACCTCGGGGTAGCCGAGTACCGCCTCTCCAGGCTATACCAGCGTGTTCTTGACGACACTGGCAATGTGAGTTTGCCCTCTCCAGGGTCTGCGGTTTGCCCTCCCCAGGGTTGCGTACCTCCGTGCTTCTAGTCACTTTGGTAGCGTGAGTTTGCCCTCTCCAGGGTCTGCGGTTTGCCCTCCCCAGGGTTGCGTACCTCCGTGCTTCTAGTCACTTTGGTAGCGTGAGTTTGCCCTCTCCAGGGTCTGCGGTTTGCCCTCCCCAGGGTTGCGTACCTCCGTGCTTCTATTCACTTTGGTAGCGTGAGTTTGCCCTCTCCAGGGTCTGCGGTTTGCCCTCCCCAGGGTCTGCCTCCGTGTTCTTGACGACGTTGGCAATGTGAGTTTGCCCTCTCCAGGGATTTGTGATGATTTTGTCTCCACAGTCCACGATGCTGCTTCGACGGTTTGTTTTTGATTTTGGTGCCGCTGAGGGCTGGATAACGCAGGGATCCGTCTAGGGGATGTGCAGTTACTCATAGGTTCTTGTGTCCCAACTTTCCATTGCGTAGTTGGTGCCCACTGGGGAATTTCTGATTCCTTGGGGGTGCAGACACAAAGATGCTCCTTTTGAGGTGAGCGATGCCTTATGATTGGCTAACGTCCTTTCGACGTTGGTGGAGTATCCCGGTTATCCTTATTCGGGTGACTCTTTTTGATTTTCTGATTTTCGTTGCCTCTGTGTAGGCTATTATCCACTGGGGGATTTTGTCGTTAATTTTGATTAGCCTCTTCTGTTTGACGTTCAATGATTGGCTGAATGCCGAATTCCGCTTGGGGAATGATTATTGATCTTTTTTGGATTTTCTCTTTTTGAAGGAGTGCCTCTGAGTAGGCGAATTATCTTGATGTTCGGTGTTCGGCTGAGTGCCGGATTCCGCTTGGGGAATGGTTATTGATCTTTTTGATTTTTCTCTTTTTAAAGGAGTGTCTCTGAGTAGGCGAATGATCTTGATGTTCAGTGTTCGGTTGAGTGTCGGATTCCGCTTGGGGAATGGTTATTGATGTTTTTGATTTTTTGCTTTTTGAAGGGGTGCCTCTGAGTAGGCGAATGGGGATTGAAGATCTTATGTATCCCAGAGTATTATTTAGAAAGCCTCTTCAGACTTAGCTTCACTCGTTGCTCGAGTTGGAAAGCTATCTTCCACTGAGGAAGTCAAAGTCCTTTGACTCGGATATTTCGTTTGGACGATTATTGCTTCCATTGGGGGATCTTACTGATCTTGCTTTGATAGCTCTCACTGGGGATTTTGATCCACGAGAGTGAGCTGAGAAGTCTCTGGGGAGTATTATTTCGACAAGCCTCTCCAGGCTCAATTATTCTGTGTGATGAGGGAGTATTATTTCGGCAAGCCTCTCCAGACTCAATTATTCTGTGGGAGTATTATTTCGGCAAGCCTCTCCAGGCTCGGTTATTCTTGTACGTTTTATTGATTTTTTGTTCAGCCCAAGAGTGCAAGCGGAGATGTCTCTTGGGGAGTATTATTTCGACAAGCCTCTCCAGGCTCAATTATTCTGTGTGATGAGGGAGTATTATTTCCGCAAGCCTCTCCAGGCTCAATTATTCTGTGGGAGTATTATTTCGGCAAGCCTCTCCAGGCTCAGTTATTCTGTATGATGAAGGAGTATTATTTCGGCAAGCCTCTCCAGGCTCAGTTATTCTGTACGATTGGGGAGTATTATTTCGGCAAGCCTCTCCAGGCTCAGTTATTCTGTATGATGAAGGAGTATTATTTCGGCAAGCCTCTCCAGGCTCAGTTATTCTGTACGGTGAGGGAGTATTATTTCGGCAAGCCTCTCCAGGCTCAGTTATTCTGTACAATTTGTTGGGTTTTCTGTATTTTGCCTTTTTTTTGGTTTTTTTTTTTTTTTTTTTTGTTGATTTTTGGCTTTTTCTGTATTTTTGCCTTTTTTCGTTGATTTCGGCTTTTTCTGTTGGAGGGATCTCAAACACACTCACAGATGAAGTATGCAGAGGAATGAAGATGTTGTGATGAATGAGAATGGGCCAATACGGGCCGTATTGAATTCAATACGCCCGTATTGGTGTGGACGTTATGGCCAATGCTGCCGTATTCATTTCGGTACGCCCGTATTGAGTTGAAAATTTGTTCATAACCCTGATTTTAGTACGGGTGTACTGAACATGGTACGGCCGCATTGTTTTTTCTGAAGTTTATATTTTTTGTTTTTTTTGTTTTTTTGTTTTTTTGTTTTTTTGTTTTTTTTGTTTTTTTGTTTGTTTTTTCAATAAACAGAGAATAAGTGATCTTCCAGTACACCTATCATCTGTATGCATGTATGCGGTATGATGCACCTAATTCTATTTGATTTATTTTTTCAAAAGAATTAACCGATGCGTTTCTTTGTTTGGATCTTGCCATTCCTCTAGACGGGCTGTGCGTTGCCGATTTCTGTAACCGAGGAATGATGCGTGTTATATTGAGATGGGCGTCATCAACCCAGTGATCCTCCCCTTCCTTTAGAAGACGTGTCAACCTTCCTATTGACCACTATATCTCCATGTTTCCACTAGATTATCCTAAAATCATTTGGGACAAGAAAGAAAAGAAAGGAAAGATATTTTTGTTCTGAAGTTTGTGTTTTAGAGGGGATTTATTTTTCAAAAAAATGGTTTTTGTAAGAATGGTTGGCCAAGGTAGGCTTATGTGTTTAGGTTTGTTTGTTTAAACACTTATGAAGTTAATAAAATCTTGTTTATTGACGTTGTGATTTTGACAACTTAGATAGCTTCCCTTGAACCTTTTTGAATTCGGCTCATGGTACCATCATGGATTTCTTTTGTTTTTTGATTGTCCTTATTTTTGCCTAAAACACCCTTCTGTGGCGTTTTAGCGGACTTTTGTTTTTGTTCGTTTTTGCAACCCTAACATTTGCCTAGGTCACCCTTTCGTGGGATTCCTAGCGGGTTCTTTGCTCTTATTTTTGCGCAGCCCCCTTTTTGGGTTTCCTGCCGAGCTTTTTGTTTTTAGGATTTCTTTTTTATCCATGATGGCACCTGTCGAGGCCAAGGAAAGGTGCTCCAAGTTGTCACACACACTTCCACATAAAAATGATGCGGGTTTATTTAAGACGATTTTAACCTCATTCATGTTTATTCAAACAGGGTTAAAAAATAATTTGGCTTAGAGATTTATTGTAAGCAAGAAAAGAAGCAATAAGAAATAATAAAGAATGATTTTATTATAATCATAGTGGAAACATGTGCCCTATCGAGGCTCGGGGGTCGAGCTGTCCCCGAGGAGTAATCTCTAATAGTCATCAGGTCTATACATCCCTATCGAAAGGAGAAGAGCACTTGATGACGACGACCGGCCTTGACGCTTGTGAACCGGCCTTCCTAAAGACCTGGCTTAAAGAACGTCGAGAAGGATCTTGGTTCCTCTTCGTCCTTTGATCTTTATCAGGGTCGTATCCTAACCCTTGTTTCCCCGGATTATCCTTGATAATAGGTAGCTCGGGAATTCCTTGGGAATCCTTGCCAAGTCCGTGTCCTGGCAAGTATCCGTTCTTGGTGAGCATGGAGGCTACCTTCTTCATTTCTCGGGAAAACGTTTCGACATTGGCAATCTCCAATGCTTGGAAGGCGGTTTCTAGAGCTTCCTCCGCTGCATCCACGTAAGGTATGGTGGATGGCTTGCTGATGAGTATATCGTCTTCAGCTTGTACAGTCACCAGCTTGTCACCCACCATGAATTTGACTTTCTGGTGGAGCGTAGAAGGAACAGCTTTTGCATCATGAATCCAAGGTCGGCCGAGGAGACAGCTGTATGCGGGAGTAATGTCCATCACTTGAAATTCGACGTTGAAGATGGTGGGTCCAATTTGGATTGGAAGATTGACTTCTCCCACCACTTCTCTTTTAGAACCGTCGAAAGCTCGAACGATCATGTTGCTCGGGCGCATTTGGATTCCCTTGATTGCCACTTGCTCGAGCGTTCTTTTTGGCATTACGTTCAAGGAAGATCCATTATCCACCAAGACTTTAGCGATGTGATACTCCTTGCACTTTACAGAGATGTGCAAGGGCTTGTTATGATTTGGTCCCCCAGCGGGGATTTCTTCATCGGTGAAAGTGAGGTGATCATTAGCCGTGATGTGACTAACAATCCCCTCAAACTTGTCTTGGGAGATAGTGTGCGACACATATGCCTCGTTCAAGACTTTCAACAGAGCCTGTCGATGCGGTTCGGAGCATAGGATCAACGACAACAGAGTAATCTTTGCAGGCGTCTTATGAAGTTGATCCATGATGGAGTACTCACTCTGTCGGATATATTTTAACAGCTCGTCAGTCTCCTCCTCGAATTCTTTATTTTCCTCGGTTTTTTCTTTTTCTTTTTCTTTTCCTTTATTCTTGGGAGCTTTATCATGAAGATCTTCGGGAGTGTAGATCCTGCCACTCCTAGTCATGCCCCCAAGTCCAGCGATGTTAGAGATATCGCTGTCGGCAGAAGAATGGATGTCGTATATCCATGGCACAGCCTTATTCGATTCGTAAGGGAAAGGCCTTGGAGCAGTGATCCTTAATGGTGTTGGACCTTCCCCTTTGTTCGTCTTGATTACCAACAACGGAGTTGACGTGTGTTCGCTTGGCGCGGTTGTTGGCTTACACTTAATAACGAACGGCGTGCGATCCATTCTTTGAACATACGCATCGATTTAATTCTTTCTTTTTATTAATGTTTATTAATGAATTACTAGGAGGGATGTATGAAATGCAAACCTAGATCCCTCCATGATCTTTGATAAGAATGCATGATATGAGATGATGACGTTGAATATGCATGCATTGTGTTTATTCAACTAAGCATTATCATGTTTTCGGGATGCTCCTAAGATGATGCATGATATTGCTTGGTTTGGATAAATATCTTTTTTTGGATATTTTTCTTTGAGTATTTTGTTTTTTGTATTTTTTGGGTGAAAATGGAAACTACCTATATGAATGTGATGAAGGTAGATGTTAACAGCATGTAACGGAAGATTCTTATTCCTATTTATTCTTATTTTAAAAAGGAATGTTGTATGTTTAAAGAATGCAATGTATGCTCAAACAATGTCACATAAACAATGCACAAACAAGTCACTCATCCACGAACAGTCACGAGCGAATCACGAGGTAGGGGTATCCTGCAGAAAAGTGCATATTCAAGGAGGTTCTAATTGTTCTCACCGGTCTGAGGCCCCCAAGGTGCCCCCATTATAGGGACCCAATTCCTCTCGTCGTAAGTCGATGGAAAGTTCCAACGCACTGTCGGACTCGAGTTCATGGTTATCACCTTGAGTGATGTTTTCCGACAACGGTCTACGGGCACCTAGGCCCATTCGACAACCGGCCGTACTAACATCCACTCCCTATGGCTTACCACTCATGCCCCCGGGTATAGAGGGAACTGTTGTGTGCAAAGGTTCGTGTACAGTTTGTATTTCAAACAATTGCGAGAATTTAAACATACAACAGTTATTAAAGCCAAATAAATAAAACATGTTATCATACAAGCGAGGGGTAATGAAGTAATTTTAAACTATTATTTTAGAAATAATCCATCACTAAATGGGACTGACTCTCGAGACTTCCCCAGCGGAGTCGCCATCTGTCGCCACCCGCCGAAACGGACCTTGGCATTCGCGACGATGGTCGGACTCTTTTTAAGTTTTGAAAAGTGGTGGATTGTTAGAACGACTTATTCTCAAACTGAGACCTCATCGAACTAACAATTTTATTAAATGATTCACCAATCCATATTAATCCCAAGCGGGACCCTCCATGGATTAGTGGTTTTCACAAAAAGAAGGGTTCTTGGAGTCGCCACCAATGTTTTACTCAAAACATTGGAAAAAGGGATAAGGCAATTGATTTTCGCAAATCAACCTTGGCCATTACAACCAGAGTTGGGTAAGGGAGTCGGTTACGTGCGGGGAAGGTGTTAGCACCCCACAACGCCCCTTTCGGGTTCCCTATGACGGATTATTTTATAAATAACAGTGTAAAATTACTAAATTACCCCTATTTATTAGAAACGACTATGAATAAGATATCTACATGATGAATAATTTAAACATGCGATGCAACAATCAGAAAGCAGTAAAAGAAGGGATTTTGGAGAAGAAACCTTTGAAGCGTGCTTTTATATATTCAAATGTTAGGAGGCTTTTTGGCGCTCCCTCCCACTACACGCTCGCTCGCTCCTTCCCTAAAAATTAATCTTTACTATGGAAATCAAAAAGATTTCCCTTCGACTAGTTCGAATTCTCAAGCTAAATGCTCAGAACTCAAGAACTTCGTCGGATCGGCTCTCAGAGAGAATTCTAGGGCAGAACACTGCTCAAAAACCCCAGAATACTCAGCAAGAGGGTCCAGAAGTCTGGAAAAAGTGTGGAATGACGTCCAAATGACGTCCTATATATAGGAGTGAGGCGCAGTACGGCCTCTGACATCAATACGGCCCGTACTGAAGATTTGAACTACAGTACGGCCGTATTGAATTCAGTACGGCCGTACTGAAGTTTCAAAAACTTCAGTACGGCCGTATTGGTTTCAGTACGGCCGTATTGTAGTTCAAATTGTTCAGTACGGCCGTACTGAACTTCTAGGAGGCCGTATTGAGCTTCAATCCTCCCACATCCTTATTTTAAGCTACTCTAAGACCTCTAAACCTACAGATAATCATCCTAGGGTCTTCCAGGAGTCCTTCTGGCTGACTTTCCTTCGGTCTTTGAGAGTCTTCGAGTCTTATTTCCGACCCGGACAATTTTAGGGGTCTACACCTGTTATGTTGTGCATCTGTGTTGGTTATTAGTCTCCCCAGGTGTAGCAAGTAAGTCAGTTGAAGAATTAGAGAGAACCAATGAACAGTAATCCAATTACCTGGTATGTTGTGCATCTGTGTTGGTTATTAGTCTCCCTAGGTGTAGCAGGTAAGTCAGTTGAAGAATTAGAGAGAACCAATGAGCAGTAAACCAATTACCTGTTATGTTGTGCATTTGTGTTGGTTATTAGTCTCCTCAGGTGTAGCAAGTAAGTCAGTTGAAGAATTAGAGAGAACCAACGATCAGTAAACCAATTACCTGTTATGTTGTGCATCTATGTTGGTTATTAGTCACCCCAAGTGTCGCAAGTAGGTTAGTTGAAGAATTAGAGAGAACCAATGAATAGTAAACCAATTACCTGTTATGTTGTGCATCTGTGTTGGTTATTAGTCTCCCCAGGTGTAGCAAGTAAGTCAGTTGAAGAATTAGAGAGAACCAATGAACAGTAAACCAATTACCTGTTATGTTGTGCATCTGTGTTGGTTGTTAGTCTCCCCAGGTGTAGCAAGTAAGTCAGTTGAAGAATTAGAGAGAACCAATGAATAGTAATCCAATTACCTGTTATGTTGTGCATTTGTGTTGGTTATTAGTCTCCCTAGGTGTAGCAGGTAAGTCAGTTGAAGAATTAGAGAGAACCAATGAACAATAAACCAATTACCTGTTATGCTGTGCATCTGTGTTGGTTATTAGTCTCCCCAGGTGTAGCAAGTAAGTCAGTTGAAGAATTAGAGAGAACCAATGAACAGTAAAACAATTACCTGTTATGTTGTGCATCTATGCTGGTTATTAGTCTCCCCAGGTGTAGCAAGTAAGTCAGTTGAAGAATTAGAGAGAACCAATGAACAGTAAAACAATTACCTGTTATGTTGTGCATCTGTGTTGGTTATCAGTCTCTCTAGGTGTAGCAAGTAAGTCAATTGAAGAATTAGAGAGAACCAATGAACAGTAAACCAATTACCTGTTATGTTGTGCATCTGTGTTGGTTATTAGTCTCCCCAGGTGTAGCAAGTAAGTCAGTTGAAGAATTAGAGAGAACCAATGAACAGTAAACCAATTACATGTTATGTTGTGCATCAGTTTTGGTTATTAGTCTTCCCAGGTGTAGCAAGTAAGTCAATTGAAGAATTAGAGAGAACCAATGAACTGTAAACCAATTACCTGTTATGTTGTGCATCTGTGTTGGTTATTTGTCTCCCCAGGTGTAGCAAGTAAGTCAGTTGAAGAATTAGAGAGAACCAATGAACTATAAACCAATTACATGTTATGTTGTGCATCTGTGTTGGTTATTAGTCTCCCCAGGTGTAGCAAGTAAGTCAATTGAAGAATTAGAGAGAATCAATGAACTGTAAACCAATTACATGTTATGTTGTGCATCTGTGTTGGCTATTAGTCTCCCAAAGTGTAGCAAGTAAGTCAGTTGAAGAATTAGAGAGAACCAATGAACAGTAAACCAATTACCTGTTATGTTATGCATCTGTGTTGGTTATTAGTCTCCACAGGTGTAGCAAGTAAGTCTGTTGAAGAATTAGAGAGAACCAATGAACAGTAAACCAATTACATGTTATGTTGTGCATCTGTGTTGGTTATTAGTCTCCCTAGGTGTAGCAAGTAAGTCAGTTGAAGAATTAGAGAGAACCAATAAACTGTAAACCAATTACCTATTATGTTGTGCATCTGTGTTGGGTATTAGTCTCCTCAGGTGTAACAAGTAAGTCAGTTGAAGAATTAGAGAGAACCAATGATCAGTAAACCAATTACATGTTATGTTGTGCATTTGTGTTGGTTATTAGTCTCCCCAGGTGTAGCAAGTAAGTCAGTTGAAGAATTAGAGAGAACCAATGAATAGTAAACCAATTATCTGTTATGTTGTGCATCTGTGATGGTTATTAGTCTCCCTAGGTGTAGCAAGTAAGTCAGTTGAAGAATTAGAGAGAACCAATGAACAGTAAACCAATTACCTGTTATGTTGTGCATCTGTGTTGGTTATTAGTCTCCCCAGGTGTAGCAAGTAAGTCAGTTGAAGAATTAGAGAGAACCAACGAACAGTAATCCAATTACCTGTTATGTTGTGCATCTGTGTTGGTTATTAGTCTCCCTAGGTGTAGCAGGTAAGTCAGTTGAAGAATTAGAGAGAACCAATGAACAATAAACCAATTACCTGTTATGTTGTGCATCTGTGTTGGTTATTAGTCTCCCTAGGTGTAGCAACTAAGTCAGTTGAAGAATTAGAGAGAACCAATGAACTGTAAACCAATTACCTGTTATGTTGTGCATCTGTGTTGGTTATTAGTCTCCCCAGGTGTAGCAAGTAAGTTAGTTGAAGAATTAGAGAGAACCAATGAACAGTAAACCAATTACCTGTTATGTTGTGCATCTGTGTTGGTTATTAGTCTCCCCAGGTGTAGCAAGTAAGTCAGTCGAAGAATTAGAGAGAACCAATGAACAGTACACCAATTACATGTTATGCTGTGCATCTGTGTTGGTTATTAGTCTCCCCAGGTGTAGCAAGTTAGTCAGTTGAAGAATTAGAGAGAACCAACGAACTGTAAACCAATTACCTATTATGTTGTGCATCTGTGTTGGTTATTAGTCTCCCCAGGTGTAGCAAGTAAGTCAGTTGAAGAATTAGAGAGAAGCAATGATCGGTAAACCAATTACATGTTATGTTGTGCATCTGTGTTGGTTATTAGTCTCCCCAGGTGTAGCAAGTAAGTCAATTGAAGAATTAGAGAAAACCAATGAATAGTAAACCAATTACCTGTTTTGTTGTGCATCTGTGTTCGTTATTAGTCTCCCCAGGTGTAGCAAGTAAGTCAGTTGAAGAATTAGAGAGAACCAATGAACTGTAAACCAATTACATGTTATGTTGTGCATCTGTGTTGGTTATTACTCTCCCCAGGTGTAGCAAGTAAGTCTGTTGAAGAATTAGAGAGAACCAACGAACTGTAAACCAATTACCTATTATGTTGTGCATCTGTGTTGGTTATTAGTCTCCCCAGGTGTAGCAAGTAAGTCAGTTGAAGAATTAGAGAGAAGCAATGATCGGTAAACCAATTACATGTTATGTTGTGCATCTATGTTGGTTATTAGTCTCCCCAGGTGTAGCAAGTAAGTCAGTTGAAGAATTAGAGAGAACCAATGAATAGTAAACCAATTATCTGTTATGTTGTGCATCTGTGTTGGTTATTAGTCTCCCCAGGTGTAGCAAGTAAGTCAGTTGAAGAAATAGAGAGAACCAATGAACAGTAAACCAATTACCTGTTATGTTGTGCATCTGTGTTGGTTATTAGTCTCCCCAGGTGTAGCAAGTAAGTCAGTTGAAGAATTAGAGAGAACCAATGAACAGTAATCCAATTACCTGTTATGTTGTGCATCTGTGTTGGTTATTAGTCTCCCTAGGTGTAGCAGGTAAGTAAGTTGAAGAATTAGAGAGAACCAATGAACAGTAAACCAATTACCTGTTATGTTGTGCATCTGTGTTGGTTATTAGTCTCCCCAGGTGTAGCAAGTAAGTCAGTTGAAGAATTAGAGAGAACCAATGAACAATAAAACAATTACCTGTTATGTTGTGCATCTGTGTTGGTTATTAGTCTCCCTAGGTGTAGCAAGTAAGTTAGTTGAAGAATTAGAGAGAACCAATGATCAATAAACCAATTACATGTTATGTTGTGCATCTGTGTTGGTTATTAGTCTCCCCAGGTGTAGCAAGTAAGTCAGTTGAAGAATTAGAGAGAACCAATGAATAGTAAACCAATTATCTGTTATGTTGTGCATCTGTGATGGTTATTAGTCTCCCTAGGTGTAGCAAGTAAGTCAGTTGAAGAATTAGAGAGAACCAATGAACAGTAAACCAATTACCTGTTATGTTGTGCAACTGTGTTGGTGATTAGTCTCCCCAGGTGTAGCAAGTAAGTCAGTTGAAGAATTAGAGAGAACCAATGAATAGTAATCCAATTACCTGTTATGTTGTGCATCTGTGTTGGTTATTAGTCTCCCTAGGTGTAGCAGGTAAGTCAGATGAAGAATTAGAGAGAACCAATGAACAATAAACCAATTACCTGTTATGCTGTGCATCTGTGTTGGTTATTAGTCTCCCCAGGTGTAGCAAGTAAGTCAGTTGAAGAATTAGAGAGAACCAATGAACAGTAAACCAATTACCTATTATGTTGTGCATCTATGTTGGTTATTAGTCTCCTCAGGTGTAGCAAGTAAGTCAGTTGAAGAATTAGAGAGAACTAATGATCAGTAAACCAATTACATGTTATGTTGTGAATCTGTGTTGGTTATTAGTCTCCCCAGGTGTAGCAAGTAAGTCAGTTGAAGAATTAGAGAGAACCAATGAATAGTAAACCGATTATCTGTTATGTTGTGCATCTGTGATGGTTATTAGTCTCCCCAGGTGTAGCAAGTAAGTCAGCTGAAGAATTAGAGAGAACCAATGAACAGTAAACCAATTACCTGTTATGTTGTGCATCTGTGTTGGTTATTAGTCTCCCCAGGTATAGCAAGTAAGTCAGTTGAAGAATTAGAGAGAACCAATGAACAGTAATCCAATTACCTGTTATGTTGTGCATATGTGTTGGTTATTAGTCTCCCTAGGTTTAGCAGGTAAGTAAGTTGAAGAATTAGAGAGAACCAATGCACAGTAATCCAATTACCTGTTATGTTGTGCATATGTGTTGGTTATTAGTCTCCCTAGGTGTAGCTGGTAAGTCAGTTGAAGAATTAGAGAGAACCAATGAACAATAAACCAATTACCTGTTATGCTGTGCATCTGTGTTGGTTATTAGTCTCCCCAGGGGTAGCAAGTAAGTCAGTTGAAGAATTAGAGAGAACCAATGAACAGTAAAACAATTACCTGTTATGTTGTGCATCTGTGTTGGTTATTTGTCTCCCCAGGTGTAGCAAGTAAGTCAGTTGAAGAATTAGAGAGAACCAATGAACTGTAAACCAATTACCTGTTATGTTGTGCATCTGTGTTGGTTATTAGTCTCCTCGGGTGTAGCAAGTAAGTCAGTTGAAGAATTAGAGAGAACCAATGATTAGTAAACCAATTACATGTTATGTTGTGCATCTGTGTTGGTTATTAGTCTCCCCAGGTGTAGCAAGTAAGTCAGTTGAAGAATTAGAGAGAACCAATGAATAGTAAACCGATTATCTGTTATGTTGTGCATCTGTGATGGTTATTAGTCTCCCCAGGTGTAGCAAGTAAGTCAGCTGAAGAATTAGAGAGAACCAATGAACAGTAAACCAATTACCTGTTATGTTGTGCATTTGTGTTGGTTATTAGTCTCCCCAGGTGTAGCAAGTAAGTCAGTTGAAGAATTAGAGAGAACCAATGAACAGTAATCCAATTACTTGTTATGTTGTGCATATGTGTTGGTTATTAGTCTCCCTAGGTGTAGCAGGTAAGTCAGTTGAAGAATTAGAGAGAACCAATGAACAATAAACCAATTACCTGTTATGCTGTGCATCTGTGTTGGTTATTAGTCTCCCCAGGTGTAGCAAGTAAGTCAGTTGAAGAATTAGAGAGAACCAATGAACAGTAAAACAATTAACTGTTATGTTGTGCATCTGTGTTGGTTATTAGTCTCCCCAGGTGTAGCAAGTAAGTCAGTTGAAGAATTAGAGAGAACCAATGAACAGTAAAACAATTACCTGTTATGTTGTGCATCTGTGTTGGTTATTAGTCTCCCTAGGTGTAGCAAGTAAGTCAGTTGAAGAATTAGATAGAACCAATGAACTGTAAACCAATTACCTGTTATGTTGTGCATCTGTGTTGGTTATTAGTCTCCCCAGGTGTAGCAAGTAAGTTAGTTGAAGAATTAGAGAGAACCAATGAACAGTAAACCAATTACCTGTTATGTTGTGCATCTGTGTTGGTTATTAGTCTCCCCAGGTGTAGCAAGTAAGTCAGTCGAAGAATTAGAGAGAACCAATGAACAGTACACCAATTACATGTTATGTTGTGCATCTGTGTTGGTTATTAGTCTCCCCAGGTGTAGCAAGTAAGTCAGTTGAAGAATTAGAGAGAACCAACGAACTGTAAACCAATTACCTATTATGTTGTGCATCTGTGTTGGTTATTAGTCTCCCCAGGTGTAGCAAGTAAGTCAGTTGAAGAATTAGAGAGAAGCAATGATCGGTAAACCAATTACATGTTATGTTGTGCTTCTGTGTTGGTTATTAGTCTCCCCAGGTGTAGCAAGTAAATCAGTTGAAGAATTAGAGAAAACCAATGAATAGTAAACCAATTATCTGTTTTGTTGTGAATCTGTGTTCGTTATTAGTCTCCCCAGGTGTAGCAAGTAAGTCAGTCGAAGAATTAGAGAGAACCAATGAACAGTACACCAATTACATGTTATGTTGTGCATCTGTGTTGGTTATTAGTCTCCCCAGGTGTAGCAAGTAAGTCAGTTGAAGAATTAGAGAGAACCAACGAACTGTAAACCAATTACCTATTATGTTGTGCATCTGTGTTGGTTATTAGTCTCCCCAGGTGTAGCAAGTAAGTCAGTTGAAGAATTAGAGAGAAGCAATGATCGGTAAACCAATTACATGTTATGTTGTGCATCTGTGTTGGTTATTAGTCTCCCCAGGTGTAGCAAGTAAGTCAATTGAAGAATTAGAGAAAACCAATGAATAGTAAACCAATTATCTGTTTTGTTGTGCATCTGTGTTCGTTATTAGTCTCCCCAGGTGTAGTAAGTAAGTCAGTTGAAGAATTAGAGAGAACCAATGAACTGTAAACCAATTACATGTTATGTTGTGCATCTGTGTTGGTTATTACTCTCCCCAGGTGTAGCAAGTAAGTCTGTTGAAGAATTAGAGAGAACCAACGAACTGTAAACCAATTACCTATTATGTTGTGCATCTGTGTTGGTTATTAGTCTCCCCAGGTGTAGCAAGTAAGTCAGTTGAAGATTTAGAGAGAAGCAATGATCGGTAAACCAATTACATGTTATGTTGTGCATCTATGTTGGTTATTAGTCTCCCCAGGTGTAGCAAGTAAGTCAGTTGAAGAATTAGAGAGAACCAATGAATAGTAAACCAATTATCTGTTATGTTGTGCATCTGTGTTGGTTATTAGTCTCCCCAGGTGTAGCAAGTAAGTCAGTTGAAGAAATAGAGAGAACCAATGAACAGTAAACCAATTACCTGTTATGTTGTGCATCTGTGTTGGTTATTAGTCTCCCCAGGTGTAGCAAGTAAGTCAGTTGAAGAATTAGAGAGAACCAATGAACAGTAATCCAATTACCTGTTATGTTGTGCATCTGTGTTGGTTATTAGTCTCCCTAGGTGTAGCAGGTAAGTAAGTTGAAGAATTAGAGAGAACCAATGAACAGTAAACCGATTACCTGTTATGTTGTGCATCTGTGTTGGTTATTAGTCTCCCCAGGTGTAGCAAGTAAGTCAGTTGAAGAATTAGAGAGAACCAATGAACAATAAAACAATTACCTGTTATGTTGTGCATCTGTGTTGGTTATTAGTCTCCCCAGGTGTAGCAAGTAAGTCAGTTGAAGAATTAGAGAGAACCAATGATCAATAAACCAATTACATGTTATGTTGTGCATCTGTGTTGGTTATTAGTCTCCCCAGGTGTAGCAAGTAAGTCAGTTGAAGAATTAGAGAGAACCAATGAATAGTAAACCAATTATCTGTTATGTTGTTATGTTGTGCATTTGTGATGGTTATTAGTCTCCCTAGGTGTAGCAAGTAAGTCAGTTGAAGAAATAGAGAGAACCAATGAACAGTAAACCAATTACCTGTTATGTTGTGCATCTGTGTTGGTTATTAGTCTCCCCAGGTGTAGCAAGTAAGTTAGTTGAAGAATTAGAGAGAACCAATGAACAGTAATCCAATTACCTGTTATGTTGTGCATCTGTGTTGGTTATTAGTCTCCCTAGGTGTAGCAGGTAAGTCAGTTGAAGAATTAGAGAGAACCAATGAACAATAAACCAATTACCTGTTATGCTGTGCATCTGTGTTGGTTATTAGTCTCCCCTGTAGACCCCTAAAATTGTCCGGGTCGGAAATAAGACTCGAAGACTCTCTAAGACCGAAGGAAAGTCAGCCAGAAGGACTCCTGGAAGCCCCTAGGATGATTATCTGTAGGTTTAGAGGTCTTAGAATAGCTTAAAATAAGGAAGTGGGAAGATTGGAGCTCAATACGGCCTCCTTGGAGTTCAGTACGGCCGTACTGCACATTTTGAACTACAATACGGCCGTACTGAAACCAATACGGCCGTATTGAAGTTTCTGAACTTCAATACGGCCGTACTGAATTCAATACGGCCGTACTGTAGTTCAAATCTTCAGTACGGGCCGTATTGATGTCAGAGGCCGTACTGCGCCTCACCCCTATAAATAAGACGTCATTTGGACGTCATTCCACACTTTTTCCAGACTTCTGGACCCTCTTGCTGAGTATTCTGGGGTTTTTAAGCAGTGTTCTGCCCTAGAATTCTCTCCGAGAGTCGATCCGACGAAGTTCTTGAGTTCTGAGCATTTAGCTTGAGAATTCGGACTAGTCGAAGGGAAATCTTTTTGATTTCCATAGTAAAGATTAATTTTTAGGAAGGAGCGAGCGAGCTTGTAGAGGGAGGGAGCGCCAAAAAGCCTCCTAAACTTCATTGAAATATATAAAAGCACGCTTCAAAGGTTTCTTTCTTAAAATCCCTTCTTTTACTGCTTTCTGATTGTTGCATATTTAAATTCGTCATCATGTAGATATTTAATTTATAATCGCTTATAATAAATAGGGGTAATTTAGTAATTTTACACTGTTATTTATGAAATAATCCGTCATAGGGAACCCGAAAGGGGCGTTGTGGGGTGCTAACACCTTCCCCGCACGTAACCGACTCCCTTACCCAACTCTGGTTGTAATGGCCAAGGTTGATTTGCGAAAATCAATTGCCTTATCCCTTTTTCCAATGTTTTGAGTAAAACATTGGTGGCGACTCCAAGAACCCTTCTTTTTGTGAAAACCACTAATCCATGGAGGGTCCCGCTTGGGATTAATATGGATTGGTGAATCATTTAATAAAATTGTTAGTTCGATAAGGTCTCAGTTTGAGAATAAGTCGTTCTAACAATCCACCACTTTTCAAACTATAAAAACGAGTCCGACCATCGTCGCGAATGCCAAGGTCCGTTTCGGCGGGTGGCGACAGATGGCGACTTCACTGGGGAAGCCTCGAGAGTCAGTCCCATTTAGTGATGGATTCTTTTCAAAATAATAGTTTAAAATTACTTTATTACCCCTCACTTGTATGATAACATGTTTATCTATTTGGCTTTAATAACTGTTGTATTTTTAAATTTACGCAATTGTTTGAAATACAAACTGTACACGAACCTTTGCACACAACAGTTCCCTCTATACCCGGGGGCATGAGTGGTAATCCATAGGGAGTGGATGTTAGTACGGCCGGTTGTCGAATGGGTCTAAAGGTGCCCGCAGACCATTGTCGGAAAACATCACTCAAGGTGATAACCATGAACTCAAGTCCGACAGTGCGTTGGAACTTTCCATCGGCTTACGACGAGAGGAATTGGGTCCCTATAATGGGGGCACCTTGGGGGCCTCAGACCGGTGAGAACAGTTAGAACCTCCTTGAATATGCACTTTTCTGCAGGATACCCCTACCTCGTGATTCGCTCGTGATTGTTCGTGGATGAGTGAATTGTTTGTGCATTGTTTATGTGACATTGTTTGAGCATACATTGCATTATTTAAACATACAACATTCCCTTTTTAAATAAGAATAAATGGGAATAAGAATCTTCCATTACATGGTGTTAACATCTACCATCATCACATTCATGTAGGTAGTTTCCCTTTTCACCCAAAAAAATAAAAAATAAAAATATATACAAAACAAAATACCCGAAAAAAAGAAAAAAAGGGTTATTTATCCAAACTAAGCAATATCATGCATCATCTTAGGGACATCCCGAAAACATGATAATGCTTAGTTGAATAAACACAATGCATGCATATTCATCGCCATCATCTCATATCATGCATCATTATCAAAGATCATGGAGGGATCTAGGTTTGCATTTCATACATCCCTCCTAGTAATTTACTAATAACAGTAATAAAAAGAAAGGATTAAGCGATGCGTATGTTCAGAATGGATCGCACGCCATTTGTTATTACGTGTAAGCCAACAACCGCGCCAAGCGAACACACGTCAACTCCGTTGTTGGTAATCAAGACGAACAAAGGGGAAGGTCCGACACCATTAAGGATCACTGCTCCAAGGCCTTTCCCTTACAAATCAAATAAGGCTGTGCCATGGATATACGACATCCATTCTTCTGCCGACAGCGATATCTCTAAACATCGCTGGACTTGGGGGCATGACTAGGAGTGGCAGGATCTACACTCCCGAAGATCTTCATGATAAAGCTCCCAAGAATAAAGGAAAAGAAAAGGAGAAAACCGAGGAAAATAAAGAATCCGAGGAGGAGACAGACGAGCTGTTAAAGTATATCCGACAGAGCGAGTACTCCATCATGGATCAACTTCATAAGACGCCAGCAAAGATTACTCTGTTGTCGTTGATCCTATGCTCCGAACCGCATCGGCAAGCTCTGTTGAAAGTCTTGAACGAGGCATATGTGTCGCACACTATCTCCCAAGACAAGTTTGAGGGGATTGTTAGTCACATCACGGCTAATGATCACCTCACTTTCACCGATGAAGAAATCCCCGCTGGGGGACCAAATCATAACAAGCCCTTGCACATCTCTGTAAAGTGCAAGGAGTATCACATCGCTAAAGTCTTGGTGGATAATGGATCTTCCTTGAATGTGATGCCAAAAAGAACGCTCGATCAAATGGAAATCAAGGGAATCCAAATGCGCCCGAGCAACATGATCGTCCGAGCTTTCGACGGTTCTAAAAGAGAAGTGGTGGGAGAAGTCAATCTCCCAATCCAAATTGGACCCACCATCTTCAACGTCGAATTTCAAGTGATGGACATTACTCCCGCATACAGCTGTCTCCTCGGCCGACCTTGGATTCATGATGTGAAAGCTGTTCCCTCTACGCTCCACCAGAAAGTCAAATTCATAGTGGGTGATAAGCTGGTGACTGTACAAGCTGAAGACGATATACTCATCAGCAAGCCATCCACCATACCTTACGTGGATGCAGCGGAGGAAGCTCTAGAAACTGCCTTCCAAGCATTGGAAATTGCCAATGTTGAAACGTTTCCCCGAGAAATGAAGAAGGTAGCCTCCATGCTCACCAAGAACGGATACTTGCCGAGACAAGGACTTGGCAAGGATTCCCAAGGAATTCCCGAGCTACCCACTATCAAGGATAATCCGGGGAAGCAAGGGTTAGGATACAACCCTAATAAAGATCAAAGGACGAAGAGGAATCAAGATCCTTCTCGACGTTCTTTAAGCCAGATCTTTAGGAAGGCCGGTTCACAAGCGTCAAGGCCGGTCGTCGTCATCAAGTGCTTTTCTCCTTCTGATAGGGATGTATAGACCTGATGACTATTAGAGATTACTCCTCGGGGACAGCCCGACCCCCGAGCCTCGATAGGGCACATGTTTCCATTATGATTATAATAAAATCATTCTTTATTCATTTCTTATTGCTTCTTTTCTCGCTTACAATAAATTTCTAGGCCGCATTATGTACCCCTGTTTGAATAAGCATAAATGAGGTTAAAATTGTCTTAATAATAATAAACCCGCATCATTTTTATGTGGAAGTGTGTGTGACAACTTGGAGCACCTTCCCTTGGCCTTGACAAGTGCCATCATGGATAAAAAGAAATCCTTTAAAATAAAAGAAGCTCGGCAGGAAACCCAAAAGTGGGCTGCGCAAAAATAAGAGCAAAAGACCCCCTAGGAATCCCACAAAAGGGTGACCTAGGCAAAAATTAGGGTTGCAAAAAATAAACAAAAATAAAGGTCCGCTAAGACGCCACAAAGGGGTGTTTTAGGCAAAAATAAGGACAATCAAAAAAGCAAAAGAAATCCATGATGGTACCATGAACCGAATTCAAAAAGAAAGGTTCAAGGGAAGCTATCTAAGTTGTCAAAATCACAACGTCAATAACAAGATTTTCTTAACTTCATAAGTGTTTAATCAAACAAGCCTAAACACATAAGCCTACCTTGGCCAACCATTCTTACAAAAACCATTTTTGAAAAATAAATCCCCTCTAAAACACAAACTTCAGAACAAAAATATCTTTCCTTTCTTTTCTCTCTTGTCCCAAACGATTTTAGGATAATCTAGTGGAAACATGGAGATATAGTGGTCAATAGGAGGGTTGACATGTCTTCTAAAGGAAGGGGAGGATCACTGGGTTGATGACGCCCATCTCGATATAACACGCATCATTCCTCGGTTACAGAAATCGGCATCGCACAGCCCGTCTGGAGGAATGGCAAAAATCCAAACAGAGAAACGCATCGGTTAATTCTTTTGAAAAATGAATCAAATAGAATTAGGTGCATCATACCGCATACATGCATACAGATGATAGGTGTACTGGAAGATCACTTATTCTCTGTTTATTGAACAAACAAAAAAACAAAAAAAACAAAAAAACAAAAAAACCAAAAATATAAACTTCAGAAAAAACAATGCGCCCATACCATATTCAGTACACCCGCACTAAAATTAGGGTTACGAACAAATTTTCAACTCAATACGGGCGTACTGAAATGGATACGGCCGTATTGGCCATAAAGAAATTTTCAAAGACCTCATCATGAGGCAATTGCATAAAATAGAAAAAATAGAAAAAATTGCTTGTGTATGACAGCAGTCAACAGAAAAAGCCAAAAACGACAAAAAAGGCAAAAATACAGAAAAAGCCGAAAATCGACAGAAAAGGCAAAAAAAAAAAAAAAAAAAATCATCAGAAAATCCAGCAATCATGCAGAATAATTGAGCCTGGAGAGGCTTGCCGAAATAATACTCTCTCAGAATAATTGAGCCTGGAGAGGCTTGCCGAAATAATACTCTCTCAGAATAATTGAGCCTGGAGAGGCTTGCCGAAATAATACTCTCTCAGAATAACTGAGCCTGGAGAGGCTTGTCGAAATAATACTCCCACAGAATAATTGAGCCTGGAGAGGCTTGTCGAAATAATACTCCCCAAGAGACATCTCCGCTTACACTCTTGGGCTGAACAAAAAATCAATAAAAACGTACAAGAATAACCGAGCCTGGAGAGGCTTGCCGAAATAATACTCCCACAGAATAATTGAGCCTGGAGAGGCTTGCCGAAATAATACTCTCCAAAATAACTGAGCCTGGAGAGGCTCGCCGAAATAATACTCCCCAGAGATATCTCAGCTTCCACGCTCGGACTAAATTCCCCAGTGAAAGCTATCAAAGCAAGATCAGCAAGATTCCCCAAGGGAGGCTTGATCATCCAAACAGAATATCTAAGTCAAAGGACTTTTGATTTCCTCAGTGAAAGATAGCTTTCCAACTCAAGCGATGAGTGAAGCTAAGCCTGAAGAGGCTTTCTAAATAATACTCTGGGATACATAAAATTCTTAAAACCCCAGTCGCCTACTCAGAGGCATCCCTACAAAAAGCAAAAATCCAAAAGATCAATAATCATTCCCCAAGCGGAATCCGGCTTTCAGCCAATCACTGAACATCAAGATGATACGCCTAACAGAAGAGGCTAATCAAAATCAACGACAAAATCCCCCAGCGGATAACAGCCTACACAGAGGCAACAAAAATCAGAAAATCAAAAAGAGTCACCCGAATAAGGATAACCGGGATACTCCACCAACGTCGAAAGGACGTCAGCCAATCATAAGGCATCGCTGACCTCAGGAAGAGCATCTTTGTGTCTGCATCCCCACGGAATCAGAATTTCCCAGTGGGCACCAACTACGCAATGGAAAGTTGGGACACAAGAACCTATGAGTAACTGCACATCCCCTAGACGGATCCCTGCGTTATCCAGCCCTCAGCGGCACCAAAATCAAAAAACAACCGTCGAAGCAGCATCGTGGACTGTGGAGACAAAATCATCGCTAGCCTGGAGAGGCGACGACTAATACTCACCCTGGAGAGGGCAAGACTCACGCTAGCCTGGAGAGGCGACGACTAATACTCACCCTGGAGAGGGCAAGACTCACGCTAGCCTGGAGAGGCGACGACT
This sequence comes from Cajanus cajan, assembly GCF_000230855.2. Classification (NCBI taxonomy): domain Eukaryota; kingdom Viridiplantae; phylum Streptophyta; class Magnoliopsida; order Fabales; family Fabaceae; genus Cajanus; species Cajanus cajan. The sequence goes on from NC_138524.1 coordinate 40,846,557, forward strand.
AATACTCACCCTGGAGAGGGCAAGACTCACGCTAGCCTGGAGAGGCGACGACTAATACTCAACCTGGAGAGGCTACTCAACAATTTTCCACCGGAAGACACTACAAGTCAGAAGGATGGCCTATTCCCCGGACAGTTGGGTCAACTCCTTTACTTGTCAACCGGTACACCAAAAAACCGTTTGACTAAGTAAAGGGGGGGCAGCTGTAGACCCCTAAAATTGTCCGGGTCGGAAATAAGACTCGAAGACTCTCGAAGACCGAAGGAAAGTCAGCCAGAAGGACTCCTAGAAGCCCCTAGGATGATTATCTGTAGGTTTAGAGGTCTTAGAGTAGCTTAAAATAAGGAAGTGGGAAGATTGGAGCTCAATACGGCCTCCTTGGAGTTCAGTACGGCCGTACTGCACATTTTGAACTACAATACGGACGTACTGAAACCAATACGGCCGTATTGAAGTTTCTGAACTTCAATACGGCCGTACTGAATTCAATACGGCCGTACTATAGTTCAAATCTTCAGTACGGGCCGTATTGATGTCAGAGGCCGTACTGCGCCTCACCCCTATAAATAAGACGTCATTTGGACGTCATTCCACACTTTTTCCAGACTTCTGGACCCTCTTGCTGAGTATTCTGGGGTTTTTGAGCAGTGTTCTGCCCTAGAATTCTCTCCGAGAGTCGATCCGACGAAGTTCTTGAGTTCTGAGCATTTAGCTTGAGAATTCGGACTAGTCGAAGGGAAATCTTTTTGATTTCCATAGTAAAGATTAATTTTTAGGAAGGAGCGAGCGAGCTTGTAGAGGGAGGGAGCGCCAAAAAGCCTCCTAAACTTCATTGAAATATATAAAAGCACGCTTCAAAGGTTTCTTTCTTAAAATCCCTTCTTTTACTGCTTTCTGATTGTTGCATATTTAAATTCGTCATCATGTAGATATTTAATTTATAATCGCTTATAATAAATAGGGGTAATTTAGTAATTTTACACTGTTATTTATGAAATAATCCGTCATAGGGAACCCGAAAGGGGCGTTGTGGGGTGCTAACACCTTCCCCGCACGTAACCGACTCCCTTACCCAACTCTGGTTGTAATGGCCAAGGTTGATTTGCGAAAATCAATTGCCTTATCCCTTTTTCCAATGATTTGAGTAAAACATTGGTGGCGACTCCAAGAACCCTTCTTTTTGTGAAAACCACTAATCCATGGAGGGTCCCGCTTGGGATTAATATGGATTGGTGAATCATTTAATAAAATTGTTAGTTCGATAAGGTCTCAGTTTGAGAATAAGTCGTTCTAACAATCCACCACTTTTCAAACTATAAAAACGAGTCCGACCATCGTCGCGAATGCCAAGGTCCGTTTCGGCGGGTGGCGACATCCCTAGGTGTAGCAAGTAAGTCAGTTGAAGAATTAGAGAGAACCAATGAACAGTAAACCAATTACCTATTATGTTGTGCATCTGTGTTGGTTATTAGTCTCCTCAGGTGTAGCAAGTAAGTCAGTTGAAGAATTAGAGAGAACCAATGATCAGTAAACCAATTACATGTTATGTTGTGAATTTGTGTTGCTTATTAGTCTCCCCAGGTGTAGCAAGTAAGTCAGTTGAAGAATTAGAGAGAACCAATGAATAGTAAACCGATTATCTGTTATGTTGTGCATCTGTGATGGTTATTAGTCTCCCCAGGTGTAGCAAGTAAGTCAGCTGAAGAATTAGAGAGAACCAATGAACAGTAAACCAATTACCTGTTATGTTGTGCATCTGTGTTGGTTATTAGTCTCCCCAGGTATAGCAAGTAAGTCAGTTGAAGAATTAGAGAGAACCAATGAACAGTAATCCAATTACCTGTTATATTGTGCATATGTGTTGGTTATTAGTCTCCCTAGGTGTAGCAGGTAAGTAAGTTGAAGAATTAGAGAGAACCAATGAACAGTAATCCAATTACCTGTTATGTTGTGCATATGTGTTGGTTATTAGTCTCCCTAGGTGTAGCTGGTAAGTCAGTTGAAGAATTAGAGAGAACCAATGAACAATAAACCAATTACCTGTTATGCTGTGCATCTGTGTTGGTTATTAGTCTCCCCAGGTGTAGCAAGTAAGTCAGTTGAAGAATTAGAGAGAACCAATGAACAGTAAAACAATTACCTGTTATGTTGTGCATCTGTGTTGGTTATTAGTCTCCCCAGGTGTAGCAAGTAAGTCAGTTGAAGAATTAGAGAGAACCAATGAACAGTAAAACAATTACCTGTTATGTTGTGCATCTGTGTTGGTTATTAGTCTCCCCAGGTGTAGCAAGTAAGTCAGTTGAAGAATTAGAGAGAACCAATGAACTGTAAACCAATTACCTGTTATGTTGTGCATCTGTGTTGGTTATTAGTCTCCTCAGGTGTAGCAAGTAAGTCAGTTGAAGAATTACAGAGAACCAATGATTAGTAAACCAATTACATGTTATGTTGTGCATCTGTGTTGGTTATTAGTCTCCCCAGGTGTAGCAAGTAAGTCAGTTGAAGAATTAGAGAGAACCAATGAATAGTAAACCGATTATCTGTTATGTTGTGCATCTGTGTTGGTTATTAGTCTCCCCAGGTGTAGCAAGTAAGTCAGTTGAAGAATTAGAGAGAACCAATGAACAGTAAACCAATTACCTATTATGTTGTGCATCTGTGTTGGTTATTAGTCTCCTCAGGTGTAGCAAGTAAGTCAGTTGAAGAATTAGAGAGAACCAATGATCAGTAAACCAATTACATGTTATGTTGTGAATCTGTGTTGCTTATTAGTCTCCCCAGGTGTAGCAAGTAAGTCAGTTGAAGAATTAGAGAGAACCAATGAATAGTAAACCGATTATCTGTTATGTTGTGCATCTGTGATGGTTATTAGTCTCCCCAGGTGTAGCAAGTAAGTCAGCTGAAGAATTAGAGAGAACCAATGAACAGTAAACCAATTACCTGTTATGTTGTGCATCTGTGTTGGTTATTAGTCTCCCCAGGTATAGCAAGTAAGTCAGTTGAAGAATTAGAGAGAACCAATGAACAGTAATCCAATTACCTGTTATGTTGTGCATATGTGTTGGTTATTAGTCTCCCTAGGTGTAGCAGGTAAGTAAGTTGAAGAATTAGAGAGAACCAATGAACAGTAATCCAATTACCTGTTATGTTTTGCATATGTGTTGGTTATTAGTGTCCCTAGGTGTAGCTGGTAAGTCAGTTGAAGAATTAGAGAGAACCAATGAACAATAAACCAATTACCTGTTATGCTGTGCATCTGTGTTGGTTATTAGTCTCCCCAGGTGTAGCAAGTAAGTCAGTTGAAGAATTAGAGAGAACCAATGAACAGTAAAACAATTACCTGTTATGTTGTGCATCTGTGTTGGTTATTAGTCTCCCCAGCTGTAGCAAGTAAGTCAGCTGAAGAATTAGAGAGAACCAATGAACAGTAAACCAATTACCTGTTATGTTGTGCATCTGTGTTGGTTATTAGTCTCCCCAGGTGTAGCAAGTAAGTCAGTTGAAGAATTAGAGAGAACCAATGAACAGTAATCCAATTACCTGTTATGTTGTGCATATGTGTTGGTTATTAGTTTCCCTAGGTGTAGCAGGTAAGTCAGTTGAAGAATTAGAGAGAACCAATGAACAATAAACCAATTACCTGTTATGCTGTGCATCTGTGTTGGTTATTAGTCACCCCAGGTGTAGCAAGTAAGTCAGTTGAAGAATTAGAGAGAACCAATGAACAGTAAAACAATTACCTGTTATGTTGTGCATCTGTGTTGGTTATTAGTATCCCCAGGTGTAGCAAGTAAGTCAGTTGAAGAATTAGAGAGAACCAATGAACAGTAAAACAATTACCTGTTATGTTGTGCATCTGTGTTGGTTATTAGTCTCCCCAGGTGTAGCAAGTAAGTCAGTTGAAGAATTAGAGAGAACCAATGAACTGTAAACCAATTACCTGTTATGTTGTGCATCTGTGTTGGTTATTAGTCTCCTCAGGTGTAGCAAGTAAGTCAGTTGAAGAATTACAGAGAACCAATGATTAGTAAACCAATTACATGTTATGTTGTGCATCTGTGTTGGTTATTAGTCTCCCCAGGTGTAGCAAGTAAGTCAGTTGAAGAATTAGAGAGAACCAATGAACAGTAAACCAATTACCTATTATGTTGTGCATCTGTGTTGGTTATTAGTCTCCTCAGGTGTAGCAAGTAAGTCAGTTGAAGAATTAGAGAGAACCAATGATCAGTAAACCAATTACATGTTATGTTGTGAATTTGTGTTGCTTATTAGTCTCCCCAGGTGTAGCAAGTAAGTCAGTTGAAGAATTAGAGAGAACCAATGAATAGTAAACCGATTATCTGTTATGTTGTGCATCTGTGATGGTTATTAGTCTCCCCAGGTGTAGCAAGTAAGTCAGCTGAAGAATTAGAGAGAACCAATGAACAGTAAACCAATTACCTGTTATGTTGTGCATCTGTGTTGGTTATTAGTCTCCCCAGGTATAGCAAGTAAGTCAGTTGAAGAATTAGAGAGAACCAATGAACAGTAATCCAATTACCTGTTATATTGTGCATATGTGTTGGTTATTAGTCTCTCTAGGTGTAGCAGGTAAGTAAGTTGAAGAATTAGAGAGAACCAATGAACAGTAATCCAATTACCTGTTATGTTGTGCATATGTGTTGGTTATTAGTCTCCCTAGGTGTAGCTGGTAAGTCAGTTGAAGAATTAGAGAGAACCAATGAACAATAAACCAATTACCTGTTATGCTGTGCATCTGTGTTGGTTATTAGTCTCCCCAGGTGTAGCAAGTAAGTCAGTTGAAGAATTAGAGAGAACCAATGAACAGTAAAACAATTACCTGTTATGTTGTGCATCTGTGTTGGTTATTAGTCTCCCCAGGTGTAGCAAGTAAGTCAGTTGAAGAATTAGAGAGAACCAATGAACAGTAAAACAATTACCTATTATGTTGTGCATCTGTGTTGGTTATTAGTCTCCCCAGGTGTAGCAAGTAAGTCAGTTGAAGAATTAGAGAGAACCAATGAACTGTAAACCAATTACCTGTTATGTTGTGCATCTGTGTTGGTTATTAGTCTCCTCAGGTGTAGCAAGTAAGTCAGTTGAAGAATTACAGAGAACCAATGATTAGTAAACCAATTACATGTTATGTTGTGCATCTGTGTTGGTTATTAGTCTCCCCAGGTGTAGCAAGTAAGTCAGTTGAAGAATTAGAGAGAACCAATGAATAGTAAACCGATTATCTGTTATGTTGTGCATCTGTGTTGGTTATTAGTCTCCCCAGGTGTAGCAAGTAAGTCAGTTGAAGAATTAGAGAGAACCAATGAACAGTAAACCAATTACCTATTATGTTGTGCATCTGTGTTGGTTATTAGTCTCCTCAGGTGTAGCAAGTAAGTCAGTTGAAGAATTAGAGAGAACCAATGATCAGTAAACCAATTACATGTTATGTTGTGAATCTGTGTTGCTTATTAGTCTCCCCAGGTGTAGCAAGTAAGTCAGTTGAAGAATTAGAGAGAACCAATGAATAGTAAACCGATTATCTGTTATGTTGTGCATCTGTGATGGTTATTAGTCTCCCCAGGTGTAGCAAGTAAGTCAGCTGAAGAATTAGAGAGAACCAATGAACAGTAAACCAATTACCTGTTATGTTGTGCATCTGTGTTGGTTATTAGTCTCCCCAGGTATAGCAAGTAAGTCAGTTGAAGAATTAGAGAGAACCAATGAACAGTAATCCAATTACCTGTTATGTTGTGCATATGTGTTGGTTATTAGTCTCCCTAGGTGTAGCAGGTAAGTAAGTTGAAGAATTAGAGAGAACCAATGAACAGTAATCCAATTACCTGTTATGTTTTGCATATGTGTTGGTTATTAGTGTCCCTAGGTGTAGCTGGTAAGTCAGTTGAAGAATTAGAGAGAACCAATGAACAATAAACCAATTACCTGTTATGCTGTGCATCTGTGTTGGTTATTAGTCTCCCCAGGTGTAGCAAGTAAGTCAGTTGAAGAATTAGAGAGAACCAATGAACAGTAAAACAATTACCTGTTATGTTGTGCATCTGTGTTGGTTATTAGTCTCCCCAGCTGTAGCAAGTAAGTCAGCTGAAGAATTAGAGAGAACCAATGAACAGTAAACCAATTACCTGTTATGTTGTGCATCTGTGTTGGTTATTAGTCTCCCCAGGTGTAGCAAGTAAGTCAGTTGAAGAATTAGAGAGAACCAATGAACAGTAATCCAATTACCTGTTATGTTGTGCATATGTGTTGGTTATTAGTTTCCCTAGGTGTAGCAGGTAAGTCAGTTGAAGAATTAGAGAGAACCAATGAACAATAAACCAATTACCTGTTATGCTGTGCATCTGTGTTGGTTATTAGTCACCCCAGGTGTAGCAAGTAAGTCAGTTGAAGAATTAGAGAGAACCAATGAACAGTAAAACAATTACCTGTTATGTTGTGCATCTGTGTTGGTTATTAGTATCCCCAGGTGTAGCAAGTAAGTCAGTTGAAGAATTAGAGAGAACCAATGAACAGTAAAACAATTACCTGTTATGTTGTGCATCTGTGTTGGTTATTAGTCTCCCCAGGTGTAGCAAGTAAGTCAGTTGAAGAATTAGAGAGAACCAACGAACTGTAAACCAATTACCTATTATGTTGTGCATCTGTGTTGGTTATTAGTCTCCCCAGGTGTAGCAAGTAAGTCAGTTGAAGAATTAGAGAGAAGCAATGATCGGTAAACCAATTACATGTTATGTTGTGCATCTATGTTGGTTATTAGTCTCCCCAGGTGTAGCAAGTAAGTCAGTTGAAGAATTAGAGAGAACCAATGAATAGTAAACCAATTATCTGTTATGTTGTGCATCTGTGTTGGTTATTAGTCTCCCCAGGTTTAGCAAGTAAGTCAGTGAAGAAATAGAGAGAACCAATGAACAGTAAACCAATTACCTGTTATGTTGTGCATCTGTGTTGGTTATTAGTCTCCCCAGGTGTAGCAAGTAAGTCAGTTGAAGAATTAGAGAGAACCAATGAACAGTAAACCAATTACCTGTTATGTTGTGCATCTGTGTTGGTTATTAGTCTCCCCAGGTGTAGCAAGTAAGTCAGTTGAAGAATTAGAGAGAACCAATGAACAGTAATCCAATTACCTGTTATGTTGTGCATCTGTGTTGGTTATTAGTCTCCCTAGGTGTAGCAGGTAAGTAAGTTGAAGAATTAGAGAGAACCAATGAACAATAAACCAATTACCTGTTATGTTGTGCATCTGTGTTGGTTATTAGTCTCCCCAGGTGTAGCAAGTAAGTCAGTTGAAGAATTAGAGAGAACCAATGAACAGTAAACCAATTACATGTTATGTTGTGCATCTGTTTTGGTTATTAGTCTTCCCAGGTGTAGCAAGTAAGTCAATTGAAGAATTAGAGAGAACCAATGAACTGTAAACCAATTACCTGTTATGTTGTGCATCTGTGTTGGTTATTAGTCTCCCCAGGTGTAGCAAGCAAGTCAGTTGAAGAATTAGAGAGAACCAATGAACTATAAACCAATTACATGTTATGTTGTGCATCTGGGTTGGTTATTAGTCTCCCCAGGTGTAGCAAGTAAGTCAGTTGAAGAATTAGAGAGAACCAATGAACTGTAAACCAATTACATGTTATGTTGTGCATCTGTGTTGGCTTTTAGTCTCCCAAAGTGTAGCAAGTAAGTCAGTTGAAGAATTAGAGAGAACCAATGAACAGTAAACCAATTACCTGTTATGTTGTGCATCTGTGTTGGTTATTAGTCTCCCCAGGTGTAGCAAGTAAGTCAGTTGAAGAATTAGAGAGAACCAATGAACAGTAATCCAATTACCTGTTATGTTGTGCATCTGTGTTGGTTATTAGTCTCCCTAGGTGTAGCAGGTAAGTAAGTTGAAGAATTAGAGAGAACCAATGAACAATAAACCAATTACCTGTTATGTTGTGCATCTGTGTTGGTTATTAGTCTCCCCAGGTGTAGCAAGTAAGTCAGTTGAAGAATTAGAGAGAACCAATGAACAGTAAACCAATTACATGTTATGTTGTGCATCTGTTTTGGTTATTAGTCTTCCCAGGTGTAGCAAGTAAGTCAATTGAAGAATTAGAGAGAACCAATGAACTATAAACCAATTACCTGTTATGTTGTGCATCTGTGTTGGTTATTAGTCTCCCCAGGTGTAGCAAGCAAGTCAGTTGAAGAATTAGAGAGAACCAATGAACTATAAACCAATTACATGTTATGTTGTGCATCTGGGTTGGTTATTAGTCTCCCCAGGTGTAGCAAGTAAGTCAGTTGAAGAATTAGAGAGAACCAATGAACTGTAAACCAATTACATGTTATGTTGTGCATCTGTGTTGGCTTTTAGTCTCCCAAAGTGTAGCAAGTAAGTCAGTTGAAGAATTAGAGAGAACCAATGAACAGTAAACCAATTACCTGTTATGTTATGCATCTGTGTTGGTTATTAGTCTCCACAGGTGTAGCAAGTAAGTCAGTTGAAGAATTAGGGAGAACCAATGAACAGTAAACCAATTACATGTTATGTTGTGCATCTGTGTTGGTTATTAGTCTCCCTAGGTGTAGCAAGTAAGTCAGTTGAAGAATTAGAGAGAACCAATAAACTGTAAACCAATTACCTATTATGTTGTGCATCTGTGTTGGTTATTAGTCTCCTCAGGTGTAGCAAGTAAGTCAGTTGAAGAATTAGAGAGAACCAATGATCAGTAAACCAATTACATGTTATGTTGTGCATCTGTGTTGGTTATTAGTCTCCCCAGGTGTAGCAAGTAAGTCAGTTGAAGAATTAGAGAGAACCAATGAATAGTAAATCAATTATCTGTTATGTTGTGCATCTGTGATGGTTATTAGTCTCCCCAGGTGTAGCAAGTAAGTCAGTTGAAGAATTAGAGAGAACCAATGAACAGTAAACCAATTACCTGTTATGTTGTGCATCTGTGTTGGTTATTAGTCTCCCCAGGTGTAGCAAGTAAGTCAGTTGAAGAATTAGAGAGAACCAATGAACAGTAATCCAATAACCTGTTTTGTTGTGCATATGTGTTGGTTATTAGTCTCCCTAGGTGTAGCAGGTAAGTCAGTTGAAGAATTAGAGAGAACCAATGAACAATAAACCAATTACCTGTTATGTTGTGCATCTGTGTTGGTTATTAGTCTCCCCAGGTGTAGCAAGTAAGTCAGTTGAAGAATTAGAGAGAACCAATGAACTGTAAACCAATTACCTGTTATGTTGTGCATCTGTGTTGGTTATTAGTCTCCCCAGGTGTAGCAAGTAAGTTAGTTGAAGAATTAGAGAGAACCAATGAACAGTAAACCAATTACATGTTATGTTGTGCATCTGTTTTGGTTATTAGTCTTCCCAGGTGTAGCAAGTAAGTCAATTGAAGAATTAGAGAGAACCAATGAACTGTAAACCAATTACCTGTTATGTTGTGCATCTATGTTGGTTATTAGTCTCCCCAGGTGTAGCAAGCAAGTCAGTTGAAGAATTAGAGAAAACCAATGAACTATAAACCAATTACATGTTATGTTGTGCATCTGTGTTGGTTATTAGTCTCCCCAGGTGTAGCAAGTAAGTCAGTTGAAGAATTAGAGAGAACCAATGAACTGTAAACCAATTACCTGTTATGTTGTGCATCTGTGTTGGTTATTAGTCTCCCCAGGTGTAGCAAGTAAGTTAGTTGAAGAATTAGAGAGAACCAATGAACAGTAAACCAATTACCTGTTATGTTGTGCATCTGTGTTGGTTATTAGTCTCCCCAGGTGTAGCAAGTAAGTCAGTTGAAGAATTAGAGAGAACCAATGAACAATAAACCAATTACCTGTTATGCTGTGCATCTGTGTTGGTTATTAGTCTCCCCAGGTGTAGCAAGTAAGTCAGTTGAAGAATTAGAGAGAACCAATGAACAGTAAACCAATTACCTGTTATGTTGTGCATCTGTGTTGGTTATTAGTCTCCCCAGGTATAGCAAGTAAGTCAGTTGAAGAATTAGAGAGAACCAATGAACAGTAATCCAATTACCTGTTATGTTGTGCATCTGTGTTGGTTATTAGTCTCCCCAGGTGTAGCAAGTAAGTCAGTTGAAGAATTAGAGAGAACCAATGAACAATAAACCAATTACCTGTTATGCTGTGCATCTGTGTTGGTTATTAGTCTCCCCAGGTGTAGCAAGTAAGTCAGTTGAAGAATTAGAGAGAACCAATGAACAGTAAACCAATTACATGTTATGTTGTGCATCTGTGTTGGTTATTAGTCTCCCCAGGTGTAGCAAGTAAGTCAGTTGAAGAATTAGAGAGAAGCAATGTTCGGTAAACCAATTACATGTTATGTTGTGCATTTGTGTTGGTTATTAGTCTCCCTAGGTGTAGCAAGTAAGTCAGTTGAAGAATTAGAGAGAACCAATGAATAGTAAACCAATTATCTGTTTTGTTGTGCTTCTGTGTTCGTTAATAGTCTCCCCAGGTGTAGCAAGTAAGTCAGTTGAAGAATTAGAGAGAACCAATGAACTGTAAACCAATTACATGTTATGTTGTGCATCTGTGTTGGTTATTACTCTCCCCAGGTGTAGCAAGTAAGTCTGTTGAAGAATTAGAGAGAACCAACGAACTGTAAACCAATTACCTATTATGTTGTGCATCTGTGTTGGTTATTAGTCTCCCCAGGTGTAGCAAGTAAGTCAGTTGAAGATTTAGAGAGAAGCAATGATCGGTAAACCAATTACATGTTATGCTGTGCATTTGTGTTGGTTATTAGTCTCCCCAGGTGTAGCAAGTAAGTCAGTTGAAGAATTAGAGAGAACCAATGAATAGTAAACCAATTATCTGTTATGTTGTGCATCTGTGTTCGTTATTAGTCTCCCCAGGTGTAGCAAGTAAGTCAGTTGAAGAATTAGAGAGAACCAATGAACTGTAAACCAATTACATGTTATGTTGTGCATCTGTGTTGGTTATTAGTCTCCCCAGGTGTAGCAAGTAAGTCAGTTGAAGAATTAGAGAGAACCAACGAACTGTAAACCAATTACCTATTATGTTATGCATCTGTGTTGGTTATTAGTCTCCACAGGTGTAGCAAGTAAGTGAGTTGAAGAATTAGAGAGAACCAATGAACAGTAAACCAATTACATGTTATGTTGTGCATCTGTGTTGGTTATTAGTCTCCCTAGGTGTAGCAAGTAAGTCAGTTGAAGAATTAGAGAGAACCAACGAACTGTAAACCAATTTCCTATTATGTTGTGCATCTGTGTTGGTTATTAGTCTCCCCAGGTGTAGCAAGTAAGTCAGTTGAAGAATTAGAGAGAACCAACCAACTGTAAACCAATTACCTATTATGTTGTGCATCTATGTTGGTTATTAGTCTCCCCAGGTGTAGCAAGTAAGTCAGTTGAAGAATTAGAGAGAACCAATGAATAGTAAACCAATTATCTGTTATGTTGTGCATCTGTGTTGGTTATTAGTCTCCCCAGGTGTAGCAAGTAAGTCAGTGAAGAAATAGAGAGAACCAATGAACAGTAAACCAATTACCTGTTATGTTGTGCATCTGTGTTGGTTATTAGTCTCCCCAGGTGTAGCAAGTAAGTCAGTTGAAGAATTAGAGAGAACCAATGAATAGTAAACCAATTATCTGTTATGTTGTGCATCTGTGTTGGTTATTAGACTCCCCAGGTGTAGCAAGTAAGGCAGTTGAAGAAATAGAGAGAACCAATGAACAGTAAACCAATTACCTGTTATGTTGTGCATTTGTGTTGGTTATTAGTCTCCCCAAGTGTAGCAAGTAAGTCAGTTGAAGAATTAGAGAGAACCAATGAACAGTAATCCAATTACCTGTTATGTTGTGCATCTGTGTTGGTTATTAGTCTCCCCAGGTGTAGCAAGTAAGTCAGTTGAAGAATTAGAGAGAACCAATGAATAGTAAACCAATTATCTGTTATGTTGTGCATCTGTGTTGGTTATTAGTCTCCCCAGGTGTAGCAAGTAAGTCAGTGAAGAAATAGAGAGAACCAATGAACAGTAAACCAGTTACATGTTATGTTGTGCATCTGTTTTGGTTATTAGTCTCCCCAGGTGTAGCAAGTAAGTCAGTTGAAGAATTAGAGAGAACCAATGAACTGTAAACCAATTACCTGTTATGTTATGCATCTGTGTTCGTTATTAGTCTCCCCAGGTGTAGCAAGTAAGTCAGTTGAAGAATTAGAGAGAACCAATGAACAATAAAACAATTACCTGTTATGTTGTGCATCTGTGTTGGTCATTGTCGCCACCCGCCGAAACGGACCTTGGCATTCGCGACGATGGTCGGACTCGTTTTAAGTTTTGAAAAGTGGTGGATTGTTAGAACGACTTATTCTCAAACTGAGACCTCATCGAACTAACAATTTTATTAAATGATTCACCAATCCATGTTAATCCCAAGCGGGACCCTCCATGGATTAGTGGTTTTCGCAAAGTAGTAGGGTTCTTGGAGTCGCCACCAATGTTTTACTCAAAACATTGGAAAAAGGGATAAGGCAATTGATTTCACAAATCAACTTTGGCCATTACAACCAGAGTCGGGTAAGGGAGTCGGTTACGTGTGAGGAAGGTGTTAGCACCCCACAACGCCCCTTTCGGGTTCCCTATGACGGATTATTTCATAAATAACAGTGTAAAATTACTAAATTACCCCTATTTATTATAAACGGCTATGAATAAGATATCTACATGATGAATAAATTAAACATGCGATGCAACAATCAGAAAGCAGTAAAAGGAAGGATTTTGAAGAAGAAACCTTTGAAGCGTGCTTTTATATATTCAAATGTTAGGAGGCTTTTTGGCGCTCCCTCCCACTACACGCTCGCTCGCTCCTTCCCTAAAAATTAATCTTTACTATGGAAATCAAAAAAGATTTCCCTTCGACTAGTTCGAATTCTCAAGCTAAATGCTCAGAACTCAAGAACTTCGTCGGATCGGCTCTCGGAGAGAATTCTAGGGCAGAACACTGCTCAAAAACCCCAGAATACTCAGCAAGAGGGTCCAGAAGTCTGCAAAAAGTGTGGAATGACGTCCAAATGACGTCCTATATATAGGAGTGAGGCGTAGTACGGCCTCTGACATCAATACGGCCCGTACTGAAGATTTGAACTACAGTACGGCCGTATTGAATTCAGTACGGCCGTACTGAAGTTTCAAAAACTTCAGTACGGCCGTATTGGTTTCAGTACGGCCGCACTGAAGTTCAAAAACTTCAGTATGGCCGTATTGGTTTCAGTACGGCCGTATTGTAGTTCAAATTGTTCAGTACGGCCGTACTGAACTTCTAGGAGGCCGTATTGAGCTTCAATCCTCCCACATCCTTATTTTAAGCTACTCTAAGACCTCTAAACCTACAGATAATCATCCTAGGGTCTTCCAGGAGTCCTTCTGGCTGACTTTCCTTCGGTCTTCGAGAGTCTTCGAGTCTTATTTCCGACCCGGACAATTTTAGGGGTCTACAGCTGCCCTCCCTTTACTTAGTCAAACGGCTTTTTAGTGTACCGGTTGACAAGTAAAGGAGTTGACCCAATTGTCCGGGGAATAAGCCATCCTTCTGACTTGTAGTGTCTTCTGGTGGAAAATTGTTGAGTATCCTCTCCAGGTTGAGTACCGCCTCTCCAGGCTCTGCTTCCGTTGCTTCTGACGACGTTAGCAGTTACACACCTCCGTTGTTTTTGACGACGTTGGTGGCTGAGTACCGCCTCTCCAGGCTTAGCTTCGCTCGACACCCGAGCCGGAAGCTGCATACCTCCGTGTTTTTGACGACGGTGGCAGTGTGAGTTTGCCCTCTCCAGGGTTAGCTTCGCTCGACACCCGAGCCGGAAGCTGCATACCTCCGTGTTTGTGACGACGGTGGCAGTGTGAGTTTCGCCTCTCCAGGCTTAGCTTCGCTCGACACCCGAGCCGGAAGCTGCGTACCTCCGTGTTTGTGACGACGGTGGCAGTGTGAGTTTCGCCTCTCCAGGCTCTACCTTGGTGTTTCTGACGACCTCGGTAGCGTGAGTTTGCCCTCTCCAGGGTTAGCTTCGCTCGCCGCCCGAGCTGGAAGCGGCATACCTCCGTGTTTCTGATCACTTCGGTAGCGTGAGTACCGCCTCTCCAGGCTTAGCTTCGCTCGCCGCCCGAGCTGGAAGCTGCATACCTCCGTGTTTCTGATCACTTCGGTAGCGTGAGTACCGCCTCTCCAGGCTTAGCTTCGCTCGCCGCCCGAGCTGGAAGCTGCATACCTCCGTGTTTCTGATCACTTCGGTAGCGTGAGTACCGCCTCTCCAGGCTCTGCTTTGGTGTTTCTGACTACCTAGGCAGTTGAGTTTGCCCTCTCCAGGGTCTGCGGTTTGCCCTCCCCAGGGTTGCGTACCTCCGTGCTTCTATTCGCTTTGGTAGCGTGAGTTTGCCCTCTCCAGGGTCTGTGGTTTGCCCTCCCCAGGGTCTGCCTCCGTGTTCTTGACGACGTTGGCAATGTGAGTTTGCCCTCTCCAGGGATTTGTGATGATTTTGTCTCCACAGTCCACGATGCTGCTTCGACGGTTTGTTTTTGATTTTGGTGCCGCTGAGGGCTGGATAATGCAGGGATCCGTCTAGGGGATGTGCAGTTACTCATAGGTTCTTGTGTCCCAACTCTCTATTGCGTAGTTGGTGCCCACTGGGAAGTTCTGATTCCGTGGGGATGCAGACACAAAGATGCTCTTCCTGAGGTGAGCGATGCCTTATGATTGGCTGTCGTCCTTTCGACGTTGGTGGAGTATCCCGGTTATCCTTATTCGGGAGTCTCTTTTGATTTCTTGGTTTTGTTGCCTCTGCGTAGGCTGTTATCCACTGGGGGATTTTGTCGTTGATTTTGATTAGCCTCTTCTGTTAGGCGGATCATCTTGACGTTCAATGATTGGCTGAATGCCGAATTCCGCTTGGGGAATGATTATTGATCTTTTTTTGGATTTTCTCTTTTTGAAGGAGTGCCTCTGAGTAGGCGAATTATCTTGATGTTCGGTGTTCGGCTGAGTGCCGGATTCCGCTTGGGGAATGGTTATTGATCTTTTTGATTTTTCTTCTTTTTGAAGGAGTGCCTCTGAGTAGGCAAATGTGGATTGAGGATTTTATGTATCCCAGAGTATTATTTAGGAAGCCTCTGCAGGCTTAGCTTCACTCATCGCTTGAGTTGGAAAGCTACCTTCCACTGAGGAAGTCTGAGTCCTTTGACTCGGATTTTTCGTGTTTGGATGATCAAGCCTCCCTTGGGGAATCTTGCTGATCTTGCTTTGATAGCTTTCACTGGGGAATTTAGTCCGAGCGTGGAAGCTGAGATATCTCTGGGGAGTATTATTTCGACAAGCCTCTCCAGGCTCAATTATTCTGTGTGATGAGGGAGTATTATTTCGGCAAGCCTCTCCAGGCTCAATTATTCTGTGGGAGTATTATTTCGGCAAGCCTCTCCAGGCTCGGTTATTCTTGTACGTTTTTATTGATTTTTTGTTCAGCCCAAGAGTGTAAGCGGAGATGTCTCTTGGGGAGTATTATTTCGACAAGCCTCTCCAGGCTCAATTATTTTGTGTGATGAGGGAGTATTATTTTCGCAAGCCTCTCCAGGCTCAATTATTCTGTGGGAGTATTATTTCGGCAAGCCTCTCCAGGCTCAGTTATTCTGTGGGAGTATTATTTCGGCAAGCCTCTCCAGGCTCAGTTATTCTGTATGATGAGGGAGTATTATTTCGGCAAGCCTCTCCAGGCTCAATTATTCTGTACGAGTATTATTTCGGCAAGCCTCTCCAGGCTCAGTTATTCTGTATGATGTGGGAGTATTATTTCGGCAAGCCTCTCCAGGCTCAATTATTCTGTATATTTGTTGGATTTTCTGAATTTTGCCTTTTTTTGTTGATTTCGGCTTTTTCTGTTGGAGGGATCTCAAACACACTCACAGATGAAGTATGCAGAGGAATGAAGATGTTGTGATGAATGAGAATGGGCCAATACGGGCCGTATTGAATTCAATACGACCGTATTGGTGTGGACGTTATGGCCAATGCTGCCGTATTCATTTCGGTACGCCCGTATTGAGTTGAAAATTTGTTTATAACCCTGATTTTAGTACGGGTGTACTGAACATGGTACGGGCGCATTGTTTTTCTGAAGTTTATATTTTTTGTTTTTTTGTTTTTTTGTTTTTTTGTTTTTTTGTTTGTTTTTTCAATAAACAGAGAATAAGTGATCTTCCAGTACACCTATCATCTATATGCATGTATGCGGTATGATGCACCTAATTCTATTTGATTCATTTTTCAAAAGAATTAACCGATGCGTTTCTCTGTTTGAATTTTGCCATTCCTCTAGACGGGCTGTGCGATGCCGATTTTTGTAACCGAGGAATGATGCGTGTTATATCGAGATGGGCGTCATCAACCCAGTGATCCTCCCCTTCCTTTAGAAGACGTGTCAACCCTCCTATTGACCACTATATCTCCATGTTTCCACTAGATCATCCTAAAATCGTTTGGGACAAGAGAGAAAAGAAAGGAAAGATATTTTTGTTCTGAAGTTTGTGTTTTAGAGGGGATTTATTTTTCAAAAAAATGGTTTTTGTAAGAATGGTTGGCCAAGGTAGGCTTATGTGTTTAGGTTTGTTTGTTTAAACACTTATGAAGTTAATAAAATCTTGTTTATTGACGTTGTGATTTTGACAACTTAGATAGCTTCCCTTGAACCTTTTTGAATTCGGCTCATGGTACCATCATGGATTTCTTTTGTTTTTTGATTGTCCTTATTTTTGCCTAAAACACCCTTTTGTGGCGTTTTAGCGGACTTTTGTTTTTGTTCGTTTTTGCAACCCTAACTTTTGCCTAGGTCACCCTTTCGTGGGATTCCTAGCGGGTTTTTTGCTCTTATTTTTGCGCAGCCCCCTTTTTGGGTTTCCTGCCGAGCTTTTTGTTTTTAGGATTTCTTTTTTATCCATGGTGGCACCTGTCGAGGCCAAGGGAAGGTGCTCCAAGTTGTCACACACACTTCCACATAAAAATGATGCGGGTTTATTTAAGACGATTTTAACCTCATTCATGTTTATTCAAACAGGGTTAAAAAATAATGTGGCTTAGAGATTTATTGTAAGCAAGAAAAGAAGCAATAAGAAATAATAAAGAATGATTTTATTATAATCATAGTGGAAACATGTGCCCTATCGAGGCTCGGGGGTCGGGCTGTCCCCGAGGAGTAATCTCTAACAGTCATCAGGTCTATATATCCCTATCGGAAGGAGAAAAGCACTTGATGACGACGACCGGCCTTGACGCTTGTGAACCGGCCTTCCTAAAGATCTGGCTTAAAGAACGTCGAGAAGGATCTTGGTTCCTCTTCGTCCTTTGATCTTTATTAGGGTTGTATCCTAACCCTTGTTTCCCTGGATTATCCTTGATAATAGGTAGCTCGGGAATTCCTTGGGAATCCTTGCCAAGTCCTTGTCCTGGCAAGTATCCGTTCTTGGTGAGCATGGAGGCTACCTTCTTCATTTCTCGGGGAAACGTTTCAACATTGGCAATTTCCAATGCTTGGAAGGCGGTTTCTAGAGCTTCCTCCGCTGCATCCACGTAAGGTATGGTGGATGGCTTGCTGATGAGTATATCGTCTTCAGCTTGTACAGTCACCAGCTTGTCACCCACAATGAATTTGACTTTCTGGTGGAGCGTAGAAGGAACAGCTTTTGCATCATGAATCCAAGGTCGGCCGAGGAGACAGCTGTATGCGGGAGTAATGTCCATCACTTGAAATTCGACGTTGAAGATGGTGGGTCCAATTTGGATTGGAAGATTGACTTCTCCCACCACTTCTCTTTTAGAACCGTCGAAAGCTCGAACGATCATGTTGCTCGGGCGCATTTGGACTCCCTTGATTTCCATTTGATCGAACGTTCTTTTTGGCATCACATTCAAGGAAGATCCGTTATCTACCAAGACTTTAGCGATGTGATATTCCTTGCACTTGACAGAGATGTGCAAGGGCTTGTTGTGGTTCGGTCCCTCAACGGGGAGTTCTTCATCGGTGAAAGTGAGGTGATCATTAGCCGTGATGTGACTAACAATCCCCTCAAACTTGTCTTGGGAGATAGTGTGCGACACGTATGCCTCGTTCAAGACTTTCAACAGAGCTTGCCGATGCGGTTCGGAGCATAGGATCAACGACAACAGAGAAATCTTTGCTGGCGTCTTATGAAGTTGATCCATGATGGAGTACTCGCTCTGTCGGATATATTTTAACAGCTCGTCAGTCTCCTCCTCGGATTCTTTATTTTCCTCGGTTTTTTCTTTTTCTTTTTCTTTTCCTTTATTCTTGGGAGCTTTATCATGAAGATCTTCGGGAGTGTAGATCCTGCCACTCCTAGTCATGCCCCCAAGTCCAGCGATGTTAGAGATATCGCTGTCGGCAGAAGAATGGATGTCGTATATCCATGGCACAGCCTTATTCGATTCGTAGGGAAAAGGTCTTGGAGCAGTGATCCTTAACGGTGTCGGACCTTCCCCTTTATTCGTCTTGATTACCAACAACGGAGTTGATGTGCGTTCGCTTGGCGCGGTTGTTGGCTTACACTTAATAACAAATGGCGTGCGATCCATTCTGAACATACGCATCGATTAATTCTTTCTTTTTATTAATGTTTATTAATGATTTATTGGGAGGGATGTATGAAATGCAAACCTAGATCCCTCCATGATCTTTGATAAGAATGCATGATATGAGATGATGACGTTGAATATGCATGCATTGTGTTTATTCAACTAAGCATTATCATGTTTTCGGGATGCTCCTAAGATGATGCATGATATTGCTTGGTTTGGATAAATATATTTTTCTTTATTTTTCTTTGGGTATTTTGTTTTGTATATATTTTTTTTATTTTTTTGGGTGAAAAGGGAAACTACCTACATGAATGTGATGATGGTAGATGTTAACACCATGTAATGGAAGATTCTTATTCCCATTTATTCTTATTTAAAAAGGGAATGTTGTATGTTTAAATAATGCAATGTATGCTCAAACAATGTCACATAAACAATGCACAAACAATTCACTCATCCACGAACAGTCACGAGCGAATCACGAGGTAGGGGTATCCTGCAGAAAAGTGCATATTCAAGGAGGTTCTAACTGTTCTCACTGGTCTGAGGCCCCCAAGGTGCCCCCATTATAGGGACCCAATTCCTCTCGTCGTAAGTCGATGGAAAGTTCCAACGCACTGTCGGACTTGAGTTCATGGTTATCACCTTGAGTGATGTTTTCCGACAACGGTCTACGGGCACCTATAGACCCATTCGACAACCGGCCGTACTAACATCCACTCCCTATGGCTTTCCACTCATGCCCCCGGGTATAGAGGGAACTGTTGTGTGCAAAGGTTTGTGTGCAGTTTATATTTCAAACAATTGCGGAAATTTAAACATACAACAGTTATTAAAGCCAAATAGATAAAACATATTATCATACAAGCGAGGGGTAATGAAGTAATTTTAGACTATCATTTTAGAAATAATCCATCACTAAATGGGACTGACTCTCGAGGCTTCCCCAGTGGAGTCGCCATCTGTCGCCACCCGCCGAAACGGACCTTGGCATTCGCGACGATGGTTGGACTCGTTTTAAGTTTTGAAAAGTGGTGGATTGTTAGAACGACTTATTCTCAAACTGAGACCTCATCGAACTAACAATTTTATTAAATGATTCACCAATCCATGTTAATCCCAAGCGGGACCCTCCATGGATTAGTGGTTTTCGCAAAGTAGTAGGGTTCTTGGAGTCGCCACCAATGTTTTACTCAAAACATTGGAAAAAGGGATAAGGCAATTGATTTCACAAATCAACTTTGGCCATTACAACCAGAGTCGGGTAAGGGAGTCGGTTACGTGTGAGGAAGGTGTTAGCACCCCACAACGCCCCTTTCGGGTTCCCTATGACGGATTATTTCATAAATAACAGTGTAAAATTACTAAATTACCCCTATTTATTATAAACGGCTATGAATAAGATATCTACATGATGAATAAATTAAACATGCGATGCAACAATCAGAAAGCAGTAAAAGGAAGGATTTTGAAGAAGAAACCTTTGAAGCGTGCTTTTATATATTCAAATGTTAGGAGGCTTTTTGGCGCTCCCTCCCACTACACGCTCGCTCGCTCCTTCCCTAAAAATTAATCTTTACTATGGAAATCAAAAAAGATTTCCCTTCGACTAGTTCGAATTCTCAAGCTAAATGCTCAGAACTCAAGAACTTCGTCGGATCGGCTCTCGGAGAGAATTCTAGGGCAGAACACTGCTCAAAAACCCCAGAATACTCAGCAAGAGGGTCCAGAAGTCTGCAAAAAGTGTGGAATGACGTCCAAATGACGTCCTATATATAGGAG